>NC_068927.1:3708750-4945000 GCF_023091745.1 Budorcas taxicolor | reverse complement strand
CACTACCAACATGGAGGGGCTTGCTTATTGATTTGATAGAGAGCCAATAATTATCATTGGAGAGGGAAATGGCAACCCACTCCAGTGTTCTTGCCTGGAGAATCCCAGGGATGGGGGAACCTGGTGGGCTGCCATCTATGGGGTCGCACAGAGTCGGACATGACTGAAGCGACTTAGCAGCAGCAGCAGCAGCAATAATTATCCTAAGGTAGGTTACTCTGTAGTCAGAAATCAGAAATTTTATCTTCAGAAACCTTCAATTCAGCCTTCCAAACTTCAAATGGCATTCTACTTCGGCAAACTACTTCCATGAAGCTAAAGAATGTTTTCACATTTATCCAAAAAGATGTACCCTAGTTTATAAGTCCTTTTCAAAGGTGTATATTTTTTATTTCAGACTCTAGACACTTTAGAATAATTCTTTTAATAAGTGCTTCATTACACAGCTAATATCTTAACAAATTTCTGTGACAACATTTAAATTAAAATAGGCGAACCAAGTTAGTTCTTTTTCTCCAACCCACCACACCTCAGTCTCCTCTGCCTGAGAAACTACTCTTATCTCTGTGATGTGTGTCCTACAAGACATCCTGGACCATTTCAGAATGCACACATCATCCTATACTGAAACAAAATTTACTTTTCCATTTTAATACAATACTTTGCATATTTCCACCTTGCTTTTTCTCCTATCATAATATATCTTACAAATCAGTCTGTAACAGATGTCATGTTTTGTAACTCTTCCTAGTCATAGAAATATAGTTGCTCCTTAGTTACTTTTTTATGCCCTACTTCTGGACATATAGGTCAATAACAGAAAGAATGGCAGTGTCATAAAGCACACACATTTAAAATAATACTAGCAAACTTCCCTCCATAGTGTCTATACCAATTAATAACTATGCTTGGACTCAAAATATCTGATATACACTTTTACCCTACTTGATATCATTCTATACAAAAATTTGTCATCCTATTTAGGGAAAAAAAATTTTCAATTAATTCTCATTATAAAATATATGATTGAAATACATATATTTACTATACCTATGTATTTACTGAACCTTGGTGTTTCATCTTTTGCAAACTGTCTTTTTCTATCTTTTGTCCATTTTATTGTGTTATGGATATTCTTCTTAAATTTTTGAAATGTTTCTTTTTGGAACTTCTAGATGTGACTATTTTACCTGTTAACATGGTAAAAAATATCCCCCCTACCCTCTGTTGTCACTTATATTTAAATCTGTTGACTGCTTCTTCATATATTATTTATCTTAATAGAATCAAATTTACCAGAGGCTCTTCTCATAAAGAAACAACCTGTCAAATTCTATTTTAAAACCTATTAAATTTTTGTTGGGACCATACTGAAATTATATTTTAATTCACAGAGATATTAATATATCTTCAAAATACTGAGTCTTCAATTCAGGCAAAATGGCATATCTTTACATTATTTGGCATGTTTTTACGTCTGTCAGCAATTTTTTTAAATCACAACAATGTTTGACTTTGTATGAAACAAAAAATACAATATACGAATATAGATAAGTGCAGAATGTCTGTTTTTTTCTTCAAGAGGCTATGATTCTCATTCTTAGTAAAACCAGACATGAGCTGCACACACAGAGAAACAGCCTGGTCATTAGCTTCACAATTTAGCCCCTCATGACCAACAGGTGCATTCTTTTTTGATCTTTCATAAAGTCCAAGAAGGAAATGGCAACCCACTCCAGTACTCTTGCCTGGAAAATCCCGTGGACTTAGGAGCCTGGTGGGCTACAGTCCATGGGGTCGCTAAGAGTTGGACACAACTGAGCAACTTCACTTTCACTTTACTTTCATGCATTGGAGAAGGAAATGGCAACCCACTCCAGTGTTCTTGCCTGGAGAATCTCAGGGACGGGGGAGCCTGGTGGGCTGCCATCTATGGGGTCGTACAGAGTGGACACGACTGAAGCAACTTAACAGCAGCAGCAGCAGCAGCAGCAAAGCCCAAAAAGATAGCTAAAGGAAAACTTCACACTCTGGTTCCAACTATCTGAAAGATGTTATAGTCTACTGCAGTACAGCCAATATATGCAAATATGCCTATATTAAACATAATTTCAAAAATGAGGCAGTGATGATAATCCTCTTGCTGAAGAGGTCACTGTATGAGAATAATATATTTTTTATAAATTCAAAATTATAAAAATGCTGTTATAAAAGCTCTCTGAGTACATTCTATGCATATAAATTTTTCCCTTTATGGTGTATATTTTTAAACAACAGAAGTCTCAAAAAAATAGAAGCACATCATATAGTGAATACAGACAACAATATTCTACTGTTAAGATACTAGAATGTAATATTTCATTTTATGACAGAGGTGCTAATTATCACTACAATGGAAATCATATTACAATATACATATGTATCAAATTAATATGTTGTACACTTTAGGTATGGTGGGAGATGGGGACAACAGAGGATGAGATGGTTGGATGGCATCACTGACACAACAGACATGAGTTTGTGCAGGCTCCAGGAGATGGTGAAGGACAGGGAAGCCTGGCATGCTGCAGTCCATGGGGCCACAAAGAGTCGGACATGACTGAGAGACTGAACAACAGCACTTTAAATTTATACAGTGCTGTGTGTCAAGTGTATTTCAATCAAAAAAGAAATTGGCATTCCAGAAACTAGAATCCAGGTATGCTTGAATTTCTCTTTCATTATTGCTCAGGGTCAAGGTAGAGACAACCTGGGCTAGCGCGATTGAATCAACAGTGTATATAAAGTATTTTGCTAAGAAAATTTTGCATGTTATATCATAGAATATGAAGGATTACATATGAATTTTTCTGTATCTTCTACCAATGGAGGAAAACTTGGTTTGGTCCATTCACTGATGGGGAAGGGAACTGTCCTGGTTATTCACCTCATGTAGAAAATGAAGTCACATGTGAACACTGTCGAGAATGCAAGCAACAGGGTCAACCTGATGGTACATTGTCCTTGATCACTGAATCAGTACTATAGAATAATGAACAATAAATAGCATGAGATCCCCAGATTAAAATAAAATCCATTTTCCCAGTTAAAAAAAAATAGAAGCAATAGTTTCAGACTAAACTACCTTATTTTATATATTTCAATGAGTAGAATATTTGAATCATAATTATCCTACAAAATAACAAATTGTATCACAGTAGAGAATTAAAATATTCTCGTGTACTTCAGTTTTAGAATATCATGTAAACAACCAATCACCAAAACACAATTGTAAATTGTAGAGCAAAATGTGCTTTTGCATTAAGTTGAACACATTTTTTTAATTAAAAAAAATTAAAAGGAAAAATATAAACAGTACTTTGAGTGCCACTTTCTAAATTCACAAGGTCAAGGGAGAAGAGGCTTTGGGGTGATCCCACTTGCTGTGTGAGTCCAGGTCACAGAGCACTGCTCCTGGACACCACACGTGGCCATGCCTTCTGCTATGTGTGGCTTTCCCGAAAGAACAAACTCACACAAGAACGCCACTGACAGTGTGGAACTTATTATATATCTAGACAGGGAGATGAGGAGAGAATATGCACAGAAAATAAGGCAAAATCCCCTCAGGTTAGTCTTCAAATCCCCTTCTCAGTCAAGCTTCCAAAAGCCTTCTTACTTTTCCATTGAGCTCTGTTTCATTAGCTCCGCTTGGCTTCCTGCAGAGTTTCCTCACTGAAAACTGTTTTTTCTTGCAAAATGGCAGCCCTCCACCTGGGAGACCTGGATATGGGTGAGCCTCAGCCCTGGGCTTCCGAGGTGGCGCTAGTGGTAAAGAACCCGGCTGCCAATGCAGGAAACATAAGAGATCAGGGTCAGTCCTGGGTCAGGAAGATTCTGTGGAGAAGGAAATGGCAACCCCCTCCAGTGTTCTTGCCTGGAGAATCCCGTGGACAGAGGAGCCTGGCGGGCTACAATCCAGAGTCGGACACGACTGAATTGACTTAGCACACACACAGCCCTGGAGGCTCAGCCTCTGCCTCCAAGGATCCTAGCCCGAAGCCACTCTGGTGCAGGAACAGCTCTCCACCAAGGAGCTCTCATTCGAGCAGGCAGGAAAACAAATCTGTCTCCAGAGGTTGTTTTCATGCTTTGTTCTCTAAAGAGAAACTTTATAAGAAACACTGTGACCCTAAGAGAGAGGGGAGGGGGACGTGAATCTGAAGAAGGAGAGGCATAGCAATTATTGAAAACCAGTCCATCATCCTAGACCTTAACAAAGACATAAAAATAAAACATCTCAAAATGCCGTGTGAGACAGAAAAGTTAAACCCGCCACAAAGGGGCTGTTAAAATTGGTTCATTATTTCACCTAGGATAAGCTTTACTGTTCAAGTATTTCAGTCAGTATTTCAGCTTTTTCCCACTAGATTATTTCAAGCATCTTTTATAGAAAAATTATGAAATGCAAGACAATCCAGTGTCTGAGTGGAACAACTAATCCCATGAAAGTTAGGGTCCACTTTCATTGTAACTCAAGCTCACTAAGAGATAATTACAAAATGCATATTGAGGGTAGAAAGTAATATTAGCTATTACTACTATTATCATTAGTGGCATAATTCTTATTGTTCTTAGGCTTTGTGTTCCAGATTTAATACTTTAGTAATGTTTGACATGCAAGGATATAGACTAATAAAATGTAAATCTCATAATCATTCCCACAAGTGAAAAGTAATATAGTTTGGAGATTTCTGTGGTCAGAAAATGGACATTTGACCTTATATGTCGAACTGTGAGTTAATTTTAAATTAATAGGAATTAAGCATGGCATGTGTGCTTTGTAGCTACTCCTGAACTCTCCCATTCTGTTATTCATTCTATCACCTATCCACACTCGGTCTCAATACAAGTTCTTTTGGGGAACCTGTTTTTCAGTGCACACAGAAAATACATAGAACTCTGTTTTCAATATCAAGGACATCCCGTTTCCCCGGGAATGTGAAATCTTCTGAGAAACCTTTTGGGAACCTCGCATCTGATTTAGACACTTTTCTTTGTTGCTCTCATGGTAACCTGCGGATACAATGGTGTTGGTGTTTTCCAAACTGTGGTTTGTGACTAATTAGCGGGTTATGAAATCAATTTAGTGGGTTTCAACCAGAATTCAACTTTCAGTGGAAATAAAATATTATAGAAAATATCAGATAATATCACATACTATGTGAGTTGTATGAAATTTTTGTTTCAATTGCATATGCCTACATATGTATGTATGTATGTACGATTAGACCATAGGTATGTCTCCTAACATGACATGGTCAAAAAAAAACCTTTAAATATTGATGTATATGTTAAAAGTTTCATTTTTCCTTGATGGTACGGATTCTTGAAAAGCAGGCCTCTGGTTCTCATGGCCAACACTAAAAGACATCTGCCTTCCACTGACTTCTGACTCTATATGTACCATGATATGTATCTTAATTTACAACATTGATAACTAGTAGATAACCCAAAACTGGCCACATTCCTCCCAAACTCCATTTTCCCCCAAAGGAGGAGGAACAGTGCTATATATTGGTCAGGTTCAAAGAAATTATGGCTATAGTTTGTTATGGAGCTTTCATTATTCTGGAAAAATAGCAGATCACAACTCAGGGTCCAAACAGAGACAGCTTCCTGTGGTATTCTTCCTTCAGTATGGGAGGAACACAATTAAATATTTCTCTTGAGTGTCTGAGAAACAGAAGAAGGACAATGTGCCAGAGAACAGAATAATGGGAAGAGTGAAAAGAAGAAAAGGTGGAGATAAGAGCTGGATCATCTGAAGTTTGCAATGGAAAGCCCTTAAATGGTTTTAAGCGGGAGAGTAATATAATATAAGACTATCTTTAGAAAACTTTCTCTGGCTGCTGGTTAGAAACTAAGTTGCAGGAGGGCAAGACTGGAGAATATTTAGAGGACTGGCACAGTGGCCCAGGTGACTGACAGCGGGGACTGGTGGGCTGCAGTCCATGGGGTCACAGACAGTCAGACACGACTACACGACTAACACTGTAACTGATAGAGGCTGTTTTCCCGGGTATACTAAGTAAGGACAAAAATGCAAGATTAGGAAATGAAGACTGTAAGTATATATTTTAAGCAAGATTTTTAGGAATATTGCTGTGAGGAAGAGCAGAGAAATGGGAAGTAGCTGGAGAGTGATGTATGTTTAAGGGATATTAGAATCAATGCTGCTGCTGCTGCTGCTAAGTCGCTTCAGTCGTGTCCGACTCTGTGCGACCCCAGAGACAGCAGCCCACCAGGCTCCCCCGTCCCTGGGATTCTCCAGGCAAGAACACTGGAGTGGGTTGCCATTTCCTGCTCCAATGCATGAAAGTGAAAAGTGAAAGTGAACTCGCTCAGTCGTGTCCGACCCTCAGTGACCCCATGGACTGCAGCCTTCCAGGCTCCTCCGCCCATGGGATTTTCCAGGCAAGAGTACTGGAGTGGGTTGCCATTGCCTTCTCTGTGAATCAATGCTATTACCCAACAAATAATGCTGGGGAATGCTGGAACTCAGCATGGAAAAGGCCTGTATGTTGACCTAATGAGGTCACTTGACGATTATAATACAAATGTAGGCTGAAATGGCCATGGGGTAATGGTCCTCAATCCTAGCTGCGGGGGCTCAAGGGGCATACCTATGGGACTCATAGACTTCCATGTTTATGGAAATTCTCTTGGAAATTACTATAATTTACATCAACATGCTATGATTGCTCCTGCCCCCCACCCAGAACAGGTCAAAATCAAACATATCCTGGGATATAGTTAGTAGGAATAGAAACTAGTTTAAATACCCTGTGTCCTCCCCATGGGAGGGAGGTGAGCTCTGCTATGTAACAACACAAAATGGAAACCAGTCTTAGCACAAGCCTGTGAGATGAGGCGGGGTGATTGATTTTGTCCTCAGTTAACTGGGAAGCCAGACATAAACGAGTTATGGCCAACTGTAATGGCATCTGTTCTTTTAAAACCATTCTTCTATTTATTTGTTTACTTAGTTACTTTTGGTTGCACTGGGCTGGTTGCTGCACATGGGCTTTCCCGGGTCGCAGTGAGCAGCAACCCCTCTTCACTGCTGTGTGTGGGCTTCTCATTGTGGCAGCTTCTCTTGATGAGGAGCACAGGCTCTAGGCACACTGGCTCCAGTAGCTGCAGCTCACCGGCTCTAGAGGGATCCGTAGTTGTGGTGCACAGACATCACTGCTCTACGGCGTGTAGGAACTTCCCAGACCAGGGATCGAACCCATGTCCCCTGCATTGGTAGGTGGATTCTTATCCACTGTAGCACCAGGGAAGTCTGGTATCTGATTTTAATAATATATTCCATATGCGTAATGCAGATACCTCTATCATTCTTACATTTGTTCTGCAACAAAACTGAATGGTGTCAGGATCCTATAGTGGTAATGCTGGTTAAGACACAGCTACCTCATGTAAATACATCTTAAGGATAACAGTGACCGCAGTGGTCAAATGTATTGGGAGGATGACTTAATGCATCCTCAGGATGTAATTAATACCCATGGGAAATGGCTGACCTGAGGAAGAACTGGATCAAGCTAATCATTAGCTGATTTCAGCACCAAACAGTTCTGCACAAGCTTATCATAAGGTACAAATAGCAGTTGATCAACGCATGAGGAAAGAACAATCAAGTTTCAGACAAGAAGGTGAAAATGTCTGTAATGCTTCTGTAAGACAAATTAGTTGTTTCTTTAAATCTATCCCTATCTCCAACAGGCTTCTCCAAACATCAGGCATACTCATGTTGGTACTATTGCTATATCTGTTCCATGAACACTATACCAGATGTAAATGCTCAGAAAAATACGAGCGTCTTGCCAGGAGGGGTACATGGGCTGAGACTAGACGGAGGACTGTGACATAAAAAGAAATACGTATTTGGTCTCTGTCCCTGGTTCCAGGCACAGAGGTCCTAAAACCCTTGTAATTTCCTCAGTGATAGGTTTACTAGGTGTATCTTTTGTTCTAACATTTGGTCCTTCACTCTGATTCCTGACACAGACCTCCTAAAACCTTTATGAGTTTCTGAGTGACGGAGCTATGGGAGCATTTTATACAGAGTTCCTAAATCCCTTGGAATTTTCTGGGTGATAGGACCATCTTTTGTTCTAGTAAGGCAACTCTTGAAGGGCTCTTGAGTGGGAGCCAGGCACCAGAAAGACCAAGCATGATTAGGAGCCTGGAACTTTCAGCTACATTCCCCATCCTCCCAAGAGGGAAGAAGGGCTAGAAGCTGAGCTAATAAGCAGTCATGCTTACATGATGAAGCCTCTATAAAACGCCCTCAGCCAGGAGGTTAGGAGAACTTTCTGGTGAGCACATCCACGTGCCAGGGGGTGGAGCATCCCACCTCCAACGGACAGGACCTCCTTCACCTCAGAACCCTTCTGGAACTCACTCCATCTACATTCTTCTCTGGCTGTTCACCTCTATCCTTTTTTATATCATTTCTAATAAAGCAGGAAATGTAAGCAAATGTTTCCGTGAGTTCTGTGAGCCATTATAGTAAGTTATACAGCCTGAGGCAGGGGTTGAGGGACTGATGCTGTTGTGGGTGATAAGGTATGAGGAAAATCCAGTCATTTCCCTCTGCCCTCAGCTCAGCAGAGTGACCCTGCAGAGCCACACATTGCCCAGAATTCCAAGAGCGCCGGAAAACACTGAATAAGGCGGTCTCTATCTTTTTAAATTTGTTCTTATTTTTTGCTGTTTTTTATTTGGGGGCCAGCGGGGCTGGCTGTGCTGGCTCTTCCTTTGAGGCACGTGGGCTCTTTGGTGGTGTGCGTGGGCTTCTCTTGTTGCAGAGAACAGACTCTAGAGCACTAAGCTCAGCAGTTGCAACTCACAGGCTCTCAAGCTGCATGTGGATCTTAGTTCCTTGAGCAGGGATCAAACCCACATTTTCTGCATCGGAAGGTGGATTCTTAACCACTGGATCACCAGGGAAGTTCTGGTTTCCATCTTTAAAGATTAGTCACCTTCCCCAGAAATGAGTTTGGCAAATGTCAGAGTTGCAGACAGTCGGACACAACTGAAGCAACTTAGCATGAATGCATGTACTGGAAAAGGAAATGGCAACCCGCTCCAGCATTCTTGCCTGGAGAGTCCCAGGGACGAAGGAGCCTGGTGGGCTGCCGTCTATGGGGTCGCAGAGTCGGACACGACTGAAGCGACTTAGCAGCAGCAGCGGCAGAGTTGCAGAGGGAGGAGGTGATTCTTCTGTAAACTGTTCACTTCTCCATGCCCAACACCATCGACCCTTACCTGAATAGTACATTATTTTAAAGGGCAACAAAAAGAAATATTGTTTTACCTGACACCAAAAACAATTCTATTAATGTAAAAACCATCAGGTTCATTATAGTAATCCATGAATTAATATTCCTACTTATCAGATATACATCTGAGGTACAGTTTGCACAACTGTTGATATGACAAAAATAAACACAAAGAAAAAGCCATGTTATTGGAGGTTTTTAACCTTTTTATTTCCATATTCCTATACGTATTCTATATACAGATAATATTCCTTATTATTTAAAATGAGAAAATTAAGAGCAATTTTTCATTATTTTTCCTTTTTCTGTTATCAGTTTGTTACTCTATTAAGAGTTTTGAGGATAACTTTTGTTGAGGCATCAAATCAAACTAATTACTCAGAGATAGCTTAAAGATAAAGTGAATAGTTCCAAAGATAAAAAGCACATCCACATTCTCTGGAGAAACCTCTGTTGATCAGATTTGAACTGACTCTTAGCAATAACAAAACAACATCCTGAAATAGCAACAGACAGGAATACAAAAGATACCAGATCATTCATGGAAGGGTCTTCCTTTGAGATCATTCTCAATTTATTTCTGAAGCTTTAGGCAACAATAAACCGCTCTTTCTCCCCATATTTGCAGTAGCATTAACTCCAAGTCCCCACTACAATAGGATGGTGTTACAATCATAAATTCTTTTCATTAAAAAGCTCTGATTCAACTGAAAAATGACCACATGGGAAGACAGAGAACCAAAATAAATACTTTGAAGCAGCTATTTGTGAAGAAAAAATTATATAGAAGCAATGCACATATCTCAATTACACATGTGGTCCTAGAACCAGGAACTTGTAACACTTGGTTCATGTTTGTGAAATCCTAAAGATCTAGTTTTCTGTTCTTCACAGATGTGAAATTTTTATTCCAAATATGCTTTTTTTCTAAATCTATGATCACAGATGTGAAATTTTTATTCCAAATATGCTTTTTTTCTAAATCTATGATCACAGATGTGAAATTTTTATTCCAAATATGCTTTTTTTCTAAATCTATGATCACAGATGTGAAATTTTTATTCCAAATATGCTTTTTTTCTAAATCTATGATCACAGATGTGAAATTTTTATTCCAAATATGCTTTTTTTCTAAATCTATGATCACAGATGTGAAATTGTAGTGGTTTTTCTCAAATATTTTTATGCCAAAAAGCCTTCTTGAGCTTCCAACGTCAACAGAATCAAATTAGTCACTGTAATATGGCTTTACCTATAGAATAATGAAAAATGTTAGACCTTATCAAACCTTATATAGAATCTTTTATTTTTAATAATGATTATTCCTATATCAAGTACATGTTAAGTTTTGTAGTTTTCATTCTAATGCAAAATGGAATTCTGTGTGTGTGTGTGCATGTGTGTGTGTTTGTGTGTGTGTGTTTGTGTGTTAGCTCATATGTTAAGTACATCCCTAGCAGGATAACCTAAGTGTTGTTCACACAGCCCAGACATGTGCTTTCGAAACTGCCAAGATCAGTAGGAAGAGAAGGGAAGCTTCTATGGAAGAAATTACATTCAAGACATGCTTGGAACTGAGAGGCATAAAAATAGAGACTCACCAAAGAAAAGGAAGAATTTTTCCGGCAAAGTTTAGAACATCAAGATACAGAGCTATAAAATCTTGTGATTTATTGCTGTGGCAGGAAAAATATGCATTGACTTTGGATACAAGGACCTGGTTCAAATCGTGACTTTCTAAATCCTATACTGTGACTCCTTTCTGAATTCTGACCATATGCAAGACAATACTTTTTAATGGAATTTTTTTTGTCTTTCATGTTACATCTTATTTATGGCATGAGAGAAGATGAGTGAAAATAGATTTTAAATCTTTTGCAGATTTAAAAAATGCCTGTCCAGTAATTCTAAACAAATGTGATCTTTATTTTTTTTAATCTATTGGGAAATTGACCTTTTTTAATGGAGTAAATACACTTAAAGTAATATAAAGATATCAGCTCCGTCAAATGCCTCTACCCATTTTATATGCAAATCTGGGAATTTTCCTTGTTAGTATTCCTATTTCAGCAATTAGATACATAGGGCAAACACAGGGTGATATGCAACTGTAGGACTGATAAAAGAAGAAGCTTTTTAAAAGTCTGTCTTTAATTTTAAAAAAATCAAAACTGAGTGTTGGCTACTTTGTTCATTTTAACTTTATTGCTTTATTTCACCAAAAGAAATGTAATTATAAAATGTTGATTGAAACGTTGATGTTAATCTAACCATTAAAAAATAATGCATTTTCTATTGCTAGCATAGTGATCTAAACCATCTTTATATTATCCTGCCCTTCCTATTATTTTCTGAAGTATTTATGTTACAAATGTCTCAATAAATCCTTATGATGCCATCTGACTCATAGCTGAAAACAAGTATTTCAGGCTTGAATCCATTTCAAATTAGGGAAACTGAAGCAACAAGCAACACTGAGGATATTTTGTGTGCTGAGTATTAGAACACTGTAATGGGCAGTGACTGCTACAGAAGTTGTTGATCTAGTGTAGGATGGCAGTTGTTTTGAGTTCATTTTCCAGGGAGTTCAGGAAAGTTTGTTATCTAATAGATTTATTAACAATACATGTTTACCACTGACCTTTCTATAAAGGAGACAGGGTCTAGTGTAGAAACAGTACTGTCCTTTGTGTACATTACACGGGCATGGTACCAGGTCTACAACTTGGTGGCCAGGCATTCTTGAAAGAAGTTGCCATGTATTGGCCTCTCCCTAATCTAATTCTTAGTTGACCTTTTCCTGCAAAGCTTTTCACAATGCACTCCTCTCCACCTTCCTTCCTCTCTATGGACAGGAATCTTTCCTCAACCCTGAAACACTTGTAGAATGTTTCTTATCTGCTTTACTGAAACCCAGCTCCTCCTGGGACACCTCGGCATCTATCTCTACCAGAAACTGGTTTTTGTCACGCCCTCCGCATAGCTCAATCCAACCCAATCTGCGTTCGGGTGTCCTCCCAGTTGCCTCTGCTTTTCCACTCCACACTGCCCTTTCCTCTGGCTCCGAGCGTTCATCTTTGTAGCTACAGCAGCCTCTCTAGTCCCACCACTCACTCTCCTCACTGCACTTCCTTGATAATCGCCTAGACAGTCTTCATTAATTAGAGGAGGAGAGTCCTAACCTAGGCAGGGTCTTCATTCCCCCAACTTCTTGCCAATATTGTCAATGACTCTGATGTTGGCCACACTGATTGGCCAACATTTTCCACTTGTGGTACTCTGATCTCCCTCTCGCCAAACTGCCGTCTCCCACACTATCTACTTGCATCTCGTCCTCACCAGATCTGACACCCCTTCTGATTCGAAGCGTCCACTTTCTGATCACACCAGTTCACTTGCTCAAGTATACTCCCACCACCCACACATCCCACAACCACCTGAGACCTCCAGTCCCCTCACCAGCATGCCCACTGCCAGTAGCCCTACCCAACTAACACTGCTCCATAGCCAGCCTCTTTCCATGGCCTGTCATTTAAACACTCCTTGAAAATGCCCTTGACTTGATGCCCTTCACTCTCCCTGAGAATAACCACAGGTTATTTGCTGAACCTTCATATCAATCTACACAGCACCTCAACCAACAACTCAGTTGATTGTGCTCCCCTTATAGTCATGATTGCAAGTCTTAAACTGGCAGCTAATACTGCTCACTAATCCTGTTATTTTCTGGTAAGCTTACTTTCCCACTCCTGAGAAGAATATTTCATCATTTTCTTATCTGTCAAAACCCTTTCACTTTTCCTCCTCACAAGTGATTTTTCTTGCCTCATATTGCATTAAAAAATGAAAGTAAATACACATGAATATATTTAATTTTCCACCAACAAATCTATATACCTATCCTTGAATCTGTTTCCCTCTTCCTTCCCATCATAAGGCAGTAAGTGTCCCCATATCCCCACAGAATACTGAATACCTTCCCCTAGTTAGTACTTAGATTCCATCTCCTGTTCCCTCCCTTTCTTTCTTTAAACTGGATGATTTATTTCAGCAAACAAACTCAGGTAACTTTCTGTTGTCTAAAAAGAAGTGAAACTAAATTAAAACAGCATGATATAAAATTATATATATGTATATATATATATATGCACATACACACACACTCATACTCCTATAGCTTATGCCTCATTTTTTGTTCCCCTTTACAACAAGACATCTCAATAGATTTATCTCTGGAACTTGCCCCAAAGCCTAACCTGCAACCCATCCTAATCAAGCTTGAATGCCCACTTCTCAACAGACACCGCTCTCCTTAGGATCATCAGTGACCTAACTGCCAAACTCAACCTAACAAGCAACAAGTATTAGAAAAAGCCTTCTCTTGCTTTAGTTGCTGAATGGACCATTCACAGTGATCCTCCAAAGACTAGGGAATGAACAGTAGGACAGATTCACAAGTTTCTCTGCAACAGAGTTGAGCCAGACAGTGGCTCAGTCAGAGAAGGAGTTAGGAGGAAGTAATAGAAAATGGAGGTCAATAACAAGGCCCCAGTCAAAGCCAGACACATGGTCAGGAAGATAAAAAGGTGAAAGAGGGGGCCAGAGACAAGCAGGCTTTGCCATGATAACAAGAGTGAAACCAGTGACTGGTTCTGCCAAGTCCACGGGCATCTTGGACATGAACATAGAAGTCCAACGCCATTAATGTAATAAGAATAATATGTATACATACATTTGTGGCCTTTGAAAGGGATACAGTCCTGTATAAATTTATCCACTCTTCTGTAATAATTACTTGCTGTATATATAATGGGCTTCCTTTGTGGCTCAGCTGGTAAAGAATCCTCCTGCAGTGTGGGAGACCTAGGTTCGATCCCTGGGTTGGGAAGATCCCCTGGAGAAGGGAATGGCAACCCACTCCAGTATTCTGGCCTGAGAATTCCATGGAGAGTCCATGGGGTCGCAAAGAGCAGGACACAACTGAGCGCCTTTCACTACTACTACATCACTGCTGCTGCTGCTGCTGCTGAGTCGCTTCAGTCGTGTCCAACTCTTCCCAACCCCATGGACTGCAGCCCACCAGGCTCCTCCGTCCATGGGATTTTCCAGGCAAGAGTACTGGAGTGGGTTGCCATTGCCTTCTCTGACTACATCACTATATATATATATAATTCTATTTTTATAACAGTGCTTATTTTTAAACACATATACAAATTAGGTCATTGTAAGTATAGTATAAAAAAATGAGCTTTGGTATACTTGTGTCTGTCTACATATAAATGGAATATTTTGGACAAATAAATACATTTCTATCTACTGTTTGTGAAAATGTAGCAGTCTGTATACTGGCACTGTTCTGTTTTGTGTCAAGCCCATCTGTTGCAATTATCCAAATGTCTATTTTTATTATTCAATTTCCCAATAACATGTGTCTGCCTTCCTTGTCCCATTAACTCTCTATACTTTTATGGGCTTCCTATAGAATCATCAGCTCTATTCATTATATTCCACTGGCAAAAAATATTTTAGGAAAGAAAAGGGTATATGAACAAAGGGCAGTTTTACATAGTGCTGATAATTATCGTGGTCTTTCATACACAACACCTACTTACACTTTAAACAAAACTGACCCAGACAGAAAAATCTTTTCCTAAATTTGTATGTAGTAGTAACAGTGATAGAAACATCAAAAGGAACTATATTTATCACTGTATCTGCGTGCTGTGCTCAGTCGCTTCAGTTGTGTCAACTCTGTGCAACCCTATGGACTATAGGCCACGAGGCTCCTCTGTCCATAGGATTTTCCAGGTAAAATACTGGAGTGAGTTGCCATTCTCCTCTCCAGGGGATCTTCCCAAACCAGGAATCGAACCAGGGTCTCCTGCATTGAAGGTGGATTCTTAACCGCTGAGTCACTGGGAAAGCCACGTCACTTATCTAATCTGTTTAAATTATACTGTACAATGTAACACCACCAAAATTAAAACGCAGATGAACAGAAAGACTGTTACTGAAATATGGGACTATGGTAGTTGCCACAGATTTTCAGATAGAGCCCACGTTTCCTCTTTCTTGGAAAGCAATCTTGGTGTATGCAATCAAGTCTCCACACCAGGTAATAAGCAAGCTCCTGCACCCCTTCCTGGGCCTTCCTTATATTCAAAGCAGGAGACAAAGCGGCATACTGCCCATCAGCCACCCTGCCCACCCAGTGCCCCCAGACTCATGGCTAGTTTTAGCAAAGAATGCTGAAAAAATCTCACAACTGGATCCAGCCTCGAGTCAAAACTGACTTCCAACCTAGCACTGCATCCCTGAATCCTGTGTGCTGTGAGAGCCCTATAATCAGAGCAGAGTCTTGGATCTGCCCTACAAAGCGAGTCAGGAAAACACCAAGGATCCAAGGGCCACTTTTAAATGATTTCATCAAAGAAGAAATGTTCCTGAAAACAAACATATCAAGAAAATATCCTTCTTTGTCCTTAAACATTTACCTCATTTCAAAAGTCAAACAGCTTATACATAACTATTTATTAGCTTATTATAATAAACTATACGTTACATTTTCCATAACGTAATAGAAAACTAGATTTGGCATCTACTGCTGGTTCAGATACTAACTACATTTTTCCCTTAAGGAAGAGATTTAACCTCTATTCATTCTAAATATATTTATTCACCATCTACTCGACCTTTTGTAAGAACATGTTTTGGGTATCCTTTTAACCAAGCATATACCATAAATAATATTCTTTAGAGCACAAAAACAACATCTCTTAAACTACATGATATTTTTCTAATAGACAAAAAAAAACAGTTTCATTTCCCACAGGGGCACATATTATGGTTTTAGGTCTCCTTAGTACTTGTATAAAATACTTGCAGATTTTTTTTTAACTGTACTGAAAAGATATCAGAATGTCCCTCTTCCAAACAAGCTACCCACAAGCAGAGATTAGGACTTTGTTTCCATGAAAACAGAAATACTTCCACAGGAGAAAACTCTAAAAATAAATCGAAGAGGTTACCACCAGATCATATCAGTACTAAGGAAAGCATAATACGGACATATATTCAGTATCATGTAGTTTTTCTAGGTGACAAATATATTGCCTCTCAAGAATATAACCTATTCCTTCTGCCAGTTATCCTTGCTTAGAGGCCAGGATGATCTGACAAGCTAAAGAAGTCTTCATTCTCATTCCATTAAACATAATTTTAAGCCACTTTATTAAGGTATTAATTGACATACAGAAAGCTGTATATATTTAATGTATACAACTTTCTGAGTTTGAGGTATATACCCATAAAACCACCATGAAACATACTTGTGAAAACAATTGTTTCTTGGATCTTGGATCATTTCCTCATCTTTTATTTTAGAATGGGGTGTCTAAGAAAAGAAAGTGCAAATACCAAGTCATAAAATTAAATATAAATATTTGCATCAAAAGGACTAATTATTTCCCTACAAATGTATTCTGATGTCATTTCTTGAATTACTTGCATAATAAATACAGAAATTATGTTCTTTGAGTTAGTAATTAGCAAATAAATCCCCCAAATTACATGATGATGTAGAAATGATACACAGAACACACCCACTCTGGGCAGGTAATGTTCACAGCATCTGAGACAAAGACTTTCTAAGCCACATGCCAAGAGGAATAATAACAAGGCAAATTAATAACAAGGTAGGTTATCCATTTTGTTTATGAAACATATACATCTTATTGCATATAACTACAGTTCAGAAAGATATTTTTGTGTAATCTATTCTGCAGATAGTCTTGCTTAAATTTTTATTTAGAATCCACGATCCATCTGAAACTGATTTTGGATAATGATGTGATATACTTTTTTCCATTTGGGCACACAATTGACCAAGCACCATTTTATGAAAAGACTTTCCTTTGTCACTGCAAAGAGTAAACTTTATCCATAGCCCACATAAGTGTAAGTTCAGTTTCTGACTGTTTTATCCCAAGGACCTAATCATCTATACTAGTACCAATATCACACTCTATGATTTACAGTAGCTTTATCATGACTATCATCATTTAAATAGAATAAGTCTTCCAATTTTTTCTTCATCAATACTCTTGGCTATTTATGCTCCTTTGCAATTTTGGCTGTATTTTACAATAAACTTGTCAAAGTCTATCAACAATTTTAAGGATAAGTTTATTAGATCTATAATTTTTTTAGAAAATTATCACTTAACAATATTGAATCTTCCAATCCCATCATCTATTTCAGCTTTCTGTAATTATTCTTACAAATGTTTTATAATTTTCTTTTAGATGGTCTATGTATGCTTTAGCAGACTTATTCTAGCACTCAGTGTATCTATTTTGTTATCAGTAGTATTTTTTACTATGAGATTTAACATTTAAAATACAATTTATATTCTAACTATGTTTGTGAGCCATAAGAGTCCCTATTTTTCTACTAATATGTTGTCTAATGTATGTAGTAAGTAGAAAGATCAGAGCTATGAGCACAAAGATATTTACCGAAAATAATTTTATTGTCCATGTCTGATTATGATGGGGGGACAAAAGAAAGTTGGGGTTGATCCACAAGACTCAGGGAGTCTTTATCACCATTACTTGGACTTAAGGGTGAAAAGAATGGGCACAGTAGCTCAGAAGCTGAAAGTTCAGTAAATGTAAAGATATGTTTCATCACTAATATCATAAAAGAAAATTCTCCAAAATCTACATCCTGGAAAATTCCCACTCAGTGTAACTGGAGATTTACCCAAAGGAAGTCCATGCTCAGTGCTGGCCAAAAAGCAGCTTTTTTGTCTCAGACTTAAGGTCCAGAATCCAAGCTCTGTAGACAGCTGGATCTCTCCTCATTGGTAAACATATTCTCAGCAGACTCCCAGGTCCCATTCTTTGCTTTGTCCCATGTTGTCTCCCAGTAATGGCAGCCAGAAATGAAGCCAGGGGAGCTCAAGACACAAAATGAGTAGCTGAACATCTCGACACACGCTTACACTCTCTGTCTGAAGTTCCTGCACTGGACATTCCTCAGTTCATCTGAAATGATGAGGAGTTCATAGGTTGTGTCAACATTCAAGGTCACATTCATTTAGAAGTTCAGCATCCTTGGATTCATCTGCAGAATAGCTCTCAGCTGGAGCTCTTATTTCTGGAACTTAGAAACCAGGTCCCCCATCTGGCAATTGGATCTGATGTTGTTCTTCTGAAAGACCAAAGAGCAGAAGGGGCACAATAAACCCTCTCCCATTGAGCTCCTTCTGCAGTGAATTGATGCCTTGGAGGCAACATACCCACATTTCAGGTACATGGGTTTTTCAAGATAAATTAGGCAGACAAGACATCTGGTTGCTTCTTCTAAGTGTTCAGCCACAGTAGCTATGTCTTCTCCACTAGATTCTCTTCTGGCTTCCAGCTGCTTGCACTGACAGCTCAGTTCTGGACTGAGAGAGCTCTACAAGAGGCTTTTATCAGCGGGGGCCTCTTCTTCCACCTCACTCACATATGCCTCTCCTCTGTAATCTAATCAGATTTTAATTCTGGCATAAGGGAGATTTTTGCTAAAGTTTTGATTACCAGAAACGAAAAGATTGTAACTAGAGACTATTACTTTTTAACCAATGTGGACAATACTTATCCTATTATTATTCTACATTAGCTCTTGAATATTATGTCTGTTGATGATAAAACATAGAATTCAGATAGAAAGTTTTAAAATATAAGGCATTATTCAGTTCAGCTCAGTCACTCAGTCATGTCCAACCCTGTGGAACCCCATGGACTACAGCACGCCAGGCCTCCCTGTCCATCACCAACCGGAGTTTACACAAACTCATGTCCATTGCATCAGTGATGCCATTCAACAATCTCAAACTCTGTCGTCCCCTTCTCCTCCCACCTTCAATCTTTCCCAGCATCAGGGTGTTTTCCAATGAGTTAGCTCTTTGCATCAGGTGGCCAAAATATTGGAGTTTCAGCTTCACCATCAGCCCTTCCAAAGAATATTCAGAACTGATTTCCTTTAGGATGGACTGGCTGGATTCCTTGCAGTCCAAGGGACTCTCAAGAGTCTTCTCCAATAGCACAGTTCAAAAGCATCAATTCTTTGGTGCTCAGCTTTCTTCATGGTCCAACTCTCACATCTGTACATGACTACTGGAAAAACCATAGCTTTGAATAGATGGACCTTGGATGGAAAACTGATGTCTCTCCTTTTTAATATGCAGTCTAGGTTGGTTATAGCTTTTCTTCCAAGGAGCAAGCGGCTTTTAATTTAATGGCTGCAGTCACCATCTGCACTGATTTTGGAGCCCAAAAAAATAAAGTCTGACACTGTTTCCATTGTTTCCCCATCTATTTGCCATGAAGTGATGGCACCAGATGACATAATCTTGGTTTTTTTGAATACTGAGTTTTAAGCCAGCTTTTTCACTCTCCTCTTTCACTTTCATCAAGAGGCTCTTTAGTTCTTCTTCGCTTTCTGCCATAAGGGTGGTGTCATCTGCTTATCTGAGGTTATTGATATTTCTCCCGGCAATCTTGATTCCAGCTTGTGCTTCATCCAGCCTGGCATTTAGCATGATGTACTCTGCATAGAAGTTAAATAAGCAAAGTGACAATATACACCCTTGATGTACTCCTTTCCCTATTTGGAACCAGTCTGTTGTTCCATGTCCAGTTCTAAGTGTTGCTTCTTGACCTGCATACAGACTGGTCAGGCAGGTCAGGTGGTCTGGTATTCCCCACTCTTGAAGAATTTTCCACAGTTTGTTGTGATACACACAGTCAAAGGCTTTGGCACAGTCAATAAAGCAAAAGTAGATGTTTTTCTGGAACTCTCTTGCTTTTTCTATGATCCAGTGGATGTTGGCAATTTGATCTCTGGTTCTTCTGCCTTTTCTAAATCCAGCTTCAACATCTGAAGTTCACAGTTCATGTACTGTTGAAGCCTGGCTTGGAGGATTTTGAGCATTACTTTGCTAGTGAAATGAGTGCAACTGTGTGACAGTTTGAGCATTCTTTGGCATTGCCTTTCTTTGGGATTGGAATGAAAACTGACCTTTTCCAGTCCTATAGCCACTGCTGAGTTTTCCAGATTTGCTGGCATATTGAGTGAGGCATTTTCACAGCATCATCTTTTAGGGTTTGAAATAGCTCAACCGGAATTCCATCACCTCCACTAGCTTCGTTCGTAGTGATGCTTCCTAACGCCCACTTTACTTCGCATTCCAGGATGTCTACATCTAGGTAAGTGATCACACCATTGTGGTTACCTGGGTCATGAAGATCCTTTTTGTATAGTTTTTCTGCATATTCTTACAACCTCTTCTTAATATCTTCTGCTTCTGTTAGGTCCATACCGCTTCTGTCGTTTATTGAGCCCATATTTGCATGAAATGTTCCCTTGGTATCTTAATTTTCTTGAAGAGATCTCTAGTCTTTCCTAGCCTATTGTTTTCCTCTATTTCTTTCCAATATAAATAGAAAACTAGAGGCATTATTATTAACCCTTAAAAAATAAAGGGAGTTAGTTTTAAATAGTTCTTGAGTATAAAAGCAAAATCACCTCATATTCTGATCAAGGAAATTAATTAAACTACTGAGAAGTTTCTCCTACAGTCACACATAACAGACACAGTTACTTCTTCAAAAGGGTTTTTTCACCACAATTAGGAACATACTCCTTTAGAAGTTTGGTAAATAAATCCCTAACTGTTTCCTGATAGCCAAGTATCTGGAAATTTTTTTGGTTATATTTCCAAAAATAAAAGATATTTTTGTAATCTTACATTCTTAGACATTAACATATACTAGATACTTTTTACTAATGTTCAAAAATGTTCCTTACTGACTTACATGACTCACAAATGATCAGTGATTGAGGACGAAGAATGAAAATTTGGGCAGAGAGAGGATTTGGGGTAGGGGTGAAAGAAACATTAGTTTACATTTTGATAATTAAATTAAGTAGTCTTTCAATTAATTATTTCCACAGTAGGAGTACGTCAAGGCTGTATATTGTCACCCTGCTTATTCAATTTATATGCAGAGTACATCATGAGAAACGCTGGGCTGGAAGAAGCACAAGCTAGAATCAAGATTGCCGGGACAAATATCAATAACCTCAGATATGCAGGTGACACCACCCTTATGGCAGAAAGTGAAGAGAAACTAAAGAGCCTCTTGATGAAAGTGAAAGAGAAGAGTGAAAAAGTTGCCTTAAAGCTCAACATTCAGAAAACGAACATCATAGCATCTGGTCCCATCACTTCATGGGAAATAGATAGGGAAACAGTGGAAGCAGTGTCAGACTTTATTTTGGGGTCTCCAAAATCACTGCAGGTGGTGACTGCAGCCATGAAATTAAAAGACGCTTACTCCTTGGAAGAGAAGTTATGACCAACGTAGATAGCATATTCAAAAGCAGAGACATTACTTTGCCAACAAAGGTCCATCTAGTCAAGGCTATGGTTTTTCCAGTAGTCACGTATGGATGTGAGAGTTGGACTGTGAAGAAAGCTGAGCGCCGAAGAACTGACGCGTTTGAACTGTGGTGTTGGAGAAGACTCTTGAGAGTCCCTTGGACTGTAAGGAGATCCAACCGGCCCATTCTAAAGGAGATCAGCCCTGGGATTTCTTTGGAAGGAATGATGCTAAAGCTAAAACTCCAATACTTTGGCCACCTCATGCGAAGAGTTGACCCATTGGAAAAGACTCTGATGTTGGGAGGAATTGTAGGAAGGAGGAGAAGGGGATGAGAGAGGATGAGATGGCTGGATGGCATCACCGACTCAATGGACGTGAGTTTGAGTGAACTCCGGGAGTTGGTGATGGACAGGGAGGCCTGGCATGCTGCGATTCATGGGGTTGCAAAGAGTCAGACACGACTGAGTGACTGAACTAAACTGAACTGAACTGACAGTGCTCATTAGAGACCCTCATCACTTTACACCCAAAGCAAAGGCATATTCCAAGCTCTCCAGTCACGATGTCTCATTAAGGCAGGGAAACACACAACTCTAAGTATAACTGTGACCCACTTCTATCATTTTTTTCACACTGCATTTCCCCATTGATTTGGAAGTATCATAATGTGTCATACAAACATATCTATGAAGTTTGAATTTATTATTTTAATATGAAGTTTCAATTAATTTATAACTTCTTTTACAATGTCACATTTTTAGAAATATTCTCACATCTTTAGTTGAATTATTAATAACTCTTGCTCATGAACAACTGGTCCCTGATATGTAGTTAAGAACACTTTTTCTTCTTGTGGTATGAACACTTCATGTGCTATCTACTCTCTTAACAAAATTTTCAGTGCACAACATAGTATTAACTATAGGAACAATGTTGTACAACACATCTCTAGAAGCTATTCATCTTTCAGTATTGAAGTGGTATACCTGTTGAACAAAAACTCCCCATTTCCCCTCTCCTTCAGTCCCTGGCAACCACCATTCTACCCTCTGTTTCTATGAGCTTGACTATTTTAACAGATTTCATATAAACAGAACCGTGTAGCATTTGTTCCTCTGTGACTGGGTTATTTCATTTAGTGTGCTGTCCTCCATCCATCCATGTTATTGTATACAGCAGGATTTCCTTCTTTTTAATACTGAATAATATTCTATTTTATGTATATACCACATACATATACATTTGCTTACACATTCATCTCTCAATTAATATTTAAGTTGCTTCCACTCACTATTGTGATTAATGCTGCAATGATCATGAGAGTTCAAATATTTCATTGTGATCCTGATTTCAAATAGTTTGTATAAATACTCAGAAGCAAAAATGCTGGATTAACACTGGTTCTATTTTTAATTTTTTAAGGAAATGCCATTCTGTTTTCCACAGCAGCTACACAATTTTGCATTTCTACCAACAGTGCACAAGATTTCAATTTCTCCACATTTTCATCAGTACTTAATATCTTTTTTGTTGTGTTTTATGGTTTTAATTTTTTGTGAGTTTTTCTTTAATAGCCATCCTAACAGGTATGAGGTTTTTGATTTGCATTTCTCTGATGACTAGAGATGCTGAACATTTTTCATACACCTGTTGGCCATCTGTATATCTTCTTTGGATAAATATCTATTCAAATCCTTAGCCTATTTTATAAATTTTTAATTTAAATTTATTTTAATTGTAGGCTAATTACTTAACAATATTGTATTGGTTCTGCCACACATCAACATGAATCCGCCATGGGCATTCACGTGTGCCCATCCTGAACCCCCTTCCCACCTCCCTCCCCATACCATCCCTCTGGGTCACCCAGTGCACCACCCCCAAGCATCCTGTATCGAACCTGGACTGGCGATTCATTTCTTATATGATATTATACATGTTTCAGTGCCATTCCCCCAAAACATCCCACCCTCTCCCTCTCCCACAGGGTCCAAAAGGCTGTTTTATACATCTGTGTCTCTTTTGCTGTCTCACATACAGGATTATCGTTACCATCTTTCTAGATTCCATATATAGTGCGGTGGCCGGGAGGAGCCACCCCGCGCCAGAGGCCAGGGGCAGCAGCTGGGAAGAGCAACCCCATGTCCCAGGAGCGGGGGCTGCGTGGGTGCAGGAGGGCCTAGAGGAGCCATCCCACGTTGAAGGTCAGGAAGGGCAGTGGTGAGGAGATACCCCTCATCCAAGGTAAAGAGCAGTGGCTGCGCTTTGCTGGAGCAGCCATGAAGAGATACCCCACGCCCAAGGTAAGAGAAACCCAAGTAACATGGTAAGTGTTGCAAGAGGGCATCAGAGGGCAGACACACTGAAACCATACTCCCAGAAAACTAGTCAATCTAATCACACTAGGACCACAGCCTTGTCTAACTCAATGAAACTAAGCCATGCCCACAGGGCAACCCAAGACAGGTGGGTCATGGTGGAGAGGCCTGACAGAATATGGTCCACTGGAGAAGGGAATGGCAAACCACTTCAGTATTCTTGCCTTGAGAACCCCATGAACAGGATGAAAAGGCAAAATGATAGGATACTGAAAGAGGTACTCCCCAGGTCATTAGATGCCCAATATGCTACTGGAGATCAGTGGAGAAATAACTCCAGAAAGAATGAAGGGATGGAGCCAAAGCAAAAACAATACCCAGCTGTGGATGTGACTGGTGATAGAAGCAAGGTCTGATGCTGTAAAGAGCATTATTGCATAGGAACCTGGAATGTCAGGTCCATGAATCAAGGCAAATTGGAAGTGGTCAAAGAAGAGATGGCAAGAGTGAACATTAACATTTTATTAATCAGCGAACTAAAATGGACTGGAATGGATGAATTTAACTCAGATGACCATTATATCTACTACTGTGGGCAGGAATCTCTCAGAAGAAATGGAGTAGCCATCATGGTCAACAAAAGAGTCTGAAATGCAGTACTTGGATGCAGTCTCACAAACGACAGAATGATCTGTTTGTCTCCAAGGCAAACCATTTAATATCACGGTAATCCAAGTCTATGCCCCAACCAGTAACACTGAAGAAGCTGAAGTTGAATGGTTCTATGAAGACCTACAAGACCTTTTAGAACTAACATCCAAAAAAGATGTCCTTTTCATTATAGGGGACTGGAATGCTAAAGTAGGAAGTCAAGAAACACCTGGAGTAACAGGCAAATTTGGCCTTGGAATGTGGAATGAAGCAGGGCAAAGACTAATAGAGTTTTGCCAAGAAAATGCACTGGTCATAGAAAACACCCTCTTCCAACAACACAAAAGAAGACTCTACACATGGACAATCACCAGATGGTCAACACCGAAATCAGACTGATTATATTCTTTGCAGCCAAAGATGGAGAAGCTCTATACAGTCAACCAAAACAAGACCAGGAGCTGACTGTGGCTCAGATGATGAACTCCTTATTGCCAAATTCAGACTCAAATTGAAGAAAGTAGGGAAAACCGCTAGACCATTCAGGTATGACCTAAATCAAATCCCTTATGATTATACAGTGGAAGTGAGAAATAGATACAAGGGCCTAGATCTGATAGAGTGCCTGATGAACTATGGAATGAGGTTCATGACACTGTACAGGAGACAGGGATCAATACCATCCCCATGGAAAAGAAATGCAAAAAAGCAAAATGGCTGTCTGGGGAGGCCTTACAAATAGCTGTGAAAAGAAGAGAAGCGAAAAGCAAAGGAGAAAAAGAAAGATATAAGCATCTGAATGCAGAGTTCCAGAGAATAGCAAGGAGAGATAAGAAAGCCTTCTCTAGCCATCAATGTAAAGAAATAGAGGAAAAGAACAGAATGGGAAAGACTAGCAATCTCTTCAAGAAAATTAGAGATACCAAGGGAATATTTCATGCAAAGATCAGCTCAATAAAGGACAGAAATGGTACGGACCTAACAGAAGCAGAAGATATTAAGAGGAGGTGGCAAGAATACACAGAAGAACTGTACAAAAAAGATCTTCATGACCCGGATAATCACAATGGTGTGATCACTCACCTAGAGCCAGACATCCTGGAATGTGAAGTCAAGTGGGCCTTAGAAAGCATCACTACAAACAAAGCTAGTGGAGGTGATAGAATTCCAGTTGAGCTATTTCAAACCCTGAAAGATGATGCTGTGGAAGTGCTGCACTCAATATGCCAGCAAATTTGGAAAACTCAGCAGTGGCCACAGGACTGGAAAAGGTCAGTTTTCATTCCAATCCCAAAGAAAGGCAATGCCAAAGAACGCTCAAACTACCACACAATTGCACTCATTTCACATGCAAGTAATGCTCAAAATTCTCCAAGCTAGCCTTCAGCAATACGTGAACCGTGAACTTCCTGATGTTGAAGCTGGTTTTAGAAAAGGCAGAAGAACCAGAGATCAAATTGCCAACATCTGCTGGATCATGGAAAAAGCAAGAGAGTTCCAGAAAAATATCTATTTCTGCTTTATTGACTATGCTAAAGCCTTTGACTGTGTGGATCACAATAAACTGTGGAAAATTCTGAAAGAGATGGGAATACCAGACCACCTGACCTGTATGCAGGTCAGAAAGCAACAGTTAGAACTGAACATGGAACAACAGACTGATTCCAAATAGGAAAAGGAGTACATTAAGGCTGTATATTGTCACCCTGCTATTTTAACTTATACGCAGAGTACATCATGAGAAACGCTGGACTGGAAGAAACACAAGCTGGAATCAAGACTGCCGGGAGAAATATCAGTAACCTCAGATATGCAGATGACACCACCCTTATGGCAGAAAGCGAAGAACTAAAAAGCCTTTTGATGAAAGTGAAAGAGAAGAGTGAAAAAGTTGGCTTAAAGCTCAACATTCAGAAAACGAAGATCATGGCATCCTGTCCCATCACTCCATGGGAAATACATGGGGAAACAGTGGAAACAGTGTCAGACTTTATTTTGAGGGGCTCCAAAATCACTGCAGATGGTGACTTCAGCCATGAAATTAAAAGACGCTTACTCCTTGGAAGAAAAGTTATGACCAACCTACATAGCATATTCAAAAGCAGAGACATTACTTTGCTGACTAAGGTCCATCTAGTCAAGACTATGGTTTTACCAGTAGTCATTTATGGATGTGAGAGTTGGACTGTGAAGAAGGCTGAGCGCTGAAGAATTGATGCTTTTGAACTGTGGTGTTGGAGAAGACTCTTGAGAGTCCCTTGGACTGCAAGGAGATCCAACCTGTCCATTCTGAAGGAGATCAGCCCTGGGTGTTCTTTGGAAGGAATGATGCTAAAGCTGAAAGTCCAGTACTTTGGCCATCTCATTTCAAGAGTTGACTCATTGGAAAAGACTTTGATGCTCGGAGGGATTGGAGGCAGGAGGAGAAGGGGACGACAGAGGATGAGATGGCTGGATGGCATCACTGACTCAACAGACCTGAGTCTGAGTGAACTCCAGGAGTTGCTGATGGACAGGGACGCCTGATGTGCTGCGATTCATGGGGTCGCAAAGATCGGACACGCCTGAGCAACTGAACTGAACTGATACTGTACTGGTGTTTTTCTTTCTGGCTTACTTCACTCTGTATAATAGGCTCCAGTTTCATCCACCTCATTTGAACTGATTTAAATTTATTCTTTTTAATGGCTGAGGAATACTCCATTGTGTATATGTACCACAGCTTTCTTATCCATTCATCTGCTGATGGACATCTAGGTTGTTTCCATGTCCTGGCTATTATAAACAGTGCTATGATGAACATTGGGGTACACGTGTCTCTTTCAGTTCTGGTTTCCTCGGTGTGTATGCCCAGCAGTGGGATTGCTGGGTCATAAGGCAGTTCTATTTCCAGTTTTTGAAGGAATCTCCACACTGTTCTCCATAGTGGCTGTACTAGTTTGCATTCCCACCAACAGTGTAAGAGGGTTCCCTTTTCTCCACACCCTCTCCAGCATTTATTGCTTGTAGACTTTTGGATAGCAGCCATTCCGACTGGCGTGAAATGGTACCTCATTGTGGTTTTGATTTGCATTTCTCTGGTCATGAGTGATGCTGAGCATCTTTTCATGTGTTTGTTAGCCATCTGTATGTCTTCTTTGGAGAAATGTCTGCTTAGTTCTTTGGCCCATTTTTTGATTGGGTCATTTATTTTCCTGGAATTGAGCTGCATGAGTTGTTTGTATATTTTTGAGATTAGTTGTCAGTTGCTTGATTTGCTATTATTTTCTCCCATTCTGAAGGTTGTCTTTTCACCTTGCTTATAGTTTCCTTTGTTGTGCAGAAGCTTTTAATTTTAATTAGGTCCCATTTGTTTATTTTTACTTTTATTTCCAATATTCTGGGTGGTGGGTCATAGAGGATCCTGATGTGATTTATGTCGGAGAGTGTTTTGCCTATGTTCTCCTCTAGGAGTTTTATAGTTTCTGGTCTTACATTTAGATCTTTAATCCATTTTGAGTTTATTTTTGTGAATAGTGTTAGAGAGTATTCTAGTTTCATTCTTTTACAAGTGGTTGACCAGTTTTCCCAGCACAACTTGTTAAAGAGATTGTCTTTTCTCCAAAATCCTTAGCCTATTTTTTAAACAGGGCATTTGTTTTTGTTTTGCTAATAAGTTCTGTAAGTTCTTACATATTTTGGAGATTAGCTCTTTATCAGATAAATGGCTTGCAAATATTTCCTCCCATTCTGTAAGTTGCCTTTCCACTCTGTTTCCTTTGCTGGGCAGAAGTTTTTTAGTTTAATGTAGTCCCACTTGTCTATTCTTACTTTTGTTGTTTATGCTTTTGGTATCTTATCCAAGAAATCATTGCCAAGACCAATGTCATAAAGCTTTTCTCACTTTCTTCTACCAGTTTCACAGTTTCAGGCCTTATATTTAAATCTTTAATGCATTTTGGAGAATTTTTTATGTGTTATAAGGGTCCAATTTCATTCTCGTACATGCAAATCTCCAGTTTCCCAACACCATTTACTGAAGACACTATCCTTTCCCCGTTGTATTTCCTTGGCAGCCTTGTAGGAGACAAGTTGACCATATATGTGCAGGTTTATTTTGGGACTTTCTATTCTATTCTATTGTTCTGTGTGTTCTTTAGTACCTATTAAGCACTGCAGTTTTGCAGCAAGGAACTATGATGCCGTCAGTTTTGTTCTTCTTTCTCAAGACTGCTTAGGCTATTCCGGGTTTTTTGTGGATCCCTACGAATTTGAGGGTTATTTTTCCTATTTCTATAAAAATGCCACTAGGACTTTGACAGAGATTGCACTGATTCCATAGATCGTGTTGAACAGTGTGGACATTTTTACAGTATTAAGTTTTATAATCCATGAACATGGAATGCCTTTAAATTTGTGTGTCCATTTTAATTACCACTGTTTCAGTTTTAAGTGTACAAGTATTTTACCATCCCAGCTAAGTTTATTCTATATAATATCTAGGACCATTTTGAGTTAATTTTTGTGTATGATGTGAAGCAGGGGGTCCAAATTCCTTCTTTTGCATATGGATATCCAGTTATCGACAAGAGTATTATTTCCTCCACCACATTTTCTTGGCACCTTTATCAAAAATCAACTGACCATTTATGTATGGGCTTCTTTCTTCATTCGCAATTCTATCCCATTGTTCTAGATGTCAATCTTTATGTCAGTGGCAAAATGTCATTTACTGTAGCTGTGTGGTAAGTTTTGAAATTACAGAGTGTGTGTCCTCCAACTTTGCTTCTCTTTTTCAAGACTGTTTCAGCTATCAGGGTCCCGTGCATTTCTATATGAATTATAAGATCTGCTTGTCAGTTTCTGCAAAACACCAGCTGGGATTTTGATAAGACACTGTGTTGAATCCTCAGATCAATTTAGATAGCATTACTATCTTAAAAACATTAAATCTTCTGAACCATGAACATGAAATATCTTTTCATTTATTTGTGTCTTCATTAATTTCTTTCACTAATGTTTCACAGTTTTTGGTGTATAAGTGTTGTGCTTCACTTTTTAAACTTATTCTTGAGTATTTATTCATTTTGACACTACTGGAAATGTGAATTTTTCTTAATTCCCAGTTTAAATTATTGATTGCTAGTGTAGTATATATAGTGTATTATATCTTGCAAACTTTATTACTAGCTGCTTCATAATTTCATCTCTATTTTCACAACAGTGGTGCACAAAGGATTATTATGCCATTTTTACAGATGCTGCTGGGAATAGGAAAGAGGAATTCTGAGACTCAGAGAAATTAAGAAGAACGCACGTTAGACAAAGATAGGTAAGTTGTAAAGACTGTAAACCAATCTTAGAGGTTCAAATAACCTCTACTATCATCTACTTTCTAATTCATCACGTGCCTTCCAATAAGCCTCTCTAAGGAAGGAAACCTTTAACAAATTATTCTGAACATTACCTTACAAGCAGTTTTGCCTATTTGCACACCTCACGTGTGCCACATCTCTTTGTTTTACTAAGTAAATCTGCAAAATTATAACCACTTGGATTATCCTAAAATAAACTCATCCTTAGTAAAATGTCCAATATGATGGTTTTTACTCTTGAATAAAAAATCAGTTATTTCATACAAAAGACATTTTATCTTTTTCTCATTATTTAATACTCTTCAAAGATCTAAAAAGATATGATGCTTGAAAATTAGGGAAAAAGAGGGAAGGAATTATTTTTAAATGTTTACAGCATTGTTGATCTGTTACTAAATGCATTTGCTCCATATTAAATAGAATTCTGAACACAGGGAAACACAAAACTGTGGGAGTGTGGCATGCCAGAAGCACGAAAATTAATGAAAGCCCAAATGATCACCTTGCTGCTGCTGCTGCTGCTGCTGCTGCTAAGTTGCTTCAGTCGTGTCCGACTCTGTGTGACCCCATATATAGCAGCCCACCAGGCTCCCCGGTCCCTGGGATTCTCCAGGCAAGAACACTGGAGTGGGTTGCCATTTCCTTCTCCACTGCATGAAAGTGAAAAGTGAAAGTGAAGTTGCTCAGTCGTGTCTGACTCAGCGACCCCATGGACTGCAGCCTACCAGGCTCCTCTGTCCATGGGATTTTCCAGGCAAGAGTACTGGAGTGGGTTACCATTGCCTTCTCCGAATGATCACCTTGACAGGCATTAAATACAACTCCTGTTTTCTCAGTTTTATTTCAGGCCACTGGTTGTCTCAGACCCTAAAGTTCAGACAGTATTATAGACTCAATACAGCACTGAAATCAGCTTTCAAGTAATATTTTATTCCATTGGATTTCAACAGCTCTTTAATGCAGCCCCTTTTATCTGGAGTCCATGTGAGAAAGACGGTGTGCCACCACTCAGAATAACAAACAAATCCCTTGGCTATATTCACTTCTACATTGTATTCTGACTGAAGTCCCCTGGAAAAGGAAATGTGCTGCATTACAATTTCAAAAATAGCCAGAGATTGAAAATTAATGCATCACAGAGCACGTTGTTTTGGCCTTTTGTCTAAAGGGCAAATGCAGACAAATCAGAGTCTAGAGCTGTGTGCCATATATAGGGATTTGTTTCCTGCACAAAATTCCAAAGAAAACAGTGCATTCAAATGGTAATGAAGAGAGGGCCTGGGTGCAGATAATGGTATATTAAACTTGGACGAGCTAATTGTGCATTTTCATGTGAATCAGCCTCCTGCTAAGACTCATTAGGAATGCACATTAAAGATATAGACCAGTGTGCTGCCTTTTAATCAAGTGTTTCATTTCTAACAACACTATTAGTATTGTGAACATTCTGGTAAGTGGAATTTTTGACTGAAATTTAATTGTACCTATTGGAAATATGATTCTGTTTCAAAGCTGTAAGAATATCTTCATGTGAGGGTAGAATGGGAAGTGGGGGTCGGGGGAAGAGGGTGAACTTACAATAGGAATTGATGGATTACTTTCTTTTTATCTTAAAACTAAATACGTTGGACTGTTGAACTCAATTCTCACTTGGAATCCATACAGATTCTCACAAAATATCGGTCTACAAATGATGCTAAGGAAATGGCAGTCGAGACTGTGGCACCAATGCGTAGGAAAAGTGAAAGCATTTCGGCAAGCGGGTAATAGAGATGGAGACAGGATTCGTACAGGGCAATCTGCATCTAAAAGAGTAGCAAAATACTCGTATGATTATGATTAGACATGTTCAGTTCAGTTCAATTGCTCAGTCGTGCCCCACTCTTTGCGACCCCATGAACTGCAGCACACCAGGTCTTCCTGTCCATCACTAACAACCGGACTTTACTCAAACTCATGTCTATTGAGTCAGTGATGTCATCCAACCATCTCATCCTCTGTCGTCCCCTTCTCCTCCTGCCCTCAATCTCTCCCAGCATCAGGGTCTTTTCAAATGAGTCAGTTCTTTGCATCAGGTGGCCAAACTATCAAAGTTTTAGCTTCAACATCAGTCCTTCCAATGAACACCTAGGACTGATCTCCTTTCAGATGGACTAGTTGGATCTCCCTGCAGTCCAAGGGACTCTCAAGAGTCTTCTCTAGCACCACAGTTCAAAAGCATCAATTCTTCAGTGCTCAGCTTTCTTTATAGTCCAACTCTCACATCCATACATGACTACTGGGAAAACCATAGCTTTGACTAGACGGACCTTTGTTGACAAAGTAATGTCTCTGCTTTTAATATGCTGTCTAGCTTGGTCATAACTTGCCTTCCAAGGAGTAAGCATCTTTTAATTTCATGGCTGCAATCACCATCTGCAGTGATTTTGGAGTCCAAAAAAATAAAGTCTGATACTGTTTCCATTGTTTCCCCATCTATTTCCCATGAAGTGATGGGACCAGATGCCATAATCTTAGTTTTCTGAAGTTGAGCTTTAAGGCAACTTTTTCACTCTTCTCTTTCACTTTCATCAAAAGGCTCTTTAGTTCTTCTTCACTTTCTGCCATAAGGGTGGTGTCATCTGCATATCTGAGGTTATTGATATTTCTCCCAGCAATCTTGATTTCAGCTTGTGCTTCATCCAACCCAGCGTTTCTCATGATGTACTATGCATAGAAGTTAAATAAGTAGGGTGATAATATACAGCCTTGATGTACTCCTTTTCCTGTTTGGAACCGGTCTGTTGTTCCATGTCCAGTTCTAACTGTTGCTTCCTGACCTGCATACAGATTTCTCTAGAAGCAGGTCAGGTGGTCTGGTATTCCCATCTCTTTCAGAATTTCCCACAGTTTACTGTGATCCACACAGTCAAAGGTTTTAGCATAGTCAATAAAGCAGAAATAAATGTTTTTCTGGAAATCTCTTGCTTTTTCAATGATCTTTCAGTTCATACTGAAAGATGAACTCCCCAGATTGGTAGGTGCCCAATATGCTACTGGAGATCAATGGAGAAATAATTCATTCTTCAGAAAGAATGAAGAGACATCCCTCTGGGTCGTCCCAGGCTGATGTATGGCAAAACCAGTACAATATTGTAAAGTAATTAACCTCCAATTAAAACAAATAAATTTATACTTTAAAAAAAGAATGAAGAGACAGAACCAAAGCAAAAACAACACCCAGTTGTGGATGGGACTGGGGAAGGAAGCAAGATCCAATGCTATAAAGAGCAATATTGCATAGGAACCTGGAATGTTAGGTCAATGAATCAAAGCAAACTGGAAGTGGTCAAACAGGAGATGGCAAGAGTGAACGTCGATTAGACATGTAGCAGGGGGCAAAACATGATTTAGCTTATTAAGAAGCAAATTCAAGTGCATTAGCCTTGAAATCCTAAAGTTCCTTATAGAAGAATGTTCACTTTTCTCTCAGTTCACATTTACTATACTTGTAAGAGGCAAACACTTAAATTTGGTTGCATCTGATTCCAAGCCATGTTAAAGGGAGACAAATAAAGGGAAAAAACCACCACAAAAGATTTCTTTATCTCACCAAGATGCATCTAAATGCTAAGGTCATTCCTGTGGGATTCTAGAATAATGGAATGCTAGTCACTGTCCTTTCCCTCCCAACACTTTCTCCAGAGAAGATAATAGACCCAGGCGAGCATGCTTCTGGTAGACCTTGGAGGGTGCATCAGAGGTCACAAGTCCTGCTGGGATCTCTAAGAAAGGAAACTGGTCCCTCTTCAAGGGACCTGGAGTGAAAGACAAAGGTTTGTCTCTCCTCAGTCTTGGGAAACTTCATGAGTGGTTCCAAGTGGCTGAAGCCTTGGGACCTCTGGAGGATGGGCAGCAGAGATCTGTCTACTTCCTGTGTTCCTTAGAACAGCTGCTGGTAAACCCTAGTGGTCCCTGGTGGAAGGAAGTAGCACTTATGATCAAAGCCTGCATCTGAGACATGGCAGTGGCCTCTCAGAAAAAGAAAGCAGAGCGGCATCCTCCCCCAACCACAGCAGAAGGGTCAGAGGCTACAGCTCACCCAGCCTGAGCCCACGTGAGAACTCCTATGCCTTCCGTCACCAGCTAATTTGCCACAGTAGAAGAGAATATGGCATGTCAAGGCATACATTAATGGGACACACAATCATGACTAGGTTTAGGAAATGCATAGATAATCTTCCATCATATGACTTAAGAAAGAAAAAGAAACTGAAGATATGTAAAGGTGAGTTTATGAAAAATATACACTGTCATAAGGAATTTAAGATATAAAAGCAATCGTGAAACACCAATTAAAATCCTGAGGAAAACTATGAAATTTGACCCAAGAGACAATCTCCACAGACACACAATCCTAAAGCAGACCATTAGGTAAACTTCTACCTTTAAGATGACCTCACTCCAGATGTCTGATAGCTGATTCTAGTGAATTTTATTATTGACTTAGTTTTGGCTACATTGGGTCTTAGTTGCAGCACGTGGGGTCCTTCCTGCTGCGGTGCAAGGACTCTGGAGTTGCACCATGCAGACTCAGTAGCTGTCATGTGCATCCTCTCAGGTGCCCAGCGGCATGTGGAATCCTAGTTCCCTGATCAGGGATCGAACCAGCACCCCCTGTCTTGGAAGCATGGAGCCTTAACCATCAGAGAAATCTAACCCTTTTTGTTCTATTCAGGCCCACCTGCATTGGTGAGGGCAATCTTTAGTCCATCCACCAACTCAAATGTTAATATCTTCCAGGCACACCCAGAAGTTAATGCTGTACCAGTTGTCTAGACATCCTTTAGCCTTGTCAAGCTGACACATAAAATTAACCATCACATGTACCTGAGGGGATCTTATGATAACCCTATTTTATGACATAAAACAACCATTTGCCAAAACCTCTTTAAACAAAAGTAAAGGATAAACAATAGGTTAGGGAAAGCATTTAGAAAGAACATGACAAATAAAATAATAATATTTTAAATAAATAAAAATAATGGGGAAAAAGCAATAGAAAATTTAGCAATGTACATTAGCAGGCAAGCCACAATAAAGGACACACAAATGGTCATTAGACACGAAAAGATTCTCAGTATCACTAGGCATCCAAATTATACATTATGAAAGACATATTTTTTTACTCATCAGATTAGCAAAAGTGTAAAAAATTTATGATACTCTGTGATGGAGAGAATTTGGGGAGAAAAGGGCATGCCCATCACTATTTTGAAAGTGTGGATTATTAAGTTTTCTTGCAAAATAATCAAACAATTTCCATAAATTTAAAAGGCACCTATTATTTGAACAAGCTATCATACACTGTAGAAACCAATTCCAGGAGTTTCAGACTTTAAACTTCTTCCTTGAAAAATAAGAGCATGAAAGACAGAAAAAGAAAAAATATGTGTAAACACCAAAGAAGATTTAGAGAAACAGTCTCCCAAATTGTTAAAAGGCTGTGTTGGGGGGGAGTAGGAACTGAAAAGGTGATATTAAATTTACTTTTAAACATTTCTGTATATTTTATTTTAACTACAAATTTGTACTTTTTTCTTTGTGGTTAAAAATATACATACATACATACACATGCATCTTGTGTAGATTGTATATATCATGTATGCCATAAACGAATATATAATGCATGTATACATATATATATATATATTTGAAAAGTACTAAAAATCTCTATGCAGGTCAAGAAGCAACAGTTAGAACTGGACATGGAACAACAGACTGGTTCCAAATAGGAAAAGGAGTACGTCAAGGCTGTATATTGTCACCCTGCTTATTTAACTTATATGCAGAGTACATCATGAGAAACGCTGGACTGGAAGAAACAAGCTGGAATCAAGATTGCCGGCAGAAATATCAATAACCTCAGATATGCAGATGACACCACCCTGTGGCGGAAAGTGAAGAGGAACCAAAAAGCCTTTTGATGAAAGTGAAAGTGGAGAGTGAAAAAGTTGGCCTAAAGCTCAACATTCAGAAAATGAAGATCATGGCATCCGGTGCCATCATTTCATGGGAAATAGATGGGGAAACAGTGGAAGCAGTGTCAGACTTTATTTTGGGGGGCTCCAAAATCACCGCAGATGGTGACTGCAGCCATGAAATTAAAAGACGCTTACTCCTTGGAAGGAAAGTTATGACCAACCTACATAGCATATTCAAAAGCAGAGACATTACTTTGCCAACTAAGGTCCATCTAGTCAAGGCTATGGTTTTTCCAGTAGTCATGTATGGATGTGAGAGTTGGACTGTGAAGAAGGCTGAGTACTGAAGAATTGATGCTTTTGAACTGTGGTGTTGGAGAAGACTCTTGAGAGTCCCTTGGACTGCAAGGAGATCCAACCAGTCCATTCTGAAGGAGATCAGCCTTGGGATTTCTTTGGAAGGAATAATGCTAAAGCTGAAACTCCAGTACTTTGGCCACCTGATGTGAAGAGTTGACTCATTGGAAAAGAGTTTGATGCTGGGAGGGATTGTGGGCAGGAGGAGAAGGGGACGACAGAGGATGAGATGGCTGGATGGCATCACTGACTCAGTGGACTTGAGTCTGAGTGAACTCCAGGAGATGGTGATGGACAGGGAGGCCTGGCGCACTGCGATTCATGGGGTCGCAAAGAGTCAGACATGACTGAGCGACTGAACTGAACTGAAATATCATTAGTTCATTAGTTTACAGTCTGGATCACAGAAATATATGGTCATAAGAAACTTCATAATTAAATGCTCTTTGGACTCAACTGAAGTTTCGGTGAGTGTGAAGATGCCATGGTGCACTCTTCCTTAGTGCTGACAAGGCCATTCTGTTCCATGCTAGATGAGGTTTAGAGGAGCCTACCTGTTCTAGTAATCTGCTTCTTAAATCTGATTTAAAACTGTTCCCTAAAACTACATTCTCCAAGGGGGGATCATATTGGTTACTTCCACCACCCCAAAATCAACTGTTTTAAAAGGACAAACAGATCTGAAGAATAGTGCAATATAACTTACCCAGAATAATATATAACTGATAATAGGGTATGTGCTTGCAATTTATAGGAAAGAATGTAGAACAAAGGATCTCTAGTCAGATCTGAATCTGGGTCAGCTTGCACCCCTTAAATAAGGTGACAGCTCCTGTCAACTGTCAAACTTGGAAAACATCAGTAATAATTTTGTTTGTGGCAAATATACATTACCCTTGTATGCACTAGAAATAATGTAAGTAAAATAGTTCACGATCTTGTGATTATTGACTCAATATAGGGTAGTTACTACTATTATTATTAAAACAATAACTATGTTCGGGATGGTGTCTAACAGTTTATCCTAGACTGTGTCTCCCCATCTAGGTTAAAGCTGATGACATTTTACTTGTATTTATATTAAATATTTAAGAACTGTTGAGCAGAAGAAAGACTAGATATGTCCAACAGTATGGCGATGCCTTAAAAATTACAAATAGAGCTACCATATGATCTAGCAATTCCACTCTGGGCTTATATCCAGAGAAAACCATAATTCAAAAGGACACATGCGCCTCATTGGTCACTGCAGCAATATTTACAACAGCCAAAACATGGACACAACCTAAATGTCCCTTGACAGAGAAATGGATCAAGAAGATGTGGCACATGTGGAATACGCACAGGCCATTAAAAGGGAATATTGCCCGGGCATAAAAAAGAACAAAATAATGCCATTTGCAGTGACATGGATGGATCTAGAAATTGTCTTAATGACTGAAGTAAGTCAGACAGAGCAAGACAAGTATCATATATCGCTTATATGCAGGACTTTTTTTTTAATGAAACTATTTACAAAACAGAAATAGAATTATAGCTGTAAAACAAACTTATGGTTACCAAGGGGGAAAGAAGGGAAGGCAAAAATTGGGAAACCGGGACTGACATACACACAATACTATATATAAAATAGATGACTAGTAAGAACCTACTGTATAGCACTGGGAACTCTATCCAATACTCTGTAATAACCTATGTAAGAATGGAATCTAAAAAGAGTGAATATATATATATATATGTATAACTGACTCCCTTTGCTGTATAGCAGAAACTAATCCAACATTGTAAATCAACTATACTATAAATAAACATTAATTTAAAAAGGAAGAAAGATAAGACAGGTCCCATGATGGCTCTGGAGGGCAGAATTAGGAACACTGTCAACAAACTGATTTTACTTTAGTAAAAGAAAACTTTGTATTTGCTTAAGAATGGAATGAATGATTATAGAACTCAACAGTTTTCTTTAATGGAAGGTATGGCACCAGATGATGTAAGCCTTAGGTTATTTCTCTTCCTGAGATTCTGACTGTCTGCCTTTGCACTCTGCTGGCAGTGAGTCAGGAGACAGTTAAGGCCAAGGGTGTAGTGCATGGGTAAGACAGATATAAAACAATGCTTCTAAATCAAAATATGACAGTCACAGAGAAAATCTGAACAACAATTAAATACAGAAGTAGGCTATTAGCTACCATAGTGGATAACATAGCTTTTGCGAGTCTGAATCTAATTAAATCCCATAGTCCCATATAAATCTTTATCTTTTACAGATTTTTGTTTACACTTTCTTCAACAGTTTTGTCACTTTCACCAGGATTTACTAAAAGCAGCTCAGCCGTTTGTTTTTCCAAATCCCTCTGTGTTAGTCTAGACTTTTATGGACATTTATTTCATAACATATTTTACAACCATAAAAGCTAAAATTACAGTTTATTTCCTATCTTGACATATAGATTTACCTACACATTTTTCACCTGACTTTCACATTTTCAAAAACTCCAAGTCTGCTTTGCTGATTCTTCCCAGAAGATACTTATGTTTTAATAGAAAATATAAACAGCAAGAATAAGATTAGAATGCTCACTGTTCTTCATAATAAATACCACTCCCATAAAGCCTATTCACGCTATGGCCTGCTTAGTGAAAAGGAGGTAAGGCCAACATCTTTGCTTAATCCACACACACAGTGTCAGGCTGAAGTGTCATATAGAGACTCGAGTAACTAGATACTAAGAATGGGAAATGTCTGATTAATCGTAATGACTCATTAACTTAGTTCTTTATTTGAAATAGTGAACAGAATGAGACAAGGATACAATATGACCAATAAAATAAAAGAAAAGTAGGATCTCTTCCCTTGTAGCTCAGTTGGTAAAGAATCTGCCTGCAGTGCAGGAGACCAGAGTTCGATTCCTGGGTTGGGAAGATCCCCCAGAGGAGGGCATGGCAACCCACTCCAGTATTCTTGGCTGGAGAATCCCATGGACAGAGGAACCTGGCGGGCTATAGTCCATGGGGTCTCAAGAGTCGGATAGAACTTAGCAACTAAACCATCAATCCAAAGAAGCAAGTATTCTTTATCATCAAAATCATGCCTTAACTTCTCTCAATTCAGCAGAGAAGTCTCCATTATTTTAATTTATTTCTTTTAATTAGAGGATAATTGCTTTACAATGTTGTACTGGTTTCTGCCATACATCAACATGAATCAGTCACAGGCATACATAGGTCTCCTCTCTCTTGCACCTCCCTCCCAGAAGTCTCAATTTTAAAACCAGGAAACCACAGAAACTCCTTGATAAGACCTGGTACCATATTTTAATGGAAATGTTCACATAGGATCTAAATGTATTGGAGAATGAGTAACATTCCTGACAATATGTTTAATAGCAGATTCATGATAACCATTTAAACAGTTTTAAAAACATGTTTCTTTTTGTTTTAGCTTCTATTCATTTATTTTTATTTGAGGTCCCAGACTAGTTTTCCTTCTTTGTCAACTTGGAGAAATTCACTGAGGCATGCCTGGGTAAAGCCTGCTTTACAGTAACAATAGAATCTAGACAGAGTAGATAAATGCAGGGATTACATAAGTACAACCTACAAAGAAGGAAAATAGTTTGTATTTGTGTTTACACCTTTATGCAAAAATCATTACCATTATCACCAAAGTATTCTTTAGTAAGGACTGGAATGAAAGAATAAAGCAGTAGCTTTAATGATCATTAGACACAAGCTACAAGATTATGATTTTAGTTCCCAAAGTATCCATTTGTCCCTCACTAATGATAAAAATAAATTCCAAAATGGCCACATACAAAAAAGCATCATTCTATCCTACTGTCGTCCACTCTTCCCAAGTACATAAACATTGCTACAGTAGTTTATGTATCTGTTATATGTACTGAGAAACCTCCCTTCTTTTAGCATTTCTGTTAAGAATTTATGTGGATTTGTACTCATTTACTTAATGTCTGACTCCCATTAGGTGGTAACGGCTAGGTCTATTTTTACGCACCACAGTAGCCACAATACCTGACATTCAGTAGGTACCTAATATATAAGTTTGGGTCTGGGGTTTTTTTGGCTTTGTCGGGCCTCAGTTGCGGCATTCGGAATCATCTGTTGCAGCGCACGGGGCTCTTAGGTGCAGTCCACATGGCCACAGCAGTTGCAGTACCTGGCTCTTTAGCTGTGGCACACAGGCTCCAGAGTATACAGGCTCAGTGGTTGCAGCTCATGGATTTAGCTGCCTTGCAGCATGTGGGGTCTTAGTTCCACAACCAGGGCTTGGACCTGCGCCCCCTGCACTGGAAGGTGGACCTCTAGCCACTGGACCACCAGAGAAGTCTCTGTATTTGCTTTCAATGAATGAAACAAATCTTTCACATTATCACTTTTTTTTCATTACTATTTTCGTTCCTTCATTATTTTTCATGTTACAAAAGCTCCACTAATCTTTAGTTTCACACTCCTCAAACTTTTCTGAACACTACTGTCAGTTAAGTTTTCTCAAAACACAACTGTATCACAACACAGTTTAATTCACTTACTTTTCCATGGTTCCTTACTATCTAGAGTCTACACCAGCTTTTCTCAATGGAGGTTCCCAGAGAGAATTAAACCTAAATGCTCTGGGCACCTATTGTATGTAATGAATTAACTTCTCTTCTATGCATTTTGACTGGTGATAAGGACTTCCCTGGCAGCTTAGACGGTAAAGCGTCTGTCTACAATGAGGGAGATCCGGGTTCAATCCCTGGGTAGGGAAGATACCCTGGAGAAGGAAATGGCAACCCACTCCAGTACTGGAAAATCCCGTGGACGGAGGAGCCTGATTGACTACAGCCCTTGGGGTCGCAAAGAGTCGAACACGACTGAGCGACTTCACTCACTCTATGCATTTTGACTGGTGATAGCTATGTAGCATTTTTTTTTTTTTACTTTACAATATTGTATTGGTTTTTCCATACATCAATATGAATCCTCCACGGGTGTACACGTGTTCCCAATCCTGAACCCCCCTCCCACCTCCCTCCCCATGCATGCACTGGGATGACCAAGAGCTATGTAGCATTTAGACTGGTGATAACTATGTAGTAACTTTGGGAGGATTGAGAAAACAATCACTCAATTTACTTTATATAAGGCTTAATTAATTCTCTTGTGGAACTCCAGTTGGGAAAGACTAATTCCAAGAAAACAATATGGACCTACCTTAATTTTCCGGCCTATTCTCCCATAACTCCTCTTCACATTCCCTTGGCATTATTCAAATTGGACTCTTTGCAATAACCACCAAGCATTTCAGCCTCCACCAATTAGCATTTCCACTTTCTTGTATATCCACTGTGCATCTCTTTGGATAAAATCTTACTCAGTCTTTAAGATCAATCACAAATATCCCATGAAGACTTCTTTTACTGCATCAGTAAATTTTTTATTTCTTCCTTGGGCTTCCTGGATATTGCTACACTTACTACATTTAACTTACCATAATAGACATTTTTGTATATATATTTTTTTACCTCTCCTATGAGTTCTTTGAAAGCTGAACTTTTGTCCACAAAAAAGAATCTCAAGTCTTTTGCAGATTAGATGCTAGGTTCAGAGGGCAAACCATCATGCTGCTGAGGAAAAAGATCTAAGCAGAACTGTAGATTTATGGAAAGATGAAGGAGAAACTGCAAGAGAACTCTGATACAAAATGTCAGCTTTTCAGCACTGCCTGGCATAAAGAACCAGTGCTGGTAATAAGCAGCAGCATGGCAAGGAGTTAAACATCAGGAGAAAATGTCAAGAAATTATTATTTACATTTTCTTGGCAGATTTGTGTTCTTAATTAAAACACAAAGACCACACACACATACACACATCCATGGACTTCCTATGCTATGGAGAGAAGTAAGCTATACACTTAATCACTATCTATTCCTGGGAAAGTGACTGACATAATTGAAAAGAAGGTGAGACGCTTCCTTTCAAGATCTGATAGTAACACTGTCCTTTAAAATTCAGGATATTCTCTCTGACTTAGGTTGAGACTCACTTTCTTAGCAGATTATGTCCCTTATTGTGCAAATATTCAAATCTTCTGAGCAACTGCTTACTATTATTATATGATTATACAATAACCCCCACATTATTATAGTCCACATATGCTTTTGTTCTAAATATATATGTATATAAACCTACATACAACACATATATACACATGCATACATACATACACACATATGCAAGCATGTATTTTGAATTTAAAGCCAGTTTCCGCATCCTATATTCAGTTGCCAACTCTCATGAAATTCACTGATGTATACATCCTGTGTCTCTGCAAAGGTGACTGTGATACTATTTTACTATGTCTTTCCGGAACATTCTCATTTACAATATTTAATACACTATTGCCGCAACAGGCAAAACAGTCCCCCTGATGGTTATTTTTAAAAGGTGAATATGCACTTTTAGTACTTAGAGAATCATAGTGTAAATTAATTACTCAAAGTATATAACAGTCAATGGTTTATTCTAAAACTGTGCTCTTGGCTCAAAGGTTGTTTACTAACCATATTTAGAAAAGCATCTATTATTTGGAAATCAATTCAACTAAAAGCTGTCTACTTTTAAGCCTGAGCCTAACAGAAATCAAAATATACATGAAATTCCAAAAGCGTGTTCTAAGAGGTCATTACAAAAATCAGTTCTGTTGATGCCAGTTATTCTGGTAGAGAATAGGCTGTTAAGTCTTCAGTTTGCCTAGAGTAACTTGTCTGCCTACAAAATGATACACTGGAGGCCATCATGTAAGTTCTGCCATATAACTTCTTTTGATTTAAAGTTAAAACAAACATCAATAAATAAAGATATAGAGATAAGTGTGTAAGTATGTGTGATCATAATTTAACATTATGACAATTAACACTGAAATAATTAAAATATATTCCCTAGATCTTCAAAATTATTATAAATGAATGAACAAATAAGACAAAGTCATACAGCATAAGATATCAAAGGAAATATTAAAAAAGAAATTATACTGTTTATAAAACAAAAAGGCAGGATCAGTGATTTATCACAGTAAATCGAAATAAGATAAATTCTCTATTAAACATCTGACTGAGAAACACCAAGTGTTACTCTGCCCATCCAGGCAGCTTAGTGTGTGTGCTGCCGAAGCAAGCCCCATCCAGGCAGCTTAAAATTAAGGTCTTTATTGAAAGAAACCCTTAATAATTATACTGAGAACAATTCACATTAGCCCCAACGAAAAATAACCCTCTATTTTTGTAAGAGGAAACAGCGTCACACTAGCGAACAGGTAGATCTTCAAGATACTCTCTATGAGAAGGTCCCAGGGCTGCAAGCACAGAGCACTCACTTTTAAAAGGCAGCTTAGAAACTAAGCAGCTACATGAAGAAAGCAGGTGATGCAACAATACCTCGCGGTTCACAGTGTTACCGAAGTCCGAGCTCTTGAGAAAGCTGGAAAACTAGAAAACATGACAGAAACAAGTGAAAAAAATATACTCTTCATACACAGAATGACAAGCAGTGTGGTTCAAAATGCTGTATGACATGGAAAGATTTGTTAGTCCTCTAATCTTCACTCATTTCATTGTAAATATAATAGAAAACCATTTTTATTACCTTCTTAAAACACTTCCAGCTCTTTAAAATGTTATATTCTGTAAGCTGACATACAAGACACACTTAGTAAACAATACATGGTGGTCAGTACTTTCACCATCAACTCCCAATGCCATGCACAGGCGTGTGAAATGCTAAGGGTAAGACTTGAGCCATGCAAAAGAACAGCTGATTGCTGTCACTTGTACTTCTGACTTACTCAAATTCAAGTGAGCTGTCTGAAGAGAACAGGAGCAAGTGTTGGCAATGCACTCTCCATTCCTCTCACTGAACAGATGCCACAGAGCAAGCGGGACCCCAGGAACAGAAGCTGCTGTTTCTTCAGTCAACCCATCTGCCTCCAATACTGTGAAATCTCAGCTCCCTAAGCATGATTCTGGGGTTAAATATACATATTTTTCCACATCGCATGAAGTCAAAACACAAGTAAAAACCTCATCTGATACTCAGTTGAAGAAATGATGGTTGCGATCAGTGCTTCAGGAAAAGTTATCTGAATTTGTTGGTTTTATTGAGGCTATCCATGTCCATATATTGTACATTTTTATTCATTTCTGGGAACTTTGAAGAGGAATATTTTACTAGATTTGTTCCATCTTGCAAGAGGATCTTAAAAGCCTCTTCTTAGATGTCACTCCCCTTTATAAATATGAGGGAGGAACCCACAGGGAAAAAGATGAGAAATATTTTTAATGATCCCACAAAATCTAAGGTTTGCAACAGAACTAAATCCAATCCAGAAACATAAACCTTGAAGATGACTGGATCAGAGTGAACGAGAGGAAAGTTTACCTAGTTAATCGTATGGAGCAGAGGTGTTGCAGGCATCAAAATCAAACTTGATTCCTAACCAGAAGAATGGTTCAGAGTGGAGTCCTGGGAAATGCTAACAGCATCAATCCATGGACTGGAGATACCGTTAAGACTCAGGAGACAGGAAAACATAAGAGGTAGAGGGGGTTATTTAATATGCAGACAAACGCCTCTTTGTATGTGTTTGTGTAGGAGGGGTGAACTTGGTGTGAGTGTACACACATGAACCAGCTCATAAGAGAGGGTGCCGCTGAAGTGAGAGGGAGTAGGGAGACTTGAAAAAATACCAGAAGCTGCTGCCGGGGGATGCAGCACCAAACATGCAAGGGTTCTGCTGCCGGGACGACAGTCTGGGCTACATGGTCTCCTGGTGCAGGAGAGGAGTCCGAAACACCTTTTAGGCTGGACTGTTCTGGCCTTTGTTAGGGGATCACTTGGGTAATTACTGCAGATATTTAGGATTCATCAGTTTTATGACTATTAAATTAATGTGTGTTAAGTACAGCCTTGGGATATCAGATGCTGAGCTGAACAGAGAGAATCCTAACAAAAGACTATTAGGGGATTGAAATAGAGGAGTTTACAACTCACAGGTCCTAGAAGAAAGACTGATAGGTCCCAAGGCAGGATGCAGGCAGAGAGTGGTACAGGACCTAAGGCACATGCCTTTATTAGGGTCCATAGGTGGAGTGCTTTGGGGTTCCTGGGCTAAGGCCACATTGGCCAATTCAAACCAAAAAGAGCAAAGTTTTGGTAAGCTTCTCAGGAGGTCTTATCTAGGGGGCACACAAGGGGAAGATCCTGGGAGGTAGGGGAGAATGCTTATTACCAGAGCCATTTAGAGAGTTATATCAGGAATTCATATTTCCTTGCAACCCTGCAAGCTGTTATCTGTGGCACTGCTTGAGGCAGGGACAAGTGTCAGTCCAGGGCCCTTGCAGGTCACTTGGCCATGCAGAATGAAGGTCAAGGCAGGGATGTTATGGAACAGTGTAAACTCTCAACAGTGAGGAAAGACTATAATCTGTCAAGAGTGGAAAAGCAGGAAACCAAACTAATGCAATCCTTCTTCCCCAGTCATCTAATGTAAACATTTGCCTTGCTCTCAGTGACGCACATGATGTGTGTCAGACAGTCATGAGAAGGGGTGACAAGGTACCCTGGATGCCTGAGATGTTTCTTTACAGGAATCCATGATGACTATCAGCCTCAGACTGTACTGTTGAATACAGGTTTAATCTCTCTCTGGAATATTCCTCTGTCTGATAGTTCCTGTTGCTCTACTGGGGCTAGGGTGGGAAGCAGGTGGGCATGAGGCCCCTTGAGTGACACCCGCTGTGAGGGTAAAGAACCTGGCACAGAGGCAGCGATGTCTGATAAGCATCCACTGCTCCCCCACCAGCAAAGGCTTCAGACTCAAAGCAAGAGGGAGTTACAAAATCAATGTGGTGAAACTTATTGCATCTTCATGAAAAGGACTGAGGATGTGACTTTTTGTCATCTTACATTTTTGCAAATACCCAGGTAGTGAACACTGCCGATATTATCTATTCTCAACTAATGTTATCTATTTGTTATCCATCCCTGGCAAAACTATACAGCAGAAAATATTCAAGAAGAGAATTGCAAAGCAGCTGACCCATCACGGACTATACAATTATTATATTTTCATTCTGACTCTGAAAAAGGAAAAGCTGAAAATGAATGAAATATGCATCAGGGCCTCTAAGCAATGAAATTAAGCCACCTTATTAACTGCACAATTTTTACAGGTTTTGAGAAACATTCATTAGGACTTTTGTTTGAATTGAACTTCATCTCTTGCCTCATCTTAATTCCTAGAATATAAAGGAAGTCTACTTACACACCCTGGTTTTTACTGAAAGATGATAAATAAAATACTCGGAAATCCTGGAAATAGAAACATTTTTTTTTACTTTATCTTACTTTACAAATTTTTAAAAGGACAATATTATCTATTTCATATTGTATTTAGCTTGTTCCTTATAGTAATTATCTTGCTGTTACTATTTTCAGTATTATTATCACTGCAGTCAAATCATTATGCTATGCTCTTATACAATGTATCATTAATACTCAAAAAAACTGGACAAGACAGGAGTTACCGTGGTCACTTCCTAGGTAAGGAAAAAGTTTCTGAGTACAATTAACTTTCTGAAGCTCTCATTGCTAATAAGCCCCAAAACCTCTATTAAATTGCATACTGGAACAATTCCAGAGTCCATAAATATCCATCCCATCAATCATGTTTCTATTCAAAAACTTGTCAAGGATGGATAGAAAATGCATAATTGATATTTTACTACTATACCAATCTAATAATACTAATGTAATGAGATATTTTCATTAAATATTAGCTGTTGCCCATAAAGTTTTATAAATATTAATCTCAAATTATTAAAGTCTCTAAATACTTAATATTAAATGTTCACACATTATTATTGCTTCTACATCTTTAGGAAATCATCCAAGGAAATGGTCATAAAATGAGAACGTTATTGGAACTTTTTTATCATCAGGTTTCTAATCACTTTGAAATGATATTTGGCATTCTCAACTAGGAGAATGGTGCTCTATATTCAATTGAAGAAATTATGACTAAGAGGATTAGCAGTAAATTCACAGGAAAGGAAGAAGCCACCTAGAAACTGTTTGATCTCAGGAATATTTTTACCTCCCTCTCATATCCTATAACATACAGGAAAAAAAATAGAAGGAAAAATAAAGTATAAAACAGCTACCTGCACAATTAAAATAAAACCAAAAACTCCTACTCTGAATAAAAAGTATGAATTTGACTTCTTCATACTATACATATCTTTATAAAAATCTTCTAACCACCAGACACACTCCATGCCTATAAACAAAGAGTCTTCAAGGAGAACAACAGATCAAATCAAGGCTATTTAATTGCTCTATCACTGAACTGGTTGAATTCCAGTCAGCTAACAGGCGGACAACATCCTCACCATGGATGATAACACTGCTCAAATAATCCTTTTGCTTGAATGTCTCAAGTAACATAATCCCATAAAGTTACTTATAAAGCTCATACCAATTATAAAAACACTGAGCATATACTCTCTTCTAAAAATATAGTGTGAACCAGGTTCTCATCTCATATTGATTTTGGATCAATATTATCATTTGTATACTTTTGAGACTGAAGGGGCCCTTTCCATAATGTCCACTTTTTACAATTTACAGTAGGATAACAGAAGAGCTTCTGGACACAATTTCAAAGGATGTTTCTAACAGAGGTGAATCACTGGTAATTAAAAGTAATAGGAATCTGATAAGATTACTTCAGGCCTGGGTATTGACAAATAACTCACATTTGGGCACAAGATAATAAACAAGAGACAAGAGCCTGGAGAAAAGAAAAATGCAGGTCTACAAAAAGTGCTTGACTAAATGCACCCTATTCAGGAACTCACAATTTAGTAGACAAGAAGCAACAGCAGGTGACTACCCAAGTAATGGGCAATCAGAAGCCCTCAAGGGGTAATGGAAGACACTCTGGATTAGGAACTAGATTTTTTAATAGTCTTGGCTTTGACACAAACCTTTTGTGAGCCTTCTTTAGGCTTCAATTTTATCATCCATAAAGGGATATTCAGAGAAAGGTAGACTGATACATCAGGTTTAGGGTTCCATGAAGTTAAAGTTTTGAAATTCCCAAATGTCAGATAGCAGAATAAGTTGTTTCCATGAGCTCTTTGCTTCAGCCCAAGTTTCAAGTGCCTGGATGCAAAGCATGGTGGAATATCACAGAACCACTTTTCATTACAGTTGGCTGAATCTGTTCAGACCTTTATTTCTCAACAGAGAGGCCAAGAGAGGGCTCCTGTTACTTTTACACATTCCTTCACATTTATGGACTAGTTTCCTCAACATAAATGGAAGGGCTATACACGTTACGTGAGCACAGCTACCACAAAACCTTGTGCCTGTGCAGTTGTTCAGGTGTCCTGGACCGGATGCAGCTGGAACATGCCATATACTTGTCTAAATTAGATGTGGAATGAATGTTCATGAAATAAAAATATATTACATGAGGACCAGAAAGAAAACCATCAGGTGGAATCACTGTGCATTTAGCTATAATCCTAACGGGAGCTATATTTCACTGATGACTATTAACTCTTTTTTTCTAATTTATGAATTACCATGTCTTGAAAGGAAAGATTAAATTATAACTTTTTATATGTGCATTTCTGCCTCCAAATGCTTTTAAGATTAATCAAACACCTAGAGAGAAAATTTAGGGTTGGTATGAATAGGAACATTTAGAATATTTCAAAAGTAAATGGATAGAATTTAATTTTATAAATTCTTAGAAACATACAATTTTCTTTTTTATTTTTTTATTTATTTTTTATTTTACTCTACAATACTGTATTGGTTTTGCCATGCATCGACATGAATCTGCCATGGGTGTACATGAGTTCCCAATCCTGAAGCCCCCTCTCACCTCTCTCCCCATATTATCTCTCTGGGTCATCCCAGTGCACCAGCCCCAAGCATCCTGTATCCTGTATCCTGTATTGAACCTAGACTGGCGATTCATTTCTTACGTGATAGTATACATGTTTCAACGCCATTCTCCCAAATCATCCCACCCTCTCCCTCTCCCACAGAGTCCAAAAGTCTGTTCTATACATCTGTGTCTCTTTTGCTGTCTCGCATACAGGGTTATCATTTCAAAGACTAAATCAGGAAGAAATAGAAAATCTGAACAGACCAATTACTAGTAGTGAAATTGAAGCAACAATCAAAAAATTTCCAACGAAAATAAGTCCAGGACCAGACGACTTCACAGGTGAATTCTACCAAACATTTAAAGACTTCATACATATCTTCCTCAAACTATTCCAAAAATTCAAGAAGAAGGATCACTACCAAATGTGTTCTATAAAGTCAACATTGCCCTGATACCAAAACCAAAGACACTACAAAAAAGGGAAATTATAGGCCAATATCCCTAATAAAGAAGATGCAAAAGTACTCATCTAAATACTAGCAAACTAAATTCAACAAAATGATCATGCATCATGATCAGGTGAGACTTATCCAGGGATGCAAGGACTTTTCAATCTGCAAATCAATCGATGTAATACACCACAATAGCAAACTGAAGAACACAAGTCATGTGATCATCTCAAAAGATGCAGAAACAACATTTTATTAAAAAAACCAACATTGGCTTATGATAAAGCTGATAAAACTTCATCAGTTTTATGATAAAACTCTCAATGAAGTGGCTATAGAGGGGACATAGCTCAACACAATAAAGGTCATAGATGACAAAGCCACAGCTAACATAGTATTCAAAACTGAAAGCTTTTCCTCTAAGTTCAGGAACAAGATAAGAATTATCCATTCTTATCAATTTTATTCAACATAGTATTGGAGGACTAGCCACAGCAATCACACAAGAACAATAAATAAAAGGCATCCAAACTGGAAAGGAAAAGGTAAAACAGTCACGATCTGCAGATGACATGATACTATACAGAGAAAATCTTTAAAATGTCACCAAAAATCCATTAGAGTTAATAAATGAACTCAGTAAAGTTACAGGATACAAAAATAACATACAGAAATTCACTGTGTTTCTATACACTAATAACAAATTATCAGAAAGATAAAGTAAGAAAACAATCCCATTTACAACTGCATCAAAAAGAATTAAATTCCTTATTAATTTTATTAATTAATAAGTTTAATCAAGGAGATGAGAAACCTGTACTCTAAAAACTATTAAGACATTGATGAAAGAAACAGAAGATGAAACAAACAAATGGAAAAATATACCATGGTCATGGACTGGAAGAATTAATATTGTTAAAATGTTCATACAACCCAAAGCATCTACAGATTTAATGCAATTTCTATCAAAATACCAGTAGTATTTTTCATACAGCTATAACAAATAATCCTAAAATTTATATGGAACCACAGATGACTTCAAAGAGCAAAACAATCTTGAGAAAGAAGAACAAAGCTGAGGTACCATGCTTTCTGATTTCAAACTGTAGTACAAAACTATAGTAATCAAAACAGTATGGTACTGACATGAAAACAAATACATAGATAAATGAAACAGAATAGAGAGCCTAGGGGGGAAGAAACCATGTTTTATGGCCAATTAATCTATAACAAAAGAGGCAGTAATATAAAATGGAGGACAGAAGATCTTTTTAATAAATGGTGTTAAGAAAATTGGACAGACACATGCCCAAAAGTGGACCACTTTCTCACACCACATGCAAAAATAAACTCTGAACGGATAGAGTCTTAAATGTAAGACCTGAAACTGTAAAAGTCCTTGAAGAAAACATACACACTAAATTCTCTGACATCAATCTTGGCAATATATTTTTAGATCTCTCTCTTCAGGTAAAGGAAACAAAAGCAAAAATGAATAAATGGAACTATATCAACCTTAAAAGTTTTTACATAGTAAGGGAAACCATCAATAAAACAAAAAGGCAACTTACTGAATGGGAAAAGATATTTCCAAATGTAATATCCAATAAGGAGTTAATATCCAAGGATACAAAGAATTCATACAACTCAATACAAAAAATTAAAACCAATGATATTTAAAAATGTACAGAAGAGACTTTCCTGGTGGTCCAGTGGTTAAGAATCCTCCTGCCAACATAGGGGGACCCGTGTTTGATCCCTGATCCAGGAAGATCTCACATGCTGCAGAGAAACTAAGCCCTCATGCCTCAATTACTGAGCCTGTGCTCTAAAGCCTGCAAGCCGCAACTACTGAGCCCATGTGCCATAACTGCTGCGGCCAGCTTGCCTAGAGCCTATGCTCCACAACAAGAGAAGCCACTGCAATGAGAAGCCAGCACACTGCACCAAGGATAACCCAAAAAGAGCAAGCCATGGACAGCAACGAAGACCCTGCACAGCTGTAAATAAATTTTTTTAATTTTTTTAAAAAAGAAGTCACCTTTCTTTAAAATAAAAATGTACAGAGGACATAAATAGACATTTTTCAAAAGAAGACATACAGATGGCCAACAGACAAATGAAAAGATGCTCAATATCACTGACTATCAGGGAAATGCAAATCAAAATCACAATGAGGTATCAGCTCACACTTCTAAGAATGGCTATTATCAAAAAGCCAGCAAATAACAAGCGTTCACAAGACTGTAGAGAAAAAAGAATGCTTGTACACTGTCAGTGGCAATGTAAACTGGTACAGCCATTTGAAAAATGGTATAGAATTTCCTCAAAAAATTAAAAATAGAACTACAATATGATTCAGCAATTCCCCTCCGAGGTATCTATCCAAAGAAAATGAAAACATTAATTCAAAGAGAATTTATGCACCTCTGAGTTCACTGGACCATTATTTACAATAGTCAATACATGGGAGAAACCTAAGCATCCATGGATAAATGGAAAAAGAAGACGTGGCATGACAGAATGTTACTCAGCCATTAAAAAAAAAGACCAAAATCCTGCCATTTGCTACAACATGGATAGATCTAGATAGTTTTAGGCTAAGTGAAATATCATACAGAGAAAGACAAAGGCTTTATGATTTCACTTATATGTGAAATCTGAAAGACAACAAATGTACAAACAAAACAGAGCGAAGACAGACTCAAAGATACAGAGAACAAATGGGCAGTGGCGAGAGGGGAGAGGAGAGAGGTGTTGGGTGAAAAAGGTGAAGGGAATTAAGAGGTACAAACTTGTAGTCACACAATGAATAAGTCATGGGGATGTAAAGAACAGCATAGGAAACCAAGCAATAATACTGCAATATATTTGTATAACAGATGGTTACTAGACTTATCATGATGATCATTTCATATGAGGAGAAGGCAATGGCACCCCACTCCAGTATTCTTGCCTGGAGAATCCCATGGATGGAGGAGCCTGGTAGGCTACAGTCCATGCGGTCACTAAGAATTAGATACAACTGAGCGACTTCACTTTCACTTTTCACTTTCATGCACTGGAGAAGGAAATGGCAACCCACTCCAGTGTTCTTGCCTGGAGAATCCCAGAGACAGATGAGCTTGGTGGGCTGCCACCTATGGGGTCACACAGAGTCGGACACGACTGCAGCGACTAAGCAGCAGCAGCAGCATTTCATATGAACCAATATGATGTATCCCGACCCTACTTCAATTAAGAAAACAACAAAACCTATGGCTGAATCATGCTGATGTTTGGTAGAAACCAACACAATACTGTAAAGCAATTATCCTTCAATTAAAAATAATTTAAAAAAAAAAAAAGAGAAAACAAAAACTAAATAAAAATAAAATACATAAATAATTGTTTATTCATATCCAAGTTGAAAGGGAACTAAATTGCAGACGTTCTACCCTTCAATATTATTGAAAATAAAAAGTATAAAAAGAAGAGTTTCCATGTTTCAAATAATAAAAAATTTTTTCTATTGTGACTAGAAACATTTCACAATATATTTTGAATAATTCACCATACCTCCATACAGATTTCAGTTCAGTTCAGTCGCGCAGTTGTGTCCGACTCTTTGCGACCCCATGAATCGCAGCACGCTAGGCCTCCCTGTCCAACACCAACTCCCGGAGGTCACTCAGACTCACATCCATCGAGTCAGTGATGCGAGCCAGCCATCTCATCCTCTGTCATCCCCTTCTCCTCCTGCTCCCAATCCCTCCCAGCATCAAACTCTTTTCCAAATGAGTCAACTCTTTGCATGAGGTGGCCAAAGTATTGGAGTTTCAGCTTTAGCATCATTCCTTCCAAAGAACACCCAGGGCTGATCTCCTTTAGAATGGACTGGTTGGATCTCCTTGCAGTCCAAGGGACTCTCAAGAGTCTTCTCCAACACCACAGTTCAAAAGCATCAATTCTTCGGCACTCAGCCTTCTTCACAGTCCAACTCTCACATCCATACATGACTACTGGAAAAACCACAGCCTTGACTAGACGGACCTTAGTCGGCAAAGTAATGTCTCTGCTTTTGAATATGCTGTCTAGGTTGGTCATAACTTTTCTTCCAAGGAGAAAGCGGTCTTTTAATTTCATGGCTGCAGTCACCATCTGTAGTGATTTTGGAGCCCCCCAAAATAAAGTCTGACACTGTTTCCACTGTTTCCCCATCCATTTCCCATGAAGTGATGGCACCGGATGCCATGATCTTCGTTTTCTGAATGTTGAACTCTAAGCCAACTTTTTCACTCTCCACTTTCACTTTCATCAAGAGGCTTTTTAGTTCCTCTTCACTTTCTGCCATAAGGGTGGTGTCGTCTGCATATCTGAGGTTACTGATATTTCTCCCGGCAATCTTGATTCCAGCTTGTGTTTCTTCCAGTCCAGCGTTTCTCATGATGTACTCTGCATAGAAGTTAAATAAGCAGGGTGACAATACACAGCCTTGACGTACTCCTTTTCCTATTTGGAACCAGTCTATTGTTCCATGTCAAGTTCTAACTGTTGCTTCCTGACCTGCATATAGGTTTCCCAAGAGGCAGGTCAGGTGGTCTGGTATTCCCATCTCTTTCAGAATTTTCCACAGTTTATTGTGATCCACACAGTCAAAGGCGTTGGCATAGTCAATAAAGCAGAAATAGATATTTTTCTGGAACTCTCTTGCTTTTTCCATGATCCAGCAGATGTTGCCAATTTGATCTCTGGTTCCTCTGCCTTTTCTAAAACCAGCTTGAACATCAGGGAATTCACGGTTCCCGTATTGCTGAAGCCTGGCTTGGAGAATTTTGAGCATCACTTTACTAGCATGTGAGATGAGTGCAATTGTGCGGTAGTTTGAGCACTCTTTGGCATTGCCTTTCTCTGGGATTGGAATGAAAACTAACCTTTTCCAATCCTGTGGCCACTGCTGAGTTTTCCAAATTTGTTGGCATATTGAGTGCAGCACTTTCACAGCATCATCTTCCAGGATTTGAAATAGCTCAACTGGAATTCCATCACCTCCACTAGCTTTGTTCGTAGTGATGCTAAGGCCCACTTGACTTCACATTCCAGGATGTCTGGCTCTAGATGAGTGTCACACCATCTGGGAGTGTGTATATTGTGCAGTTGAGTGTGAATGCATGTGAGTTTGTGGACTAAGGTGGATATATGAGCACATGAGAAAGAGAGAGAAAATAGACGATCTTGCATGTTACCATGATTGTGTGTGCATTTCCTAATGTGTTTTTATTCAACGTGGAAATCACTCAAAGGTCACATATCCCTTTATAACCAGTAGCACACAAAAGTCTTTAGCTTCATAAAAATTTTCCCTTATGAATATGAATATTGAATTATGCCTGAGCACACAGTAAGAATTTATTCTTGGTGCTTTATGTAAGTAATTTAAACAAAGCATGAAAATATTTGGGTATTTGACCATATACAGGTAGTGGTAATTCTTTAAAAGCTTTGATATGAACCTAGAAATACAAAGGGTAAATAAACACTTATCTTAAAAACAACAACAAAAAAAGATCCTAAAAACTAGATAATATAACTTTACTTTTAGGTAAACAATTATTAACTGTGTGATTTTTATTTTATACAGACATATAATTCACAAATAAATCATATAAGTGTAGGCAAAAGTCAAAGTAATACAAGAGGCAAATGATTTGCATCATTTTGCAAAGATTAAATGCTTTTAGAAATGACAAAATTATTATAGTGAGTAGTAGGGTGGCAATGATGCAGCTCTAATTTTTCAATGGTTATCGAGAAATTAGGCAGTTAGATGTTAATGGTCACACTAAACCCATAATGAGGAGGCGAACGATCACATTAACACACACCATATGTTTACAACAGTTTTGCCACGGTTACTCTGCCATCTCTAAAGGGAGAGGAAAAGTTCAATTTAAATTGAGAGGAGAAATAAAGAGTACATTCAATGCTGAGGCCAGAAGTACAAGTGAGTCTATCTTCTTTCCACCAGGAATCTCAGTATCTACCTCCTTTGCTTCTTATTTTGTTAATGAGCCATTAAGTTCTCTTTACTTTAGTTTATCTGCTCTTTCCTATTTCCTTCTACATATTATGATCAACTCTCTTCTCTTACCATTGCTATTCATCTCTCCTTGTCCTCACCACCTATTTCATATCTGCCTTTTCCTCTTTGTGGCTTAGCCTAACCAATTTAAATACCTGGGCCCAACTATTCATCTCCTGCACACTGGGATGCATGAACTCATTCCCATTATTACTCACAAATCACACCAACCCTTCCTATTCACCTACACTCATGTGTTTAAATTCAAGAACAGTATCTTCATGAAGCTGGTTTTTTCCCACTGAATTACCACCCCACAATGGGCTTCCCCTGGTGGCTCAGATGGTAAAGAATCTGCCTGCAATGTGGGAGACTGGGGTTCAATCCCTCAGTTGGGAAGATCCCCTGGAGAAGGGAATGGCTACCCATTCCAGTATTCTTGCCTGGAGAATTCCATGGACAGAGAAGCTGGGCAGGCTACAGTCCATGGGGTCTCAAAGAGTTGGGCACCACTGAGCAAGTAACACTTTCACTGTCACCATCCCCAATATGAACTTCTAGAAGTCAACACAATCTACACACACGTTGGAGGACAAAACTTATCAGCATCTCTGAGTTTTTTAATCCATTAATAATTTGGAAAAGTGCTGAGTTATATCCCTATAAGGCATGACATAGAAATAATAACAATAGTTATTATTAATGAGTACCCTTTCTGTGGATAATAGTTGCTTTTGGCTGAATCCCCATCATGTGACACTCACAGATTTATGCTATGGCTCAAGAGTCTCCAACCCTGCAGGCCACAGCCCAGCACCAGTCCACAGCCTTTACGAACCGGGTTGCACAGCAGGAGGTAATTGCTGGGCTAGCCAAAGAAGCTTCATCTGTATTTATAGCCACTCCCCATCACTCACATGACTGCCAGAATTCACCTCCTGTCAAATCAGCAGTGGCATAATAGATGTAATGTGCTTGATCATCCTGAAAGCATCCACCTACCACAGACTTGTCCATGGAAAAATTGTCTTCTATGAAGTCAGTCCCTGGTGCCAAAAAAGGTTGGGGACCACTGCTGTAGCTAACAGAGCAATCCTGGGAGTCTGCAGTATCACTTTACAGATTAGGAAATAGGCAAATGAATCATCTGTAAAACTGCAACTCCCTCTCAGGAATGCCTGATATTGACACCATCAGTGTCATAGTTCTTTATTCACTATGGCACCAACTTTGTAATGCCATTTTAAAAAGTCTACATTCTGGCCACACTTGATTTTAAGCCTCCTCTATTTTTGGTTGGGGATTCCCAAGTGGTACTAGTGGTTAAAAAAAAAACCCTGCCTGCCAATGCAGGAGACATAAGGGATGCGGGTTCAACCCCTGGGTCGGAACATTCCCAGGAGTCAGTTTAATTCAGTTGCTCAGTTGTGTCTGACTCTTTGCGACCCCATGAACTGCAGCACGCCAGGCTTCTCTGTCCATCACCAACTCACAAGGCTTGCTTAAACTCATGTCCATCGAGTAAGTGATGTCATCCAACCACCTCATTCTCTATCATTCCCTTCTCCTCCTGCCTTCAATCTTTCCCAGCCGACGAGTCAGTTCTTCACATCAGGTGACCAAAGTACTGGAGTTTCAGCTTCAGCATCAGTCCATCCAATGGATATTCAGGACTGATTTCCTTTAGGATGGATTAGTTGGATCTCCTTGCAGTCCAAGGGACTCTCAAGAGTCTTCTCCAACACCACAGTTCAAAAGCATGAATTCTTTCACGCTCAGCTTTCTTTATAGTCCAACTCTCACATCTGTACATGACTACTGGAAAAACCATAGCTTTGACTAGATGGACCTTTGTCAGCAAAATAATGTCTCTGCTTTTAATATGCTGTCTAGGTTGGTCATAGCTTTTCTTCCAAGGAGCAAGCGCCTTTTAATTTCATGGCTGCAATCACCATCTGCAATGATTATGGAGCCCAAGAAAATAAAGTCTGCCACTATTTCCATTGTTTCCTCACCTATCTGCCATGAAGTGATGGGACCAGATGCAATGATCTTGGTTTTCTGAATGCTGAGTTTTAAGCCAGCTTTTTACTCTCTTCTTTCACTTTCATCCAGAGTCTCTTTAATTCTTCTTTGCTTTCTGCCATAACGGTGGTGCCATCTGCATATTTGAGGTTATTGATATTTCTCCCAGCAATCTTGATTCCAGCTTGTGGTGCAACCAATATGGCATATCACATGATGTACTCTGCATATAAGTTAAATAAGCAAGGTGACAATATACAGCCTTGATGTACTCCTTTCCCAATTTGGAACCAGTCTGTTGCTCCATGTCCGGTTCTAACTGTTGCTTCCTGACCTGCATACAGATTTCTCAAGAGGCAGGTCAGGTGGTCTGGTATTCCCATCTCTTTCAGAATTTCCATAGTTTGTTGTGATCCACACAGTCAAAGGCTTTGGCATAGTCAATAAAACACAAGTGGATGTTTTTCTGGAACTTTCTTGCTTTATCGATGATCCAGCGGATGTTGGCTTTTTGATCTCTGGTTCCTCTGCCTTTTCTAAAACCAGCTTGAACATCTAGAAGCTCTTGATTCATATACTGTTGAAGCCTGGCTTGGAGAATTTTGAGCATTACTTTGCTAGCATATGAGATGAGTGCATTTGTCCGGTAGTTTGAACATTCTTTGGCATTGCCTTTCTTTGGGATTGGAATGAAAACTGACCTTTTCCAGTCCTGTGGCCACTACTGAGTTTTCCAAAGTTGCTGGCATATTGAGTGCAGTGCTTCCACAGCATCATCTTTTAGGATATGAAATAGCTCAGCTGGAATTTCATCACCTCCACTAGCTTTGTTCATAGTGATGCTTCCTAAGGCCCACTTGACCTCACACTCCAGGATGTCCGGCTCTAGGTGAGTGATCACACCATCGTGGTTATCTGGGTCATGAAGATCTTTTTTGTATAGTTCTTCTGTATATGCTTGCCACCTCTTCTTAATATCTTCTGCTTCTGTTAGGTCCATACCATTTTTGTCCTTTATTGTGCCCTTCTTTGCATGCAATGTTCCCTTGGTATCTTTAATTTTCTTGAAGAGATATCTAGTCTTTCCCGTTCTATTGTTTTCCTCCATTTCTTTGCACTGATCACTGAGGAAGTCTTTCTTGTCTCTCCTTGATATTCTTTGGAAGTCTGCATTCAGATGGGTATATCTTTCCTTTTCTCCCTTGCCTTTTGCTTCTCTTCTTTCCTCAGCTGTTTGTAAGGCCTCTTCAGAAAACCATTTATTCACTATGGCACCAACTTTGTAATGCCATTTTTAAAAGTCTGAAGTGTCTAAAAGTCTAAAAAGTCTCTTCTTGGGGATGGTTTTTATTACTGCCTCTTGTACAGTGTCATGAACCTCTGTCCATAGTTCATCAGGCACTCTTATCTATCAGATCTAATCCCTGGAATCTGTTTGTCACTTCCACTGTATAATCGTAAGGGATCTGATTTAGGTTATACCTGAATGACCTAGTGGTTTTCCCTACTTTCTTCAATTGAAGTCTGAATTTTTAAATAAGTAGTTCATGATCTGAGCCACAGTCAGCTCCCAGTCTTGTTTTTGCTAACTGTATAGAGCTTTTCCATCTTTGGCTGCAAAGAATATAATCAATCTGATTTCAGTGTGGACCATCTGGTGATGTCCATGTGTAGAATTGTCTCTTGTACTGTTGGAAGAGAGTGTTTGCTATGACCAGTGCATTCTCTTGGCAAAACCTATTCATGAAGTCTTTGCCCCCTTGGCCTAATTATATCCCAAATGTTCCACTTCCAAATACCATCACTTTGGGGATTAGGTTTCAACAGACAAATTTGGGTGTGGGGATAGGGGACACAGACAGTCTGTAGCACTGACTCAGAGCTCACTCAGTGCAAACAGACTTTTCATAAAGGGGACTTGGGAGTAGAGATCTTTGTCAAAGACAGTTAGAGCCAACTATTTAATAGCATGGATGTCTGAGGTAGTGGGTAACATTCAGACAAACAATAGGTTAATCATTAAGCTTAAAAGGAAAAGTTGGGGAATGAAATGTCCAAAGGGGGTCACAGGTTGAAAAGTTCCAACACATTCCTGGAAATCTAGAAGGTCATACACATATACAGGGTTCACACAGGCTCTGGAAAGACTTGAGAACATCCTAAGTTTTCACTTCTGGTTAACCTGATTCCACACAAGCAAGCAGTGAGTGCTAGGTAGCATTATAATAAAATGATTACTGAGTGTTGATGTTGTGCCTTAAGACACTCCCTGATAAACAAAACAGAGAGTTCATTGCCAGTAGAACTGGCAATTCTTGTCCTACAAGAAATACTAAATGGAGTTTCTCAGACTGAAATGAATGAATATAATTCAAATCACTATGAAAAAATCAACAGCAGAGATAAAGGTATTATCAGTGATGCTTTTTTTTTTAACTGATTTACAATATTGTGTTGGTTTCTGCCATACAACGTGAATCAGTCATAAGTATACATATGTCCCCTCCCTCCCAAGCCTCCCTCCCAACCCCCGTCCTACCCCTCTATCATCACAGAGCACCAGTGATGCCTTAAATCTACTCAGGAGTTTCAGTCACCTGCCATTTGACACCTCACAGTTGACATAAGCATATTTATAATATTTTAAAAATAAATTCATATGTATTCTCCCTTTTATTATTTATTAAGGCATAACTGATATATAAGTTTCGAGTGTACAACAGAGTGATTCACAGTTTTTATAGGTTACACTCCATTTACAGTTATTATAAAATATTGATTATATTCCCTGTGCTATACAATATATCCTTGCAGCTTATTTATTTTATACATAGTAGCTGTGCCTCTTACTTTCCTTCTCCCCACTGGTAAGACCACTAGTTTGTTCCATCTGAGTCTGTTTCTGCACTGTTACATTCACTAGTTTGCTTTATATTTTAGATTCCACTTACAAGTGATATCATACAGTATTTGTGTTTTCTGACTGACCTATTTCACTTAGCATAATACCATCCAAGTCCATCCATGTTGTTGGAAATGGCAAAATTTCATTATTTTTGTGGCTGAGCAGTACTCCATTTTATACACACACATACACCCACACAGCCCAATATCTATTCATTTATCTGCTGATGGAGACTTAGATTATTTCCACATCCCTGGCTCTTGCAAAAAAAAATATGCTATGAAAATTGGGGTGCACGTATCTCTTGAATTAATAGCTTTGTTTTCTTCGGGTATATATCCAGGAGTGAAATTTCTGGATCATATGGTAGTTGTGATTTTAGTTTTTTGAGAAATCTCCATTTTGTTTTCTACAGGGGCTATACCAATTTACATCCCCACCAACAGTGTACCGGGGTTTCCTCCACATCCTTGTCAACATTTGCTTTCTGTGGCCTTTTTGATGATAGCCATCCTAACAGGTATGAGGTGACACTGTGATTTTGACTTGCATTTCTCTGATAATTAGCAGTGCTGAGCATCTTTTCATATGCCTGTTGGCAATCTGTATTCTTCTTTGGAAAAATGTCTCTTCTGGTCTTTTGCTCACTTTTAATTGAGTTTTTGGATCCAACCAGTCCATCCTAAACGAGATCAGTCCTGTGTGTTCATTGGAAGGACTGATGATGAAGCTGAAACTCCAGTACTTTGGGCACCTGATGTGAAGAACTGACTCCTTGGAAAAGACCCTGATGCTGGGAAAGACTGACGGCAGGAGAAGGGGATGACAGAGGATGAGACAGTTGGATGGCCTCACCAATGCAACGGACGTGGGTTTGGGTGGACTCCAGGAATTGGTGATGGACAGGGAGGCCTGGCATGCTGCAGTTCATGGGGTCGCAAAGATTTGGACATGACTGAGCAACTGATCTGAACTTGATGTTGAGTTGTATGAGCTCGTTATATATTTTGGACATTAACCCCTTTCTAGTCATATCATTTGAAAATACGGTCTCCCATTTAATAGGTTGTCTTTTCCTCCTGATGGTTTCCTTTGCTGTGAAAAAGCTTTAAAGTTTAATTAAAGTCTCATTTGTTTATATTTGCTCTTGTACCGTTTGCCTTATGAGATAGATCCAAAAAAATGTTGTTACAATTTTGGCCTGTTTTGTTCTAGGATTTTTATGGCTTCTTGTTTTACATTTAAGTCTTTAATCTATTTTGAGTTTGTTTTGTGTATGGTGCTAGAAAATATTCTAGCTCCATCCTTTTACATGTAGGTCTCCAATTTTCCCAGAACCACTAATTGAAGACTGTATTTTCACCACTGACCATAAGTGTATGATTTATTTCAACTCTCTATCCTGTTCCACTGATCTATATGTCTGTTTTTGTGGCAGTACCATTCTGTTTTGATTAATGTAGCCTTGAAGTATAGTCTGAAGCCATGGAACATGACTCCCCCAGCTCTGTTCTTTTTTCTCAAGATTGTTTTAGCTATTCTTGGTCGTTTATGTTTCCATACTATTAAAATTTTTTAATTATTTTTTCTATTTCTGTGAAAAATGCCATTGGTATTTTGATAGGGACTGCACTGAATCTGTAAATTACCTTGGATAATACAGTCATTTTAACAATATTAATGCTTCCATCCATGAACACCGAATATCTTTATATCTGTTTGTGTCATCTTCAATTTCTTTTATCAATGTCTTATAGTTTTCTGAGTACAGGTCTTTTACCAGCATAGGCAGGTTTATTTCTAGGTATCTTATTCTTTTTGATACAATGGTAAATAGAATTATTTCCTTAATTTCCTTCTCATAACAGTTCATTTCTACTGTATAGAAATGCAACAGATTTCTGCATATTGATTCTGTATCCTGAACTTTATCAAATTCATCAGTGAGCTCTAGTAGTAGTTTTTTGGTGATGTCATTATGATTTTCTAAATGCATATTTTTCTTACTTTTGTAGAACTAAATACAATACCTTTACAACATTTGGCATGCACCCAAGTGGTAGATTTTTTTCATGAAAATTAAAAACACATTTATAAAAATATTATAAAAATTTTAGTAAATTGTATTACAGAGTTAGCAAAATCATACATATATGCATATGTATTTATATTTAAACTGATGAGTATATATACTTACATTATCAAATAAAATAAATTGAGATGATTTTAAATAGTTTATTTTCTTTCCAATTTCCATCTGATGGCAATCAATGAATTTCCATTTTATAAAAATATGCTCAAGTAAGGAAACATCTGGTATGTTAGAATATTTCTCTAGGCAATAATGTTCAGGGGACATAGTCTGTGGAACTATCTCATTTGTCAATTTAGAGATAAGCTGAAGTGTGTTCTATATTATTTAGTGATAGAAGTTTTACATAATGGTTTATCTGTATTTTGTACCCCTTTTAGAAAGCTTGTACTTTTCAAATTATTAGCTTCAAGATTATGTTAAAGATGTATCGTTGTTGTTTTTCAGTCATGTCTGACTCTTTGAGACCCAATGGACTGCAGCACACCAGGCTTCCCTGTCCTTCATCATTTCCCAAAGCTTGCTCAAACTCCTGTCCATTGAATCGGTGATGCCATCCAACCATCTAGGCCTCCGTCATCCCCTTCTCCTCTTGCCTTCAATCTTTCCCAGAATCAGGGTCTTTTCTAATGAGTCGGCTCTTCACATCAGGTGGCCAAAGTATCAGAGCTTCAGATTTAGGTAGGATACATCATACATATAAATTAAAATACATTTCTAGATTTATGTCATGCCAGTATCAAACTCTGAAAAACAAACATCTATGAGTGGAAAACAACAGTCAAGGAGGAGAGAAATGTAATCCAGGGAATTTCCACAATACAGTTCTTCACCCTTGGTAAGGACAGAGATTATGAATTGATAGATACTAACATCTGTGGCCAAAAGTGTTAGGTAACCTAGGTTTAAATAAGATGAATGATTAGATTAAAGCATGGATGGGATTTTGCCAGGCAAACATGATGAAAGGACAACTGGATCAAAAAATGAACATTTCTAGGAAGAACTGAAATTGAGCTGAAGAAGAAGTTGGAGTTGGGTATGAAAGACAGCAAAGCAATAAGGGACTGATAAAAATAACAAACATTCCCATATGTGCATAATAACCCTTGTGACAGCTCATCTATTTTATTCATGAAAATATGAAATTATATACACTATTTATCCTAAATCCCAAAGCAGTTCTTCAGAGTTTCCAGCTTTGTTACTGGGTAGATATATGTTCTTATCAAGTCATTAAATCAGAATAATTCTCAGGATTATGTGTACATGAAAGCATTCTATAAACTATCATTGCTATTGCTTTGAAGGAAAAATACATAAATGTATGACAATTTTATAAAGACACTGAACAACCTAATTTCCTTTCCTTGGGAAGGATCAAGATGAGACAAGAACAGCTTAAATGGTTACAAACCTTTCCACAAAATTTAAGATCAAGCTACATGGACTTTAGTGATGTAAAGTAGAAGTAAAGTCTATGACATTAAATATATTCATCATAAATTGTTTCTAGGACTTTTAAACACTTTAGCTTTGTATTTGTTGTTTTTTTTTTATTTAAGCACCTGAAAATATATGCATGGGTTTAAATACTTTTTTGGCTTGGTACATCATCTCTAAAATAATAAATATCATTTTGTATCATCTCTATCCTGCTGCACAGAAAATGGAGCTTTGTGAAAAGTGCATTATAGCAATTCAGATAATTTTATCTGTCATAATTCAAGGTTTAAGTTACAAATTCAAGGATTTTCAACAGAACAAAGCTTGTATCTTTGTAAGTATGTAAGAATAAATACACAAACAGGATACAAAATTCAAACATTTAACTTAGAATAAGACAACAGATGAACTAAAATCATACACTCAGTCACTTACTCATTTTACCTAATTCCTTGCTCTGGAGAAACAGAAAAATAAAAAACACAAAGTAAGATACATTGGAAATAGGTCTTGTAGAATAAAAGTATTAAAACTCACAATCTTAAAAGTGGGAGAATGGCATTGAAACATGTATACTATCATGTAAGAATTGAATCACCAGTCTATGTCTGATACAGGATACAGCATGCTTGGGGCTGGTGCATGGGGATGACCCAGAGGGATGTTGTGGGGAGGGAGGTGGGAGGGGGGTTCATGTTGGGATCGCATGTATACCCGTGGTGGATTCAGGTCAATGTATGTCGAAACCAATACAGTATTGTAAAGTAAAATAAAGTAAAAATAAAAATTTTAAAAAAAAAGTTATTTCTGTGTTTTGTGGGTCCTAACTTGAGAAGTAATACATCTGAAATTAAAATAATATTGTGAATTAATCATATTTCAATTTTTAAAAGTTTGAGTTTTATAATTTTTGTAAACAAAGTATTATAATCTTTATTTATTTATTTATTTATTTATTTTTATTTTTACTTTATTTTACTTTACAATACTGTATTGGTTTAGCCATACATTGACATGAATCCACCACGGGTGTACATGTGTTTTCAAACATGAATTTTTAAAAGTTTGAGTTTTATAATTTTTGTAAACAAAGTATTATAATCTTAATACAATACTAAGATATTAATATCTATTAACATTAGTCAAACTGTAGAGAGTAGTGGAAGTAAATCACACGTTAGTTAGAAAGCGTTGATGCTACATTTTCTTTCCTTGTTTTGAACACAAGCCAAAGTACTTTATCAAAGCTTGCTATGAGTGTGCATATAAAGCTCTATGTGGGCAAGCCAATGGAAAGGCGGTTTGTGTTGCATGCCTATTTAAACCAAAGTACTGGTTCCAGCACTGGAGGCCTAGATAGCCATAGTGAGTGGGAAAATGTAGGGGAAAATGGGAAAAAATACTTTCAAATATACCAAAACTGCACATTCTTATTGAAGTATTATTGATATATAATAACATATATATTACCAGATGTACAATACAGTGATTCACAATTTTTAAAGGTTATATTAAATAAAATATTGGCTATATTCTTCATGCTGCACAATATATCTTATAGCTTATTTTACACATAATAGTCTGTACGTCTTAATTCTCCACACCAATATTGCCCCTTCTCTGCTTCCTTCTCCCCATGGGTTTGCTGTAAGTCTACTTCTCATTTATTGTATTTACTAGTTTGTTACATTTTTTAAAATTCTACATATAAGTTATATCATACAGTATTTGTCTTTGTCTGACTTATTTCACTTAGCATAATGCCCTCCAAGTTCATCCATGTTGCTGCAAATAGCAAAATTTCATTCTTCTTTATGGCTGAGTAGTATTCCATTGTGTATATATACCACATCTTCTTTACCTGCTCATTTGTTGATGAACACTTAGGTTGCTTCCATATCTTGGCAATTGTAAATAATGTTGCTATGAATATTGGGGTGCATGTATCTTTTCAAATTAATGTTTTTGTACTTTTTGGACATATATGGTCATATGGTAGTTTTAGTTTTTTGAGAAACCTCCATACTGTTTTCCACAGTGGCTATACCAATTTACATTCCCACCAACAGTGTACAAGGGTTCCCTTTTGTCTTTAACTGGACTGTGAGATCCAGAATTTTTTCTTTCAGAAAGCAGTTTTTTTGTTGCTGTTCCCATTCATCTAATTTTCTTTGAAGTTTAATTCTTTTTTTCTGTGTTAATGCCTCATGTTAGGTCTCCACTGGTTTCCCCTCAAAATTAATCACCTCTTTGAACTAGTGAGTGTGCTTCTCCTGAGTCATATTAGTCATCTGCAATCTAATATAGCCACATCTTAGAAGCACTTGGAAAGATTTTAAGACATACTGGTATCCAGGCTACAGCCTCCGCTATTCTAATTTCATGGTCTGTACAGCATTCAGGCCTAAGTCTTTTGGGAAGTTACCCAAAGACAGAAAGACTCCCTGGAACCATTAGGACACAGATGGCCCCTCTAGGCAGGGGAAAATACTGTCCTTCAGCCCCCAAGCCAGGTGCTCCAGAGCTTTGTGGAGATTTAAACAATGAGGAGGCCCATGCCAAGGACCAGAGGCCACAGGGAGCAGACATCGGCAGCTCTTTCTGAGAAGATCTGCCCCATCCGGTGGCCATCACTGCAGAAAACTGAGTCTCCTGCCCCTGCCCTCTTTCAGGGACAATTCAGCAAGTCTTAGCATCAGAAACAACCTTGAGGCACTATTTGCATGCACTGGGTGGACCCTGCACGGGGGCTGTGAGGAAATGGGAGTCAGACGTGCATGACAGGCCAGCACCTTCCAGATCCCTCTCTGAGCTTGGCAGTGCACTCTGCTTGCCACAGCACAACGCCTTTCCAGACACCATATCTCTGTTAGTAAATGAGGTCTAAGGCATTCCTGCCCTACACTCCTTAAATCCTGGGAAATCTTTCAAAGCTATACAGTGACTGCTTTAAGAAGTCACTGCCTATCTACTATTGAATTATGCTTAGAAATCAATACTGATACTTTTTGTTTATACTCTCCCTACTTACTACAAATTATATTTTTTCCATGTATAGGTTGGTGATCCCCACTCTCTATCAGACTGCAGAAAGCAGAAAACATGTCTTAAGCCATTGCTGAACTCCCAATGTCCTGCACAATGTCTGGCACATGATAAGCGGTCAATAAATACTTGATGAAAAAAATATGGTACTTTTCATCAAGTACCTCCTCACAGGAAGACCGAAGCATTACATCACAGAATATATGCAAAACACTTACTTCCCTGCAAAAATTAAGTAATAATAAAAAACCATAGTCCTTGTTTCACTTGAATCAAATTCTTGCTTCTTTCAAAGAGACCTAAGTATTCCACAGTATTTTCTTTGTCATCTCGTCTTCTCTCACTGATGATATTAGTAATAATGAAAAGTTAATAACAACTATATATTAATCATTTCATTATTTGACAGTAGTTTCCTATACTCTCTTCACAGTTCCTTCTCAATACATACTGTGTAAGTGCAATATTGTTATTTAAGAAGAGAAAAACGCTTTGCATTTCCATGTCAATTATTTGTACAACAGTTCCTAAATTCCCCAGACATTAAGAATGACTGTGTCAGATTAAACTATAGGGTTCACATGCCACACATGAACTGTTCTACAGTGATCACACAGAATGTCAAGAGCACCAAGGTTGAGTGTAATTAAGTAATTCATAAAGCTCTTTTTCTAAAAGCTAATGAACTACACTGAAACTCTCTTACAGTCACATCCTCCTTTGCTAAGCAACATGGGATTTGAAAAAATTAAAACAAATTTCATACTAGTTTTCTGTCTGTTAACATCTTGGTAGAAATCTTAATGAGAACAAAATAACCAACTCAATTTATTTATTTTTCAAATAGCCCTCTGGCACTCTGTGATAATTACACTGACGACAGAGGATGAGATGGCTGGATGGCATCACTGACTCGATGGACGTGAGTCTGAGTGAACTCCAGGAGTTGGTGATGGACAGGGAGGCCTGGCGTGCTGCAATTCATGGGGTCACAAAGAATCAGACACAACTGAGCGACTGAACTGGAACGGAACTAATGGTATTTAAATTTTATTTAGTCATTAGACTTCTTTAGAGTTTTAGCTCCAGAATCCAAAGTGCTTTACGAAGAATTGATAAGCCCAATTATCCAGAAAGTTAGGAGTAAAAGAACTCATTTAATTGTGCGTAACTGTATGCTGATGTTTCTGCCTATATTTATGGAGGGAAGAGGTCAGTATTCCATTAAATTTAATGTCAGCAGAAGTAGCAGCAGCAGCAGCAGCAGCATGAAACAATAATATCATTGTTTATTGAGCCCTTACAATATGCCAGACACCACTGTAGATGTTTAATCTCAGAATAATCCTATGTAAAAGTTTCTCAGTCATGTCTAACTCTTTGGGACCCCATATATGGACTATACAGTTCATGGAGTTTTTCAGGCCAGAATACTAGAGTGGGTAGCTGTTCTCTTCCCCAGGGGATCTTCCCAACCCAGGGATTGAACCCAAGTCTCCTGCATCACAGGCTGACTTTTTACCAGCTAAGCCACTAGGGAAGCCCAAGAATACTGGGGTGAGTAGCCTATCCCTTCTCCAGGGGATCTTTCTGACCCAGGAATTGAACTGGGGTTCCCTACACTGCAGGCAGATTCTTTATCAGCTGAGCTACCAGAAAATCCCAAAATGAAAGTGAAACTCGCTCGGTTGTATCCAACTCTTTGCAACTGTATACTCCATGGAATTCTCCAGGCCAGAATACTAGAGTGGGCAGCCATTCCCTTCTCCATCGAATCTTCCCAACCCATGGATCAAACCCAGGTCTCCCTCGCTGCAGGTAGATTCTTTACCAGCTTCCCTACCAGGGAAGCCCAGCTGTTTAATCTCAGAATAATCCTATGAGGCAACTTCATTAAGTGCATTTTACAGATGAAGAAACTGAAGCTCAGAGAGTTTTAGTAACTTGTCTAACACTGCACTGCTGCTGTGTTCCAAAGCCACTGTTTACTTAGTTTTTTACTATTTTATTTACTTTTAGTTGTGTGGGGTCTTTCATTGCTGCTCGCAGGCTTTCTCTAGTTGCGCAGCGCAGGGCTACTCTTTGTTGTGGTGTGTGGGCTTCTCGTTGTGACGGCTTCTCCTGCTGTGGAGCACAGGCTCTAGGCATGTGGGCTTCAGTAACTGCAGCTTGCTGGCTCTCGGGCACGTGAGCTTCAGTAGTTGCAGCACACAGACTTGGTAGTTGTGGCACACGGGCTGAGCTGCTTTTCAGCATGTAAGGTTTCCTGGACACGGGGTCAAACTCCCCTCCTATGCACTGGCACGCGGGCTCTTACCCACTGTGCACGCTCAGCTGCTCGATTCAGTTCAGTTCAGCCACTCACTCACGTCTCACTCTTCGCGACCCATGGGCTAGCTGCTCAGGGGTCACCAACTCTTTGCCACCCCATGGACTGTAGCCCACCAGGCTCCTCTGTCCATGGGATTATCCAGGCAAGAATACTAGAGTGGATTGCCATTTCCTCCTCCAGGGGATCTTCCCAACCAAGGGATTGAACCTGCATCTCCTGCACTGGCAGACGTATTCTTTACCACTGAGCCACCTAGGAAGCCTAACCACTGTATCACCAGGGAAGTCCCCAAACCACTGTTTAAACTGAGGTCTGACTCCAACATTTCTTTCTTATACTAGCACATGCTATTTTAACACAGGTCCATGTATATAAGACTTACTTGATGCCCCGAAAGCTATGGCACCCTGGAAAACTCAAAATGTATAATTTCTTCATATCAAAAGTTCTTAGGCAGGGCTGCCCAAGCTGGTATGAAGAGATGCTTCCTACTGCAATAACAGGGAGGAAAGTCAGAAAGAGGCAGCTAATGGAAGGAAATGGTATGAAAAGTATGAAATGCTCCCAAAGACAAACATTTTTTCACAAGTTCACAGTGGCTTCAACTAGCCAAACTTCAAAGGTTAATCACAGATGTAAAGAAAAACTCAGTATATCAGTTTGTGGTAAGTGCTTCTAAAGCGTTTTAAACAAATTGTATTTTTAAGTCAACCAAAGGGTCTTCATTGTGGGACTGATTCAATCAGTAATCTGCTCAAGAAAATCTCTTTATATAGCTGGTACAACCACCACTTGTTTGAAAGCTTCTTTCCAAAGGAGCACAAAGTTTAAGTCATCCAACTTAGAAATGCTGCACTGGGAGAAGGGTGGAGATGACCTACCAATTCTATTTTGGGGGATCATCTGGGAGCTCCTAGGAATGTTGACTGGAAAACCAAGGTCTTTATGACTCACACTGTTTATACAGTTGGTTTTGCTGGGTGAAGGCTGCCCTTCTTGAACCAGGCCAGTCAGTTGTTTTAACGTGGACTTAACTCCCACCTGTATAAGACGCACATTGTCAGCCTGTAGAATGATCCATATGCCCTTCCCAGGCAATGTTTCCCCCACCAAGAAGTAACAGCAACTCCAATTCTCTGCCTTCTATAACTGTTAATTAGTTTTGCCTGTTCTTGAATTTCATGCAAATGAAATCATACATTATGACTAAATTTACAACTGGATTCTTGAGTTTTTCATTACATCTGTACAGATTCATCAACATTGTCCCATGAAGCAAAAGTTTATTTTTCTTTCTGGGTTATATTCTTTTTTGTGAATATACCACAGTGTCACCATTCTCCTGTGGATGAGCATTTAGCTGCTTTTTAAAATAGGGATTTTTTTAATGTTATGTATTTATTTTTGGCTGCGCTGGGTCTTTGTTGATGCACACGGGCTTTCTCTAGTCGCCGAGCGTCGGGGGCTACTCTTCACTGCAGTGCGCATGCTTCTCACCGTGGTGGCTTCTCTTGCTGTGGAGCGCTGGCTCTGGATGTGCAGGTTCAGTGGTCATGGCTCGTGGGGTCTAGAGCACAGGCTCAGTAATTGTGGAACACAGGCTTAATTGCCCCGTGGCATGTGGCATCTTCCTGAACTAGGGATCAAAGCCATGTCTCCTGCATTAGCAAAAGTCTTAACCACTGTAAGTCCCAAACTGGGATATTTTGAATAACATTGCTGTGGATAATCTTGTACTTGTCTTTTGGTGGATTCAGTTCTCTGTGGTATAAAACTATGAAGGGGTATACAGGTCCACAGGGTAGATATAAGTTCAGCCTTCATAGACACTTCCAAATAGTGATACCAATTTACATTCCCTGAGATTTGTTTTACAACTCAGTATATCATATGCCTTGAAAGTTCCATGCCACTTGAAAAGAATGTGTATTCTAGTTATGGAACATTGTGTTTTATTAAACATCAGTTAGATCAAGGAGGTTGTAGTGCTGTTCATGTCATCCATTCTATTGACTTTTTGGCCTAATTGTTGTATTAATTATTGAGATGACATGGTAGATTTCTAATTGTCTCCTCTGTTTTTCTTTTCTCTATACCTTCTTCTCTGCCTCATTTTGAGTTAATGAAAAAACTCTTAATATTTCATTTAAGTTCCTCTATTGGCTTTTTGGCTATATATCTTTGCATCTTTTTCATGTTATCTTAGAGGTAACATTATGACAAAACGATCACAATCAACTTAGTGTTAATAATGTACCATTTTATATGAAATGCATCAGTTTTCAACAATACAAGCCTACTACCTTCAATCCCCCTCTCTGGGTATTGTTGTGATATATATTCTATCTTCATATGTTACATAAACTACACAAGTAGAATATGCTATAAACCGTACAATTTAGGGGAGAAGGCAATGGCAACCCTCTCCGGTACTCTTGCCTGGAAAACACCATGGACGGAGAAGCCTGGTAGGCTGCAGTCCATGGGGTCACTAAGAGTCAAACACGACTGAGCAACTTCACTTTCCCTTTTCACTTTCATGCATTGGAGAAGGAAATGGCAACCCACTCCAGTGTTCCTATCTGGAGAATCCCAGGGATGGGGGAGCCTGGTGGGCTGCTGTCTGTGGGGTCGCACAGAGTCAGACACGACTGAAGCAACTTAGCAGCAGCAGCAGCACAATTTAGAGCTATCCTTTTTGCCTTAAATGGTCAAATCTTAAAGACTGTCACTGTCTCTCTGTCGTGGACCAGTACAGTAGCCTCTCAGCTAACTTCCTGATTCCATTCTTTCCCTCTTTTTTCATGTCATTTTTTTATACAACAGCCAGCAATATTTGCTTTCAAGTGTAAAATGGACAACGCCTCATCCCGAGTTTAATTTGCCTCAAGGACTTCCGAGGATGAAATGCAGACTCATGAAGTGGTCTTGTATTAATCTGCCAGGGCTTCTATAATAAAATACCAGAGACTGGATGGCTTAAACAAAGGAAATTTATTTTTTCACAATTCTGGAGGCTAGAAGCCCATGATCAAAGGGCTGGTAAATTCAGTTTCCAATGAGATCTCTCTTTCTGACTTGTAGAAAGCCTCATTCTTGCTATGTTTTCATCTCGTCTCTCCTCTATGAGCACAAGGAGAGAGAGAACTCTGGAGTCTCTTCTTCTTATAAGGACATTCAGTTCAGTTCAGTTCAAGTCCTATCATAAAAGACTCCACTTCTATGAGCTCATTTAACCTTAATTACCTCCTTATGGACCGTGTCTCCGAACACAGTCTCATTGGGGGTGAGGGCATCCATATATGAATGGGAGCAGGGGAACAATTCAGTCCATACAGGCCCGAAATGCTCTCCCTGAGCCTAAGGAGGAAAAGATCTGACTGACTTGTACACATCCCAAAACAACACAGAGACAAAAACACAACAGCTTAACCCTATTAAGGCATCCGTGTCACTGCAGGATGGACCTCACAAGGCCTATCTGTGTATGCATAACTTTTATAAACTCGGACCCTGCCTCTCAGAGCAATTCCAATTCTGAAAAAAAGTAAATCATATTTTAAACAAGTGGAATTGCAATACAATTTAAACATAGGTCAACTATATACTCAAATACTGATATTGTAGAAGGTTCAATTAATTGCAGAGAAAAAGCAAAGAAGTTGGCACCAAACTTGACCTAATTGCTGGCTACATCATTTTTCCATGACAAATGATTGGCTCTTTCAAGAAGCTTGAGCAATTTCAATTGACTCTTACCCAGAAACAAGAAGAAAAATAAAATAATTCACTAAAATAAAATGAAAATTACTTTTTAATACCTCAACAAAAAGGCTATGTCTGCTGTCTCCCAGGCCTGTGTGAAAACTGATGGTCATCTTCTGTGATAACCCAGCCCAAGCAGGAGCCGCAGCAGAGCCGGGCCCTGGAGGCGGAGACTGTCCCCATGAACCCAAGTGCCAATGCCTCCTGGGGCTCCTCTGCCCACCAGTCTAGCTGTAGCTCCAGTGCCAGTTCAGGGGCCGGGGCGTCCCTGACCAGGTCCCAGACCAACTGCTGCAGGCTGAAGGGCACCATGGACAACATGTATGTGAACATGCCCACGAATTTCTCCGGGCTTGACTGCCAGCAGGCCACCCAGACTGTGCCTCATCAGGAGCAGTACGTGTATCCCCCCATCGAGGGGAAAACAATGCAACCAGACTCGGTGCCACAATCCCTGTGCCCCCATTCCTGGACAGGCTGCAGATGGGCTACAGGCAGATCCAGGTTGCCTTCCCTCTCACTAACTGCGAACAGAAGTTGTACCCAGCAGTGATTGTGTGACGCAGAGTGTGGCTGGGGGCCTGGACTAGACGGAGACGAGCGGAAACCGTTTGCTTGGGAAGGATTCTAGCCTGGAAGTCTGCACCTCTCGGTGGTGTTTATGGCACAGTTGGGTTGGATGGCTTCATTTGCCCCCAAACTGTATGAAAACATCTTTCTCCAAAAGATCCCTACATGTGTTTTAGGCTTCTCTGGTAGCTCAGCTGGTAAAGAATCTGCCTGCAATGCACAAGACCCCGATTCAATTCCTGGGTTGGGAAGATCCCCTGGAGAAGCGATAAGCTACCCGCTACTCCAGTATTCTTAGACTTCCCTGGTGGCTCAGACCTCCCACACTCCCCCTGCACTGTGGGAGACCTGGGTTTGATCCCTGGGTTGGGAAGATCCCCTGGAGGAGGGAATGGCTACCCACTCCAGTATTCCTGCCTGGAGATTGCATGGACAGAGGAGCCTGGCGGGTTACAGTCGCAAAGAGTTGGACATGACTGAGCAAGTAAGTACACAGCACTGGGATAGTATATAACAAGGATGTAAGAGGTAATCCTCTTGTATGGATGTACCCCTTATTCATTATTTTAACTGACCTGAATGGTTGCCTGAGTTGTCAATAATAGATGTTTTCAAAGTGAAAGAGCAAATACAGTTTTGTCTTGTTCCACATGGCAGCTTGTTCCAAGTGCTGAAACTCATGGACCCAACAAAGACTCTGGTCTTGATCTCTTTCATTCACTTTATAACATTTGTGTCAGTTTCCTATCACCACTCTAACAAATAACACAAACACAGTGGTTTATGGTTGTTCAGGTTGGACATCTGATATAGGTCTCATTCAGCTACAGTTAGGGTATTGGAAGGACTGTGTTCCTTTCTGGAGGCTCTAGTGGAAGATCCTTTCCCATGGCCATAAAGGTTACCAGTGTTTTAGTTCCTGTATTTGCAGAACCAAGATCTCTGTTTCCTTCCTGGCAATCAGCTGAAGGCCATTCCCAGCCACACAGGACGTCCACAGTCCTTGGCTCATCGCCCACGTCCTCCACCTTTAAAGGCAGCAATGGCGAGTCCTCTTCATACTCTGAATCTTTCCCTCTTCTTCCATTGCTTCTTTCTGTGACCAAGACAGATTAGACTGAGTCTACCTGAAAAATCCAGGATAAATTGCCCATCTGAAGGTGCATACCCTTAATTATATCTTCAAACTTCCTTTTGCCATAGAAGGTAACATGTTCACTGGTCTCAGGGATTAAGGCATGGATATCTTTAAGGGGGCCATAATACTGCCTTCCACACCATTACAAGACCACCTCTAGGTCCACATATTGGGCAATCTCATTGCGGCAACATTTTCAGGATCTCTGCTCTCCTTCCCCATTACCATGCAAAGAATGTCAGTGCCAAATGCACAAGGGTTATCATTTTCACGTGAACTGGATTTTTAGCCTCTTAGACTTGGTGGACACCTGAATGTTGGGATTTAGACTCTGTTTCTCAGTAAAGATCGGCCTTGTCATCACTCCAGCTGCAGGGGCACTGCAAAGGGTCCAATTCTATATTTATATTCTCCAGTATTCATGCCCATTACCTGGGGCATGAACAGAACACAGCCCTTCTATGAACCATTAATGCTATCATAAAATGAAAAAGGTGAGAGAATACAGAAATAACTCTTGGTGTTGATTACTTTCAGGAAAGGTGCTTCAAAATGACTTCAACTGAAGACCAAAAAAATGTATGAATGACTAATGAACATTTAGGGAAAAAAAAAAACAAGGGGAAGGAAAGATTCCTCTTTAAAGCTAAATAGATTTAAATTAAACAATTTGTTAATTGATCTACCACTTGAATCACTATTAAAATCATATACAAAGATTTGCCTTTTGTATTTAAAAAATAAAGCTGATAAATATTCTTTCTATGTCTGAACCCTTTCTACATACAAATAAAAATATGATAATTCACTTAAAGAAAATAGGGTCTGATTATGTATTCATTTACTTTAGCATAATCTGCATAAGAACAAGTCATGTAAAAGGGGCAAATGTCTTGTCTCCATGGTTGTAATCCCATTTTCTTAGTGTTGATGGCTTTGCCAGCATCAGCTCCATTCAACACTGTTTAGAACACAACTTGCAAACCTGGAAGGTGTATTTAAAATAAGATATCCCAATGGCTGTCTAAAGCTGCTTACCTATCATCAAGATTACCTCTCCTCCTTTCCTTCATTTTTGTTCTTTGCACTTATCATTTAACATACTATATAATAAGCTCATTTATTTGTGTATAAATGAAATGGCTATATTGACATACAACAGCAGCTGTGAGGCACCCCACCATTTGGCGCAGCATCAGCAATGTGGGTTGCACAGTCCAGAATGTTATATAAATAACAGTAATGACATCATAGAGCCAAGGCAAGGGATATGACATTTATTATGAATGAACATTCTTAGAAGGCTTTATCTGAATCCTTCTCTTTCTGTTTAGCCTTAGGGGAGGAAAATGTTTGATTTTGTTTCATTGTCCACATATCTTTCGTTGCTCAGTTCAATTCTTTTCCCCTCAGGTGAGCTAAACACAGCAACAGCAAAGACCTGGGTAAATGACAGGACAATTCTGAGTACCAACAGCCATGAGAAAAGTGATTCAGCATGTGTTCTGCTGAAACCAAACTCACAGACTAACATCTCTGCCTGGCTGGCTTCAGGCGGAGCATCTAGTCATCTCTGAAAAAGAAGGCAGGCTTTGTTCAGAATGCTCTGCATTAGGGTAAGTGCAGGAAATCAAGTACCTGCCTCCAAATCCAGCTCCGATACCATGGTAGAGCACAGGAGCTATCAATTTCTTTGCTGGGTGAGTTGACAGCTCTGAGGCCTGGAGTAAGTCCCTAAATTCTCAGTCCCCACTACTCATCTGTGCAATGAACATTCTCCAGGAGAATTACAGGCTTCCTTCCAGCTAGAACAGACCTTCTATAATTTTAGTCATTCACTGGAATAACCATCCTCCAATGATATAAAACATGCTTGGAATTCAGAGGCTCAAAAGGATCATAACCTAATTCAGAAATAGGTTTTTTTCCTTGAGGTCCAGTCTACATCCACTTCCAAGAACAAAGAGAATGGCTGATGAGGAGCCCTATTTCAGCCTACCATTCCTTCTGTAGATAACAGGGCAACCTGCAAGCAGCAGACTGGCAATGCCCCTTCCCAGGCGGCCTCGGGGATTAATATTCAACCCACGTGATGTGCTGGCTGCCACAACCACAGTAAGAAGACAACAGCTGTAATATTAAGATTAATCTGATCAGGATAATTTTAAAATATTTTCTAAAGACTACTTGCAATACAATATGCTAATGGTTATAGTCAATACGTGTTGGCACTGATAGTATAAAGGTTAAATGAAATTTATTTTGACACAACGCCTGTTTGTCCAAGGAAATAGTATCCATGTACTAAACCCATGCAGTGAGAGAAGATAAAATTAACTGCCTCTAAAAAGCTGACACTGAAACAGGACTGATGTTTTTGTGCTAAATAAAGACATCCATTTGTCCACTCGTCATACATATGGTAAAATCATGATGGACTGTAAAAGGAAATAAAATTAAAGGGAAATAAAAGTTAATGACTTTGGAAGACTGATGCAAATGCTCCCTTAGGAATAAACAGGCAAGGAGCAAGTTAGAGAGTACTGTGAGATGAAAGTCAGTTTCTAGTCCATTCTACAGAATCAATACAGTGTCCTGGACTTACAATAAGACTCATAAGTCATAGACTGACTTGGTCATGTATCATCCTCCACTCAGCACAGCTCTCAATGCCTCTCATCGACAAGCATTGCTGAGCAAAAATCTGTGATCGGGATCTGCCCTCACTTGGGCTGGCAGGGAAACCAAGTGGACAGTCAACAGCAAAAAGGGATCGTCACTTTTGGGAGCTCATTCATCAATTCCAGAATTTATTTCCAAAGTCAAAACTGAAACTGCTGTCAGAGGCTTCCTCTGAAATTTCGTTTCACAGATGAAGTTTGTATCGATGAAAATTAACGTTCTGCACAAATCAGAAAGATCCAAAGAATCATTAATGTGCAACTCTATTTTTGATGTGCTCTCTCAAGGGGAAATATTTGAAGAAACAGAGTAAGAAACAAAGGTAACAATAAACACTAGGAAATACCATTCCACTCATTCCTCCTGTGTTGACTGAGCTAGGCACTCTTGCAGGTGCTAACAGTGAACAAAAATAGCAAAGAAAAGAAAAAAAAAAAAAGAAAGGAAAATCCCTGCCCTCCTAGAGCTTACATTCTACCGAGAGGACACAGAAAATAACAAAGAAGTGTGTCATGTACGGTATATAAGAAGGTGATGTACAAAATGGAGAAAACAAAGCAGAGAAGGAGGTATTTGGGGGCGGGGGTAGTGGGGCTACATCAGACAAGCTGCTGTTGCAGTCAGCTAGAAAAGTGTGCTTTAATTAGACACAGTTTTCCAACACCATCATTCCAAAAGGGCTTATTGTCCAGGCAAAGGGAAGACAACCACCTGGCTTCACCCAATTCCTGTTTGTGTTTTGACCTCTTTGAGCCAGTAATCGAAAACTACAGAAAGCAGGATGCTTGGGCAACATTCCTTAAGCCCTTGCCTCAATCTAGGAATTTATCTGATGGGCCAGAAAGATAAAACCCTGACTATAATAACAGCCAACATCTATGGAAATTTTTCTATGATCATCAGTCATATTCTAAGAGTTCACTCTTGTTGATTAATTTAATCCTCATGTCACATCAATAAGGTATGCTTATCATCCCATTTTTTTTATTAAAAGGCAGTGAGGTTCACATTTTGGCTCCTAAGACTGCCCTCTTTACTACCACTGTACAGTGGCTGCATCTAATACTCTGCTTCTTTTTGGACAGCAAACAGGCAACATGAAATTAATGTGCTCAAAATAAAACTCTGGATCCTTAATACATCTTCCCTTCCCTCCTCTTCCACCTCTGGCCACCTGTTTCTCACTCAGGTTTCCCAAACTGTCTTTATAAATAGCACACCCTTCACAAAGCTGCTCAGGCCCAACACATAAGCCTTGATTTATCTGTTTCTCTCACACGCTTCATCTGAGCTGTCTGAAAATCCTGCAAACTATTTTTCAAAACCAGTGACCTCCAATCACTGCCAGGCCACTGTCAGGTGGCACCTACAGGACCAGGACAGCCTTCCTGGTCTCTCTGCTTTCCTCTCGCTGCCAAGACTCAGTTCTCGCTCCCTGAAGTAGCAGTGATTTCTGAAATGTAAATCACATCATACCGCTGAACCTGCTCAAGTAAGTCAGATGGCTTCTATATCAGTCAGGGTTCTCCAGAGAAATAGCACCAATAGGGTGTGGTGTGTGTGTGGTGTGTGTGTGTGGTGTGGTGTGGTGTGTGTGTGTGTGGTGTGTGTGGTGTGTGTGTGGTGTGTGTGTGTGGTGTGTGTGTGTGGTGTGTGGTGTGTCTGTGTGGTGTGTGGTGTGGTGTGGTGTGTGTGTGGTGTGTGTGTGTGTGTGGTGTGTGTGTGTGTGTGGTGTGTGTGTGTGTGTGGTGTGTGTGTGGTGTGGTGTGTGTGTGTGCGTGGTGTGTGGTGTGTGTGTGTGGTGTGTGGTGTGGTGTGGTGTGGGTGTGTATGTGGTGTGTGTGTGGTGTGTGGTGTGTATGTGTGTGGTGTGTGGTGTGTGTGTGTGGTGTGTGGTGTGTGTGTGGTGTGTGTGTGGGTGTGTGTGTGGTGTGTGTGTGTGTATGTGTGGTGTGGTGTGGTGTGCGTGTGGGTGTGTGCGTGGTGTGTGGTGTGTGTGTGTGTGGTGTGTGGTGTGGTGTGGTGTGGGTGTGTGTGTGGTGTGTGTGTGTATGGTGTGTGGTGTGTGTGTGTGGTGTGTGGTGTGGTGTGGTGTGTGTGTGGTGTGTGTGTGGTGTGTGTGTGTGTGTGGTGTGGTGTGTGTGTGGGTGTGTGCGTGGTGTGTGGTGTGTGTGTGTGGTGTGTGGTGTGGTGTGGTGTGGGTGTGTGTGTGGTGTGTGGTGTGTGTGTGTGTGGTGTGGTGTGTGTGTGTGTGGTGTGGTGTGTGTGTGGTGTGTGTGTGGTGTGTGTGTGTGGTGTGTGTGTGTGTGTGGGTGTGTGTGGTGTGTGTGTGGTGTGTGTGTGTGTGGGTGTGTGTGGTGTGTGTGTGTGGTGTGGTGTGTGTGTGTGGTGTGGGTGTGGGTGTGCGGTGTGTGTGGTGTGGGTGTGGGTGTGCGGTGTGTGTGGTGTGGGTGTGGGTGTGGTGTGTGGTGTGTGTGGGGGGGGTGTGTGTGTGTGTGTAGAGTAGCAGGCTTGAACCTCCAGGCAGAATTTCCATGTTTCAGTCTGGAAGAAGAACCCCTTCCTCTTCAAGGAACCTCAAGCTTTCTTCTTAAGGCCTTCAACTGACAGAATGAAGCCCACCACATTATGGAGAGCAATCTGCTTTGCTCAAAGTCTACTGGTTTAAATGTTAACCACCTCTAAAGAATACCTTCACTGCAACATCTAGACTAGTGTTTAACCAAACAATTCAGCACCATAGACTAGCAAAGTTGACACAGAAGATTAACCAAAACCCATGGCCTACAGTTTTCCTTTTATCCTTCCTCTTTCACCTTCTCCACTTTTTGGATCAGCTGGCTTTCCTTCTATTCGGGGCACCTCATATGTTCCTTCATATCCGAGGAAAAAGTGCTTCCTTTTGCGGTCATTGCTATTCCTTGCACATGGACTGCTCTTCCCCTAGAATCCCACATGGTTCCCTCCTTCACTTGACTGAGGTCTCCGCCCCAGCATCATCTCCTCGCGGAGGCCTTCGCTGGCCCGCCTGTCTCAAACAGACCAAGACCCGTCTCTCCCTCTGCCTTCATAATACTTGCCAGTGCCTGGAAGTATAACAAGTTACACGCTTGTTTACTCTCTGCCTCTGCCCCTCTAGAGTGCTTTATTTAAACATTTAAAGTTCTCCTTTTATTCATCATATGGTCAGATAGTTTCTGCCGTATTGTAGGTATTCAGTGAATGAAGCTGAATGAATGAAGAACATCATAAAAGTACATTTTTTTTAATCCATTTGTAGAAAGGGACCAAATACCAGAAAACATTAATACCACGTTTTAAACTTTAATGAAGTAAATTAAACCATAAATTATATTACTTTTTTGCTATTATTTATGCTCCCTACTACATCCCTTTTTGTTATGTCTAGTTTTTGTTTTTAATCTAAGGTTGCCAATTTTTTTGTAAGTAGGTTTTTTTTTTAAATTTGAGGTCACAACATTCAATGTTGTTTTAGGTGGATCAACTCACCTAATCAAAAGAGCCTACACTGAAAAATCACACCTTTAAAAATCATACAACTCAAAGTTATATAGAAGCTCTCTAGAACTTTCATCTCATATAAAACTCTAGAGTGTATAGTTAACAATATAGTGTTGTGCACTTCAAAACTTGTCAGCAGGGTAGATCTCTCACCAAGTGTTCTTTCCACGAAGAATAGTAAAGCAAGGGAATACAGGAGTGCTTTCAGAGCTAATGGATATGTTTATTACCTTGTTTATGGTGATGGTTATCACAGGTGTATGCTTATGTCCAAACTCATCAAAATGTATACATTTAAACATATGCAACTCTCTGAATAAGAGTATATCTCAATAAAGTCTTAAAAAATCAGTAAACCCCATTCCTCCACAGACCCATGACCTCCATGGCAGCTGAACCGCAGCTCTGCCCACGCACCACCACCTCTCTCTTCATCTGAGCACTGCGAATTATTACAGCCCATTATATGTCTTAAAAACAGCATTCAAGCCAGAATTGGTATTTACAAAGAAGGAGGGGAAAAATCAGTGGAGCCAGTGTTAAAAATGTGTCTATATAGTGATTGATAGCTAATGTTCTTTGTTTTCAAGGAAATTACTCTTCATCTCATTATGTGAGTGATCCAGAATTTTGAATTCTCTTAACTCCAAGTCTACAAATTAGACAACCCAGAAAAACGTGGTGCTATCACATTCTGCACTCAATCAAAGGAACATCTTCAGGAATTCAGAGGGAAACATTCAAATTTACTGTTTGACTCCTTGGCATTTGGCAGAGAAGGCTCTTACTAGGAATTTTATAAGCCCAAATGTCTTTTCTCTCACAATAAACAGAGATCCAGAGACTTCAGGGTCTGTTTATGGTCACAAGGATGACCCTTTTGCAGTCAAAATTCAAACTCGGGTGTTCCCAGTAACCCAGCCCCCTGGGGACAGTAGCCCCAGAACTCTAGGGACTCAGTCCAAGTTCCACAGGTAGATGCTGGCACCTAGTCAAATCTGCAATCTCTAACTTTCAAGAACATCTTCAGAAGGGGTTCTACTACCAGCTTACACTGCAGGAATTTCCAACATCCCAGGGAAGCCCTTAGGTTCTACGTCTGTGAGTTGACAGAGGAGTAAGAGAGTGAAGTCTTTAAAAAGCCCAGCAGTTTCCCTTGTCCCTGCCACAAAGGCTACAGCCACAGGACACAGCCTTCTCACTGGGCTGTGAGAAGGGCTAAGGCTTGGAGGCCCGGTGCCCACTTAGACAAACCACTTGCTGCTCAAGGAAGAGTGATGACTTCTGGCATGTCACTCTTCCAAACTCCCTCAAACAGGTTCTGGATGCGTGCTGTCATCGTTCTTCCAGGAATGAAAAAAATACTTAAATAGATAAATGAAGTGAGTATTTTATTCATAAAGTGAGTAGTTTATAAAAGAAATGATAGTTCTAGGACGAATCCTCCAGAAATCATGTGAATTGTGCAAATTTCAGACACCAACCACCCTGAGCCTTATTTTCCTTAGTTGTAAAATGACAAGACTGGGATTCTATAAAATCTGGTCCAGCTCTAAGAGTCTGTGAGCTAAAACCAATTAAAACCCTTTTGTTTTTCCTCTCAAATTTCAGTTCACTTTATGCGTTATTTCTCAATTAAATATAATAACATTCTATCGAAAATAAGCTCTTACCCCACCTTTAAAAAACACATCTTGTCTTTCCATTTTCTGTCTCCTCTTTGTACATCCCAGCAGTCACCATGCAAGGGCTGCTCTATTTTGTGCTGTTTTACTTCCTTCAGCTTTCCGCTTTCTTTGAACAGCAGGTGCCAGAATAACAAGGCAGTGTGAAATTTACGGAAACAATGTGTTTATACACTTGGCTACCTTATCTCAAATGTAACACTCCTGGACTCTAAATCAGATGTATTGCCATATGTTACAAGGTACAAAGAATACTGTACAGGCTAGTACCTATCATTTTTTGCACAAAGGTATGGGGTCCCAAAATTACTTTCTTGAAATACAAAAATTTCTATAAATCCTTTTGCTGTATCTTTATGGCAACCAAAATACTCTTAAACTGAAATTATTCCCTGTTTACATTACAGAGTATTTAATAAAGTCCCAAATAAAAGCTGGTCACAGCAATAAGAATCCTTTAATTGAAGCATATTAAAACACTTGAATCATATTGTAATTTCTAGTAGAGGCAGACTATAAAATTCAACTCTTTCTTGAATAAATAAGACATTCTAAGAGAACCACATTTCCTTGAGAAATTTACTTTCCGATTGTTTCTGGGAGAGCCCTCTCTCAGCTAAGTGTTTTTTTAATTAAAGTTGAACAGAGAAGGTTTTCCTTTTAAACCACGTATCTGACCACATAGATATCTCGTATTTGATTCTGCTGAAAGATATGGTTGCATTTCTCTTGGATTTGAGATATTAGCTATTGCTTGCTACCCACCCAGGATCAGGATTAGGAAAGCTGATAAGGTAAATGTGTTTTCCTATTTTCTTACATCTGACATTTCCACTTCTCTCTTCCTTATGAAACCATTACCCTACCCAAATGGGGTTCAGTTTGTATGCTCCAGTGACGGCAGAATAGAAAGTCACTCCCTTCAACCAATGCTCTTACTGTGTAGATGGATTTATTTTGAATCTAATTCCTGCATCATAGGCTTCTTATTTGCAATGGTAAAGTAACGAATCAAGTTCTCTATTAGAATTCAGCCTTGAGTGACAAGCACAAAGGCTGTATAATACATCAAAATCAGTACACAGACCATTATGTATTTCACACTATGTCCCTGGTGAACACCAGACAGAGTTAGAAAAGACACATTTCTTGTCCTCCATGAGCTTGTTATACATTTAGGATCCCAGAAAGCCCTATTGCAAAATATTCCTTCAAATGTCCTGACTGTGGGGTCTGAGATTCTCACGTTCCTCCAAACGTCCTGACCATGGGGTCTGAGATTCCCATGGACAGCACTCTGAGGATATCAGTACACAGTCTCATTAACACCTGATAAGACCCTTGCAGAGCAATTCCCAGGAGGATCAACCTATCGACAATCTCAGTGTCCTCTAACCCAATTACCCCAACTCTGCTGATGATTAAAACCACCAAAGAGATTTTTATTAATTCAGGAAGCTGGGCGTGGAGTCTGGAAATCTGCATTTTTCAACCAGATCTGACTGGTTCTCTTGCCTTCTCTTCTTTCCCTCCCTCTTCTTCCTCTATCTCCACTTGCTTCTCCTCTACCTCATCTTCCTCTTTCTTCTTCAAATAAATAGATAACAAAAACAAAATCTGGTGTTCTAAAATATCTTACAAGTGAAGACTTTGAATATGAAAGCCAGAACAGTCCTGCACTTACACACTTTAATAAATTCATACATATATATCTTAGTTACTGGGAATATTCAGGCTAAACATGTAAAAGGCTCAAGAAAACCTGACAATTTTATTTTATAGAGATGCTACGCAAAGACTTGACTGTTTTCATGTGAATGCCTTATCACAAGCAGACACAGGGGGGTTGGCATGCTCAGGTGGTCCTAGACACAGGTAATTTGAGCTATCTATAAAGCTTGTTACATTTACATTCTAACAAATAGTTATGGCCCTTTAAATATCTTCTCTGATATTTCAGACACATTTCATATTTATTTATTTATTTATGAGAGGTCTAAAGGGAATTTTCAAGGGTTTTTTTTTAATTTCCATATAATTCCTTCAGCAATTACTTGGTTTTTAATAACATTTCTTAAGCCATACTTTATATACGTTTATAACCTTTAACCCAGATTTTAAGGTTTTAAGACTTGAATATATATTGAATGAAGCCATCTGGGATTTGGTTTTATCTGCTTTGCCTCTCCAGAAAGCAATACATGCAGGTAATTATTTTAGGAAATGTTATACTGTCATTTATTTTATTGCTTACTTACTTTGGCTTTGTCATATTGCTCCCATATCTTCAAGTCTAACTGCTAATTATCTTTCCCACAAATATCTTAGGATTAATTTAAAACAAAGTTGATATCTCATTCACTTCCATTTGATGTGCTTTCTTTTGCAGAGCAAATATTTATTCCATTGATAAGTATTATACTCAACCTAAATCAAATTGCCATTACAAACTAGGTATGCAAGCCTACTATCTTAAGATTCTCTTTTGTGAAAGAATGTTTTTCATCTCTCCAAAACTTGTAAAACCATGTTGCCTTAAACACTTTGTAATTTTTCTGTAGTCATTAACACTGTGTAGGAATCTTATCATGAAAAGATAAGATCTGGATATATTCTTAACCAATTATTTTTTATTAAAAGGTAATTAAATCAAATTATATTGCCCTTTGCCCTTCAACTTCTTTCAAATACTGTTCTCATCCTATTATACAAGTAATGTAATGCAAGTATAAGGAAATGTAAACTTCAATTAAAAGATTCTTATTTTGTCCAATTATTTTGAGATCAGTAACACTAGGAAAGACATAGCATCAGGTCCATATTCATTTTCATTAAGTGAGATGCTCCATTGAAATATAATAAATGTATATAAATGTCAACAAATAAAAAGTGTATTGGGACACTGACCAAAAAATAAATATAAAAGAAGAAAGAAAATACAAAAATAAAAACAAAAGGTGTACTGGTTGATGAATTTCCAACACGATCTCAGATGCTGTGTCCAGTACCCTATCCCAACCTCAATAAACACTAGCAACACCCTAACCTTCGGTCACACCTTTCCTCTCCCTTGACATTAACCCAGTGAAGACATGCCATATCCTTGGGAGAGCCACGTACAGAGACTAAAACTGTGAAGGAGTGTTCGTTGAATTAGGTCCCATGGCCATGTTGCCCAAGCGTGAAAATCATTTTTTAAAAACCCTTTCGTGCAGCTCCTGGCTATGAGAAGATGGCAGCTATACGAGGCCGAATTCAGGTCTCAAATCCTCCACCGGAGCCATGCCTGAAAATCACCGCGTCTAGAAGAAAGCTGAAATACTGCCTGGAAGCCAGGTCCAGTGCGAGATACTGGGAGGACAGCTTCCTTGGGATCCTTCTGGAGTTAGGAGGAATCCAGACCACACGTGGGGATGCTCCACAGCAGTGGACCACTTAGGCACCGAGTGGAGAAAAGAGAGCTTATCCTTGCCTGGAGAAGTCAGAAAGATTTGCCAAGGGAGGAGATTTGAGGGGGGCCTAAGTGCCTTCTACCCAACCAGCGTCACCTCCTGAAAGACTTGCAGCCTCGCCACCTTGCTCACCAGACCACAGTGGACCTCTCGAGTAATAAACCCAAATTCTGATGGTAACTGGACACCCCAGTTAGCATTTAACACGGCTCTGCTGCTCTTCCCTCAAGCAACACTGGTTTCCATCCCTTCTGTTTATTCTTTCTTCTATGCTGCCACCTAAAATACATTCCTTTCCACTTCCCACTTATTCAAACCCTCTATTTTTTTTCACAGTCCAGCTCAAAACTTACTTCTTGCATGAAGCATCTGTCTACACACAAATACCTCCTTCCCTGTGATTTTCTAGTCTGCTCCACTGTCTTAAATGTGTTCAGATGACCAAGAGCACCTAGTCTCTCTACAGGCATTAAATTCCAACAGGCAATGAAAGGAGGGTTCTAGAAGACTGTGACTGCTCAAAATGCAGCAGGTTGTGAGAGGAGTACCTCTCCTCACTCATCCTGAACCTCCTCTGGAAAATGCAGCAGCTATTGGCTTCTTGGGTGGCTTTTTTTTTTTTTTTTTTGGCTCTTTTTTTTTTTAATTTTTAATTTTTACTTCATTTTGCTTTACAATACTGTATTGGTTTTGCCATACACTGACATGAATCTGCCACAGGTGTACATGAGTTTTAAGTGAAGACATTGAGGCGTTTGAACTGTGGTGTTGGAGAAGACTCTTGAGAGTCCCTTGGACTGCAAGGAGATCCAACCAGTCTATTCTGAAGGAGATCAGCCCTGGGTGTTCTTTGGAAGGAATGATGCTAAAGCTGAAACTCCAGGACTTTGGCCACCTCATGCAAAGAGTTGACTCATTGGAAAAGACCCTGATGCTGGGAGGGATTGGGGGCAGGAGGAGAAGGGGACGACAGAGGATGAGATGGCTGGATGGCATCACTGACTCCATGGACGTGAGTCTGAATGAACTCCAGGAGTTGGTGATGGACAGGGAGGCCTGGCGTGCTGCGATTCATGGGGTCGCAAAGAGTCAGACACGACTGAGCGACTGAACTGAACTGATGTTCCTTCTGTCCTGAGAAACTGTACTGGGGAGGAGCCTCCAGCCACTGCCATGAAGCACTGGAGGAAAGGACATCAGGAGGTCCACGACTCCGCTTAACAGCCCAGCTTCTCCAGACTCGGGGAGGGTGGTCTCTGGGGGGGCTGTCCAGAGCTAAGTGTGTTCATTTCCTAGGGCAGTGGCAACAGATTACTACAAACTGTGTAACAACAGAAATGGCTTCCCTTACAGTTCAAAGCCCAAAAGTCTAAAATCCAGACAAACTCTGGGTTGATAATCCAGTCCACATCTCTCTCCTAGCTTCTGGTGCCTACCAACCATGTTCTTGCATAGCTGGTGGCTGTGTGGTTCTAACCCCTGTCGGTGGTCACACGGTTTCCTCCTCTCTTCCCTGTTTCTCTGTCAAATCTCCCTCATGGGTATTTCCTACAAAACACTTATCATTGCATTTAGCACCCACTTGGATACTCTGGAATGACCTCCTGGTCTCAGGATCCTTAACTTAATTACATCTGCAAAGACTCTTCAAATAGGACCACGTTCACAGTTTCTGAGAGTTAGTTCACGGACAACTTTTTGTACGCCACCATTCAACCCACTGAGAGTATCATGATAACCTACTTACCTAGGTAATTACCATGATAACCTAATATTTTCACTAACCCTGGTGGTTTACAAAGCATGCTCATCATTTAGCTTAAGTATCGCTTTTCAGTTGCTCAGTCATGTCCAACTCTTTGCAACCCCATGGACTACAGCACTCCAGGCTTCCCTGTCCTTCACCATCTTCCAGAATTTGCTCAAACACATGTCCATTGATTCAGTGATGCCATCCAACCATCTCGTCCTCTGTCATCCCCTTCTCTTCCTGCCTTCAATCTTTCCCAGCATCAGGGTCTTTTCTCAAGTATAGCAAATCATTAAGTCACCTCCTGCTCCAGAGCTACTGAAATTGTTCAAGAACTGCTAGGTGTTTTGAGGGAAATGTTAGGCAGGAAGTTAGGCATGCGTGAGGAGGGGTGGCCTAGCCAAAATGGATGCAAACCGATCTCTAAACCCCACCCCAGACAGACCCCAATGCAGCCCAGGAGAGTTCATAGATACACTACAAAATAACCACAGAGACCTTTCTGACTCCTGCACATGCTCCCTAACCACACAGTGGATACAAACTAATCACAGGGGCACCTCCAACTGAGGCACAGGTACCCTTGATGCACAGCCTCCTCTTCAACCCTCCCCATCCGGTAACAGAAACAAGATGAATTAAGTCTTCTTTCAAAGATATCATAATGTAGCAGGAAATGTCACAAGTGCAGAGAAGGTGAATAAAGGTAAAAACGCCATGCTGTGCAAAGATTAGGGGTAGAGTAAAGGCTGCTTGCTCCTTTTTCCACTATTTCTTCCTCAACATTCCTCTTTCTCACAAGAGCTCAACAGCTTACGTGTACCACAAACACCCCATCTTCACCAACTCCCAGACCTTGTTCAAACTCATGTCCATCGAACTGGTGATGCCATTCAACCCGCTCATCCTCTGTTGTCCCCTTCTCCTCCTGCCTTCTATCCTTCCCAGCATCAGGGTCTGTCCAAGTGAGTCAGTTCTTCGCATCAGGTGACCAAAGTATTGGAGTTTCAACTTCAGCATCAGTCCGTCCAATGAATATTCAAAACTGATTTCCTTTAGGATGGACTGGTTGGATCTCCTTGCAGCCCAAGGGACTCTCAAGAGTCTTCTCCAACACCACAGTTCAAAAGCGTCACCTCTTCGGCGCTCAGCTTTATTTATAGTCCAACTCTCACATCCATACATGACTACTGGAAAAACCATAGCTTTGACTAGACAGACATTTGTTGGCAAAGTGATGTCTCTGCTTTTTAATATGCTGTCTAGGTACTTAGCTGACTAAGGTCCGTCTAGTCAAGGCTATGGTTTTTCCTGTGGTCATGTATGGATGTGAGAGTTGGACTGTGAAGAAGGCTGAGCACCGAAGAATTGGTGCTTTTGAACTGTGGTGTTGGAGAAGACTCTTGAGAGTCCCTTGGACTGCAAGGAGATCCAACCAGTCCATTCTAAAGGAGATCAGCCCTGGGATTTCTTTGGAAGGAATGATGCTAAAGCTGAAACTCCAATATTTTGGCCACCTCATGTGAAGAGTTGACTCATTGGAAAAGACTCTGATGCTAGGAGGGATTGAGGGCAGGAGGAGAAGGGGACGACAGAGGATGAGATGGCTGGATGGCATCACTGACTCGATGGACGTGAGTCTAAGTGAACTCCAGGAGTTGGTGATGGACAGGGAGGCCTGGCGTGCTGCGATTCATGGGGTCACAAAGGGTCAGACACAACTGAGCGATTGAACTGAACTGAACTAGGTATCATAGCTTTTCTTCCAAGGAGCAAGTGTCTTTTAATTTCATGGCTGCAGTCACCATCTGTAGTGATTTTGGAGCCCAAGAAAATAAAACCTGTCACTGAAAATATATGCTACATTAAAAAATACAGTAACTGCCCAATAAACTCTCAAGTGAAAGCTATATATATGCTATAGTATTGTTTTAAACTTATTTTCTTTAATAATGTGAGCGTCTAGAGACAATATACAACTGACCCTTGAACTATGCTGTGGTTAGGGGCACTGACCTACCATAAAGTCGAAAATCTGTATATAACGTTACAGCTGGTGCCCCACATGCACAGCTCTGCATCCACAGATATGCCAATGGCAGATCATGTAATACTGGAGTATTTACTGTTAAAATCTGTGGGGCTTCCCTGGTGGTGCAGTGGTTAAGAATGCACCTTGCAATTCAGAATCCAATTAGGGTTTGATCCCGCATCAGGAAGATCCCCTATGCCACAGAGCAACCAAGTCTGTGTGCCACAACTACTGAGCCCATGCACTGCAAGTGCTGAAGCCTGTGCACCTAGAGCCTGTGCTCTTCAACAAGAGAAGCCCACGCACCACAACTAGAAAGCAGCCCCACTCGCCACAACTAGAGAAAGTCCACGCGCAGCAACAAAGACCCAGCACAACCAAAAATGAAATTAATCAATCTAAAAATCTATACAAATGGATGCTTGCAGTAAAACCCATCTTGTTCAAGGGTCAACTGTACAGATCTTCCTCAATTTACAATAGGGATACATCCTGATAAAACCATTATAAATTGCAAATATTAAGTTGAAAATGTATTTAACACTCCTACCCTACCTATCATCATAGCTTAGCCTAGCTTACCTTAAACATTCTCAGAACACTCATATATATTTATGAGAAAAAACCATCTACCTTCTCAAGAGCTCCAACTACCTCTAGAGGACTGGAAACAGATATACACAAAACAGTATCTACCACTAATAATTTAAAAACCTTTAACTTCGGCTTTGTGAGAGCCATCAGATCTCCATTTCTGTGTCTTTATCCATGAGTCGGGGTCTTTATCTGTGCAGAAGTAACACCAAGTCATGTTCACAGGAGGGTTTAACTTCCACTGGCCACTCAGCGTCAGCAGTCAGGGATGGGACGGAGGAAGCACTGATTAGTAGAGTTTTAAAGGCTGCTTCAGATGCCTTAAGGCAAATACAATATCCAAGAGTTCCACATCTTTCCACTGGTTCAAAATTTCATTCATAATCACTACTTTAGCCAAATTATACAAGACAGCAGTTTCCCAATGACAAAAGCCTATTTCCTTTAGTTTTTTGGCACTTCAAGGGCAACCCAAGGCTACTTCAATAAATTATAGATATGCAGTTGCAGAAAAGAAATCAGGAAATGGAGACAGGGACAATGTCCTCAGAGGATCGGGTAGAACACAATGGAGTATATATCTGGTCATTATATTTAAGGGAGCAGGCACAAGGGAGAACACAGCTGTAATGCCTTAATAAGTACCCAGGCCTGCTTAGAAAGGAGGGAGCTTTGTCTAAACACAGGTACAGAATTTTCCACAAAGGAAAGTGTTCATCTTTCTAACCCCCAAAGCTTAGCACAAGTAACAAAAGAAAATCTTTTTCTCCAAAGTTAAAAAGAAAATATCTACCCATTCCTTATGTTGCTCCCTGGTTCCCTATACACAGAGCACTTCCTGGGGAAAAATGACCTAAAGTGGTAGAATTCTTTAACGAAGGTTCTCACTTTATTACAGATTAAATGCACCACATTGTCAATTTATAAAACTATCAACATGGATTGAGAAGTAGTTCCCACGCCTGCTAGATTTGTGTTATTAGCTCAAAGCTGATTATCTGACTATTTTTCTATAAAAGTGAACCCCAGCAACTATAGATCTGGAGAATCCACGCCTCAGAAGAGATCAGCAACGTGGCCTTGTGAGCTCACTGTGCTCCCTCAGAGAATCCCGTCTCTCCAGCTAGAGCAAAGCTCTGGACAGTAGCCACTGTCAACTGCAAAGCAGTCATCTGGAGAGTATGTAATTAAAATTAACTTTGTATCCACCTATATACTCTTTTTAATCAATTCACTATTTCCTTGTTGAAGTATTCTAAAGGCTGAACCTCATGGTACAAAGGGCTATTTTTTTAAAAGAAACATCCATTATACAAAATGTTGAAGTTATTTTCAAACATAATAATTCTCACAGAAATTTTTTTCAAAGAAAGTTTACCAACTTTTTTGTTCTTTGAACCAAAGCCAGGGATATTCCATAGAACTCTGAGAAGTGAAAAAGAACTACTAATTTTCATGAAGCAGTGGTGGGCAGAGTGAGGGTTTCAGCAAATGGCAGTTGTGACAGTTTGTCAAACCTTCCAGAGTATTCTCCTACATATCACCAACTTAAGGGATGAAGGCAAACGGATGCTTTGGCAGACGTATCTTACTAAAGATATTTAGTATCTTACTAAACTTACTGAATTTACTAAAGATATTTAGTATCTTACTAAACTTACTGAACTTACTAAAGGTATTTTCTCCACCAACCCTTCCATTCATTTTAAAATTTCATAATCCCTCGTATTAATTGCCTTCCAGTTTGAAATACCTAGAATAATTTCCTTTCTGCTGACCCACTCCTAGCTAATCCAATAAGGAATACAAATTACCCTCAGACTGACCACTTTTTTGTTTAAAAAGTAAAACAGTTAATTTTATATAGTCCAAGTAACCAGGATTTAAAGAAAATTAACATTTCTATCTAGTCAGATAACAATGGTCACTTCCAACCACACTTCATCCTCTGACATAATCTGGAATCATGTGATCATGTGGTTGGTTGACTTGCATTCATTTGACCACTAAGTACTGCCCTTCATTAAAAGTCGGCAATGGCCCCTCGGATCACTGATACCATCTCCAATTAATACTGCAGGACACCAACTATATGGCAGTCTTAGGTCCCACATGCAGAAATAAATGAATCTGAAATCAAACCGGATACTGCCTCATGCCTGAGCCCTTTCTGTCACAGGCCCTGACTTTTCACCATAGTATGTGATATTACAGAGTGGTCACGATTAACACTTTGGGAATTAATATAAGGTAACCAACTTAACTGAACTGAGGAGATCCAACCAGTCCATTCTGAAGGAGATCAGCCCTGGGGTTTCTTTGGAAGGAATGATGCTAAAGCTAAAACTCCAGTACTTTGGCCACCTCATGAGAAGAGTTGACTCACTGAAAAAGACTGATGCTGGGAGGGACTGGGGCAGGAGGAGAAGGGGACGACAGAGGATGAGATGGCTGGATGGCATCACCGACTCGATGGACATGAGTTTGAGTGAACTCCGGGAGTTGGTGATGGACAGGGAAGCCTGGCGTGCTGCGATTCATGGGGTCGCAAAGATTCGGACATGACTGAGCGACTGAACTGAACTGAACTGAACCAACACCATACATTGTTTTGTAACAGCATCTACATTCTGAAATCTCTCCCGTATGGCCAGATACTGTGGAAATCTTCCCAGCCAGCTCATAGCAGTAGATGTGTGGCTTTCAAGATGCTGTGAAAACCTAGTACCACATGAGTCCCTGTGGGATGGGCTCTCAAGAAAAGATCTAACAAAGGGGCTGACTAAAGCATATGGATCTAATGCAACAACAATAACAACAACAATCACAAAAACGTTATTCCCAAGACATATGTCACTGGAAGACATACTGGCTGTACTCACCTGGGTCTTCTATGAAACACACATGGTGACATATTTCTCCCAAAAACCATCACTTTCTTCAACTTTCTTAACCAAATTCTGTAAATTCTGAGGCTCTTGCAGAAAAGATGTACTTTTTTGCTGAGAACAGTGCAACAGCAGAGCCCTCTCTTTGGCAGGCAGTTACTTAAAATATGCCCACTGGACTTCACAGTGAGAGGCTTGGCCTCACCTTGGGGCAAGAAACTGTACCACCAGCAATTTTCCCTGCCAATCCTTCCACATGACGAAGCACATATGGATGCAAATAAGCTAATCCTTCTCTGGAAGAGTAAGCTGCACCTGGCAGTACCTTACAGAAGCGCCAGACAGAGAAGATGTGATTGTGAGGTACCTGGGGGACTGCCACAAAGCAGGCTGGGAAAATCCCCACCTGGGATACTTTAGATAAAACCTAATCATCTGCTGGGATAATTGGCCTCTGAAAGGGATACATGCTAATAATAGCATTGAGCCATAAGGTTATTAAACTGCCGAAAGGTTAGGAATATGTGCCTATTGATTAGAGCATTCCTGAAGATAGCAAAGCCACCAGTTAAAATAAATGGATGACATGATATGAAGAGGAAGAAACTGTGCATCCTGTGATGTGGTAAAGAAGACTGAGGGACAGGTCATCTCCTCACATAACAAAACATAAAGAAATTACATAAAGAGCCTGATGGTTCTCTGTAAAAATTGGGAAACTACCAAACCACCAAAATAATGATGTTGGTACACAATATAATTAGGAAAAGGAAAATAATCTTTAAAGGATCTGTAAATACATGGTCTAGCTTGCTTTCCAAAACATGCCCCTTTAATTTCTCTCTCTACCCTGGATTTTCCAATGACAAGACATGCTTTAAAACGTGTTGATGATATCACTACTCTTCCTCCCATAGACAGATGGGTGTCCATGCCCCCTCCTTAAATATTAGTGACCTGCTTATAACCAGTGGGATGGGGGAAAGTGATGCCACAACATTTCCAAAACTAGGCAAGAAAAGACAACCCAACTCCGTCTGGTTCTCTTGGAACATTCGCTCTAGGAAAACTCAAGACTCCATATAATAAATAGCTTCCCTGAGACCACCATGCTGGAGAAGGTGAGCAATGAAGCAATTCCCTACTGCCCCAGCTGTGGTTCTGGCTAACCACTTTCCTCATAGCTCAGTTGGTAAAGAATCAGCCTGCAATGCAGGAGACCCCAGTTTGATTCCTCAGTCAGGAAGATCTGTTGGAGAAGGTATAGGCTACCCGCTCTAGTATTCTTGGGCTTCCCTCATGGCTCAGCTGTTAAAGAATCCACCTGCAATGCGGGAGACTTGGGTTCGATACCTGGGTTGGGAAGATCCCCTGGAGAAGAAAATGGCTACCCGCTATAGTATTCTGGCCTGGAGAATTCCATGAACCATATGGTCCATGGGGTAGCAAAGAGTTGGACACGACTGAGCAACTTTCACTTCACTAGCTTCAATTCCTAATCACATGAATGAGCCATCTGCTGCCAGCCAAACCATTCGCTGACCGTTGCCACAACCAACATCTGATCACAACAGCACAACATCCCCCCCAAACAAGAGCTGCCTGGCAAGCCATTTCCAAATTCCTAAGACACAAAAATATAAGCAAACAAAAAGGTGATTTCTTTTCCACATCATTACATTTTGGGATAATTTGTTATGCGAAACATTGCTAACCAGTCTCCAGACTTCCAACAAATAATAACATTCAGTAATGTCTTTCAATTGACAAAGTGCAATCACATCATGTCAACTAATTTTTATAAATATCACGCGAAACAGGTATAATAATCACACATTGCAATGACCAGAACAAATGATTAATATCACAATTAGGATTCAGATCCATGTCATCTTATTCCAATGACCTTCAATGTTGTGCTGACTCCCAAACAAGGTGATATACTTTAAACGGCTAAAAAATTTATCTATTCAAAAATTCTAGACAATGAAAAAATGCTAGGTAATGAAAAAACTAACAGCAGTGTTCCTTTGCCTGACATTTCCAGATGGACTGTCTCGCCATATATTTGTGTTTTTTTTTTAATTTAAAAAAAATAATAAAGCAATTCTTGCAAAGCCTAGATGACAGCCAATCCTTGCATTTCTTTATATTTGTAACTAACAAAATGATTTCTATGCTATTTGACCCTCACCATTATAAGGAACAGACCAATTTTCAGGAAATGAAATAAAAATGAATATTAACCATGGATGGAAAGACTTGTATTTCATAACAACTCTCTGGATTTCACATTTTTAATCACACATTGAGAATTGATTGGCTGGGGTCCTTAAATTTAGAATTTGCTTACTCCTAAAAGAGTTTGCCAAATCTGGCATGTTGTCTAGGTATTTTGAATTCCCTTGTATTAATTTTTTTACAATGGAGAAGTCAACAAAAATACACTTACTTTTCCTTATTAAGGGCACTAATGTGATACAAACAAGTGTACAGCTTGCTTCCAGCCTTATAGAAGCTTATAATCTTGTTGGGGCTATTTTGATATAAATTTGTATGATGCAGAAGAAATCATATTGGATTAGGAATATATTTCCTTGCATACCTAAAAGGGTACTAGAAATATGAAGCATGAAAATGCCTTAAAATTCACAAAACACAAGCAAATGTGATATAAAATATGTGCACATTAAAACAAGGATTTTATCCAAAATGGTGACTGGAGCCCATGATATTTCTGCTCTGTTTTTGGAAAGTATTAAGTTATATGTTACTGGATGATTCCAAAAGAGACAGTCCATTGCTGATTACTAACCCCTTTTGATTACATACACCACACAAGAAGAAAACACAAAACCAGGTTTCCTAGGAATTCTGATCAAGATAGACATTAGTGAGATTCCAGGAATTCACCTGAAGTTCAGTTAGGTTGCTCAGTCATGTCCAATTCTTTGCAACCCCAACGGACTGCAGCATGCCAGACTTCCCTATCCTTCACCAAATCCTGGAGTTTACTCAAACTCATTTCCATGGAGTCAGTGATGCCATCCAACCATCATAGCCTCTGTTGTCCCCTTCTCCTCCTGCCTTCAATCTTTCCCACCATCAGGGTCTTTTCAAATGAGTCAGTTCTTCACATCAGCCTGCAATAAGCAGGGTGACAATATACAGCTTTGACGCACTCCTTTCCCAATTTGGAACCAGTCTGTTGTTCCATGTCCAGTTCTAACTGGTGCTTCTTGACCTGCACATAGATTTATCAGGAGGCAGGTCAGGTGGTCTGGTATTCCCAACTCTTGGAAGAATATTCCACAGGTTGTTGTGATCTACACAGTCAAAGGCTTTGGCATAGTCAATAAAGCAGAAGTAGATGTTTTTTCCGGAACTCTCTTGCTTTTTTGACGATCCAACAGATGTTGGCAATTTGATCTCTGGTTCCTCTGCCTTTTCTAAATCCAGCTTGAACATCTGGAAGTTCACAGTTCACATACTGTTGAAGCCTGGCTTGGAGAACTTTGAGCCTTACTTTGCTAGTGTGTGAGATGAGTGCTAAGATCGTGGCATCCGGTCCCATCACTTCATGGCAAATAGATGGGGCAACAGTGGAAACAGTGGCTGACTTTATTTTGGGGGCTCCAAAATCACTGCAGATGGTGACTGCAGCCATGAAATTAAAAGATGCTTACTCTTTGGAAGGAAAGTTATGACCAACCTAGACAGCATATTAAAAAGCAGAAACATTACTGTGCCAACAAAGGTCCATCTGGTCAAGGCTATGGTTTTTCCAGTGGTCATGTATGGATGTGAGAGTTGTTCTATAAAGAAAGCTGAGCACCGAAGTATTGATGCTTTTGAACTGTGGTATTGGAGAAGACTCTCAAGAGTCCCTTGGACTGCAAGAAGATCCAACCAGTCCATCCTAAAAGAGATCAGTCCTGAGTGTTCATTAGAAGGACTGATGTTGAAGTTGAAACTTCAATACTTTGGCAACCAGATGTGAAGAGCTGACTCATCTGAAAAGACCCTGATGCTGGAAAAGATCGAAGGCAGGAGGAGAAGCAGATGACAGAGGATGAGATGGTTGGATGGCATCACCGACTCAATGGACATGAGTTTGTGTAAACTCCAGGAGTTGGTGATGGACAGGGAGGGCTGGCATGCTGAGGTCCATGGGGTCACAAAGAGTCGGACACGACTGAGGGACTGAACTGAACTGAACTGAGATCAATGCAAGTGTACAGTAGTTTGAACATTCTTTGGCATTGCCTTTCTTTGGGACTGGAATGAAAACAGACCTTTTCCATTCCTGTGGCCACTGCTGAGTTTTCCAAATTTGCTGGCACATTGAGTGCAGCACTTTCACAGCATCATCCTTTAGGATTTGAAATAACTCAGCTGGAATTCTTCACCTCCACTAGCTTTGTTTGTAGTGATGCTTCCTAAGGTAAAGTGATGCTTCACGCGAAGCAGGTCACTTAAAGTCTAAGTTGAGGTTTATTAGCACTGATGATGCCTAATTAAGTGAATAAGACAAATGGAATTGTGAAATAGATATAAACCATTTCTGAAATTTCTTAGAGCAATTTACCTAGATTCTATGAAAATAAATATTTACATACGCTATGTTTGCTACAAAATCTCAATTTTCCTGAAGTTATTTTTTTCTAGCACCACTAAGAGGATATGACATGCTTCAGAAAAATAAACTAGAGAATCAGGCATAGTTCACTTGCACCAGGCATCTGATTTAATACTATGGGGAAAATCTCACGACGAAATACAAGGTTCTCTTGAAACTTTAGGGGGGATTCAGGAGAGAATATGCCCATTTCTCTCGATTTCTGTATTTAAGCACAAACCAGTGGAGGAAATTTTCCTGCTTTAAGTGATTCAAAACAGCAGCAGGATGGTACTCTGGCTTGTAAATCAAGATGACAGTATCTTGATGTCAATGCCCCTGAGTTGTACTACAAGCTTGTGGCCCACTTTTGGCTTTAGTTTTCTGTCAAAAGAAACAACAGCAGTGGAACACTGAAAATTCGAGAAAATCCTATTAAGGAGATTCCAGTCCAAGACAGTGACCTACACACCAAACCTACAGTTACGTGTGGAACAACTACCTCTTGGGAATAAAACCTGAAGACTGGTTGGTTGAGCGGCGCCTACGTCTCGGGAGGAGGAGACAAGGAGGAGAGAAGGAGCGGGTAGGACAGGGTGCACACGGATCCCCACACACCTCACCCCCCGAGCAGCAACTCACAGTCAGGAGGGAACTCACACCTTCAGCTTCTCCCTGAGGAGTGACGGCTTTGAACCCCACATGAGGCACACTCAACCTTCATGACCCACATCTGACATGAGCCTCCAAAACATCTAGCTTTGAAAACCAAGGGGGCTCACCTCACCAGACCCACACTGCGGCCATCTGGGAAACAGCTCTGGAAGGCCGTTGCTGACTCACCCGCCAGCGCCCAGCGCGGAAGCCGCCTCCAAGGACGCCCAGCCTGCGCGGCAGAGGCTCTGCTGGTCCTGAAGCGTCGGCTCAGCGGCCGGGGTCTGATGTCACACACTCGGGAGCCGGAGTAGCCGGCTGGGGCTCGCTCAGAGGGAGACCCGCAGGCGGCGTCTCTGCCCTTCTTCCAGGGCCGGGATCTCCCAGGAGGGACTTTTCACACGTCAGGCCCTGGTACGACCTAAGTTCCTGGGTTTCAGTTTGGTGCTCAGTTTTACATCAGGTGCTGGGTTTTACGCCAGGTCGCCCAGCTGTATATTCCGTGCCCCATTATTACGTCAGGTGCCCAGTTTCAGGTACAATGTCAGCTTTTATGTCCGGTGCCCCGAGGTTTACATCAAGTACCCCAGTCTTCTGTCAGGTTCCAGGTTCACGTCAGGTACCTAGAAACACACTACGAGTCATGGTTTTACATATGGTGCCCGGTTTTGCTTCAGGTGCCCAGATTTACTCAGATGTCCAGGTTCTACGTCAGGTACCCGGCTTTTACGTCAGACACCAAGGTTTACATCAGACACTGGATTCTACGTCAGGCACCCAGGTTTACATCATGCGCCTAGTTTTACCTCAGACGCCCAGGTATGTCAGACACCCAGTTTCTATGTCAGGCACCCGGTTTTACATCAGGCGCTCAGGCTTACGTCAGGTGACCAGATGTACGTCAGGCGCCCGGTTTCTACGTCAGACGCCTGGTTCTAGTCAGGCGCCCCGGTTTACGTCAGGCGCCCAGTTTTATGTCAGACGCCCAGTTTCTACGTCACACGGCAGGGCGCCCACATCAGGCGTCGGTTGGGCTTCTACACCAGACACGATGTCCGGTGCCCAGGTTTACGTCAGGAGCCCAATTTTTTTAATGCGCCTGGTTTTTACATCAGGCGCCCAGGCTTATGTTAGCGTCCAGGTTCTACATTAGGCACCGAATTTTTACATCAGGCGTCCAAGTTCTACATTAAGCCCCCGGTTTTTACATCAGGCACCCAGGTTTAGGTCCTGTGCCTGGTTTTTACGTCAGGCGCCCAGGTTCTACAGGCACTGAGGTTTCCGTTAGGCGCCCAGGTTCTACCTTAGGCACCCAGTTTAGCGTCTGATACCCCAGTTTTCCATGGGGAACCCAGTTTTAAGTCAGCTTTGGGGTTTTACGTCTGCTGCCCCTGAGTTTACATCAAGTGTCCCAGTTTTATGTCAGATCCCTGATTCACGTCAGGTACCCGATAATAAGTCAGGTGACATGGTTTCACATCTGGTGCAGGGTTTAGTGTCAGGTGACCCAGCTTTCTGTCTTGTGCCCCAATATTTTTTTTTAAGTAAAGTAAAACTTTCATTATTTGCAGCTTATGAGAATATGAACATTAACATATGTAGAACCTAATACAAACTAATGGAATTAGTAAATTATTTTAGTTAGGTAGGTCCCTGGATAGATCAATAAACAAAAATTATATTTTCATATACCAACAACAAAAAATTTGCAAATGAGCTTTAAAGTGAATTCTATTGTACAGCATGAAAAAAACACTAAATACCTAAAGAAACATATCAGCCTTATTTGTGGAGGATGTGTTCTACAACACCCCCCAACCTCCCTCCCACGCCTGAAACTGAGGATAGTACTAGGCCTTGTGTATAAAGTTTTCCGTATACATACATACCTGTGATAAGGTTTAACTTATAAGTTAGTCACAGAAAGAGATTAACAACAATAACTAATAATAAAATAGAACAGTCAAAACACTATTGGAAAACTCAGCAGTGGCCACAGGACTAGAAAATGTCAATTGTCATTCCAGTCCCAAAGAAAGGCAATGCAAAAGAATGCTCAAACTACCGCACAATTGCACTCATCTCACACGCTAGTAAAGTCATGCTCAAAATTCTCCAAGCCAGGCTTCAGCAATATGTGAACCATGAACTTCCAGTTGTTCAAGCTGGTTTTAGAAAAGGCAGAAGAACCAGAGATCAAATTGCCAACATCCACTGGATCATGGAAAAAGCAAGAGAGTTCCAGAAAAACATCTATTTCTGCTCCATTGACTATGCCAAAGCCTTTGACTGTGTGGATCACAATAAACTGTGGAAAATTCTGAAAGAGATGGGAATACCAGACCACCTGACCTGCCTCTTGAGAAACCTGTATGCAGGTCAGGAAGCAACAGTTAGAACTGGACATGGAACAACAGACTGATTCCAAATAGGAAAAGAAGTAGTCAAGGCTGTACATTGTCACCCTGCTTATTTAACATATGCAGAGTACATCATGAGAAACGCTGGGCTGGAAGATGCACAAGCTGGAATCAAGATTGCCGGGAGAAATATCAATAACCTCAGATATGCAGATGACACCACCCTTATGGCATAAAGTGAAGAAGAACTAAAGAGACTCTTAATGAAAGTGAAAGAGGAGAGCGAAAAAGTTGGCTTAAAGCTCAACATTCAGAAAACGAAGATCATGGCACCTGGTCCCATCACTTCATGGGAAATAGATGGGGAAACAGTGGCTGACTTTATTTTGGGGGGCTCAAAAATCACTGCAGATGATGACTGCAGCCGTGAAATTAAAAGACGCTTACTCCTTGGAAGGAAAGTTATGACCAACCTGCTGCTGCTGCTGCTGCTAAGCCAAGTCAGTCGTATCCGACTCTGTGTGACCCCGTAGATGGCAGTCTATCAGTCTCTCCCGTCCCTGGGATTCTCCAAGCAAGAACACTGGAGTGGGTTGCCATTTCCTTCTCCAATGCATGAAAGTGAAAAGTGAAAGTAAAGTCGCTCAGTCGTGTCTGACTCTTAGCGATCCCACGGACTGCAGCCTACCAGGCTCCTCCGTCCATGGGATTTTCCAGGGAAGAGTACTGGAGTGGGTCGCCAGTGCCTTTTCCTACCTAGACAGAATATTAAAAAGCAGAGACATTACTTTGTCAACAAAAGTCTGTCTAATCAAGACTATGGTTTTTCCAATAGTCATGTATGGATGTTAGAGTTGGACTATAAAGAAAGCTGAGCACAGAAGAATTGAAGCTTTTGAACTATGGTGTTGGAGAAGACTCTTGAGAGTCCCTTGGACTGCAAGGAGATCCAACCAGTCCATCCTTTAGGAGATCTGTCCTGGGTGTTCATTGGAAGGACTGATGCTGAAGCTGAAACTCCAATACTTTGGCCACCTGATGCAAAGAGCTGACTCATTTGAAAAGACCCTGTTGCTGGGAAAGATTGAAGACAGGAGGAGAAGGGGACAATAGAGGATGAGATGGTTGGATGGCATCACCGACTCAATGGACATGGGTTTGGGTAGACTCTGTCAGTTGGTGATGAACAGGGAGGGCTGGCATGCTGGGGTTCATGGGGTTGCAAAGTGTCGGATACGACTGAGCAACTGAACTGAACACTGTATTGTAATAAAAGTTATAAATGTGGCCTCTAAATATTTTATTGTACAAACTTATTGCCTTGTCCACTTTTTAACTAAGCACCTACCACACAATGGCTGTATCTTCTGAAGTCTGAAGTCCAACAGCTGAACAGGCACAAATTTCTTTTTTCCTTCTTCACAATTTCATAGAGGAAACATTTGTTATTTCTAGATCTTAGCAACCTCAGCATATGATTTTTTTTTCCTTTATTAAGTAAAGAACTTTCATCTTTTCACTTAAAGGAAGAACTTTATATATCTGAATTGCCAGCATCATTACTCTTGCACTTTGGGACCATTATTAAGTAAAATAACTGTTTCTAGTACACAAGCATTGTGATGCTACTGTAACTAAGCAGGACCTGTGAGGCCTTCGGGTGAGAGAATCCTCCCCACAAGTCGTCGGCTTTGGCTCCTCTCTGAAGTACTTAGACAACAGTATCTGATGCACATTTTCCTGCATTGCTTTACAGAAGCTAAAACCACCACCAAATGGAAGAAGTTAGCTACTTGATGACCATAAGCACATAGACCCCCCAGATGTACTGGAGCCTCAGGATTGATCATGTTAACCCCTGTAACATTGCCCTCTTACCTCACCATCAACCGGTCAGAGAACTGTGCCCTGAGACACCCCCACACCGTGGGTCTCCTACGACTAGCTTTTAAAAATGTCTCCCTGAAACCCATCGGGGTGTTCAGGTGTTTTTGAACATTAGCTGTCCTGGACTCTCTGGCTGGTGCCTTACAATAAATACTGCCCTTTCCTTCACCACAATCCAGTACCAGTGGATTGGCTTACTGCGCATGGGCCAGCAGACTCAAGTGTGGTTCAGTAACACAGTGACGGTCAATTGGATAACCAAGATGGGTACTAAGTAACAGGTGCTCTACGATTTAGAGCAGGAGGGCACAGAATTTCATCATGAGGCTCAGAAAGGTGCTCAATTTAAAATTTATAAATTGCATATATCTGAAAATTTTCATTTAATATTTCAGACTCGTTTGACGCTCTAGTTTTACATCTGGTGCTCTGGTCTTTGAGACTGCCTCCAAGGGACACCTCTACATCACTTGACTCTGGTGGCCGGCGGGGCCTTTGCTTTCAATCCCACAGGACTGTTTGTATTTGCATGTTTTAAAATCTACTGCCTGAGCTTCTGGCTTCCAATCAGCCTGAATCTAGGTTCTGACTGAGAGTCCCCCAGTTTGGAATACTGACTGGTCTTGGTACAACCTCAACCACTGAAAGTGAAGTTGCTCAGTCATGTCTGACTCTTTGCAACCCCATGGACTGTAGCCTACCAGGCTCCTCTGTCCATGGGATTTTCCAGGCAAGGGTACTGGAGTGGATTGCCATTTCCACTAAGAGCCATTCAAAATAAAGTAGACTGGGCTTCCCTGGTGGCTCAGCGGTAAAGAAGCCGCCTGCCAATACAGAGAATACGGGTTCCATCTCTGACCCAGGAAGATCTCACATACCACAGAGCAACAAAGCCTGTGCACCGTAACAACTAAGCCCGCACTCCAGAGCCCACAAACCCCAACGACTGAACCCTCACTTGTAACTTCTGAAGCCCACACACCCTGGAGCCTGCTTGCTGCAACTAGAGACAAGCCCAAGCATCAGTGAAGACCCAGTGCAGCCATAAACAAACTTTTTTAAAAAATAGAGCTGACATGCAAGTTTTATAAACCTTGGGACTTGACACTTTGGACTGGGTAATTCTCTGTTGGCGGCCAGAGGGGTTCTTGGGCATGGAGGGAGGTTTTCCAGCATCCCTGACTTCTACATATTACATGCGAGGGGTATGCCCCCCTTCAGTTATGACTCAAAACACTGCCAAGTGTCCTAGAGGGAGAGAGGAATCGCTCCCAATGGAGAGCCACTGCAGTGGAGCCACTAGATGATACCTTCCAGCTCGTGAAAGCAGAATACGGTGCGTAATGAGCCTGCCCCATCCTCCCAACCAGCCTGTGTCATGGTAGGTATCATCCTCTTCTGTACCCAACTGTCAAGCTTGCAGAGCTCTTTGCCTCAATAACATTCCAAGCCTGGACTGTAAGGACTGAAAACACCGACAGACCCTGTAAAATAGATGGCAGGGTGTCCTGCACTATTAACACAGTTAAGAACCTCCATGAATAGCGCTTCTAAGCTATTATCTGGAGAGAGACAGGAATGTTGAAGAGTTTCTCCACAGGAAAGCACTTATCTGCACAGTCATAAAAGATAACCCATTACCATGGCGGGAAATCAAAACCGCAATAAATTTCAAAAGAGAAGAATGAGGAGGAAGGGGCATAAAGGACTAGCAGAAAATCTCAACCGACAGCATGCCCCATACAGAAACTAGAGGAGGGCTGTGCAGGCCATGACCACACTGTGTGCAGAGTGCCCTGGTGCCGGTGCTGAACAAGGAGACACTTCGAAAACGCATCGAGAGGGTCCAGACAGGACTGCTTAGACAAGGCCTTCTCTCCATCATCCAAATCATGTTCAGATTTAAGCTGAAAAGATGACAAAGAAAACCTCTGCGCTGGATTCTGGCACTGAGAAAATTCTATTTGGAAGCTGTTAAATAGCTCATGAAATTAAAACTCACACCTGAACTAAAAGTCTCCATCTTCCTTTGTTTGTGCTAAAATTCTAGAGCATATCCCATAAAATATTTTAAGGCAAGAAACTTCAAAAACTCCAGGAGGTATGTTTAGTGAATATAAGAAGAAATCACTGAGCTATAGATATTTATGGCAAGTAAAAATTGGCTTTTATTAGTTACTGTTTCTAAATAACGCTCTTATAAACTCATTTTAATAGGGAATTGACATGACTCTCTACTTATTATCATACAAGGTTCTCTATTTTACTTCTGTTACATTAACACAATTTAAAGAAAAAGGGGAATCCTGAATTTAAAAAAAAAAAAAAGACCAATTGTTTTCCTTTGTTTTCTGCAAGAATTTTATCACAGATTCCCCTTGAATAAGAAGTATGGGGGCTTCCCTGGTGGCTCACTGGTGAAAAATCCCTCCCTGCCAATGCAGGGTTTGAGCCCTGGTCCAGGAAGATTCTATATGCCATGCAGCAACTAAGCCCATGTGCCACAGCTACTGAGCCTGTACTCTAGAGACCAGGAGCCACAACTGAAGCCCACGTGCCCTAGGGCCTGTGCTCCACAACAAGAGAATCCACCACAGTCAGAGGCCTGCACACCGCAACTAGACAGTAGCCCCCACTTGCCACAACTGGAGAAAAGCCTGTGCGGCAGTGAAGACCCAGCACAGCCAAAGAATTTAAAAATAAATAAAAACTAAAATTTAAGTTTTTAAAAAGAAGTTATCATTATTTAAAAAAAAAAAAGCACACAGGAGTCAGATGCCTGAAGAAACCTCTTCCACCATGTGCCACCTACATGATGCTGTTAATTCGTTTAATGTTACTGAGAACCAAGTTTCCAAGAGATTGGATATAACAATTATACACTACTCAAGGGGTGGTTGTGAAAATTAAAAGAAACAACTTATGAGAAAAGGCTTTGCAGACCGTAAAGTTCGATCAAGGGCTGTTTTGTTGAATTAACGTAAAATGTGTCCACAATGTGGTTTACATAAAATGTTCCATCATGCAGATGACCAAGAGGCCCAATTTGAAGAAACTTCAGACCGGCTTTTTCCAGACTTTAGACCCTGACTTCCCTTTCTTTAGAAAACTTGTAAATTCTTTCTCCCCCGTTTGATATGTAAATCCGTTTAAAGGCCTCTTGCTACTTATACCTTCCAGGAATGTCTTCCTCCAGGAACTGGGAGCCACTACTTTGAAACTTTAACACCAAGGAAAGGAGCCCTTCAGTCTCCCAGTTTCTGTGATAGAGTAGGGGCCCAACTTCCAGGAACACGTTGCTCCAAGTTGTAAAACTACATTCAGTCACTGAAGATAGGAGAAAGTTTACTTTTCCTCTGAGAAAGATCTGTTAGTAAATACAAGTGACCCCATTCCTTAGCTATTCAAAACTCTCCCATCCTTTGTTTCAGCAGAGTTAAGTTCAGACTTAAGGTCTGGCCTTCTCTGTTGCAACAGCCTTGAAGAAAGTCTTCCTCACCTGTTAAATTTTGTCTTGTAGGATTTCTGTTTTGGCACATGTTTGCAAACCAAATGAAGATATCCCAGGATTTATTTGCAGCAAAACTTAAGAGCCTCCCCAGCTTCACCAGTGACAAATGGATTAGTTTCTAATAGACTGGAATGTCCTGGAGGCGAGGGACTGACCAAACAACTGACCATGTCTATGTGGTCATAAATGGCCTGTCTATGTAACCACGTATTCAACATGTGAGTCAACATGTTATTACTGAACCAGCATACATATCAGAGTTTCATTTACCAGAAGCCAGAGCACTTGAAATACTACCACGGGTGGTAGATCTGGTAATGTTAGGGGAAGCACACTGATTGAAACCGCCCACCTTGGCCAGGCACTATAGTAACCATTTGCATGAGTTGTTTTATGACAGGAGATCCTGCTAAGGAATATGGAACTATTAAGCCACCACAAACTGGAAGAGTTCAGGAAAGGTCTAAAGGAGACATCGTGTCTCCATCCACTTCCCAGAATCCCTCTCACTAGCATCCATCTTGGCTGAGCGATGCATGCGCCACCAGGAAAGACTCTGAATTAGAATGATTGGCTAAAGACCACCAGGAAACTAATCCCATCATCATAAAACCCGACATTGCGAGCCACCAGGCGGCAGAGCAGTCCTCCTGGGTTCCCTTACCCAACTGCTCTCCACCCAGGTGCCCTTTCCCAATAAAATCTCTTGCTTTGTCAGCACGTGTGTCTCCTCGGACAATTCATTTCCGAGTGTTAGACAAGAGCCCAATTTCAGGCCCTGGAAGGGGTCCTCCTTCCTGCAACAGTAATGCTGCAAAGTAGATGGCAAGATAAACACATTTTTAAAGTACTTTATTGAGGTATGATTGACATACAAAAAGCTGTATGTACTTAATATACATGACTTGATGAGTTTGGAAATAAGTATGCACCCATGAAATCATAACCACAATCTATGCCTTAAACCTACCCATCGCCTCCAAAAGTTTCCTCATACTCTCCTTACTTATCATGTTTTTGTGATAAGAACACTCAACATAAGATCTATCCTTTAGAAAATGTTTAAGTATATAATACAGTATTGTTAACTATAGCCACTATGCTATGCAATAGATATCTAAGACTTATTCATCTTGTATAACTGAATCTTTGTACCTTTTGACTGATACCTCCCTATCTTCCCTAACTCCAGTCCCTAGCAACTGTGGTTCTGAGTCACTGCTTCTGTGATTTACATTCCTCTTGTAAGTGGTATGCAGCATTTTTCCTGCTGTTTGACTTAGTTCACTTAGTATAATGTCCTCCAGGTTCATCCACATTGTTGCAAATGGCAGGATTTCCTTCTTTTTTTTTTTAATTTTTATTTTTACTTTATTTTGCTTTACAATATTGTATTGGTTTTGCCATACATTGACATGAATTAGGTGTTTGCCACATGTTCTTTACCCATACATCTGTAGATGGACATTTAGGTGGCTTCCATGTCTTGGCTACCGTGAATAATGCCACAGTGAATGTAAGAGTAAAGATCTCTATTTGAGATATTGATTTAATTTCCTTTCAATATACACCCAAAGTGGTTTGCTGGATCATAGGGTAGTTCTACTTTGTTTTGAAAAACTGCATACTGTTTTCACAGTGGCTGCCTCAGTTTACATTCCCAGCAGTAGTGCACAGAGGCTCCCTCTTCCTCTGACTCTCCCAACATGTGTCTTTTGGTTTTTGGTTTGTTTGGGTTTTATTTTTGCTTTTGTTTTGAATAATATCCATCCTGACAGGTATGAAGTGATATTTCATTGTGGTTTTGATTTGCATTTTTTCCCAGATGACTGGTGATGTTAAGCATCTTTTCATATACCTGTTGGCCATTTGTATGTTTCTCCTTCAAAATCAAGGCATTTCAGTGCAACTTTATAAAATAGTGGCTTTGGAGATGGATTGTATATGCATAAATATACAAATCTCAAGAAATAGCAACATCAGACATTTGTCAACATTAAACATAATTTAAACCTAGTTAATTTAGCTCTAAAACATTTTACGAAAAGATGCAGAAAAAACAGATACGGCACAGGTACAAGACAAATGAGCAGAGTACAGTCTCAGGGAGAAAATATAAAACTCTTAAATCCTCCCATAGTTCTCAAATACTTCCAGCATAAAGTAAAACATGTTAGCACATCAAAAAATTTGGCCAAATCTGGACAAGCTCAAATTTCTCCTCTTTCTTTCTTTGCATTTGCTTCTCTACCCCTTATACTCAGTGTCTCCTTGTGAATGGAGAGGAACTTCCCCCCACATGTCAGACCCTGAAACAGCTAAATGTAGTACTACAATCATCTAAAACCTTTGTTTACAGAAGAGGGCTTGCAAATGGGTCACATAATCACTGTGTCACATCCAAACCCAAAAGCCCTGTGGAATCGCTTCCATCTCAATGTGACTAGGACTCTGCATTTTTCAAAGCAAGTTCATCTATTGTCTTTACCATCACTAGCAATAAGTTAAGTATTGTTATTAAGTCCACTTTATTTGTGAGAAGTGTGATGTTGATTGAGTTTATTTCTTAAAACTTTATGAGGTATAATTAATATATAAAAACCACATATTTAATATGTACAATTAGATGCAGAAGAGTGTCCATTTCTTTCTCATATGTCAAGACAGCACTTAGGAAAGGGCTTCAGCCCATTTCTTTGTGGGATAATCAGATCCCGTGCACAAGTGCATGCATGCTCAGCTGTGTCCAACTCTTTGCAACGCCATGGACTGTCGCCCACCAGGCTCCTCTGTCCGTGGGATTTCCCAGGCAAGAACACTAGAGTGAGTTGCCATTTCCTTCTCCAAGGGCTCTTCCCAACCCAGAAATCAAACTTGCATCTCCTGTGTCTCCAGCATTCTCAGGTGGATTCTTTACCTCTGAGCCACCTGGGAACCAATCAGATCCCAGGAATGATAAAAAGTGATCTCCGATTCTGTATGTTCCCAGAAGGGTGCTGGGACTGAAATGCATACAAAGGGATAAAAGATGGACATAACATCACCAGGACAACCAATAGGGTTAACCTGCTCCAGATTCCCCAGAGCAGCAGGTAAACACCTAACACAGACTTAGAATGACAGGTGCTTCTCTGTACAGTCACAGGGACATGAAGTCCAGCGGGGCAGACTGGTCTTCTTCTTGGACCCAGATTCCTGAAAACACCTGCCTGCCTATGGAGCGTCTCACCACATACAGGCAGTATCACTATCTAAGGTCACGGAAACTGCCCCTCCAGAAGAAAGAATACTCCTGAATCTCCAAATTGGTAAAACCATCACCATGCTGTTAAATCCTTTATTCTTCATCTACACTAAAGGGATTTGTGTCCTTTGCCTGTCTCTTGATATTTCACTGTCAATCATCTCCTCCCTTGTGAGAAACATGCAGAGAATCAAAAAACAAATAAATAGTAGATTTGGTAGTTCAGAAATTCCAATCACACATCCAATACCCTTCTGCTGTCTCCTTAATATGTAAAGGAATCCTATAATATAAACTTTATAAATCACAGAACTGATCCCAGAGTTTATAATCAGAAAATAATAAACGCTTTAAGGTTGTTGAGGGAGTTCTTTTTCTGATTAGGACGTAGAACAGTGCAAAACACCATCATCCCCATGGTAACAATAAGGGGGGGGAAAAACTACTTTTCTATAAAGCTATCAAAGAGCAGTGGCAATGAAAAAAAAAAAGAAGAAGCATTAATGAGCTATTAATATGTTCCAGAGACAGATAAGCAAAGAGCTGAATACACTTATATTCTTAGCAGCAAATCCAATCTGACTTTGCAAATTCCAAGCCAAGTTGCCATAGATAGAAGAGTAAGTGATTAGGAGACACCAGCCAGGTTTTAAGTGTGAGGGCAGGCAAATGAAAGAAAAATCTATAATAGCTCAAATATAAAATGAATGGTTCAGGCCAACATATCTCCAATCTTCTACCCCCTAGGAATTTTTCTGAGTAAGTACCAGAGATAATTATGAGCACAGAGCTAAAAGACAGAAAAAACAATTGATGTGTTCAGACCCCAGGACACTGTAAAACCTGAAGCCATAAGTAAATCATAACTAACTAAGCTAAAAGCCAAATCATTTCAAGCTCAGACTTGGGAAGATCAAAAGGATTGATTTGTCCCTTAGTTAGGAACATTGTGGATTTCCCTATCTTGCCTTTTGTAAAAAATGCTGTGATGAACATAGGTGTGCACATATCTTAACAAATTTGTTTCATATCTTTGGTTAAATATCCAGAACTAGAATAGCTGGATCATTTGATAGTTTGATCCTTAATTTTTTGAGGATTCTCCATACTGTTTTCCATAGTGGCTGCACCAATTTACATTCCCACCAACAGTGTAGGAGTGTTTCCTTTACTCCACATCTCTCCAACACTTATTACTTCTTTCCTTTTCAATGACAGCCATTCTAAGGGGTGTGACATGATATCTCATTGTAGTTTTGATTTGTATTTCCCTTAATTAGTGATGTTGAACATCTTTTCATATGCTTGTTGGCCATCTCTATGTTTTCTTTGGAAGAGTGTTTATTCAACTCCTCTGCCCATTTTTTATGGGTTGTTTGAATTCATGTTGTATGAGTTACTTATATATTTTGGATATTAACCCCTTATCAGAGACATGATTTGCAAATATATTCTCCCAGTCAGTAGGTTGTCTTTTTCATCTTGTTAATGGTTTCCTTTGCTGTGCAGAAACTTTTTCATTTGATTAGTTCTCACTTGTTTATTTTCGCTTTTATTTCCCTTGACTAAGGAGACATGTGCCAAAAAATATTGCTAAGACCCATGTCAAAGAGCGTACTGCCTATGTTTTCTTCTAGGAGTTTTAGGGTAAGCATATAACCTAAGTGTTCATCAAAGAATGAACAGATAAAGATGTGATACATGTGTATATAACATATGCCATTTTTACCCAGCGTTACTTCAGTTAGCCTGGAGGAGGGCATGGCAACCCACTCAGGTATTCTTGTCTGGAGAACCCCATGGACAGAGGAGCCTGGCAGGCTACAGTCTATGGGGTTGCAAAGAGTCAGACACGTCTGAGCGACTAACACACACACACTTCAATTAGAGAGTAGAACATACAATATTTAGTAGAAGATTGAATAAAGCATACAGGTAACCTTTATTGAGCAATAAATAAACGTCAATCACTGTGTTTTGCTCCTGCATTTCATCTTTGCAACAGCCATAGAAGGAAAATGCTATTACTTTCCCAGTTTGCAGATGAAGTGCCTGAGGCTCCGTACAGTCGCCAAACTAGGAAAAGTCAAAATTCCCATTTGTCATCACTCCTGACTAAGTCATCACTCATCGTGTTAACGCTACATGTTCTCCATCTACTTCATTCTCGAAGCACTATTGTGAGGTTGCAATGGCTGACACGGTGAAAAAACTTGCCCAGAGTCACAAGCCAGCCACTGGCATCGCCAGTAACATAAAGCAGGTGTGTCTGCTATTAACCAGCAAATGCTATGGCTTTTATATCATCCCCGGCTTTATGTCAGCAGGATGCAGTACTTTCATGTGCAGCCCTAGCAGACCCCATAACTCCATGCTTCCACTGCACTGCTTATAAAATGCCCAGATAAGATAAGAGATATTTATGAAGGGTTATGTGAAGGAAATGAGCCCATCCATTTCTTTATAATCTAGAGCTAAAGCCTGATCATCAGAACATTGCAGGTTCAGAACATATTATCCTGGCCTGCTGCAAAATTGCTTTTCCTGAGTTCAACATTCTGTCCTCGGTGCTTACTGAGGGACGAGTCAAGAAAACATTCCACGAATCCCATAAATGTGTTTGCAACAGAGAAGTCATAAGAGAACATTTTTACCTTGCCTCCCTTACTCTCCTATTGATAAGGTGAAGCTCCCAGTGAGAACTATCCTTTAAAATTAGATACTGGGTGAAACTTTACATTCCTTGAGAATATTCTTTAGCATTTATTTTATTTTTTATTTTAAAAACACTGAAATAGTGCTTACCTTGTGCCAGCCACTGTTTTAAATGCTTTACTAATACTGGCACATTTGATTTACTCCTCATAACATGCCTATATAAGGAAGTTACTTCTATCATTCTTATTAAGCTAATGAAGAAACAGAGGTACAGGGTGATTACTAAACCTGCCCAAGGTCATACAGTTAATAAGTACTTGTTTTTTTTCTTCACTTACAATTTGAAAACAAATGTGGACATACAGATGGCTAACAAACACATGAAAAGATGCTCAACATCACTCATGATCAGAGAAATGCAAATCAAAACCACAATGAGGTACCATTTCACGCCAGTCAGAATGGCTGCAATCCAAAAGTCTACAAGCAATAAATGCTGGAGAGGGTGTGGAGAAAAGGGAACCCTCTTACACTGTTGGTGGGAATGCAAGCTAGTACAGCCACTATGGAGAACAGTATGGAGATTCCTTAAAAAACTTGAAATAGAACTGCCTTATGACCCAGCAATCCCACTGCTGGGCGTACACACCGAGGAAACCAGAATTGAAAGAGACACGTGTACCCCAATGTTCATCGCAGCACTGTTTATAATAGCCAGGACACGGAAGCAACCTAGATGTCCATCAGCAGATGAATGGATAAGAAAGCTGTGGTACATATACACAATGGAGTATTCCTCAGCCATTAAAAAGAATACATTTGAATCCATTCTAATGAGGTGGATGAAACCAGAGCCGATTATACAGAGTGAAGTAAGCCAGAAAGAAAAACACCAATACAGTATACTAATGCATATACATGGAATTTAGCAAGATGGTAACGATAACCCTGTATGCAAGACAGCAAAAGAGACACAGATGTGTAGAACAGTCTTTGGACTCTGTGGGAGAGGGAGAGGGTGGGATGATTTGGGAGAATGGCATTGAAACATGTATGATATCATCTAAGAAACGAATCGCCAGTCTAGGTTCGATGCAGGATACAGGATGCTTGGGGCTGGTATGGGGAAGGATGACCTAGAGGGATGGTATGGGGAGGGAGGTGGGAGGGGGGTTCAGGATTGGGAACACGTGTACACCTGTGGCGGATTCATGTTAATGTATGGCAAAACCAATACAATATTGTAAAGTAAAAAAATAAAAAAATAACTTTAAAAATGTGTTTGCTTTCTTACTGGGTTTGCTAGGAGGCTTGGAAGCAGGATTTTTACCCAACCCTAGAATTTTTGTAGGATACTTTACCTGTAAACATGCATTTTGTCTTCCTTTGAAGTTTTTGTTTGTTTTTTTTTTTAATTGATTTGGCTGCACTGGGTCTTAGTTGCGGCATGCAGGATCTAGTTCCCTGAGCAGGGGTCAAACCCAGGCCTCGATTGGGATTGTAGAGTTTTAGCCAGTGGACCACCAGGGAAGTCCCTGTTTTGAAGTTCTGATATTGCATTGTGTTGCATTTTCTTTGTTCCTGGGTGGATAGACATATGAATAAAAATAACAATGGAGACAAAGACTGAGATCTAGATAAAACTACAATTAACATGGGCAATTCCTATATGTGAAGACAAGTTCTTTGTAACATTAGAGCAAGGGGAAAGAATCATTTCTGTATTTGATTAGTTTAATATGAATTTAAATTAAATAAAATTCTGAAACAAAGATATAAAGGAAATTCAAATAAGAAACTAAACACGTTTAGGCAAAAGGGAGGAGGATGGCAATTTTTAATATGAAAGAAAGTGGAAGTGTTAGTCGCTCAGTCCTCTCTGGCTGTTTCCGACACCAAGGACTGTAGCCCACCAGTTTCCTCTGACCACAGAAATCTCCAGGCAGGAATACTGGAGTAGGTAGCCATTCCCTCCTCCAGGGGATCATTTCAATCCAGTGATCGAACCCAGGTCTCCTGCATTGCAGGCAGATTCTTTACCATCTCAGCCACTGGGCTATATAATTTTTAACATATAATAATAATTTTCTAATGCACAAATTCAATGGGTTCAGGAGAAAAGGTAAAAAAAAACATATACAGGAGTTTGTCATTGTGCTGCCCAGAGTTTATAGTTTTTTAAAACAATTTTTCTTTACAGGGTCCAGAAAAGCAATAAATTTAACAAGGCACAGGAAAGCAATCAGGAGCCCAAGCATAAAGACCACATACTAGAACACAGTGACACTAAGAAATACCTGTTCTTATCTTTTGTTGCAAATAAGATCCTTCAGCGACAATAGATTTTCATTTATAATCACTCACAGCCAATTCCAAATTCATACAGAGGTGAGAGTTTTTAGCTCTGCAGCTGAATCAAAGCTCCTTCACATTGAGAAGTAGTTTTCAACTTTGTCTCTATGCTATTCCTTTGTCTGAAAAGGGACAAGAAGAACTGTTCCATGGGCAATTGGATGGTGTCTGTGAAAAGAAACACCCATTTATTTGGATGCTCTTTCTTTGTCAAGTTACTTACTTATTCACTGATCATTCTTCCAGGAAGCATGCTAAAGATACCACCAACATCATTATCTCAGCAGAGAAACTGAGAAGCCAGCTGAACATTGCTTTGACCAAAAGTATTACATTTTATAGGCAACAGTCTCCCCTGTGCGTGGGAAGTGGTGGGAGTCTGCTTCATTTCTGTGTGCTGCGTTCACAAATACCACAGGCTCTGTGGCTTCAACAGAGAAGTGTTTCTCACAACTCTGGAGGCTAGAAGTCCGAAATCGAGGTGTCAACAGGGTTCGTTCTTCCGCGGCCCCTCTCCTTGGCTTGCAAACGCCACCTTCTCCCTGCGTCGTCACATGGGCTTCCCTCTATATGTGTCTGTGTCCTACTTTCTGCTTCTTCTGTTGGGAATGACCTCATTTTAACTTAATTACCTCTTTTAAAACCTCCATCTCAGGACTTCCCTGGCAGTTCAGCAGTTAGGGCTTCACCTTCCAGTGCAGGGGGTGTGGGTTTGATTCCTGATCAGGGAGCGAAGGTCCCACCATGCTTGTAGCCAAAAAAAAAAAGAACAGAAGCAATATTGTAACAAATTCAATAAAGACTTTATAAATGGTCTATTAAAAAGCAAAGACTTCACTTTGCCTACAAAGGTCCATATAGTCCAAGTTATGGTTTTTCCATTAGTCATGTACACATGTGAGAGTTAAACCATAAAGAAGGCTGAGCACCAAAGAATTAATGCTTTAGAACTGTGGTGCTGGAGACAATTCTTGAGAGTCCCTTAGACAGCAAGGAGATCAAATCAGTCAATCCTAAAGGAAATCAACCCTGAATATTCATTGGAAGAATGGATGCTAAAGCTGAAGTTCCAAGAATTTGGCCATCTGAAGCAAAGAGTCGATTCACTGGAAAAGACCGTGATGCTGGGAAAGATTGAGGGCAAAAGGAGAAGAGGGTGGCAGAGGATAAGATCACTGGACTGGACATCACTGACTCACTGGACATGAGTTTGAGCAAACTCTGGGAGATAGTGAAGGACACGGAAGCCTGGTGTGCTGTAGTCCATGGGGCTGCAGAGTCAGACATGACCCCACAACTAAACAACAACAAATTAAAAAAAAATCTCCAAATAAAGTCACATTCTGAGGTATTAGGGGGTTAAAGACTTCAACACATTAGAGTTTTAGGAGACTTTAACACATGAGAATTCAGCTAAGACCATCTGGAAGCTCAGGCTTCCTCATGTCTCTACCAGGTTCTGAGCAGACTCTATTTTGCAGCCAACAGATCAATCACAGCAGCCCCCACTTCTCAGAAGCCACATGGATGACTTTAAAAATTGATGATTTTCTGCCAAGAGCCAGAAGACTTAAGGGAGAGAAAGATTTTGACCACAAAATAAAGATCTCAGTTTTCTTAACTCTTCCATGACACAAATATGAGTTGAGAAAATACCCTAAACTAGAAAATCAAAATCTTAGGAATAAAAGTGACATTTTAAATAAGGTACAAAGAGAACGCTCAAAGGAGAACAGAACAGGAGTTGAAAACTGAGAACAGGGAGCCACTACTCCTTGGGGAAACTTAAATTGTGTCCTCTCTCTGTTTCAACACGGAACTTCCCATGACAACACACTCATCAAACCAAAGAATCGAAATAAAATTGGAAAGGACAGCTTACAGCTGAATCTAGGTAGATCTCCTCATGGTCAGAGAAGATGCTGGACAGGCTGTCAATGTCATTTATGAGTAAAACAAAAGGAGGCTCACCAGCCTCCCTATATTCCCCGTGTACTCTGAACATTCCAGGTCTCCTCGCTGTTTGCACAGTTTGAGTCAAACAGCTCAGCCTCCTGAAATATGAGCCCTAGATACATTTCATCAAAGCCAGATCTTTCTATGGATATCTATAGCCTGTTAGAGCTGGAGAGGATATTTATTATACTCACCAAATCCAGTGTCCTCCAGGTAGCCCATGTGATGTGAACAGCTTTCTCAGAAGAGGGTTTGTAGTCAAAAAGTTTGCAGAATGCAAACTTTACATGGTCTGCAGTTTGTTGTTTTTTGAACCCTACATACTTCTCAGAGCCTTACTGTTGCTAAAATGTATAGTCTCATACATTTTTATAATAGTAATAGAACATATAATAAGTATTATATAAACTTTAACATTTATCATATTAAATTTATACATATCATATAATATATAATGTGATCTATTCATACATAGGTATTATATGTGAAAGTGTTAGTTGCTCAATCATGTCTGACTCTTTGCAACCCCATGGACTGTAGCACACCAGGCTCCTCAGTCCATGGAATTCTCCAGGCAAGAATACTGGAGTGGGTTGCCATTTCCTGCTCCAGGGGATCTTCCCAACCCAGGGATCAAATCCAGGTCTCCTGCATCACAGGTAGGTTCTTTACTGTCTGAGCCACCAGGGAAGCCCCAGGTATTATATACATAAACTTTACTATTTTAGTTTGAATACACAGTGGAGTATAAAGTTTTTTTTACAACTTTCTTGACTTTCGAAATCGGGAAAGGAGTACGTAAAGGCTATATATTGTCATCCTGCTTATTTAACTTATATGCAGAGTACATCATGTGAAATGCCAGGCTGGATGAAGCACGATCTGCAATCAAGATTGCCAGGAGAAATATCAATAACCTCAGATATGCAGATGACATCATACTTATGGCACAAAGCAAAGAAGAACTAAAGAGCCTCTTGATGAAAGTGAAAGAGGAGAGTGAAAAAGCTGGCTTAAAACCCAACATTCAGAAAACTAAGATCATGGCATTCGGTCCCATCAGTTCATGGCAAATAGATGGGGAAATTGGTGGAAACAGTGACAGACTTTATTTTGAGGGGCTCCAAAATCACTGCAGATGGTGACTGTAGCCATGAAATTAAAAGACACTTGCTCCTTGGAAGGAAAGTTAAGACCAATCTGGAAGGAAAGTTATGACCAATCTAGACAGCATATTAAAAAGCAGAGACATTACTTTGTCAACAAAGGTACGTCTAGTCAAAGCTATGGTTTTTCCAGTGGTCATGTACGGATGTGAGAACTGGACCATAAAGAAAGCTGAGCACCGAAGTTTTGATGCTTTTGAACTGTGGTGTTGGAGAAGACTCTTGAGAGTCCCTTGGACTGCAAGGAGATCCAACTAGTCAATCCTAAAGGAGATCAGTCCTGAATATTCATTGGAAGGACTGATGCTGAAGCTGAAACTCCAATACTTTGGCCACCTGATGCAAAGAACTGACTCATTGGAAAAGACCCTGATGCTGGGAAAGATTGAAGGTGGGAGGAGAAGGGGATGACAGAGGATGAGATGGTTGGATGGCATCACTGACTGAATGGACATGAGTTTGAGTAAACTCCGGGAATTGGCAATGGACAGGGAGGCCTGGCGTGTTGCAGTCAATGGTGTTGCTAAGAGTCGGACATGACTGAACGACTGAACTGAACTGACCCCAGAAGCACTGTTACAGAGACAGTTCTTAGAGGACCTTGAGAAATGCAGATGTAGTCCAATGGCCTCATTTAACAGATTAAGAAACAAAGAACACAAGATTGATGCCTCTTTCCCAGGGCAGTGCCAAGATCAGGACATAAATATCCCAATTCCCAATGTCCTTTCTTCTATGTCACTGAACTTTTTCCTAGTGAATACTGATCTGCGGATTTGGACAGAAGGCCTCTGCAGATAATCATTCAAGAAATCTGAATCTTTGAGTTTGAATGTAACTTCTGACATAATGATGTATTTAATCCTCATATAAAATATACCAAATACTATACAAAATTTTGGATTTGGCCTATGAATGGAGTATTCAAATAAAGAAAAGAATTCTTACGAATTGAATATATTTAAATTCTCACATCAACAAAACTCTTCCACAGGTTAACAGAGTCTGGTTAATACATATTATCATGAACAGTAGCTCACAAAAGTGTGAGTAAGAACATGGACAAAGGAAACCTTTAGAAACACCAAATTCTTAGCTAGAATATCTGTCTCCTTGTTTTCTGACCACTTATGAAAAGCACAATTTCAATTTCATTTTTTCTTTCTGTAAGAATAGAAGTACCAAAGCAATTATCCTTCAACTAAAAAAATTTTTAAAAAGCAATAAAGAATGAAAATGCTTGAATAAATAGGTATTTTCAACTTCTTAAAAAAAAAAAAAAAAAAAAAACAAGTACCAGCTACATACAGGATGGCCCATTAAACTGAATCTTAGAAAAACAAGTAGATTTTTAATATAAGCAGCTCTCAAATGTTTCATAAGATATACTTACACTATATTTTTTCTCTATATCTGGCAATTCTGCCTATGAAGAATACTCACTCTTGGTGAAAAGGCCTTCAGGAAAGTAACAGATAAATATGTCATTAGAAAGTAAAAGCTGAGACTTCCCTGGTGGTCCAGTGGCTAAGAATCTGTGCTCCCAACCCAGGAGACCCAGGTTCAGTCCCTGGTCACAGAACTAGATCCTGCATGCCGAAACTAAGACAGCGCAGCCAAATAAATATATAGGGAAGTATAGCTTGATAGTAAGGAAAAGCCAGAAAAGGCTTATTATCATTCAATAACTGAAGCTCATTCTGAGATTTAAACTCAACCATCAGAGGTGAGAGACTAAGGGATACATTTATGGATGAAATTACATTTCCTACATTCCCGATTTAAGCCTCAATGAAATCTACCAAAAGCCAACCTATGTTTTAAAATGGAAGTCTGTATCTATGTCAGAGCTAACAAAAATTTTAAGAACTATTCCGTACATAACCCATGTACGGATTAGTTTCTTCGTGTGTGAATAAAACTGTTCAATATGTGTCTGCTCCAGACTGTGTTGTCAGTCCTGAGCTCCAAGCCTGGCATATGTTAGCATTCAGGAAACTTGTGAATAAATGAATGAATGAACAGTCAATTCCCACCTCATTTTTACATTGGCACCACTGACCAACATTAGGGAAAGAAAACTAAAATGTTTTCATGACCCAGACTGGTAAGGTAAGAGGTGTGCTGCTGGGGAAACCCACTAACAGTCCAGCGGCTAGGACTCCACACTTCCACTGCTGTGGGTCCAGGCTCAATCCTTGGTTAGGGAACTAGGATCCTGCAAGCCGCACAGCGCAGTGAAAAGAAAAAGAGAGAGAGGGATGTCCTGCTGGAATATATTAAGGAATGGTAGAACACGCAGCAAACTACACAGTGCTTGCCTGTCACCTGTGTGCAAACTCTGGTCAAGATAAGCAATACAGAGGGAAGAAAAGAGATGGAGCTGAACAAAACAATTAATAAAAGCTGACCAAGTGTACTAGGAATCCAAAATTGAAAAGACCCTGAAATCTCATCACCACCATTGAGGGATAGGCCCGCCTTGAAAGGGGTGAAATGAACTACATGGGGATGAACAACAGTTAAAACTCTACTGCTAAAATTCACTGGAGACGAGTAGCATCCTCATTCCAGAAATAGATACTTATTTATCTGTTTATGAACTATTTTTTCCTCTACTGAGTAATTAAAGATATAAACCTTACAAGTATTAAAGAATTATATATTCAAGATGGACTTTAGTGTCCCAAGGAAAAAAAACACATTCCTATGAGAAAGTGATAAATTCCAAATATGAGAAGGCCATGATGAGAGTTAATCGCGTGCTGAAGTCCAAAGCCAGATTTCAGTGTTCCTGGGCCAGATTCATCAAGAATCAGACCTTCTTTGAGAACTTGACTTGATAATTCACTGCTGATTTAGCTCCCTACTGCGTTCCTGAAGTAGTAAAATGAGAGACCCAATGCAAGGTAACCAAGTGTAGGGCTATCCTTAATCCATCCTGCCAGTGTACATCTCTGTCTTGTTTATTCTTCCTGGAAGCAGAAGCCAAGTCATGGGTAGGCCTGTGATGGGTAGAGAGGGATGGAGCAGAAGCAGGTAGGAAGAGCCTTCAGTCCATGGTGCAGAACACCACCTGTGAAGAGAAAAAAAGAAGGCAGATTAGGTAGAAAGAGTCTTATTCCACAGCAGTTTCAAGAAATTTCAACCAGACCGATGGTTGATTAAAAGTTGCAAGGTAAAGGAATCTTGTGTTAAGCAAAAATGTGCCAATACTAGTAGTCTCCATCATGTCGGGTCTTGACTGAAGGCAGCCCGGGAGAAGCCTGGTCTCAGCATGAGGGCGGTGGAGTAACCAGACTGGTGGCAGCTGGTGCTGTCCATCAGCTGCACTCTCAGCTGCAGGTCCTCCTGATGGAGAGCTTCGCTGTGCACTTCCACGGTCGCTATGTCATCACAGACATATGCCAAAGTGGCGCGGGGACTCTAGATCAGATCATGCTGTATGCTGAGACATCTCAAATGTGACAAGATGTTAATGAAAACTTTGTAAAATGTATTAACTGAGGCACTGCTTTCTGAAACAGACCATGCAAAACATAATTTACCACTTGCTACATGATTCAGTGTCTTTGCTTATAAGATTAATTATTAGACCCTCAGGTAATAACAATAATGTCCTCAGGAACCACTGGTGTGTATTAGCTCTTCTGCTAAGTGGTGTAAGTCTAGTTATTAGGCTGGTAACATTTTTGTCATTTTATAGTTTCATAATCCCCCCACCGGATGACCATCTGTCCCTGCTTTATTTATTTTTGGCTGTGCTGGGTCTTCGCTGCCACACATGGGCTTTCTCTAGTTGCAGTGAGCAGAGCTCCTCTTCATGGCGGTGCGCCGGCTTCTCATTGTGGTAGCTTCTCTTGTTGTGGAGCAGAGGTTCTAGGCACACAGCCTCCGGTAGCTGCAGTGCACGGCTCAGTAGTTACGGTGCACGGGCTTAGTTGCTCCGTGGTGTGTGCCTGGACCAGGGATGGAATCTGTGTCCCCTACATTGGCAGGATTCCAATCCACCATACCTCCAGGGAAGACCTGTCACTGCTTTCCACTGTTAAATGCTCCTACCTCTACAAGTCCTCCCTGCTTATGGGACATTTTTGGTACAAAAATGTTCAATTTAATATAAAAATAGAAAGAATGGTATGAATGAGATTCCCAGATAATCACCAGCTTTCACAACTAGACTAATCTTGTTTCATTTATACTCCACCCATTTCCCCCCTCCTCTAAAATATTCAGAAGCAAATCCCCAGATATCACATTATTTGATTGTAAATATTTTGGTATATATTTACTGTAAATATATATTTATATGCATTTATATCTTTATAATATATTTTATATAATACAGTAAATAATAAATTTCAGAATGTATATACTATAAATATTTCAGTATATAGTTCTTAAAACATAACATCATTATTTCAAAAGAACCATACTGCCATTGTCAAGAAATTTTAATAATAATTACTTATCATCAAATATCCAAATATTCATATTTCTCCAATTGGTTCACAAATTTTACATGTGTTTTTTCAACAAGGAGCCAAATTAGATCCACACATTGCTATTAACTGACATATCTGTTTTAATCTACATTTCCCCTCCCTCTCTTTTTCCTCTCCTTCTGTTGGTAACATACTTGTTGAATATAACAAGTTGCTTTTCCTGTAGCTTTTCCACCTCATAGATTTTGCTGATTTTATCTCTGAAGGCATTTTAAGGTATTATTCATTCCTCCTGTATTCCTTGTAAAAGAATCTACATCCTTGAGTAGATCTTCTAGTAGACTTACTATAAAAATATTTTTTTATTTATATGTTTATAATATAAATGCATATAAATATAAAATATATATTTACAGTAAATAGATGCCATGGTATATATTGGTAGGCTCACAGGGAAAATATTCCAAGCTTCTTGACAGTCTCTCAGTTTGGTTTTAGGCTTTATACTTGAATGGAGTGTAGCTGAGTATAATACACCTTCCTCACTATTTTCCTTTTGCTACTTTCTGCAAATCACAAATTTGGATAGTAATTACCAGAATCAGGCTTTCCAACCTGAGTATTTCTAGGTTTAGTCTTTTGGAGAGAAATCATACTACAGAGACACCTGATTGAGAGATACCAAAATTCCAATTCTCTCATTCACTCTTACCTTTTACAAACCACTTAAACATAAATTATTCCAATTCCTCATCTGTAAAGCAAGGAAATAAGAACTAAGGTTTTCTCCTGTTTCAACAAAGTCACATGAACAAAGACTATGTCTTTCTCAAAAAAAATTATTTCTAAGAATGAATTCATTCACGAGCTATAATCTGATCCCATGTTGGGTGAGAAAAACTCCATGTAATGAATTCAGGTGACTGCTATCACTACTGCCACTGAATCTTAGGAACTACAAACATAAAAGACAAAAGTTTAATGTTGAAAGCAATAATACAACTGAGAGTAATTTTTATTGTTTATAGTAAATTTGCTAAAGATGTATATTATTTTACCAAGCAATTTTATCACTAAAAGCTAATAAAATATTTTTACCTGCAAATATATATATTTTTTAATCTTGAGATTCAATTAACTTATTCATTTATTGAGATATGATTGACAAATATATATATATATTTAAATAGTATGTGATTTTTTTGAAGATGTAAAACATGATTTAATATACATGTATAGTGACATGATTATGATAATCAAGTTAACACACTTTAATTTATACACATAGTTATCTTTGTGTGTGTGTGGTATGAACATTTAAGATCTACCATCTTAGCAACTTAAAGCATACAATACAATATTGCCAAGTATAGTTAACATGCTGTACGTTAGATTTCAGAATTTATTCATCTTAAAACTGAAAAAATTGTACCCTTTGACCAACAACTTCCCATTCCCTCCCACCCCCAGACCCTGGCAGCCACCATTCTCCTCTCTGAGTCCTATGAGTTCACATTCTCAGATTGCACACGGTGAGAACAGGCAGTCTGCCTTTCTGTGTCTGGTATACCCCACTTAACATAATGTCCTCCAGGTTCATCCATGTTACCACAAATGTCAAGAATTCTTTATTTTATTGCTGAATAACAACCACTGTAGATACATTTTGTTTATCCATTTATCCACTGATAGAAATGTAGGTAGTTTTCATATCTTGGCTATTGTGAATAATGCTGGAAGGAACATGAGAATGCAGATACCTCTTTAAGATACAGATTTCATTTCCTTTGGGTATATATCCAGAAGTGGGATTGCTAGATCACATGGTAGTTTTATTTTTAATTTTTTTAAAAACTTCTGTACTGTTTTCCATAATGGCTGTACCAATTTACATTCCTACCAACCATGTATGAGGATTTCCTGTTATCCAAACTCCAACCAGTGTTTGTTATCTCTTGTCTTTATAACCATCTTAATGTCTTTGACGGAGGAGGCATTGGCACTCCACTCCAGTACTCTTGCCTGGAAAATCCCATGGATGGAGGACCCTGGTAGGCTGCAGTCCATGGGGTCGTGAAGAGTCGGACACGACTGAGCAACTTCACTTTCACTTTTCACTTTCATGCATTGGAGAAGGAAATGGCAACCCACTCCAGTGTTCTTGCCTGGAGAATCCCCGGAACAGCAGAGCCTGGTGGGCTGCCGTTTATGGAGTCGCACAGAGTCGGACAGGACTGAAGCGACTTAGTTTAACATCTTTGAGGTAATATCTCACTATGGTTTTGATTTGCATTTACACGATGAATAGGAATAAGCACTTTTTCATATACCTGTTTGTCACTTGTATGTCCTCTTAGGAAAAATGTCTATTCAGTTCTTCTGCCTGTTTTCTAACCAGGTTTCTTGGTTTTTATTATTGAGTTGTATGAGTACCTTGTATTTCTTAGATATTAACCTCCTACTGGATAGATGTTTGCAAACACTTTTCTCCCATTCCATAGGTTGCTTTTTCATTTTGTTGACTGTTTCTTTTGCTGTACAGAAGTCTGTTGTAGACCCACTGCTGATTTTTGTTACTTGCAGTTTTGATGTCATATCCAAAACATTGTTGCCAACACCAGTGTCAAAGGGCTTTTTCCCATGCTTTCACCTAGGGGTTTTATGCTTTCATGTCTTACATTTTAGTTCTTAATCTATTTTGAGTTAATTTTGTGAGTGGTGTAAGATGGGGGGTCCAATTTCATTTTTTTGCATGTGAGTATTCAGTTTTCTCAACACAATTTATTGAAGAGACTATTCTTCCTCCATTGAGTATTCTTGGTTCCCCTGTTAATTATGAGTTGGCTATGTATGTTTGGCAAAAGGGTTGGACACAACTTAGTGACTTAACAAAAAAACATATGTGTGGGTTGATTTCTGGACTCTTGATTCTGTTCCATTAGTCTGTACCTGAGGCACAGGCAGGCACAGCTCCTGCAGGATCATGTAACAAAAGGTGTTGGTGGCAGGGCCAAGGCCAAAGAAGGATGTAATCATACTCACAGAGAAAGAAGTTGTTTCTGGGTCTAGCTAGGATGATGTCTGGCAGTTAAGCAGCCTGCGCCATGGGTTTGCCTTCTCAAAACAGCCCTCATTGGTCTTTTTGCTTCAGTGGTATTTAGCAGTCTCCTACCTAGATTCCAAATCCTCCACTAAGGCCCTATTGCCCAAGATGGCTGCAAATTATGATTGCTGAGCAGAAATACAAATGGGGGACTCGTGCCATCTTGCTGACATCACTCTGTAAAAATATTATCTGCTAAAATTTTGATTTCACCTTTTAGAATTAGGTTGTGTGTATGTGTGCCTTGCTGCCTGATTTAACATCTGTCCAGGTTTTACCCAAAGAAATCCTTCCAGGGCATGTTTATAAGAGATTCTAATCAAAATTTAAATAAGCATTCTTCATTAGTGAAACCAAGAACATGTTTCTCAACTTTTCTAAAACTTCTAATGCAACTAAAACTTATATATACCAGAAAACAGAAACCTCTGCAGACTAGCATCATCTAAAGCCAATCTTTGAAGATGAGGGTAGGGCAACAACTGGGTAATGAACCATACAGAGCTGGCTTTGAGAGGCACTCCATTTGAAAAGAGCATTGTCAAGCTGACAGAAGCATTTGTCTCGGTAAATATTCTTCTTCATTCCTAAGGCATTCAACCATGAGAAGGTGAGCACAGACAGCAGTCTAAAAGTCTCTAATGAATACTTGTAACACCCAGGCTGAAAGATTCTTGATCTATCTGCCCCTTATGAAAAATGGCAAGAACTGGAGATGGGGATTAAAAATGAGGGAGGCTTCCACTTCCAACCATGATGGGCCAGTCTGCAGCAAAAATGAACCTCTCACCAAGAAAATCTTTAAAAGATGAATAAAATAGAAAACATCAAGTTGCAGATATCAGAGAGCTACCAAGGCAGCCAGAACTCAAGGAACGTGTTACTGGAGAGAAACAAAGCCCAGAGAAATGACCTTAACATTCTGGGCCCCTTTTCCTTTAGGCATCTGATAATTTGTGTGATACAAAGGCCAGAAGGGTTTTTTAATCCAAAATAAGGAGGGCATATGGCCCCAATTTATGTAATGATGCCAACCTAAATTTCACATTAAAATCTGAACAGAACATTGCAAGAAAAGTCTAGTATCCATCATGAATGTAGTTGCAAAACTGATTTCAATATGCCATGAATATATTAAAAATGTGATACATTTCAAGCTGTTGAAATTTATTCCAGGAATGCAACATTGTTCCCACGGCCAAAGAAGGAAAGAAACTAGGGAGGGAGGGAAAGAAGGAAGAATAGAAGAAGAAGGAGGGAGAAAGAAAAGAAAGAAAAATGGGAGGGAGGGGAAAAGTCAAACAACTCACTACACTAGAAGAAGAAAAGAAAATAGATCTTCTCGATAGACGTCAGAAAAAGCACTTGAAAAAATTCATTATAGAATGAATAGAAGAATCTGACATTAGTTTGATTTGAGATTCATAATCTACAAAAATACCTGCAACAAACATCATGTTTAACAGCAAAATATTGAAACCTCACCTCCTATGGTCAGGAATATGATAAGAACCCTCTCTCACCTCATCTCCTCCACACTGTAGTCTAGGTCCTTGGCTGTGCACAGAGGTAAGTAAAACAACCGAAGCATAAAAATGGAAAAGTAAATATTCCTGTGATTGGGCACAGACCATAGAGTTGTTTATCTGGCATATCCAAACATATTCCACAGAAAAACTATTAAAATGAATAAGTGAATCTAGAAAAATTGCTCATTAAAGTCAGAAAGAAAAAGTCACATTATTATCTATCTACCAGGAAGTAGAAAATGAGTTTTTTAAGTGATAGTTATAAAAGCATAAAGAATACTTACAGATTACCCTAACAAAATATATACAATACTTCACAGAAAACTGAAGACATTATTGAGAGAAAATGTAAAAGAGCTAAACAAATAGGAAAATGTTTATGGATTTTATATATTAGATAATAATCATTTCTAAACTGATATATTCATTCAATACAATCCAAAAGGAAATCCCAGCTGTATTTTTATTTGGTGTAAATTGAAAACTGATATTAAAATATGTATGTGAATTTAAAGTCCACAGATACTGAAGACAATTTTTAAAGTAAACAAAGTTGAAGGATTCACATTACTAGGTATTAAGACTTGTTATAGGGAGGGAGGTTCAAGAAGAAGGGGACATATGTATATCTATGACTGATTCATGCTGATGAAGGACAGGAAGCAACGCAATAGTGTAAAGCAATTATCTTTCAATTAAAAATAAATTTTAAAAACTAATTTCTATTAAAAAAAGACTTCTTATAGGAAGGGATGATCAAGAGGGAGGGGAGAGATGTATACCTATGGCTGATTCATGTGGATGTATGGCAGAGACCATCACAGTATTGTAAAGTAACTATCCTCCAATTAAAAATAGAATTTTTTAAAAGACTTATAAAACTATAGTAATTAAGACAATGTGGCATGACACAAAGATAGAAAAATATTCCAATTAATGGAATAGAGTTCAAAAGCATAGCTATATAATTGGTACACATGTGGAAACACTTCAATGAAGTGCTAGAAAGAAAGGTCCTTTCAATACAAGGAAATGTAACACTTGGATTTCAACATGGAAAAATTATTCTCAACCCCTCCTCATATAATACACAAAAGCATTCTAGAAGTCTTAAAAATCTAAACATTAAAGGCAAAATGATAAAACTTTCATGATAAAAACATAGGGGAAAAATACTGATGAGCTTGGAATTATTTTCAAAAACATATGCCACAAATTACTCTTATCTAGAATGTTTATATGTCAGTGTGTGTATATAGGCTATACAAAAAGACAGACAATGCAATAGAAAAAGTTAACATACACTTTACCTCCCTCTCCCCCCAAACAAGATATCCAAATGGCAAATAAACAAATGAATAGATTAAAACCTCATCAGTTCAGTTCAGTTCATTTGCTCATTCATGTCCGACTCTTTGCACGCAGCACACCAGGACTCCCTATCCATCACCAACTCCCAGAGTCCGCCCAAACCCATGTCCACTGAGGTGGTGATGCCATCCAACCATCTCATCCTCTGTCGTCCCCTTCTCCTCCTGCTCTCAATCTTTCCCAGCATCAGGGTCTTTTCCAATGACTCAGCTCTTCACATCACGTGGCCAAAGTATTGGAGTTTCAGCTTCAGCATCAGTCCGTCCAATGAACACCCAGGACTGATCTCCTTTAGGATGAAGAGTCCAAGGGACTCTCAATAGTCCTCTCCAACACCACAGTTCAAAAACATCAATTCTTTGGTGCTCAGCTTTCTTTATAGTCCAACTCTCACATCCATACATGACCACTGGAAAAACCATAGCCTTGACTAGACAGACCTTTGTTGACAAAGTAATATCTCTGCTTTTCAATATGCTGTCTAGGTTTCATCAAGAATATACAAATGAAAATTAAAACCACAATGATATACCACTGTACACAAACTGGAAGAGCTAGAAATAAACAATACAAAATATACTAGCATTCCTAAAGCTCTGGTGAGGATGTGAACAACTGGAGATAGCATGAATCGCAGGAGTGTAAATTGGCACAAACACACAGGAAAACTCATTGGCACTGTTGATAAATGAAAACTACTTGTGTGTATTGCAGGACTGAACAATGAGAAAACACATAGATATTATTGTGAGTCCAGTTTCTTGCTATAGAAGAAGTAAGAAACAGGTACTGAACGAGCAAAGTCAAAGGACACTATTGAATGGACTGCAATTAGAAGCAACAGAAAAATATGACTTCACCTGTTTCTAGTGAAGGACCCAAAGCCAGTGACACCCCAGAAGGCCTGGATTCCAGGCCTCGGTTTCTAAATGCCACTCCTCTCTCTTGGGAAAATTGTGGGGTAGCCACCAGGTGAGCCTGAAACACCTCAGCATCAGGCAAGAATCATGATTGGATGCTTAAGGTAAATTGGGGAAAAGATTTGAAAACGAGGACATTTACAAAGCATTTGAGTATCTTCCAACATTTTTTTAGCTAATTACAAAATAAAATAAATGTATAGTGGAAAAAATAGGTAACAACTTAACCAAGTGATCAAAATGAGGATCACAAAGAGGCAAAACATCAACAAAAAGATTCAGATGTAATTGCCTCAGGACACATAACACTCATGTGGTATTCAATCCCAAACCTCAATTCATTCACGGGGAAATAGCAAAGACACCCAAACTGAGGAATATTCTAGAAAATATCTGGCCGGTAATTTTCATGAAAGACCAAGGAAGGCTGAGGAACTCTTCTTGATCAAGAGACTACGGAGACATGACAATTAAATGTAATATGAGATCCTGAACTGGATCCTTTATTATAAAAGTAGCTTTAAGAAGGATATTATGGAACAACTGATATACTTGGAATATCACCTATAGACTAGGCAGCAGTATTATTTGATGCTAAGTTCCCCAAATTTGATAACTCTATTGTGGTTAGCAAGTAAATATCTTTGCATACAACCTTCTTTCAAATGATTCAAAAAATGTATATAAAATATTGAACTTAGACATAAATAATAAATGGATGATTTGTTCATAGAAAATATGTAAGAAATTTCTTTCATTTTGGTTACTCTTTTCTCTGATCCAATTTATTTCTTTCATTTAATTTTAATTATTGCTTTTTCTGACTTTCTTTAATGCTTTCTTTCAAATTTTTCACTCAAATCTATTCTCCCTTCAGACCATTTTAACTTATTAGCCATTTCTGACATCAGCTGAGCCAACTCTAATGGACACTTCTTGTTTTTGTCCATTTTTGTTCTTAATTTTTGAATATCCCATTTTAGGTGTTTTCTTTTAAAATTCTCCATGCTATTTTGGGGTGCTATGGCACAGTTTTATTCTGCTTCAGGGGAGATTTTTGCTGGCAATTTTTGTCAATTGAGATGTGTTGATTCTCAAGTTCTGTTTTCTTCTTCCACTAATTTTGAATGGAGTTGGTCTCATTTTCATTTTTTCATGTAAAAAGTTCCTACAAGAGTCCCTCTCTGTCAATGTAATGAGTTGCACTTTCCTCAGTGATTGATATGTCTTTGGTGGTAATGAATGGGGAGAGAGACAGTTGATGCATCTTTTGAGCTTGGGTAAATTTCCCCATTTACCAGTACTTTGGCCACCACAAGAAAAGCCAACTCATTGGAAAAGACCCTGATGCTGGGAAAGATAGAAAGCAGGAGGAGAAGGGGTCAACAGAGGATGAGGTAGTTAGATAGCATCATTGACTCAGTGGCCATGAATTTGAGCAAACTCCAGGAGATAGTGAAGGACAGGGAAGCTTGGCATGCTACAGTCCATTGCAAAGAGATTTTGCAAAGGGGTTGCAAAGAGTAGGGCACAAGCAAATGAACAACAAAAACAACCTCTATTTGCAGTATACTGTAAAAACAGTCAAAAGACACTACTCTTAACTGTAAACAATTTTTAAATATATATTAAATAATTAATATGAACTCAAAGATGGCTAATTTCAAGTCTTTAACCATTAATTACATGAAGAAGTCAATTTAATAAATGATATGGAAATATCCCAGTTGACAAAATAAAAAGTCAACCACAAAGCCTAGAACATGGCACAGTGCCTGACACAGTGTGCCCCACACATAGGTGTCACATAAAAAATCAATATGTTAAGAAAGAAACATCACCTCCCTGCTCAGAACCTTCTAACTGCTTCTCATCTCATCGCAAATGAAATCAAAGGGTCTTAAAATGGCCTACGAAGTCCCCTCTGTCTCATTTCTCACTCCTGTACCTGTGGTACTTGTATCTGACCTCCTTGTGGTTCCTAGAATATTCCATGTGCACTAGGGCTATGGTGCTTCCTTTCCTCTATACCTTGGGTTTTCTTCACCCAGATCCCTGCCTAGTTTTCTCCCTCTCAGGTCTGTATTCGAACGCCAGCTCTTCAGGGAACCTCCCTTCACCACTCTCTTTCGTTTTTCAACCTTTCATCCACACACCCTTCCCTGCTTTTGTCTCCTTTGCCTTTATCATCATTTAACGCATTATAATTCCCCCTTTTCATCTGTTTTATTGCTTGTCTCTCAACACCAGATCACCCTTTAATATTGAGAGAATATAAACTCCAAGAAGGCAATAATTTAAGCCTGCAATTTTCACTCAGATCCCAGAGCATTATGCCCTCTTATAATGGCTACACACATGGAAGAATTAATAAGTAAAAGGATAGATGAATGAATGACAACTAGAAGGTTGAGTCTGGAGAGTTGGAGAGAAGCCAGATGATGAGGTTATGGGATTTAGATCTTGTTCTAAATGCAATAATAAGTCACCAATACTCTCAGTGGAAAATGTTAAGAAAAAATTTATACTATTTTATAATTTGTAACAAGAGTGACAACTAGGGGGAGCAGGGAGTAGGCAGTAGCCCAATGTTGTCAGAGCCTCCATTCAAGATGATGGCTGCAGAGCTAGAATGAAATAAGAAATTGTCAAACTGGTGTGATGCCATGGATGCCAACAGGAGAGACTGGTTCAAAGATGAGGAAATAGTGCCAGGCAGCTCCCTGAACATGGAGGGAGTGTAGACTAAAGCAGTCTCATTGCATTTAAGGGCACAGAAGTCCTCACTTTCCTCAGCAGAAGGAGAAACTTCAAGGCTACTCACAGAAGACACAGTCTCAGGAAACCAAGCTGAGAATACCTGGGAAATCGATATTGCAGATAAGTTGGCTTTGAGAAGAGATGGCAATGGTTTTTAAATCAAAACTATATTGATCGCACATGGAGGTTGGAAGGAAATGGCTGGCATATCAAATCCTGTTCCCTTCTCATGCCATCTTACAAACAACCCTCAGTCCAATTCCACTCTTGATTCTCCACAGAATGCCCTTGAGAAATAGGAAGTAGGTTAACCTTCCCTAAGTCACTCATTCTACTGTTTAACCCTAGCTTTCTGTGCTAATGCCCTGAAATCCTAGGTAAATCCTCTAGACCACAGCCTATTTTGGGACCATAATCTCTTCTCACCACAGGATCAAACCACCTATCTCTTCAAATACAGCCAGGTTTTGTTTTGCCTTCTTAGTACATTGAATATAGAAGTTGACATCAGAGTCTGAAAGGGTAATTGTATGTGATTATATTTCTCTAACACTAATTTCAAAAGCCCACATAAACCATAATTTGCTGTGTCTTTGCAGATGTTATCTTGTGTGGTTTATAATCCATTAATTGTTATGTTGCTCAAATGTTCTTATAAATTTTCTGGGTCTGCCTACATACCTCATTTGAAAGTTACTCTCAGGTATGCTTTTTATAAACTTCAGTCATCTTCTTGAGTTCCAATGTTACTAGTTTTTAAGAAAATGAAAGAAGAAAATCTGCAATAAACAATGGTAGAGGTGCTTTACCTCCACCATTGATCCCTATACTTTCATATTTTACTTTCCTTGCCCATATTTTATGTTGTATTTGTTGCTTCTCAATCATGCCATGTTAGGAAGCTGAATGTCCATTAGCCTCCCAATTAGAAAGCTCAATCACTGGAAGACATTTTCAATATCTACAATACTTCAATCATATTTTAATTAAATGAGAATAACATGTATGTCCTTTTTCTATCTTCTTCACTCCTGTGCCTGTCACATATTACGTACTTAATGAATATATGGTGTTATGACTAAATGAGTGAATAAAAGCATTTCACAAACTTTTGGCAGAATGTGCAGTGGTCTAAACATGCTGATATTAAAAAGGAAAGGAAATTACTCTGTGCATTTAGAGGTGTGGGATTTGTCAGTGCTCTCCTAGAGAAGTTTCTGAGATGATGGAAATGTTCTACATGGTGTTGTTCAATTTGGTGTCCATTAGCCCCCATCTATGGGGTCGCACAGAGTTGGACACGACTGAAGCGACTTAGTAGCAGCAGCAGCAGCAGCAGCAGCAGCCTATGACCAAGCTAGACAGCATATTAAACAGCAGAGACATTACTTTGCCAACAAAGGTCCGTCTAGTCAAAGCTCTCGTTTTTCCAGTGGTCACGTATGGATGTAAAAGTTGGACCATAAAGAAGGCTGAGCGCTGCAGAATTGATGCTTTTGAACTGTGGTATCAGAGAAGACTCTTGAGAGTCCCTTAGGCTCCAAGGAGATCCAACCAGTCCATCCTAAAGGAAATCAGTCCTGAATATTCATTAAGGACTGATGCTGAAGCTGAAACTCCAATACTTTGGCCACCTGATGCGAAGAACTGACTCATTGGAAAGACCCTGATACTGGGAAATATTGAAGGCAGGAGGAGAAGGGGACGACAGGATGAGATGGTTGGATGGTATCACCAACTTGATGGACATGAGTCTGAGTAAGCTCTGGGAGTTGGTGATGGGCAAGGAGGCCTGGCGTGCTGCGGTTCATGGGGTCGCAAAGAGTCAGACACAATTAAGGTACTGAACTGAACTGAACTGAGCCACATTCTGCTACTGAGCATTTGAGATGTGACTAGTTTGAAAAACTGAATCTTAATCTGATTTAATTTTCACTAATTTAAAGAGCCACATGTGGCTACCACAGTGGACAGTGCCCAGTCCCATCCTTTTGAAGACTGGAAGCATATTCTTGGTGTGTGCATGCTTGTGCTCAGCTTCTCTGTCCATGGGATTCTCCAGGCACGAATACTTGAGTGGGTTGCCATGCCCTCCTCCAGGGGATCTTCGCAACCCAGGAATCAAACCTGTGTCTCTTAAGTCTCCTGCATTGGCATGCGGGTTCTTTATCACCTGGGAAGCCCCATATTCTTGATAGGCCCCTATAGTGTTAGAAATAAATTAATTCAAACACCAGTGTGAGGTGTTCAGCATCAGCCTGAGGCAGTAATGTAGTAGAGTTGGCTGGAGAAATACACTAACCACTACCACCCCCTCCAAACACACATACACACACTTCCACCTCCATCATCCATACCTTTCCCTCAGAATTTACCATGTTCAAAAGGTAATGTTTCTGCAAGCCCTGGGACTGAGTCTTACCACTTTCAGTATATCCATTTCTTAGAGGGCCTGGCACAGAGTCACCACTGAAGTGAATGCATATACAGCAATGCATTTACACTGTTTAGGTACAATTATGTCTATGTAGCACAACACCAAATATCACACATACATAGACACGACCATGATTAGGGTTTTCTCATATCCCAGTTTAACCTGGGCAATAAATATCAGGTTAAACTTACTATCCCAGTGTCCCCATTTGGATTCTCATCCTTTGATTCTCAAAAGTATCACTGTTTGAACTCTATCAAATCCCCATTCTTTATCAACTCTCCAGAGACATATATATATAAATATAATTGCTACATTTTGGAATAGCCAACTTATTATTACTATGATTATTATTAAATTCTCCTTCTTGGTCTGATCATTTTAAATGTACATTTCTTGATTAACTACAGTATGTCCTGATTAAAAGAAAATAATGTTGAAGTATAAGAGCCATTTGGTTTCCATAAAAATTGAAGACTTGACTCAAGTCATAATTAAAAAGGAATTATGTACAAAATTAACACTGAACGGTGAAATTAAACCCTTGTTGCCACCCCATGTTGTTGCAAAAACACTAAAACAAGTTGAGAAACCACTTCAAAACCAGGCATGGTGTGCTTACACTTGAGGCCACCCCTAAATCTGCCCATGGCCAAGTTACCTGGCAGATCAGACTAGAATTAGAATTCTTGTGTTGAACATTATTCAAGCTAATTTGAAATGTAATTGCATAATCACATCAATATAGTCAAAGAAATGCGGTTTTTACAGACAAGGTACAATCATTTTCTAATTACCAATTAAGAACCCTCCACAGTTTATTAGAAATGGAGAATTACAGTATGTGAATTAACCCAGTTGCCCTCTGGAAGTCCTCGGGTGACAGAAATATAAATAATTCACTGTGAAACCCTGGCTGTAATTAGTATCCTGAAACCAAAATTCATGCCCCCATGCTTTCTACCCTCTCATCTTCAATACCAATTAAATTTATTTAATCCAAGTTCCAAGGGAGAATAATATTGATCCCAGTGGCTCTGATCAGTGTGTTTGTTGTAGCTGCCAGTGAGGGGCCAACTTTTGTAAATACTAGCTGCTCAAAAATGGTCGATTTGCACAATGAAATTTAAAGTACAGCTAAGAGTTCCTGAGTAACCAGTTAAAATAGTTGCCTAAATGCATATGATGCCTGAATGCTGGATGAGCAGTCAGAACACCTAGATTCTAGCCTGAACTTCCCTCTCAAATTGTCTGAACCCCCAGGTTCCTCATGTACAGAACCAGCATAATTACCCCGAACTACGTATCACACAAGGTTAGAAGGGCTCAAACAAAGGAAATAAAGTGTGTGGAAGTGCTCTATAAAATGAGTCTCACTATACACACACAATCAAATATTTTAAGGTATTCTTTAAGTAGAACTATAGTGATAGCAGTCCTTCTCTAGGAATCAGCGCACTCAATGAAACTGGCAAGTGTCCCTGCTAGCCTGAGGGGTCTCTGTTTCCCTAGCCCAAGAAAGCTCTTTGAGAGACCTGTCTCTGCCTTTGGAGTTTCCACTCTAGCCCTCCACCTCCCACCTCTAAGAGTGTCAACAGTTGCCCCCCAAAATCTTGCTGGAAAGATCAGCTTTGTGTTTTCTTTATTCCCTATGCACCTCAATACAACAGGACATTTTGTTCTACCTCTCAAAACATTTTGACCAAGGCCCCTCGCTGCCATTATATGCCCAGATCAATGCAAATTTCCATGGGAAAAATCCCTGCCATAGTTATTGCTATTGCAGTCCCTGCATGACCAGGAAAGGTAGCTGGTTACTCTCTCCACCAAAATAGGATTGCTGTCTGTGTAAGTTCCCAGGTCACACCCAGAATCAGGAAATGCCCCTCCCTCAAATTTAAAAGAAAAAAAAAGGTGGAGATTGCTACCTCACTTCTCCCTGGAATTTTGGTTTCTCTCATCCCTGTGCCCCCACAACTCTCTGATATTTTCAACAACAAAAAAAATTATTTTCTAAGGCTTTTTTTTCCCGATATACACTTTTCTGCTGTGTCCTGTTACATCATTTCTGGGGGTGGAAGTCATATCAAGATCTTTTAAATGCTGTACTAACAAATTTTGCACACATCCTTTAAGTAAGTTTTAAAAATTAAACCTCAATTTTACTTAAATCTTGAGGCTCCAATTTTCTAATGAATGGTATATTTAACCTTGAATCCTAATCGATGGTTTTTTCAGAAAATGATATTATTTCAACAGATTCTCTAGCACAGGTACAAGGAGACTGACACCAGAAGTGTTTGGCATTAACACTGTCACATCACATGGAATGGCCACTCATGGCATCACTTATAAGGTTCTTTTTGATCTTGACTTAGAAAAAATATTAATCACAGGATTATATTGAGATTATATGATATCTTTTCCATAGAAGTGAAAATAAAATTGAAGACATTGCTTCTGCATTATTAAGTATTGTGTGGTAATTCCCTCCATACATCTAATAAAGAAATATATGTACAGAGAGGTAGAGTAAATTGCCCAAGAGTACAGAGTTTCCTGATGGAAAGTTTTCAAAATAAATTAACCCAGATTTCAAGGTTGTCCTTCTTAGAGGACTGACTCCTACCTCTATCTGATGGCAATAAATGTCCCTCTCCCCAAGACTGATAATTCAATCCTTCTGGTGTGAATAAGCAATGGCTTTTGGTCAGTCCTATCAAATTATTAATTTTAAAACTCTAAGTACAATCAACAAAAGAGACAGGTAAGAAATGTTTGAACTTAGTAGCAAGTCAGATGGGTTAAAACCTGGAAACCACGAGAACACTCTCTAAGGTGCTAAAGCACTTCCCACCAATTGCGAATCATGAAAAATGCACCAATTCATAAATAATTACTATTACAAAGAATCCCTCCTCTTTAATGTTGGGAGCATATCTGAAGAGGGCACAGATGAATCCGTGTGGGATGCCCATGGGCAGAGACACAAAGGAACCTCAGGAGCTACAGACACACAGGGAACCAATGGCCCACTTAAATGGCCTCAAGTGCTGCTCTCAGTACAGCTAGCTATTGAATGAGATAAAATAAATTCCAGGTCATGATAAAAATAAATAATGCTCTTCACTTTGTATTATCTAGAAAATTGCTTGTGGAAATATCACAAAAGAAAACAAGATAACACAGGCTTTATTTCCAGCTTTGTCGATAGCTAATTGGGTGAATGTTACCAAGTCTGGATTTTCCTTTTTTTTTTTTTTGTCTGTTTATTTGTTTGTAAAGTAGGAATCATGTACACATTTCCTACTTGCTGTGTGAGATGCAGATTAGAGCAAATCTGAAACAACTTGTGAACTCCATACCACTACCTATAAATAACACATTAATATAGAAAAAACATGTTATTTTTATAGAATTGTACACCTGTCCAAGAGGAACTAAAAAGCCTCTTGATGAAAGTGAAAGAGGAGAGTGAAAAAGTTGGCTTAAAGCTCAACATTCAGAAAACAAAGATCATGGCATCCGGTCCCATCACTTCATGGCAAATAGATGGGGAAACAGTGGGAATAGTGTCAGACTTTATTTTTGGGGGCTCCAAAATCACTGCAGATGGTGACTGCAGCCATGAAATTAAAAGACACTTACTCCTTGGAAGAAAAGTTATGACCAACCTAGACAGCATATTCAAAAGCAGAGACATTACTTTGCCGACTAAGGTCCGTCTAGTCAAGGCTATGGTTTTTCCTGTGCTCATGTATGGATGTGAGAGTTGGACTGTGAATAAGGCTGAGCGCCGAAGAATTGATGCCTTTGAATTGTGGTGTTGGAGAAGACTCTTGAGAGTCCCTTGGACTGCAAGGAGATCCAACCAGTCCATTCTGAAGGAGATCAGCCCTGGGATTTCTTTGGAAGGAATGATGCTAAAGCTGAAACTCCAGTATTTTGGCCACCTCATGCTAAGAGTTGACTCATTGGAAAAGACTGTGATGCTGGAAGGGATTGGGGGCAGGAGGAGAAGGGGACGACAGAGGATGAGATGGCTGGATGGCATCACTGACTCAATGGACGCGAGTCTGAGTGAACTCCAGGAGTTGGTGATGGACAGGGAGGCCTGGCGTGCTGCGATTCATGGGGTCGCAAAGAGTCGGACACGACTGAGCGACTGAACTGAACTGAACACCTGTCCAAAACCAAGCCACTTTCATTTGTGATTTTTTTCCTCCTCTGTACTACAAACGTACAAGTAGGAATACAATCAAATGAAATACAGAGATTTTTAATGGGGTTGGTCCCTCCTGCCAGCTCCTCTTTTCCTGGTGAAGAGAGAGTTCCCTTGGCTAACACCTGGATTTAAACATTTCACTAATAGCAGAATAACTTGTTTGTAGGTAACTAGATCAGCGATGCAGACCAACACCTACTTGAGAGGGATATGGCTGCTTTATGTTACCACCAAATGTAACCAAAGTCCTGACAGAAACCGCAGTTAGTCTCTGTTGGAATAACAAAGGGACATCAGAATACTGAGAAGATGAAAGACAGCTGAGGTAGTTGGCAGCTAAAAATAGATCCTGCTTCACTGTAAATCTGTGCAAAACAAAGTGGCACAAGGGTAAGAATGCTGAAAGACACAGGCGCAGTAGCAGCCCAGGGGTTTGGGTGAGGGGCCAACGTAGCTTTACTTTAAGGTTCTGCTAACAACTGTCATGAGTGACCTCAGGACAGAGTTGAAACCATAGCAACCTAGCACCTTCCCCTCTCTAAGTGGACTACTGAGGTTTTACTGAAGACCTTACCTGTTCATCACACGCTAGATATGCTGCCTTTAGAGTCTCAGACAGACCCAGAAGTGAGGCAAAAGTTTTTTTTTTCTTCAGGTAAATTACTGTGATATTAGGCAAGAAGATAAAAAGTCAATTCATATGACTGTATGCTTATTTGTGATTATCAAAATCAAGTGAAAATGGTTTATTTCTGAGGCAGACATTCTCTGATATTTTATTCTCCAAGCCTTATAAATTAGAATCAGCCATCTGGGTTTGGTATCAGAGCTTGTGTGTGTAACTTCCTGGTGGGAGAACTTAACTTGTGAAGCTCATCTTTCCAACACAGACTTTGATGCCCACAGCCAGGCTGAGCTGTGACTTGGAGGCCAGTCACCCCCGAGCCTCCCAAACTTGAAGTGGGACTTTGTGTGAATGAAAAATAAATGCTTGCTCTTTTAGGCCACTGGAATTTGGGGACCGCCTAGCTTTTCAGCTGGTTCTCAAGGGGGTCACCGCTAAAATCCTTAAAATCTTATTCTTAGTATAGCTTTGGCTTAGGGAATAAGCAGTAAGGAAAATTATATTACAAGCTGGTAAGATGGCAAGCCATGTTATAAAGTAGCAAATTATTTGGTAAACAATCATGTCTGACAATTTTTGAGACAGTTCATGTACCTCATCTTATTGTAGCTCTACAGAAAGTAATTGGAAAACAGAATACTAAAAGCACGAGTTAGTTATTACTGGATGCATTTGACAAAGTGCTGTAAGAGATTAGCTCAGAAAAGAATTTCCATTTGTAAGCAGGAATAAAAGGGAATAGAGAGAGTCCAAAAATTCTCTGGTTTGCATGTCGGGAGACCCTCATCCCTAGCTGGTGAAAGGTAAAAGTATAAAGCCTTTGTCCCCTCATTTTGGCCTTAAGTAGTTTTCCCACATACTGACCAAATACAGCATTTGTCATTGCGGATCATTCCCTCAAAACACCTCCTTCACTTGGCTTCACCCTGCTTTCTTGCTTTTCCTCCCTCCTCACTGATTAATCAATCATTTAGTTTCCTTTATGGTTCTTCTCCATCTCCCCGACCTCTGGACTCTGCAGGGCCATCAGGCTTTGCCCACGGGCATTTTCCACATCCGCAGTACACTCGCTCCTTGGAGACCTCATGGCTTTCTGTTCCACATGTGCACAGACAATTCCCAGCTTCTGCCCCAAATTCTAGCTGTCTATTGACATTTCTGGAGAAGGCAATGGCATCCCACTCCAGTTCTCTTGCCTGGAAAATCCCATGGACAGAGGAGCCTGGTAGGCTGCAGTCCATGGGGTCTCTAAGAGTCGGGCACAACTGAGCGACTTCACTTTCGCTTTTTACTTTCATGCATTGGAGAAGGAAATGGCAACCCACTCCAGTGTTCTTGCCTGGAGAATCCCAGAGACAGAGGAGCCTAGTGGGCTGCTGTCTGTGGGGTGGCACAGAGTCGGACACGACTGAAGCGACTCAGCAGCAGCAGCAATAGCAGCATTGACATTTCTGCTTGGGTTGCAAAGAGACCTCTCAAACTTTCTGTGTCAGAACTGGATACATCCCCCACAAATAAAGACATGCCTTATCCCCCAAAACTGCTCTTTCAACAGGCTTCTCATCTGAGCAAGTAGAAATCCCATCCGTCCACTTTCAGTGCCATAAACCTCGGTGCCTGCTTGTCTTCCCTCCCTCACAGCCTGCATCCAATCCATTAGCAACCTAATTAGATCTGTTTTTCACATCACCCTTCTCACCACCGCTTCCATTAACACCTCAGTGTTAGTGCCCCCATCTCTTTCCAGAATTACTCCCACAGTTTTCTAACTCTTCTCCCTACTTTCTCCCTTACCCGCCACCTAGAATCTATTCTCATCACAGCCTATGGATGCATTTAAAACACAGGTCACAGCATGCGACTTTCCAGGCTCAACACTCTAAAGTGGTTCCCACATGACTCCGAACAGCCCTCTCAGTGGCCTGCAAAAGCCTGACTTCACCATTTACTCTTTACTCCTTCCTTTATTCCAGCCACAGTGGCTGCTTACTTTTCCTCAAATATGCCAAGCACACCCCCACCTCAGGGCCTTTGCAACTGATTTTCTCTTTACCTGGAATATGCATCCCTCTTTCAAATTATTACTCAGATGTCACCTCCTTTTACCTATTTTTCACAGGACCCACAGGAGAGTTTCAGGTGCACTGCAGACCCCCATTATACTTGAAAGTCTAAACACAGATACTGAGCTGATACTGAGGATCAACCCTTTTTCTCAGCAGATTCATTCTTCTTCTTGCTGAGAAGATAGCAGAGACTGAGCGAAGGTCCCTCACAACTAGATAACATCCCAAGACAAGAGAGCTTGCCCAGGAGTGCAGGGTCTGTGGGCGAAAGAACAGACACCGCCCTGGAAGCCATGAGTCCAGGGCTTTCCCGCTTCACTCAGAACACCCGCTCCACACAGATGCACACACACATATCCATATGTGTGTATACATGCATGTGTGCATGCTAAGTCACTTCAATTGTGCCCAACTCTTTGCAACCCTATGGAGTATAGCCTGCCAGGCTCCTCTCTCCATGGGATTCTCCAGGCAAGAATACTGGAGTGGGTTGCCATTCCCTGCTCCAGGGGATCTTCCCGACCCAGGGATCAAACCCAAGTCTCCTGTGTCTCCTGCACTGCAAGCAGATTCTTTACCTCTGAGTCACTGAGGAAGCCCATATGTGTATACACGTATCAGTTCAGTTCAGTCGCTCAGTTGTGTCTGACTCTTTGCGACCCCATGAATTGTAGCACATCAGGCCTCCCTGTCCATCACCAACTCCTGGAATTCACTCAAACTCACGTCTATTGAGTCGGTGATGCCATCTCATCCTCTGTCGTCCCCTTCTCCTCCTGCCCCCAATCCCTCCCAGCATCAGAGTCTTTTCCAATGAGTCAACTCTTCGCATGTGGTGGCCAAAGTACTGGAGCTTCAGCTTCAGCATCATTCCTTCCAAATATGTATATGCATATACTCATGTGCATGTACATACATGTGCGTGCCTAACTGGTTTCTAAAAACCTTAAGAACCAACTTGCCCTGAGTGACCCTGCAACAGCAGGCAGCACCTCTGTCCTTGGTAGCTTTTTAAACTCAGTATAGAGGCTGTAATCAGTGACATCTAAAAACGCCTACTTTTCCTTCCAGGACTAAAGAACAGATATCTATTTTACATTCCAGCACGGGTTTCAGAGTTCCATACAAAGATAGAATCTATACCCTTGGCAAATAACACTGTCTGGATTACCTTAAACATGTCACGAAGCCTGATTTGGCTCAGCAAATCATCTACTAACGACCCCACTTTCCCGGCAGTGTTTTTTCCTGACACCAGGAAACATAGTCTTCCTAATGTTTCCAGATTCCTCATATTCATGTTTTAAGATGTTTTTGCAAATTGTCCTGCACTGGTTTTAAAGTTAGATTTCCATTTCAGTATTCATGCTGCAGTTTAAGGAAAACTAAATCCTCTTACAAATCATGTGTCAACAATCCGAACAGACCATTGTGGCCGAATGTAAGCAACCCAGAAAGATAAGTCAAGTGTACGCTCCTAGAATTTAGTCAGACCGCTAACAGCAGGTCGTAGATGATACGCTCTGATAGACGGCTACTTAACATTGCTTGGAAGATCTCAATCGTCAGCCTTATCTTTTTTGCTAATAGACTCCCTCACAATAAAAGAGGAAATAGAATTCAGAAATAAAGGAGACATTTTAGTTGCTCCTTCTCTTGCTGTTCATCATAGGTGCTTTTCCTTGCTGCCAGCTCAGTACATATGCAGGTTTAATGTACTTGGATATAGGTAAATCCAGACACAGGTGTGTTTTTCATCAACTAGGAGACGCCCGGGCTTGATTTACACTGTCCAGCCAAGCTAACCAAGCCAAAGTCCATCCAGCTGTGCTGGCCGTCCTGCATCTAAATCCCCCTTTATACGCTGTTTGCCGTGAACACTGCTGTGTGAAAATCGGTCACCTAGAAATGCAAGGTGAAATAAGCAAACCTCACTTGCACCCTGTACTTGGTCGCGGAATGTGCCCAGTGTACTGTGGGGCCAGTGTGAGGAAAGCAGGAGAGACTCCATCTTGAAGCCTGTCATCCATCCTAAAGACAGGATTCACACTGGGCCTGAACCCTGCCCAAGAGTGAAGAAACCGTTGCTAGGGAAAACCAGGTCTCCTGGAGACTTCCGTCCCTACAGATGGCAAACGGAGATTGTAGCTGAGGTCAGGCTGCCCCTGTTAGATTAACTATGGAGGCATCCCCCTTTTTGTATAATCATTGTTCCTCACCTTTAACCTTAATTGCTTGTTCTCCTAGCACCTACCTGTTATAAAACTCAGTCATGCACAACAAAGAGGTTGCTAACATGCAACCAGTCACGTAGTGGGGGGTATAAAACTGGGCCTCTCAGAAACATCAGGGTCCTTGTTGGGAACTGATTCCCCTTGGATCTGCTGGCGTAATAAACTGTACTCCACTGTCTTGAGTGTCCTCCGAGGTGAGCTTTACGACTCCATATCCCACAACATACTCAGTGCCGAAGAAGAAAATGGGATGCGAACATCCATTTGTCCCAATTCAGGGCTCCATTAGGGTAATTATAAACCAGTGCCCCTGGTGTGAATGGAATACACGATACTCAAAATGCTGCTCCTTTGGGGGAACCATTATATTCATTTTACAACCACCCCATCCACGTAAAGAAAACATCCTTCCTCTTGTTAGTCAGAAAACAACCCATCAAACTCTCCCTCAGTTGAACTAGGGGAAACATTTTACTCTAATACGTGGTCTTGATATTTTCACCTTTAAAGCTTTAATATTTTCCTGTTGTGTGCACTCATGCACCGCTGGCTTCCACACCCTTGTGTATCCCTTTGTCATACCAGGGTCATGGCAGCTCACCTTTTAAACAACCCATACTGAGCTGGAGCAAGTTTGGAGAAACAAACAGCTCACCTTTTAAACAACCCATACTGAGCCGGAGCAAGTTTGGAGAAACAAACAGACATAGCTGGCAAACAGGAACTGAGAAGTTCGTTTTCTGTGAGTTACTGAGATCCATGTAAGGCTTTATTTCCTTTTTACTACTCACATGTTTTACCTATCAAACACTAAGTGGGGAAACTTCCCTAGTGATCCAGAGGCTAAGACTCCATGCTCCCAAGGCAGGGGGCCTGGCATTTGATCCCTGGTCATGGAACTAGATCCCACACACTGCAACGAAAGGATCTTGCATCCCACAGCTAAGATCTGGTGCAGCCAAACGAACAAAAATAAGTAAACATATTTTTAAAAAACACACAAACTGGTTTGCTGCCTTTCTTTGGTAGCCAGAAGGAAGTTAACATACAAATAACTCCATGCCTTTGCCTATATCTCTAATGATTGATCCCAGGAGAACCAGTTCTGGGAACATTACTAGACAGGGTCTTAGGCAGAACCATCACCCAGTGGTCTCTCTCTCTTCATGTGTTTGCCTTTTTTAATTTTATAGACCAGCCCAAAGAAAAACTCCTTCAGAAATGAGTGGGGTTTTTTTCCCATGGACCCTGTAATGTTGTGCAGCATTTTAAAGACACTAAACCCTTGGCTTCTATTTATTATGATTTACTCTTACACACGAGCTTCCCAGGTGACACCAGTCGTAAAGAATCTATCTGGTAATGCAGGAGATATGAGAGACCCAGTTTCAATCCGTGCGTCTGGAAGATGCCCTGGAGGAGGGCCTGGCCATCCACCCCAGTATTCTGGCCTGGAGCACCCCCTGGACAGAGGAGCCTGGCGGGGTCCATGGGGTCGCAAAGCATCAAACGTGACTGAAGCGACTTAGCACGCACGCACACAATCTTATACATATGGAAATAGTACCTCCAATTAATCCTAGTTCCTTAAAGATATTTGGGCATTTTGTTCCCATAATATCCCATAGTGTTAGGCAGGAGTTACATAAACGTTGAAAGAATGAAGGAATGGAAGAGTGAATGAGTGAACAAACTGTGTCTTTGTTGGCCCCTCAGGTGTTCTGTTTTTTGTTTTCTTCAGGGAATACTCTGCTTGACTCACTGTGTGTGTGTGTGTGTGTGTGTATTTCTGTGTGAGTGTGTGCACATAGCACACATGTACATGTAAATTATTCCAATTTTTACCTCCTGATATAGTCTGGTTCGAATCTTCAAGACTCCGTGCATCTTCTCTCAAGTGGCAGCTTGCCAGCCTCCTCATTTCCACCCTGAGTTCCAACCACCCTCTTCCAGAGTCATGATCCAGCTTCTTCATAGGTTCCGAAAGCAGAGGAAGTCAAGTCGTGGATAACTGGAGAGTTAAGTAAAGTACGACATCAGCTGTTAGATAAGGAGAATGAAACCACTGGAAAGAGTGAGATGGCTATAAAATTAGTTCCTATGCAACTTTTATTACATGCAGTCACCACTATATCAATACTTTCCCATTGTATAGCCTCTTTATCCCCAAATTATTTTTGTAGCCATCCATTAATTAACATTCACGGTGTTTGTTTGTTTTTAACATTCACGGTGTTTTGAGTCATATCACTTGATTCATTTTGTGCTATCTTGAAAGCTGTCATATACTGGAGTTTCACCAGCCATATTTCTGAAGCAGTTTGAGCCAAGTCTCAATTTCTCACTTCCAGAATTGTATCCCTATTAATAAAAGACACACATCACAAGAATGGAGTTGGGAGAGGAGACACACTTCTACTCTTTCTGTGTTGAAACAAGATTCAGAGTCCTTTAAAAGAAATGAGAAAGGACAAAATGCTCAGGTGTGAAAACTTAAAACATTGTATGAAAAAGCCTCTTCCTTAAAAGGTAAGGAGAGGAACATAAACTAAATTTTTGATCTTGTTGTAGAGATAACTGTTCTATAAAAACAATTATTCATAAACTTCCAATGTTCTGCCCACCCTTCCCATGTAATAACTCCATTTAATTAAAGTTGTCACTTATTTGTAAATGCTTTTTTAAGAAATAGAAACAAGAACCCAACAAATAAATAACCAAATTTGGATGATTTGAATATGTTTGGAATGTTGAGAATCTATTTACATTTTAATAAGGTATTTCTTCAGTGCAGGTATTAGATAAATCTCCACAGAGATGAGGCTAGGACACAGAATTAAGAAGAAAGAAGCGCCCTTGACAATTTGGAGAAAAGGAAAGATAAGCAGAGTGGTGTTTAATAGAAACAGATGTGGATGTAATCCCTTTAGGAAGAAAAAAAAAGCTGTACAAATATAACATAAGAGATAGGGAAATGGCTTTAAACACAAAGAATGAAAAAACCTGGAAGAGTTTTGAGAAACCCAAGCTCAGAATGGCTTCATGACTCAGACTCTCTTCCAAGTCACATCCCAACATGGTGTGTTATATGGATAACTTAAAGAAAGACATGGTGTTATACACATTATATTATTTATAAGAAAGAGTAACATGGGTTTCTGAAAGTGGAAACAGAGGGCTGAAAAAAGGAGGGTTTGTCAGCCTAAAATGAACACATCATTATATATATATATATACAGTCACAGACACATATTCTGGTTGGCACATTTCTAATCTATGACCAGTGACAATTGTTTTCTAGTCCAGCAAGAAGGATTTGAATCAACCATAAGGATAAACCTATTGATTAAGATAGAGCATTAAAATACATTAATGGGAGTCAAGAATTCTATTAACTCTATTTTCTTTTAAAAATGATTACTTGTACTTGTGCAATGCTTTGCACACTTTGTTGTTTTTTAGTCACGAAGTCATGTTCAATTCTTGTGACTCCATGGACTGCAGCCCGCCAGGCTCGTGTGTCCATGGGATTTCCCAGGCAAGAGTACTAGAGTGGGTTGCCACTTACTTCTCCAAGAGATCTTCCCGACCCAAGGATTGAACTGGCATCTCCTGCACTGGCAGGCCGATTCTCTACCACTGAGCCACCAGGGAAACCCTTGGATGCCTTGCAGGAGTATAAGTAGATCGAGACTTATAACCCTACCATCAACTGATACATGGTTAATGGTTAAGTGATGAGGAGAATTTTGCAGAAAAGTTGGGTAGGACAAAATGTCTCCCAGTCCACTTTGACTCAGAATAGCATTCCCTCACTTTTCAAAAATATTTTCTCTGCCTGAGAAAATATTTCCACTCTTTGTTTTATGTTGTCCTCAATTTTAAGGAATTGAGACTCTGTGACACCTCCACATTGCTCTATAAAGAAAATGAAATGAACAGACAGGCTGTCACAGAAAACTTTTACTGGAGAGGATTCAGAGAAACAGGTATGCAAATCTTCCTAAAAACAATAGAAAGTAGCAATTCTGATTCTTCTAAATTTTGATCCTTCACTCCTGCGTCTCAGGCTGGAAGTCACAACTCTAAACACACCTCTCGAAGTACCCTTCATTGACAGCTATTACAGAATACTGTGAACAGTATTATATTACAGTGAATCAACTATGCCCAGTGATTCAACTAATTCTAAAGCTGTGAGGTGTGTGTGTGAAGAGGAAAAGTTAAAATTTCACCTCCTGCCTCTATAACTCAGCTTGCCCCTTGTAAAGCCTGGATCACGTAGGTCACGTAGTCTCGGAAAGTGGGGACTTGCAGTTCTAGGAACTGGAGTCTCTCTCACTCACCTTGTCCTGCTGTTTGCAGTCACCCAGCCCCTGCAAACCGGCTTAATCATGCCTGTCCAGGTGAGGCATCCCCCTCCCCATCTTGACCACTGTTCCCGTGCACACAAAACCCCTTAGTTTAAACCAGCCTACTAACAGCTAGTGTTGCCCACTACAGTCTGTCTATAAAAACCCTGTAATCCCTTTGTTCGGGGCTCAGAGCTTGCAGTGTTAACCCCTCTGGGCCCGATGGCGTAATAGACCAGAGTTCTCCCGCTCTGCAAGTGTGGTGCTTGGTTTCTCGAGTGCTGGTTTCTGCAACAGGCTCAGCCGCTCAGTCTTCCCTGACTCTTTGCAGCCCCATGGACTGTAGCCCGCCAGGCTCCTCTGCTCATGGAATTTTCTAGGCAAGAACACCATTTCCTTTTCCAGGGATCTTTCCAACCAGGGATTCTTGTGTCTCCTGCATTGGCAGGCTGATTCTTTACCACTAGCGCCACCTGGAAAGCCCTAGCTTTAAATCAGTTCAGTTCAGTTCAGTCGCTCAGTCGTGTCCAACTCTTTGCGACCCCATGAACTGCAGCACGCCAGGCCTCCCTGTCTATCACCAACACCTGGAGTTTACCCAAACTCATGTCCATCGAGTTGGTGATGCCATGCCATCCAGCCATCTCATCCTCTGTCGTCCGCTTCTCCTCCTGCCCACAATCCCTCCCAGCATCAGGGTCTTTTCCAATGAGTCAACTCTTCACATAAGGTGGCCAAAATATTGGAGTTTCAGCTTCAGCATCAGTCCTTCCAATGAACACCCAGGACTGATCTCCTTTAGGATAGACTGGTTGGATCTCCTTGCAGTCCAAGGGACTCTCAAGAATCTTCTCCAACACCACAGTTCAAAAGCATCAATTCTTCAGCGCTCAGCTTTCTTCACAGTGCAACTCTCACATCCATACATGACCACAGCAAAAACCATAGCCTTGACTAGACGGACCTTTGTTGGCAAAGTAATGTCTCTGCTTTTCAATATGCTATCTAGGTTGGTCATAACTTTCCTTCCAAGGAGTAAGTGTTTTTAATTTCATGGCTGTAATCACCATCTGCAGTGATTTTGGAGCCAAAAAAAAAAAAGTCTGACATCGTTTCCACTGTTTCCCCATCTATTTCCCATGGCGTGATGGGACCGGATGCCATGATCTTCGTTTTCTGAATGTTGAGCTTTAAGCCAACTTTTTCACTCTCCTCTTTGACTTTCATCAAGAGGCTTTTTAGTTCCTCTTCACTTTCTGCCATAAGGGTGGTGTCATCTGCATATCTGAGGTTATTGATATTTCTCCCAGTAATCTTGATTCCAGCTTGGGCTTCTTCCAGCCCAGCGTTTCTCATGATGTTCTGCATATAAGTTAAATAAGCAGGGGGACAATATACAGCCCTGACGTACTCCTTTTCCTATTTGGAACCAGTCTGTTGTTCCATGTCCAGTTCTAACTGTTGCTTCCTGACCTGCCTACAGGTTTCTCAAGAGGCAGGTCAGGTGGTCTGGTATTCCCATCTCTTTCAGAATTTTCCACAGTTTATTGTGATCCACACAGTCAAAGGCTTTGGCATAGTCAATAAAACAGAAATAGATGTTTTTCTGGAACTCTCTTGCTTTTTCCATGATCCAGCGGATGTTGCCAATTTGATCTCTGGTTCCTCTGCCTTTTCTAAAACCACCTTGAACATCTGGAAGTTCACGGTTCACGTACTGCTGAAGCCTGGCTTGGAGAATTTTGAGCATGACTTTACTAGTGTGTGAGATGAGTGCAATAGTGCGGTAGTTTGAGCATTCTTTGGCATTGCCCTTCTTTGGGGTTGGAATGAAAACTGACCTTTTCCAGTCCTGTGGCCACTGCTGAGTTTTCCAAATTTGCTGGCACATTGAGTGCAGCACTGTCACAATATCATCTTTCAGGATTTGAAATAGCTCAACTGGAATTCCATCACCTCCACTAGCTTTGTTCGTAGTGATGCTTTCTAAGGCCCACTTGTCTTCACATTCCAGGATGTCTGGCTCTAGGTGAGTGATCACACCATCGTGATTATCCGGGTTGTGAAGATCTTTTCTGTACAGTTCTTCCGTGTATTCTTGCCACCTCTTCTTAATATCTTCTGCTTCTGTTAGGTCCGTACTATTTCTGTCCTTTATCAAGCCCATCTTTGCATGAAATGTTCCCTTGGTATCTGTAATTTTCTTGAAGAGATCTCTAGTCTTTCCCATTCTGTTGTTTTCCTCTATTTCTTTGCACTGATTGCTGAGGAAGGCTTTCTTATCTCTTCTTGCTATTGTTTGGAACTCTGCATTCAGATGCTTATATCTTTCCTTTTCTCCTTTGCTTTTCACTTCTCTTCCTTTCACAGCTATTTGTAAGGCCTCCCCAGACAGCCATTTTGCTTTTTTAAATTTTTTTTCCATGGTGATGGTCTTGATCCCTGTCTCCTGTACAAAGTCACGAACCTCCGTCCATGATTCATCAGGCACTCTGTCTATCAGATCTAGTCCCTTAAATCTATTTCTCACTTCCACTGTATAATCATAAGGGATTTGATTTAGGTCATACCTGAATGGTCTAGTGGTTTTCCCTCTTTCTTCAATTTGAGTCTGAATTTGGCAATAAGGAGTTCATGATCTGAGCCACAGTCAGCTCCTGGTCTTGTATTTGCTGACTGTATAGAGCTTCTCCATCTTTGGCTGCAAAGAATATAATCAGTCTGATTTCAGTGTTGACCATCTGGTGATGTCCATGTGTAGAGTCTTCTCTTGTGTTGTTGGAAGAGGGTGTTTGCTATGACCAGTGCATTCTCTTAGCAAAACTCTATTAGCCTTTGCCCTGCTTCATTCGTACTCCAAGGCCAAATTTGCCTGTTACTCCAGGTGTTTCTTGACTTCCTACTTTTGCATTCCAGTCCCCTATAATGAAAAGGACATCTTTTTTGGGGTGTTAGTTCTAAAAGGTCTTGTAGGTCTTCACAGAACCATTCAACTTCAGCTTCTTCAGCATTACTGGTTGGGGCATAGACTTGAATTACCATGATATTGAATGGTTTGCCTTGGAAACGAACAGAGATCATTCTGTTGTTTTTGAGATTGCATCCAAGTACTGCATTTCAGACTCTTGCTGACCATGATGGCTACTCCATTTCTTCTGAGGGATTATTTTTCCATAAATGTTAAGTAAAATTTCTCCACCAATAAATTTATTGTGCATAGTTGTGGTTATGATACACACATTTATTCTGCATAGTTGTGATACAAAAAAGCAAACAGCCTTCAGCTAGAACAGTCACAGGGAGAGGAGCACAGCTGCACGGTGTAGGATACATTTCCCTACCACCTGAATCCCCAGTAAGCCATGCTTTCTGCCTCCTAATGCAAGGAGAATCTTTAGAGGATAAAGACAGCAGCGGGGCCAAGTCACAGTGAAATGTTCCCGAAGCTAACAAGTAAAGGATCAGCATTTTGTGACGCCTATTATAGATGAACAAAGAGTATAATAAAGGAAGTCCATTTCAAGTATATGTAGATTCAGAATAAATTCTCTACATGTGATCATTATTACTAAAATTAGTGTTGCAAGAAGGTTTATGTACTCTAAAGAAATCATTTCAGCATCATCACAAAATATTGCATTAAAAACTTCATCTGTGCTTTTATTATTAAATAATAATAATTATTATTTGGCTGCACTGTGAGGCATGCAGGATCTCATTTCCCCAGTCAGGGATCAAACTCACACCCCCTGCAGTAGAAGCGTAGTCTTAACCACTGGATGGCCAGGGAAGTCCCCATTCATGGTTCATAAAATACAGCAGACAGTGGATGTTATCTATTATAAAGTGAGAAATCGGTACTCAAGGAGGCCAAACTAGGCAAAAAGCACCTTTTCTAGAATCTGTATTAACAGAGATTATCTCTCTCATATAATTCTTTCCTTAAATACTCTGAGGAGCTTTGAGCAGGTCTTCCTATTTCCATGGCAGTTTATTTCATTAATGGTATGGCATATCGGCTACGACTAGCAGTTTGCTAGGTATCATCAGCTAGGTAGGAAAAGCACTTAAGAGTCTACTCACAAGCGCCTAGATGGGGACACTTCACACACACACACACATACCAGCGGTGTGCATGGATGTAATAGTCCAAGCATAAGGACATGAACTTTGCCTTGGGGGAGAGTAGAAATGGGAAGTGTTCCTCACAACAGGCAGGAGGTGGGGCGAGAGGAAACAGACCGAAGGAGCCTCCTGTGGCCCCCGGGACTGGGAGCAGGAGCTGGGGCTCTAGGGAAGGAGGCATACAAGGTTGGCTCTGCACACACTCAGTCAGAGGCTGGACGAGGTGCTACCACACCGGGCCTGGTGCTGCAGCTCCCTCATCAACCACAGCTCTAGCTGGGAGCAGAGAAGGACCTGCACACAGAGGAGTGCTTGAAGTCGAGAGAATGTCAGCCCACTGGGGGGTTATTATGTCAAACGACACATCATAGCATCATTGCTACCACATCATGAGATTTTCCTTCATGTTTACACAGTCAAGGGAAATCTAAAACTTTAGTGCTTGGATGAGCACCTTGGGTCATGCACCTTGGATCAGCCTATTCAACAAACCATCATTTCCAGCCACAGTCCTTTTGCATTTCTTCCTGTCCGTTTCCAGTAACAATCTCACTCTGACACTCGCCCCCAGAGCAGGAGCTGTGCCCAGCAGACTCTCCTGTTTTGATATTCCCCACGTAGCTTCAGGAAAGTGGCCGGAATGATTGAAGCCTATTAAATACCTGTTGTGGGTCTGTAGAAATCACCAGGAAAATATCACATCTGTAACTATCACCAAGTATTTCAATTTAGTAGTTAGAAATACAGGCTTCTTATCAAAATGGATTTTCTCTTCCTAGAGAGATAGTTAAGCCAGGATTCCCAATTCTTATCCGTGCGTATGTGCATGCTAATTCGCTTCAGTCATGCCTAACTGTTTGTGACCCTGTGGACTGTAACCTACCAGGCTCCTCTGTCCATGGGATTTTCCAGGCAAAAGTACTGGAGTGGGTTGTTAGGCCCTCCTCCGGGGGATCTTCCCGACCCAGAGACTGAACCTGCGTCTCCTGCAACTCTTCCATTGCTGGTGGATTCTTGACCGCTGAACTACCAGGGGAGCCCCAGGTCTTATCCATTTTTCCTTAAAAATTAATTGCTCTTAATAAGTGGTGCTGATCGGGAGAAAGGACCTTGGATGTGGGCTGATTCTGTCCTGCTCTGTCACCTCCTTGCCCCAGATCAGTGGAGAGCTGAGTGACTGCCATGTTGCCAAGCAACTCTGTAAAGACTATGACTCTTGTTAATTAATGAATGAACGAACTCTGAAGGGCACTTAGACAACATGGGCTATCTTGTCCTGCCAGGGCGGGGGAAATACCACAGGGACACAGTGAGAAGACCAGTCACAGAAGGAGTTGGGTGGACACAGTTTACACAGGCAAGATTTCCTGCCATTTCCCACAACAGGGATGGGCCATGAGGGCATTATGCTAAGTGAGATAAGCCGGATGGAAAAGATAAACACCATATGGTATCAGTTAGATGTGGAGTTTTTAAAAGCTGACCTTGTTAAAAACAGAGAGTAAAATGGTGGTTTTAGGGGTTGGGGGTGGGGTGCTGGGGATATTTGGGAGATGTTGTTTGGGGGTACAAACTTTCAACTAGTAGATTAGTAAACCCTGGAGATCTAATGCCCAGCATAGAGATTATAGTCAACAATACTATATTATAAACTTTAAAGTTTCTGAGAGACTAGATCTCAGTTGTTCTCACCACTAGAAAAAGAAAAACATGATAATTATGTGATCAGATAGGGATGTTAGCTAATGCTATAATGGTAATCTTATTGCAATATATAAATGTATTAAATCAAAACATGGTACTCCTTAAACTTACACAACGTTATATGTCAATTATATCTCAGTTTAAAATTTTTTTTCTGAAGGAGGAAATGGCAACCCACTCCAGTATTCTTGCCTGGAAAATCCCACAGACAGAGGAGCCTGGCGGGAGCCTGGGAGTCCATCCGGTCCCAAAGAGTTGGACATGACTGAGCAATTAAATAAAAAATTTAAAGGGATACTGAACCAAAGGAGTAAGGAAAAAGAAAAGTTAAACCACATACAGGTGCCTCATATCACATACCCTCTACAGAAAGCACAGTAGCATCTGAATTCTCCTGAAAATGTCTCATTTGGAAAGAGTAAAAACTCAGATACCCAATTTGTTTCTACACTTTCCCAGGCTTTGTCATTTTTCAGAAAATACTCTGAGGAGATGAGCAGACTGAACTGGCAGAAGGAGTGTCTTTTCTCCAGGTAGACTCTCCAGTCCCCTGTCACTCTCCTCGTGCTCTTTGAAATCAGTAAGTGCACACCTACTCTCTTTATTGCTGCTGTTTGGATTTCGTGGGTATCTATTTCATGCTTTATGCAAGTAAATGTTTCTGAGTAAAATGCTTCACTGATAAAAGTAGAATTCTGAAAGAGATGGGAATACCAGACCACCTGACCTGCCTCTTGAGAAACCTGTATGCAGGTCAGGAAGCAACAGTTAGAACTGGACATGGAACAACAGACTGGTTCCAAATAGGAAAAGGAGTGCATCAAGGCTGTATATTGTCACCCTGCTTATTTAACTTCTATGCAGAGTACATCATGAGAAATGCTGGGCTGGAAGAAGCACAAGCTGGAATCAAGATTGCCAGGAGAAATATCAATAACCTCAGATGTGCAGATGACACCACCCTTATGGCAGAAAGTGAAGAGGAACTAAAAAGCCTCTTGATGAAAGTAAAAGAAGAGAGTGAAAAAGTTGGCTTAAAGCTCAACATTCAGAAAACGAAGATCATGGCATCCGGTCCCATCACGCCATGGGAAACAGATGGGGAAACAGTGGAAACAGTGTCAGACTTTATTTTTTTGGGCTCCAAAATCACTGCAGATGGTGACTGCAGCCATGAAATTAAAAGACGCTTACTCTTGGGAAGAAAAGTTATGACCAACCTAGATAGCATATTCAAAAGCAGAGACATTACTTTGCCGACTAAGGTCCGTCTAGTCAAGGCTATGGTTTTTCCAGTAGTCATGTATGGATGTGAGAGTTGGACTGTGAAGAAGCCTGAGCACTGAAGAATTGATGCTTTTGAAGTGTCGTGTTGGAGAAGACTCTTGAGAGTCCCTTGGACTGCAAGGAGATCCAACCAGTCCATTCTGAAGGAGATCAGCCCTGGGTGTTCTTTGGAAGGAATGATGCTAAAGCTGAAGCTCCAGTACTTTGGCCACCTCATGCGAAGAGCTGACTCACTGGAAAAGACTTTGATGCTGGGAGGGATTGGGGGCAGAGGAGAAGGGGATGACAGAGGATGAGGTGGCTGGATGGCATCACTGACTCAATGGACACAAGTCTGAGTGAACTCTGGGAGTTGATTATGGACAGGGAGGCCTGGCGTGCTGCCACTCATGGGGTCGCAGAGTCGGACACGACTGAGCGACTGAACTGAACTGAACTTCCATCACTGTAAGTGAGGAATCACCATCATTTTGCGCATTAATTTGCTCATGTTTTGGGAAATTTGTTTGGATCCAATTCTCTGTTTGCTATCACTTCTATTACATTTGAAGAATTTTGTTTAGCCTTTCTTGTTGTACACGTCGGCTGGGGACAACTCCTATACATATTTGTCTAAAGAAAGTCTTTTGCCTTCATTTCTGATTTTCAGCCAACTTAACATTCCAAGTAAACAAGGATGTTTTCCTGTACCTTCCAGCACCACGGAGATGTAATTCCATTGTTCCCTGACTCTCATAGTTATTGACAGACATCTGAAATTATTCTTATCTTCACTGCACAATATGTAATGTATCTTTTATTTCTAATTGCTTTTAAGACATTGTTTTAAGCACTGGTTTCCTGAAATTTTAGTATGATGTGGCTCCATCTGTCTTCTTTTTCTGTATTTATCTAGCTTTGCTGGGTTCACTGAAACTTTAAGATCTGTGGGCTTATAGAGTTTATTAATTCTGGAAAGTTTTCAGTCATTATCTGCTTAGAAATTGTTTCTCATTCTTTATGTTCCAGGACAGCAATTAAGTGTAATTTAGACCATTTGACATTGTCCCAAAGATCACTAGGACCAATCACGGTTTTTTTTCTTATGTGTTTATTTTTCTTTTCCTACATCTTAAGGTTCATTGATCTTTCCCTTTACAGTGGCTGCTTTTAGTTCTGTCTAGTAAAATTTTCATTTTGTATATTCTCCTTTTATGTTCATCAGTTCATGGTTTATTTTTATGCCTTCCTAATTACATGTAAAGTGAAGATTTTAAACATAATGATTTAAAATAACTGTTTTAAAGCACTTGAGCTAATTTCATCACCTTTGCTGACTTCTACGTACATATCTATTGCTTGATTTTCTCTTAGTTAACCATAATTTTACAGATAAAAAATATATATACATACATTTGTGTACATATATGTATTTATGTTTATATAATACCTATATAAAATATATATAATTGTATATTGTTATGAATAATAGTATTATATATTTATTTTAATATATATGTTACTTCACATATCTTATAATTTTTTGTAAGATTTTAAGTGCTACATTGTTGAGTGTCAGACTGAGTGCTGAAATTTTAGGGGGCAAGCAATTGATTAACTTTCAGATCAGTTTCTTGTTAAGCTTTATTAGGGCTGAATTAGTCTTTATTCTAGGACTAAGTTAGCCTTAGTACTAAGGCTTAACCTTTCTGCCACCTCTATTGAATAATTACCCAGGTTTCAATAAGATTTCCAGAGAAGGCAATGGCACCCCACTCCAGTACTCTTGCCTGGAAAAACCCATGGATGGAGGGATCCCTAGTAGGCTGCAGTCCATGGGGTCATGAAGAGTTGGACACAACTGAGGGACTGCACTTTCACTTTTCACTTTGATGCATTGGAGAAAGAAATGGCAACCCACTCCAGTGTTCTTGCCTGGAGAATCCCAGGGACAGGGGAGCCTGGTGGGCTGCCATCTATGGGGCTGCACAGAGTTGCACATGACTGAAGCAACTTAGCAGCAGCAGCAGCAGCAGCAGCAGGAATGAGATTTCTCTCCTCCAGCTGGACAGAACTTGTCTCCCACCACTGTGTGAGTTCTGGAAGTTGTTCTTTGTGTTGCCTCATGGAGTTTCATCCTACATGTACATATTCATCCTACATAGTATTCAGCAACAAATTCAAGAGGATTTCTATTCTGATTTCTGGAACCGTTTTCCCTAGGATTTCATCTTCTTTAGTACTTTGCCCTACAAATTTCACCTATTTCATCCGAGAATGCTGTACTCTGCCTGGGCTAGCCTGTCCTATGCCATGGTCCACAAAGGATTTCCAGGGTGCTTGTAGCCAGAACAAGGGTAACTTTCACATCATTTATTTTCCTTTTCCCTGGATCACAATCCTTTACTACCTATTGCCCAATTTATGAAAACTGTTATTTCATATGTTTCTCCAGTTTTTAAACTCTTTATAGCAAGAGGACAAATCCACTACCAGTTACTTCAACATGACAAGAAGTGGAAAATCTATAGTTTTAGTAGGTAAGGTATTCAGAACAACCTAAATGGGTATTTCTGACTCTGAGTCCCTCATGAAGTTGCAGATGACTTGTTGGACAGGACTACAATAATATGAAGGCTTAAATGGGGCTGGAGAGTCAATTCCAAGGTGATTCACTAATGTGGATGGCAAGTGCTACCGCCTGTTAGCAGGAAGTCTAGTTTCTCACCTCCTGCACCCAGTCTGCTTGAGTGTTCTCCTGGCACATCAGGTGGCTTCTCTCAGAGTGAGTGACCCTAGAAATACTAACACTTTCTATGGCCACCAAAACATATAAAACACAGGGATAAAGTGCCTTTGATTCTTAGGAAATGACCAATCACTGACAGTCTCTTTAATACAAACCACACTGGATTGCATTCAGCACACATAGAAGAACCAAGTCTCTCAAATTCTTCAGTGAATTGCTTATTATGAAAAAACAAACCGAAGTTCAGCTTGGTTCAAACAAATGCAACCCCCAAGGAAGCTGAGCAGCATCCTGTCACTGTCCTCCCTTCCTTTCACAAGAAGGCTGTCATTTCAGAGACTCTAGAAGAAAATATACCCCCAAGAGCCACAAGAAGGCATGAGAGAATCTGAGTGACACACAAAGTCAGGATCCCCCCAGATAACTAGAGCCCTGATACAACACTCCCTTGGCACATCTGAGTGCACTTGGCTGCCCTTGCTGTTCATTTTCACAAGGCTAAAGCCAGCAGCCTCTTTCTGAGAGTACTGCCAGTTCATGCTATCACCGCAAAAATATAATAAGAAAAGAAAAGAAAGCCCTTTCTAATGAGGGGAATGCCAAGGACTACGAAAAAGATGATCAACCAGATGCTACTTCACTATAAATGGTCAGTTTAATAAAGGGCAACGCTGCTTTTGCTTTTAACTGGAGGCAACTTACAAACCATGTAACATTTTTAAATGCATGCATTTCCTTAGACTTTATGTATTCATTACAGAAAATCCACTTTTTGCCAAACACATAAGACTCATAGCTCTTAGCAATAAATTTAGCATTTAACATGCAGAAGACTAAGCCGGTAAGTGAACAGAGAGGGGAGATTCACACTGAACTTCTATGGCTCACACAAAAGTGAAAGCATATATATGTATATGTATATATATATATATATATATATATATATATATATATATATATATGCCTTTCCTGGTGGCTTAGACAGTAAAGAATTTGCCTGCAATGCTGGAGACCCAGGTTTGATCCCTGGGTCAGGAAGATCCCCTGGAGAAGGGAATGGCTACCCACTCTAGTATTCTTGCCTGGAGAATTCCATGGACAGAGGAGCCTGCAAAGAGTTGGACATGACTGAGGACTAACACCTTCTTTTTTTTCATATACATATATATAACTTAAAAGAATATTAAAAAGCAGAGACATTTAGCCAACAAAGGTCCATATAGTCAAAAGTATGGTTTATTCCAGTAGTCATGTACAGATGTGAGAGCTGGACCATAAAGAAGACTGAGTGCTGAAGAACTAACGCTTTTGAACTGTGGTGATGGAGAAGATTCTTGAGAGTCCCTTGGACTGCAAGGAGATCAAGCCAATCAATCCTAAACGAGACCAACCCTGAATTTTCACTGGAAGGACTGATGCTGAAGCTGAAGCTCCAATACTTTGGCCACCTGAAGCAAAGAGCTGACTCACTGGAAAAGACCCTGATGCTGGAAAAGACTGAGGGCAAGAGGAGAAGAGGACAACAGAGGATGAGATAGTTGGATGGCATTACTGACTCAAAGGACAATGAGTGTGAGCAAACTCTGGGAGATACTGAAGGACAGGGAAGCCTGGCATGCTGCAGTTCATGGAGTTGCACAGTATCAGACACGACTTGGTGACTGAACAACGGCACATATATGCATTCATACTCATATTATACATCAACTGCCATTTAGCTTTTCTAGATGAGAATTAGAGAAATAAACAGGTGCAAAGTCTAGCGGCCAGTTCACAAGCATTTACTGCTGCCTGACCTGTACCTGCGTCTACACTGTTGATGCAGATGTTGAGGTGTTTGCCTTCAAGAACCATTAACTAGGCAACACACACACAACTAACATGCTTTCAACTATACAGTATATATCAACCCCCTGACATGTTATATACCCTCTGCAAGACTCTAAGGGTTCAAAAAACAAGAGAAAGATTCTGACATTGACGTGGTCCAAAAAGAATAAGCCAGAATTAAAAAGGGGACATTGGGTGAGACATTAATACCATTTCTGTGATTGTCTAAAAATAAAAGATTAATTAATTTAAAAATATGTTTGTAGAGCATATGTTTCTTGGTTGATGGCTGGATATTTGATAATCATGAAATACCATAGAGATTCTATGCTAAGAAGATGTTTTAAAAATAAAAAAGGTCATCATTTCTCAGCCTTATTTATGTTCTCATTAATGCACTCTGGCATTTATAATGGCAATTTGTAAATAATCTTTAAACATCTAGTGATCCAACCTTCTTTTAATGTCTTAATTTCTACCATCCATAGCTGTGTTCTCTAATAGGGGAGCCATATTGGCTGTTTACATTTAAATTTGACTAAAAGTGAAAAATAAAATTCGTTTTTCAGTCATGCTATTCTCATTTTAAATATTCAGCAGCTATTGTATTACGATTCACAGGTGTCACAGTGGTAAAAACTCCACCTGCCAGTGCACGAGCCACAGGAGACATGGGTTCAGTCCCTGGGTTGGGAAAATCTCCTGAAGAAGTATCATAAAGAAGTTGGATCACAAAGCAAAGGAATTCCAGAAAGACATCTACTTCTCCTTCATTGACTACATGAAAGCCTTTGACTGTGAAACACACAAACTATGTAAAATTCTTAAGGATATGGGAATATCAAATCACCTTACCAGTCTCCTGAGAAATCTGTATGTGGGTCAAGAAGCAACAGAACTGGATGACTGACTGGTTCAAAATTGGGAAAGGGCTAAGACAAAGCTGTATATTGTCATCCTGCTTATTTAACTTCTATACAGAAGTTGTCATGCAAAATGCCAGGCTGGATGAATTACAAGCTAGAATCAAGATTGCTAGGGGAAATATCAACAACCTCAGATATGCAGATGATACCTCTCTAATGGCAGAAAGTGAAGAGGAACTGAAGAGCTTCTTGATGAGAATAAAAGAGGAGAGAGAAAAGCTGGCTTAAAACTCAACATTCAAAAACTAAGATCATGGCATCCAGTCCCATTGCTTCATGGCAAGTACAAGGGAGAAAAGTGGAAACAGTGACAGATTTTATTCTCTTGGCCACCAAAATCACTGTGGATGGTGACTGCAGCCATGAAATTAAAAGATGCTTGACCCTTGGAAGAAAAGCTATGACAAATCTAAACAGTGTATTAAAAAGCTGAAACGTCACTTTGCCAACGAAGATCAATATAGTCAAAACTATGATTTTTCCAGTGGTCACACATGGATGTGAGAGTTGGACCATGAAGAAGGCTGAGTGACAAAGAATTGATGCTTTTGAACTGTGGTATTGGAGAAGACTCTTGAGAGTCCCTTGGACTGCACAGATCAAATCAGTCAATCCGAAAGGAAATCAACCCTGAATATTCATTGGAAGGATTGATGCTAAAGCTGAAGCTTCAATACTTTGGCCACCTGATGCGAAGAGCTGACTCACTTAGGAAAAGACCCTGATGCTGGGAAAGACTGAAAGCAAAAGGAGAAGGGGGCAGCAGAGGATGAGATGCTTAGATAGCATCACTGACTCAATGCACATGAATTTGAGCAAACTCCAGGAGATAGTGGAGGACAGAGGAGCCTGGAATGCTGCACTCCATGGGATTGCAAAGAGTCCGACATGAATTAGCCACTGAACAACAATACCACTGTATTACAGAATATTTCCATTATTGTAGAAAGTTCTATTGGACAGAATTAGTTTATTGATTTCTAACATAAGAAAATAATCTTCCAACTCAAATCATATTGCTTGCCAAGCATGTTTCCATTGCACTTCATCTGTTTATCTTTATTAATAAGTTAACTTTTTACTCCAGTGGAGAACTCAATGCTATTCATCTTATGATTATTAAAATAGTAATTGATTAATAAACATGTTCCCTATGCTAAGTCTATTCTCTACCCAGTATCACCACCATTTGAAGACATCATATTAAAACTACACTTTTATGTCTATCAACAGATGAATGAATAAATAAGTGGTATTCCATTACACAATGGAATACTCAGTCAATTCAGTTCAGTCGCTCAGTCGTGTCCAACTCTTTGCGATCCCATGAATTGCAGCATGCCAGGCCTCCCTGTCCATCACCAACTCCCGGAGTTCACTCAAACTCATGTCCATCAAGTCAGTGATGCCATCCAGCCATCTCATCCTCTGTCATCCCCTTCTCCTCCTGCCCCCAATCCCTCCCAGCATCAGAGTTTTTTCCAATAAGTCAACTCTGTGCATGAGGTGGCCAAAGTACTGGAGTTTCAGCTTCAGCATCAGTCCTTCCAAAGAACACTCAGGACTGATCTCCTTTAGAATGGACTGGTTGGATCTCCTTGCAGTCCAAGGGACTCTCAAGAGTCTTCTCCAACACCACACTTCAAAAGCATCAATTCTTCGGCGCTCAGCCTTCTTCACAGTCCAACTCTCACATCCATACATGACCACTGGAAAAACCACAGCCTTGACCAGACGGACCTTGTTGGCAAAGTGATGGAAAACTCCTCAGTTCTGCCATTTGCAGCAACATGAATAGACTGTGAGAGCGTTATGCTAAGACAAAGAAGTCAGACAAAGGCAGACACTATACAGTATCACATGCGGAATTAACACACTAATGATTTTGACAGAAAAGAAGCAAACTTACAGACACAGAGAACAAACTCGTAGTTACCAGCAGGGAGAAGGAAGGGACAGGCAATATGCAGGACAAGGGATTACAAGGTAGAAACCATACAGTATAAAATAAGTTACAGGGATATATGGTATAACACGGGGAATACAATTAATATTTTATAATAACTATAAATGGAATATAACCTTTAAAAATTGTGGATCATGCTACTGTATACCTGTAACTTATAATATTATGCATTATACTTCATTTTTTAAAGCAACACTTTTAAATTTTTAACATTAAATTTGAAATACCATTAAAAATTTAAAATTGGATATGATAAAAATCAAATCAACTACCTATCTTCCTTATGAAACTCTCTGTGGAAGACACACTGAAAATGTATCCCTCCCTTCTTGGAAACTTGCAAATGGTTTGCTAATGAAAAATATGAAAATTCTGAATCTTGTACAGTATACTTCTAGATTTTGTTTTCCACAGTAGAGACTGGGAGAAATAGATTTGCATATGTTTCTTCAATTAAAGGAACTTTCAGATTGCTTTTTAAAACTCAAACTTTTATAACATCAAGTATAGTGATAATTTACTTGTTACTGGACAGAGAATTATCAGATAATGATCATTGGACTCAGAGCTCCTTCTTGGAAATTTTATTAAAATTGTTAATATTAGATAGGAGAAAATCCAACATGATAAATTCGAATATTCCACCAGACAGGGAAAGCCATATAATAGTGCATGTCATAACTTTATTTTTGTGAATAGGTTTTATCTGTGACTTTACCCACAAGAACATCTTTCTGTCAAGGACTTAAGATGATTCCCTGGTGGCTCAGTTGGTAAAGAACCCGCCTGCAATGTGGGAGACCTGGGTTCAATTCCTGGGTTGGGACGATCCCCTGGAGAAGGAAATAGCTACCCACTCCAGTATTCCTGGCCTGAAGAATTCCATGGACAGAGGAGTCTGGCAGGCTATCCAGTCCATGGGGTTGCAAAGAGTCAGACACAATTGAGCAACTTTCACTTTCACCTTATTTCCTTGGCAGATAAAGGCAGTTTTTCTGTCCTGTGTTTGATATCATGTTTGCCCAGATATTCATCTTCTACATTTCCAAGTTCCTCAATTAAGTTTGGGGATGTATCTATTCCTTGGGGATACTGCAAAATCTTTTCCCTAGTATGGAAGACTATCCAGGCTTCCCAAATCCTCTAACCCACAATTAGATTAAAATTTTAAATACACTATCAGTATAACTAACTCAGGCTTCCCAGGTGGCACTAGTGGTAAAGAACTCACCTGTCACTGCAGGAGATATGAGATGCAGGTTCGATCCCTGGGTCAGGAAGATCCCTGGAGGACGGCATGACAACCCACTCCAGTATTCTTGCCCGGAGAATCCCAGGGACAGAGGAGCCTGGTGGGCTACAATCCATAGGGTCGCTAAGAGTCAGACCTGACTGAAGCGACTTAGCATGTATACATGCATAACTGTCTCTAAGAGGAAAAGAACCTCACTCCTTTATGTTGGACACTTCTGAGTTAATTGTGGCTCAGCTGAACACAAAGGTCTTGGAAAGAGACATGCTCCCTATCTGGGGATTTACTTTCTTATGATTGCATTATTCTAATTCTCAGTAAAACTTAGTTTACTAATAACTGAAGAAGTCTGTCTACAATCTTGGGACCTTTGCTTTCCCAACACTCTCATCACACACTTTCTCGTCTTCAGCTCCAGGCAGATACACGCAGAGATCAAACATCAAACTCCTTGATCACAATGGCTGTCATTCTCCCACTAGAACAACTCTCCCCTTCTCTATACCAAAGGGCTGGTATGATTTTCCTGTTAAATATGCCAAGGAAGTCTTTAAAGGTGTCTGTCAGTTGCCAATATGAGGTCTGCCAGACAGGCGTGCTGCCTTCAGGAAGGAAGCAGAAAATTTCAGAGTTGCAACATAAAAGGCGGTATGACTCCAGGAATCCAGGAAAGAAACACCCCATTGGAATCTCAAATCTGGATTTTCATAATATGTGAATGTATAGGAAAACAGTTTGCACAGAAGCCTTGAAATGAGAAGATATAGCTTTATTTCCAAAACAAGACTAATGGGTCATTAAACTCAGTGTTCAGTATAGGGTAGAGAAAGTTCCCCATGAATTTAAATGCTATTTCTGGCAGATTTTCAGTGAAATGGAGACTTCCTACTAGGATAACATATTGATATCCTTTTTGGTAAGTATATCAGAAAAAGATAAGTATATCAAAAAATAGAGATGCTTATAACTTTGACTTCAGTCTTGTCTCAACTACATAAAAGGAAAGCATATATTTAAGATGCTGTTGCAGCTGCTGCTGCTGCTGCTGCTGCTAACTCGCTTCAGTCATGTGCGATTCTGTGCGACCCCATAGACGGCAGCCCACTAGGCTCCCCCATCCCTGGGATTCTCCAGGCAAGAACACTGGAGTGGGTTGCCATTTCCTTCTCCAATGCATGAAAGTGAAAAGTGAAAATGAAGTCGCTCAGTCGTGTCCGACTCTTCGCGACCCCATGGACTGCAGCCCACCAGGCTCCTCCGTCCATGGGATTTTCCAGGCAAGAGTACTGGAGTGGGTGCCATCGCCTTCTCCGATGTTTAAGATGAGTCACTGAATTTGGGAAGGGAGTTTCTGAAGTGGTCGAGACTCTAGAGACCTCTCAGCAGCTACAGGTCCACATGATTGTTTCTTCAGAGGAAGGACTAGAAAAAAGCTACCTCAAGTAGTTGGTCTATACAAGCCTCCTTTCAGCTCAGCAGCTGATTCATCAGATATACTTCTTGCTGTGCACAAGGGCTTTCCATCTGACAGAATGAAATTTGGCTTAGAAACCAGAGTTCAGATTGCTGTGTTTTCTGCCTTTCAAAATATGCTCTCCTAGTTCAGTTCAGTTCAGTCGCTCAGTCGTGTCCGACACTTGGCGATCCCATGAACTGCAGCACGCCAGGCCTCCCTGTCCATCACCAACTCCCAGAGTCCACCCAGACCCATGTGCATTGAGTCAGTGGTGCCATCCAACCATCTCTGTCGTCCCCTTCGCCTCCTGCCCTCAGTCTTTCCCAGCATCAGGGTCTTTTCAAATGAGTCAGCTCTTCAAATCAGGTGGCCAGAGTATTGGAGTTTCAGCTTCAACATCAGTCCTTCCATGAATATTCAAAACTGATTTTCTTTAGGATGGACTGGTTGGATCTCCTTGCAGTCAAAGGGACTCTCAAGAGTCTTCTCCAACACCACAGTTCAAAAGCATCATTTCTTTAGAGCTCAGCTTTCTTTATAGTCCAACTCTCACATCCATACATGACTACTGGAAAAACCACAACCTTGACTAGACAGACCTTTGTTGGCAAAGTAATGTCTCTGTTTTTTAATATGCTGTCGAGGTTGGTCATAACTTTTCTTCCAAGGAGCAAATGTCTTTTAATTTCATGGCTGCAGTCACCATCTGCAGTGATTATGGAGTCCCCAAAAATAAAGTCTCTCACTGTTTCCGTTGTTTCCCCATCTATTTCCCATGAAGTCATGGGACGGGATGCCATAATCTTAGTTTTCTGAATGTTTAAAGTCAACTTTTCACTCTCCTCTTTCACTTTCATCAAGAGGCTCTTTAGTTCTTCTCACTTTCTGCCATAAGGGTGGTGTCATCTGCATATCTGAGCTTATTGATATTTCTCCTGGCAATCTTGATTCCAGCTTGTGCTTCTTCTAGCCCAGCGTTTCTCATGATGGACTCTGCATATAAGTTAAATAAGCAGAGTGACAATATACAACCTTATTGTCAAATGGTCTCCTGAAGATCCTGCAATAAATAAACCACCTCTCCTTGCAGTCATCCTCTTATACTTTTAAGCAGAAACTAGAAAGTTTCACAGCTGAGCTCTGTATCAACCTTATAAAAAGTCGAGAAAAAGAATGCAATGAATTTAATTTTAAAATAACAGATAAATCAGTTCCTAATGGTCTAGACTGATGGGGAAACAGTGGAAACAGTGTCAGACTTTATTTTGGGGGCTCCAAAATCACTGCAGATGGTGACTGCAGCCATGAAATTAAAAGATGCTTACTCCTTGGAAGGAAAGTTATGACCAACCTAGACAGCATATTGAAAAGCAGGCATATTACTTTGCCAACAAAGATCTGTCTAGTCAAGGCTATGGTTTTTCCAGTAGTCATGTATGGATGTGAGAGTTGGACTGTGAAGAAAGCTGAGCACTGAAGAATTGATGCTTTTGAAACGTGGTGTTGGAGAATACTCTTGAGAGTCCCTTGGACTGCAAGGAGATCCAACCAGTCCATCCTAAAGGAGATCAGTCCTGGGTGTTCATTGGAAGGACTGATGTTGAAGCTGAAACTCCAATCCTTTGGCCACCTCATGAGAAGAGCTGACTCATTGGAAAAGACCCTGATGCTGGGAGGGGTTGGGGGCATGAGGAGAAGACGATGACAGAGGATGAGATGGGTGGATGGCATCACCGACTCAATGGACATGAGTTTGAGCGAACTCCAGGGGTTGCTGATGGACAGGGAGGCCTGGCGTGCTGTGATTCACGGGGTCGCAAAGAGTCGGACACAACTGAGCAACTGAACTGAACTGAACTGAATGGTCTAGAGTATGATTAATAAAAATTGACAATAATAGAATATGTGGGAGAAATATTGCTGGTTTCTTTTGAGATGATAATAGGATAGATTACTTGCTCAGAAAATGTTCAAGGATTTTTGGTTGCTTAAGAATCAGTTAAGGTAGAATGCATGCTTTATGAAATAAAAATTCAGATAATTATCTGAAAACTATCACATACTTGAATAAGTGAAGGGAAACTGTATATTGAAGAAGAATAATATAAAGTCACATCACTCTGTTTATGTCATATTTACTCCTACTAGAATAAATACATTTCAGTTCAGTTCAGTTCAGTTCAGTCGCTCAGTCATGTCCGACTCTTTGCAACCCCATGAATCGCAGCACGCCAGGCCTCCCTGTCCATCACCATCTCCCGGAGTTCACTCAGACTCACGTCCATTGAGTCCGTGATGCCATCCAGCCATCTCATCCTCGGTCGTCCCCTTTTCCTCCTGCCCCCAATCCCTCCCAGCATCAGTCTTTTCCAGTGAGTCAACTCTTTGCATGAGGTGGCCAAAGTACTGGAGTTTCAGCTTTAGCATCATTCCTTCCAAAGAAATCCCAGGGTTGATCTCCTTTAAGATGGACTGGTTGGATCTCCTTGCAGTCCAAGGGACTCTCAAGAGTCTTCTCCAACACCACAGTTCAAAAGCATCAATTCTTCAGCGCTCAGGCTTCTTCACAGTCCAACTCTCACATCCATACATGACCACAGGAAAAACCATAGCCTTGACTAGACGGACCTTAGTCGGTAAAGTAATGTCTCTGCTTTTGAATATACTATCCAGGTTGGTCATAACTTTTCCTCCAAGGAGTAATTGTCTTTTAATTTCATGGCATATTTAAGTCAAACTAAATAATAACAGACAGTGATTTTATATATATACATACACATGTGATATATTATATATACACACATAGAGAGGCCTGGTGTGCTGCAGTTCACGGGGTCTCAAAGTCAGACATGACATGGCGACTGAACACCACCACCACATGTATGTGTATATGAATATATTCCAATTATACATACAAATTTTATATTTATATAAATATATTTCATGGATGTATGTATAACTTATTTGGAATTAAACTATAATTCTAAAATACTTCATTGGAAGATTTTTAAATGATATGATAAAACATCAATAAATTAAGTGAAAAAAGGGTATGAAAATACTGCATTAGCCAGAGTTCATTCTATAACATGCTACACAAAAAACAAAACAAACTTTTTTGCCAACCCAATATTTTTATCATTCACTAGAGTAAAAAGTATTAAAATTCACATATACCATACATATTTATGATATTATAATACATAATATATTGTGAAACCAAAACTGGAAATGACACTTCAGCATAGATTTCACAGGCTTTTTTAACTTTTGCTCTTCATTATGAAAATTCTTAAATGTCCATCTTAACAAAGATAAAAGTAAGTTCTTAATGAAGTTTTATAAAGTAGATTATACTAATTATTTTAAGGAAAACAGTTACCACCCAAAGACCATGAGCATAATTTGATACACAAGCCTCCAATCTTGTTTTCAAAATGTACACTAATGTGTTTCTATTTCTGAATGATTTGTTTATTCATGGTGGTTCAAATTCAGATAAATAATCATTTGCATGTTTACAATATTCTTTCAATATTTCACATTGCATTAGGGTTTTTTTTATATTTTGTATTGTGCTGTCTCCTATTTTTCTGTCCACAAACTACTTACATCCAAATGGGCTTTCCTGGTGACTCAGACAGTAAAGAATCCTCCTGTAATGCAGGAGACCCAGTTTCAATCCCTGGGTTGGGAAGATCCCCTGGAGAAGGGAATAACTACCCACTCCAGTATTCTTGCCTGGAGAATCCCATGGACAGAGGAGGCTGGTGGACTTCAGTTCATGGGGTCACAAAAAATTGGACACAACTGAGTTAGTGCTTAAAATTCTCCAAGCCAGGCTTCAGCAATATGTGAACCGTGAACTTCCAGATGTTCAAGCTGGTTTTACAAAAGGCAGAGGAACCAGAGATCAAATTGCCAATATCCGTTGGATCATTGAAAAAGCAAGAAAGTTCCAGAAAAACATCTATTTCTGCTTTATTGACTATGCCAAAGCCTTTGACTGTGTGGATCACAATAAACTGTGGAAAATTCTTTAAGAGACGGGAATATCAGACCACCTGACCTGCCTCTTAAGAAACCTGTATGCAGGTCAGGAAGCAACAGTTAGAACTGGACATGGAACAACAGACCGGTTCTAAGTAGGAAAAGGAGTACGTCAAGGCTATATATTGTCACCCTGGTTATTTAACTTATATGCAGAGTACATCATGAGAAACGCTGGGCTGGAAGAAGCACAAGCTGGAATCAAGACTGCCAGGAGAAATAGCAATCACCTCAGATATGCAGATGACACCACACTTATGGCAGAAAGTGAGAAGAACTAAAGAGCCTCTTAATGAAGGTGAAAGAGGAGAGTGAAAAAGTTGGCTTAAAGCTCAACATTCAGAAAACGAAGATCATGGCATCCGGTCCCATCGGTTCATGGGAAATAGATGGGGAAACAGTGGAAAGAATGTCAGGCTTTATTTCTGGGGACTCCAAAATCACTGCAGATGGTGATTGCAGCCAAGAAATTAAAAGACGCTTACTCCTTGGAAGGAAAGTTATGACCAACCTAGACAGCATATTAAAAAGTAGAGACATTACTTTTGCAACAAAGGTCCGTCTAGTCAAGGTTATGGTTTTTCCAGTGGTCATGTATGGATGTGAGATTGGACTATAAAGAAAGCTGAGTGCTGAAGAATTGATGCTTTTGAACTGTGGTGTTGGAGAAGACTCTTGAGAGTCCCTCAGACTGCAAGGAGATCCAACCAGTCCATCCTTTGGGAGATCTGTCCTGGGTGTTCACCAGAAGGACTGATATTGAAGTTGAAACTCCAATACTTTGGCCACCTGGTGCAAAGAGCTGACTCATTTGAAAAGACCCCAGTGCTGGGAAAGATTGAGTGCAGGAGGAGAAGGGGACAACAGAGGATGAGATGGTTGGGTGGCATCACCGATTCAATGGACAGGGGTTTGGGTAAACTCTGGGAGTTGGTGATGGACAGGGAGGCCTGGCATGTTGTGGTTCATGGGGTCAAAAAGAGTCGGACACGACTGAGCAACACGACTGAGCAACTGAACTGAACTGAACTGAGCAACAAACACTTTCACGTTCACTTATATCCAAATGAAGAAAGAGGAGGAGTAGCAAATGCTACAGAAGATCAACTTTGAAACCACCATTCTGGATACCCTTGTGGTTTATAAGAAGTAGTTCATAAGGTCTCTGTAATCAGAGGTCAGTGTGTTTTATTTCCATGGTACTCCCGTCAAGAGGCCTGTTACTTAGCAACTATGACACATTATACATATCATAACAAACGCTTCTGGAGACTACAAGGTTCTAGGTAACCCAACACCTACAATATTCAGAAAGGATTCCCCAGGTTGGGTTTTTATTCATGAACTGTGCATGTTTATTTACATTTATGCTGTTGCTGTGTCCCTGAGTTCTATATTTTGGTTCCCCAGTTAGGAGGGGATATAAACGTTTAACATACAAGAACACAATGGAAAAATGAAGGTATAGTTAGTGTGCATGTAAGTAGCAAAATGCCACACAACTCTGTTTGAAGTCAGCACTTCTTTTTCAATAACTGAGCATCAGATTTTTTTATCCTAGAAAAATGGAACTCTTCTTGGGTGCTTTTCAAGTCAGTCAATACCACACACACTGATTGAACAGCATCTATGTATGTGCCAAGCTACTGTTGCTGGTACGGTAAATTATTCTATAGTGCAACATGTTATTTGGAGGAAAATTGGCACTATTTGCAAGGAACTTTGGGTTTAATTTGCATCTAAAAATTTTAAATACCCATAATTGTATACAGCCAGGAACACTATCCATGGTTAAACTGCATATTGTTCCTATTGTTGCTAAGATGTGAGGACATTTAACAATTACTACCTTACGCCACATGACGTTGCACATCCGAGAGCAAAGATCACTCATGGCTGAGGACTTGGCATTGAAGACTTTAGGGGTCTTGATGAACCACCAAACAGATTAACACCCTTTCATCTCATGCCCACTGAATTTCCCTTTGGAGAGTGCCTCCTGCCCAGGCTTTTGCAGACTCATCCAAGGACTGTCTGGCTCAATTATCTTGGTCCTAGCTGTCTGTAAGCAGAATCATATTTCAGAGGTTCAAAGGGCTCTGGGGCTATCCATCAGGCCAATTCCATTTCAAATATAAAAAAAAATCATGTGCACTCTGATCAAACTGACATTTCTCCTTCCTTACATGTCAGTAGCACAAAAGCTGAAGCTCCTTCCATTTTGAGATTCTGAACTTCGATCTTCTTTTAATGTAACAGTCCTTCCACTAAATCCTTTCTTGGGCTCATTGGCTGGTTCTATTGAAAATATTCTAACCTTGTACCCCTTTCTTGTTATGAATAAAACAGTTATTCAAACCCTATTGCTGAGAAATTTTTTCACAGTTCTCCAGCACTTTCATACTGCAACTCTGTTTCAATAGTAAAAAAAAAAAAAAAAAGAATCAAGACTCTGGAGGGAAAAAATTGGTGCTTCAAAGAAACAACTACGCATTGTCTATAGCATGTCTCCATATCATCTGTTTACAATTCCATGGCAACTATTCCATATCTTTGTAAACTATGGATAACTGATGCCAGGGAAAAATAGTTCTTATCTATAGTTACGCAAATCTGCCCGGTCCAAAGAGACTTAATTGACCTCCCTCCTCCACTGTGGAGAAGCCAATATTTGCTTTTGAATCTGTTAAGCATCTACTTAACCAGTAGCTCCCTAAACTACCATCCTAATCTACAACCCTAATCTACGACCAGTAATGCTGGAGAAGCTGAAGTTGAATGGTTCCACGAAGACCTACAAGACCTTTTAGAACTAACACCCAGAAAAGGTGTCCTTTTCATTATAGGGGACTGGAATGCAAAAGTAGGAAGTCAAGAAACACCTGGGGTAACAGGCAAATTTGGCCTTGGAGTACAGAATGAAGCGAGGAAAGGCTAATAAAGTTTTGCCAAGAGAATGCACTGGTCATAGCAAACACCCTCTTCCAACAACACAAGAGAAGACTCTACACATGGACATCACCAGGTGGTCAACACCGAAATCAGATTGATTATATTCTTTGCAACCAAAGATGGAGAAGCTCTGCACAGTCAGCAAAAACAAGAACAGGAGCTGACTGTGGCAGATCATGAACTCCTTATTGCCAAATTCAGACTAAAATTGAAGAAAGCAGGGAAAACCACTGACCATTCAGGTATGACCTAAATCAAATCCCTTATGATTATACAGTGGAAGTGAGAAATAGATTTAAGGGCCTAGATCTGATAGACAGAGCGCCTGATGAACTATGGAATGAGGTTCATGACACTGTACAGGAGACAGGGATCAAGACCATCCCCAAGAAAAAGAGATGCAAAAAAGCAAAATGGCTGTCTGGGGAGGCCTTACAAATAGCTGTGAAAAGAAGAGAAGTGAAAAGCAAAGGAGAAAAGGAAAGATATACCCATCTGAATGCAGAGTTCCAAAGAATAGCAAGGAGAGATAAGAAAGCCTTCCTCGGTGAGCAATGCAAAGAAATAGGGGTATACGATAGAATGGGAAAGATAAGAGATCTCTTAAAGGAAATTAGAGATGCCAAGGGAACATTTCATGCAAAGATCGGCTCAAAAGGACAGAAATGGTATGGACCTAACAGAAGCAGAAGATATTAAGAAGAGGTGGCCAGAATATACAGAAGAACTATACAAAAAAGATCTTCATGACCCAGAAAATCATGATGGTGTGATCATTCACCTAGAGCCAGACATCCTGGAATATGAAGTCAAGTGGGCTTTAGAAGGCATCACTACGAACAAAGCTAGCGGAGGTGATGGAATTCCAGTTGAGCTCTTTCCAATCCTGGAAGATGATGCTACGAAAGTGCACTCAATATTCCAACAAATTTGGAAAACTCAGCAGTGACCACAGGACTGGAAAAGGTCAGTTTTCATTCCAATCCCAAAGAAAGGCAATGCCAAAGAATGCTCAAACTACCGCACAATTGCACTCATCTCACACGCTAGTAAAGTCATGCTCAAAATTCTCTAAGCCAAGCTTCAGCAATATGTGAACCATGAACTTCCAGATGTTCAAGCTGGCTTTAGAAAAGGCAGAGGAACCAGAGATCAAATTGCCAACATCCACTGGATCATCTAAAAAGCAAGAGAGTTCCAGAAAAACATCTATTTCTGCTTTATTGACTATGCCAAAGCCTTTATCTGTTAAATATCTGGGCCTAATCATATCAGAAGGGACTAGGGCCTTAGGCCCTGAGAGAATTAAACCTATACTAAATCATCCCCTACCTATGACTTTAAAAACAATTGAGGGGATTTTTGGGAATCACAGGTGATTTGGATTCCAACTTATGGGGAACTTGCCCAGCCTTAAAGCGTCTGCCTGCAGTGCGGGAGACCTGGGTTCAATCCCTGGGTCAGGAAGATCCCTTGGAGAAGGAAATGGCAACCCACTCCAGTATTCTTGCCAGGAGAATCCCACGGACAGAGGAGCCTGGTGGGCTACAGTCCACGGAGTCACAAAGAGTCAGACACGACTGAGTGACTTCACACAAAGCCTTTGACTGTGTGGATCACAATAAACTGTGGAAAATTCTGAAAGAGATGGTATTTGGTATTCTGAAAATACCAAACCACCTGACCTGCCTCTTGAGAAACCTGTATGCAGGTCAGGAAGCAACAGTTAGAACTGGACATGGAACAATAGACTGGTTCCAAATAGGAAAAGGAGTTCTTCAAGACTGTATATTGTCACCCTATTTATTTAACTTATATGCAGAGTACATCATGAGAAATGCTGGGCTGGAGGAAGCACAAGCTGGGCTGGAGGAAGCACAAACTGGAATCAAGACTGCCAGGAGAAATATCAATAACCTCAGATATGCAGATGACACCACACTTATGGCAGAAAGTGAAGAAGAACTAAAGAGCCTCTTGATGAAAGTGAAAGAGGAGAGTGAAAAAGTTGGCTTAAAGCTCAACATTCAGAAAACGAAGATCATGGCATCCGGTCCCATCGGTTCATGGGAAATAGATGGGGAAACAGTGGAAACACTGGCTGGCCTTATTTTGGGGGGCTCCAAAATCACTGCAGATGGTGACTGCAGCCATGAAATTAAAAGACACTTACTTCTTGGAAGGAAAGTTATGACCAACCTAGACAGTATATTAAAAAGCGGAGACATCACTTTGTCAACAAAGGTCTGTCCAGTCAAGGCTATGGTTTTTCCTGTGGTCATGTATGGATGTGAGAGTTGGACTGTGAAGAAAGCTGAGCACCGAAGAATTGATGCTTTTGAACTGTGGTGTTGGAGAAGACTCTTGAGAGTCCCTTGGACTGCAAGGAGATCCAACCAGTCCATCCTAAAAGAGATCAGTCCTAGGTGTTCATTGGAAGAACTGATGTTGAAGCTGAAACTCGAATACTTTGGCCACCTCATGCAAAGAGCTGACTCATTTGAAAAGACCCTGATGCTGGGAGGGATTGGCGGCAGGAGGAGAAAGGGACAACAGAGGATGAGACGGTTGGATAGCATCACCGACTCAATGGACATGAGTTTGGGTGGACTCTGGGAGTTGCTGATAGACCGGGAGGCCTGGCATGTTGTGGTGCATGGGGTCGCAAAGAGTCGGACACTACTGAGCAACTCAACTGAACTGAAGCGTCTACTTGATTTCCTTATCGATTCACGAGTTAAATAAAATCTTTAATCATTATTCATTTTATATCTGCATGGGAGTCACACTTTTATCTTTTTTTAAAGTACCATTTAACAGCTGCAAATGAGGAAAAATAAGCGTAACAAGGTTATCGATCCCGGAGTTTATAAGAATGAGATGGTAAAGAGGACATATCCAGCAAGAGGGGGTCAAAAGTTATATTCTCTCATGCTTTTCTTAGCATTAACATGCCATAATTTAGTGGGAATGAAAATAAAGAGTTATTTTAATAATATTCTCTGAAAGTAATATCACGTTTACATTGGGAAATGATTACAGGGTGATGGTTAGTATCTGAAACCATTGTCAAAGCAAAAATCGCACCAGACTTAGTTAAGCAGGTAAGGAAGCCTGTATTCAAAGCTACTGACAGAGGGAAGAAAGACAATCTGAATGCAGCTCTGCCGAAACAATGGGCAGGAGGGTTTAAAAGCCGGGCTGGTGGATATCATAGGTCATCTGTGTTCACTAACTGGCCTTACCAAGGAAAAGGAAGGCTGAGAGAATTCAACACAGAGAGAGGAGAAGGCAGTGTAAGGATAGAGAGCAGCGAGGGATATGAAGATCCTGGCCCTGAGGACTAGTGCCATTCAGCCCCTAACCAAGGACTATCCAGGGCCCACTAGAAGCTGGAAGAGACGAGAAATTACTCTCCCCTAGGGCCTCTAGTGTGAGGAGAGCCCTGGCAACATCTTGAGTTTGACCCAGTGATAGTTACTTCTGACTTCTGGTCTCCAGAACTACAAGCGGATAAATTTCTGTTGTTTTAAGCCACCAAGTTTGTGGTAGGTTGTTAGAGCAGCCACAGGAAAACCAATACTGATTTTGGTACCAAGGAGTGGAGTATTGCTGTAACAAATACCTAAAAATGTGGATATGGCTTTGGAGTTAGTAATGGACAAAGGCTAGAAGAATTTTGAGGCACATAATAAATAAAACCTAGATTGCTTTAAACAAACTACTGATAGAAATATAAACATTAAAGGGACTTCCCTGGTGGACCAGTGGCTAAGACTCAGCATTCTCAATGCAGGGGCCTGGGTTTGATCCTTAATCAGGGAACTAGATCCCACATGCTGCAACTAAGACTTGGTGCAGCCAAACAAATAAACAGAAATGTTTCAAAAAGAAATATAAGCATTAAGAGCTCAGAAATAAGGGGGAAGCACAAAAGGGGAAGCTCGTATCATCTAGGAGAATACGCATATTGTCGTAAACAGAATATTGCTAGAAATGTGAACATTAGATGTGCTCAAAGTTCTCAGAAGGGAATGAGAGACATCCTGGTGGAAAAATGGGAAAAGGCAATCCTTGTTAACAGTGGCAGAGAGCTTCACTGCACTGTGACCTACTGTTGTGTGGCAAATAAAATCTTGCAAGGGATGAATTCAGATATTTAGCTGAGAAGAATTCCAAGCAAAACCCTGAACATACAGCCTGGCTTCTCCTTGCTGCCTGTACTAAAATGGTAGAGGAAAGAGACATATTGAGGAAAGAAATATTAAGCCAAAAGAAACCAGGACTTGATGATTTGGGAAATTCCCAGACTATCCAGATTGCTAGAGATACTAAAATTAGGAGGTTCACTGTTACAAAAGTGTCCTCTGGAGAGAAGTCCAGAGGTATGGCTAGAGAACCTTTCATCAGTGCAAAAGAGATTAAACATGAGTGAAGGGACGAATAGCTGGGGGGCTGGACAATCTAAGTGAGAAACGATGGCGCAATGGTTGGACAGTACGTGTGGCAGTCCAGCACAACAGGATGAAAAGCGGCTGGATTCTAAATGCATGCTGAAGACAGAGCTGACGATGTTTTCTGACTGACTGTAAACGCTTTGGGAGAGAGAAGGGTCGAGGGTTATTCCAAGGCATTGGGTCTGGGTAACTGGAAGGATAGGGTTTCCCGGGTGGTGCGGGGACAAAGATCTGCCTGCCAAGCAGGAGACACGGGTTCAATCCCTCGGTCAGGAAGAAATGGCAATGCACTCCAGATTACCTGGGAAATCCCATGGCAGAAGAGCTTGGTGGGCTACAGTCCACAGGCTCACAAAAGAGTCAGACATGAATGAGCAACTAAACAACAACAAGAAAGACAAAGCTGACATTTCCTGAGATACAGAAAAACACCAGGAGCCCAGTGTTTAGCATAATAGATTACTATTTCCCTTTAGAAAAGCAAGTAGAGATTCTGGGAAGGTAACTGAATTTCAGAGTCCAGAGATCCGCATCTCGGTCCGGACCACAGCTATAAATTTGGGGTCATCAATAGAGAGAGAGATATAAAGCCATGAGGCTGGAGGAGGTCATCAGGAAGCGTCTGCACATACAGAATAGAAGAGGTTCAAAAGCGGAGTCATGGGAGCCTGCAAAATTAAACGGTCAAGAAGAGGGGGAGGGGGCAGCAGAGGAGAGCGAGATGGAGTATGGCAGGGAAAAAACCAGGAGAATGTGGAGTCCTGCTGAGTCAAGAGAAGAAAGTGTTTCAAAGAGGAAGGATGATCAAAAGTGTCAGGTACTGCTGAGAAGGTCAGAAAGAAGAGGCTGACAGTGTCCATGGTGCTTACCAGTCCGGAAGTTACTGGCGATGTTGACTAGAGACGTTTTGCTGTGATACTGACATGATGATTTCGGTCGGAGATAAGAGAGGGAATTTAAAGACAGTACATGTAGGAAATGAAATGAAATGGACTGGAAAGTCAATTAATTTCGCTTTTTAAAATAATCCACAAATTTGGCCAGAATAAGCTCATTACTGACTTTAAAAAGTTTTGCTAAGATGCACCAGATGGCTTGAGGTATGGAGGAAATGAGTAACCAACATGGATCATTCAATTAGAGAGTTTGCTAATTAAAGAAAGAGGTAGTAAGTGCATGGTAATTTCCAAGAGCTAAGGGGAAAGCAAATGTGATTGTTTTCATCTGTTGAATCTGTTTAGTCTGTGAGATAAAAATGGAGAGAAAAGAGACTGAATGGGGTTCTTGAAGAATTGAATGGGGTTCTTGAAGAATTGAAAATGATGCAAACAATAACCAAAAAAAAGCCAAGTGAAGGAAATGACTTTGGTAAAGAAGTAATTTCTTCCTCAGAAATACTAGGGACAGATGAGAAGGTAACTGCACACCAGGCTTTCTCAATCTCAGCACTGTTGACACTTTGACCTGGATAATTTGTTGGGATGGCCTCTCTGCGCTTTACTGGACATTTAGCAACCCTGATCTCTACCCACTAAAAGCCAGCAGCACTTGCCCTCTGTCATGACAGCCTCAAATGTCTCCAGACATTGCTAATGTCCTCAGACAAAATCACCTCAGGGCAAAATCACCTTGGTTGAAAACCACTGATATAGAGATAAATTGAAGAACAGAGAACTGCATTGTGTGTGGTCTGAGTCCTATGAGAAATTGGAATGGTAACTTCATGTGAGCTATTAGGATGGCCTGGGTGATTAAGAGGAGAACTTCTGGGAAGAATAACAATAGATACTATGACAGCTTTGCTTTGTGTCGACCCTGGAACTGTCGTCTGCCAGAATGCCCTTCCCTGTATAGTTCTAGACTCATGTGGGCCACAAGAGACATTTTACGTGAGATTTGAAGGTGGAAGGAAACAGCCACCACATTCATTTCACACTTGGAAGGCTAAAGCAGAGCCCCAGGCAGGACCGCGGCTTGCATACACTGCCACTCGCCTGCTGGCCCGCTTGCGGTAAAGCAACCAGCAGCCCACAGCTCCTCCAGCTCCTGCGCCAGGTGCCTCTTTAAGCACTGTGATGAAGGGCGCCAGCTGCCCCAGCAGGTCAGCCACCTCGTTGAAGTGGGAGGCCTGGGAGCAGTGAGAGAGCCACGTGGGTCCCAGCTCACCTGGGAGGGCTCCAGCCCATCCCTGCAGTTTCCAGTTTGTGCTTCCTCTCCCCTCTCTCTTGTCCATCTTTCCTCCTAATCACCAATCCTACTGATTTGGGGCTGCAGCATCCAACACAGAAGCAGTAACTGTATATAAACTCTTCAGTGTGATCTCTCAATTGTCTCAGGTCAAATCCCACATTCTATACCATTCATTTACTACTGCCTATATGTCAAGTGTAACAACACTATAACTTACATTATAGTGTCCTTATTTTATTGGTGAGGAAACTGAGAGCCGGGAAGACTGACTCTATCAAGGTTCCACATTTAGTAAGTGGTGAAAACACAGAGCTTGAACAACACCAACCTTCCTTTAAAAAACCCTCTCTCCTTCCATCCGGCCAGCCTAAGAAATAAAGGAGGGGTAGAACATTTCTAAATGAATGACCTTGACAAATGACTCCACACTGTACTCTAATAATGGTAGGAAATAAATAAAAGCCCTTTTCAAGACAGCACTTAATGATGTTTTAGAGGTAAGAGGCACAACAGTTAAAGATAAGAATTACCTGCTCTTCACAGATACGAAATAAGAAGAGTCTCAGTCCTCTGTTTTCTATTACTGCATAATGCCTCTGAGACACCAGCGTTTGGGGGCAGCAAACGGCCTGAAAGTTTAGAAGGGGCCTTAACTAATCCATCAACACTCAGCCTACTCAGGACCAGGGCACAGTGACCAGGGCGCTCATGACTATTATTGTGCCTCGGCCAACGCCCTGGCTTCCTCTTTCCCACCTCTCACCCCAGGGGCACAGCTTCTAGGCCTCTCCCACACCGGCTGACACCGACATTAACAACAGCAGCCACATTCTCTGTACACAAGGACTGTGGCAACAGACCAAGATAGGACAAACCTCGCTTTTTACTTGCTGGCATTGTTCAAAGCAGCAGCAAAACCAGAAAGGTGAAGAAATTGTATTAGGTTGTCTGGGTGAACAATCTTATGTGCCCATATCTCCACGTCTACTACAGCATATGAAGTCCTGAGGTACAGAGATCAAATCTATGAATTACTTTCCAAAAAGGCAAGAATGATAGAATATCATCAATGGAAGGGAATTTTTCTTCAGGTCACTTAATCCATTCCAAGTGAATGAATCCATTCTAAAACTAACCAAGTAGTCATCCATGCTCTTCTTTCCCCCTTCAAATCCCACACCACCATTAACCAATTCAAAAGGAAGCCCTTGTTATCTTCTGAGAGCAAAGAGCTAAAAGCTAGAGGCACTCCTTGCTTTGAGCTAGACTATACCTGCCTGTGATTATGACCCAACGGTGTTGGAAGAGTCATTTTGCATCAGCCAGAGTATCTCCACCCATCATAGGCCATATTTATTATTTAATGCATGTTCTATAGTTATAATAATGGCAACAGTAATAAGACTGATATGAAACCAGCTATTTTGTACACCAGTTTGTTCCATCAGTAAAAAATTTTTAGATCAGTTACTGACAGCACAAATGATTATTGCTTTTGCCATAACTTTTTTCACTTTATACCATAGTAGCACTATGGTTAAATTAGGTAAAAAGGCAGTAATTATCTTATTATATTTATCTATTGTATTCATAGTCATTTTGAAAATCCTCCTTTCCTTGAATTCCACAGAAAAACTATTCACTTGAACAAAGTTTTATTTGTAAAGTTATAGTAAATGTAGGATATGTGGGAATTTATCTTATAAAAATAAGCTTCAGATTGAAGCCCACTTTAAGATCACAGTTTTATTATCTGAGAAAAGGATAAAATTTTGAAATAGAATATCTTCACCAAAACTTGGGAACAGTTTCTATAGAAATTGCCAATTAACTCTTGCATATTGTCTCCGGGTTTCTGAAGACCTCAGTGCAAGATGGACTCTGGTACGTGTTATGGCCCCTTTAAGCGTTGGAGAGGTCAGGTCACAAATAGTTCCTACCGTATTTTAGATCGCACAGTCATCTGCGAAAAGCAGAAGGAAGGGCTTGTGGTGACCATTCTTCTGCTTTGCACCCAGAGCATAGTCTCTCCAGGAATGCCTTGTATTTCACCTCATCAGAGTCTGTCTCCACGACGAGAAAATAGATGGTGCAGATACTGACAATATAAACGACCTCAAGAAAAAAATTACAGACAGGGCTGACATGTTGAAGCAAAGAGTTTATCAGGATTAAGAGCCAATTCATCAGGGAGTTCCCTGGTGGTCCAGCGGTTAGGACTCTGCACTTCCACGGCAGGGGTCCTAGCCAGGAGACAAGACCCCACAAGCCATGCAGATTCATCAGTTTCTGATTCATCAGTTTCATTTCTCAGTAACTGGGTTAGTACCTGTCCTCTAAATAAATCTGATCCTAGGATGACTGTGCTCTGATCAGTTACAGGTAAAATATATTCAATAGGAAAATTAAGATGGGATTGTTTCTTTCAGATAAAAGAGCAGAAAAGTCCTAGAGGGAACAGGCTAGAAATGATAGGAAGCTAAGTTTGATAATTCAACTTTATATGGCAGTACTCTATGGGAAAAAACACAATTTAGTGGGATTCAATAGTTTTCTTAAATTAAACTATTTGTTAGAATTAAGCTGTGCTCTGGGTTTTTAAATCAAAATGAATATGCTGTGGTAATTGGGGATATGAGAAAAAATAAATTAACACTACTTGGAACATAGTTAATGTGTCTGAATTTATGCCAATACCTGTTTGTGAGAGGGAACAATATTCTAGTAGATGAAAGCTGCCAATTATGTTTTAATAGGTTCATGTACAATGATAGTAGAATTATAATACTGATTTTCTTCTGAATACTCCAATTTGCACTGTTTTCCTCCAATAATTTCTGCTTCAATGACTGTATATTGATCTTCACTATGTACTATTTGTTCTCAAATTAAATACTCTATTTCTAAAGTTGTGGGAGGGGAGAGGAGTACATACATGAAAGACTAATCCAAATTCTGGTGAAACCACACACTTTGAGCATACATCAGTATGCTATTTCATTTTCAAAATAATTCCTGTGGCTTTTTTGCCTTGAACGTTCAGGAATTGGCTGCCCAATGCGTTTGTATTTATTCACCTCGCTTTCCTTCATATTTGATCTTTGTTTCTTGCCTTTAGTCATTTCACGGCTAATTAAATCCCTCTACCTTCTAAGTGAGAAGAAAAAAGACAAAATAACGTAAGCTATTGTAGTAGTGTCAAAGGAGAAAAAAAAGTAGAAAGGGACTAAACTGTTTCTCCAGCGTCAGTGCCAGTTGACCCCAGGTCTGTCCGCTTCCTCAGCACTGCCCCTGGGGATGAAAAACCCTTGACACGCAGCCCAGCTCAGAGATGAAGGCACATGTGCCGAGCCTGGCTGCGCGTGTGAGACGCACACGGATGCACCATGTCTCAGGGCTGCCGACAGTCCTGCCTCCCCAGTACAAGAAAGCCGTGGACAGAGCATGCTTACTGGGCACTCCCTTCATTCCCTCCAATTTCTTCTAAGGAATACAGCTCTGCCTTCTTTTCCTGATGGATAATCTGTACCTGGAGGGTCTAGAGTATTCCGTACCCTTGCTCCCATGTGGACAGATTTCTAACATGCTCAGTCGGCTCCCCATCACATTCTTGCCTGCTTCCTTCCCCTAGGGCCTAGAATTTACATATGTAACATCAGACACTGTTTCAGAGAAGACACACCACTGGGAAATCCGCACCATCTATTTACAACAAGTATTTCCCACCTAGAACTCCCCACAAGCACCCTGCGGCTGGTGTACACGACTTCGTGATTAAACCACCACCACACCAAACCAGGTTCGTTTGCCCTACACAGAGCAAGCCGGGTGCTGAGACGCCGAGGTTTGCAGCAGAGAAGAGGTTTACTCTCAAGGCAGCCAAGTGAGGAGAGGAGACAGAAGAACAAATCTCAAATCTGCCTCCCCCAAGGCAAGGGGCTAGGGATATTTATGGGACAAAGCTGTGCATCCTCCGTCACTTCAGCTGTGTCTGACTCTGCAACCTCAAAGGACTGTGGCCCGCCAGGCTCTTCTGCCCATGGGATTTTCCCGGCCAGAATACTGGAGTGGATTGCCATGCCCTCCTCCAGGGGATCTTGCCAACCTAGAGATTGAACCTATGTCCCCCGCACGGCAGGCAGATTCTTTACCATCTGAGTCACCAGGAAAGCCCATAGGGTAAGGTTGAGGTGTGGGGAATTGGGGAAAAGGGACTGGAGATAAGAAAAAGATGAGGTAATCATTATACTGGGCAGGTGCTTCTGAGCTATGAGCTTCTTCATGGACACATGTTCAGAAAATGGCAGGGTCCCCAGGCACTGAGGGTGGAGTTTGGGGCCCTCTGATGTGAGAAGGTCATCAATTGGACACTCATGATTGCCCAGTTGGAGGATCAGTGGTCCCGACTAGTCTTAAACAGCTCAAGCTCAAATTGAACATAGCTGACTCCAACTCCCTGAAAACAACTCAGGCAAACATCTTATTCTTTAGGTGATGTGAGGCTTGGAAGACATGAAAACTTTTTGTTGCAACGATTAAAGTGAGCTTGATTGATGAAGCCAGTTTACGGGTTTCACAGATCTAACTGATGATTATCCTCAGTTTCACTAGAATACTGTTCTCATCACCCTTCTCTCAAGGACAATGTTCTGGAGATTTTGCCACTTTATTAAAGGCAACACAGCCTTGGGTTTGTCCACTAATTACCCCCTGCCCGTTCCTGGTGCTCTCCACACCCCTCAGCAGCCAACATTCAAAGTCCTGTAGCAGCTCACATATTTTAGGCTGATTTAATGTCATCTTCTTGTTCCTGTTTTCTATTCCAGATCACCAAGATGTGACAGCAATTACAGTAGTAGCTGAGAACTGATGTTAGGTTTCTCTACAGTAAGTTTCTTTTTAGCAAGGTTGGTAAAATATGCACTCAAACTAGGAACAAAATATTGATCCAGCCTCCCTTTGATGAATATGAAGAAGGCCTAGAGGGATTCCAACTAACTGAAAGAATTAACCAAGCACAGATTTGTTTTACTTGGTCTTGTGACAAGGAAATTGGGGATCCTTTTCCCAAAAAATACATAAAGTCACTCTGTCTTATTCATTGCTGTGTTCCTTGTACCCATCAGAGTACATTGCCATATTGGGTTTCTATAAACATTAGTTAAATAAAAAAACAAATGGATGAATACAGGATCTCATGCCTGAATTAAGTTATCAAAAATAACTGAATAAACATCAGTTATGGGCAAATAATGAAAAACCAGTGAGGTGCTACCTAAACAAGCAATATAAAAGTTACAAGAGAGAATGGGATATAATGAAGAACACAGAAAAAAGTAAACTGATAATTTAGGACTAGTTTAGCCTTAAACCTGGGGGAAGGTTTAGCATTAGATAGAGACAAAGGCATTCCTGGCACCGGGAACAGAATACATGAATATTTGCATGTGCTTAAGAGCATGGACCAATGAGAAGAAATGCTCTGCTGGGAGTGGGAAATGTGTGGGAAACACTATCTACTACACAGATAGTAGGTGGACTGAAGGCAGAACATGGAGATCATTTTAAAACTCAGTCTAAGGAGCACTTGAAAAAGCACCAGGTCTGGTCTGAGTGAGATGTTTTTTGTACGTCTGGACATACCTGTCCAAAAGATGCATATTTCTTTCTCATGCTCTAGGTTAAACATAAGACCCCACAATCGGCAGGAGCAATAAAGAGTTGAAGGGCAGATGGTAAACTGGGTAAAGAGAGTCACAGTCAAGTGGAAGACACAGTGACAGGGACAATGATATCAAATGATGTCAATGTTATCAAGTGCTGGTTCTCCAAATTATCACCAAAGCAGCTACTGATAAGACAAAGCACAGCTAATCCCTTGCCACGGTAAGCGAGGACACTAGGTCAGCAGAGCCTTAATAATATCCTGCTGCTGCTGCTGCTGAGTCGCGTCAGTCGTGGCCGACTCTGTGCGACCCCAGAGACGGCAGCCCACCAGGCTCCCCCGTCCCTGGGATTCTCCAGGCAAGAACACTGGAGTGGGTTGCCATTTCCTTCTCCAATGCACGAAAGTGAAAAGTGAAAGTGAAGTTACTCAGTCGTGTCCGACTCTTCGCGACCCATGGACTGCAGCCTACCAGGCTCCTCTGTCCATGGGAGTTTCCAGGCAAGAGTACTGGAGTGGGGTGCCATTGCCTTCTCCATAATAATGTCCTAGGGAAGGACAAAGTCAGGATACTTACTGAAATTTTGAAGTCTGGTTTAAAGCAGGTCTTACAATGTGGAAGCTTGATTATGATTGGGCAGGAATCATGATGCAATACTTTCAGACTAGTAATAGTTGAGGACATAGCAATGCAAGACTTCTGAGGTGAAGATTCAGAGAGTCTGGTGTAAACTGTCCACAGATGCTTCCTATTAGTGAGTTGATGGAACTCCTTGGAAGTCCTTGGAGTGAAAAGTAAAGTTATTTACAGCTCATATCATCCAGGAAAAGAGCCTCATGACATACTGAAGTTAGATCAAAGACGGTGGGATAATAAAGTCATGTTAATGTACTAGTGAACTGCATAGATGGTTTCAATTCTGAGTGTACACGCATGCAAAGGACACAGGAAGCAGAACCAAAGAAGAGTTCTGAGCTCTGCTCGGTAGATTCAAAAGAGTCTTCAAAGAAAAGGTGGCCTCTGCACCATGAGCTAAAAAAAAAATGAGCAGAGTTTGATCTGTGTACAAAAGGAAGAAACGATTCAAGGAAAGGGCATAATGTTGTGTAAGAAAAAGGGTGAAAGAATGTGTCTTTCACCATAGATTCTACAAGCAGAACCCATCACTGTTGTTCTAACATACAAATTGATGCCCTTCTACTGTGTTTATTGTAATTACTCAGAGTATTTTGTTGGGAAAGAAATTTTTGCATAAGGATGATGTTTTAAATTATTGCTGAAACTACTTTCATGTTTTATGATGAGCTTAAAAACAAATACGGTTTGGGGATGCAAACTTAAAATCATGTGGGATTTTTTAAAATATTCTTTTTTAATAAACAAATTGTTAAAACACATAGAAAGTCGTTCCACCTAAAGAGAGTAAAAGAGAAAGGAAGCGTGGAGCTGCCAGCAGGGTTTGTAGTTTCTCTGATGCAGTGCAACAGCATTTCAAATCCTCCAGGAAAAAGAAGAAAATATTCTGTACTCATGAAAGCCAGAGTGGAGGCCATTTAGCTCTCTCCTCCATGTCAGGGAACTTTTAGTAAACTAACTTAGGAGAGTAAAAGAGAAAGGAAGCGTGGAGCTGCCAGCAGGGTTTGTAGTTTCTCTGATGCAGTGCAACAGCATTTCAAATCCTCCAGGAACAAGAAGAAAATATTCTGTACTCATGAAAGCCAGAGTGGAGGCCATTTAGCTCTCTCCTCCATGTCAGGGAACTTTTAGTAAACTAACTTAGAAATAAACCCAAAGGGATTATGATCACTGTGCATTATAAAAAAAGGGATGGCCATAAGGAGATTTAATCAGAAAATAAACTTCAAAAACATGCTTTGATGCAAGAACACTGGGAAACCAATCAGCATTTGATGCTCTTAGTAGCCTCTCCTAGAAAGCACCTTATCCCTCTGATGCCTTTGTGCGATAAAGGTCAGGGCACCCCTCCATGGCCCTTCATGAGTTGGTCAGACCCAGGTCCCCCAGTCAGTGATGAGCACAGCTCTGATTCAACAAGCTGCAAACCTGCAAACCCCACACCTGAGAGCCCAGACATTCAAAACAACCAGCTAATTAAACCTGGAGCAGCAAGCTATCATCATCCGAGATTCATGGGCATCCAACAAGCAGAAGAACTAGCAACACGGCACTCAGCAACAGCTGTCACCTGCTATAATGTTCTTTAATTATCTTAAAATCTCTAAGAACTGACAAATGGGTGACAAAATGCAATTTTCTGTGTCAGGAAGCGAGAGAGAAGCCCGTGTTTCTTTGATGAGAGGAAATACTGTAAACCATCTCTCTCTCGGCTCTCACTGGGGAGAGGGTGCCGTCGTCACTCAGCTCTGGTCTGTAAACACACTCGTTGTTGTTGCTGTTGATGTGTAGTCACTCGGTCATGTCCGACTCTTTTGAGACCCCATGGACTGTAGCTCAGCAGTCTCCTCTGTCCGTGGGATTTCCCAGGCAAGAACACGAGTGGGTTGCCATTTCCTCCTCCAGGGGATCTTTCTAACCCAGGAATCAAACCCCCATATGCTGCATTGGCAGGTGGATTCTTTACCACTGAGCCGATCAGGAAAGCCCATATAACACACTCATTACAGGACTCGTGGAGGGACACGTTTCCTTCTTTACAAAGACTGAAGAAGAGAAGCCAGGATGGGCACTGGGCTATGACAAGCCGGCCCCCACAGGCTCAACATGTCTTTCAAATGCAGCCCCAGCTCCAGGGCTAGCCCCACTGTGGTGCTTGTGTCTCATGGACATGCATTCCTGGGATGGACCACTAGCAAAGCCAATCCAAGTTCCCTGGGGTCATGTCACGCCCCTTCCCATATGCCCACTGGCATGGCCAAAAAAGTTTTTTTAAATAATAATTTTTAAAATGATAAAATAAAATAAATTAGTGTCAATTTAGTAAACATTCAGTGAACATTTCTGCTCACTATAGTATAATCATTTAAATTTTCTATTTAAATTATTTTAAGCAATTAGCATATTATTTTAAATTTCTATTACTAGTTAAATTAGTCTGTTTTTATGCTCTTTGAGATACAAGTTCTCTGGGAACAAGGACAAGACTTGTTAAGTGATTTTGTTCATGTTACTTTGATAATCAACATTTTGTATTTGGTCATTTTAATAATAAAGTCAACTGTTCTCTTCAAGACAATGTAGTCAAATTCATTAATTTTTTCCTCCTCTATTTTCATTCTTATTATCCACTCCATCAATGCTTCTCACTTTATCATTTCAGAGCCCACAGGTGAAGGCATCTTAGTGTACAGTACAAGCTTAGACCTGTTAATTGACACGGTACCTGAAATGGACATGCCACTAACCTAAAGAGATAAGAGGAGATCATTGCTTTCTCCAATCAACTTCCACTAAAAATGCAGGTAAGGGCATGAAGCTGATCCAGAAGAAGGTACAGCACCAGAATGCTGCCCAAGTTATGACCAAAGAAATCTATACTCCCAATTTACCTATTTTGCTTAAAGGAGAAAAAACTTCCAGTGAAAAACATACCCATTTTATATATTTAATATAACTGGGGAATATTAATACTGGAAGGAACCATTGTTTATCTCTGAAAAATGAAAGTGAAGCTATAAGAAAGAGCAAATTACAACAACCCTGATTCCCAAAGAAACGAACTCAAGCTTCCAAGCATGGACATTTAAATTACACATCACAGATGCTTTGGTGCCTTTCAAAATAGAATAAATAAAGAGGAATGTAACAAGGATCATTCTCCTCTCTCCCCATCTCTGCAAGGGTGGCCTTCAGTGGAACTTGGCCAGGAACACAGATAGCCCAGGCAATCCTGATAATCTAAAAAGGCTGAAGAAAGATGATGTACTATAGATATAAAAGATATTCTTTCACCGTGTCAAGTCAGTCTCAACAGACTGAAATTTGTTTTCTATTGTAATGCATTCTTATTTGTGAAATAATATCAAAATCTGAAAAGCACTTCACAGTTTACCAAATATTTCCATAGACCTTCTTTAGCACTGACAGCATCTGGACAGAGATAACGGGCTGACCAACACAGACCCATGCTCCTCGTTCATAACGCAAAGTTGGCGGCAAGAGGTGGCCCTGGCTGGGAGCATGTGATGCAATGTGGGCCAAAGCGATGTCTGCCATCTCCAGGCTCAGAAATTGAGTGCTGGGTGTTCAATGCCTTATGCTCTCACCTTTCACCACACAGCCAACTGAAGGCAAAGGACCCAGTGAAAGACACCAGAGGCATCCTCAGAGATGGGGAGAGTCACATTATAACAGGAGCGTCACACAGATCTGGGATGTAAGCAGGAGACTATCGAGATTTGCAGAATTTTTCTTGTTTCATTAGCTAGTGAAAACAACACACTGCCGAAAGAAATGACAATGCAGGTGCCAGTCAGGGCCTAGTTCACATCAGGCGTTCAACAAATGTTGGATAGATGGATCTGTCTGTCCATCATCTGGATGATGAATGGATGGATGAATGGCAGGTAGATGGACAAATGGCAGCCCTATTATATTCTAACCTATTAAATCTGGAAATCATAAAGTTTTGCCACAAATACAACACTCGGTAGTGATGTCAGTTTCTAACACATGTGACCTGGGCTGATGACTGTTTTAAAGAAACACGGCTGACCTGTAAAATTGTAATATACTTTTCAGAGGAATATCAGAGAAAATTGTAAATGGCACTAATTAGAGACTAAACCAAATAAGGTCTCAAAATATCTCCAGACTAGTAACCAGGATTTTCCCAAATAATTCAGAAGAAATGGGGATTAGGGTACTAATACATAGGTTTAAGAGCACTGGGCTTTGAGAATAGGAAGATGGTAATTCAGATGAAGGTTGCACCACATACTAACTGTGTAACTCCAACTGAATCCCCTACCCTCCCTAAGCTTCACCTCTCACATCTGTAAAACGGTAATGAAACATGAAAATCAAAGTAGAAAGTTTAGCATGGTGTCTGGCACATAGAAGACACTCAATACATGCTAGGCTATTATTCTTGAGAGTGACTCTATACACTGTTACTGCTAATTAAAATATATTCAAGTTACCCTGTCACAATGGCAGGTAATTTCACAGATATTAAACCATACAAATTAAAGGATTCCTCCAATTTTAAGCATAGTTAAAAGACAGTCAATAACTAACTCATATTGCAGAACTGGAAGCTTTTCAAGGGTGGCTATCAGTGGCTGCTGTATGATAATTGCTGGGCTCTTCTTACAAATTTAACTTGTCAATCCACTGGTTGCTAGCCTTTTCTGAACATCAAGGTCTGTATTCCTGACATTCTCATCTCACTCATTTCTCTCCAAACATGCTTCCCAGTGTTCCTATCACCATCTTCCAGACAAGCCATAATTTCTGCTTTCGAGCATTTTCTTGGACCTCCCCAGTTTTGTGAACCACCTTCCTCCTATTCTTTAATCTCCTGGGCAAATATCAGACTCAAGGTCACACTGGTAAAGCCTCCTGCAAACTTGAAATACTTGGCAAATGTCAAGGCTCTTAGCTCTCTACATTTACTTATACCACAGTGGAGATCTCCTCTCTTCAGATTCCGAGAGCACATATGATCCACATAAAACAGAGTATTTACTCCTATACTCTTGTATATTGATAGTTACCTATTTCACTTTTTTATCCCTCTTAAATAGGATTGTCAATTTCTCGGCAGCCTTAGTACCCTCATCTGTGAAATGAGGGCATTGTATTAAAGGTCTCCTGGTTTCTTCTTACTCCCAAATTTTTACTATCTCCTGAGGCATTTTGCCTGTGAAGACCAAAGCATTAAGCACAAAGATGGGCACGTTTTAGCTTAGTCACTGTGTAAAGAGTTAAGAGAAAAGACGTGTGCACGTTCAGTCGCTCAGTCATGTCTGACTCTTTGCGACCCCACAGACTAGCCCACCAGGCTCCTCTGTCCATGAGATTTCCCAGGCAAGAATACTGGAGTGGGTTGACGTTTCCTTCTCCAGGGGATCTTCCCAACCCAGGGATCAAACCCGCATCTCCTGCACTGGCAGGCAGATTCTTTACCACTAAGCCACCTGGGAATCCCAAGAGAAAAGTGATAAGCCATCCTTAACAAAACTCAACCAAGGTCAGGTCTAAAGTGAACCTTTTTAGTGTACATCAGCATATAGAACAACATTCACAAAGATTTTCTCTCGACAGATTTAGCTCTAAGGTTAAGAAAATTCATGGCATTTTTCCTCCTTATTTTTGTGAAACTGAAAAGCAACATAGGGCCAGGCAGCCTGATAGAAACTTTCCTTTGCCTACAGGAGAGAGTGCTCTCTTTTCAAAGGTTTCCTCAAATGCTCCGGGATTTCTGCTGCCCTCACTTACAAAAACCGACTCAGGCATAATTCCGCTTTCTTCTTTCCTCATGCTCAAATTGATTCGCCATGAAATAAGTAAGATGTAGCTTTTAGGGTCCCTTATTTGAGAGAATTCTAGCAATTTGTCCATGTGGTCCAACCTTATCTTCGACAAAGGAGGCAAGAATATACAATGGAGAAAAGACAATCTCTTTAACAAGTGGTCCTGGGAAAACTGGTCAACCACTTGTAAAAGAATGAAACTAGAACACTTTCTAACACCATACACAAAAATAAACTCAAAATGGATTAAAGATCTAAACGTAAGACCAGAAACTATAAAACTCCTAGAGGAGAACATAGGCAAAACACTCTCCAACATAAAGCAGGATCCTCTATGATCCACCTCCCAGAATACTGGAAATAAAAGCAAAAATAAACAAATGGGATCTAGTTAAAATTAAAAGCTTCTGCACAACAAAGGAAACTATAAGCAAGGTGAAAAGACAGCCTTTGGAATGGGAGAAAATAATAGCAAATGAAGCAACTGACAAACAACTAATCTCAAAAATATACAAGCAACTTATGCAGCTCAATTCCAGAAAAATAAACGACCCAATCGAAAAATGGGCCAAAGAACTAAATAGACATTTCTCCAAAGAAGACATACGGATGGCTAACAAACACATGAAAAGATGCTCAACATCACTCATGATCAGAGAAATGCAAATCAAAACCACAATGAGGTACCACTTCACACCAGTCAGAATGGCTGCGATCCAAAAGTCTACAAGCAATAAATGCTGAAGAGGGTGTGGAGAAAAGGGAACCCTCTTACACAGTTGGTGGGAATGCAAACTAGTACAGCCACTATGGAGAACAGTGTGGAGATTCCTTAAAAAACTACAAATAGAACTGCCTTATGACCCAGCAATCCCACTGCTGGGCGTACACACCGAGGAAACCAGAATTGAAAGAGACACGTGTACCCCAATGTTCATCATAGCACTGTTTATAATAGCCAGGACACGGAAGCAACCTAGATGTCCATCAGCAGATGAATGGATAAGATAGCTGTGGTACATATACACAATGGAGTATTCCTCAGCCATTAGAAAGAATACATTTGAATCCGTTCTAATGAGATGGATGAAACTGGAGCCGATTATACAGAGTGAAGTAAGCCAGAAAGAAAAACGCCAACACAGTACACTAACACATATATATGGAATTTAGAAAGATGGCAATGTCCATGTGGTCCAGTGTTGCACAATTTGCAAATGTAAGATACTTTATTCATAATTAAATGACTGTCGTCTCTTTTCACTCTGCTTTTTCCCCTTTTTACTGCCCTTTGCTGAAGTGGTAGTGTTGTGACCTGGGCACATGTGAAGACAAGGTAAAAAGATGTCAGTTTATGATACATAGTTGGGAACACAGTCAGCTCCTGTTTAGTCAGATGTTTTCACATGGTTCACCATCACTTCTGTAAAGTAAAGCTGTAATAGCTTGTCCAGTAAGTGGCAAAGCTAGGATTCAAACCTAAGTGTGTCTGATTCTAAAACTACCATATCATCTTATTTACTCCTATCATCTTCTTTGGAATCTGTTAACAAGTCTGATTCCTTAATTTAAGTATGATGCTCGATGCTCAGCCACTTGCCAGCATCTTGTACCTCCACCTCTCAATCTGGTGCCAACAGACCACTAACAGCTACCACTCCCCTACCTGTATAAACAACTCTATCCTTGTTGAACTCTTTTTCTTTTACAGATTGTAGTTTGGTTTATCTTTCCTCAGGCTATAACAGTTTTGACCAGTCACATTTATGTGAATTCTTACTAATTTTTTCCTGCTGCTACTGCTGCTGCTGCTGCTAAGTCGCTTCAGTCGTGTCCGACTCTGTGTGACCCCGTGGACTGCAGCCTACCAGGCTCCTCCGTCCATGGGATTTTCCAGGCAAGAGTCCTGGAGTGGGTTGCCATTGCCTTCTCCTGTAACTGCATAGTGATACACCAATTCAACTTACTGCTATGGGGGAGAAACACCATTTAATGAGACATGAAGACAAATTGACATAAAGCATTACCATCAATGAAGATAATATATAACTCATATTATACCACTACTACAAAGGCCACAATGAAAAACTGGGTTATGTTTGCTGTCAAATTTAAGAGTTGTCCACTAAGAAAACCTAGAGACAAAGATCAACCCAGTAGTACTAAAGACCACCAGCACCCAGATTTTGCTCTCTAAATGTACGTAAATATAATTTTTTAGTTTAAAAATTAGAGCACCTTGGGAAAAATTACTAATTACAGGTTAGGGCAGGAACTATCCAAAACTAGACCTTTTGTCGTACCTGCAACAAGAAAGATTACTGACATCGCAGTGGTCCCTCCTGTGCTGCTTACCAAGGTTTCACTGTGATTTCAGTTACCCCCATGGTCAGCTGCAGTCCAGAAATATTAAATGGAAAATTACAGAAACAAACAATGCACAAGTTTTAAACTGTGTGATGTTCCGAGTAGCCTGATGAGATCTCGTACCATCCCGCTCATGAATCACCTCCTTTGTCCAGCATATTCCCCCCTGCGTTAATCACTTAGTAGTCATCTGGGTTATCAGATCAACTGTTTCAGTACTGCAGTGCCTATGTTCAAGTAACCCTTATTTTACTTATTATTGGCCCCAAAGCACAATAGTAGTAATACTAGAAATTCAGATATGCCAGAGACACTGCCAAGTGCTTCTGTAAGTGAAAAGGTGTCTCAAGTTAATGAGGAAAGAAAAAAATGCTATGCTGAGGTTGCTAAGACCTATGGTAAGAATGAATCTTATATCTGTGAAAGTGTGAAGAAGGAAAAAGAAATTGGTGCTACTTCTGCTAATGCACCTCACACTGCAAAAGTGACGGCCACAATGTGTAACAAGTGCTTAGTTAAGATGGAAAAGGCATTAAATTTGCACAGTTAGATAGTTTGAGAGCGAGAGAAACCATATTCACATAACTTTCATTACATTATATTGTTCTGACTGTTCTATTACTATTTTAGTATCAGTTATTGTTATTAATCACTTACTGTGCCTAATTTATCAGTTAAACTTTATCATAGGTACGTATGTATAGGAAAAAAACATAGTATATGGATATACAACTCCATACTACTCAAGGTTTCAGGTACACAATAGGGGCCTTAGAAAGTATTCCATGGATAAGCAGGGACTTCTATATTGAGGTTATATCACAAGAACAGAGGAGTCAATTAGAAGAGGCTTCAACTGACCAAAGTATTGATAAGAATAAAAACACACAAAAATGTTAAAATTCATGAGTTTTAAATATTACTAAAACAAAAAATGAAACCTTCACTAATCACCTTTTAAAAATGCTCAGGGGACTTCTCTGGTGGTCCACGGTTGAGAATACACCTGCCAACGGAGGGGACATGAGTTCGATCCCTGGTCCAGAAGGATTCCACGTGCCAGGGACACCCCCCATGCACCACAACCACCGAGCCCGCTGTGCGCCCACTACTGAGCCCACACACCCTAGAGCCCAAGCTCTGCAACAGGAGAAGCTGCTACGATGAGAAGCCCACACACCATGACGAGAAAGTAGCCCGACTGCCACCACTAGAGCAAAGAAGACCTAGTTCAGCCAAAAAGAAAATTAATTAAAAAAAAACAAAGAATAGGAAGACTGGTAAGATTTAAAGAAAAACACTACAGAATCAACTCATTTTGGTAAATAAAGTAAATTAAATATTCAAGCTGCTTTTTAAAAATCATCTATACACAGGGTAACCAGATACTTTATTAGGAAAATTGTCTCTCTATGGAATCACTCCAAGAACTATAACAGGAAATGATTGAATAGTAACATTTGCAAACTCCTAATGAAGACAGGCAGTGGTCATGAATGGCTTCAAGCAGTCCCAAAGAAAGACAACCAGACACCTTGTACCTTATGACAAAAACGCATAACACCATTTATGACAGTCAAGTGTCTGCCTGCAGTGTGGGAAACCTGGGTTCGATCCCTGGGTTGGGAAGATCCTCTGGAGAAGGAAATGGCAACCCACTCTAGTACTCTTGCTTGGAAAATTCCTTGGATGGAGGAGCCTGGTAGGCTACAGTCCAGGGGTCGCAAAGAGTGGGACACAATGCAGCGACTTTCCTTTCCTTTCCTTTTGCCAATAAAATCAAATCTAAATCAGATCAAGCCTCTGGACATAATTATCAATATTTTGAGAAGAGAGTACACAGAGGAACATAGTTTGTGACATCTTTAAAATATGATTAGGAAAATCCAAACAATAATGACAATACATAAGTGTATGTTTTTACAGCACTTTTTTTACACTTTTATAATCAGCAAAAAATAAAAATGTTTTGGAACTATAAACAGGCAGTATAACAAATAAAGAAACTTAGCTTACTTGTGAAACTATTATTACCTAAACAAAAAGATTCTCTCCTTGACAAGATTATTCACCAAAAGACACCTTGGAGAATGAACTGAATTGGTGCATTTATACTTAGTCACAGCTCCTTGACTTATGGTCCTACATACGGAGAAATTCAAGAATGAAGTTTTAAAGGCTACACAGTCAATGGAAGACCCACTTGTACTAAGTAAAAAGTGTTTTTAAAATTATATCACTGAAAATATTATACGTTGAAAGAAAACATATACATTTGCAAAGATATCATTTAAATTTTATCATTCTGTTGTTGTTGAGTAAGTAAGATGTGTCCAGCTCTTCGCAACTCCATGGACTGCAGCATGCCAGGCTCCTCTGTCCTTAACAATCTCTCAGAGTTTCCTCAGATTCATGTCCATTGAGTCAGTGATGCTATCGAAGCATCTCATCCTCTGTCATCCCTTTCTCCTTTTGCCTTCAATCTTTACCAGCATCAGGGTCTCTTCCAATGAGTTGACTCTTCCCATCAGGTGTCCAAAGTACTAGAGCTTCAGTTTCAGCATCAGTCCTTCCAATGAATATCCAGGGTGGATTTCTTTTAGGATTAACTGGTTTGATCTCCTTGCAGTCCAAGGGACTCTGAAGAGTCTTTTCCAGCACCACAATTTGAAAGTATCAATTCTTCAGCCTTCAGCCCTCTTTATGATCTAAGTCCCACATCCATACTTGACTATTGGAAAAACCATAGCTTTGACTATACAGACCTTTGTTGGCAAAGTGATGTCTCTGCTTTCAATAAGCTGCCTAGGTTTGTCACAGCTTTCCTTCCAAGGAGCAAGCATCTTTTAATTTCATGGCTGCAGTCACCATCCGCAGTGATTTTGGAGCCAAAGAAAATAAAATCTGTCACTGCTTCCACTTTTTCCCCTTCTATTTGCCATGAAGTGATGGTACTGGATGCCATCATCTTAGTGTTGTTTTTTTTTAATGTTGAGTTTCAAGCCAGCTTTTCACTCACCTCTTTCACCTGCATCAAGAGTCTCTCTAGTTTCTCTTCACTCTCTGCCATTAGGGTGGTATCATCTGCGTATCTGAGGGTGTTGATACACACATGCTTAAAATCAGGGGCAAATGTATCTGTGCTAGCCCAGCTTCCTGCAGGTCTCTTCAGAGTGCAAGTCACCACCGTGCATCATCAGGGAGAACTCCCCTTCGTCTGCAGAAGGAAGCGGCACCAAAGAGCCAAGGCAATAGATCTGAGTCCTAAGGCAGGAGACCAGAAGTTGCAGGCGAGATGTAAGTACGTGCCACGCATGCTGACTTATGCTAGGGCCTTGTGTTTTTTATTTATTATTTTTTTAATCTTTTATTTTTATTTTTACTTCATTTTGCTTTACAATACTGTATTGGTTTTGCCATACATACACTGACATGAATCTGCCACGGGTGTACATGAGTTCCCAATCCTGAGCCCCCCTCCCACCTCCCATCCCATATCATCTCTCCGGATCTTCCCCGTGCACTAGCCTCAAGCATCCTGTATCCTGTTTTTTATTCTATTAATTCTATTTTATTATTTAACTCTGCCTTGCATAACCAAAAAAAAAGATAACTTTGTAAGTCTTTGGCACCCTCTTTTGGACAACATGATTATTTCAAAGCTGAAATTTGTTTCAATAAAAAGGATTTCTGAGTATGTTGAAGGCAAATTGAAATCAGATACATATTTTTATGTACTTTTGTTTTTATAATGAACAGACTTTACTTTCAGGGTGGTTTTAGGTTTGTAGAAAAATCGAGTAGATAATACAAAGTCCCTATATGTTCCCATTCCCACACAGTGTCCCCTGTTATTAACAGTTTGCATGAGTGTGGTATATTTAAGTTAACAAAACAATATTAGCACATGATTACTAACTAAAACCCAGAGTTTACAAAAAAGTTGTACCTATCGATCTTTATAAATTTCACATATCCACTGTCACAGTATCATATAGTTCCACTGCCTTAAAAATCCCTGTGCTTTACTCCGCCTCTCCACCCGACCCCTGTAACCACTGATCTTTTTACTGTCTCTGTAGTTTTCTGTGTCTCTGTACTTTTCCAGAATGACATATCATGGATAATAAAACATGTATCCTTTTCAGACTGCTTTCTTTCACTTAGCAATATGCACTTAAGAGTCTTCCATTTTTGGTTTCCATAGTTCATTTCTTCTTGTCACTGAATAATATTCCATTGTATGGAAGTGCCAAAGTTTATCCATTTCCTACTGATGAACATCTTGATTGCTTCCAATTTGGGCAGTTATGAATAAAACTGCCATAAACATTTCTGTGTAGGTTTTTTTGTATGTGTTTGCAGAGTTTTCAACTCATCTGGGTAAATGCCAAGGAGTTTGATTGCTGGATTATATGGTAAGATAATGTTTAGCTTTGTAAGAAACTGCCAAATTGTCTTCCAAAGTGACTGTACCATTTTGCATTTGCACCAGCAAGGCAAGGAGTTTGATTGCTGGATTACATGGTAAGATAATGTTCAGCTTTGTAAGAAATTGCCAAATTGTCTTCCAAAGTGATTGTAACATTTTGCATTCTCACCAGCAACAAATGAGAGTTTCTGTTGTTGTGCATTCTCACCAGCTTTTGTATTGTAGGGGTTTTTTTGGATTTTAACCATGTATATTTAGGACAAATCCTACTTGGTTATGATGAGCAATTTTTTATTCATTATTGGATTTGCTTCGCTAATATTTTGTTGAGGAGTTTTACATGTATGTTCAGAAGAGATACTGGTCCCTGGTTTCTCTTTATAATGTCATTATCTGGTCTGGATGGTGAGTATAATGTGAGCTCCATTGGATATGTCAGAAAGTGTTCCCTCTGCTTCTATTTCCTAGAAGAGGGTGCAGAGAATTAGCGGCATTTCTTCTTTAAATGTATGGCGAAACTCACCAGTGAAATCATCTGGAGCCACTGCTTTCATGTTTGGGGTTTTATTTATCAGGGATTCAAACTCCTGAATAGATACAGCTCTATTCAGACTATTTCTTTCCGTTTGAGTTTTGATGTCCAATTGGTCCATTTCATCTGTTACCAAATTTGTGAGAATGGACTTATACATAATATCCCTTTATTACCCTTTTATTGTCCATGAGATCAGTAGTGATCAGTTCTATTCGTTCTTTATTTCATGTATTCTGATGCTCTGTTGTTAGGAATATGCATATTAAGGGTCACTTTCCCTTTTCACTTTCATGCACTGGAGAAGGAAATGGCCACCCACTCCAGTGTCCTTGCCTGGAGAATCCCAGGGACGGGCGAGCCTGGTGGGCTGCCGTCTGTGGGGTCGCACAGAGTCGGACACGACCGAAGCGACTTAGCAGCAGCAGCAGCAGCAATGACCTCTTGGAGAATCGGCTCTGTTTTAATTATGTAATACCTCCTTTTATCCCTGATAATTTTCCTTGTTCTGAAGTCTGGTTTGCTTAAAATTAACATAGTTACTCCAGTTTTGTTTTGATGGATGTTAAGATGGTATATCCCTGGAGAAGGGTATGGCAACCCACTCCAGTATTCTTGCCAGGAAAATCCCATTGATAAGAGGAGCCTGGTGCACTACATTCCATGGGGTCACAAAGAGTCAGACACAACTGAGTGACTGCATACAGCACAGCACAGCACGATTGTGTAACTTTCCACAACCCTTTACTGTTCATTTACCTGCATCTTTATATTTTAAGGGCTTCTTTACAGACACTAGATAGATCTGAGTCCTGTTTTTTAATCCCTTTGATAATCCCAATTTAATTGTTATATGTTATATGTAAACCATTCACATTTGAAGTCATATGTGGATAGGTGAATTAAAATCTACCATCTTTCCATTTGTTGCACTTTTTTTATTCCTTTGTTTAAACTTTCCCTTTTATTTAGTTTGAAAATATTATTTTATTGCTAGAATCAATAGATTCAATAGAATCTTATTCAATTCAATCAAAATGATTCATAGATTTCATATTCATAGTCCTAATCCCCAGAATCTCAGAACGTGACTCTATTTGGAAATAGACCCTATTGGGGTCTTTAAAGAGGTCATTAAATTAAAATGAGGTCATTATGATGGTCCCTAATCCAATATGATGGGTGTCCTTTTAATAACAGGAAGTTACAGAGGGAAAGCAAGGTGAAGACATAGGGAGAAGACAGTCATATACAAGCCAAGGAGATAAGTCTTGGGAGACACCAGTCCCACAGACACTCTGATCTCAGATTTTCAGCCTCCAGAATTGTGAGAAAATAAATTTCTGCCACTTAAGCCATCCAGTCTATGGTACTTTGTGTGACTGACCTAGCAAACCAATATAATCACCAATCAGCATTAAGGTTTCTTTTTTAATATAAATTTATTTATTTTAATTGGAGGTTAATTACAATATTGTATTGATTTTGCCATACATCAACATGAATCCGCCACAGGTATACATGTGTTCCAAAACAAGTGCTTTCAATTTGCATTCATATATCTATATTTCAGCCCAAAATTTTTATTTTGAAACCATTATTTTCTCTTTGACTACTATACAGAAGCCATTCTTGAGGTTATTTGATACAGTAATGAACAGGGAAAGTTAGAAATGTAGTTATAACATAGGTTTCACATAGCTCAAACTGCTGGCTGCTTCCTGGTGACTAGATATTTTTATAATTCCCAAATAATTACAAGGCAAAAATCAAGTCCATGAGAATACCTGTGGGGTTGTGCATGGGTGAGCCTTACAGCATCTCATGTTCAAAGTCTCCCAGGGACTGTGCCAAATGCCCACACAAATGGGAAATCATGTAGGTTGGGGGATAAGACTCAGGATTCTACTGAGTATTTCTGTTAGAGCTCTTACCTGCAGTCTGAAGACTTCAGTTCTCCTCTAGACTCAGCTACCAATTTAGAAGAAGCCAGGCAATTCATTTCACTTTACAAGGGGTGCTCACGTGTTTTCTCATGTATGAAACAAAAGGATCAATCTGCTAGCCAATCTCTAAAGCTCTCAATGGCTCCCAAAATTTCTGAACCATAAAAGTAGGAGATGACATCCAATAAGAAGCTCCATGGTGGTGGCCTTACAAGAAGTTTGAGTCAATCTTTCCACGGCACCCACATGACTGGACAAGTGTGTATGAAAAAACCAAAGGCAAAGCAGTCATCCCACTGTAATGTAAGTCATGTCATTGAGGTAAGGTCAGTAAAAATGTCAACATGATAACCTCTGAAAATGTACCACTTCATAAAAGTAACAGAAGAAAAGCTAGCAAAATTTGTCAAAATCAACTTTTTCAGACCTAAAGGTGTTAACCAAAGACTCGTAATAACCCAAGGAGCATTTATTCAAGAAAAATGGCTGCATTTAGTCATGAAAGCAGCAAGTTCTGTGGTGTTTTAACTTACCCTAGTACCATCCACACTGCCCCTCTCAGCAGTAGCCTTGGGAACCAACAGTCTGCATTCCTATAGACAGATGGAGCAAAGCATCATGAAATACAATCCACAGAATGGGAGAAAACATCTGCAAATCATATATCTAATAAGGATATAGCACCCAGAATACAGAAAGAACTCTTACCATTCATAATGAAAAAACAAATTTAAAAAATGGGAAAAAGTTCAAACAGACATTTCTATAGATAGACACTGCAATTGCAGAAAGTGAAGAGGAACTAAAGAGCCTCTTGATGAGGCTGAAAGAGGTGAGTAAAAAAGCTGACTTGAAACTCAACATTAAAAAAACTAAGATCATGGCTTCCAGTCCCATCACTTCATGGCAAATAGAAGGGAAAAAGTAGAAGTGGTGACAGATTTTATTTTCTTGGGCTCCTAAATCACTGCAGACGATGACTGCAGCCATGAAATTAAGAGGCTTACTCCCTGGAAGAAAAGCTAAGACAAACCTAGACAGTGTATTAAAAAGCCTCTACTAACAAAGGTCCACATAGTCAAAGCTATAGTTTTTCCAGTTGTCATGTACGGATGTGAGAGTTGGACCATAAAGAAGACTGAGTGCCCAAGAATTAATGCTTTTGATCTGCGGTGTTGCAGAAGACTCTTGAGAGTCCCTTGAACAGTAAGGAGATAAAATCAGTCAATCCTAAAGGAAATCAACCCTGAATATTCATTGGAAGGACTGATGCTGAAGTTGAAGCTCCAATACCTGGGCCACCTGATGTGAAGAGTCAACTCACTGGAAAAGACCCTCATGCAGGGAAAGATGGAGGGCAAGAGGAGAAAGGGGGTGACAGAGGATGATGAGATGGCTGGATGGCTTCACTGACTCAATAGACGTGAGTCTGAGCAAACTCTGAGAAATAGTGGAGGATAGAGGAGACTGGCATGCTGCAGTCCATGGGGTCACAAAGAGTTGGACACAACTTAGCTGCTGGCTCAGCTGGTAAAGAATCCGCCTGTAATGTGGGAGACCTGGATTTGATCTATGGGTTGGGAAGATCCCCTGCAGAAGGGAACAGGTATCCACTCCAGTATTCTGCCCTGGAGAATTCCATGGGACTGTATAGTCCATGGGGTCACAAAGAGTCAGACACGACTGAGCACCTTTCACTTCACTTCACTTAGCAATTGAACAACCAACATAGATAGACAGATACATAGGTAGGATGGATAGGTAGACAGATAGGCAGGGCAAATGAGCACATGAATGCTCATCATTCATTAGAGAAATAAAAAAATCAAAACTATGATGAGATACCACCTCACACACACACTGAAATGGTTATAACTTTTAAAATTTGAAATAACAAATATTGACAAGGATGTGGGGAAACTGGATCTTTATGTATTGCTGATGGAAGTGAAAAACACCACAGCTGTTGTGGGAAACAGTTTTGCTATTCCTTAAAAAAGTTACAAGAAGTTACTGTATGATAGCAATTTCACGCCTAGGTGTATATACTCAAGAGAAATGAAAACAAATGTTCATAGCAGCATTATTTATAACAACCAAGAAATGGAAACAAATGGTCATCAACTTATGAAAGGATAGATAAAATGTGGTATAAGTAGCTATACAGTGAAATATGATTCAGTTAAAGGGAGTGAAGTACGGATACTTGCCGCTGAATCTTGAAAAGTTTTTGCTAACTGAAAGTAGTCAGACACAAAAGAGCACACATTCCATATCATTTTACATGAAATGTCCAGAATAAGCAAATCCATAGAGACAGAAAGTACATTAGTAGTTTCATCTTTTCCGGATTAATGAAATATTCTGGAATTAGTCCTGATGGTTGCACAATCTTATCAGTGTACTCAGAACACCTGAAATGTACACTTTAAAATGAATTTTATAGTATGCTAATTACATATCAACAACAACAATGAAGCAAGACACAATTAAGCCAAACATTGCTGCTGATTCCAAAAGGCTGACCTTAAACATGGGGCAAACAATCTACACCAACAAGAATGAACAGGACACCAGCACTGTGGCTTCTCTGGGTTTGACACATATTCTCAATCTTTTCAAAGTCCAATAGTGTTGCCAATAAGGCATTTTCATTTTAAGCTTCATAATAAGCTGGTCCATTACTCCTTGCCTGACATGTGATTTTATTTTATCTTCACAACAAAGTAATTCTTGATAGATCACAGTAATTTCAATCCGTGAGGATCTTTCAACTGTAGGAGTGAATTAGAAAGATATTTTTATATTGCCTATTTGAGATAACAGGTCCTAGCACCACGCTTCAGGCAAAATACATCAAAAGAATGAACTGAAGGTTAAGTTTCCTTTTAGATCACAATTTTTATAACATCACAACATTCTTGCCTAAAAGCAATCCGAATTATTCAACTGCAAGATATTCTATATTCACCTCATTCAGCCTCAGGGAAAGAACAAAGTCAGTAGCTGGAGACACTTCTGAGGTGGAGGCACATTCATCTTCTCATTGTGCCCTCCTAAGTCACCAACGCCTGAATTCAACATCAACACACTAGAGAGAAAATGCAAGTAAAAGCTTCCTGAAAAGCTTTCTATTATGCTGTATTTGCAAAGGTAATCCTCACGTGGAAAGAAGTCATAAGAAATTCAAGTCATGAAATTTAAATTCCATGTTCAACAATTATTACCATTTTATCCTACCCAAATCAGTCAATTAAATATAACTATCTCTCCAAATTAGTGTTGCTGCTGCTGCTGCTAAGTCGCTTCAGTCGTGTCCATAGCACTTAATCCCAATTTGATTTAAAAAAATTTACTTTATGTATATTCTTGTTTCTATGAAAAAAAAAAAAGTTCCTTGCTGTGATTATGAATCTTAGAGAATTGAAAGATTCAAGGCTCTTTGCCTTCAATGCTGTTTATCACAGAGCAAGATTTGTATTCAGTTATAGGTGGATCCACGGGGGTCTTTCCCCACAGGGGTTTATTTACTGAACTATCCAGAGATATTCATTATGAGGTGATTTCATATATCATTATCCATGAGCAACTTTGGTGTAACAAGTTTGTATTTAATCAGGTCTTTCTTGGTTTCAGTCTCTTTTGCACAAGACCTGACCTTTGACACGCACAGAGCCCGCTGGGGTTGTGCAGTACTGTGGTCCTGCTTAACAAATGCTTCTTTTCTTAATCTTTATTGCGACATAATGGATATACAAAAAAATCACTCATGTAATGTATACATCTTGATAAGTTTGGACATATACTTACACCTGTTACACCAAAGCTCTAAACATATGCAAAATTTTCCTTGTATTCTTTTGAGTTTCTTGTTCATTTGCTGTTGGTTTGGGAGGGGTTAGAACATTTAATAGGAGATGGACCCTCTTAATATTTTAATGTATATGCACAATAATATATTATTAACTATAGATACTCTTTAAATAAATGCTTTCTGATATTGATGATGACGACAATGGACATGACATCAGGTAATATTACCCTCATTCATTCACTCACATAATCAATGATTTGGTATTGATCACTCAGTTTGTACCATGGCCTGTCTTGGCACTGTTTGACAGGATGATAAAGAAGGAAAACACAGCCCCTGACCTCATTCAGCTTTACACTTTAGTGAGAAGACAGAGAAAATACACATAGCCTGAGTGAATAAGATCACTTCAAATACTTGTAAGTGCTGTGGGAAAAGTATGGCTCCTGAGACAGGAAGTGATAGGACAGAACAATTCACAAAGTGTGCTAAAGTGTCGAGAGAGGAGTCAGCTCACCAGGCAATCCTGCCCCTGCAAAGACCACTGGAGCTCCAATACAGAGAACACTGTGGCAACATGAAATGTCCCAACAGAAGACGTTTGATGGCCAGGTGAGGAATCAGCGCACCAATAAGAACACCCAACTCACATCAGTTTTACACTGGGATCTGCTTCAAAAAGTCTCCCATTAGAGAGACTTTAGTACCATTAGTACACATGTAGCTCTGTCTTGTTTCAGCTTTCAGAAGGTGTCCACTGAAAGACTAGCCACCGTTCTGATATTTTACACTGAGAAAAACCAATTTCCAATTTTATCTGGAAGACAATTCAGGAACTGTGAATCCTGAAGAATCCCACTGAACCGTTGACATACCATCCTACTGAGAAGTAAGAAGTGGGATGTAATTTTCCAATCAACAAATTAACAAGGTCAAAATGCAATTTGGGCAGGGAAAGATATCTGCTAATGATCAAGGTATAAACTATCAACAGTCATTCCTTTAAAGACATCTGTTTTAATACTTCATATGATATTGAGATGAGCCTCTGAATTTATGTAATGTTTTTCATATAGTTGATGAATTACGTATACATAGTAATTTACAAATTCATACAAGAACGCTATCTGCAAAGGTGAAGCAGGAGGTGTGATGCTCCCTACTACACTTGGGAAACTCTTGGCTGAAAAAGCCACATTCATCTGAAGGACTAGCAGATGGGCAAAGACATGGAGAGATGGGGCCAACTCAAGTCTCCTCAGGCATCTTCTGCAATGCAGTGTGAGATAACATAGGTCAAATACTTCAGTTCATCTTTGTTCTTTGTCCTAGTCCATCTGAACTGCTATAACAATAATACCACAGACTGAGTTACTTACAATTTAACAGAAATTTCTTTCTCACAGTTCTAGAAACCGAAAGTCTAAGATCAAGGTGCCCTAATGACTGGGTTCAGGAGAAGGCCCTCTTCTTGGTTGCAGACTGCCAACTTCTCACTATGTCCTCAGAGTTAAGGCACCTCGTCCTCTCTCAGGTGTTGGCTTGAGAATCAGCTACAAAGTTTTCTTTTCGAGATAATTCTAATCCATCTTCACTTGTAATACCAGAACTTCTTAGAACGTGATTGCTCTTTTTAATGTCTGTGCTTTGTTAATTTACAAGGGCCAAAATGAAATACATATTTTTTGAACTGGACTATAACTTTCGGACACAACTGAAGTGACTTAGTGACTATTTATCTCAGTCTTAATCGAGTGCAACTTTTTTTTTTTAATTATTCCCAGGATTTTATTTACTTATTTTTGGCTGCACTGGGTCTTCACTGCTGAGCGCAGCTTCCTCTGGTTGAGGTGAATGGGAGTTTCTCTCCAGTTGTGATGCACAGGCTTCTCACTGCAGAGGTCTCTCCTGGCGCAGAGCACAGGCTCCAGGGCACAAGGGCTTCAGTAGTCGCAGCCTGCAGACTTAGCTGCCCGGAGGCGTGTGGAATCCCAGACCAGGGATCAAAGGAGTATTCCATTCACTGGTGGGAGGATTCTCAACCACTGGAGTACCACAGAAGTCCCGAGTCACATTTGCTGAGTGTTGGGCCCCTGCCTACACGCTGTTGTCTTTTCACGCTGCAGTTTGAGCCACTTAACCTGGAAAGCGTATGAAAGGGCATAGGACTCCCAAGTTGCACAGAATGACAGGGAACAAATAGAACAGCGTATCTCCATTAGCATTTACTTTATATGAAAAGTAAGAAAGTACTGAGACCTCTATTTGCTTGGGAGAGGAATCTTGCTCAGTTCATACACAAAATGGTCATGCTGAATGTGCAGTGCGCCAGGCTCAAAGAAACAGTGGAATTCCACCAAGATATTCACATTTTCTGAAGTGAACAAGAGAATGCCGAGACTAAAATGCCTTCGATTCCATTTAAATTAGCCTCATTATGATATAAAACAGTGATCTAATCAGACCTGACATATAATCTGCAAAAGATTCTAAGTTGTCAATTCTACTTCATCATTAGCACGAGTGTCACAGGTCTGTTTATATTCTGTAATCTACATAGTATATTTGGATAGGATGTACTACTATATAGGTAAGATTCATAAATAACTAGACATAAATATATTGGATGTTTACTAAACCAATATTTTATTACAAAGACTGTACAAAAGTTTGGAGACTCTAGTCTAAAACACCATTTTAATCCTTTCGATCACTTAATTGAAAGTCATTTAATCTGCACTAGCTAAAAGCTATAGTCCAAATTCTTATTGCAGCAAATTTGGTGCTTCACAAAGCGGCCCCAACTCCCTTTTTTAAAATTGTTATTTCTTGCCACTCTTCCCGTGGACTCACTCAGTAAGCACTCGCTGATCTTGTCATGATGTTTTGAGTACCTGTTTCCTTCTGCTTTATGTCATATTTAGAATTTTGAGGATGGATGGTTATTTGCCCCTTTCTCAAGTGGAAATTTCCTAGACCTCTTTTGAATCCCAATGGATAGACATCTACTCTGTGACACCTCCCAGACCCCCCCACCGCCGGCAGCTACAAAGCATGTTGCTTCATGCTGTCATTTGGGGTCCACATCTGTGTCCCCTCACCAAAGACAGGAGCCCTCAGAGGCATGAGATGCATCTCATCATTCTTCTCTGTGAGGGCCTTATATAGCAGACACAAATGAACGCTAACCAACACCCCATAAACACACAGAAATCCATCTAAAGGCTGAAAATAACCCTACCTACTGTGTCGTTCCTGTTGAGTCCTAGGGAGGAGAATCACTAAATCTACATAGAGCAAGTATTATTTTAGGCAAAATATTTTTATAAATTTTACACTGAAGCTAAAAACTACCATCATGACAGATACAAGAATACAGTAAAGCAAATCAGACTGGGTTATCCAGATTAATGCCAAATATATCACTTTATGCATCTTTTAACCTAGAAATGCTGTCTCTGCTGTATAACATTGCCATCTAGCGGTCAACTTCAAAACACTAACTCAAAATAAGACTTCACTGTTTCAAAGGTAAGTACATAAATAGGACCTTAGCTTCTGGCCATGATAGAATAATAAGGAACAAACTTTCCCTTCCATCAAGAGAAAAAAAGAAGACAAATCACATAATTGTTTACAAAGCACTGAACAACAGGCAACAGAGGACAGTGGTTCTGTGAGACAGGAAACAAGCAAGGCCAACCCTACAATCTCCCCAGACTGTTGCCTTGAAAGAGACTGCAGGCCATGGGGAGGGGAGGCTAGTGGACTCATTATGGATCATGTATGAATATTTGTTCATCAGCTGTAAGAAACATGCCGCACTAATGCAAGATGTTAATTATAGTAGAAACAATATGCTATAAATAATATAAAGCAAAAGCTATGTCTTTATAAGGACTCTGTGCTCTGTTTTTCTGTAAACCTGAGCGTGCTCTGCAGAGGGTGTGCAGGCAAGGCTCGCAGAGCGCTGGAGGATCCCCGGCTGAGACATTTACAGCAGCTCACGAGCTACTTCCTGAAGGGCTCTGTGATGCAGTGGGTACAATCCATGTCCCCTTCACGATCTCTGAGAGCCCTCTCTGCTGCTCTCCCAGCCTCTCCCCACCCCGAGTCATGTAGTTCACGGTCAGCCTCCTTCATGAGGCGGAGAGTACCCTTCGGCACCTTTTCCTCCACAGGAGATCACAGGCCCAGAAGCTCTCTCTTCCCTATGCCGTGCTGTTCTGGGGAAGGAGTGATGTGGGCAAAGTCAAGCTATTCCTCTTATCCACACTCCAATGCGTTCAAACTTCTTTTTTCCTCCAACAGTGTGGGGCGCTAACTTCTCCTCTGGAAACACAGACTTCTACGAAGGCTCTCTTATCAATGTCTTTTAGAGGCTCCCTGGTCTGAGGCAGAGAAGGGCTGGAGCCGGTTCACAGGCCACTGCAGGGTCCACCATCAGGACCAAGGTCTGTGTGCCTATTACCCAATGTTCAGGGGGTGAGACTCCTCCTGGACCCCTTGGCATACGGTGCTATATCCCACAGATCTCACAGAGACAATTTGTGGATGGATGTCAAATTTTTGTTGCTGGGGTGGGGGAGTGAAAAAAGCAAGTGACATCTTACACTGCCATGATGCTGACATCCTGCAGACACGTTGATTGTCAAGGCGGGGAAGGATGCTACTGACATCTAGTGGCTAGAGAAGCTGCTAAACATCCTACACCATCTAGGATGCCTCCCACAAAGAATGATCCTGTACAAAATGCCAATAGAGCCAAGCTTAAGAAATCCTGATGAATAATACCGCTTTGAAAAGGAAGAACAAAGTTAGAGGATTTAAACCATCTGATTTCAAGACTTAATACTATAAAGCCATGATGTCCAAAACCATGCAGCTGGTGTACAGAAAGACAAACAGATCAATGGGACAGATTAGTGATGGCAGAAACAGACTTATACATACAAACTGATTTTCCACCAAGGTCCCAGACCATTCGATGGGAAAAGGATAATCTTCCAACAAATGATATTGAAACAATAAAATATATGTGTAAAACTCTACCCTTAATCTCACACCATAGACAAAAATTATGTTGTGTCATAAACCAACTTTAGGAGCTTAATCTGTAAAATTCTAGGAGAAAACATAAGCATAAATTTTAGCGATCTTGGGGTTGGCAAGGTTCTTAAGTATAACACAAAGAACACAAAGATTTTTTTTACCCTAAACAATTGGACTTCATTTCTATCTATATTTACCTTGCTAGAGAAAGGTCTCCAGTAGAATTGCTATGCATTGTGAGGGGAGAAGCCAGGGGCTGGCAGGGAGGTCCCCACCAACCTAGGACCCTAAACGCCCCACATGCAGGCTGCAGCAGGGCAACCTCACTTGGCCACCAATGCAGCAAAGGGTGGAATCCATGCTTCCGCGTCCCACATCCAAGGCCTGTGTTTGTTTATCTTCGGAAAAGGTGGGGGTGTGAGCCAGGCTAGCATCCTTGGCACTTGCACTCATGATGTGAGATTGGCACAGCTGTGTTCTCGGCGCGGGGTCACTCACCCTTGGCTAAGTGGTTGGGTGTACCTGGATTTGCACCTCCCAGGCCTGGCACCAGCTCAGTCCAGCCAAGCAGCCAGATCAGGCTTCTGGAGTAAGTGACCAGCCCTGGCTCTACACATAGCCGTGTCCCACGTAAAGACAAAGCATATTTCAGTGTGGAAATGGTGGGCACCAGGGATGGCAAGAGAGCTTGAGTTTGTGATCTGTCCTGGGCCAGGCCCTGATGGTGCTCTCATCTGCCTCACTCCCAACCGAAGCCTGAAGGCCTCTCTCCCAAGGAGCAGCAGGGTCTGCAAAAGTCAGAAATGAAAGGGGATCAAGGACTAAGTATCAGGAAATACTGGACACGGGGGTTCTTACTGCAGTTGTTGGTGACCTGCAGACTTTTCCACAGACCACTAACAGCTCCATGTGGGAATGTGATAGGGCTGCAATTCTTAGACAAGGTTCCGTAACCTTGGACTATTTCATGTGACTCTCAGATGTCCTTCCTTGTTATTCTGTTTGTAGATGGTGCAATGACAGTATTTTGTGGCTACCCATAAGACCATCAAAATGATCAGAAACACAAAATTTTCTCTTTTTTTAAATGATTTACTTTTATTTTTGCTCTTCTGTTTTCATTGCCAGTGTTTAAGTAAGGGCAAAATTTTGGTTGTTTCTGTTTAACAAGAGCCCATAATGGGAACACTAAGAGAGAATTTACATGAGTGGACTCACAACCAGAAAGATTTGGAAGGCAAAGTTTATTTCAACGTAATGAGTTACAACACTAACATGTTCAACAAAATTAATTTTTGATTTAAGAAAAAGTAGGTTGTGAAACATTTTACATGGCCCAGCATCACTTTCTTCAGCATTCATCGTGTGTGGTTTTATACTGACAGCCCCTGGGAGTTCTGCCACCCTTCACCCTCAGAACCGTGCTCTGGGCCTGGATGAGCAGCTCAGAGTGGGCGCATTCCTCCAGACGCAGCCTTCTTAGGGGGCAACGCTCTCTATCCACCCTCCATCAGCACCATAACCCAGATTAACATCTCCCAAGAGAGCCTTTCAAGAAACATGTTTCTGTTAAGTTTGGTGTAGAAGAAAAGAAAGTCATCAAAATATGTAAGAGGTTCGCTGAACTCAGACTTAACCCTAAAGCTCAAGCTAAACTCCCCAGGACGCTCCTTAAGACACAACTTTAATCTTAACACTGAAATGTGCCCTAAGTGGGCACCCAGCCAGTTAATAGGTCAAACCCAGCACTTTCCAGCCAGGCCAGCCCATGGCAAGATGACTGAAGGAGGATTTTGTTCAGGGTCCTGATCCCTTTCTCTCTGAGCACTGACTGATTTATCTGAAGTGTCCCTGGATATCAAATTTGCCTGGGTGATCTCATGGTGTCCAGGACAAGCCCGACTCAGTCAGTTCAGTTCAGTTGCTCAGTCGTGTCTGACTCTTTGCGATCCCATGAATCGCAGCATGCCAGGCCTTCCTGTCCATAATCAACTCCCAGAGTTCACTCAGACTCACGTCCATCAAGTCAGTGATGCCATCCAGCCATCTCATCCTCGGTCGTCCCCTTCTCCTCCTGCCCCCAATCCCTCCCAGCATCAGAGTCTTTTCCAATGAGTCAACTCTTCACATGAGGTGGCCTAAGTACTGGAGTTTCAGCTTTAGCATCATTCCTTCCAAAGAAATCCCAGGGCTGATCTCCTTCAGAATGGACTGGTTGGATCTCCTTGCAGTCCAAGGGACTCTCAAGAGTCTTCTCCAACACCACGTTTCAAAAGCATCAATTCTTCGGTGCTCAGCTTTCTTCACAGTCCAACTCTCACATCCACACGTGACCACTGGAAAAACCATAGCCTAGACTAGATGGACCTTTGTTGGCAAAGTAACGTCTCTGCTTTTGAATATACTGTCTAGGTTGGTCATAACTTTCCTTCCAAGGAGTAAGCGTCTTTTAATTTCATGGCTGCAGTCACCATCTGCAGTGATTTGCCTGACTCGGGTCCAGGCAAATTACCTCCTAGCAAATACCTGTCTCTCAGCACATTATTCTGGGCACTACGCCCACCAATCTGTTTCATCCTTTATCTTTTATTTGCGATCGTATGTTTCCTTATGTGCTGCGCTGTGCTGTGCTTAGCCGCCCAGTCGTGTCCACTCTTTGCAACCCCACGGACTGTAGCCCACCAGCCTCCTCTGTCCATGAGATTCCCCAGGCAAGAATTCTGGAGTAGGTAGCCATTTCCTTCTCGAGGGATTCTTCCCAGTCTAGGGATCAAACCCAGGTCTCCCGCATTGCAGGCAGATTCTTTACCATCTGAGTCACTGGGGAATTATAACATCGTTTTTATTTCTCTTGATATAATAGGCATAAGTTTATGAATTTTGAATTATGGTTGAATCCAACTTAAGGATGTCTGAGAACTGGATCTGGCAGGGAAAAGCATGTAGGAAGTCAATAAATAATTGCATTAACCATGGAACCTCAAGACAAAATCTGGAATATGCGTTTCAGCAGAAAACCTTCTCTTTTTTTTCCCCTAGCCGCATCTTGTGGCTTTTAGGATCTTAGTTCCCCCACCAGGGATTGAACCCAGGTCACAGCAGTGAAAACACTGAGTCCTAACCACTAGACTTCCAGGAAATTCTCCAGGCAGCCTTCTCTTTAATGACATTTTTGTACTTCCTCAGTGGAGTGAAAAAGTGAAGCTGCTCACTCGTGTCTGACTCTTTGCGACCCCATGGACTGTAGCCCACCAAGCTCCTCTGTCCATGGAATTTTCCAGGCAAGAGTACTGGAGTGGATTGCCACTTCCTTCTCCAGGGGATCTTCCCGACCCAGGGCTTGAACCCGGGTCTCCTGCACTGCAGGCGGACGCTTTACCGTCTGAGCCACCAGGAAAGCACCTCAGTGGAGTGGGAGATGTCAATAATTAAGAAAGTAAAATTAGAAAAGAGAGAGTTTAGAAGATTATTTGTATAGACTGTTTTATATCCCTTCCAATTGATAAGACTATTTAGGAAACATCAAGTTTCAGAAAGGTTAAGTGGTATTTTTCTTAGACAAAATAACAGAAGGATAGGTATTCCCCTGGAGGTCCAGCATTTAAGACTCTGAACTCCCAATGGAAGGGGCATGGGTTCAGTCCTTGGTTGAGGAACCAAGATCCCATGTGCTGCATGTCCAATAAATAAATAAAACAAAACATTAAAATAAATAACAGAAGGATACTTACTCTCAGCATATACAAGTGTTATATAAATAAATATACATACATCTATATTTGGGCTTTCCTGGTGGCTCAGAAGGTAAAGTATCTGCCTGCAATGCAGGAGACCTGGGTTTGATCCCTGGGTTTGGAAGATCCCCTGGAGGAGGAAATGACAACCCCCACTCCAGTATTCTTGCCTGGAGAATCCCCATGGATAAGGGAGCCTGGCGGGCTATAGTCCCTGGGGTCGCAAAGAGTCAGGCATGACTGAGTGAGTAGGCACGGCACATCTATATTCATTCATATTCATATACAGTGTGTTATACTCTTAGGAATATTAAGAAAGTGCCACACTTATTCCTCAGTGTGAAGTGTGTGCTATAATGGACCCAAAGTTGGAGATAAGAATATGTGATTTGACATAAAAGTTGGTAGTAAAGAAAATCTTACAGTGTGAATACCAACTATGAAGGTTTTGGCTACTTAGGTCAAGTTTTCTAGGTTTTAGCCTAGAAAGAGTAATATTTACCCAAGAATCCCAAACTGTGTCCCATGTCATTAGCATCCCAGTCATGGCAGCTTAACCAATTTATTCCTGGGAAAATGTTGCTAGTGTGTCATGATTATACACATATGAGCCATTCTGAAAAGGACTCCAGGACTGAATGAGAAGAAACAATATATTTCATATGTGCTCAGTTTCATTGTATTTAATAACATTTCTATTCTTGGGAATTTCACATTTTTATTTGAATATTTTAATTAGAATATTAGAAATAAAATATGGAGAGGGATAAATTAGGAGTTTGGGATTAACATATATATATTCCTATGTATAAAATAGATAACCAACAAGGACCTACTATATAGTACAGAGAACTGAGTATTTTGCAATAACCTATAAGGGAAAAGGTTTATTTCCCATATAGGGAAAACATTCTTATTATATAAAAAAATACATCTATATTTATATATGTATAGGGAACATATACACATATATAAAACTGAATCACTGTGCTGCACACCCAAAATGTAACACTGTAAATCAACTAGAATTCAATTTTAACAGATAATAATATGTTTAAAATATAATTAATATAGTAAAACCTACTTACATTTCTTCCTATAGCACTCAGACACCTCAGATTTTAGAACAGCAGAATTCAGTGGTATGTTGATTTTTATCAAGTCTAGGAGTCAAGGGAAAACAGCATGAAGATCTTGGAAAATCAGAATGATATTAAAGCACTGGAAGACTAGAAGGGTAGATTTAAATGATCATACTATTATAATAATTATAATTTTAATGGGTAAATAATTAACAAAAATATTAAATATGAATTCTAATGGCAAATATATAGCAAACTTCAATTTCATTAATATTATATGATCTGGGCTTATACTATCAAGCTATTAAATAAATATTAATAATGAAATAATTTATCAATATAATTATGTATTACCATTAAAATATTAATAGAAAAAACTTTGAACTTAAAATATTTTATTAATACCAATGTTATATTAATGATTGATAAATATTACATTTGCATGTTCATTTAGGGCAGTACTTTCCAAGTTTATCATTAATACTTACACAGAATGATATACAGTATCTGTTGGTCAATAAACAAAGTGATGCTACTTATATTGATGTCATTTTCCATTTGACTGGACAAAGAAAATGAATAATTTGGAAGTGAATGGATGTTTTTGAGTAATGTTTTAATGTCCTATTATTTTCAACATAATCATATTTTTCATTTCATACTTTTGAAATTTTCATGTGTTCATATCCTCACTTGAAAAACTGAAACTATTCACAAAATTAAATGCATATTTAGATTTTTTTTCTGGTGAAAGGTACTTTACGTAAATATTCATTATAGTCAACTGACCTCTTTTAATCTAAGCATGTGATCAGTGTTGACAAGTGTTAATATGAATGGGATTATATTTCACCATAATATGAATGGGATTAAATTTCACCATATTAACTCCTTAACTTACACTTTCATTTTAGCAATTTTGAGATGTTTCTGGAAAGTTTCCTCTGCACTTGCACTTATCCAGGTGGCAGAATACTTCCTAAGCCCCTCCCTTATGTTTTTATAAGCTATTCTTTTTTAATACATTTTATTAAAAGTATAACTTATTTGCCATGAAATGTGTCCTTTCAGGGTGTGCAATCCAGTGGTTTTCAGCAGAGTCAAAGAGTTGTGCCACCCTCAACCAAAACAAGAGCTAATTTTTTAAAACTTCCATAACCTCTAAAGAGAAATCCCCTATCAATTAGCAGTCAGTCCCTATTCTCTCCACTCCCTAGAAACCGCTAACCTACTTTCTGTCTCTATGGATTTGTCCATCCTGGCTGTATCATGGAAATGGAATCAGACACACAATGTTGAATTTACAATCAATCAATTTACAGAATACCTTCACAGCAACACTAAGATTAGTTTTTTTTAATAACTGTGGCGTACAGAATAGCCACAATAACACATAAACAATATCAATGATGGAAATTTCTGTAACAGCTAAGAAAAATAGAATACAGAGTAGGAATATCCATATAATATTAAAATACCATCAAGCCAAAATAAGAAACAAAAGTTTTAAAAACTATACAGAAAAAAGCATATATTATATCAATGTATACATACATATGTATTATATAAACTAGAAAGCACAGATTTTAAGTCATATTTGGAAAGACGTCATGATAGATGCAAAATTAGAAACTGGTAGAATCTGTATTTCCTCTTAATCCAATTACTTCAAGTTTCTTCTGAAAAGTGTATTAAAGATATTTAATGAAGGGATTAAGTAGGAGAGTGTTTAAGAGATGGGTGGGCCATCCTGGGTGTTTACAAATCCTGTGTCTTGGGGAACTGCTCAGTTGTCCACTCGTCTCTGCAGAATCCAGATACCTCTTCCCAAGACGGATCAAAACAGCACTACTAGTGGTCTTTTGCTCCTTTCTTGGTAATGCCACATGCTTTATTTTCCAGAGTTTATAAAAAGTAAAATCACTATTATGATTAGAGGAATAGATAGCTGAAGTAGGTGTTGTTTTGCAGTGGTAAGCTGTGTCAGGGGATTGATGGGTACTCTGAAGTTAACAGAATGGAATCCCATATTTAAGAGGCAGCACTGAGTCCCATAAGTGGGTTTTCAAAAATCTTAAAGTTAACATTTTTAATGGAGAAAATTTATACAGCATATACAATATTTTACATTTAGCTTATATCTAACAATTTAATACATTAATGATTATACCTAATGCTTTAATTGGAGAAGCCAATGGCACCCCACTCCAGTACTCTTGCCTGGAGAATCCCATGGAGGAGCCTGGTGGCTGCAGTCCATGGGTCGCTAAGAGTTGGACACACTGAGCGACTTCACTTTCACTTTTCACTTCCATGCATTGGAGAAGGAAATGGCAACCCACTCCAGTGTTCTTGCCTGGAGAATCCCAGGGACGGGGGGAGCCTCGTGGGCTGCCGTCTACGGGGTCGCAAAGAGTCTTAGCAGCAGCAGTAGCAATGATTTAATATATTAATGATAACTCATGATTTAAAATATTAATTTTATCACAAAATAAGTTTTGTATATTTTATTTATCCCTTTAATCTTTTTCATATTTTACTTGTTTCACTTATTTCCATTCATTTTCCTAACTCCTATTTTCTTTGCACATAATTTTGTGGATTTCTAGTAATTTCTTGCTTTGGTAACTCAGATAACAGACTGTCTTTTTTTACATATTATATACATATATATATATATATCTGACCTATATGTCTTTTTTTTTTTTTTTTTTTGGCTATGCGGGGCTGTTTGTAGGATCTTAGTTCCCCAAATAGGGATTGAAGCTGAGCCCTTGGCAGGGAGGGGACAGAGTCCTCACACTGGAACACCAAGGAATCCCCATGTCTCCAGTTTAGAATGACTTTAGGCATAGCCTATAAGTAAAAATATAAAATAATCATTGAATCTACAGACTTTCAATCTGAACTAAACATAAGTTACACGCTCATACAGGTTTTAATCTATAAACATATCCTTCATACTTCTCCCCATTTTCTCCTCATCGGACAGTCTACAAAAAGAACCCTGGCAAGGCAAGATTATTTACAACCAGAGTCAAAAGCATCCAAGCATGGTTTGAATGCTCTTCACCCTGAACAAGCAACCAGGAAACAGCTGGCTAAGGAAATTGGCATTCCAGAAATCTAAAATTCAGGTAAGTATCAGATATTTCATTATTCTGGTTCAAGGTAAAGAAAAAAAGTAGGCTTAGCACTGGCAGGCAATTACTCTTATGTCAGGTATGTTTCCCAGGTTTTTCCTGTTATATACTTAAAACAAAATAAAAACAAGAGTTACCTCTTTTACCATGGAAGAAACCTCTATTACTTCTTTTACCAATTGGTTGGGCCTATTTACCATTGGAGGAAAAAATATACTGGAGTATCTCTCCCAATAGAAGGTAACTGAATTGGCTTTTTAAATTAATTAATCTGGCTGCCTCGGGTCTCAGCTGCGCGCTCAGGCTCCTCTTGCTGCGCACAGGCTTCTCTAGCTGCAGGGCACAGGCTCAGCTGCCCCATGGCATGTGGGGTCTGATTTCCCTGACCAGAGACTGAACCTACGTTCCCTGCATTGGAAGGGAGCTCAGCTGCCCCATGACATGTGGGGTCTGAGTTCCCTGACCAGAGACTGAACCTATGTTCCCCGCATTGGAAGGGAGATTCTTAACCACTGGACTACCAGGTTAGTCCCTAAGTCAACTTTTGAGATTTAGAGAATATAGGAAATCGGATCACTGTGTTAATGATATGGTATCATTAATGATATGGTATCACTGGAATATACACTGCAGAATAATGATTAATATGTGAGGAAAACTGTGGGATAAACACACATGTAAATTCCCAATTCTCAGGCTAGTATTTTTTCCCCCACTAATCTTAGAAATGTAACTTACATACAGAAGTATATGAAATAAAATCCCATATTGTATCATTTTGAATAAACTACTGATGTAAAAATAAAGTTGGATTTCTTCAGTCAGCGAAGAGCTATAAATAATACAAGAACACCAACTGAAACAGTATTGAAACCAATAAAGGTCAATAAAAAAGATGCTTTGGGGGAAGCAGGGGGGGAAAGATGCTTTTAGAGGAGACGAATGATTTTTTTATCAAAAATAGTTTCCAATAAACCACTATATGTAAGGGCTATAAGGGCATCAGTCTGAGGGGACACTAGGAAGAAGAAAATTTCCTCTTTTCTTAATGTATTTGTTTTAGGAACAGGAAACAGTTTCCTCAAATCCCAGTAAAAAAGTGCACTTTGGGGGAATATCTGAAGCTTCCTTGGTGGCTCAGACAGTAAAGAATCTGCCGTCAACGCAGGAGACCCACGTCTGATTCCCGGATCGGGAAGATCCTCTGGAGAAGGACATAGCTCCCCACTCTGGTATTCTTGCCTGGGGAATTCCGTGGAGAGGAGCCTGGTAGGCTACAGTCCCTGGAATCGCAGATTGGACACGACTGAGAGACTTTCACTTTCAAGACGTCTAGCGACTGGCCGCACAAGAGGTACTAGGCCCGTCTGAACTGAGGTGGAGAAAGGCAAGTCCGGGAAACAACAGAGGATGAGCTTGTTTTAGCCACTGTGTTCAGTAACTTACTCATTAATTTCCAGTTTCCACTTGGGCTTAAGACTTACTGGAAAATATTTTGATTAATTAAAGAACATATATAACCTTTTAGAACAATGCCTGGGATACGAGTGATTCATCAAATACTGGTTATCATTTACACTCTACTCTTACCATGAATTATCAAATTATCAAAATAAAACACTCAGAAATTATCGGAACATACATTGCAATGCTGGCTCCAGTAATGAGGAAACAAAATACTGTATTCGTGATAATTTTAAAGCAAGATTCTATGATGAAGACGAAGTAAGTAAGAGGAAGTGTGGATGAGTTAGCCCTGCTCGTGACTGTGGCTAATTCCACTGTCTTACATAAAGAAATCCTTTTCTAAGATATATTCCGTACGTATGGCATTTCCAATGAAGAGTTGATGCGACATGAGGGAGAGACTGATTTCCTTTGAGAGAACTAACAGTGTTTCTTAAACCGGTGAAATTTACGTTGGACTCCCTGAGGATGGCCATACAGGAAATGCTAATTTGAGTTGAGAGCAGGTTGTGCACTGTCCTGAATTTTATGCTAATAATAGCATCATTCCCAGGATAATGCACTTTCTCTTAGGGATATTATCCCAAGAGCAACTGATCAACTAGTTTTGTTTAACTGCAATGATATTTGGAATAACACAGACTGCATTACGTGACTTTCATGTCTTCCTTTCCCACTCAGATTTGGTTCAAAAACCACACAGCAAGATAGACGACTGGGGTTCAGCTCCTCCTTAGAAGACTAAACCCATGGCTAGAACCAGCCTTGGCCTTATACTCAAGGTGAGAACCCACCAGTCCAAATGCAGTTCACCAGTGGAATCAGCTGAGAGAGGAATCAATTCTGCATGTTGTACCCAAATTCACCACAGAGAATCCTTAGCTTTGGAGCCAATCACAGCTTGTTCTTTGTAACCGAGGGTCAACAATAGGTGGCTGGGACAGACAGGTTCTGAGCAAGCAAGTCTTTGGACTTTTTGGTCCTGCTGCTCTGAGCAGGGCAACAATCTCCTCTTCTGTCATCTCAGGGGGATTCAGGGGGAGTAAGAGGTTAGCACTAACTTCTCAAGTTTGAGTTTCCAGCTTGAATGCAAAAATGTCCTAAAACCCTCCCTTTTGTCCCTGAGTTCTCTTTTAGAATACTGACCAAAAGAAGCCACACAAGACCAGACAGCTGTCCCAAGATCTTAATCAAACATTCTAGTTCAAGCTTTCTAGAGGAACCAATACCTTGATATTGCCACCAGGAAAACACTAGCCAAACAGGCATTTGGAATTGAGAATTCAAGTAAGTTTGATGTCTATGGCAGCAAGTATCCCTTCTGTTAAATGATGTTACCCCGAGTGGTTGCTGGAAAACTGTACCTAACCTAGATTATCACAGTAATCAAGGACAAAAGCATGGGATGGTAAACATCTGGCATTGCAAGTCACACTCCTGAAAAAGGAAGAATTTTCTAATTAAATTGTCAGTGATGCATCTATTCAAAACTAGCAGCAGCAGAACTATAGACAATGTAAAAGTGAATGCCTATTTTGAGAACACTCTGTTAGGTTCTCTAAAGCTTGGCACTGTTGTCATGTTGGGCCAGATATTTCTTTCTTGGGAGGGGCAGTCTGTCCTGGCATAATGTTCTTCAGCGTTCCTGGCCTCTACCAACGAGATATCCTGCAGACTTCTTTCCCCATTCTTAACAACCGCCCCCCCGCCCCAGAAGTCTACAGGCACAGTCAAACTGGGGAACAAAATCACCCTCATGAGTTCCTTCTTCGACCTAAATTATGGGGAAAGTGGTTCATATATGTTCAATGTTCGTGACAAGGAAGCACGTTCTTAGGTCTATCAGCAGAATGACTCTCAAAAACACTTCTGTTTATTAACCCTTACTCAGATTTATACATGTTACAAGATATGTATTCCTATGCACACACTGATAAAGAGGAAAAAAATGTCAGCCTGGTCAGGAGACCTTGCTCCCTCGCCCATCGCTATAATCGGAGGGTGGTCCTAGAGCATATGCCTTTTCAGCCAAGTTTCAATTCATCTAAGGTTGACTGCTGAAAGTGCTATGACCTAAATCGATGTTTGTATGTATATGTATACACATACACACATGTACACATACAAACATACTGAACACATGAACCAGGGTAATTAATTTCATACACATATCTCCTGAGATTTGCACCCACATAACAGGCCTTATTTCTTGCCTTATGATGTCCACATCTCTGTTTTTCTCACAGAGATGTGGTTTCAGGACCCAAGATCTCTGTACCCTGGGCAGAGGAGAAGTGAGCCTGTGGATTCCTTACTAGATGGCCCAAATGTGAGACCCAGTCCGACAGTTCAGCAGCCTGAAATTGACCTGTGGCCTCTTCCAGGCTGATCTCATCATCTTCCTTCCTCCAGTTCTTTCAGCAGGAACCAATCATTTCTACCCATTTTTCTCCCTTCCTACGTGTCCCTAGTGTGATCCAAGGTCAAAGTGTCATCATGCAGCCTGTGAAGCTGTGCAGGGAGAACTCTCTCCACGCCAACATCTGGGAATGATGTGCCTGTACCGCTGACTATGGGAGGAGACCCAGATACTCAGGATCCTTTCTGGTCTCAATACCAAGAACACCAGGACCACCAAGGACAGACTGATACGGGAATGCTACAGTTGGAAGACTATTCTCAGCCTCAACCTGAGCACACACAAAAAAACAACCGCCACAGGATCGGGGCCAGGTGGACATATCTTTCATTCTGCAGCGGTGGGATGAGTGCTGCCAGGCTGACTGTAGAGTGGAATCCTCAAAAGGGAACCATTGAAACAGGCTGATGGCCACAGCACATGTGAGCTTAAGAATCATCTCATATCCTCACCCAGTCTCACCAGCAATATACAGAAACCTCAAGAAGACTTTAGGTGAACTCCTGCCATCCACAGATTGTCAGCAAAAGGTACAAATTTTTTGAATCCTCATTCACAGGAAGAGGACCCTCCAAGGACTCCAGCTGTGCCTCAGGGAGTAAGATTTTCAGGCTCTTCTGAACACACTGCAAAGTTCACCAGGGCCTGAGCTTCTGGAGGAAGATGGCATTCTGAGTCTGATCCAGGCCTCCTTTCTTTTGATGCAGATCAGAATTTAAAGAACAATGATCGTGGAAGCCATCCTGCCGGGGCAAGGTTAAAGTGAGGAAAGGAAAAACCAAGTGGAAACCCAAATGGAGGTTATCTTGTGGGCAGTGGTTATCTTCTGTACTCCACTAAGGATTCTTTCCAAGCTCCACTCTGCCGCTGGAAGCACCATAGGACACATCTGCTGAATTCTTGTGGGAAAAAAAGCATTTTACTGACAAGTATGACCTCTGTGATGACCACGTCCTCCACCACCTGGAAAATCCACAAAGGGTAGCCTAACTCAGGCGAGAACAGGTCTCTGAGGGACATCAGAACTTCTCCTTCCTGGCAACATGGGAAGGCAAACTTGAAATCTGTTATGTAAAAAATGAAGGGATGCTGTACTTCCTGATGGAGTTCATAAAACTAAACTTTTCCCCAAAGCTCCAAGGGTTTAAATTAGGAACCAGACACTACTTCAGTATCCATCATTAAAGGAACAATTAAATGGATTAGGACAAAAACTTCAATACTGAGTAGTCTTCACTTAGAAGTGTATTTTTATTTAAAACATACAAAAAATTGTAAGAATCTGTAATAGCAACACCATATCATCACCAAACATAGTCTAATGATGTTAATACTTCCACTTTTTAGGGTTTTTTATACATTTGCATATATGATTATATATGTCCATAAAATTTTTCCTCAGATAAACTTTGTATGTTTATCAAAACTTGGTAAACCATTCTCACTGTCCATCTTCTCCCTTCTTTTGAAAAGGTAACTTCTAAAAAGATTTTGGTGTATGTGGGTCTACCTTGGTAATAAAAATGTCTTTAAAAAGTATTACTTCAAAAAAAATTACTTCTTTATTTCATCAATCTGTTTTCTGTTTCGTCATATCTGCTTTACTTTCCATATGAAGGTATTGAAAGATCAATACATATACATCTAGTTTTACAGATACCAGTTTTGCGCAAATAATAGTTGTGAGGTGGACATCCTTCTGGTATCTGGGTGTGCTACGTGCAAGAGTTCTCTAGGTGTTCATACTGAAGCACAAGTGCCAGAATATTCCAGCACCAAGATTCATGGCCAAATTACACTCAGCACAAATAAGCTGTATCTTCATTAACCACTTACGGAATTAAAACTCACATGCCTATGTACAGGTATTTGTGGCACAAATCTACCCAAAAAATCTGATATGATTATTTGACAGTGTTGATACCATGCCCAGTTTGATTTTTAGATTGTTCCACCAGATGATTCTCATGCAGCCAAAGCTGAGAGCTCCCAGTATCTTTCCTGTACTTCAACCATATGTAGACAGTTCTTCAACTTATGAAAACAAGTCTGATGACTTGAGAAGGGAAGACTATACATTTGTATCTGTAATCCTCTTCACTTACATGAACATCTGTATCTGCATGTTTATAGGTATTGCTCCTCAGTTCAGTCGCTCAGTCGTGTCCAACTCTTTGCGACCCCATGAATCGCAGCACGCCAGGCCTCGCTGTCCATCACCATCTCCCAGAGTTCACTCAGACTCACGTCCATCAAGTCCGTGATGCCATCCAGCCATCTCATCCTCTGTCGTCCCCTTCTCCTCCTGCCCCCAATCTCTCCCAGCATCAGAGTCTTTTCCAATGAGTCAATTCTTCCCATGAGGTGACCAAAGTACTGAAGCTTCAGCTTTAACAACATTCCTTCCAAAGAAATCCCAGGGCTGATCTCCTTCAGAATGGACTGGTTGGATCTCCTTGCAGTCCAAGGGACCCTCAAGAGTCTTCTCCAACACCACAGTTCAAACGCATCAATTCTTCGGCGCTCAGCCTTCTTCACAGTCCAACTCTCACATCCATATATGACCACTGGAAAAACCATAGCCTTGACTAGACAGACCCTAGTCAGCAAAGTAATGTCTCTGCTTTTGAATATGCTATCTAGGTTGGTCATAACTTTTCTTCCAAGAAGTAAGCGTCTTTTAATTTCATGGCTGCAGTCACCATCTGCAGTGATTTTGAAGCCCCCCCAAAATAAAGTCTGACACTGTTTCTACTGTTTCCCCATCTATTTCCCATGAACTGATGGGACCAGATGCCATGATCTTCATTTTCTGAATGTTGAGCTTTAGCCAACTTTTTCACTTTCATCAAGAGGCTTTTTAGCTCCTCTTCACTTTCTGCCATAAGGGCGGTATCATCTGCATATCTGAGGTTATTGATATTTCTCCTGGCAATCTTGATTCCAGCTTGTGTTTCTTCCAGTCCAGCGTTTCTCATGATGTACTCTGCATATAAGTTAAATAAGCAGGGTGACAATATACAGCCTTGATGTACTCCTTTTCTTATTTGGAACCAGTCTGTTGTTCCATGTCCAGTTCTAACTGTTGCTTCCTGGCCTGCATACAGATTTCTCAAGAGGCAGGTTAGGTGGTCTGGTATTCCCATCTCTTTCAGAATTTTCCACAGTTGATTGTGATCCACACAGTCAAAGGCTTTGGCATAGTCAATACAGCAGAAATAGATGTTTTTCTGGAACTCTCTTGCTTTTTCCATGATCCAGCGGATGTTGGCAATTTGATCTCTGGTTCCTCTGCCTTTTCTAAAACCAGCTTGAACATCAGGGAGTTCACGGTTCACGTATTGCTGAAGTCTGGCTTGGAGAATTTTGAGCATTACTTTACTAGCATGTGAGATGAGTGCAATTGTGCAGTAGTTTGAGCATTCTTTGGCATTGCCTTTCTTTGGAATTGGAATGAAAACTGACCTTTTCCAGTCCTGCGGCCACTGCTGAGTTTTCCAAATTTGTTGGCATATTGAGTGCAGCATTTTCACAGCATCATCTTTCAGGATTTGAAACAGCTCAACTGGAATTCCATCACCTCCACTAGCTTTGTTCGTAGTGATGCTTTCTAAGGCCCACTTGACTTCACATTCCAAGATGTCTGGCTCTAGATTAGTGTAAATACATATCTATTGTTCACCTACACAGCCCCTATAGCTCCCCTCTATCCTCTATTTATCTCTCTGTATCTACACATGTATCCATAGCCTCTGGGTGGACACAGGATGACTTTCTCTAGAGAGAGAAAAAAGTAAATTTTCTCTTCTGAAGCAAGCAGTGAGGTTAAGTCCCTAGAGAAAAATGTAGGGAACAGTGTCTGACCAAGGGAGTCAGGCTGACCAGTTCAGAATCTCAAGTCTGATGTGCCTTTCATGAACTGGATGACCAGACATCCTATTTGAGGTGATCTATGGATGTGGGCTGAGCTCAACCAGTGGAGGGGTTAAAAGTTATCATGGTCGAGGCCTCCACAGCCTGAAAACAGGGTTGAGAACACAGAGTCTGCAGGGTTTTGAACCTTGCAGGTGGCAAGTCCAGTGGACCTTGCTTGGTGCCCAGGACTAGAGCATCTGATCACCCCGTCCCAGCAGTGCCTCCGGTAAAAGGCATCTGCTCTCTTCCAAGAGGCTCCTTGGGTCCCAAGAAGCTGGGCCCTTAGATTTCAGACCCCTCTGGGCTGAAAACCTTTGGACTGAGGGGCTTCTGAGAAAGGCTGCCCATAGTAAAAGAGACTCTTGGAGGAAACCCTCCCTCTTCGGCTGTTGGGAGCTGTAGCAGCCACCTTTCAACCACAAGGGGAGTGGCTGACAGGACAAGCTAAGGATGGCAGGGCAGAAAACTAGAACCTTAAAGCCCCCTAACTCAAGACTTGTTATATATACAAAATATAAATTCCCTTACTTGTTGAAGTTCTTTAGAGTTAGGTTTTCTGTTACATGTAATAAACACCTGGCTTTTGATAAGCCAGGTGGGGTTATGATTTCAGCAAACAGCATTAGTCCAAAAGCAAGAGAGGATGAGAATAAAGCAAACAGCAGCATAAACTTTTAAAGCTGCAACCACTTAAATGGAATAGGGACAGAGGAAAACAATACCAGGAATATTTCTTCACTGCTGCAGAGAAAGAGAAGACAGAATGTTTCTGCCACTATGGAAGCTGTGGAGGTTACTTAAGGCTGGAATAAGGAATCTCAAAAGCTGGAATAAGAGAATGCCAGGGGGGAATAATGAGAAAGGCCCAGAACTCAAGAGCTTAATTAAATGAGTTAAGAAATAAAGTCTCCCAGAACACAAGCAGAAAGCAAAGCCAAACTTACGAAGTCAAGGAAAGAAAAAGAATAAGAATCTAGCAGCTTAAGGCAGAAGTATCTCGGTATTAAGACTTAAAACAGTTGGTCTTTGGAACAGATATAGGTATAGTTCAATACCATTAACTATTAAAATCCAACTCATTTTCCTTGCTTAGTTTTGTGCTCCCAAAAATACTTCTGATAATTTGTTTCCCCACATATATACCAGCCCAAGAGATGAAATGATCTGAGAAATTACAAAACCAGGTATTAGAAAATTATTGGTTTATAATGAGCACTAGAAGCTGGCGCGTGTTTTGGTTTAAACATGTCTTCTGGCAGTACGGGTATAACAAATCAGACCCTTTTGCACATGACTGACAAAACTGGGATCTCTAGCTCTATAAAGCCAATAGGCTGTGGTAACTACTAAGGTACAGACATGGTGGATGACATGTCCATTTCACATCTAAAGCAATGATTTTCAACCACCCTAGTGTCACATCACAATAGAAAAACACATTTTAAACAAACATCCACCACCAACCCCTCCCAAGCCCCATTTAAGAATCACTACCATAGCGTGTTCCCTGGTGACCCAATGGTTAAGACTCATGTTTCCACTGTAGGGGGCTCGGGTTCCCCAGTAGGGAAACTAAGACTAAGATCCTGCCTGCCACAAAATGTGGCCCCAAAAAAGTCACTGCTATAGTGAGCAAATGGGTGTACTTTTTTTTTTTTTTTTAATATTTATTTTTGCACTTATTTGGGCTTCCCTTGTGGCTCAGCTGGTAAAGAATCCACCTACAATGCGGGTGACCTGGATTCAATCCCTGGGTTGGTAAGATCCCCTGGAGAAAGGAAACACTACCCACTCCAGTATTCTGGCCTGGAGAATTCCATGGATAATCTGTGGGGTCGCAAAGAGTCAGACACAACTGAGCGACTTTCACTTCACACGCACTTATTTATCTGGCCGTACCCACGTCTTAGTTGCAGCATGCAGGATCTTTGATCTTTGTTGCAATGTGAAATCTTTTAGCTTTTTCGCGGGTTTTGTCATTTAGTTTAGCTATGACATGCAAACTCTTAGTTGCAGCACGCATTGACAGTGCGGAGCCCTAGCCACTGGACCACCAGGGAAATCCCGGCACTTATGTCGTACCATTCCAACAAGCGGAGGAGGAGGAAAAGGTTAAATGCTTTGATTTAGGCCAGGTTCTGCCAGAAGCAGACTCCTTCCAGAAGAAAAGAGTGTGAGTGCAACTGATGATTCCGGATGCACTAGGAGAGAAGCGGGGATGTAAAGTAAGAGCAGGAGGCCTATGAAGGTGCAGTCATCCCACTGCAAGCAACTATGCTTTCTTCTACTGGCGGCCTCCCACAAATGGCATGGAAACCACCATCCCATCCAAGGAGTAACTCAAATATTCAGTTGTCATCTCTCTGGTCAGCAAGGAAGCTGAGTATGCACTCTCTGATTCGCATTCACCATTGGGTAAAAGCTGCTTTCAGGGGCATTAACTCCACAGCACTTCACACAAAGAGAGCGCCTCCAACAGGTGCTGGCAGGAAGACTCCTGCTGTTGGCATGTGCTGGACTGGTGAGCGCTCAGGCATCTGGGACAGGTACTGACATCTTGTTTTACAACGGATAGTTTCTCATTGACTTCTCTCCCCTTTGGCTCTCAGCAGTTCACCTGCTCATGCCATCTTTCACAGTCCTTGACACAGATCTTCTCTTTGCTCCGTTCAGAAGAAATAGCTTCTTTCTAATGGCCTATCAGTTCTAAATGGAACCTCTTATTGGTTCTAATATAAAAGCCAAAAATGTTAGTTCCTTTATAGCTTTTATACCTAAAAGGTTTTATGAATACAACCAAAGAAAACACTTTGTGGAGACTCAAATACAAAGTTCTATTTATTTTCAACAATGAAATCAACACAACAAAGAGGAACTAATCCTCTTATTTTTAAATCTAACACAATTCTTAGCACAAAACGATCTTCAGTAAATAAAAACACATTACTAGTAAACAAGTAAGACTTTTCTTGAGACTCTCTTGTAGTGTGTGTCTGAAACAAAACTAGATGATAGGTAAAGAAACACATGCTAGAGACTTCACTGACACAGACTCAAAGAAAAGAACAGCCAAGGAACAGGGTTCCCAAACATTAAGCTGGCAAAAGAAACACGGGCTTTTCAAAGCAGCCCAGAAATCAGAGCTCACTGAGGGATACAAGAGTTTGGAACAGTCCATGTTCAAGGCCTTGTAATTAAATTTTTCCGTATTTCTAGATTCTTGATTTGGAATCTATCACAATCTAGAGGAGCTTCTGCCAAAAGACAGGAGGCTCTTTATTCACGGTCTCACAAGGCCCATCTCATTTTCTTTCTTTGACTTCATGACTAGCTCCTATCAGCAATATAGCAGGGATTCCACTCCAGAAAACGACCACTACTATGTAAACCAATCTCTCCGTTCTCGATTTTCCTTTCAAAAATACACTGATACTGCCAGGAAGAGCTCGAAACATATCCCATTTCTTTTATTTCCATTTTCTTACACAACTCTGCATGGCGTGCTACAGTCCATGGGGTTGCAAGGAGTCGGACACAACTGAGCGACTGAACTGAACACAACTCTGCTTGGGTACAAGATCTAGGACTCACAGTGCAACAAAACTGGTCAAAAGATTAGTGTCGGGTTCCAATGCAAAAATTTCTGAAGTCCAATGGTCACACAAAAAAATTTAATGTCTTATCTGCCCAACTTTTTTTTTCCATTATCTTGCCAATTATTTCTTTCGGAATTCAATCCTCCGAGCTACATTCTGAGCACCAAATTTTTTGACCAATGCATCTCGAGTAGCCTCATCATCTTTTTGCAAATCTAAGTCATCCTGTCGGGACCAAATGGGATACCCATCAGCCCTCTGACCAGACTCTAAAAAGGAGGAAGTAGCCTCCAGCTCACCACTATTTTTCAGGAAGGCCTGTGTGACTGTTGATAGATCCAAGTTAAACTTTTCCATCAACTGCCGGATGATCTTAATGGCAGCTCCCACCTCTGGTGCAGAGACTTTTTCTTCTTCTTCTTCTTCCTCATCAGGCTGTGTTTCTGAGTCTTCCTCAGGCGTGGGTGGATCATCATCACACATTGTTATGTGTATTTCAAAATCAGGACTCTCATCCACCTAGACAAAGTGAAGAATAGAACCAGTGCATAACAACAAAGTCATAAACACTTACTCTTAAAATATCTGGTCTCTCCCAACTACCACCCCCTCTCCCTTTCACCCCTTCCTTCAGCTCCTCTAATGTGTTATGTTCCTTCTTGCATTTAGTCAGGCTAGATGTGTGGATACATGCATGTGTGTATATATACATACACACGCACATATATATGCGCCTTAGCGTAACCAGGAGTGTGAGTATAGGGTATACATGTGTCGATGTGTGCATGTGTAAACATATAAATACGTGTATGTATAATCATGGTATTCCAAAGAACATTAGAAGCTACACTGAATGTGAAAAATATATGCATATATAGGCACACATATATGAGTATACATGTATGCATTAGATTATCTATTAAAAATTTGACTTCCCTCTCAGGTTGTAAGCTCCATAAGGTCAGGAACTGTATTTTGCTTGTCACTACATCCTCAGTGCTTACCAATGCTTTTACATAATAAGCGCTCAAAAAACACTGCTGTATGAATATATTAGGGCCTCCACGCTCCACTACATTTAGGCACATTACAAAGAATGAAGACCTATGTAGGCCATGTTTGAGAGTTGTTGAAGTACCTGAAAGCTTGTGAAAAATGAACCAACTTTAAACTAAATGAATTTTAAACTATTTCGCGATTTAGACTAAGACCTAACCATTTTTCTTGGTGTTAGTAAGAAAAGTTAATTAACAAGATTCTTTTTCTTAGAGAAATATGCACATATAATTTGGATTTTTTAAAAAATTATTTTATGGTTGCCTTTCTCTATTACTATGATTAAATATGGGATTCCAACAAAATATCAGAAATTAACTGAATATGCAGAGCTAAAAAAGCTCTAAGTATATAAACAGCTAAAATTGTTTAATAAAAAAAATTAACCTCCTTAAAAAATTGCTTTTACCTGAGAAGCACAAAGTATTTTAAAAAGATAAATCCACAGTCTTAACTTAGAAAACCTTATAGATAAAAGTACTCAAAGTGAGATGCTTTGTACTGCTGAAAATCATGCTCGCCTTTCTCCCTCTCCCCCTCCTTCAAGCCTCCTACCAAACTCTGAAAGCTACATGCCTGGAACTTGGATTGGTCCCACTTTCCATCTTCCTCCTCCATCTTGAACTCTCTTACCTTTATGGGCCTCAGGTGTATAAAAAGGACAGATGGGATGACCACTTTCAAAGGAGGAGAACAGACGTAGGGAAAAAATGATTTCTAATCAACATACCACAATCTCCTCAAACTCTCGGGAAGCTTCTACAAGCATCTTTTTGACTGCTGCTTCATTCTCCTTCATCTCTTCTTTTTCAAATTCTTCTTCAGGCAAGTCTGGAGTTCTCTTATTCTGTGGTTCTGTTAAAGAGAACAGCACTAGATTAGAATTAGCTCTGGGCCACAAGTTAGGCTGAACTTTTTTCCCTAACAGTTTTTGATCAGAGGGTGAGAAAAACATAAGACACACATATTCAGTAATTTCTAATTTTTCAGCTTGCTACTGAAAAGTTATACAATAAAAATAATGATAATTTTACTAAGTTCTCATGTATAAAATAAAAAATACTCTTCAAGCTTAATTCATTGTTTTGTTTTGTACTTATATAGATTTTGCAAAAAAAAAAAAAAAGGCTGCCATAAACTGGGTTTTCTGGGAATCAGATTCTGAGATGGAGATTAACGTGTAACGTGTTGATCAGGGAGTGCTTAGCGGGCAGAGAGAGAAGTTGAGCTGTGAAAGAGCTCCAACAAGGCCTCAACTGAAACCATGGAGAAGTATGGAGCTGGGAAGGCCCTTCAGAGTTGACCATATTGGGGAAAAGGGGTCAATAACACCACACAGATTAGTCATTGGACGCTAGCATAAAATGACAGAACCTTGCCCAGCTGAAGATGGATCTGAGGGGTCTACCACAATCCACTACATACCATCTACAGAAAGAAGAGCCTCATAAAGCTAAACACCTTCCTATTCTCCTTTTACTCTGTTCTCTGCGGATTTAACTCTGCTGTTTTCCACTTAACAAAAACTGACTGTGGAGGGGGAACTCGAGGGAGTTTTGCAATGAAGCCGTTTCTGAATTCTGATTATGGTGATGGTTACACAAATCTATACATGTATTAAAACACCTAACTGGAAAACTTGTATGGCAATTCCTCAAAATATTAAACATATAATTACCATATGATCCACCTATTCCACTTTTGAAAATATAAAAAAATAAATAAATGAAATGAAAGCATGGTCTTAAACAGGTATTAGTACACCCATACCATAGCAGCATTATTCACAACAGCCAAGATGTGGAAGCAACTTAAGTGTCTATCAATGGATGAATGGATATACAAAATGTGGTTGTAAAGTGGAACATTATCCAACCTTAAAAAGAACAAAATTCTCACACATGCTACAACATGGATAAGCCTTGAAAATAAGCCTTTCACTTATATTAAACGAAATAACCCAGACACAAAAGGACAAATACATTATGACTGCACTTACATGAGGTACCTAGAGAGATCAAATTTATAAAGACAGAAAGCAGAATGGTGATTGCCAGGGGGAGGGAGGAATGGGGGGCTGGTGTTTACAGGGTATGAATTTCAGTTTGGGAAGATGAAAACATTCTAGAGATGGATGGTGGTGACGACTGCATCACAACATACTTAGTGCTACTGAACAGAGCACTTAAAAACTGCTAAAACGATAAGTTTTATCTAATATATATTTTACCACCATAAAAAAATTAAATACCTAACTGTACATCAAAATAAGTCAGTTTTATTTTATATAAATTTTTTAAAAGAAGCCTTATATTTTAGAGATATATGCTGAAATAATTAACAGATAAAATATGACATTGCCTTGCTCTGATCTACTTTTCTAAAAAACACAACCCCACACACTATTTCAGTTTCCATGGGTCAGAAGCCCAGGTATGGCTTGTACCGGTCCACTGATCAGGGTCTAATTTACTTTTATTTTTTAATAACATTTCTGCATGTATTGGCCATTTATTTATTCCCTCTTCTGAAAACTTCCTGTTTCATTTCCTTTGCTCATTTTTCTACTAGTTTCTCTTTTACTTACTAACTTCAGCAAGCCCTCAAAGGGAAACACTAAGGAAACTTGCTTTGTTGCAATGTATTGGGTATATTTTTCCAATCTGCCCTCTGACTTTATCACGAAAAGCTTTAAATTTTAAGTAATCAAATATATAAGTTTTTTTCTTCATCTTCCTGGCTTCAGAAATAACAACACACAGCTATTAAAAAGGCTATTCATCCACATTCTTTCCTGGTCCTTTTCGGATCTTAATTTTTATATTTAAATATCTGAACATGAAAACACTGCATAGGATGAGTCCAGTTAATTTCATCCCAAGTCATCTCTATGTCACTGATTTATATATTAAAAAAAAAAAATACATATATATATATATATATATATATATATATATGCTTTCCTTCACCCATACACATAGCCCTTTCCTCTCTCCAAGAATTCTCCCTCTTCCTTACTCCATCCCAGTCACACTGATCTCTGTTGCTCCAAGAAAACAACAGCCATACTCCACCTCAGGACCTTTGCACTTAATACCCCCAAAACCTGGAACATTCTTCATCAAATAACCACCTGTTTAGTTCCTTCACTTCCTTTGATCTCTGCTCAAGTATGAGCTTATGACAGCGAACTTCCCCTCTTACCCTGTAGAAAACAACCTCTTCTCCGGTCCTCACCCTTTTAATTTTTTTCTACAGCACTTGGAGTTGGTGATGGACAGGGAAGCCTGGCCTGTTGCAGTTCATGCAGAGTGGGACACGGCTCAGCGACTCAACTGAACTGACAGCACTCACCACTGCCCAGCTAGCATTTTAAGCTCCATGACTACAGGGAGTTTTATATACTGTTACCACCCAGGAGGTAAGAGTCTGGCGCTCAAATACTTGTTGGATGAATCTCAAGTATCACTTTACCAAAAACAAAACTCCTAATAAGCATACTGAACAGGAGAAAATAGATTTTACCTCCCCAGACTTCAACTGTTACGCAGAATAGTCACACAAGGAAAGAGACGATAAGTGGAGGAAGCGTAACTCTAAACGAAAGTGTCAGACAGTTTAAGCTCAATATCGATTATGCAGAAGAGAAGATTCTCAACAGCTATGCCCTGTGTCCTAACCACGTCGGAAAACCAATACTCAGTTCAACTGCGTTAGAAACTCACCTCACCCGAGCGAAACTAGGAAGCGGCTCCCAATAGAACCTTCTATGAATATGCATTCATTTAAGCCAAGACATGAAAATAAAATGGACTAGAAGGCAATGGCACCCCACTCCAGTACTCTTGCCTGGAAAATCCCATGGACGGAGGAGCCTGGTGGGCTGCAGTCCATGGGGTCGCTAAGGGTCGGACACGACTGAGCGACTTCACTTTCACTTTGATGCATCGGAGAAGGAAATGTCAACCCACTCCAGTGTTCTTCCTGGAGAATCCCAGGGATGGGGGAGCCTGGTGGGCTGCCGTCTATGGGGTCGCACAGAGTCGGACACGGCTGAAGTGACTCAGCAGCAGCAGCATGGCTTTAAAACTGGCTTATACCGAATCTACCTAAAGCCATGAGAAACACTGTTTAAAACGAGTCTGTGAAATATCTCTGAAAAGATACCCAAGATACAGGTTGTCTCTGGGGGAAAAAAACTGGATAGCTGGTGGGAAAAGAAAGGAGAAGGGGAAGAATTTTCCACAGACTCTTTCTGCCTCTTTTGCATCTCGGGCCACGTCGTGTTAAAGAGAGATTTCAAAATGATGCTAACTTTACCCGAATGTTTAAAGACAGATTGCAAAATGATGCAAACTTTAGCCGGACGGCAAAGGGGGTTAAGGAGAGGGGCTGGGCGATGCCCCTAAGACGCCCACATAGACTCCCCGCGGAAGGGGAGACGCCCCCGCCCCCAGAGCACACCGGTGACAGCGGAGCACCCGCGCGTCGGCGACCGCAGACCTCACCCCCGCTATCAGCAGCCTCCGGGTCTTGCTCAGCCTTCCTCTTGAGTTTCTGCGAGGAGGGGCTCACGGGGGCCTCCCCCAGCAGGTACTTGTGCTCCTGGCCCCGCAGGCGCTTCAGGTAGCGGTCCTTCATGGACTGCCAGGAGTGCTGGGTGAGCGAGCTCTTCTCCATCGCTTTCCACAAGGCGTTACCGGTGACGGAGCTGGCCGAGCGGGCATGTTCCTTCACGTAGGTTAAGATGGCCACGTCGTCCGCGTCCGTGAAGACCATCCGCCCCGCCGGCGACTGCGGCTCAGGCTCCGCCGCGGCGGCGGCGGCGGCGGCGGCGCCCCGGGCCTGGACCCCGGGCTTCGTCTCTGGGGCCTGGTCGGCCGCCGGAGCCGGGCCCAGACGGTAGGCCTCCAGCTCGAGCTTCTCGTTGCGCTCCACGCAGTCCAGAATGTACTGCGTGGAGATGAAGTCGCCCGAGGCCTCGGCCGCCGCCTCCCCGGGCTGGGCCAACAGCACGGCCCCGGGCTCCTGAACGCGACAGAGAGTGCCGCCGCCGTGCAGGATGAGCGTCGAGAGCCGGCGCTTTGCCGGGCTGGGACGCACGTAGAAGGACATGGAGCTGCCATCCTCCCTCACGAACAGGGTAGAGGAGTGAGTGGGTCCATTGGGGTCTTTGCCCAAATCCATCGCCTCCGCCATGGCTCTCCCCGGGAACCCGAAAAAGCTGCCCCCTTGCGCGCGCGCGCGCGACGAACAAGGAGCTGCAGGGATTCAGGTAAAGCTCCGGGTGACGCCTGCGCCAGGCCCCGTAGTGCGCCTGCGCATTGGTTGCGCGCGAACAGTGCCCCGCCCCCTTTCCCCGGAAGAGGCGGGGCTTCTGACATTGACCTGGAAGTCGCCGCGCGACTCCCCGTCCTCTTTAGGTCCGGCCTTTGGGGAAGATGGCTGATGTGCAGGGCGCTGAAGTTAAAGTGGACTGCAGCGAGCCGAAACTGAGCAAAAAGTAAGTGTCGCTGCGGGTCATTATGCGATCGGAGAGTCTGGACTAGGAAGCGCCTCGAGGCTCCGGCCGGGACGGCTGTGCCTGGGGTCTTATTGCCGGTTCTCGTGGTTATGAACACGTTGGGACGCAGACGCTGCGTCCCGAAACTACATCCCCCAAGCAGCCCGAGGGCCCCGCTGGTTGGGTCCTTCCTCCCTGTCGTACTCCTAGAGTAAGAGAATGCGGAGAACTGGGCGGCGACGGAGAAAAGCGAAATTTACTCTTTTCGCGGAGAAATGTGTTATTGTGCCACGCCCCGGTAAAGAAGTTGGAGAAATGATAAATACCCAGCTCTTCAGAAGGACCTTCAGATTTTCCTTGGCCTCGCCAAGGCCATTCTGAGCCTTTTGTATTAAAGGGATCATTCTAAAACTGTCGTGCAGCTATCTTTATTGGTTGGTCAGAGGATCTGTGAGAATTGAGTGAATCACCAATCAGCAGTATGGACTGTCTTATTTAGCCGAGTACACCAAGCTGCATTTAGTACTGCTGGAAGTATCTTTGTTAATCACCCCAAATCCTTGGAGTATAAAGGTAAATATAAATGAATTAAGATTGGCCTCCCTTTGACCGATTGTCCTTTGTATTCTCTTAATACTGCATTCCTCAACCGGAGTCCTTCATAGAACCTAGGCAGTGATAAGAGTGACTAATTGCTCAGTACTCCCAAAGATAGTACATAAATATAGTACCCTTCCAGGGTCATCGGAGAGAAGTTAGTTTCTTGCATTTAATGGCTGCCTTAGTGCATTTTTTTTACTTCTGTGTCTTGATTATTCTTGGAACTTCCTTTGTCAGAATCTTTAGTGAGCACCACTGTATGCCAGTTATTGTCTCCAAGTTTAAAAGCAGGCTGCCTGCCAGGTGACTCAGTTAAGGCCTCATTCATTTTAATGCAGTGAAGAACATGATCTCTGTCATTGTGTTGCCTTCCAGTGTTAATGTATAAACTTAATGTAGTCCAAGACTCTTCCTGAAATTCTCCTTTCCTTCTCATTCCTAGAGCTCCAAACAAGTCTTTGACTCAGGTGCCTTTGCGGCTTATTTTTAGCTTTGTCCAGAGTTGGCAGTTGATGATGACATTTTGTATGTTTCACATTGCCATCTTTGTAGCTAGGTGTCTCATCTCCAGGAAAGAAACTGCCTGTCAGGAACTTGAGAAACACTGCCTTGTGTCCTGTCTCCTATTTCCTAGAATGTTGTAATCATTTGTACCTGTAAACCATTGATTGACTTATTACTGACTTGTGACCCCAGATAAGCATCATCGTACCATAGCCAGGGCTGAGAGCATTGTCAGTTACATGTGTGGCACAGTGAGTGTTAGATGGCTGCTGTCAGTTGAGAGGGTCTTGCATGAAATGGGACACTAAAAGGTTGTGTAACCTCCCCTTCTCCCCCAACCCAACCCGTAACAGTGGGAGTGCTGGCTGGGGGTATATGGTACTGCCTGTCCCATCTGACACCACATCTCTGTTTCCTGTTAGGTGGTGGTAATCATTCTTAGGTGGTTCCAGGGTATTCTGCCATGTTGATGCAATCCGCTGTAAGGCTTGTTAGGGGGTCCCTGCGCCAAACCTCCTGGGCACAGTGGGGGCAGAGGGAGCTGCGCCTGTGTCAACTTGCTCCTTTTACAACGATTCACAAGGACAAGCCACTTTCTGATAAGAGAAGGTTGGTGCCCTTTACCTTCTTTATTGCTCTGGAAGCAAAGGTCCTTCTTAATTAGTTTCTCATCTGTAAAGCCTCTGGCTGAGTTTTGGACTTGTTGCCAAGTAAACAGCCCTGCTACCTACTACCCAAACCAATAGTCCTTTCTCAGTTTCTCTTTAATAAATTCAAATTCTCACTCCATAAATTCTTGAGATGACGTTTAGGTCTTATGCTAGAACAGTGCTGAGACAAAACGCTTGTATGAATAAAGAAGAATTTGTAACACCGATTATTTTCCCGTCCCTATCTTTCTGGAATTTCTTTGCTTCTGAGATTTAATTTGGTTAATAGTCTAAGTTCTTATTCCTAGAACCTTTCTGGATAACCCTTTTTAGTGATTTGATTTAAATGGCAAAAACTGGTGCTGCTGCTAAGTCACTTCAGTTGTGTCTGACTCTGTGTGACCCCATAGACAGCAGCCCACCAGGCTCCCCCGTCCCTGGGATTCTCAGGCAAGAACCCTGGAGTGGGTTGCCATTTCCCTCTCCAATGCATGAAAGTGAAAAGTGAAAGAGAAGCTGCTCAGTCGTGTCCAACTCTAAGCGACCCCACGGACTGCAGCCTACCAGGCTCCTCCCATGGGATTTTCCAGGCAAGAGTACTGGAGTGGGTGCCATTGCTGCTAGGAAGAACCAAATAGGCTTAGATGCTCCTGACTGAATGACAGCACAATAAATCTAGCACATTCTGGAGAGGCGGCTTTACAACTGATACAAAACAGATCATACCCAGAGACACGTACTTTGGGGCCTCAGAGTCAGTTTTCTTACTTAAAAGATGGTCATTTCAAATCTCCATTTTTTAATTGAGTTATTCTAAATTCATATATAATTAAGAATGTGCCCTGAAACCAAACAATAGCAAGCATGACGAGGGATCATTTGCCATGGTTCATTATTATAGGATATTCATTTAACATTGGTGGTTTGAAAGAACAATGAGGCTATCCCTCTCTGCCCAAATCTGTTTGGTTTCTGAGTCTCAGCTAACAAGTATTAAAAGAGTTTGGATAGTGAGAGATATGACCAGAAATTTAATCCACATCTGTAAAGTTTCTGTCCTTGAGGCAGGGTGTGAAGAGTTAAGACAGTGGGGCAATACCTAGAGTAGTTCACATTTGCATACTTAAATAAAGAATGCAGTTAGATGCTAGGGATGGGGGTTATCTCTGTGTGTATTTCAGTCCTCACCACATTTAGGGAAGAAGATGTCTATTACTATTTTAAAGGAATAACTTGAGTAATTGAGTACCTTGCTCAAGCACACCAAGTCAGGTTTTAGTCCTAGACAGTCTGGCTCCAAAGATGGTATATTATCCCCTACACCATGCTGCTTTGTACACTGTCTACCCAGTTGGTTGTCAAAGTCCAGCTCCTCTGGGGAAAGGCCAGTGCTGAGGGTCACTGTCAATGCATTGATCAATGCTGAGGGAGAGATTGTCAGAGGAGTGTCTCCCTGGACTTCGTCACCCCACCCCAGACTAATCCACTCCTGCTGGGAGGGGAGAGAGATGACAAAGCTAGGACTTTCACCTTACCACACATCAAATCTAATGCTCTCAGAACTTCATGTTGTCCACAGGATACCAAACAACTCAGTCCCTGGCCTCAAGGGGCTCCCAAGACTAATTAGCCTGAGAAAATCTCGGTGATTTTCTGTAAAACATTTATTCCTATCCTGACTATAAACTAGTATATGTAGGGTTTTCTTTGTCCTTGTGTATCTTGATTTTAGACGGGACCTAAGGCCAAGGACCTCCGACTGGAAAATAGAGACTGAGAAAAAGATCTTTCACATCTTGCTTCTAAGTTTTTTTTTTCCTGTCTATTTCATGTATAGAGTTTAGTAACTAAGAGATAACCGTGGGGGTGTGGAACTGGACAAGTGTGTTTCCCTGGGCAGTTGATATTTTTGGTAATTGGTGATGGGGCAGAACGTAGGGGACTCTTCAGGCACCTGTTACATTGAACACTTTCATCTTCCTGACAGTGAGCTAAAGAGACGCCTGAAAGCTGAGAAGAAAATAGCGGAGAAGGAGGCCAAGCAGAAGGAGCTTAGTGAGAAGCAGCTGAGTCAGGCCGCCACCACCAATCACAGTGCTGATGATGGCGTGGCTGCGGAGGAGGAGAGCTTGGACCCAAATGTGAGTTCTCGGGACAACTGCCCTCCCTGGGCTCGGGGCAGCTTCTGATGAGAATTGGGCAGGTTCCCCGGGAAGAGACAGTAGGAGGGACCAGTGACTGGCGGGATAAACAGGAACTGGGGCAGGCACTGGGACTGATGAGGGGGGCCCACCACTCCATCTGGTTGAAGGCACAGGCCCTGTGCATCTTTCTTGTCTTTTCTTGCTTAACATTCAAGAAAATCCAGTACTTTCAGGTGGCTGCTACTCCTTGGAGTTAGCTGGACCTTACAGCAACCCTGGTGGCTCAGACGGTAAAGTATCTGCCTGCAATGCGGGAGACCCGGGTTCTATTCCTGGGTCAGGAAGATCCCCTGGAGAAGGAAATGGCAATCCACTCTAGCACTCTTGCCTGGAAAATCCCATGGATGGAGGAGCCTGATAGGCTACAGTCCATGGGGTCGCAAAGAGTCGGACACACTGAGCGACTTCACTTTCACTTTATAGCAACCCTAGAGAAAATCTCTCCCTACAGGTGGCCTGGGGGGGTTATTTTAGCTGAGAGATTGGCAAACCGTGGCCCCACCATCCCTGTCACTCCTCCCTAGTTCTGTAAGTAAAATTGTGCTGAAACACAGCCATGCCCATTGTTGACATGTCTTAAGGCTGTTTCCACACTACAACCTTGAGTAGTTGACTAGTTGCATCAGAAAATGTTTGCTGACCCCTGATACAGAATATTCATACCTCCAGGCCCGTGGGTGTGCCTTGGGGAAAACTCTGGTGTGTGACCAGGGATAGGAAAGTAGGAGAAGTGACTCAGCAGGCAGATGTGTCTCCAGAAGTGGTAACCAGCGCCACCCGCACCAATTAAACTTAACTGTTTTAGTGAATTTCCTGGCAGTCCAGTGGTTAGGTCTCTGAGCTTCTACTGCTGGGGGCCGTCCCCCGACCCAAAAAAAAAAACAACTTATTTAGACAAAAATGTGGTTTTTCTTTTTGTCACATCTTGGCATTTTGGAATTCTGGTCTTTATTCCCAGCTATATATCTGGCCACCCTGCATATTTAAGTGCAAGTCTCACTCCATAGCCAATCCTTGATTTCAAGGCTGGGGAGAGCTTGGTTAAAGAAACCTCACTGTATTGGGACCCCTCTGAGGCAGAATACTGAACTCCGCTAGACCGGCCACTGGTCTAACTGGGCTCAACTTCTCAGAAGCTCTTTTGTTTTTTTTAACAGCAATACTTCAAAATCCGAAGCCAAGCAATCCACCAGCTGAAGGTCAGTGGGGAAGATCCGTACCCACACAAGTTCCATGTGGACATCTCGCTCACTCACTTCATCCAAGAATACAGTCACCTGCAGCCTGGGGACCACCTGACTGACATCACCTTAAAGGTGGCAGGTAGGAAGACTCCCTGGCAATTTGCTGGGCTCCCGCAGCAGGCAGGCCTCTGCAGTTGCGCAAAGGAACGTCTGGGGTGGTCTTGCTCTCTAGGAGCTTGTGCCTGAGACTACATTCCTAGAGACGGTGCCATTATGTCTATTCACAGAAGGTAGAGCAGCTCTGAGGCATGAGGCCACATTCCAGCGTCGAGGCTGCAGAGGAAAGGGCATTCTTTGTGGGGGACCTCTGACCTGATGCTGCTACTTGTTCATAGTCCTTTATGAGACTTTATCCCACCAGTGGGAACCATGCCCTAATAAGCTCCTGAAAATTCGGATCTGAGTCCCTAGACTGCTATACATTAGGCTATATTTCTAGAGGACTCTTATTTTGTGTAGGATCTTCTCCTTAATTCAAAAAATAATTAAATCTTGTCTTTCATTTATACCCTACAAAAATATTTCTATATAAAACTACCAGTTGTAGAAAATTTAGAATGTTCAAACATTCAGAGAGGCAAAGAGAGAAAAGTTTAATTACCCATAATCTCACCACCTAAAGAGAACCCCTGCCAATACTTAAATGCCCCCCAAATATGTTTTATCTTTGCTTTTTTGACACTTTTTCTCAAATTTCTTTTTTTATCTTTTTTATACTGTGATTTTTTAATTTTATCCTCCTTTCCAGATTTTCTTAAGGCATTACATGTTTTATTTATTCAGTCTTCCTTCCTTCTAATTTAGGCTTCATTTCTGAGATGGTTTTTTACTTTATTTTCTAATTTTTTCATGCCATCTCATTTCTTAGTTTTTCTAACTCTGATTTGTGTTCTTTCATATTTTGTATGATATTCAAATGTCTTTCAGGTTGTGAAATAGAACTCTTTACTTTTTCCTGAGCATGTCTTTCTCAAGTGCTTTCATTGTCTGTGGAGATGTTATTCTTGTTACTCTGTTTCTAAATTTAATATTGGTGTTTGACCTTGGTTTTCTTTATTAATAGGCAAGAAATAGATTTATTAATATAAGGTGCTTATAAGAGATACACATGAGCAGGCAAGAGAGCTCTGCTGTGATGTTTTTTTATTTTAAATGTGAGATTTTTTTTTTTTTCCTGAATATTAAAAGGAAGCTCAGGGGACTTCTTGGTGATCCAGTGGCTAAGACTCTGCTCCCAACACAGGAGGCCCAGGTTCAATCCCTGATTGGGTCCCACATGTTGCAACTAAAGACCCCGCATGTGGCAGCTAAGACCTGACAGAGCCAAATAAATATTTTTTTTAAAGGGAGGGGTGGGGAGCTTGGTTCAGATCGCTTTTCTAGTTTCACTGAGATCTCTCTTCTGTTTTTTTTGTGTGTGAAGCATTCAGAAATACAGCAACTTGCTTTCTGGGAGTTTCAGTCTCTTCTCCTTCCTTGCTTTTGTTGGACTTTCTCTGTTTTCTCAGTCTTGTTCAGTTTGGGGGGGCCTTGTCCCAGGAGAGATCCCTGGCCGTTGAATTTAGAGAGTTCTTGGGGGCTCTACTAAAGGGCTTCATCCCCTAGACCTTCCCGGTGCGCAGCCCACAGTACTCACTTGTATGGCAGTGAGCTGCAGTCCTTTACTTAGCCCTGCCACATTTTCCAGTGAATACCTGTGGTTTTGGGGGAGACTTCCCGTTCTCAGACCTGTCAGAGACCCCATTGATTCCCATAGCTTTTTCCTCTTGGGGTCCTTGGTGGTTTTTACCCATGCTCCTATTGGGGGATTCTTGGAATATCTTCCCACGTAATTTTGCTGTAAATTTTGGCCGTGGCTTTTTGCCCTCCCCTGTCTAATTGTGCTTTCTCTTTTTATGTGGGGGTTTAGGAAGATCCAAAAACACTGCCACCAACATTCTGGGAATCCATTGAGCTGTAGAAAAGGGCAGGGCTTAGGCCCCGGGCTACAATCAGATTGCTCTAGTTTATGTTCTGCCTGGATGTGAAAAATGCAGAGGGAACTTTTTTGGCACTGACACCATGAAATAGCTTCTGCCAGTATTTCTGCTGTTCTTTCTCTAGGTAGGATCCATGCCAAAAGAGCTTCTGGAGGAAAGCTCATCTTCTATGACCTTCGAGGAGAGGGGGTCAAGTTGCAAGTCATGGCCAATTCCAGGTATATAGAAATACCATTTACAGGCCTTTCTCGATTGGCCCGGAGCAACATGACAGAGAACAAAGTCCATGTGGTCTTCTTTTCTTTTGGAAATAAAAGTTAAAGGGAATGGTGTAAGGTGGGGAAAATAAAATAGCCCTCTGGTCACCTAGAGACTGACGCCTGTTCTTGGGTTGTGCGACAGACATTTGACCTTGATCTAGGAGTCGTCTTAGATTCACAGTAACAGTTTAGCAAGGGTTCTAAAGTTAAACCAGAGGTCAGTTTTAATCTGGAATATTGTATACTGAGTTAAATTTTCCATTCATTCAGGAATTACAAATCTGAAGAAGAATTTATTCGTATTAACAACAAACTGCGCCGGGGAGACATAATTGGAGTCCAGGGCAATCCTGGGAAAACCAAGAAGGGCGAGCTAAGCATCATCCCCTATGAAATCACACTGCTGTCTCCTTGCCTGCACATGTTACCTCATCTTCACTTCGGCCTCAAAGACAAGGTGAATTCTTGTGGCCTTCTGGCTCTGATTCTACCATACCATTGAATGGAACACATCAGTGATTCCTCTCTGTTCCTTCTCATTTAGGAAACACGGTATCGTCAGAGATACTTGGACTTGATCCTGAATGACTTTGTGAGGCAGAAATTTATCATCCGCTCTAAGATCATCACGTATATAAGAAGTTTCTTGGATGAATTGGGATTCCTAGAGGTGATGGAGAGTTCTTACCTGACATGAGCTGCCTTGCGGTGCCTGCCTCTTACTCTTCCTTCCCTTCCCTTCCCCACAGGCACATCCTGTGTCAGTATGCTTCATGCTCAATGAAAAGTCCTCTTTCTTGCCCTGATTTGGAAGGTAGGACAGGACTGCAAAGATAATGAACACAGCAGAGGGCCAGTCACGTGCTAATGATGCCATGTTCAATATGTTGCCAACTCGTTTTGCTTTTTCGTAGAATTAAAAGTATTTTTCTTAATTTTTATTCAACTTCTTTAAACTGAAAGATGTTGTTTAGGAAGAATTTTAGAACAAAAAATTTGAATATTTTCTAATTGAGAAATACGAGTACATGTTACCATAAAACAAATTTAGATAATAAAGAAGTAAGTAGAACAAAACTGAAAGTCCCCTTTCATTTTTTCCCAACTAATTTCCCTCTCCAAACATGCATTTGAATATGTATCCTCCCTTGCCTTTTACTGTGTATATTTATATACATACCAATGCATGTTGCAGGTGGGGTACCTGTGTAAATGTTTTAGAAGGGTTTTACTCTTTGTTTTAAACATAAATGAAATCATGTTGTATATATTATAATGGACCTCTCCACCCCCAACATATTCTAGGACCCTTTGCATGTCTGTGTGTGTGTGTGTGTGTGTGTGTGTGTGTGTGTGTGTGTGTTCCTTTTTGATACTTTATAATTATTTCCTCTGTTGGTAGTTTAAGTTTCTGATTTTCTTTGATAACATTTTAGTGAACATCTTTGTACATGTGCAAACGTACAAGTGTTTCTGTATGCTGGATTTATGTCAAAGGATATAAGCCATTACATTTTTAATAAATACTGCAAATTGAACTCAAGAAAGGGCATACCCATTTAGAGTCCCACTGACAGCTTGTGAAAGTTTATGATACTGTGTTAATGGTGTTTGGCATTAATAGAAAGAGACACTATACTAGAGAATGAGGCTGCTCTACTTTTTTTCGAGCACCTGCAAATGACCATTGAACTTATCTTTACTTGGGATATAGGAGACTATCCCAGTCAAAGCATGAGCCATCCCCTCAAACTAGAGGAGCTCCGTCTGTAAACTAAACGTTTTTCCCTCTCTTTTAGATTGAAACTCCCATGATGAACATCATCCCAGGGGGAGCTGTGGCCAAGCCTTTTATCACCTACCACAATGAGCTGGACATGAATTTATATATGAGAATTGCTCCGGAACTTTACCATAAGGTAATCAATAAAAGATGCCCTGTGTCCTTAGAGAAGCAGAAGGCTGAAAAACATTGGCTAGACAGGTACAGTCAGAAATAAGAGGAACAGTGAGGGTAGAACAACAGAAGAGTTCTAAATGTCGAGTTTGTGAGTGTTACATTTCTGGAATTTATCTACAGGATCAGTAGAGCCTTCTCTAAGGGCAAAGGGAGTGTCTTTCCTAGATGGACAGATCTTCCTAACCTACTTTGTTTCCCATAAAACTTTTTAAGTTTATAATTCTTATATTAAATCTGATTTTAGTCTTTTGTTGAGAAATGAGTTGAATCTCTGCCTGAAAGTTGGAAATATCCTCAAATCACCAGAATAAATATCAAAGACTATGTCATTGGTTGCAAACAACAAAAACTGTTACAGTATTTAAGCAAAAGAAAAATGTATCCAAATATACAGGGAAGTTCACAATTTCCAGGAGGATCAGAGAATCGGGCTTGGAGACCACACAATTCGAATGGTTCTGAATCATATCAAAGGGCTGTCCCCGTGAAGAACCCAGTATCTTCCATTTGGGAACTTAGCACAGCTCATAAGCGTGGTGTGAGGCACAGGTCGTTGCCATTAGGACCTCCACAGTTACTGCCTTTATAAGCCGGATACCTCTGGCCCCTTCACCCCAAGAGATTCTTGCTATATCTGCATCCTCTTTGCACGTGGAAGTCTCACAGATGGGTCTGACCGGGGAGCTTGGGTCATGTGTCTGCACCCTGACCTCCAGGAGGCTTCCTGTAGAAGCTTACACAAGATGGGGGACACCCCAGAGAAGAGTATTCAGTGTTCCTGGGCAGCCAGAGTGAATTATAATTATCCACAAAGACCTGAAGAGAGTAGGGCATTCAGCATTTAGGTGGAGACCTGAAAGCATGGCTTGAGCTGTGAAAACCAAGTTACAACTTCTGTAGACAGAAACTTTCCCCAGCCAGACAAGACTGGCTGCCGTGACCATGACCGTGGCCATGTGTTACTAGATGCTGGTGGTTGGTGGCATCGACCGAGTTTATGAAATTGGACGCCAGTTCCGGAATGAAGGAATTGATTTGACTCACAATCCTGAGTTCACCACCTGTGAATTCTACATGGCCTATGCCGACTATCATGATCTTATGGAAATCACAGAGAAGATGATTTCAGGTGACCCCCCCCTCCTGCTCCCTTTGTCTTTCCAACGTGTCTGGAGGACTGGTGTGCTGCCTTCAATTGGACTTGCTGTTGGTCCTCTTTAAATGACACGTTTCTTTCCCAGGGATGGTGAAACACATTACAGGCAGTTACAAGGTCACCTACCATCCAGATGGCCCAGAAGGCCAAGCCTATGAGATTGACTTCACCCCGCCCTTCCGGAAAATCAGCATGGTAGAAGAGCTTGAGAAAGCCCTGGGCATGAAGCTGCCAGAAACGAACCTCTTCGAAACTGAAGGTAAAGTGAAGCACTCCTCCAGTTGTAGGGCCCTCCTTCCTGTTCAGCTCTGAATTAGATTAGGTCAGGAGTAGAATTCCCCGTGTAATTCTTACATTGGGGTGGTATTGTGATGGTGTGATGTCTTCTGTCCCAACTTTTATGTTTGTGTTACAGAAACTCGCAGAATCCTTGATGATATCTGTGTGGCAAAAGATGTCGAGTGCCCTCCACCCCGGACCACCGCCAGGCTGCTTGATAAGGTGGGAGGCCGGGCACTGGCAGTAGATGCCCACATCCACTGGAAATGCACCCTGCTCCCTGTGAAGGAGAACTCTGCCATAGAGAATTAACTTCCCCAGCTTCACAGGAATGCTCTAGAGAAAGAAAGGAGAGAACAAGTTTTAAATTCCTGCTGTGCTAAGCTCTCTGCCAAATAGTTACATTTGTTACCTTAGTTAATCCTTACCAACCTTTCAGCAGCTTAAGATAAACCTCTGTAGCATCAGGTGTGGACAGGAGTCGTCTGCCACCAGGACTGAGCCAATCAAAATGGCATTTGGAAGGGCTCTAGCTGTGCTCTGCTTTTTCCTTCAGCTTGTCGGGGAGTTCCTGGAAGTGACGTGCATCAATCCTACCTTCATCTGTGATCACCCGCAGATAATGAGCCCTCTGGCCAAATGGTAAGACAGACTGCAGTGTCTCAGTTACCTGTTGCTGCATGATAAGCTCAGAACTTAGTGACATAAAGCAGTTCATTCTTAAGAGTGTATGGGCTCACAGGGTTGTCCTTCTGCCCTATGTGGTGTTGGTGAGGGTAACTCAAGTGGCTTTTTTCACCTGGGAATTCGGCCAGCGTGCCTTGCATCCCCTTGCAGGGGATTCTCCTCCTCCAGAGCCTCTTCTCTGGCAGCAGAGCCAGGGCTCCAAGTGGAATCATTTTGAAAGACTAAATCCTGGTGTGCAAACACACACCAAGCCTCTGCTGATGTCCCACTGGCCAGAGCAAGTCACCCAGGCAGCCCGGAGTCAGCGTGGCAGGGCATGAATACGGGTTTGGTTCGGGGTCCCAGTCTACTGCATAGGTCTGTTGTAAGATAATTCAAGCTTCCTTGTCTCTAACCGTCCTGGGTAATGTAGCAAATGATTCAGTGCTGAGGATGCATACAGGCCTCAGGTCACAGTCAGAAACAGTTTTGAGTCAACCAGATTTCAGGAGTTCCTGTGCTTGTACCACACATTCTGTTTATTCCGCCTCCCCGGTGGTCTGTCCCCAGGCACCGCTCTAAAGAGGGTCTGACTGAGCGCTTTGAGCTGTTTGTCATGAAGAAGGAAATATGCAATGCCTACACGGAGCTGAACGACCCTGTGCGACAGCGCCAGCTCTTTGAAGAACAGGCCAAGGTAAGGAGGGAGCTCACCAGAAGACACCTGCCTTCACCCTGGTCTGTGTCTGGCCTGCAACTCCTGCTGATGAGGACAGAAATGAGGCTGAAAGCCACGGGCCTCACAGGAGGAGGTCACATTTCAAGATGGAGAACTTGACCAGTTTGGGCCCTAGAATTTCTGTATAAATGGGGCTCAGGCGTGATGATCTGCGGGGGGAGTGTGACACTTTTTTGACGAGGATGTTACGTTTTCTTAAATGGTACATTTAACGAGGTGGCCTAGGGATGGGAACACAGCACCCACAGGCTGCCTGCATTAGCGTTGCCACTGACGGGTGGTTCAGGAAATGGGAGAGACACTGTTGGGGATAATCAGTCTCTGAAAATCAACTTCACTGGACTCACAGAGCCCCAGGCAGTGGAGGTATTTCCATTTGGCAGAGAAGTTCGCATGTGTTCTGGGGTACGGTTCATCAGTCCTGACCTTCAGGTCTTCGAAAGAAATGGCTCCATCCTGGAGTTCCTGGGAACCCAGTTTCCAGCAAGTGCTGGGTGTCCAGAGCAGCGCTGGGATGGAAACGCCTCTGGCAGTTTCCACGTGCTCACTCAGACGCCAGAGCACGCAGCCCGGAACAGTATCACTGTGTGCTTCTGTCCTCTAGGCCAAGGCCGCTGGCGACGATGAGGCCATGTTCATAGACGAAACCTTCTGCACCGCCCTGGAGTACGGACTGCCTCCCACAGGCGGCTGGGGCATGGGCATCGACCGCGTCACCATGTTTCTCACAGACTCCAATAACATCAAGGTACCCGGCAGCCCTGGAGGGGCACCACCGTGTGCACCAGTGTCAGAAGCGTGGCCTGGCGGGCCTGGAGCGCAGGGGAAGGGCGTTGGGCTGGGAGGAGGGGCAGGTGGAGAGGTTACCGGTGACTTCACAAGAGGACCGCCAGGGCATCTGATTGTACAGAATTGGGGGGATTCTACCCAAGGCAGAAGAAATACCAATTGTTTGCATTTCTTAAGGATCCAAGGAACATACTGAGCCGTCTTCATGCATTACCTCATTTAACTTAAGTCAGCCTGGGACATGTAGAAACTATTGCTCTCCCCATATTTACAGATGAAGAAATCATTTGGAGAGAACCTCTCTGTTTATTCTTCTTTTGATATCGTGACCTCGGCAGTGCTGTGCATTTTCCTTTGTAATATTTACTTGTTTGGCTCTGGGTCTCAGTTGCAGCGTGCGAGATCCTTTAGTTGTGCATTTCTTCTTTTCCACTGTTTGTAACTGAGAGGGACTGAACTCAAATGAAACAACACAACACAGATCTCCAGGTTTTGGTGATAACAGTAACGGGGGCGGGTCAGTGGGGAGGAGTGGGTGGATGGGCAGGAAAAAGTGCTTCTTAGCTTCAGAATCCATTCTCTCTCCTGTAGGAAGTGCTTCTGTTTCCTGCCATGAAACCTGAAGACAAGAAGGAGAATGTAGCCACCACGGATGTCCCGGAAAGCACAGCACCTGGCACTTCTGTCTAGAAAACAGTAATGGCGAGTCATGTGACGGGCATTTTTGCATTTCTGTAATCAGGGACTGCGAGGGAATTCCTGTGTGTGTTGCTGTCTATTTGACTATCACATTTCACTTCAGCCGCCAAAAGCGAGAAGAGGAATCAAGAATTCCTTTTTACTCCTTGTTACCAAATAAACCATTTGTCTCTACTCTTGTCTTACCGCTCTTTTTACTTTTGAAATGTCATCTTATCTCCCAGACAACTGACCTAATGAATGTTTAGAATTATACCACTTTACTCATTCAACAAATTTTTCTAGGTGACATCTAAGTGGAAATCTAGAAACAGAGATCTGAGTGGAAAAGCATAGGCCAGACCAGAGGGCTGCATTTTTGAGGAGCTCCAAAGGGGTGTGGAATGACCAGAAAGGAGTAAGTAAAGCTCAGTGAGGGGCCAAATCATGCAGGCACCTGTAAGCCATGCAAAGGAGTATGTGTTTTATCATGAGGGAGATAAGAAGCCATTGGAGGGTTATGAGCAGTGTTTTTCAAAGACTGTCCTAGTTAGTATGTGGATAGCAAGAGTGAGAGAGAGTTAACTCTGCATTTGCAGGCTGAGGAGGACATGATGGCTTATTTTGGATGGTATAAAATGATGGTGATGGTTATGAGTTACTGGAGTTTGTGTTCCTGAGGTCAGAATCTGTTTGATAATGTGGGCTGTGAGAAGAGGAATCAAATAATTTCAAGGTTTTAGGCCTAACCACCTGGAAAGCAGAGTTGTCATTGACTTGAGATGGGAAAAATTTGAAGGGCAGGTTTGAGAAGGAAGGTCGAGTGTGGTTTTGGACATAGGAAGCATGTTTGTTAGATGTTGGGTGCAAAGAGTGAGTAGGGTGTCGACTAGTGAATCTGGTGTGTTCAATTCAGTGAAAAAAAACGAGCTGGGCAGAAAAAAAGTCCAAGATTAGCACAGCAATCCAAGAGGAAGACAACAGCAGTTTGTCCAAAGGACTAGGGTTTTGCCATAAAAGTAGAACTGGGTGAATTCAAGAGAGAGAGCAACAGAACTTGGTAACAGATTATATATTGGATTATAATATGAGGGTGAAGGGAAAGGAAATGACAAGGTGATTCACTTTTCAATTTATGCAACTAGATGAACGGTGGTACTAATCCTTGAGATAACTCTGGAAGATGATTCCCCCCACAAAAAATCTTTTAAAAAAACTAAAAGTCACAGATTAAACACATTAGAGAGAGGAACAGGATACGTTATCTTTGGAGGAGTAAGGAACTTACCCTTCCTCTGATCTAGAAAAAAAGAATGGGAGTCAATTAAGCTGCACTTCTCTAGCTTTGGAGGGATAATATGAAAAGTAAATTCTCTCTCATCTTTCAGTTCAGTTCAGTCGCTCAGTCCTGTCCGACTCTTTGCGACCCCATGAATCGCAACACGCCAGGCCTCCCTGTCCATCACCAACTCCGGGAGTTCACTCAGACTCAGGTCTCATCTTTAGGAATTGAGGTATACAACTGCCAATACAACAGACTCCTGAGCTATCCAGACAGCTATACTATATATTACTACGTATTACTAGTAGTATGTGTTACTGACAATCTGAAGGTTTTAGACCTGAACTGTTACTAAATAAGTCATGAGCCACATGCGGCTATTGCACATTTGGAATGTGGCTGATCAGAATTGAGATGTACTGTGACTTCACCTGGCTCAGACTGTAAAGCGTTTGCCTACAATGCGGGAGATCCGGGTTCGATCCCTGGGTCGGGAAGATCTCTTGGAGAAAGAAATGGCAACCCACTTCAGTACTCTTGCCTGGAAAATTCCATGGACAGAGGAGCCTGGTAGGCTACAGTCCATGGGGTCGCAAAGAGTCGTACACGACTGAGAGACTTCAATGTCAATGTCCATGTAAGTGTAATATACAAACCAGACTTCTGAAACTTCGTATGGAAAAATATAAAATACAATATTTTTTTTAATTGATGACACGCTGAAATATGTTGTATATGTCAGGTTAAATAAAATATCGTTTAAGTTCATCTATTTTGAGTCTTTAAAATGTAGAAATTTTTAAGTTACATATCTGGCTCGAATTATATTTCTACTGGATAGCAGTGTTTTAGACAAAAATTTACCCTAATGTTCCAAGATACGACATCATTCTACTCTTGGAATCTATTCTCTCGCACACCATCAGCTTCCCGAGCCCCTTTGACTGATACGCACAGCGCCGGAAGTCGGATCTGACCCTCCCGCCTAGCTCCGCCCCCTAAGTGACTACAGAGGCCGGAGTGCACGGTGTGTCGCCTTTTAGTGACGTCACGTCCGCTGCGCCGCACACGCTCCGTCAGCTCCCTTCGACGGCGTGTGTCGAAGAGGTGGGAGGGTCTCAGAGAGTGTCAGGGAGCCGAGGGCGCGCGAGGCGGGCGTGGGGCGGTGGGGGTCCTCGTGGCTTCTGGGTCAGGTTCCAGTGTCTGACTTTTCCCAAGCTCCGTTTGTGTGGGGAGAGGACGTGACAACAGTACCTCTCCCACCACGCGTCCGGTGGTAAAACGCGGCTCCTTTAGTGGCAATACCGCCCTCCCGGCGCGGAGAGCCCCCGCTGCGGGCGAGCCCGGAACGCGTGGCGGTGCTGCACGTCCTACAGAACCAAAGAGGGCAGGCACCCACCTAGTCCTGGCTGCAGGGGCCCGGAGTCTCCTGTTGACTGGACACCTTGGCCCTACCCGGACCTCTTGAGGGTGTTGAGCCGGGGGCTGACGGAAGTAGGCTTCCCTTCCAACCCTTCGAAAAGGGCTTTTCGCCCCTGGCCCTAACTTTCTTTGAAAAGGAAGTGGTCTCTTCAGCCTTTTGCAACTGTTAAAACATGCAACCTTGTGGGCAAAGAACTAACAGCTGATCTTTTGTTTCATATTAAAAATTATTCACGTTCTAGGAGAGAGTGGATTTGAATTTTAGTGGACTCAGTGTAGCAAAACTTTTATTCGTTTCAACTACTGGGCACGCTCATCCTGACAGCACCGAGAATGTGATGATACAAGTTCTGGGCTGCTGCTTCATAGAGAGTCAGCGTTTCTTCTGGCAAGTTCTGTCTTCCTTGGCTATTATGGTTTGTGTACCTATGATTTAATTTCAGGTGGGTACCGGAGTATCTGCCTTCATAAAGTATACTGCCTTCTGATGCTCCTCGCCCCCTCGAAATGAGAGGGAAATCTCTTCCAAACGGAGGATTGGTGGCTTACCCATGCCTTTCTTTTGCTCTAACAAATACAAGGTTTATGCTGCGAGAGCTCCCTGGCGGTCTAGAGGTTAGGATCCGCTTTTTTTCCTGCAATGGTCCAGTTTCAATCCCTACTTAGGGGAACTTGTGGTTGTGGTTTAGTCACTAAGTCGTGTCCGACTTCTGCGACCCCGTGGACTGTAGATCTCCAGGCTCGCCTCTGTCCGAATACTGGAGTCAGTTTGAGCTAAAGACCCGGCAAACCAACCCGTGGGGCAAAGAAAACTTATGATGGTTCTCTGACTTATAAATCACAATTTATGTCAGTTCGGCAATGGCAATCCACTCCAGTACTCTTGCCTGGGAAATCCCATGGACGGAGGGGCCTGGTGAGCTACAGTCCATGGGGTTGCGAAGAGTCAGACACTACCGAGCGACTTCATTTTCACTTTTCACTTTCATTCACTGGAGAAGGAAATGGCAACCCAATCTGGTGTTCTTGCCTGGAGAATCCCAGGGATGGAGGAGACTGGTGGGCTGCCGTCTATGGGGTCGCACAGAGTCTGACACGACTGACGTGACTTAGCAGCAGCAGCAGCTGCCAGATTCTTAATTTAAATCACTATGATATGATGTACTATGACCGTTTATTGAAATAATAACCCACACATCAGAACAGTTAAATGATAAACTGAAGCATATTAGAATTTTATAAGTTGGGTTAAAAACCAATTCCAATTGGGCAGCACCAAAGCAGAAGTAGTTAGGAGCCCTCTGCAGACAGGAGGCAAGGTAGACTGTTACAGAAAAAGTGCAGAAACAAAAGAAGAAATCATTTGATTGGCTACAGCTGGAAGCCTAGCTGACAGCTGTTGGTTGGTTGTCCTTAGCAGTTTTGATATGGTGACCTTAAGATATTTACACACTTAGATCTTGGTTTGCTTAAATAGGCCAACAGCATTAGAGGCTCATAAATCGAATCGTCTCCTTGTTTTATTAATTTGACAGTGCAGAGAGCTTATTGTGGAAAAATCAGTTGTCTGCTATATGCCTTGAGGCTCAAGTGGAGGCTTTTTTTTGTTTGGTGACACATTTGGCTTTGCCCATCACCTTATGATCTTATTTTTTCCTAAGAAGCTTTTCATACATTTCAGTGACCAAATGAGGTCACTGAGTGAGCATTGATAGTGTCAACAATGAGAAGAGTGTCAAGGGAAGTGTTCTAGGCCTCTTTTAGGTCCGCTTCATGGTCTCTTATTCATGGCTTTACATATGCATCACAGATCCACTCTCTGCCAGGGAGCTCAAGGCAAATGAAACAGGAAATTCAAATGTTCTTATTTGTAGTATTACTCTCAATTGATGTAATTATGTTGGACACTGTGCCAACTTTTTGTAAATATTATTTAAGCCTCACAGAAACTCCAGTGGATTAAATACTATTGTCTCTTTTATCAGATGACACAGAAAGGTTAAGTAATCTACCCAGCATCTCATAGTTAATTTGTAGCAAAACCAGGATTAGAATCCAGAAAGGCTAACTCCAAAGCCCTCATTCTGAGAAGCAGAACTGCTGTCTCACTTGAGTGGTGAGAAACCACTGGGCTCTGTCACTTCCCTCTACATCATAAAAGATTGTGGAAGAGATTAAAATGTTGCTTTCCTGATGGGGGTGGAGGCTTACTAGACAGAGGATAAAGAACCTCTCTGCTATGAGGGAAAGAAAAGTAAAATGTCTGGGAAAAAAGGATAGAAAAGAAGACCTTTATCCCCAGAAAGATGAACTTTGTGTGGTGAGGGTCTGTCTGAAGCAAGCTGAGGTCTGCAGCCCTTTACGTGCTATTCCAAATGAAAAGTGGAATACCAACAATATTTCCTCATATGCTTTCATTTTGAGTACTGGGCTCAGATTCATTAGAGACATGTCATATAGCCAACATTAGAAAAAAAACAGCTTGAAGAATAATGTATCTTCTGGGGTTGTGAGATTTGAGACTTTGTTGCTCTTTCATTAATGATAAAAAGAAAGCAGAGGGGTAGTCAGAGAAGATGATACACAGAGTTACAAAAGGGGAGCTTCACCAGGAACATGAAGGGGTTACCTGGGAACGCCTGCTGCAGCAAGGTGTGGGTTGCAGCATCTTGCCTTGGCTCTCCTTTCTGTCCTGACACCTATGGGTTTTGATCAGGGCCTGAGCACCATGTGGACTGCGGATGAGATTGCCCAGCTGTGTTACGAGCACTATGGGAGCAGGCTGCCCAAGCAAGGGAAGCCTGAGCCCTACCACGAGTGGACGTTGCTCGCAGCCGTGGTGAAAATACAACCCACAGCTGACCAGGCCTGCGACCGCTCTGACGGACCAGTGCAAGGTGAGACCTTTTCTCCCTGAAACACACTGTCTCTCCCAGTAAGAGACACAGGGCTAGACAAGGGATGGTGGTGGTTGGGTATGATCCGAGATGCCGGGCACATTCTGCTGCTGCTGGCCAGGCGCTGCGGGACCTCTGGTGGCGGGAGATGGCCGTGCAGAAACCACAGCCCTCAGCTGGGGCAGCCTGTGAGGGAGTCCTCTGGATGAATGTTGGGGGGCGGGGGGGGGGGGGGGGGGGGTGTTAAACTTGCCAACCATTCAGATTCTAAGAACTCATTTCATGATTTGCTTTTTTGCCCACTCAGTGACAAAGGAAGTTGTCTCAATGGGAACAGGAACCAAATGCATAGGCCAGTCCAAAATGAGGAAGAGCGGTAAGGCTGGGTGGGGTCTACACGGGGCCTGTTAGGGAGTTTTAGAAAACCGGTGTCCGTGTCACCTGTTTCTCTTCCCGGCAGAGCAAAGGGGCCTTATCACTAGGTGGCTGACCTTTCACTTCCTGCTGACTGTCACTCCAGTTGGAAGGACAGAACTCATTTAAAGAATGGAAATAAGTTTCAGAAGCAAAGGCCACCAGGAACATCTTTCTGAGTGGATTGAAAGTTGGCCATTTATTTTCATGCTCAAACCAAAAGTTCCCTGAGTTTAGCTTTTCATAGTACATCTGAAGCCCCAGAAAGCAATCGTGAATTAAATGGAGATTTTGGCACAAGAAAGAGTAAGAAAATCCCTTAGAGGTCTGGCATCTTCACTTTCTGGATGCCAGTTAACAGAGTCCTCCAGTTTGCTTCCCTCATCCTAGTTTTCCTGGGGATACGAGGACACTGTTCCAGGACTGCTATTGATTGAATTCAACAGAATTGTTTCACCATGGGCACAAGTATGGCACCAGGGACAAAAGATCTGGACCTCTGTCCTCCTGATTAAGATTTCCCTAAAAGTCAGGAGTTCTCGGCTAGGGGAGATTCGCCCCCCAGGAGACATTTGGCAATGTATGGAGACATTTTTCGCTGTCAAAACTGGGAGAAGAGGAATATGCTAGTGGTCTCTAGTGAATAGAGGCCAGGAATGCTGCCAAACATCCTGCAGTGCACCCCCCCCCCACACACACACACCCCCCACACACACACACACAAAGCTGAGGAAACCCTGCTGTAAATGCTGCGCCAATAATGATTGTACTGCTTTCTGGCAAAGCCCTCCAGGAGTTATGTGGCCAGTCTGGGTGCTGGGGGAAACTGCCATGTTCTGCTTTCAGGAACCGGGGCCTCTCTAGGCTCCATATGTTTTCACTAGTGTCTTGTCTTCGCCACAGGTGACATCCTCAATGATAGCCATGCTGAGGTCATAGCCAGAAGGAGTTTCCAAAGGTAAAGCCACACCCCCAGAGAGCTTGATCTAGCATGGGTGGGGGCCCCAGAATTTGCATTTCTAAGAAGCCCCCAGGTAATACTAATTATGTCAGCCTCTGAACTGTACTTGAAATACAGTTGGTCTGGTCTAGATAGAGGTTCTCATGCTTGAGTGTGCTTCAGAATCACCTGGAGGGTTTGTTATAACCCAGATAGCTGGGCCCATCCCTAGGGGTCCTGATTCAGCAGATCCAGGTGGAGCTTGAAAAGTTGCATTTCCATTTTTTTTAAATGTTTGTTTATTTGCCATCTCGGGTCTTAGCTGTGGCCCATGGCATCTGTGTTGTGTCATGCAGGATCTTTTCCACGTGGCGCATGGACTCCAGCTGCAGCACGTAGTTGCACCCTGGGGGCTTAGTTGCTCCACAGCACATGGCGTCTTAGTTCCCCGATTAGGGATCGAACCCTACTCCCCTGCATGGTAAAGCAGACTCTTAACCACTGGATCACCAGGGAAGTCCCAGAAGGTGCATTTCTAATAAATTCCAGCTGGTGCTGCTGGTTCATGGACCCCATTTTGAGAATCACTAGCTCGTTCTTGTAATTCCAGGTCACTGTCTGTTTCATTGGTCTCCAGTATCTCCTTCCTTCTTAGTAATCACCCAACCAGAGTCTCTCCCTTGACGACAGACATGGGTGGTTCGCTCTGGTAACGCCCCCCACCCCGTGTCCCATTAGGTACCTGCTCCATCAGCTCCACTTGGCAGCTGCCCTGAAAGAGGACAGCATCTTTCTCCCAGGATCTCAGAGAGGACTGTGGAAACTCAGACCAGACCTCTTGTTTGTGTTTTTCTCCAGCCATACACCCTGTAAGTATATTCAAATCTCTGGATTCATGTTACGTTCATCTTTACTTCCTTATCGGTGTCTTATCCGTGAGTATGTTTCTCAAAAAAAAAAACTCTTTAGCAAACGTAGTTACAGCCAGTGACAGTGCCTTTTTGTGAACAGCCCAGTGTGCCTAATCACTTCGCTACCAAGGAAAGTGGAGGGCACATCACTCACACTGTTATTCAGTTCTTAGTTCTCGATCAGGATCAGGAAACTTAAAGGTCCAAAACCAACAATAGGACTTAGAAGTCCAAAGCCCTGAGTTCTGTGGCGATTTATCCTGACACTCATTCATTCATTAAACACATCAGTTTCATTTAGTTGCTCTGTCATGTCCAACCCTCTGTGACACCATGAACTGCAGCACGCCAGGCTTGCCTGGCCATCACCAACTCCCAGAGTTTACTCAAACTCATGTCCATCAAGTCTGTGATGCCATCCAACCATCTTATCTTCTGTTGTCCCCTTCTCCTGCCTTCAATCTTTTCCAGCATCGGGGTCTTTTCAGATGAGTCAGTTCTTCGCATTAGGTGGCCAAAGTATTGGAGTTTCAGCATCAGTCCTTCCAATGAATATTTAGGACTGATTTCCTTTAGGAGTGACTGGTTGGATCTCCTTGCAGTCCAAGGGACTCTCAAGAGTCTTCTCCAACACCACAGTTCAAAAGCATCAGTTCTTAGGCGCTCAGCTTCCTTTATAGTCCAATTCTCACATCCATACATGACTACTGGAAAAACCATGGCTATTACTTGATGGACCTTTGTTGGCAAAGTAATGTCTCTGCTTTTTAATATGCTGTCTAGGTTGGTCATAACTTTTCTCTCAAGGGACAAGCGTCTTTTAATTTCATGTCTGCAGTCACCATCTGCAGTGATTCTGGAGCCCCCCCAAAAATAGTCTCTCACTGTTTCCATTGTTTCCCCATCTATTTGCCATGAAGTGATGGGACCAGATGCCATGATCTTCGTTTTCTGAATGTTGAGTTTTAAGCCAGCTTTTTCACTCTTCTGCTTCACTTTCATCAAGAAGCTCTTTAGATCTTCTTCACTTTCTGCCCTAAGGGTGGTATCATCTGCATATCTGAGGTTATTGATATTTCTCCCAGCAATCTTGATTCCAGCTTGTGCTTCATCCAGCCAGGCATTTTGCCTGATGTACTCTGCATATAAGTTAAATAAGCAGGGTGACAATATACAGCCTTGACATACTCCTTTCCCCATTTGGAACCAGTCTGTTGTTCCACGTCCAGTTCTAACTGATACTTCCTGTCCTGCATACAGATTTCTTAAGGGGCAGGTCAGGTGGTCTGGTATTCCCGTCTTTTGAAGAATTTCCCACAGTTTATTGTGATCCACACAGTCAAAGGCTTTGGCATAGTCAATAAAGCGGAAGTATATGTATTTCTGGAATTCTCTTGCTTTTTCAGTGATCCAACAGATGTTGGCAATTTGATCTCTGGTTCCTCTGCCTTTTCTAAATCTAGTTTGAACATCTGGATATTCATGGTTCACGTACTGTTGAAGCCTGGCTTGGAGAATTTTGAACATTACTTTGCTAAGGAGTGAGATGATTTCAGTTGTGTGGTAGTTGAACATTCTTTGGCGTTGCCTTTCTTTGGGATTGGAATGAAAACTGACCTTTTTTTTTTATTTTACTTTACAATACTGTATTGGTTTTGCCATACATCAACATGAATCCACCATGGGTATACATGAGTTCCCAATCCTGAACCCACCTCCCTCCCCATACCATCTCTCTGGGTCATCCCAGTGCACCAGCCCCAAGCATCCTGTATCCTGCATCGAACCTAGACTGGGGATTCGTTTCTTACATGATATTATACATGTTTCAATGCCATTCTCCCAAATCACCCCACCCTCTCCCTCTCCCACAGAGTCCAAAAGTCTGTTCTATACATCTGTGTCTCTTTTGCTGTCTCACATACAGGGTTATCGTTACCATCTTTCTAAATTCCATATATATGTGTTAGTATACTGTATTGGTGTTTTTCTTTCTGGCTTACTTCACTCTGTATAATAGGCTCCAGTTTCATCCACCTCATTAGAACTGATTCAAATGTATTCTTTTTAATGGCTGAGTAATACTCCATTGTGTATATGTACCACAGCTTTCTTATCCATTCATCTGCTGATAGACATCTAGGTTGCTTCCATGTCCTGACTATTATAAACAGTGCTGTGATGAACATTGGGGTACACGTGTCTCTTTCAATTCTGGTTTCCTTGGTGTGTATGCCCAGCAGTGGGATTGCTGGGTCATAAGGCAGTTCTACTTCCAGTTTTTTAAGGAATCTCCACACTGTTCTCCATAGTGGCTGTACTAGTTTACATTCCCACCAACAGTGTAAGAGGGTTCCCTTTTCTCCACACCCTCTCCAGCACTGAAAACTGACCTTTTCCAGTCCTGTGGCCACTGCTGAGTTTTCCAGATTTGCTGGCATATTGAGTGCAGCACTTTAACAGCATCATCTTTTAGGATTTGAAATAGCTCAACTGGAATTCCTTCACCTCCACTAGCTTTGTTCATAGTGATGCTTTCCTAAGGCCCACTTGACTTCACATTCCAGGATGTCTGACTCTAGGTGAGTGATCACACCATCATGGTTATCTCCGTCATGAAGATCTTGTTTGTATAGTTCTTCTGTGTATTCTTGCCACCTCTTCATTAAACACATATTTTCTACTGTTTGTCAGGAAAGTGTGAAATATGGTTATGTAGCAGTGAATAAGACTAGTCCCTCATTTACCCTTTAATTTTTCAGGAGATATAGACAGTCATGGTGAGTTAAGGTAGATTTTGATAAATTTAAGGGGATGTTCAGGTGCTGTAGTTGCGTTAGGCAGGCAAATCAAACCTGGCCAAGGGGGTCACTTCTATCCTTTGTTTTTCTGTCTAGAAAACTGAGAATAATTTCTACCCTTGTAGACAACTCAGGAATGATAGTAAATTTTCTCACCCTAAAAATTTTGAAATAAGGAAAGAAGATTGTCCCATGGGTATATTACACTAATCAGTCTTTAGAGACAAGAACTAAAGGTCATAATTCAAATACAAAATATAACTTTATGAGAGAACAGAAAAATGACATACAGAGAAAGGCAGAGCTCATCCATACTCTGTTCTTAGCAATGTCTTTGGACCAAGGCACCCAAGGACCAAAGGATGTTTCTTAACTCAGTGTTTCTCAAACTGTGATATATATAATACGCACCCAAGAACTTGTTAAACTGAACATTCAAATACAGCAACTCTGGAGTGCATCAGGAGGCCTGCATGTCTAACCAGCTCCCTGGTGATGCCAGAAGTCTTAGCCTGTGGATCCCGCTTTGACCAGCCAGGGCCTGGATGATCCCAGTAGCAGGTGTAGCATTCTTGTGGAGAGAGATATCTGGGGATCACAGCTGGCCTGACCACCTAATCAAACTACGAAACTCAGTGGTCCACAGGCTGGTACTGCTCTGTGAGAGAGCGCTGAGCCATGGCCACATGAGAAAACTCAGGACTGTTCAGTGAGTTGTTCAAAAAGCTAATTTCTTTCCATTTTAAGCTTATGAGATCTTTATGTATTTTTAAATTAATGATAAATAAGCTTTTTAAAGATCTTACTTGCTGGAATATAAAATTGACAACACTCTATTGATCTTAAAGTCTTTGGGGATTTTGGGTCTGTGAAATCAAAATCTGAAATTGCTGATGTAACTGTCTGGGTCATGGGCCGTCTTTTACAGTGGGATGTCCCCACTGGGGGAAGAGAGAATAGTAGAGAATGTAATGGTCTGGCTCACTTGGCATTTATTCCTCATTACTAACTGTTAAGTTGGTGCCTGGGTTGGCTACTTCAGACTTGTGCATTTGAGTTGTGTTAGCATGAGTCAGACTCCCGAGTTCAGACATCGGTCAGGATCAAATCTCTGAGCCTTCAGAGTGGGAGGTGGGCCCTGGGGAATTCTTCGAAGTCACTGTCACCTTGTGAGGTCTCTGGAAGCCTGCCAGCCAGCCTCTCTGGCAACACTCCCATTTCTGCATCTCTTGCCTCTCCCACTCTTAGGTTATATAGACCACAGATGTATTATTTACACACTTTAGAAAAGCAGTACACATTAGGTTAGTGTTTGAAGAATCTCCCTTCTCTTGGGAAAGCTATGCTTTTTACTGACCTCTGGTTTTCTTTGGTTCAGTGTAAACACAGAGTAAGTCAGAAATCTCTAAACCAGCACAGGGAAATACCAGTTATGCAAGTCTTTACTGAGAGGATACGCAAGATGGGAAAATTATAAGCATTATTTGCCGAACTTATTTAACCATGAAATCAACCCTCCACTTTTATTTTCCAAGGCATGTTGGGGATAACACTCCACAAAATGCACTTGGGAAACTGTGCTCGTTCTAAACCAGGGGTTCCCAACTCAGGACAATTTTGATCCCCAAGGGACACTTGGCAGCATCTGTAGACATTTTGGTGGTCAGACTCAGGGGTGCTATCAGTATTTAGGAGGTAGAAACCAGAGAGACTGTTAACATCCTGTAATATATAGAATAAGCCCCCATGGCAAAGAATTATCTGGCCCCAAATGTCCATGTGGAGGTTGAGAAAGCTTGGTCTAATCTAGTGTTTCCAAAACGTCCTGGGATCTTTGTTAAATGGTTCAATTTTTTAAAAACTCCTTCCACTGAGAGATTCTAGCTCACTGGGTCTAGGTGAGAACCCCAGAGAAATGTTATTAGGGAAATTTGGCCAAGTGTTCTTAATCCATCTCAGGTCAGCTGGGAGAAGAGTATTAAGCTTCATTTAGAGCAGTTGTTCGGAGAAGGCAGTGGCACCCCACTCCAGTACTCTTGCCTGGAAAGTCCCATGGGCGGAGGAGCCTGGTAGGCTGCTGTCCATGGGGTCTCGAAGAGTCGGACACAACTGAGCAGCTTCACTTTCACTTTTCACTTTCATGCATTGGAGAAGGAAATGGCAACCCACTCCAGTGTCCTTGCCTGGAGAATCCCAGGGACGGGCGAGCCTGGTGGGCTGCCATCTATGGGGTCGCACAGAGTCGGACACGACTGAAGCGACTTAGCAGCAGCAGCAGCAGAGCAGTCGTTCTCAAACTTGAGGTTGTATCAGAATCACATTGGAGAGCTTATTAAAACAGACTGCTAGGTACCACCTCAAGAGTTTCTGATTCAACAGGTCTACCATGGGTCCCAAGATTTGGCATTTCTAACAGGTTCACAAGGGATGCTCATGCAGCTGGTCTGGGGACCTCACTTTGGGAACAACTGGTTTAAAGGATTTCTTCTCCTGCAGGTGGGGATGCCTCCATCATTCCAATGCTTGAGTTTGAAGATCAGCCTTGCTGTCCTGTCAGTAGAGATTGGGCCAGTAACCCATCAGTAGAAACTAGTGATAACCTAGAAGCTCCTGAAGATAAAAGGAAATGTGAAGACCCAGAAAGTCCTGTGACTAAAAAAATGAGGCTGGAGCCCAGGACTCCTGGTGGTACAGCTCACTGTCAGAGTTTTGGCAGTCAGGAAAAGGGCCCAAATCCACCAAGTGTCAGTGGCTCTAATCTCACGGCAGAGGAACTGGCCAGTGTCACTGGAATGACCCCTAGTGGTGCCCAAGTGGTGGATGTTTATAGAACTGGAGCCAAGTGTGTGCCTGGAGAAGCTGGAGACTCAGGGAAGCCTGGTGCTGCGTATCACCAGGTGGGGCTGCTCCGAGTGAAGCCAGGCCGGGGGGACAGGACTTGTTCCATGTCCTGCAGCGACAAGCTGGCACGGTGGAACATCCTCGGATGCCAGGGGGCACTGCTGATGCACTTCCTAGAAGAACCCATCTACCTGTCAGCTGTGGTCATTGGAAAGTGCCCCTACAGCCAGGAGGCCATGCAGAGAGCACTGATCGGGAGGTGAGAGGGCAGGGGGGCCGTCTTGCCAAGAAACGGTCTAGGGCTATGTCCATGGGGCCTTGAACGCGGGTGCAGACGTAGAAAAAGTTAGGGTTTGTCCTAAGGGAGTGACTAAGAAATGCTCAAACGTTCATTTTGTGTACACTAATTAAGAAAAGAAAAAGAAACCACAGAAGTGGCCAGCTATAGAAGATTGTGATTGTTTTTTACAACTAATACTGATGAGAATTAAACATGGAAAAATGCTCATAATGTTTAAAGAGCAATTTAGAAGGTAAGATGAGTTCATTTCAGTCTTAAAGTATATTTTGTCCATAGGAAAAAAAATTATAGAAAGATATATACCAAGAAAGGTATTAATATGATTACCTCTGAGTTGTGGTTTTATGGGTGTTTTTTTTCCTTCTTTATGATTACTCTCTTTTTTTTTTTTGCAGTGCACACAGTTTGCTATTGTTATGTTTAAGAACACTCAAACAGTAGTGTTAATTTTTAAAAAGAAAAAAGATGAAGGATGAGCACCCAAGTGCGATCTCCCTAAAGAAGGGCGGCCACGCCTGATTCCTGCTGTAGTACCGAGGGCAGAATATGGCCAGGGCCTGGGGAAACCTGGGCGCTCTTGTCAAATGCACTCTCCTAAAGCCAGCCCTTGGGAGCAGTGCCAGGATATGACCCACTAATTCCACTCCCAGGTACATACCCAAAAGGAATGAGGACATGCATCTGCATAAAGGCTGTGCATGAGTGTTCAGAGCAACGTTAGTCATAATACCTAAAAGTGAAACGACCCAAATATCCATCAGCTGCTCAAACAGATCAATCAAAGATGGTAGCTCCCTATAGTGGAATGTTAGTCAGCCTCAAAAAGGGATGGAGTCTGATACATGTCATAGCAGGGATGAACCTTGAAAACCTTCTGCCAAGTGGAAGAAGCCACACGTATGATTTCATGGACTGAAATGTCTGAAGTAGGCAAATCCAGAGAAGGTACATTCATGGGTGCCAGGGGCTGGAGGAGACAGGGAGTTACTGCTGTTAGGGAGTGACGGATTTCTCTCGGGCTGATGGAAATGTTAGATTTTGGTGCTTGCTGCACAACTCTGTGACTAAAAGCACTGAATTATAACTTGAAATGGGTGAGTTTTATGGTATATAAACTTGTACCAATAAAGATGCTAAGGGGGAAAAAAGGCAATCCTAGGCACGGTGCCCAAGGCATTTTCTCTGTTTTCCATGTTTTCTTGATTCTGAGACTATAAGTTGCTGTCTACTCAGTTCTAGACCCACTTCATGCTGGCATCTACTTTGTGTAAAATAGAAAAAATGAAGTTTTATATTACAGAATAATTACGGTTTCTGGTATATTTGAATGACTTCTTAGGAAGCTACTGCCAACATGTTAATATTTTTGCTTAACGTCTTCAAATCTATCAAACCCATTACAAGGAATAGAGTTTGGCGCTGCTGAAGCCCCTGAGGGACGGTGGTAAGATCATAGCTTCACTTCAGGGTGACGGAAGTGGTTTTCCCTCACTCATAAGGCTTGGAGGATCTAGGTTCTGTTCTGTCAGTACCTCCTATACCATCCCCATAAATAAATAAACAGACGCACACATCTTCTAAAGCTTTGGCCCCTTGCTGAGACGTGGGTGGTGATGTGGTGCTCAGCCCTAGATATTCTCTCTGTCGAGGAGTGAGCCAAATTTCATGCATTTTCCCTCACATTTAGGTGTCAGAACGTCTCAGCTCTACCAGAAGGCTTTGGAGTTCAAGAAGTAAAAATACAGCAGTCAGATTTACTGTTTGGACAGAGCCGCTGTGCAGTGCAGACGAGAAAGGCTGACAGCCCAGGCCGACTTGTTCCTTGTGGGGCAGGTGAGGGGTGCAGGTTCCACTTGCACTGTCCCCAGGCTGTAGAGAGGCCTCGGAGACTCTCCATCCTCCCAGCCTGGGGTAGCACTTTCCCACACAAGTTGTCAATAACATGGGCTCAGGAGACACCCACAGTGGGTCAGGATCATGCTGTGTGACCCTGGGCAACTTGTTCTCTCTTAGCCTCAGTTTCTTCATCTTCAGATAAGAATTTGTCACTTATTTGTCAGGGTTGTTATGAGGAATAAATGAGAGATTTTTTTCACGCATCTGCTGCGTGTACAGCATATAGTAAGTGTTTTAAAGACTGTCAGCCCTGATGGTGATGATGATGAAGAATCATGAGCTACTTTATACTCATGTACTCCGGAGGGCAGGCGTCAGAGTGATAGCCACTGTCTCTGACATCATATCCAACTGTCATGGGTCTGCAGCGGTAGGGAAATATTCTTACTAAAATACCTCTGACATTTACGGAAAACTGAACACCTTTAACCCCAGAATCTTACCTTTTCCTAGCCATCAGCTGGAGTGCAGTGCCTGAGCAGCCCCTGGATGTCACCGCCAATGGCTTTCCCCAGGGGACAACAAAGAAAGGAATCGGACGCCTCCAGGCCAGGTACAGAATACTGGGGCAGGCGGTGGTGGCAGTGTGTTCACACCTCACCACCCTCCGATTCCAGAACATTTCCACCCCCGCACCCATGAGCAGTCCCTCCCCTCCTGTTCTCTCGCCCTTGGGGCCCACAGGTCTACTTTCTGTTTTTATGGATTTACCTGTTCTAGACTTTTCTCTGCAGGAAATCATACAATATGTGGCTTCTTTCACTTAACATGAGGTTTTCAGGCTTCATCCATGTTGTACCATGTGTCACTCCTTCATTCCTTTACTCCATCATACGGAGATACCAGTTTAGAGGGGGGTGCTGGTGTTTTTAATTCTTATTTTTGGGCTGCACAACTTGTAAGATCTCAGTTCCCTGACTGGGGATCAGACCCTTGCCCCTGTAATGAAAATGCAGAGTCCCAGCCACCAGACCACCAGGGAATTCCCTGGGTATACCAGGTTTTTAATCTGGTCCATTGATGGTTATTTTACTTTGGGGGTATATGAATAATAATTCTGCTCTGAACATTCAGAATGCAAGCTTTTGGGTGGACATTTGTTTTCAATTCTCTTGCGTATACTTGGAGTGGGATTGCTGGGTCATGGGATAACTTTATGTTTAACTTTTGAGGAACTACCAGACTGTTTTACATAATAGCTGCAACATTTTAGACTTCCATCAGCAGTATATGAGAATTTCATTTATCCCACATTCTTTCCAACACTTGTTTTTATCTGTCTTTTATTGTAACCATTGAATGTAAAGTTCTGTTTCATTGTGGATTTGATTTGCATTTCTCTAGTAACTAATGATGTTGAGCATCTTTTCCTGTATAACCAATTGTATATCTCTTTTACAGAAATATCTATTCAGATCTTTTGCCCACTTTTAAAATCAGTTCATCTTTTTATTGTTCATTTGCAAGATTTCCTTGTATATTCTGGGTATGAACCCTTTATCAGCTATATATTTCAAATATTTTCTCTAATTCTGTGGATTGTCTTTCGTTTTTTTAAAGTGTTCTTTAAAGCAGAAAAGTTTTCTATCTTGAGGAAGTCCATCTTATCTATTTTTTTATTTCATGGTTTGTGCTTTTAGTGTCATATGTAAAAATCTGTAGTCTAATCCAAGGCCACAGATATTTACCTCGTATTTTCTTCTCATAGCTTTAGCTTTTATGTTTAGGACTTTAATCTATTTTGATTTCGTTTTTATAAGGTATGAGGTAGGGATCCACCTTTATTCTTTTGTATGTGGATGTCCTTGTCCCAGCATCATTTCTTGGAAAGGCTATTCTTTTCTCTTGTTGTTCAGTTGCTCAGTCGTGTCTGACTCTTTGCAACCCCATGGACTGTAGCACGCCTGGCTTCCCTGTCCTTCATCATCTCCCAGAGCTTGCTCAAAGTCGTGTCCATCAAGTCGGTGATGCCATCCATCCATCTCATCCTCTGTCATCCCCTTCTCCTCCTGCCTTCTATCTTTCCCAGCACCAGGGTCGTTTCCAGTGAATCAGCTTTTCCCATCAGGTGGCCAAAGTATTGGAGCTTCAGCTTCAGTAGCAGTCCTTCCAATGAATATTCAGGGTTGATTTTTTTAGGATTGACTGGTTGGATCTCCTTGCAGGCCAGGGGACTCTCAGGAGTCGTCTCTAACACCACAGTCTGAAAGCATCAATTCTTCAGCCTTCTTCTTTGCCCTGGAAAATTTTGAAAAGAACACTTTCTTGGGTCTTAGCACAAGAAATTCTGGTTTAGTAGAACAAGGCTGGAACCCAAGAATCATTTATGAAGCTTCACAGTGATTAGACTGGCAAGAAGAGTGCCATAAATACAAGACTTTGCATCTTCAGATTGACTTTTGTTGAAATGTGGAGCATGTGCTCTGCTGGACATGAGACTTGGGTATCATGCCTGTGTGTTTGGAGGTTCATGTATCTGCCTTATTGGTTCTTCTTTTGTTAACTGTTCACCTTGGCCACTCTGCCTTTCACTCCCAGTGAACCACAGAGGGTCTGCAGTAACCCAGGGGTGCACGGGGCTGTGGGCTAGTAGCCTCTCCAGCAAGGTCTTTCTGTCCGTCTGGACTGAGCTGCTGCTGAACGACTGTTGTCAGACTCCCACAGTTTGAAAGTAGTTCTTTTCACTTTAAGTGGCTCTTCCATGTCTTTTTTATGCCCCCTTATAAGGAGTTGTATTGTAATGAAAGTTCACAGCTGGACTTGTTTCTTTTCTTTTTGACATGCTTATTTGTCTCCCTCAACGGAAACAATAGTAACAACTTACATCCTTTCGGACTTAAAAAAAAATAAAGTATTTTTCTTCACAAACACTAACAAGCCTTCAGACTCCTGTTCAGGAGATCTGGCCTGTCTCTTAGTGGCCTAAGCTATTGAATCAAGTAGTATTTACAAAATTTTTGCTGTTGTTTTGTTTTCAGGGATAGAGATTTTTTGCAGGTTTTCTCAAGGACCTCCCAGCTTCAGGCCAAGGTCTGCATCTCTCAGGGGATCAGCCCTTAGCCACAGACCAGGATGTGTGAGCAGAGCAGGTCAGGAGGGACAGGGAGCACACTTCCTGCTGCGTTCTGCCTTTGCAGGCAGTGACAGACTAGCCGCACCCCATGCTGGCCCCACCCACCTGCCTGCGGCTTCAGTTTGTTGCTTTGCTGAGGTCTAAATGCTCTTCACTGTGAACCCATACCATCTTTTACCTTAAAAACTTGCCTTACCACTGCTTTCTGGCTCAAAATTACCATCTTTTCTCCAGATTCCTAAAGTGCTCTTTTCCAGCTTGTCCCAATATGTAGTTGTTTTCTGTGTGATTGGGAGTGCCCCTGTTCTCACCCTGGCTCTGTCTCCAGTTACCCAGGTGTCTTTGGACAAGTCCATTAGCCCTCTGGGCCTCAGTTCAGTTCAGTCGCTCAGTCTTGTCCGACCCTTTGTGACCCCATGGACTCCAGCATGCCAGGCTTTTCTGTCCTTCACCAACTCCCGGAGCTTGCTCAAACTCTTGTCCATCAAGTCGGTGATGCCATCCAACCATCTCATCCTCTGTCATCCCCTTCTCCTGCGTTCAGTCTTTTTCAGCATCAGGGTCTTTTCCAGTGAGTCAGTTCTTCTCATCAGGTGGCCAGAGTATTGGAGTTTCAGCTTCAGTATCAGTCCTTCCAGTGAATATTCAGGACTGATCTCCTTTAGGATGGACTGGTTGGATCTCCTTGCAGTCCAAGGGGCTCTCCAGAGCCTTCTCCAACACCATAGTTCAAAAGCATCAATTCTTCAGCACTCAGCTCTCTTTATGGTCCAACTCTGACATCCATACATGACTACTGGAAAAACCATAGCCTTGACTAGACGGACCTTTGTTGGCCAAGTAATGTCTCAGTGTGTAGTAATGTCTCGGTGTGTTCATATCTGTAAGACAGATATAGCCTCATAAGACTGAGGCCTCAGAGTTAGGGCCTCAGTATGTTCGTATCTCTAAGCCGAGGATACTGGAGAAGGCAATGCGAGGCTTCTGTCGTATTGTGGATGTCTCTCCATTTAGAAGGTAGACTTCATACAGAAGGAAGTTCATGGTGGAAAGAGCAGAAGCTCTGCAGTTCAAGAGACTGATGTTTAATTCCAGGCTCCTTTCCCCTAGTAATTGAGCAAATTACTTTACCTCTCTGAGCCCCAGTTTCCCCAACAATAAAACAAGGGTAACTCCGAGTATCTATCACCCAGGAATGTGAAAATTGAGAGAGAGTGCCTCTAACATGGTGCAGGGCTTTCAGGAGACATCTTGTTAAGATAGATGCCCCCTTCAGTCATCAAATGAAGCTGCATGTTATGTTCGAAAGAATCAGTTGCTTTAATTCTAAAGACTGACCACTGCAGGGGAGAGAGGGTTTCCTCACTTTTCATTCCTGAGTGCCCTCCTGGGACTCATTTTAGAACGATCTGGAATACAAACTCAAGACTGGGATGTTAGAAGCATTTAAAATTCTAGTGCAATACTCAAAGGTAGTATTTTTATACCTTTTTAAAATTAGTTTGTATTGGAGTACAGTTGTTTTACAATGTTGCGTTCGTTTCTGCTGTACAGCAAAGTGAATCAGTTATAGATATGCAAGTATTCCCTCTCTTTTAGACTTCCTTCCCGTTTAGGTCGCCACAGAGCGCTGAGGAAAGGTCCCCGCGCTGGACAGCAGGTTCTCAGCACTATATACTTTTGTTGTTGTTTAGCTGCTAAGTCATGTCCGACTCTTTTGTGACCCCATGGACTGTAGCCCACCAGGCTCCTCTGTCCTTGGGATTTCCCAGGCAAGAATGCTGGAGTGGGTTGGTATTTCCTTCTCCATTTGTATATCTAGTAGTGTATATACACCAATCCCAATCTCCCAATTGATTCCATGCCTCCCTTCCCCCTCTTGGTATCCATAAGTTTGTTTTCTCTATATCTGTGTCTTTATTTCTGGTTTGCAGATAAACTCATCTGTACCATTCTTCTAGATTCCATATATAAGCAGTATTATGCAATATTTGTGTTTCTCTTTCTGACTTACTTCAGTCTGTATGACAGTTTCTTAGTCTACCCATGTCTCTGCAGATAGCACCATTTCATTCCTTTTTATGGCTGAGTAATACTCCTTTATATATATTACCACATCTTTATCCATTCCTCTGCTGATGAACATTTGGAGTGCTTCCACGTCCTGGCTGTTGTGAATAGTGCTGCAGTGAGCACTGGGGTGTGTGTGTCTTTTTGAGTTACGGTTTTCTCTGGCTATATGCCCAGGAGTAGGATTGCTAGATCATATGGTAGTCCTGCTTTCAGTTTTTTGAGAAACCTCTAAACTATTCTCCATAGTGGCTCTATCAGTTACATCCCACCAAGAGTATAGGAGGGCTCCCTTTTTTCCACATCCTCTCCAGCATTTATTGCTTGTAGATTTTTTGGTGATGGCCATTCTGATTGGTGGGAGGTGACACCTCATTGTAATTTTGATTTGCATCTCTCTAGTAATTAATGATGTTGAGTAATTTTTTCATGTGTTTGTTGGCTATCTCTATGATGGCCAACCAACCCTTGAAAAGGTAGTATTTAAGTCTTCGTGTTTATTGCAAACAAGGAGATAATAACAGGAATCAGATAAAGGACCCGCATTTTCCAGAAGCTTAATTTTACTCTTTGTCCCAAAGTGGCAAATCCTTTTAAATTCTCTTTGCTCTGAAGAGGCATATGCTCTTTCCATCCCACATGAGCCACCACAGCATCCTGGAGAGATCATTACATGGCTCATTGGATTATAAAAGAGAAGGATAAGAGAGGAAACAAAGTGTGTCTAAGTGTGTTAGAATAAAGATGGGCCTAGGTTGAATGTGAATGTGTGATCTTCAAAAAAAATTATGTATATATGTATAGCTTTCCTAGCTCTTTGATGTACCAATCAGCAACGTTAACTACCTCACCAGGGAGACGTTAACATCTAAGAAAGTAATCCTCTTAGTACTGCTAAAAGGAACTAGGGTTTATTGGAACATAGCATCTAGCAGTCACCAAGATGGTTTTGCTCCACAGATGACATTAATAGTTATTGTTAGGTGAGTCTCTTTGACAGAGAAGTTATTAGTGTAGTCACGCTGTTCTGTTGTTGAACAAGTCTTGAGAAAGGTCTTATTTCTCTGGAGGGAGATCTTTTCCAGCAAAGGAGAGATTCCCAATTTATCTTTATAGATATAACACCTAAACATTACTCATGAGGTGACTTTGACCAAAAGCACTCATAAGAGAAAGTACCATTTGGTACCCTAGAAGGAAGAATGTTGAAAACATTTGCAGATCTGTTCTCAAAAAGCTGCTAAGCTCTCTATCATTGATGGCTTCTCACGGTGATGCTAGAGGCCTTGACGTTTCACCACAGTGTTGGTGGTAAACAGAATCCAGCTGACTCCTTCCTGTGAGGTTTAAGCGACGTGTTTCTTTAATGAACCTTGAGTGGATCCCTTCTCCAGACTACAGAGCATGGCATGGTTGATTGCTGAGGCTTCTGGTTCTTGTGAATGAAATTCCTTGACATATTTCATTAATGTTCTGTAATTATGTAGCCAGATGTTCTTTCATAGTTGTACATCAGCAGCCACTGGGCTTTAGGAAAAATCTCATGGGCTCTCCTATCAGTATTTCAAAGGGAAACATGAGCATCTGGGACAAGATATTAGCTTATTTTTTGTATTCCTCTTTTGCTGATTCTGGGTGATGTGGGCAGTGGAAATGTTGGCTCTGTAAGACTCTCTAGACTTCCTGAAAATATGTGGTCATGTCACCAAAAACGGTTGCAGACTCTTAAATCTAGAAATGAAATCTTTGATTCCAGGTAAAAGTGAGCATATCAACTTATCTACCTGAAAGCATACATGCAATAAAGCATAAATAATGTTAGTTTTTAACTGGGTAAAACCAACCATGATACAGTACTAATTATCTGAAAAAAATTTCTAAATCTTCCCCTTTTTGAGGGTCACGAACTTCTGGCTTTACTCTTAATATGTTTCTGTTAGCTAAATAGACTTCATTCTCTCTCTTTTAACGTTTAGGCCTAGAAAGCACAGGGAGCTGCCAGAGACAGCCTCATTTCTTTGTCCTATATGAGATTTTTCCAGGACCATCACTTCGCTGCTAGAATGATTTCTCTCTAAAGTTCCCTGGTTCTGTTACAGAAGAATAATGTTAGCACCTGAAATCCGTGTTTGGAGCATCCATGTATAATTGTTTCTTACAAGTCTTCAAGTGTTAGGTTGATCTAGCTAGTTGGTATGCCAGTGAATGAACCAGGCAAAGTATTATGGGAAGCAGTGAGGCTTGGCTAAAAGTAATTTATTGATTGTCTAATCAGTCAGTATGAATTAGTCAGCATTATTCACACTTAGACTACTAGATGAATAAAAGATTTAACATTACAGTTGCCTTTGGTGACCACCCTTTGGATATATTTTCACTAATATTGAACAGATTATTTTGTTCTTGAGTAGTAATTTTCAGTTATAATGCAATCATATACACGCTTGCCCTGTATTTTAATTCTGTAATTTAAGTTCAGTTTCAGGGGATTGGTATTTCAATCTGACAGTTCTTACTTAATGGCAGCTTTAGCTCCAGCTCCTTATTAGCTCTACCAGCCCACTTATTGAGTGGAAAAAATATGAGCACTTTGAGCTACAGGAATTTCACTTATCTGACATCTTTCTGGTACACCCACCATGACCCAATACATGGTTATGTATAAAAGGCTCTCATACAATACAAGCTCCCTGTCAGAGAAACTCATTTTATTTTCTTTATAGAAAAAGAAACTTATAGTAATTTTATTGAAATCTATGTTTTAAGTGAATACATATCAAACTTAGAATATTTTATGTGTATATGTATGTATGTCTCTTTCTGGGCATTCTGTTCTATTCCATTGGTCTGTTTTTCCCTGCATAGCTTTATAATAAGATGACATCTGTTAGGGGACAAGTCCCCTTGCTTTGTCTTTCGAGAGTGTCTCGGCTTTTCTTAGACTTTAAAGATCGGTTTGGGGAGATTTGACATCTTTCATTGTTAAGTCTTCAAACCAGGAATATGGTGTTTATCTCTGTATATAATGCTGGTGCCAAATTGGCAGTTGTGCCCCAAATCTAAAATAGTTTTGAAAGTTCACTTATTTAGATCTTCTTATATATATTTCAGTAAAGTTTTATGATTTTCACATCTTTTATTGGATTTATTTCTTGATGTTGTATTCGTTTTCTGTTGCTGTATAACAAATAACACCCTCACCCTGTGGCGGGGTGGGGGAGAACACCTTAGTAGCTGAAAACAACAGTTAACATCATTTTACAGTCTCTGTGGTTCAGGAATTTGGGAGGAGCTTAGCTGGATAATTCTGACTCAGGGGCTCATGAGGTTGCACTCTCTTACGTCAGCCAGCAGTGCAGTCGTCGGAAGCTTGACTGAGGCTGGAGGATCCAGTTTCCAGTAGCTCTCTCGTGTGACTGCCAGGTCAGAGCTGGCTGGCTGTTGGCGGGAGGCCTCAGTTCCTCTCAACCTGGGTCTCTCCATGATGCTACAGATATTCATCTTTACAGTGTGATGGCTGGTTCCCCCCGACTGAGAGGATGCATCCCAAGAGAGCAGGGCAGAAGCCACAGAGTCTTTTATGAGTAGCCTCAGAAGTCACACTGCAGCCCAATCTTCTAATGGTTATTGGTGTCAGCCCTGTTCTATGTGGGGTGGCATTGCATAAGGGCTTGAATGCCAGGAGGCAAGAATCACCATTCAGAGATTGCTACCACTGATGCTATTTAAGTCATTTCCTTTATTTCATTTTCTGGTCATTGCTACTGCAATCAATTTCTATTTTGTTTATTTCTCTCTTACAATAAATGTATCCAGCAACATTGCTAACTCTTACTATTCTACTGATATATGTATTAATTCTTTAAAAAAATTTTAATGTAGACTATCTTTTGCAAATAGTATTTCCTTTCCAAGTTGCCACTCCTTTTCTTTTATTTTTTTTCTCACTTACTGTGCTAACCAGAAGTGACAATATCACAGTCATCTCTGAATAATGTCTTCAGTTTTTGCTTTTCAATCTTTATTCTTTTATTTCTTGTCTTACTAGCCAGACCTTCTGTATAACGTTGGATAAAAGCAGTGATAGCAAGTATCCCTCTATCATTCTTGATTTTAAGAACATGTATCAGCTGTAGGATTTTTATAGAAACCCTTTATGAATTTAAATACTATCTTTCCTAGTCCTAGTTTGCTAAAAGGTTTTATATCACTCAATGGATGTTGAATTATAACAAATGCATTTTCTGTACATATTTTCCTCAAAGTACTTTTCTCCTTTGGTCTGTTAATGAGATCCATTAGTTTTTGGTTGTGGTTTTTGTTTTTGTTTTGTTTTGTTTTGTTTTCATGTTAAAGCAGCCTACTTCCCTAGAGGTCCAGTGATTAGGACTCTGGCTTCCCTTGTGGCTCAGCTGGTAAAGAATCCGCCTGCAATGCAGGAGACCTGGGTTCAGTCCCTGGATTGGGAAGATCCCCTGGAGGAGGGAAAGGCTACCCACTCCAGTATTCTGGCCTGGAGAATTCCATGGACTGTATAGTCCATGGGGTTGCAAAGAGTCAGACACAACTGAGCGACTTTCACTTCACTTGACTGCTGTGGGTCTGGGTTCGATCCTTGGTCTGGGAGCTGCTCCACAAGCTATACAGCATAGCACAGCCAAAAACAAAAAGCAAACAAGCAAACAAAAAAAGCAGCCTTATGTTCCTGAATGCTGGCAGCCACTCTAACACAGATAAGGCCCAGAGAGAGTGGCGTGTGGGGACTCATATTCCCCTTGAAGCAGTGATGTCTCCAGTAGGCTAGGTCCCAGCCAGGCAAGGGAGCTTTTCAGCAGCCTATACAGTTCCCTGCTTCATATATGCCAGCAATGGCCTCTGTGTCTCAGCTGATGGTACGATTTTCAAGGATGGAGACGGATATGGTATGTAAAATAAGACTATACCTTGTTGGCACACACAACGCTTCCCAGCTTCTAAGTAAGCCCATGAATTGTGTATGAGGGAAAGGAAGGAGGCACAGACACTCTCAGCCCCAGCTGTTACAAATGAGCAAAACCAAGAAGACCCAAGTAACTGGTAAGGAATTCACACTGACTTCCCTCACTACTTCACACTATGATCATCATGAAGCTTGATTCAGAACTGAAGGATTCACCTCCCAAGGACTGTAATCCCCATAGGAGCAATCTAGAGATTCTTCCTCTGGTGCCTGGGCTAAATAGACTTTATAACCACAGTTCATATAGGGAGCAACACTCAAGTCTCTGAAACAAATCTTTCAATGTCTTGTAAGCAGTGTTACCCAAGGGGCCAGCTCCCTTGAAAGATGGTAGCCAAATAACAGCTGATGGGTATCCTTGGGGGCAGAATTTAGTAATTCCCTCTGCCTTTAGCCCATTTCAGCCTGTCACCTTGATGATTTCACTGCTGATAATGTTTATGAAATGAGAATCATTTTTGTGTCTCAACCTAATCAGACTCTCTGGATTTTTCTTGCCAAGCATTGGTGAAAACAGGGGCTCAGGACATTCAGACCTAGAAAGATACCATGTGAAGCCCAGTATCTTTGATGGTGGCCTGGTGCATACTAAACACTTAATAAATCCTCTTGGTCTTTTTTCAAACAGATCCCGAATCAGCAAAGTAGAGCTCTTTAGATCATTCCAGAAGCTGCTAAGCAGTATTTCAGAGGACAAGTGGCCAGACTCACTCAGGTGATGCCTTTGACCTACATTTTTCATATTTATGAATGGCTGGACGTTTTGGCAGGAGTAGTGTTTCAGTAGGCCGGTGAGTACTTGGTACTGACCACATGCTCTTCAGTCCCCAGAGCCGCAGCTGCAGACATACGTGTGATCTGAGATGTGATGGATGCATAGTTGGTGGGACAGAGTCACAGAGCCTGCGGGTAGAATTGGGGCCTGCCCGTCCCAGGCCCTCCTTTAGTCCAGCTCCAGATGGAGAGCACTGTGAGAATGTGAGCGCTGAGGTGTCAGTGTATTCTGTTGGGAATATTATTCTCTTTTTCTCTTGTTCAATCAGTGGTTGTGAACTAAAGCTCGAGGACTTAAATTAGTTTCCGAACAGGAATGTAGAGACTATAAAACCACTTCATGAGCAGGTGGGTGGGTGGAATTCAGATGCTAACAAGAGTCAGGCCAAATCTCACTGGGTAAGGGCACAGTGCCCACAAACTGACCTCACTTCGTAACACCAGCCACATTCTAGGGGGCCCCAAAGCCACTCAGGTTGCGACTACCCCCTCAGGTTCAATAATTCACTAGGAAAACTCACAGAACTCTGGAAAGCACCATACTTTGAATGCCCTTTATTGTAAAAGATACAAATAAGGACCAGATAAAAGAAAGGACACATAGGGGAAGGTCTGCAAAGGTATCCAACCTGCTACTTCTGTGTCCCCAGGATGCATCACCCACCCAGCATATCACTGTCTGTCACCGACCAGGAACGATGTGATTGAACTCAATCTCCACCTTCTCCTCTCCCCACCCCAGGATGTCAGATATCAGATGACTCAGGGCCCCAAATTTCTAATCTCATGGCTGATCTTTCAGCCACAGCCAGCCCATTCTGAAACTATCTAGGGCCCACCATAAGTCACCTCATTAAGCAAAAAGTTGAGATCCAAGGGGTCCACCATTAATAACAAAGACACTCCTATCATCAAGGAAGTTCTGAAAGTTTAGAGGTTCCCTCCCAGGAACTGGCAACAAAGATCAGCCAGATTCTTCTTTATACAACAGTGGGGAAGCCAGGGAGTAGCTAGACACTCCATATGAAGAGGCTGCTGCCTGTTTTCAGCATCATGTATCCTGCAGCCAGTGTCGATGCCCTCCAGCCATCCATGGTCAGTTTGCTTGTTTCTTATCTGGAAAAATCAACAAGATTGGAACTGGGTGGGTTGGCATACATTCTATGACTTAAAAACAAATGTGGACTTAGGTAAGGAGAGACTTCATTTGAAGGCTTTGTTGCAGTAAGAGACAGGGCCTGTTTCAGCAGGCGGAGAAGGACTGATGCAGTAGCAAGAGCATCGCAGTCTTAAGGTCTGTGAGCCTCTCTAAGAGCGGGGGCAAAGAAGAAGTTTCGTCTAAGCAAAGTCAGAGCTGGAAATGTGGGAGTGAGGTGAGCGGGCAGTGTGATGGGACCACTGAACAGGAAGTGTCAGTCCTCAGGAGGGGCTGTTAAAAGAAAGGGCTGGTACACCTGCCTACGCTGCCTCAGAAAGAGTGGCTCTAAGTTCAGGGGTCTGCAGGAGGAAGAGATGCATAACTGGTAATTAATATTTGGTCAAATTATCAGGCATTTTGATGAGATTTTGTCAGTGGGTACAAACAGTTCAGCTAATCATTAAGAGACAAAAAACAGGTGTTTGGAGGGTCGGTGTCTGCCCTTGTCACAGGTAAACCAGGGGGGCATCCATGAGTCTAAATCATGAAGAAAGGTGATTCTTTCCAGTCTGCCATTTCCCACACACAGAAATATAGGAGGGAGGTTTCTTAACCATTGCTTGTTTTAGGAACTGAGGGCTCAGGTAAAGTTTAATGTTGTCATGCATGTAGCTCCCATCCATTAACCACCAAAAAGCTATGGGAACTTTATCAAAGGACTAGAATCAGTGTCTGCTACTATTAGCAGCTCGGCTCTGTGCTGTAGTGAGTGAAGAAACAACTGGGGTCTCCTAAGATCTTTGCAAAGAACAAAAGAGTAGAAGCAGGGTAAAACCTGACTCAGTGAGCTGCAAGTTTCAGTTTCTTCAGCTATGAGATGACAAGGTCATAGTTCAAGGTTGGGGCTGGGTCAAGAAGAGGACTTTGAGAAGCCTGACTCAAGTTTGATCAAAGGAAAGAATCTTTGTCTCAAGAAAATCTTTTTATCTGGGTGTTAAGTGTTACAGACATTGCTCAGCACATTAGCCATTCTTCAGCAGTCAGAGACACTGAAGGATTTGGGAAGGGGTGTTGGCTTTCATTACACAGGAGAATATGACTAAGATGAAAAGTACTTTGGGAAAATGCACTTGAGAAGTGTCTAACGGCTCGATTCTACCAGTGAAGATTATAGCCATGTAGAAAACTTTAAACCAAGTAGTAGATACAGTTATTCTTTTTTATCTGATTCCAGGACCGAAAAAAGAAAAGAAACAGGCTAGTACTGTTTATTTTTCTCTGTTTTAACCCCATGTTGTTTCCTGGTGAATTTCCTCCAAAGGAGCTGAGTCACTCTAGGACAGCTAACAGAGCCCTTCTGTCCCTAAGTCTCTCCTCATAAACCTGTCCAGCCAGTTGCTGAGGTGTCTTTCTGGCCACAGTGGCGAGCTTTCCATTGAGAACGTGTGTGTTTGGTGGTGTGTGTGCATTAGGGCACAGAAGCTAGCGACGTACCAAGAGTACAAGGAGGCTGCATCCACTTACCAGGAGGCCTGGAGTGCACTCCGGAAGCAGGCGTTTGGATCCTGGATCAGAAATCCCCCAGATTATCACCAGTTTAAGTGAGCAACGGGTGTTTTCCATTCCTTCATCCTGGACTACTGTCTTCCTACATGCTAAACAGGCCTTAGATTTTCTTGTGGCTGATCAGGAAAAAAGACTGCCGTCTATCAGAGCGATAGATCTCTTCTATGTCAGATGGATGGAATTTTGGACATGAAACAAACTATACTTGATTGAACTATGCTTTCAAACTGTGATGCTGGAGAAGACTCTTGAGAGCCCTTGGACAGCAAAGAAATCAAACCAGTCCATTGTAAATCCTGAATAGTCATTGGAAGGACTGATGCTGAGGCCAAAGCTCCAATGGCCACCTGATGCAAAGAACTGACTCATTAGAAAAGACCCTGATGCTGGGAAAGATTGAAGGTAGAAGGGGAAGAGGGCAACAGGATGAGTGGTCAGATGGCATCACCAATTCAATGGACATGAACTTGGGCAAATTCTGAGAAATGGTGAGGGACAGGGAGGCCTGGGGAGCTGCAGTCCATGGGATTGCCAAGAGTCAGACACTGCTTGGCAACTGAACAATAACTACTTGATTGAAGTAGCTCTCTGCTAAAAGAGCATCTTGCTAATGACCTTGGTGTGTGTCCTGTATTTTATTGCTTCTCTAAGAATAAGAATTTGGAATGTGATGCTGTAGAAGTACTCTGCAGTAGCTCCATTTAGTGTGTTCCTCATTGATTCAGCAAGTATTGGGCTGAGATGATGTTTGAATCTCTGTAAACTTTAGAGCTTCACCTGTCATAATGGACATGTATTTTGTATACCCAGCCTTGCTTCCTTTGAAGAACCACCCTTTTTTCTTTATCCCTGAGACTCGGGTGAAGCGAACTTTCCTCGTTGACTCCAGCAGTGTGAGCCAACCCTGAACAGTCCTGGAACTAATACCAGAGCAATCGGGACAGATTCCCTCTCTTCTCGTATCGGGAGCTGTGAGCGCCGGTAACCCGGGGCTGCCTGGGGCTGCCTTTGCCCACTGCACAGAGACAGCCAGCTGGAGAACAAGGTGATGAAGGAAACAGCCCAGAGGATGAAGGCTCTCATGACCTTGTCTGAGTGCCTGGACTTCAACGATGTGAGATAAATTGCTCTTGTTATTTTGAGTAAGCCCCTTTGACTCCGTTTTCTGTGAGTTTCATTGGAAAGAGTTCTGTCTAAAAGGCCAAACAAAAGTCCCTATAGCAACTCAGCAGCACACCTAGAAACCAGGCCTATTTTTCCTAACATCTAGTATTTAACTCAGAGAAGGCGATGGCACCCCACTCCAGTACTCTTGCCTGGAAATTCCCATGGACGGAGGAGTCTGGTGGGCTGCAGTCCATGGGGTCGAGAAGAGTCGGACACGACTGAGTGACTTCACTTTCACTTTTCACTTTCATGCGCTGGAGAAGGAAATGGCAACCCACTCCAGTGTTCTTGCCTGGAGAATCCCAGGGACGGGGGAGCCTGGTGGGCTGCCGTCTATGGAGTCGCACAGAGTCGGACACGACTGAAGTGACTTAGCAGCAGCAGCAGTATTTAACTCTCAACCTCTTCACACTCTAATATATTGACTGAAAGTGGAAGTTCTCTGTGTTGGGATTGCTCAAGGACCTTGTTCGTTCTTCAGTATTTCTTTATAGCTTTAAATATTTTTAATAACAGCTTTATTGAGATGTAATTCACATACAAAAAATTCATCCATTTAAAATGTACAGTTTAGTGGTTTTTAGTATATCCACAAAGATGTGCATAATCATCACAATCGATTTTAGAACATTTGTGTTCTAAATTGGGAGTGGGGGGTGCTATCTGATCCAGTACAGTACCCATTAGCAGCCGCTCTTCATATCCCCTCAACACCCCCACTAACCCCAGGGCAAGCAGCAGTCTATGTTGTGTCTCTATGGATTTGCCTATTCTGAACTTTGTATATAAATAAAATCATACAATATGTGGTCTTTTGTGACCGGCTTCTTTCATTTAACATGATGTTCTAAGACTCATAATGTTGTAATGTAATTGGTAACATCATTCAGTACTTTATTCCTGTTTATGGGATAAAAATTACATTCAGTTCTATGGATATATACCACATTTTGTCATCTAATCATCAACTGATGGACTTTTAGGTTATTTCCACTTTTTGGCTATTGTGAATATTGCTGCTGTAAACATTCATGTACAGGTTTGCATGTGAACATATGTTCTTAATTTTTTTTTATTGCAGAAATAATACATAAGGTTTCTTTTTTGTTGTTTCTTTTTTTTTTTTTTTTTTGCCTTTTTATCATTGTAGCTTTTGGCAGGGGGCGGGGGGCGTGGCAGGTACCGTGTGGCCTGTGGAATCTTACTTCCCCAATCAGGGATTGAACCCAAGCCATGGCAGTGAAATTGTCAAGTCCTAGCTACTGGACCGCAAGGTAATTCCCCCATAACTTTCTCATATTGAGTTATCTTTGAACCTTTTTCTACGAGGAATCCTTTTAGGTGGGTGCAAAGACAAAAACTGCACTACCAAAGGCCAGACTTCCCATATGCTGCTTTAATCAACCCTTTGCCTGACCTGACCCCAAATCCTATGATATGAGAGCAGTTAAGACACCTCAGCTGGCAGAAGCTCTTCTTATCCTCTGAAGATTATGCATCACTCTTATGAGATCCTATTTTCAAAGATGAAGATTTCTATGAGAATGTGAGGAATTGGTGTCTTTTCTTTCCTAAAATTCATGGTGTTTGTCACATGTGTACAGAATGTAAAACACACCCATCAATTTAGACTTTAGAACAGAGTCTAGGAAACCCCGAAAGCTAGAGACCAGAGGCGTCTTCACTTTGGACTCTGCCTGTTTTGTCAAGAGATAAAAGGAGAGCTTAGCCCATTCCCTCAGCTTCCCTGGTGGCTCAGAGGTTAAAGCGTCTGCCTCCAATGCAGGAGACCTGGGTTGGAGAATCCCATGGACGGAGGAGCCTGGTAAGCTACAGTCCACGGGGTCGCAGAGTCGGACACGACTGAGCGACTTCACCTTCACCTTCACCTTAGCCCATTCCCTATGTTTTGCTTTAATCTCTTAAAAACCCAAGTTAAGAATCTCACCTATGCCTTAAAATCACATCTCTGCAATATTGGCAGGTTCTCAAACGTCATACATTTAGATCGTGTGTTTTTACTGATAACCACTTCCAATTTTTAACTACCTTTTAAAAAGAAACTTCTTATAGAAATTTTTAAATAGACTCAAAAATAGAAAAGCACAGTGGACCTCCACGTACCCATCACCCAGACCAAACATCCATCAGCTTTATGCTGTTGTTATCTGATCTTTCCCCCTCCCCTCCAACTTTGTTTTTCTTAGAACATTTTAAACTGAATTCTAGCTATCCTATTCCACCCAGTAAAATTAACAATCATTCTTTAATATCTATTATGCAGGCTGTGTTTAGTTTCCCCTATTGTATCAAAAATGTCTTTTGACTACTGATGTGTTCAAATTAGAATCCAAACAACATCCACACAGTGCATTGGGTTGATGTATCTTTTGTGTCACTAAATCTCTAGCAGTTCACTCTCCTTTTTATGTCCTTGACAGATGGGTCATTTGTCTGGTAGACTCTCTCCCATCCAGGATTTGGCTGCTTATTTCCTCCAGGGTTGATAACCGGTTCCTCTCCCCCTCATATTTCCTATAAATCTGTAGTTACATGAGAGGCTTGATTACAGCCAAGTTCAGTTCTTTGCAGGAGATTCTGCACACTTCTGTTACATTATATTAACCTATGGGAACATGACATCAGGCTGTCCCACTTTCAGTAACTGATCAGAGAGTTCAGTGGCACCAGCCTGATCCAACCCCTCCCCCTCCCCCTTTCACAGAATGGTTTCAGCAGCTGTGTCTTGAAGTCCCCAAGACCACCCTCAGACTGAGACGGTAGACAGACTCACAGAACTCAGAAAAGCTATTGTCCCTCAGTTACCATTTATTACAGTGCAAGTCAGCCAAGAGAAGGGCGCGTGGGGAAGAGGGTCTGCACGAGCTTCTGGTTGTCCTTGCTGTGCCGACGCTCCTGGTGTCTCTGGCGTGACATCTTTGCCTCGCTCACCCTGGAGAGCCTGCCCCTCCTGGAGCTAGCCAGTCCCAAGCCCACTTTCCCAGCCCGGCCCTTGCCGGTCCCTTCACACTGATGGCTCTTGCCCACATTTCCTCCTCACCCCCAGTGACTCCTGACCCACCCTGGTGCTTCCACGTGTGGCTCCTCCTGGCATGGCCTGCCCCCTCCTGTATTTCAGAACATTCTCCTGGGGCACTCACACAGCACAATGCTGGGGGGGCAGTGATGTCTGACCATATGTGTGAAGTATCACTGCCAACCAGGGAGGCTCACCTGAGCCTTGGGTGCTGACACCCTATGATACACAGGACAACCCCCCACGACAAAGAACTATATCCCACCCAAAATGTCAGTATTGCTGAGGTTGAGAAACCTGAACTAGGGATTATAGGTGTTTTTCTGCTTTTGTTTTTGGAGACACCCAGAGGCTTGTAAGATCTCAGTTCCGCAACCAGGGATTGAACCTGGGCCACAGCAGTGAAAGTCCCAAATCCTAACCACTGGACCACCAGGGAACTCCCAGATTGTATGTCAAAGTCACTGGAAACAGTTCCTCTCTAGTTACTGTTCCACATCTATACACAGTTAATTTTGTTTCATTTCCCTTTCCATTTTTAGGGGAATTTTTTACCAAAAAAGTTATATAAAATTTCAAACAATTTTTTTTAAAAAAAGGTATGTTCAGAAAGGTCTTCCATCTTTGTCCCTTGACTTCTGTTTCTGCCCCCAGCAGTAGCCTTTTTTTAGTTGGTGATCAGTTCAATTCAGTCACTAAGTCGTGTCCAACTCTTTGCAACCCCATGGACACCAAGCCTCCCTGTCCATCACAAACTCCCAGAGTTTACTCAAACTCATGTCCATTGAGTTGGTGATGCCATCCAACCATCTCATCCTCTGTTGTCTCCTTCTCCTGCCTTCAATCTTTTCCAGCATCAAGGTCTTTTCACATGAGTCAGTTCTTCGCATCAGGTGGCCAAAATATTGGAGTTTCAGCTTTAGCATCAGTCCTTCCAATGAATATTTGAGACTGATCTCCTTTAAGATGGACTGGTTGGATCTCCTTGCACTCCAAGGGACTCTCAAGAGTCTTCTCCAATACCACAGTTCAAAAGCATCAATTCTTCAGTGCTCAGCTTTCTTCACAGTCCAACTCTCACATCCATACATGACTACTGGAAAAACCATAGCTTTGACTAGATGGACCTTTGTTGGCAAAGTAATGTCTCTGTTTTTTAATATGCTGTCTAGGTTAGTCATAACTTTTTTAGTTGGTGATAAACATTTCAAATTCTTTCCTTTTGAAATACTCTGTGAATAGAATATTTTGTATTTTTGCCAGTATATCTTTTGGGTAGATTTCTTAGAGGTGGGATTCACTGTGTCAAAGTGTAAATGAACACAAAAGTTTTCTTTATTTAAATCCATCTTCAAAGTTCTGTTTCTAAATACAAGTACAAATGAAAAAGCAAAATGTAGAACAGCATTGTAACATTCCATTTCTGTAAAAAAAGGATGAAAGTTATATATCTTATGTTTTGCTAAACTGTCTCTGAATAGACACATGGGAAACTACTAACACAGACCTGAGGGGAAAGAAGGAGAATTGCTAGGGCCTGAGAGCAGGAAGGAGACTTTTCTCTGAATACATTTTATGTTTGACTATTTTTAACATTTTAAACCATGTTAATATAGTAACTATTTTTTAAAGTAAATTTTATTTTATTATTATTATTTTTTAAATTGTTGGCTGTGCTACGTGGCATATGAGATCTTAGGTCTCCCACCAGAGGTCGAACCTGCACCCCCTGCACTGGCGATACAGAATCTTCACCGCTGGACCACCAGGGAAGTCCCTAAAGTACATTTTCGAAAATGGAAAAAAAATTTTTTAAGTCGTTTTAAACTGTAGGAATACCACAATATACTCAGAAGTGACATTATATAGGGAAGAGGGACTCGGCATGCTTTAGGCAGCTAATTCCACAGAATTCTCTTTGCTCACAAAATGTCTTCTGAAATCTGGCTCTTTCAGGGTAGATTACATTTTCAGCATGGCTTTCTCTTTGTTCTGTGTTCACGAGTGGGTGACTATGTGTGCATAACTTTTATTCTCTTTTTCTTTAGAGTTTTAAAAAGTTGGCTTGATTTAAATAATTTTGCGTATATATTCCATGTAGTCATTTCTGCCTTAAAGTGTGCAGTTAAATGCCTTGTTTTCTGGAGTTTTTCCGTGCCAAGCATTAGCTCATTGTCTAGGGAGCCAGCCGATGTGGAGAAAATGACCGTGCTGGCTGCAGCGCCCCACTGGGGAGAGGCAGGGCCCGCCAGTCTGGTCGCCTCCGTGGCTTGTGGAAGGCTCCCTCCACCTGGACCCGGGCAACACTTTGTGGCTTTCAGGCAACGTTCTGAGCAAGCTTTACCCGAAGTTTGCCAGTTTCCGAGACCCAGGTCCCTTGCTGGCAAGTCAGATAGCTTAGGACATGTTAGGTTTTTAACGGCCACGTCCTCCTGTGATGATATCTGGGGCAGTCGAGCTGTCAAGAGGAGTCCCCTGAAGCAGCAGGTTCTGGAAACTGGGAAACGGCTTCTAAGCAGAGAGCTAATGCGCATGTGCTTGGTTTCAAGTGCTCAGGCAATTCTTTCCACTGCAACAAAGGCAGCTACTCTGAAGGAACAGCAGGATATGCAGAGAGCCGAGGAGGCACATATTTTGGAGAACGAAACTTGATTTTCCAGCCAGGAAGAGCTCCTTTTATGCCACATCTTGAAGAATCATATTTAATAGCTAGCCTCCACTTCTTCTAAATGTGAATCCATTTAAACCTAAATATGTCTGTACTGGGGCTACAACTGACTTTCTGGAAGAATGTCCAGATGGATCCAAAACAAATCTTAAGCAGTACTTGTGGTCCAAGATGGGGAGGAAAATTCTGTAGAGAGACTTTTCAGGGCTGCAGGCAAATTCACATGCATTCATTTTTTATTTTTTGAAACCAGGACCCGAAAACTAATCAAAGTGGATGGAAGTCACAGCAGGGGTCATTGCTGGGTGCTGGAACATGGAAGAAGGGAGTTGAGTAGAAAAAGACCCAAGGCAACTTCTAGAATGATGGATACATTCCATGTTTCAACCAGAGAGTTGATTACATCGATGTAAACATTTGTCAAAATGTATTAAGCTGTACACTTAAGATCTGTGCATTTTATTACATGGAATCATATTTCAATATAAAAATGTTAAAAAAAAAAAAAAACCTAGTCATTATCCATGACTTGGCATAGAATAAACTTTGGTTTAGATATTAAAGTGTTAATAATTATGTCCTGGTACCAATTCTGTCACTACTTCCTATGTGGATGCAGAGAAAGCATTTAATCTCTGAATTTTAACCTTTCACCTGATCTAGAAAATGAGGCCCCAAGGTTAAGATGTTCAGTTTTTTCAACACTGAGATGAGATTTCTCATAAAAATTCTTAATTGGGTAGACAATGCAAAGAGAAATTTTCTCCAAGAAACTTAACTCATTGACACTGTGAGATATGTATGGCTTCAGTCATGTTGGTAACAAGAGAAATGGAAATAATTTTGTCTCAGTAACCCAGGCACTGTAATAACACTGTAATACAATGTAATAACGATGTATTAAAAAGCAAAGACATCACTTTTCTGACAAAGATCCATATAATCAGGGTTATGGTTCTTCCAGTAGTCATGTATGGATGTGACTATTGGACCATAAAGAAGGCAGAGCACCAAAGAATTGATGCTTTCAAACTGTGGTGCTGGAGAAGACTCTTGAGAGTCCCTTGGACTGCAAGGAGATCAAACCAATCAATCCTAAAAATCAGCCCTGAATACTCACTGAAACGACTGATGCTGAATCTGAAACCCCAATACTTGGCCACCTGATGCAAAAAAGACCCTGATGCTGGGAAAGATTGAAGGCAGAAGGAGGAGAGAGTGACAGAGGATGGGGGGATTAGCTGGCATCTCCAATTCAGTGAACTTGGGCAAACTCCGGGAGATAGTAAGGGACAGGGAGGCCTGGGGTGCTGCAGTCCGTGGGGTCACAAAGAATCGGACACGACTTGGCCACTGAACAACAACCCTGGCTCTGGATTTGCATGTAGATTTTTTGTCCCTCGTCCCAGTGAGCTAGCAGGATGAGGAATTAGCTTCTAGAACTAAGTGTGTTCAACACTGCTCTTCAGTCTCCAAATTCAGGAACTGTCTCAATAGGAAAAAGGCAAAGGCAGAAAGTCGCTCCAAGTGAGGACCCAGGCTGCCAAATGTTGGTCTCAAACACATGTTCCCTGAACCTGGGCTTGGCTCCATGAGAAGAGCTCACAATGGAAACAGTGACGGATGTTTGCTCAGGCAGCCAAGAGAATGAAAAGCGCATTGAAACCCGGCAGCGTCTCCATGGGGAGAGGCACTGCGGGCCCCTGGGTGGTGAGACCAAGCGACAACAGAGCAGCATCACAGAGCCCGTCCCCAGCATCCTTCTGCAGCTCAGCAACAGACCTCTGTGTGCACCCTCTCAGGAAGTCACCGAGAATTAAGCTGTGGGCAGCCCAAGCTTTGCCCAGCAACAGACACACTCAGCCCAGTTTGCCCTGTTTTCATTGAATCTGATTCAGTTAATTGAGAGAAAGCAAAGAGTTCTTCGCAATGTGCGTTCCCTGTCCCTCCCCTGTAAGACTTCACCAACTTCCTGTTTTATCACTGCCCCTTGTGGACTATTTTGACCTCCAGTGTCAGACTTTATTTTTTTGGGCTCCAAAATCACTGCAGATGGTGACTGCAGCCATGAAATTAAAAAACGCTTACTCCTTGGAAGGAAAGTTATGACCAACCTAGATAGCATATTGAAAAGCAGAGACATTACTTTGCCAACAAAGGTCCATCTAGTCAAGACTATGGTTTTTCCAGTGCTCATGTATGGATGTGAGAGTTGGACTATGAAGAAAGCTGAGTGCTGAAGAATTGATGCTTTTGAACTGTGGTGTTGGAGAAGACTCTTGAGAGTCCCTTGGACTGCAAGGAGATCCAACCGGTCCATCCTAAAGGAGATCAGTCCTGGGTGTTCTTTGGAAGGTCTGATGCTAAAGCTGAAACTCCAATACTTTGGCCACCTCATGAGAAGAGTTGACTCATTGGAAAAGACTCTGATGCTGGGAGGGATTGGGGGCAGGAGAAGAAGGGGACGAGAGAGGATGAGATGGCTGGATGGCATCACTGACTCAATGCACATGAGTTTGAGTGAAGTCTGGGAGTTGGTGATGGACAGGGAGGCCTGGCATGCTGCATTCATGGGGTCGCAAAGAGTCGGACACGACTGAGCAACTGCACTGAGTGCCATTTCAGTTGGTATTTTCATGCCATACTTTCTGTCCTTTCCCCAGTGGTATTGTGACTGTCCTCCCAGCCCAGCACCTCAGTGACTGCCGGGCTGAGAAAAACAGCTGGCAGCCAAAAAACTAGGCTTTAGAGTGAGGGAGCAGGAGTCTCCACCGACTCCAGGGTTCGGTCACCTGTGCCAACACAGGCAGATCGTGCCTCCCAGTTCCCTGCCTCTCTCATCAAAGATGAAGGCCAATGAGAGTTACTGTTTTGATTGCATGTACTTTGGGGAAATTCTGTTCTAAAATAAAGGATGGCATGTAAATTATGGTGCAAAGGTTGTAAGCCCAAATATATCCAGGAATTGGAAGACTTTAAAAAGTGGATGGAATAAACTGGAAAGCTACTTGTCCAAAGAGGAGCCATTTTGCTGCTGTTGTTGTTCTGGCCAACTGAGGAGAAGCAAGAAAGTTGTATTTCTAGATGTATGTTTAGGGGTCACGTAGAGACACAGGTGTTCGGTTTGTAACCTCTGGTCTAGCAAAACAAAGATGGATTTTGGCTACAGATTTGAGTTGTGGCTCCAGGAGCCTCTGAGCATCTGATCGTGGGTGGGTAAGTGCATTTTCAAGAGTGTCAGTATCCTCACCTTTGACTGAGGGTGGGGTGAGACACCGTTCAGCACAGGCTTGAGGAGGGCTGCTGGCCACGTGTCCAAGGCCAGCCTTGGTCTCCGGCTGCTGTTCATAAGGGACTCTTTTTTGCAGTTTACTGATCCGGATTTCCAGAGCTGCTTCTAACAAACCTGAGAGATCATCCATAGAAGAAGCCTGTTGGGCAAATGATTTGGAGCCCCGTGCTGTGTACCAGGCGTTTGCTCACATGCACCACCCCTTCCCACATCTGGAAGCAGCAGCCTGTCTCTAGCAGCTAAGGAGGCGAGGAAGCAGGGCTGTTGATCACAGAGATATATATATAGATCCTCCTACCTAACTCTTGAGGCCTTGCCTTCGCAATGTCAACCACCAGCATTTTTTTTCTCCCTGAGGAAATAAAGATGAAAAGGGGAACTTTAAATCCCCAGTTGTGCTTTTTTAAAGCATTCTACCATTCAGTCTAATGAAGAGTGAGGCTTTTGAGAATAAAAACATGTACACCGCCTCCTGAATTCTCCTTGAAGCAGATGCTTGGGCTGCCTTTGTGGGGGGTGCCCTGGTTGCGCTGTGCTGGGTCTTTGTGGCTGCACGGCCTCTTCTCTTGCTGCAGTGAGCAGGGGCTACCGTCTGGCTGCGGTGCTCCAGCTCCTCCTCGCAGTGGCTTCTCGTTGCGGAGCACAGGCCCCGGGGCCGAGGGCTTCAGCAGCTGCAGCGCATGGACTCGGTGTCTGCGGTTCCCGGGCTCCAGAGCACAGGCTGAGCTGCTTCTCGGCATGTCCGCAGGATCTGCCCCAAGCGGGGATCAAACCCTGGCAGAGTCTTTACCACTGCGCCACCAGGAACGTCTCTTTCCCAACTCTTAAAAGACAGTAGCTGTTCCAGATTGTTTTTCCTAGATTTTTTTTAAAGTTTTGCTGTTCCACATTTAGATGTTTAATTCATCTTGAATTTATCTGATGCATTATTTAATCTATATTCATATATATATGTATATATATATAAAACCAATTATAAAATAACAGATGAACAGGTTCATTCCCCCTTTGATTTTTCATGCCATCACGGCTATATTTTAAACATGGGTCTAACTCTGGGTTTCCGTTGTGTTCCCTGGTTTGTGTCTGTTTCTTTGCCACATGGCACAGTCTTAATTACTTAATTACTGCTAACACAGATCTCCCTGGCTTGTTTTTCTTAACATTTCCTTGTTATTCTTGGCTTTTGCTCTCCAGTTAATGGACTTTTGCCAGCAACTGTCAGATTACACAGACATACACCTGATTCGGATTTTTATTGGAACTGTATTAAACTCACAGGTTAATCTGGGGGCAATATGCATTTTTATAGTCCTGGATGTTCCCATCCTTGAATATGGTGTATTAGGGTTATCTCTTTTTTATGTTCTTCAGTAATTTTTTCCATAAAGGTCTTACATATCATATTGTTTATTCCTATGCACATATTCATTTTACTTCTATTGAAAATGAATTTTTTCCTATAATATTCCCTAAATGGTCATAACTGGTGTATAGAAACATCAATATTTGTGACTGATCTGGTATCCACCAGCCACAGAGAACTTTCTTCCAATTTGTATAGATTATCTTAGGTTTTTCTGTGTAGATTAGCACCGTCTGTATATTATAGTGTTCCTTCCTGATTCTTTTGCCTGTCCTTTACTTTTCCTCTCATTAGTTTTATGCCAGAACAAAGTTCAGAAAAGCACTGAGAGCAGACTTCTTAATAGCTTCATTGAGATATAATTCATATACCATAGAGTTCACCCTTCGGATTTCCTTTTTGAGTTACTGTTTTTAATAGGAATGCCTCTGAAATTTTACCGTATTAAGTAACCAACTGTTGCGGTCCCATTTGTTAACTGGTTCATTATTTCCTTGATAACTTGTTATGCCACATGTTTTATACACAGATCAATTCCTAGGTTTTGTTCCATTAAAATATTTGTCTGTCCCAATGTCAGTACCACACTGCCTCATTCACCATAGCTGTATTTACTAACATGTACATATTTGCTACACGTTTTTATGAATCCCCTTTATCAAATTAAAGACCTCTTAATTTACTTAGAAGTTAAATAGGTTTGGAGATGTTTTAGGTGCTGTTCCTTCATCTATGAGATGAACATATAAGTCAGTGTCTGCAGGGCCCACACTCCTTTAGTCCGGCCTCGAAGGGTCTTGTCTGGAATGAAGAATGCTAACCTTCCATTTCTTGGGGTTTCCCTTGTGGCTCAGCTGGTAAAGAATCCGCCTGCAATGCAGGAGACCTGGGTTCTACCCACTCCAGTATTCTGGCCCAGAGAATTCCATGGGGTCGCAAAGAGTCGGAGGCGACTGACCAACTTTCACTTTCACTTTTCCATTTGTTGGGAGTCTGAGTTCTGTGAAGAGCTCAAAGGTATTCTGTGTATCCCTTGACCTGGAACCAGAGCCTCACCCATGGGCTTCACTACTGTTTCTAGGCTGCTCTTCCCAGGCTTTGCATCCCCTCCCTTCCCTGATTTGTTGCCGTTCAGTCTTTAAGTCGTGTCCGACTCTGCGGACACAGACTACAGCAGGCCAGGCTCCTCTGTCCTCCACTCTCTCCCAGAGTTTGCTCAACTTTATGTCCATTGAGTTGGTGACTGCATCACCCTTCCTTGATTAACAGGGGTTTGAATCTGCCCTTTGGAACTCAGGGAAGGTCATGGAGGCTGGAGTCTATTTCCCTACAAGAACGGGTCACATGGAAAGGTTTCCATGCCCAGGAGCCACACAGGGTCCGCTCAGTTTCAGTAATAATGATAAACCCACACACTGTAATACTAAAAGAAATGAAAAGGCTTTCTATGAATTGGTATGGAAAGATCATCATGATATACTGTTCACTGAAAAAAAGTATATATAATGTGTTCTCTTTTGTATAAGAAACATTTTGAACATATATTCACATATAACTGGACTTCCAAAAACAAATTCTGAAAAGAATGTGCCAGTAAAAGAAGTTCCCCAAAAGGTGGAGGGTTAGGGTAGTCAGAAAACAGCAGTGGGAGAGGACTTCTTGACATACACCTTTTTAGAGGTTACACTGACCACTGAAAACAAGTCCCTCCTGACAGAGGCTCCCTGTGCCCAGCTGCTCTGCCATGGGCCCCACAAACCCTCCTCCTGGCCTGGCGGACGTAGGAGCTCCTTCCCTCACCCATCTAAAACAAGGTGAATGAAGGACACGGTCACACTGCAGTGCCTTTATAAGAGGAAGTTTTATTGTTAATTATTTACCTTAATAGTTTCAGAAAGAGGAACAGATTAGCTCAGTCCAACATGACTGGCAGTTGGCAAAATCTAGTAAAGCAAGTGTTCTGATTGCTATGGATTTAATTTGGATGCTTTTAACACTTCACCATCTAACACTTCAAACATAATCCAGAATAAATGCATCATCTCCCCTTTCACTTTAATTCCCACCTCCCTCACTTCAATATGGAAATATCTTCATTAAATAAGATTCCCAGAGGAACAGGTTCTCTGGAGGGTATAGCCATGAGGACAGTGCACAAAAGAAAAACTCAAAATAAAACTCTGCAGATAATTTACTAGTCTAAGGAGACAAAACCTTCCGATATATTAAGAAGTAAATCCAGTTACAAATGCACTGATAGGTCTATGTGAAGAGGTTCTGGTAGAGTAACTGAAAATGGCCGGCTATGTACAAGATCCACAGCGGGAGCGCTGCACCAGCCCAGCGCCGGCCCTCAGAAGCCGAAAGTGTTCTCGCCACTGTAGGCCACGTACAAGAATCCATCTTCATCTTTTTCCTTCTCGTAAAGCTGTCCCATAGTTAGGCTTGAAACAGAGAAACAAAGAAAGAACACTGAGAATTGGGGTTGATGACCGAGTGCAGCTGTTGGGAGAAAAATGGCTTGAGGAGAAGGAGCCCACTACTTGAGCTACTCTCCGTAACACCTCTGGCGGGCGGTTGATAAAAGTAATTAGGCCTCGGGGAATCGGGGATTAGACTAGCAGCAGCCGCCTATCTCAAGGCAAGGCCGCCAGCCCCAGCTCCCAGGGAGTGCTTTCACAATGCTTCCTGAACGCCAGGGGCAGGGGAGAAAACCGGAACAAGAGCCCAAGAGCCCATCTGTGGGAGCGGAGGACAAGGGTGGGCAAGAGTGCCTCCTTGCAGCTGGCCTCTCACGATTTATAACTAGTACCTGACATGATTCCTGTGGAACCTCCCCTGCCAGAAACCTGTGCCCGAGACCTGCATCGGCGTCATCAAAGGGAAGCTGCTCTCCTCGCACGTAGTGCAAGAAGCTCTCAGATTGTATCGGGAGCCAAGGACGTCCTGCCTAAGAAGCCGCCATGAACAGACACTGCTCCAGCTAAGCAGGTGGGGGAGCAGAGCTGGCTTTCCCTTAGCAGTACAACAGACTGCAGCGGGGGAGACCTGAGTGCGCTCCGCCATGAAGCCGAGCCGCACTGGCTCCAGAGTTAACACCAGGAACACCTGAGCTCTGGCCACCTGACTGCACTAGTGGAGACGAGCAGGAGGTCCAGACACGTGCTAAACGGGCGTGACTACGTCTGGGGCGAGATGCGGTGTCAGCCAGAGCCAGCACTGACAGAGCAGTCTGGGAGCCAGCTCGAGACATCAGAGGTCACTAAACCCAGAAAGGTCACAACAGATGCTTCCATGCAGGACTCAGTAAAACCAGGGCCAGTGGGTACACAGAGAGGGGTTGGGGCCTCAAGATGGTAAGGACAAACTGCCCAACAGCCCTGCTTTGCTCCTAGCTGCTGTGAGAGACCTCCACGTAAACAGGGGCAGAGACTACATTTCTGTATAAAGGGGAAGTTTCTTCCTGGCTCTCTCTCAGTTTAGAGGGCTGGCTGCTCATTTAACTTCTATGCAGAGTACATCATGAGAAATGCTGGACTGGAAGAAACACAAGCTGGAATCAAGATTGCCGGGAGAAATATCAATAACCTCAGATATGCAGATGACACCACCCTTATGGCAGAAAGTGAAGAAGAACTAAAAAGCCTCTTGATGAAAGTGAAAGAGGAGAGTGAAAAAGTTGGCTTAAAGCTCAACTTTCAGAAAACGAACATCATAGCATCTGGTCCCATCACTTCATGGGAAATAGATGGGGAAACAGTGGAAACAGTGTCAGACTTTATTTTTTGGGCTCCAAAATCACTGCGGATGGTGACTGCAGCCATGAAATTAAAAGATGCTTACTCCTTGGAAGAAAAGTTATGACTAACCTAGATAGCATATTCAAAAGCAGAGACATTACTTTGCCGACTAAGGTCCATCTAGTCAAGGCTACGGTTTTTCCTGTGGTCGTGTATGGATGTGAGAGTTGGACTGTGAAGAAAGCTGAGCACCAAAGAATTGATGTTTTTGAACTGTGGTATTGGAGAAGACTCTTGAGAGTCCCTTGAACTGCAAGGAAATCCAACCAGTCCATTCTGAAGGAGATCAGCCCTGGGATTTCTTTGGAGGGAATAATGCTGAAGCTGAAACTCCAGTACTTTGGCCACCTCATGCAAAGAGTTGACTCATTGAAAAAGACCCTGATGCTGGGAAGGATTGGGGGCAGGAGGAAAAGGGGACGACAGAGGATGAGATGGCTGGATGGTATCACTGACTCGATGGACGTTGAGTCTAGGTGAACTCCGGGAGTTGGTGATGGACAGGGAGGCCTGGCATGCTGCAATTCATGGGGTCGCAAAGAGTCCGACACGACTGAGCGACTGAACTGAACTGTGTGGGCAGGTGAGAATTAGTAACAATGTAGGAGTGGACGAGTATGAATACAAAATAGCCTGTCCTGTACAATTAGAACTGTGCTCTGCCAGGCTCTGAGGTGGAATTTGTAAAATAAGGACTCCCTGAAGCAGCACTGTCCATGAGAAATTTCTGCTTTGATAGAAACATTTCCTCTGTCCAATGCAGTGGCCACTGTGTATCTGTGTTCAGCGCTTGAAAAGTGGTTCATCTGAATTGTGATGTGCCCTAAGTGTAAAATATACACAAGATTTCAAAGTGTCAAAGTATAGGAAAAAAAGATGCAAAATTATCTCAATTTCGATTACCTGTGGAAATGATGACATTTTGGGTATATCAGATAGGTAAGATATACTATTCTTGTTTAATGTGGCTGCTAGAATATGTAGAATCACACAGGTGGCCTGTGTGCCACTTTATGGACTGCCCTGCCCTGGAACACGTGAGGACCCAGGGGCAGCCTGTTCCGAGTGGCAGGCCTCCACCTCAGCTGCAGACACAATGAGGAGCTTGAAAAACATGCCCAAGCCCTCCCCCAGACCAATTAAAGCAGAATCTGGAGGTAGGACCCAGGGGTCAATAAGTTTTAAGATGCCCAAGATGATTCCTAGTGCAGCCAAGTTGAGAAACAAGCCTTTTGCCACAGGGGGAGATGCCTATCTATAAGAGCACCTTACTAGGAAGAAGAGTGACAAGGCAGGAGTGAGGAGCCAGCAACTAGCAAAAGGTTGGAATGAGTAGCCACGTCTCTCACGAAGACTTTTAGCTCCGGTGGCTGGCACCCTAAAAGTGAAGTGAAAGTGAAGTCACTCAGTCGTGTCCAACTCTTTGCGACCCCATGGACTGTAGGCCACCAAGCTCCTCAGTCCATGGAATTTTCCAAGCAAGAGTACTGGAGTGGATTGCCATTTCCTTCTCCAGGGGATCTTCCCAACCCAGGGATTGAACCCGGGTCTCCCGCACTGCGGGCAGACGCTTTACCATCTAAGCCACTGGGGAAGCCCACTGGCACCCTAAGGAACATTGCTTTTCCCTGAGAATCCTCAAAATGAGGCAAAGGGGAAGAGAGCTACTGCTATCGCCACCACTCCACACCACTTGGCACAAGAGTCCAGGGTGGTCTTGATAAGACCTGAACTACAATTTCCCCAGTACCGTTACCACAGGGCCTGGAAGCAACAGACACTGTGTGCAATTCAAGGGCAGCAACCCCTGGATGTCTACGTCAAGTTTGGTTCCATGTGCCAGACTTAAGTTCTGCTCTTCTAGCAAGTTACAAGCTCAAGGGCAGTGATTCGAAATCCTGCTGCTGAGTTAGAAATACCCGAGGAGCTTTATAAATCCCCAACTCTGAATGCTGTCTGCAGTGAACAATGACCATGGACCCCCTGCGAAGGCAAGCTCTGAGACTCTGACGGGGTGGGGGAGGGAGCGCTATCATCATGTGGCTTTCTGTCTTTAGAGTCCATTGTCTTTTGGTAAAACTTGGGTTTATAAATCTGTTTAACAGTGCCCTAGCAGCTACAGAGGCTGATCATAAAAATCCTAACTGTAACAGCAAACACTTACGTGCCAAGCACTTGTTCTAAGTGTATTTCATACATAACTCCTTACCCTCGGAACAGTCTTAGGAGGCAGGTACAATCATAACCCATAGTTCAGACAATAAAAGTGAAGCCCAGAGGTTAAATAATTCTCCCCAGATCACAAAGCTGGGAGGCATTCTTGCCACTGAGTTGTGCTGCCTTCACGTGAACACACAACTGGACCTCACAGCCGAGTGTCAGCGCTCCTGTACCTTCTGCAAAGATCGCCCTTGGAACAGCACTCCTCACATACACACATGCATACAGAATCACCTGGATGTCTTGTTAAAATGCCATTTGGACTGGGAAGGTCAAGGTCAAGCCTGAGGTTCTACATTTCAAACAAGTTCCCAGGGACGCCACTGCTGCAGCCTCTGTATCCACACCGAGCACGTCTTTGGGCCCCGCCTTCAGATCGTGTGTTTCCATAACTAGGTGGCCTTGCCTAATGACTTTAAGAGTCTACTCGCTGTTCTGTTTCTCTGCCACGCAGCATCTTACGGAGCCTACTCAGTTGGCAAGAGCGCTATGTCCTTATACTCAGGTATCCCCTGGGCAGGAACTTGAAAACTGACTGCTCACGGCTGGGATCTAAACGCTCCAGTCCGCGCCCATGACTGGACACCTGTTTCCAAGGCTTCCTAGTGCCGAGAAAGCATCTGTACAGTATGGTTTGAAAACAGCACTTGTGGGATCAGGCCACACACACAGAATAACTCAGTCTGGAGCCAAAAAAGAGCTGGGCTACAAATATAGTTTAATAAAAGTAATTTTAAAAAACAATTCCCATTAAAAGGATAGCCAAGTGGAAGTGCAGGCATGTAAATCGCACTTCTCTTCTCCAGGGCACAGCAGAAGGCTGGCTGCTCCTTTCCAACAAGCCCCATGCCGCTGAGAAGCGGGGCCCCTCGGGATTCGGAGGCCCAGGGCACTCAGCACAGGCAGGCCGCCGCTGGAGCGCCAGGTCGGCGCAGGCAGGCAGGCTGCTCGAATGCGTCGGTCAGGCTGGCAACCCACGGGCAGCACTGCAACGCCAAGGATTCCTGCCCGAGTTACGGCTACAGAAGACACCCAAGGACGACCCCCAGCCCGGCACTAACGCACACTGCTGCGGCATCGTGTGTTACAGGCATCTAAGAAGGATGCCACCTTCAAGCTCTCAGTCTGACAGGGAAGAAACAGGAAAAGCCAACAGCAGATTTGAGGCAAGCTAAGGTGTGGTGGGACCCTGAGTGGCATGACCCTAAACTGCTCCCTAAAGCCTTGTCCCCCACCCCTCCATTCAAGATCAAACAGGTCTAGACAAACTAACTGGTAATAAAGGCACTTTTCAGAAGGACCCACATCTAAGAAGAGCCATGCTGCTGAGGGCAAACTAGTTTCAAGCTACTCGACAGCTTACGAATCGGGGGCGGCTGACCTAGAGTCGTGGGCACCCCGTCCCTGCACCAGCTCTCCTCGGCCCCGGCCAAGGTCAGCCTATGGAGGCTGTGGGGCCCGGCCTGGCTCATGAATGGGCTGGGCCGATGGGCCACCTGGCCACCCGTCTGCTTTGAAGCCCACGTGCTTCCGCTAGACCTGGATCTGTCTCTCTTCCAGCGGGGGAAGCGGCGTGGGGGTGAGGGCAGAGGACAGTGGCTACTGCAGCGGACCCTGGAAAGACACTGGCCTCAAAGTTACCATTAATATGGCCCTAGAGGCTCCCTAAAATACAAAAAATTAACCACTGCCTATTCTTTTTATCAGGTTTTTCTCTGATATAAATACTCTATTCCACTACTAAAATAAACCCTGCTTTGAAGAGGTATTTACCCAGAAGTGCTCAAAAGTGTTGAATTGAAGCATACTTCTAAATAAAGTTTAAATGAACTGTAAGACATCGTAACTTCTTTTACGCAGTACCTTTCTAAGAGCCAGGAACAAAAGAACTAACAAAAAAAGAGCCAGGAACAATTAAATACTGTAATACTAAACAGCACAGATTTCCCAACGTAACATTCCCAAATTACAACATCTTCAGTTCAGTTCAGTTCGGTCGCTCAGTCATGTCCGACTCTTTGCGACCCCATGAATTGCACCACACCAGGCTTCCCTGTCCATCACCAACTCTCGGAGTTTAACCAAACTCATATGCATCAAGTCGGTGATGCCATCCAGCCATCTCACCCTCTCTTGTCCCCTTCTCCTCCTGCCCCCAATCCCTCCCAGCATCAGGGTCTTTTCCAATGAGTCAACTCTTCACATGAGATGGCCAAAGTATTGGATATATTTAATTTACTAATATACCCCAGTTTCTATTTTAAACAAGGGATTAATAAGACTCTTATCTGTGCTCTAAACAAAGACCACAAGGTAGGCCCCACTGCCAGGTCTGGGTTCCCCACTAAAGCTTTGACTGGAAAGCTTATACAATAATGATATTCTTTCTCAAGTCCTGTCTGCACCAAGACACGGTTTTCCTTTTGTTTCCAGCCTGATTCTAGATGCAGGCACCTAGGCAGAGAATTCAACTTTCCAATGCTAAATGGGAAAAGGCAGTTGAGATCTCCCCTTTCTAAAAAAAAAAAGAAAAAAACTCAGAAAGGATTTAAAATGTACAATGTACAACTCTTATGGACTTGCTTCTGTCTGTATTTCTAGAGTCAGTATTAACACTGACTACTCAAACAATAATCACACTATTTTACAGGATGGTCGCCTGTGTCCCTGAACACTCAAGCCCACCCTAAGGCAAGAATAATGAAGTTGCTTTTGCTCAGCCTCAGACATAAGCAATCCTTGTGTAGATATGCTTGTTATGGGATGGGGGAGGGCTCATCCTTTCTGAACTGTGATTTCTCCAGCCACTCTCCAAAGGCTGCAAACACTGGCTAATGGTTAAAGGAGGCTCCACGCTTCCCTAAGGAGGCTGGAAAGTGCTAAGGAAGAAGCTCCTACTGCCTTGGGGAGGAAGTGATGAAGCTGAGTCAAACTGTAGCTTTAGGAGGAGACTGCCAATCTTGTCTGTGCAGGAATCAGGTGATCAGGTGATCAGCCGGAGGATGTCACATGCCTCTTTTGTTTATAAGCAAACTTGTTTTGAAGACTAAAACCCCCAAACAAAGAACTCCTGCCTTAAATGTGGGCCAGGAAGTCATTAACTGGAGCCAAAGGCACTGAAGGATCTGGGTGGAGGGGCTGGTTAGTGTGCCTAGGGTCACCACTGTAACCTGTTTTAGGGAGGATTCTTACCAGGTTGGAAAGGCAAATAAAACTTAAGAGAGAAAGCAGCCTCTGCTACCCTGAGAATCACTTTTCATTTCCAATTCTACTGGGGGAGAGGCATTAGTTAAAATCTGCAGCCACTGTAATTGCTACATTAACATAATCTTAATGTCTCCAGAAGCCTGCTTCATTTCTTCAAAAAGTATCAGAAGATCAGGATCAAGGAAAACAATACTCAAGGCTACAGGTCCTACTCAAACTTTTTCCCACCAAGAAGCCAACTCTGGGAAGGAGAACACACAGGGCCGTCAAGGAGCTGCACAAGCTGCAGGTGGCATGAAGACTGATTTACCTCCACCTCCCCACCACCTTAAAGGAAACGGAACATGACCGCAGATGCCCAGGGCTTCCCTAGCCTCCCCTGGAGAAGAATGCACCCAGCACCACAGTGCCCAGAGGCCTGGAAGGAAGGCTGAGAGCCCAGCGGGGTGACAAGATGACCCCTGGCAACACCACAGCTTCCTAAGCTCGAGCTGTAAGCAGACCATGGCGCCCATTAGGCAGAGCCTGGCCTTTCTCCTCAGGCAGAGCCTTAGCCTAATGGAAGGCAGACCTTCCATTCTCCCCTGCTGCTGCTAAGTCGCTTCAGTCGTGTCCAACTCTATGCGACCCCATAGACGGCAGCCCACCAGGCTCCCCCGTCCCTGGGATTCTCCAGGCAAGAACACTGGAGTGGGTTGCCATTTCCTTCTCCAATGCGTGAAAGTGAAATTGCTCAGTCGTGTCTGACCCTCAGCGACCCCATGGACTGCAGCCCACCAGGCTCCTCTGTCCATGGGATTTTCCAGGCAATCCTCTGCCAAACATCAGGAAGCAGAAGTGGCAGAGACTGGGAAAGAGAAAACCTTAAAAATAGCCAAAGTTATTCTATTCGTAGGAAATGGGACTAGAATTTGGCTTAGGCCTTTCCTGGAGCTTTCAAGGATTTTCAAAAGAAGCATATTTTGGCTACACTGGGCTAGTTCCCAGGGCTTCTTAAAGCCTTAGCATCAGAAGTACTACTTTTGGGGGGATAACAAAATGAAACTCAGGAGGAAGGGGGCCAGCATCTGGCTCTGTTACTCAAATCAGTAACAGAAAAGAACTGACCAGGGATACAGATTGAGCCAGAAAATTCTCCTCTCTCCACAGGAGACTGAAGCTAGGCTGTTGCCTACCTTGAAGAGAACTGTAATGCCCCTGCCTCAATTCAGGCCCCAAGTATCCCAAAGACTGCTTCCAGGCAGCACAACAGCAAGAACAAGAGGGCAGCTGATCTGACAGAGCAAAGGGAGGTTAAGTCTGTAAAGAGCCGTCTCCGGGTACCTGAGGCTCAGGCAGCGGACTCTCACAGTGGCCAGGACTGAGCCTGGAGAGCGAGCGAGCAGGCAGGGTGCTTAACTGAAGCTGAGCTTCAGCAGGGCCCACAGGCTCCCGGGGAAGAACGACAGGACTTATTTCATGGATCATTTGGAGAAAAACCTCATTTCAGGCTTCAGTTCTACTGATGGCTTAAGCCTAATTAAGTCCCGAACTATTAAAAAGGATTCTTGGGTATCTGAGGCTGAATTTCATCTTTTTTTAAAAAAAGTCCAGGCCTTGCTCTGTTTTCTTAACCCAAAGTGCACACACATCTATTGCAGCCCTTTCTTGTTTTCCTTGAGCTCCTGATGTCAGGGAGCACAAAATTCAGATTTCTAATCAGGATCTCTAAAAGTTTTCAGACTTCCAAAGTTTTGAGTTCCATAAGCAACCAAGCAGATGTCCAATACCAGTAAACACCCCTCACCTGGACTGTGGGACTGTCTTATCCACAAACAGGAAGATTGCCTTTTCAGAAGGAAGCTGGATCCTTTTCCTGATGATCCACATGAACTGAGCCACAGTGATGTCGGATGGAACCAGGTACTTCCGTTTGTCAATGTCAACAATCTGAGAGCCTGAGACCTTTTCCACAATCACCTGCAAAAGCAAAGTGAGGCCATGACTGGACTGCTAACGTGATGCTCTGGCCTTGCATTGCTGGAGTGCTGATTAACAGTGTGTGGGCAAGGAGGTGGGTGGGAAACGGCATAACATGAGCAAATATGCCCCTGGCTTAATAAACCACACACTCTGGAGATTAAGAATTGATATACATGTGTTACAAGGAAACAGTAAGTGCTTTTCTGTGGTCAATTATTAATACAGTTCTCATCCCTGATCTCAGCATGCATAAGAGAAACACAGCTCTCACTACAAAGCTTTTCAATACTTTGGGCAGACTCAAAAATATCTGGTGAAGGGTTCCTCTACAGCCTCTTACTCCAGGGCCCCAGAATGTATCTGCCTTCACACTACAGGGGAATTAAGATCCCAAGGAACACAGGAAATGAGAAGGGACAGATCAATGGGGATGACTGGCAACCCCAGGCAGCCAAGGACCAAGCTCTTCACTTGGCCTGTTGCTTCTCTCTGAACTAAGTTTCAAATCTATCCCTCCTGCCTCTCCCCAAAGAACTGTTCATAAGCAATAAGCTACAATAACAGGCCTGGACGTCCTCAAAAATAAATAAGGGTTACAGAAATTATTTCCCCCATCAAGGGATAAATACAGGATAAGCATTATTGATCAGTGGCGGCTCAGACTTTTTTTTTTTTTTTGGTCAGCAAAGGATGACAGGGTCAGGGTGAGAAAAGGGAACCAGAAGTCAGGTAAAGAGGAAGGCGCAAAGTTAAAGATGAATGTCCTGAGACTTAAGTACCACTTTCAAGATCAAAGTGAACGTCTCCCTCCACCACCATTCCCTAAAGTGGTTGTGACCTGTCGCCCTGTCCTAGAACATCATTTCTTACATAATTGGCTAGGGAGCCCAGAGGCTGCAGACAGCTCGCTGGCCTAGATCGCGAGGTTCAGCACCGAAGCAACCTGAACAGCATCCACTACAGCCCGTCAAGTCGCGGCCCTCGACGGCCCCTTACCCAGTGTGGCCCATCTGCCACCACAACCGTGACTGTAGTCTAAACTTGTCAACTGTTGAGCAGACTTGGCCCCACCACCGGTCCTAGACGGCAGGGGTGACAGGGAGGCGAGGGGGCGGGGAATGCACTCACCGGAACCCGGTCGGGGTATTTCGCTCGGATCTTCGCAGATTCCACGCATCTGTGTTCTGAGGAAGAAACACACGGGGCTGACGGCCGCGCCTGCCCGCCGGCCGGCTCCCAGAACCCCGGCCCTCCTCCCTCTGGGACCTGCGCACGCCCCCGGTCTTCTTGAGCGTCCGGGCGGGCCCGGTCCTCGGGGCCCCGGCTCCAGCAGGGCCCGCAGAGGGCGGCCCGGGGCGTGTGGGCAACCGCCCTGGGGGCCAGGACCTCGGCCGCCCGAGCCCCAAGGGAAGCACCCGCCCCGCCCGGCCCAGCCTGGGGCGGCCCGAGTGGGGGAGGGGGCCCCCGCCGCCCCCGCCCCCACGGCCGGGCCAGCGGCCGAGCGCTCACCCAGCGAGTGGTCCTCCTTGAACATCCACTTCATGGCGGCGGCGAAGAAGGGACGCAGCCGGCTCTCGGAGCCGCGGAGCTCAGCTCACCAACCACAACAACAACGACGGCGGCAGCGGCGGTGACTACACGGCAGGCGGGACTTCCGGCTGCCGGAGCCTAGCAACCGGGAGGGGCGGGGCTTCCGGCGCGGCTCGCGGGACACCGCGTCAAGGGGCGGGGCCGCGCGTCAAGGGGCGGGTCAGGAGAGGGGCTTAGAGGGGCGCTCGGCGGAGCGGGGAACAGAGTGGGCGACTGGGAGGTCTGTGAGGGATAGTGATGACTGCGGAGCGGGTATTCGAGAGCTGGTAGCAGGCGTGGGGTCTCGGTGGACGTTAGTAAAGGGAAGAGGTGAGCAGGTCCGGCCGACAGGATAGAGCCCTTACAGGAGTCTGTTCAATAGGCAAGTCTGACTGGGGCGTTGGTGACAAGAGGGCAATTTTGTAGGTTTCAGTGACAGAAGAGGGTGCTCTGGTGGCCAGTGACGGCAAGGGGTCTACTTAGGGCTTTGACACTCTGGGGAGGATTCTTTGGAGTGACTGCAGGTTCAGGGCTCAACCTGAGGGATGTGACTGGTTTGAGGGGACTGTGTGGGGAGGGGTACTGATGACAACGCGGGAGTTCAGTACTGAGGACAATCATAATTGTTGCGTTGGACCTAGGAATTGGGATTTGAAACAAATCCCAGCTCCTTCCCTTATTCACGAATAAATGAATAAACGTTTAAGAAAAGTTATATTAACTACGCATTTGAGGAGTGTAACACCACACTGATCACAAAGAGACCATTTAACCTTAATTGCCAGAGGAGTTAGAGGTGACTGACTGTCAGACCCAGAGAATTCCCCTGATACCCAGTCATGAAGTGGGTTTCTTTGGCATTCAGCATCACAACCTAAGGGGTGTGTGTGTGTGTGTGTGTCCTGCCTGACCATATGCCTTCGGTGACGTTATTCCTTTCTTCCTCCAAGACTCACCAGGGCAGTGTGCTCTGGTTCATCCCTCTGTTTATGAGGTGGTGAATATGTAAGAAGATATTCACTTAATTGGGCACGTGATCCTTGCCACGTGCTTGTGATTCTGATGCATCTGAAAGGCTTGTATGTTTGAATATTGTCATTTATCATTTCCTAAGTTGAAATTCCTGATGGATGCTGTGGAATATAGCTTCATTCTAGAAGTATTTCTTGTTATTTTAACATTAACCTTAATTGCCAGAGGAGTTAGAGGTGACTGACTGTCAGACTGTTTTTTATGAAAAATCCTTTGAATTTCATGCCTGGAAATTTTTGTTATTGCATGAAAGAGCACTGTTCTAAGTGTTGGTGAAAAGCAGCAAACAGAACAGACAATACTTCCACTCTTACGGAGTTTGCATTCTAGTGGGACAAAATGAAAAAAAATATGTTGGGTAATGATAGGTGCTGTTTAGAAAAATAAAGCATACTTGGTAACTAGTGAGTCACCATGATGGTGGGAGTGAATGCTAATTAGATAAAGTGGTTGACATATTTCTGGGAATAGGAAGGAGTCCCATGTGACTGGAGCTGAATATATAAGAAGGTATGCATTAGGAAGTGAGACCAAAGAGATCTAGAAAAGTGGGTTGAGCTTTGAATTCCATTTGAAGAACTTTAGATTTTATTTAGAATGGAATGAGAAGGCAGTGGAGGGTTATAAGCAAAAGTGTGACATGATGTGACTTTCCTAGCTTCTGTGTAGACAGTAGATTATAGGGGGTTGAGGATGGAAGTAAGGGAACAGTTAAGAGGCTATTGTGATAATCCAGGTATAAGATTATGTTGGTTTAACCCAAGATAGTATCTGTGGAGGTGATGGGAAGCAGCTGTGTTCTAGATACATTTTGAAAGTAGATCCAACAAAATCTGCTGATCAATTGAATATGATTCATGAGGAACAAGTCTAAGTCAGAGTTTTGGAAAAATTGCATGGTCATTTACTGGAACAGGGTGGAGCCAGAGGGGTGGGGTATGCAAATCAAGAGTTTGGTTTTGAATATAGCCTGGCGGCTCAGAGGTTAAAGCGTCTGCCTCCAATGCGGGAGAACCGGGTTTGATCCCTGGGTTGGGAAGATCCTCTGGAGAAGGAAATGGCAAACCACTCCAATATTCTTGCCTGGAGAAGCCCATGGACTGAGGAGCCTGGTGGGCCGCAGTCCACGGGGTCACAAAGAGTTGGACCCGACTGAGTGACTTTACTGACTTACTTACTTGATGCCCAAGAGACGCATCCAAGTAAAGATGTAGAGTAGGCAGATGGGTCTATGAATCTCAGATTCAAGATACAAGTATTTGAAGCGATCAAGTTAGATGAGATCTGCTAGAGAGTGAGACAGCATGTTGAAAAGCAGAGACGTTACTTGGCCAGCAAAGGTCCGTCTGGTCAAGGCTATGGCTTTTCCAGCGGTCACGTATGGGTGTGAGAGTTGGACCAGAAAGAAAGCTGAGCACCGAAGAATTGATGCGTTTGAACTGTGGTGCTGGAGAAGACTCTTGAGAGTCCCTTGGACTGCAAGGAGATCCAACCAGTCCATCCTAAAGCAGATCAGTCCTGGGTGTTCATTGGAAGGACTGATGTTGAAGCTGAAACTCCAATAGTCTGGCCACCTGATGTGAAGAGCTGACTCATTTGAAAAGACCCTGATGCTGGGAAAGATACAAGGCAGGAGAAGGGGATGACAGAAGATGAGATAGTTGGATGGCATCACCGACTCAATGGACAAGAGTTTGGGTGAACTCCAGCAGTTGGTGATGGACAGGGAGGCCTGGTGTACTGCACTCCATGGGGTCACAAAGAGTCGGACATGACTGAGTGACTGAACTAAACTGACAGAAGAGAGTGAGTATAAAAATGAAAATAACCTATTTTGCAAATAGAATTAAACACTAAGGAATGAAGATGGTTGTCAACCCTCTGATAGTGAATCAGTGAAGAAGTTAAAAATTGGACCAAAGACCCCTGCTTCCCTGTACAGAGCTGGTCATTGTGCCCTAGTTCAAAGTATGTGTACACCATCTTACACCTGGAAGAACTTAGTATGCTTCTTAGTGGAGAGATTCGAAGCAACTTACAAGCATGTTTGTCACCTGATGGTCTCGAGGTGCAATGTCTGTCTTCTATCATAACCTACCTTTTTTTTTTTTTTTTTTGCCACATCGCACGGCATGCAGGAATCTTAGTTTTTAGTCCCCCACCCCACCCCCAGAGATCCAACCCATGCCCAGTGCACTAGAAGCGCAGAGTCCTAACCCCTGAACCACCAGGGACTTCCCTTTACCTACCTTCCTGATGTCTTTTTCCAGTTCACCATTCTAATTGGTTTCTCTGGCTGATGACATTGTCATCTTGGACTGTGGTAAGGGCATTGTATAGTTTTCCCATATGGGCATGTCTTGACCTCTCTTCTTTGCTAGGACCTCAGCTGTTCTCTTCATTGAAAACCCAATTCTAGGTTATAATAACTAAACTTATCGTGGTAATCATTTTGAAATGTATAGAAATACTGAATCACTATATTGTATAACAGGAACTAACCTAATGTTGTGGTCAATTATACTTCAAAAACGAACTCATTAAAAAGAGATCAGGTTTGTGATTACCGGAGGCAAGGTGGAGGGAGGGGAAAGTTGGATGAAGTCAGTCAGAAGATACAAACTTCCTGTACAACATGATAAATATAATTAACACTGCTTTATGTTGTAGATGAAAGAGTAAATGCTAACAGTTGTCATCACAGGGGAAAATTTTTTTCTATTTCCTTAATTTGTAATCTATATGAGATGTTCAACAAATTTATTATGGTAATCATTTCATGATGCATGTAACTCAAATCATTGTTGTACACCTTAAACTTATACAGTGCTATATGTCAATTATACCTCAATAAATCTAGGAGAAAACCCCACTTCTAGGTTGCCTTCAAAATAGGAGTATTTATGAGTGGATTTCATTCTGAGCACAAACTTCACACTAACTCGGCACTGCAATGTGATCCTTTAGGGCCTTTTGATGGAGAACTTGGCTATTGACTACTTAAAAAAAAAAAAATTTCTTCTGCCATGTTTGAAATACTAGAAAGCAGATAGGATGGGACAGGGGAAGCATTCAATTAAGTGTTCAGTTCAGTTGCTCAGTTGTGTCCGACTCTTTGCGACCCCAGGGACTGCAGCACGCCAGGTTTCCCTGTGTAACTTTATCTTTGAGGAGGACCACGGCTTCTCCTAAAATAAGTAGCCTAAAGCTTGTTCCCAATCAAGATAGCAAAGTATAGCAGAGCTATACAATAATTATCTTTTTTTTCCCCCTCGAACAGCAGGGAGATAGGTCTGTTTCCGTGTCTGCCCTGCTATGGAGTATAGTGGAAGCGATAGAAAATTTGGAAACAAAGGGACCTGGTTTGGTCTTAACCCAGGACCAAGTGTCTAGGACCACGGCCACTTTTTTTTCTGTTTGCCTCCAACGTACGGTGTGCTGTGATTGGTTAGACTTAAGTGTACAATGAACCACATTGGGGATTAATAGATGTTACTATTAATAAATAGTCAACATTTATGAAAAAACCTTATTTTACAAAAATGTTAACAACGGCCACGATTTGGGCGCACGGAAACACCCTTTGGGAACGCGCAAGCAAAGCGCGACCACAGTGTACTTGCGGGCCCCGCCCCGTTGGCCACGCCCCCACGGAAGCCCGCCTGCTCGCTATTGGTCGCTCTCCCTGGGCCGTCGGTTGCCGTGGAGACCACGGCTATGGCAACCAGGAGAAGCCATACTAGGTCGAGGCTCCGGAACTGCCGAGGGGCCAAGACCCCGTGTGCTCCTCATGGCGCTCTATGAGCTCTACGCGCATCCAGTGGAGCGGGGCTACCGTGCCGGGCTCTGCTCCAAGGCGGCGCTCTTCCTGATGTTGGCCGCCGCGCTCACGTACATCCCGCCGCTGCTGGTGGCCTTCCGGAGCCACGGTGAGTCTGCCCCCTCGCCCCGGCCGGTGCGCGCCCCGCAGCGCTACGTGGCTCCCGCGCCGCCTCCCTGACCCCGGTCTCTGCAACCCGCACTCTCGTTACCTCAGGGTTTTGGCTAAAACGGAGCAGTTACGAGGAGCAGCCAACCGTGCGCTTCCAGCACCAGGTGCTGCTCGTGGCCTTGCTAGGATCCGAGCCGGGCGGGTTTCTCGCCTGGAGCACGTTCCCCGCCTTCAACCGGCTGCAGGAGGGTCATCTGCGCGTCCCGCTTGTCTCGGTGAGTGCTTCCCGCCTGGGCCGGGCCGCGCAGACTGGGCTGCGGAGGGGATGGGCGGAGGGCGCGGCCGGGCGGGAGGCTCCGGCCCCTGTCCCGGGGGACTCGGTGTGCGGCTGAAGGAGTCACGAACCCCAGACCCGAGCTTGTTTCCTTTCCTGGGGGCCTGTTTGTTGGTACATTCGGCTTCTCCAAGCCGTCCCCCACCCCGGGTAAGCTGGCTGCTGCTGTCAGCGTCTCTGTTCTCTGCAGAGTCTCCAGCCCCTGACATTTCCGTGGGCCTGGCCCTTCCTGAGAGAATGGTGGTCGCAGAGTTTGCTGTGTGAGTTGCGTTGTTGTTCATTCCCTAAGTCGTGTCCGACTCTGTGGTGGTGGTGGTGGTTTAGTCGCTAAGTCGTGTCTGACCCTTGCGACCCCATGGACTGTGGCCAACCAGGCTTCTCTGTCCGTGAGATTCTCCCAGCAAGAATACTGGAGGCGGTTGTCATGCCCTCCTTCAAGGGATCTTCCCGACCCAGGAATCAAACCCAGGTCTCTGGCATTGCAGGCGGATTCTTTACCAACTGAGCTCTGAGGGAAGCCCCACTCTGCGAGCCCGTAAACTGCAGCACGCAAGGCTTCCCTGTCCTTCACCATCTCCTCGAGTTTGCTCAAACTCCTGTGCATTGAGTCAGTGACGCCATCCAACCATCTCATGCTCTGTGCCGGTTAATCACCCCGTTGTGCCGCTCACTTGTCCGTGCGCCCACTGCCCGCAAAGAAAGGGCAGGCAGTTTTAGGCGGACTGTCACGCGGAAGCCGACGGGTTGATTGGTTAGCCGACCTCCAGAATGTCCTGCTGGCCAGGCCCGCCTCCCTGGGCTCACCTCCTCAGGTGCTGCTCAGTCCTGCTGCTGCTTCCTGGGACTAAAATGAAGCATTTTACTGCCTGTCCTGTAGTATCTGGTTCAAGTTAAGTGAGTGCTTCCTTTACAGTCACCCCTTTAAACTCACTTTCTGAAAGCATTTTCCTTTGGAAGTAGGAAAACTCTGGATTTCCTTCTTCCAAAGTTGAATCTCTTTAGATATCTGAGATGATTGGCCTACATTCCAATTTGTGTGGCTGAAAAAGAATAATTTCAGACTTTTATCCCAGTAACTGAATAAAATGGAAAAAAAATTTTAATGTAATTGGCCATAAATGAATAACCACCAACAAAATATGGTTATGATTACTTTTTATGATTACTTTAATTTGTTTATAATTATAAAAATGCCTGCTCATTGAAAATAGAGTTACAGGTACATATCAGTTCAGTTCAGTTCAGTTCAGTCACTCAGTCGTGTCCAACTCTTTGCGACCCCATGAATCACAGCACGCCAGGCCTCCCTGTCCATCACCAACTCCCAGAGTTCACTCAGACTCACGTCCATTGAGTCTGTGATGCCATCCAGCCACCTCATCCTCGGTCGTCCCCTTCTTCTCCTGCCCCCAATCCCTCCTAGCATCAGAGTCTTTTCCAGTGAGTCAACTCTTCACATGAGGTGGCCAAAGTACTGGAGTTTCAGCTTCAGCATCATTCCCTCCAAAGAAATCCCAGGGCTGATCTCCCTCAGGATGGGCTGGTTGGATCTCCTTGCAGTCCAAGGGACCCTCAAGAGTCTTCTCCAAAACTACAGTTCAAAAGCATCAATTCTTCGGCACTCAGCCTTCTTCACAGTCCAACTCTCACATCCATACATGACTACTGGAAAAACCATATGAAATTAAAGGCTCAGTTTGGTACATGTATCTAGACTTGTTATAATTAACCTTCATTTTAAGATCTGCTAGGGACTTCCCTGATGGATCAGTGGTAAAGAGTCCGCCTGCCAATGCAGGAGACATGGGTTTGATCTCTGGGGGTCAAGAAGATCCCCTGGAGAAGGAAATAGCAACCCACTCCAGTGTTCTTTCCTGGGAAATCCCATGGACAGAGAAGCCTCGTGGGCTATATAGTACATGCGGTTACAGAAGAACCAGACACAACTTCGTGACTAAACAGCCAAATATTTCATGATATGGAAAGCTGTAATTGATTTACCAGTTTCCTGTTGGTGGATTTTTTGTTTTTACTTGTTCACTATTAGAATATTGCAGTGAACAAGATTTTTACTAAATCATACACCTTTAAACATCAAATTGTGAGGAACTGGAATAGAAGCTGTTTGTTGACATTGCAAAAATACATAGAAAACTAAGCAAGCAAATAAAATAATTGTCAACTCTAGAAAAATAGAAAGGAAAAATAATCAGAGTTATGAATAGGATTTCAGTTCAGTCCAGTCGCTCAGTCATGTCTGACTCTTTGCGACCCCATGAACCGCAGCACGCCAGGCCTGCCTGTCCATCACCAACTCCCGGAGTCCACCCAAACTCATGTCCATTGAGTCGGTGATGCCATCCAGCCATGTTATCCTCTATCATCCCCTTCTTGCCTGCCCTCAATCTTTCCCAGCATCAGGGTCTTTTCCAATGAGTCAGTTCTTCACATCAGGTGGTCAAAGTATTGGAGGTTCAGCTTTAACATCAGTCCTTCCAAGGAACACCCAGGACTGATCTGCTTTAGGATGGACTGGTTGGATCTCCTTGCAGTCCAGGGGATCCTCAAGAGTCTTCTCCAGCACCACAGTTCAAAAGCATCAATTCTTCGGTGCTCAACTTTCTTTATGGTCCAACTCTCACATCCAGACATGACTACTGGAAAAACCATAGCCTTGACCAAATGGACCTTTGTTGGCAAAGTAATGTCTCTGGTTTTTAGTATACATAGGATTTACATAATCATAATTAGGTGAACACTAAATGTTGACTATCCAAAAAAAGAGTTTAACTCTTCTGGGGGTGGGTGCTAGGAAGAGGCAAATAAGATTAAATCATCCCTCTCTGTGGGAAGACAATAGAGGATGCCTGAAACATAAATTGAGAAGTGCCAATACAAATGTTATTTAAAGACATGAAGGTACATTTCTAAATAATAAGATAAATGAGGTGAATTTATTTGCTGTGTGGGTGGAAGTCTCCTGGGTTTTTTAACAAACATTGTTGAACATTTTGATCCTTTAAATGAGCAGGTCCTTTAAATTTATTTAAAAAACAGAACTGGAATACAGACAAATTTCTTTGAGCAGCTCCTGGCTAATCTTCACACATTGCGCATTTTTAGTCTTATTTGAGCTTTAATGCTCTGGGGAAGGTGACTGTTGATGTGAGACCAGCATCAAGGTGTGCGTCCTTTTCCCTGCAAACCCAAGGTTTCCTTTCCAGCAGTAGATGCAAAGGTGGCTTTTGTTTGCATCGCAAACACAGGAAAAACTAACTTGTTAGTTTTACTCTAGGTTAGCTTTCCCTGTCTTTTAAACTTTGGGTAGAAATTTTTTTTCCTTGCATTTGTATATTCCTATCTATCATATTCTTCTGGGTACTTGAGTCTTTAAGAAATAATCATGAAAACTTAAAATAGTCATGAAAACAAGGATACAGCATTAGGTTTCATGCATGTGTTCTTTTCACTTGTTCATCCACCATAAACTGGCTTGGCTCCCCAGTTGGATTACTAGTTAGCTCTTATCTCTGTGACCAGAAGCCACTCCCTTGAGAGCACTGCCCACCAGGCCCCTACTTCTGGTGTGTGTGTTGCGATTTTATGAAGCTAAGACTACTTCTTATTTTTATGGTACCCAGAGCTATCAGTACTCTTTAATACTGGGTAATTTTGCACTGTAAAACATAAAGCCAAAGTTCCTTTTTCTTTGTCTTTTCCCCTGTCCATTCCAAGCCCGTGTCTGTAACTAAATTAAGACCTTGTAATTTGTGATCTTTCACAGTAAATTATTTGCTTCCTTCATGATTGACCTCTTGGTTTGAAAATAGTTTGAAATCATGAGATACAAATAAATGAGTTAGACAATGTAAAGGAAGTACAGGGAAAAAAAGTAAGTAAAAATTCTGGGAGAAAAAGAAGAATAACACAAGTCTACCAGATATTAAACTACACATTAAAGGTCTAATAAATAAAGTAGTGTGGTTTGTAGACTTGTATAAAATATGGAAATGAACCCAAATATGCCTAAGGTGGCATTTAAAAATATATATATATTTATTTATTTATTTATTTGGCAGTGCCAGGCCTTAGTTGTAGCATGTGGGATCTATTTCCATGACCAGGGATTGAACCCAGGCGCCTCTGCATTGGAAGCCTAGAGTCTTAGCCACTGGACCACCAGGGAGGTCCCCTAAGGTAGCACTTTTAAATCAGTGAGTAAAGATGAAACTAGTCCTCAGAGACTGTATAGCAGAATTAAAGTCCAGACCAAAATTAAATTTAAAATATGAAATCGCAAAACTACTGAAACAAATGAGTGAAAACCTTTAGATTTCTGAGCATGACATAAAATCTAGAAGGCATAAAAGAAACTTTTTTGATAAATGCAAGTATATAAAAATAATTTTAAAAGCTGTTGGCCTGGTGAAAACCAAAAGCAAAGTCAAAACACAAATGACAACTAGGGAAAAAAGTTTTACTATTTGTTTGACTTGTAAAGGGCTAATTTTCCTAACATAAAGTGCCTCAGTTCAGTTCAGTCACTCAGTCGTATCTGACCCTTTTCAACCCTATGGACTGCAGCCTGCCAGGCGTCCCTGTCCATCACCAGCTCCCAGAGCTTGCTCAGACTCATGTCCATAAAGTCAGTGATGCCATCCAACCTCTGTCCGGAGGATGCTATCTCATCCTCTGTCATCCCCTTCTCGCCTGCCCTCAATCTTTCCCAGCATCGGGGTCTTTTCCAATGAGTCAGTTCTTCGCATCAGGTGGTCAAAGTATTGGAGGTTCAGCTTTAACATTAGTCCTTCCAATAAACACCCAGGACTGATCTACTTTAGGATGGACTGGTTGGATCTCCTTGCAGTTCAGGGGATTCTCAAGAGTCTTCTCCAACACCACAGTTCAAAAGCATCAATTCTTCGGTGCTCAGCTTTCTTTATAGTCCAACTCTCACATCCATACATGACTACTGGAAAAACCATAGCCCTGACTAGATGGACCTTGTTGGCAAAGTAATGTCTCTGCTTTTTAATATGCTGTTTAGGTTGGTCATAGCTTTTCTTCCAAGGGGCAAGCATCTTTTAATTTCATGGCTGCAGTCTCCATCTGAGATGATTTTGGAGCCCAAGAAAATAAAGTCTGCCACTGTTGCCATTGTTTCCCCATCTATTTGCCATGAAGTGATGGGACCAGGTGCCATGTCCTTTGTTTTTTGAATGTTGTGTTTTAAGCCAGCTTTTTAACTCTGACCAACTACCTAGTTTTAAAAATGGGTAAAGAATATGGACAGTTCATAGAAGATGAAACATGCCACTGGATAAAAAAAGTCTTATACACGACCTAAAAGTTGAGAGTTATAATTTACAGTGGATATACTGAGGACTTCAAGCCCAGGAGGCTGCATCTCAAGTAACCCTGAGGAAACTACTCAGAGGAGGTGAGGGAGGAGCTAGGCTATTTAGGATCAGCTCAGTTCAGTTCAGTCGCTCAGTCGTGTCCGACTCTTTGCTACCCCATGAATCACAGCACGCCAGGCCTCCCTGTCCATCACCATCTCACGGAGTTAACTCAGACTCATGTCCATCGCGTCTGTGATGCCATCCAGCCATCTCATCGTCAGTCGTCCCCTTTTCCTCCTGCCCCCAATCCCTCCCAGCATCAGAGTCTTTTCCAATGAGTCAACTCTTCTCATGAGGTGGCCAAAGTACGGGAGCTTCAGCTTCAGCATCATTCCTTCCAAAGAAATCCCAGGGTTGATCTCCTTCAGAATGGACTGGTTGGATCTCCTTGCAGTCCAAGGGACTCTCAAGAGTCTTCTCCAACACCACAGTTCAAACACATCAATTATTCGGCGCTCAGCGTTCTTCACAGTCCAACTCTCACATCCATACATGAGCACAGGAAAAACCATAGCCTTGACTAGACGGACCTTAGTCGGCAAAGTAATGTCTCTGCTTTTGAATATACTGTCTAGGTTGGTCATAACTTTTCTTCCAAGGAGTAAGCATCTTTTAATTTGATGGCTGGAGTCACCATCTGCAGTGATTTTGAAGCCCCCCCAAAATAAAGTCTGACACTGTTTCTACTGTTTCCCCATCTATTTCCCATGAAGTGATGGGACCAGATGCCATGATCTTCGTTTTCTGAATGTTGAGCTTTAAGCCAACTTTTTCGCTGTCCTCTTTCACTTTCATCAAGAGGCTTTTTAGCTCCTTCACTTTCTGCCATAAGGGTGGTGTCATCTGCATATCTGAGGTTATTGAGATTTCTGCCAGCAATCTTGATTCCAGCTTGTGTTTCTTCCAGTCCAGCGTTTCTCATGATGTACTCTGCATAGAAGTTAAATAAGCAGGGTGACAATATACAGCCTTGATGTACTCCGTTTTCTATTTGGAACCAGTCTGTTAATTTGCAACAAAGGGCAAGTAGTAGGAACAAAGAGAAAGAAAGTGAAGTTGCTCAGTCTTGTCTGACTCTTTTTCGACCGCATGGACTGACTCATCAGTCCATGGAATATTCCAGGCAAGAGTACTAGAGTGGGTTGCCATTGCCTTCTCCAGGGGATCTTCCCAACTCAGGGATTGAACCTGCATTGCAGGCAGAGGCTTTACCTTCTCAGCCACCAGGGAAGATCTTGAATAAAGGAGAACTATATCTTAAGTTAAGAATTTAAGGCCTTGCTCTGTATGGGAAAATGCAAGAATTCGGGCTCAGTGAAATCAGTCCTTTGATATGTACCTCACTTCTCTGGGGCCAGTATTCTGTCTTTTCACATCCTGAGTTTCCTCAGGGCTCACCTTCCATGGTGGCTGTAATAGCTGAGGACTGTGATATCCTGTGTTTACTGATATAGCAAGCAATATTTTGTTTCTCCGCACATAACTCTTAGACATATGAAATCACACTCATAATTAGGGAGATGCAAATTAAGGATAATTGAGATATCTTTTTTTAATCTATCAAATAGGCAAAAATTAAGATTTCCTAGCACTATGGGCAAGATGTATGCACTCCTGTATATCGCTAGTGGGAGTGTAGATTGTAGAGCATTTTTGAGAAACTGGTTGTCCATGTTTGTCAAAATTACTGATTCATGTGCCCGTTTTTACTTCTAGTGAGGTATCTTAAGGGTTGTGCACACATGTGAAATGACATTTGAAAAAATGTGCTCATTGCAGCATTGTCTGTCATATCAAAAGATGGCAGGCAACTTACACAGTAATAGAAGGCTCATTTTAAAAATTGTGTTACATCTACCTAGTGGAACAGATAGCTTTCTTTTTGAATGAAGTTAGATTTATATGTACGCGGTGCTTAGTTGCTCAGTCATGTCTGACCCTTTGCTGCCGCATGGACTGTAGCCCGCCAAGCTCCTCTGTCCATGGAGATTCTCCAGGCAAGAGTGCTAGAGTGGGTTGCCGTGCCCAACTCCAAGGGATCTTCCCAACCCAGGGACTGAACCCAGGTCTCCCAAATTGCAGGCAGATTCTATACCATCTGAGCCACCAGGGAAGCCCAAGAATGCTGCAGTGGGTAGCCTATCCCTTCTCCAGGGGAACTTCCTGACCCAGGAATCAAACCTGGTGCTGTGCAGGCAGATTCTTACCAGCTGAGCCACCAGGGAAGCCTGGATTTATATATACTGATACGGAATTACTCCAAGAGAAATTTGCTAGTATCAAAAACAAAAATTGTATATAATATGCTTCCATTTGTATAAAAATAGAAATATATATATATGAATGTGTATGTTTACATATTCATACATGCCTGCTTCTGCTGTCTCTGGAAGAATTCAAAAGAAACTGACAACATTGATTGCTCTGGGGGCGGAACTTAGATTCAGTGGGAGAGAAATTTTTTCACTAAATAGCCTTTTGTACCATGGAAATGTAATACATATTGAAGATTTTAAAATTACTGATAAAGTGACAATTTTTAAAGGAAAAATTTAGAAAGTGCCTTGTTAAACAAAAGCAAACCAAAAAGTAGTAAAAAAGCATTTAAAAGCAGATGAGTATATAAAGTGGCAGTTACTTAGGAAAATAGTTTGCAGTTCCTCAAAAAGTTAAACATAGTTACCATGTGCCCCAGCATCCCGACCCCTAGGAAGTTGTGTACCTCAGAACTGAGGGCAGTCTACACAGAAACTTGTGCACAAATATTCATAGTAGCCTCGTTGATAATAGCAATAACAATTTTTTTAAAGGTGGAAACAACTCACATGTCCATCAGTGAGTGAATGGACAACAAAATGTGTTATAGCCATAGAATAGAAGATCACTCAACCACAAAACGGAAAGGAGTCATGATACAGGCTACAACATGGGTGAACTTTTTTTGCTCAGTGAAAGAATCCAGCTGCAAGACAGTACGTATTGTAGGATTCCATTTAGATGAAATGTCCAGAATAGACAAATCTCTAGAGACAGAGGTAGCTTAAGGATTCCGGAAACATGGCGAATTAATTGGCACAGAGGAGAGACAGAGAAAGTGAGTGCTACTGAGTATGTGACTACTTTGGGGGCTGATAGAATGTTTTGAAATTGAAGTCAGTGGTGATAAGTCACCCAACTTTGTGAATATACTAAAATCTACTGAATTGTATTGATAGGAAAAGGGTGAATTTTATGATATGTGAATTATGTCTCAGTTTTTTTATAAGTGGGTAGGCAAAACCCTGGTAATGTGCTTACAAACCATAGTAATAAAAATTGATATACATTTACTGTGCCTCTGACATAAGCTAAGAACTTTATCATTAGATAACACGTTTAAATTTGTCTATGTAGTACTTGGCCTTTAACAAGTACTTAGTAAAGTGTTAGCCATTAATTTTTTTTTACATATTGCATTATCTCTAAGGCTCACAGTAACCTTTTGAGGTAGAGGCTATACCCCTGTTTTACAGATGAAAAGAACGAGACTCAGAGAATTGACATGATTTCTGGCTCTCAAGTGAGCAGTCAGGACTATAGCTCATATTCCACATCTTGTTCTCTGTCTTGGACTCCTGTTCCCTATCTTGGACTCTTCACCCTTAGTGCAACAAAATGCTTTTCTGACTCTGAAGATAAGGGTAGACTGACTACAGCCTGTCCAAGAAAGTGCCAAAAAGTGTAAGAAGCAGTGGGTTTAGATCAATGTTTTGACCCAATGCTTGGAGGTGGCTTTGCAGTTGATAACTTGGGGAAATGCCTTGGAAGTCACAAATGGTCAGTTCACCTTGCTTTGCTTCTGCTTTGGTCAGGTCACCTTGGACAGCGTCTCTATGCTTTGCACGCTTGAGAGAAGAAAAAAAGCACAGAATGACCTGTTTCCCTCAACGAGCCTGACTTGGTTCTTTAAGCATCTGTGACCCGGAGAATGTGGGGCTGGAGGCTGGAGGAGGGTGCAGGGAGATGAGCGGAGAGGACTGGGTGTCAGACGTGTTTTTGCACGTCTCTGAAATCGCAGTGTGTCTGCCTGACAGTGGCATTGTACAGTAGCTGTTGACCGGAAGACAGGCTTGTCCGGGCCTCTTTGCCTACGCTTGCGCAAACATCAATGTGCCGACACCAAAACTGGTGGAAGGGACATGAGCAACTTGAAAGAAAACCCTGGAGGGACTTCCCTGGTGGTCCAGCAGTTAAGAATCCCCCTCTCGATGCAAGGATGAGAGTTGGATCTCTGGTCAGGGAACGAAGATCCTGTACGCAGGGGACAGCAACTGAGCCCCCGAGCCACGTGTACTGAGCGCTCCCGCCACAACGGAAGACCCCGCATGCCACGACTAAGACATGGTGCAGCGGAAAATAAATAACAGAAGTGTTCTACAGAAGAAACAATAATAAAACATTTAACCCTAAGAACCAAGTGAGAGGCAAGTAAGGGAAAGTTCAAGAGGCCCTTCAAAGTAGGACAGTTCCACATAATTGGAAAGCCTGCTTTAGAACTCAGACCAGTGGATTTTATTTCCCTTTGTGAATGTCTTTTTAGATGCTCTAACACCAGTGTGCTGCGTGGTACAAAGGACAAAACTGCATAGAGAAATACGGATAATACTGAGTCAAAAAATGATTCAAAAGAATCAAAATGTAGAGAAGTTTTAAGAATCCCTGGATCAATTTATTTTACATATACTTTTCTACATACATAAATATGATATATTAATATGCCTATATCTAAAAGCTCTTCCAATGAGTTAAAATAAATTCCCTGAGTGATTAGAAAGCACTGTGTCACACAGCAGTTTAACCAGAAGTATTTTTGCTTTCTTGAGCGAAGTTGCTCCAATCGTGTCTTGACTCTTTGCGACACTGTGGAGCGAAGCCTCCCAGGCGCCTCTGTCCCTGGGATTGATTCTCCAGGCAAGAATACTGGACTGGGTTGGCATGCCCTTCTCCATGCCCTTAGATTCATTGAAGTATAGGTAGCAGGGATTTTATAAGTCTAGGAGACATGGAGTAGCGGTTCCTACTTTGCTGGAGAGCCAAAGACTGGTGTCAAAGAGCATTTTCAGTATAAAAAGAAAAAGTGGGGAAAATGATGACAAGTATATGGTAAAGTGGGCACGGGTATAAACTAGGAAGTTAATTTAAATAAAAGCATATGACTCCAAAGAATAAAAGGTGTGGGGCTTCCCTGGTGGTCTAGTGCTTGAGAGTCCGCCTGCCAACGCAGGAGACATGGGTTGGATCCCTGGTCTGGGAGGGTCCCATGTGCTGCGGGGCAGCTAAGCCCTTGCACTGCGACGACTGAAGCCCTTGCACCTGGAGCCCTTGCTCTGCAACAAGAGAAACCGCTGCAGTGAGAAGCTCGTGCACTGCAGCTAGAGAGCAGCCCCTGCTCGCTGCAACCAGAGAAAGCTTGTGCCTAGCAAAACCCAGAGCAACCTAAAAGTAAGTAAATAATTTTTTTTAAAAAAAGAACAAAAGGTATGAAAACAAGCAGGAGCCAAATAAAATTCCAACAGACTATCAAGTAGTGTAGAATTCCTGATGAGGAAAAAATGTTCCAAGTCAGGGCACTCTGAAAACAACGGCACTTGTTAAATTTACAGCTACGCTTACAGTCAGATGCTTTGCTGGCTATGAGGTCTTGACTCAGCTCCAAACCCACCCCTCTCCTTTGTGGCGCTCATGTTGAGATACTGAAACCCACATTCTCATCTGACAAATGGCTGCCTGTTAGGTTCTGCCAGTAGGAGGCATGGTAAGCCTTGTTCTGGGAGTGGCAGAAAACCGGAAATTGCAACCAGAGTGAAGAACAGTCACAGGCTTGAAGCAAACAGCAGGCGTACATCCTTCCTCCAGCCTTAGTGACTGGCTCCAAGGGTTCTCCCTCCAAGGTCCAAAGGGATCAGCCCTCCCTTTTTGAGGTCTGAGTCCCAGCTCCTTGAGGCGTCCCAGCCTCTTCCTTTTCTTCTCCAGCATTAGGTAGTCATCCTGCAAAAAGTGTCCCCTTTTTGGCCTTTTTTCTCCCACTAATGCCCGCGTTATCAATTATCCGCTATACTAAATTCCCGTTAAATAGCTTGATTTTGTTTGTTTTCTTTCTGATTGGCCCCTGATCGATATAGTTGGACTGATGGGTATTGACTAGATCCAGCAGTGCCTGCCTGTATTTATCCCATCTAGTATGTTAGTATTGGTTTCACAGATAGCTGTAGAGGATTAACCTGTTTTAACCCCAGAAATCTTTGAAATTAGCATTCTTATTGGCTGTTATAGAATCAGGAGTCGACAAACTTAAGTCTCGACCCCAGGTCTGCCATTGGGTTGCATACCCTGTTTTGACTTTAGTGTAGTTATAGAAAGAGTATGATAATACCCACCTCTCTATTGCTAATTATTATTAGTAATAAAACTTCTTGGATATGCAGAGGAATGAGACAGGACAATCTGTGGATATAAAGATTGCCCCAAGTTTACATATACCTTATAGAAATAGGGGGATGGTATGATTTATGAATTCTCTTAGCCAGACACATCCATTGGATTTTAGTTACTAATCTTGAACCTGTGTTAAAGAAGTATTAGCTGTTTGAATACCTACCTTTGTAGCCGTTGGATTTTGTATTAAGCTTCATTTAAAGTAAATAGAATTAGGATTTCCCTCATGGCTCAGTAGTAAAGAGTTCACCTGCCGACGCAGGAGACACAGGTTCAATCCCTGGTCTGGGAAGATCCCACATGCTGCAGGGCAGCTAAGCCCAGGCTCCACAAATATCAGCCTGTGCTCTAGAGCCTGGGAACCACAACGCCGAAGCCCGAATGCTCTAGAGCCTGTGCTGGGCAACAAGAGAAGCCACCGCAATGAGAAGCCCACGCTCTGCAGCTAGAGAGTAGCCCCACTCTGAAGCTAGAGAAAAGCTCGCAAAGCAATGAAGGCCCAGCACAGCTAAATAAATAAACACAATTTTTTTTAAAAAGTAGGTGGAATTAAATGACTGATCCCATCCATGGTCCAGGTGATAGCACAGCAATGTAACACACTAGCCTCAGGGGAGCGAGAGTCTTACTTGGTGACAGGTCCTCTGTGAGGAGGGCATGGCAATCCACTCCAGTATTCTTGGCTAGAGAATCCCATGGACAAAGGAGCCTGGCAGACTACAGTCCATGGGGTTGCAGAGTTGGACATGACTGAAGCACCTTGGCACGCATGCAGCTCTGTGGGAGAGGCATCATTTGCATGCTCACTCATCGCCATGGCCCTGTATCAGCCTCGTCTTTCACTGTCTCCAGCTCATGAACTCTGCTCAGCTCCACTGGCCTCATCTCAGCCTCGTAAACGCTGACCCACTTTCACCCAGAGCACGTGCGTTTGGTTAGCCTGGGTTAGTCTTCCTCAAGATGTTTCTGTACCTCATCACCTCACTTCTCTGACTTCTCGGACAGTCAGGTATTCCTGCATACCATCTGTATAAATTTCTGTTAAATTCTGCCCTGACCATTCTCTGATTTTAGCTTGCTTCACTTCTTTGTGGCACCAGCACTGCCTGATGTCAGCACATGGTTTACTGACTTACTCTCTGCCTCCCTGGCTGGGAATGGAAGCTCCGCTGTGGTGGGGACTTTGTCCATTTTGTTTGCCACTCTATTCCCAGAACCTGAAGCAATGCCTGGCACCTCTGGCACATAGTAGGCCCTCAGAAAATATTTGCCAGGTTAATGACCGGATTTAACAAGCAGACACCAGTTATGGTGCTGTACCAGATCTCTGCCCTCTGTGAACCTGGAGTAAAAGCATCCTGGTTTTTTTGCAAAAAGATCTTTCATAACCAACATCTGCTCCTTGAGTTTAAGTCTGGACATTTTAGTCCTGGAAACAGGACCAGATTTGAAGTCAGATATGTGGCTTCATATCCTGTCTTTACCAATACTAGCTGTACTCCATAAATCCTTTAATCTCCCTGAGACTTGATTTTCTCACATATGCAATGGGAATAGTAGTTGTTCTGCTTACCTTTGACTGATTGTAAAGGTCAAATGAAATGTGTCTCTCCCTCTGAGACTGTCTGAGAGTCCAGATTCTTCTGGCATTTCCCTCCTGACCACTATCCTTCCTCTCTCAAAAGTTGTTGATCTTTGTCTTCCTGTATAACCCTCAAGATCCAGAAAAGCTATGGATCTACCACAGAGAGGTAACCTGACTTTGTCTTCCAAGTCTTCCCAGATATCAACTGAAAGAAAAAATGCTCAGGAAGACAAGGCAGCCTCTTTTCCATCCTGCTCATAATTGCTGATACATAATTGCCTCGGTAACCTGATCGTCAGCCCTGGTAACAGATATCCCTGTGCTGCACCTGCAAAGCCGACAGAACGAGAGAGAGAAAATGGTATCCAACAGAAGAGAGAGGGTAGACTTCTCCATAACAAGGCCCAGGATAAGGACATTATTGTCTAGAAGGAAAGAAATGATTGAAAGGTTCTGAAAACTGAGATAACGCCATCTCAAGCGACCTTATTAGCCTGAAAAAGAACAAAGAATCTCTTCCCCCACATAAAGGTATGGAGGAGAACCACATGACTCAGTAGATGGGAAATCGGGGGGGAATATGCTGATACACCATCGCAGAGTCCTTCTGGGAGCCTTCGGAAAGGATGAGTTGTAACAGCGAGGTCCAGAGTTGCACCACAGAGTCATGTCCCCAGTGATCACATCTCAGTGACCGTCTCTCCTGCTCGTCCTCTTAGGGTCACTGTGAGGTGAGACTGGATTCTGGCGGTTTTTTGTGAGCTATGATCTGTCTTTCTCCCTCCTTGGATCTCTGTTCTCACTGCCTTCATGTCACTAATTTATAAAGTACCTATGGAGTCTTACTGCCTTACTGATTTTACTTTAGCTTTCTTTTTCATTGTACTGATTGGTACTACAAGATACACTACATTTTAAAGCCCTGACATCAACCCACCGTTGAGAATCTGAAGCAAAGACATTGTGGTTAAAGAACATATAAACAGAGCCTGGTGTTTTTCTGCTGAGTCTGTTTGGGAAATGCAGAATGATTGGGGTTTTTTCGAAGTCTGCTCTTAGGTGCTATTTAAACCTTCCCTATAAACTCAGGCATATTTCTTAAAAGGAAAGAAAACACCAGCAACAAACCAAAAAAGGTCAAATGAGACAACTGAAAAAGAATAACGCTTCCAGATGTTGCATTGCTTTCATTGCCGCTTCCAGGTCCCAACCAGTTTGGCCCTAGAATATTTAGAAGTGCGAGTGTGCAGTTCAGGGGCCATGTCTCTTTCCCCAGTATTGATCCACCTATAACTATTGAATGTTCTCTTTCTTCTTTCGGTGAGAGATGTAATGCCTGTGTGTGGCAGAGTCACTGTGTATGTCCAACATACTCCACGCTGTGGAGTCCTCCTGGACTTATTAAGGACCAGGGTCATCAGCCTTTTTTGGGTTTCCTAGGCTAGAGAAGAAGACAGGAACCAGGATGGGAAAATGGACATGTTGCACTTTAAACTGGAGCTTCCCCTGCAGTCCACAGAGCAGGTTCTAGGTGTGCAGCTCGTTCTGACTTTCTCCTACCAACTGCATGTGAGTTACCTCCCTTTTGTCCTTACTTTTTTCGTAGTTTTTTTTTAACTATTTATTTTTTGGCTGCGCTGCGTCCTCATTGCTGCATGTGGGGTTTCTCTAGTTGTGGTGACTGGGGGCCACTCTCCCTTGCAGTGCGAGGGCTTCCTTGATGTGGAGCGCGGCTCTGGCTTTAGTTGCTCTGCAGCACGTGGAATCTTCCGGCCCAGGGATCGAACCCGTGCCCCTTGTATTGGCAGGCAGAGTGTTATCTACTGCACCACCAAGGAAGTCCTCCCTTTTGTCTTTCAATAGAACAGAGCCCCCCTTTCTGATTTCTGGGAAAACTCACACTGCAGAAGACTCTGCAGAAGTGTCATTTAGGATTTAGCTGCCGAAGTTAAATTTGAATGTTTTTCGTGGAGGCCACATTAATTTCCATGAGCTATTAATAGCTCCAGGGGTTCTGGGCAGAGCGCTTCCTGCATGGCTAAGCTCGGCACTAGGGGGACGGCTTAGGCTTCAACCACAGATGGGTGATGCTCAAAACCCACAACCATTCGGCTCTGACTGAAATTGATATGGTCTCTCTTTCTAATGATTTCAGAGGATGTCTACATTCGTGATGCAGAGCATGGCGTTTCTCCAATTTTCCTTCGCTGTTCCGGGGTCCCAGTTACATGTGAATGGAGACCTGAGGCTGCAGCAGAAGCAGCCCCTCGGCTACAGAGGCCTGGACGTCCGGTACAACGTAGGGACGCTTCACACTGCCGATCTCTTTTGCTACTGTATTGTATTGTTTATCAAGTGCTTTGAAGAGGGAGCAAGTAACATTGGAAATAGCACTTCTCTGTGAGTGGCACAGAAAAGGATCTCTGAGGAATTCTTCCCGTGAATCCTTTCGAAATACGGTGACAGATATCTCTGTTTACATCTTCAAAAAAGAGGGAGAAGAATCTTTGTCTTTATCTAAGAACTGAATTATTTATAGTTTTGGGGTTTGCATGCACACACACAGTGTATTTCACATGATCTTTCTTTGCTAAGCTTATAACAGGCCAGCCCCAAGTTAAGAGGTTTAACTACATCGTCTCATCCAGTCATCACAGCAGCCTCATGAGACGCCTTCTGTTGCCATTCCCCGCTCTTCAGCGGCTTGTCCTGTCACTGTCCCCCCTGCTCCTTTCCAGCCCTGGGGTCCATTTTGCTGTTCCTCAAACCTACGAAGCAGCTCCTGCCTCAGGGCTTTTGCGCTTACCTTTTCCTCTACCAAGTATCCACATCGCTCACCCTACTGCTCCATCTGGTCCCTGGTCAAAGCTCATGAGCACAGTCCTTGCTTGACACGCCTTCTAAAGACCATCCGCCTGTCCTTCCATCATCGCTCACCCAGGTTTACTCTTCTTATCTTCACCTGAAATATGAAAGGGAGGTTTCCAGTTTGTTCATTTGCCATCTCCCTCAGCAGTAAAGGGGCTTCCCTTGTGGCTCAGCTGTAAAGAATCCGCCTGCAATGCAGGAGACCTGGGTTCAATCCTTGGGTTGGGAAGATCCCACGGAGAAGGGAACGGCTACCCACTCCAGTACTCTGGCCTGGAGAATTCCATGAACTGTATAGTCCACGGGGTCCAAAGAGTCAGACACAACTTTCACTTTCAGTGGTGAAAGCCCTGCTATCTTCTGTGTTCTCTCGCCCCAGCGCTTAAAACAGTGCCTGCCCATAGTAAGCACTCAGAATTGATGAGAGAATGAACTCTCATTTCACACGTGAGGAACCTGGAGGCTACAGGGATTGATTAATTTTCCCAAAGCCCACAGAGCCATGAACGGTCTGTCTGAGACCAGGACTCATGCATCCCATCCCTCATCGCAAACCTTTATGTCATCACAAGGAGGCCCATATAATTTAGGCTACTTTTGAAACTTAATAGGAAATGTTATCAGTTATTATAACCAGGACTGTCCCAGATAAACTGGGATTCATGGTCACCATAACCATTATCAGCATCCTATTTTTTTAACGGGAGGGACTATAAAACATAAATTTAACATGCTGCGCTGTGCTTAGTCGCTCAGCTGTGTCCGACTCTTTGCGACCCCGTGGACTGTGGCCCACCAGGCTCCTCTGTCCATGGGGAATCTCCAGGCAAGAGTAACTGGAGTGGGTTGCCATGCCCTCCTCCAGGGGATCTTCCCGACCCAGGGATCAAACCCAGGACTGCACACATTGCAGACGGATTCTTTACCATTGAGCTACGAGGGAAGCCCATGTTAGATTATGTCAGGAATGTGATGCTAGAGAACAGCTCTTTCTCGTCTTCAAAGGATTATGTGCTTATTACTATGTGCACTTTATCTTTCCATTTCTGCATTTCAAAGGGATCAATTAGGGAGCATCCAGACAAAAGCAAGAAAACAGACAAAGGGGTTGAGAATGTAGTCTCAGAAAAAATGAGAAGACTCATTTCTCCCATTGGAATAGAGAGGGGAATTATATAAGTCTCTTTAAAACCTGTGAAAGATGGATATTGACCCCTTGTTTTCTTCCCTCCAGAAAGAAAGACTGAAAGTAAATGACTTAAACTGTTTCAAAAGAGTTCATTCATTTTTGAAGAAAATATTATCGATGCTGGAATAGGCCCCCAAGCGCAAGAGGGTGGTCTCTGAGATCAGCCTGGGTGGGAGGGGGGTAGAAAAACCAAGAGCTCAAGCCGCTTGTGTACTCACACCATGCCCTCCCGCGCACCCAGGTGTCTGTCATCAACGGGACCAGTCCGTTTGCCAGTGACTACGACCTCACCCGCATTGTTGCTGCCTATCAGGAAAGGAACGGTGAGTTGTGTGGACAGCTAATCCATCTGCTTCTCAAGGACTTTGCAGGTTAATGAGGGTATTGGAGAGAAACAGAATTAGAGCCCTTGTCATATCAAAATGTTGAGACCAGTGAATGCTCAGCTGTGGAAGGTGAACAGGTTGCTCAGAAGTTGTTCTTTTCCTCCTGATCCAGAGACCTACCCCCTAACTATCCCCTGCACTGCTCCTCTGGTCCAGCAGGTTAGTGCCAGTTCACTGCCGTATTTGTCCCACCACTGGTTGGCTGGGTTTATGTGTAGAGATAGGCGAGTTGCTTCCCACACCACACCTGTAAGAAAAGCCAAAGACAGGCTGCTCTCCATACTGTTCATATGGAAACAGGGAGCCTGAGTGACTCACCGCGTGTCAGCAGCTGAAGGAGGAAAAGGCACCCACGATTCTGGCTGAAAGGCAGACATGCCCAGGGCCTCCAAGAGGCAAGACCGCCAGATCGTCCCTGAGTGTGCGCTTGACTCAGCATATCTGGCTGCTTAGTGGTCTGAGGTTTTCTCTAAAGGAATCTAAAGCATTGCTTGGCAACCAGACATAGATACGAAACACAGACATTTAACGAGTCAGGGGACCGCAATTCCAGTATTTCTTTCTGGTTTCCAAAAATAGAGGAATTTTAGAACACGACTTAGAAACATTTATCTGCAAATCAACTTTTCTTCCTTAATTCCTTCCAGTTATTGTCCATATGCAGAGTTTTTATACAGCTCCTGTCACAGTTTAGAAACAGTTTTTGTCTTCTGTACTTTGTAATTTAATATTTCCCTCACACCGCTACAAAGTTTTCATTGGTTTTCTTTTTAGAGGTAGCATAGTATTCCTTTGCTTAGCCATTCATTTGCTTAGACAGTTGTAGAACACAGACTGTTTTTAACATCCTTTGACAAGTGTTTTAACAAATACTATGTGAGCAGCTTTGAACATTCAATTTCTCTTTCCTTTTGAATTATTTCTTTGGCATGTGTTCTGAAATGCAGAGTTGGCCTGAGAGGTCAGAGTATGTTACAGCCCTCAGTATTTTACTGCCAAACAGAGCATTCATGGATTAACTCCTCATTGTTTTGCAGTAACCACCATCCTGACTGACCCCAGCCCCATCTGGCTGGTGGGAAGGGCTGCAGAAGCTCCATTTGTGGTTAATGCAGTCATCCGATACCCTGTGGAAGTCATTTCATATCCTTTCTGTTAAGGGGCCAACAGTAGCTGGGTTTCAAAAAAGAAAAGAGGGATTCCTCAGATGTCTCAAGAGGGAACAGATGTGGGAAGCCTCAGACTGGAAATTGCTGCAGTGGTAGTCCCCCACAAACGACTCTGTCTGTCTGCAGTTCATACGGGAAAAAAATATTCATTTCCTGTCCTTTTGAGCAATTCTTCTAGGTCAGAATCATACATATTTATATCTTAATAATCTTTGATTGTCCCTTTCATCTTAAGGGTATTTGAAACATTTTTTGTGATTTTCTGTATAAACTAACCCTTTGGTGTAACATGTATGTAGAAAATGTCATCTGTGACTCCTTAACTGTTTGTACTTATCTACCAGGATTCTGGGAAATGATAAAGTTTGCCTGGATCCAGTATGTCAGTATCCTACTTATCTTCCTGTGGGCGTTTGAAAGAATCAAAAGATTTGTGTTCCAAAATCAGGTGGTGACCACAATCCCTGTAACAGCTGTGCCCCAGGGAGAACTGTATAAGGAGCATTTATCATAAGAAGACCCTTCTGAAAACTCTAAGCAAGACCGTGGCCACCCCTCTGTTGTCTTCTGAGAACTGCCGTCTTGCAAAATTTCTGAAGAGTCGGTGGCTGCTTGCCCCCATGTGTGCTTTTCCCATCAGAGACAAAGAACAATCCTTTCTAATTTTCCTCTACACAAATTCTGTATCTTCTAAGCATCTGCAGAGATAATCAGGGACTAGTTTGTAGAAATGTTTCTGAGGGTTCCTGAAGGCTATAATTTGCTTTTGTTTTTGTTTTTCGCCTCAGACTTGGATCTCGGGAGGAAACTACAGTCAGTTCAGACAGCTTGGAAAGAGTCCCATCTCTGGTGAAGCAAAGACTTTTCCTCTCTTGAACTGAGAAGCATGCCGTGTATTTCTTCCCCCTGTTGTAAACCAGGTTTTCCTCTTTGCAGGGCTCTCTGGGGATAGATACGCAATCATCAGCACTTTCCACTCCTGGGCGTCTAAATTTCCACTCAGCACTGGTTTCCAGAACTGAGAGGCCTTTAACCGGCGGTCTGGAAGGGGAGAGGGGAGCGCTCGGAGCACATGTGCGCGCGAGTGGGCACCGTGAGGGCATGCGGCCCGGCGTCCACCTGCTGCGTCGAACAGACAGGGGTCTGTGGCAGCCCCGCCGAGCAGCCCTTGATCCCGCCCGCCGGGCGGCGCTTGGCCTCGGGCTGAGCGCTGGAATAGCAGGCCGCGGTCAGCAGGGCTGCTGCGGGCACAAGCCCTCCACGACTGTGGGGGAGTAAGCCCTGCAGCAACAGGTCCTTTCTCCCTGGGCCTCGCCCAGCAGGCTGCACGCCTGCCACTCCAGCTCCTCGGCAGCCCTCCCCTCCCCCCCCCCGCCCCCCCCCCCCCCCCCCCCCCCCCCGCTTGAAAGGGATGCAGCGACAGAGGAGCTGCTGTTGCTGTTGGCTCCTGCCGCCTGACAACCAAGAGGTTACTTGGAGGGCTAGCGGGAAGCCGCGACTCGGGTTTCCTCTGGCTTAGGAACAGGGTGCCCGTCACAGTGGGCCGTTCTGGGGAGGCACACAAGGAGCAGGGAGGGCCCAGAGAGGATGCCAGCCGCGCAGCCCATTCCGGGCCTGGCCGTTAGCAGAATGACACGCAGTTCAGCCAGATCACCCTCGTGACTAAGTGAGCGTCTGCTGAAGAGACCCAGAATGGGCCTCTGTCATACTTGGAACAGGGATTTTCCATTCACACTAAGGACCGCTGGACCCGCTTTATGATCCCGTGCTTTCACTGGCAGTGGGAGCACACGCCCCCTGAGATCCGCGTTTCACACGCATCCACACACACCTCTGAGTTTTTATTTCCGAAGCACCTTTTCTTCCAGGCTGCCCAAAAGAAGAACTTTAGAAACAAAGCTGTTTTGAAGTATTTAAGCACAAAAAGATCCTAACACTGGTCCCTCTGGCTTTTCTTTTAATATTTTGAGCTGTTTATATGCCTAGAGTTTTTTGTTTTCTGTTTTCTTCCTTGAGATTTAAATAAAAAAGAGTTTCTGGTTTGAGTCACCAAAAGGTAATGAAATACGGAAAGAGAGCTGAAGATGTATGTCAACATGGCTTTGTATTTTATTAAATTATTCTTCATGCCAAACATATACAAAGAACCGTGATGTTTTGTAAATTTATAATTAAAATGTTCAAACTGGAAGGTTCCATATGGCTCTTTAGAGGGGAGTGTATTTGGAAAAGGGAGGATGGGGAAGGCAGAAGTTGTGCCCACTTCTGGTTATTCACCAGCAGCCTTGCTTTGCCAGGGCTCTGACCAAAGACCTTGGAGCTTTTGTTAACTGTTTGGCAAAAGCCTTCTGGCCCCACCCCAAGTAAATGTGAGTTTTTGGTGGAATCCACATGGCATGTGAAAATCACAGGCTGGAAAATTACAACTGCTTCTGGTGAATACCAGATTGTTTACAGATCAGAGGTTGGTGGCTTCTGAAGATGAACCACACTGTACAGTTGCAGGAAAAAGGTGCAGAAATAACAGAAGTTTATCAACTGGGCTGTAACCCATAGCTGTGTCAGGCTAAGTATTTGGCAAGGGGGAGTTTCTTATCTTGCCAAATGATTATCCAGTTTCTATTTGAAACAGGTGAGGTTCCATGTCTAAGAATAATAAAGCAATTGATAAAGCCTTCTTTCTCTTCATGTTCATGCTTTGTAAAAGAAGTTTTATTTCTTTGTGACCACGTAAGTTCTAAATGCCTATGGGAGGAAACGTGTAATTACAGAAACCTAAAGAAAATGAGTTGTCTGTTAATTGCTCTCGGCATTCTGATACACATCCTTTTAATTTTTTGTTGCTTTTTTTTTAGCTGTCATAAATGACGTTTCTATCAACCGTGCATATAAATCCTTTTTGTTAGTTTTATTTCAAGATAGAGCCTAGAAAGAAATTACGATTTCAAAAAGCTTATGACAGTTCTTAAGGATTTTAATTCATCTCCCCAAACGGAATCCTGGAAAGAATGCACTAATTTATAGTTCCAGCCGCAGAGATTTCTTTTTAGGTCGCACCACGGACTACAAGAGATCAGAATTCTCCATCTTGTTCAGATGCTTGGACTCTTATCTGTAGGGGGAAATAACATCTTTATTTACTGAAAGATACCGGTATTTACCAGGACCTGCTATCAAGTCTGAGTCCCTGGGTTGAGGCTGGAGAAGCGGGGAGACAGCCAGCTGCAGGCCCAGCTCCTGAGGGCCACCTGGTGTCCCGGCGCCTCGCAGCCCAGCTAGTGCGCGGGGCCCTGACATCCAGGTGACCCAGGCTTGGCTGGGGCCGAGGCCGGGGGCTTGGGAAGCAGTTTGGATTCCTTGGGCTGCGAGGATGCCACCGAGAGCGAGCAGGGGCAAAATTAAGATTCGGTTTCTTTCACAAGGGCCTTTCGTGTTCCCAGGAGCCTCCCTTCTCTGGGGATCGATTGGAGGGGGAAACACTTTCTTGGTCAACGAGTGGGATGAGGAGCGAGGCGCCGGGCGCCCCCTGACACGCCGCGCCGAGCCACGCGCCCTCGGCCGCCCCCGGGGCCCACCTGCGCCCTCCTCTCCCGGGCTCGCCCGCGCCCGCCCGGGGCGGCCGCCCCTCCCCCGAGGCGTGGCCCCTCGGCCCGCGGTGGGCAGGCTAGCCCGAGCCCGGGGGCCAACCGGCTCTTTCCTCCCTCCCCTCCCGCCCCGGCGCCCGCCCGCCCGCTCCGGGACCGCAGCCACGTCTGAAAGCGCCTCATTGTGCGCGCTCGGCTCCAGCCCGAGGCTCCGAGCGGCCGCGCAGGTAGCGCGCGGCGCGGGGCCGGGCGCCCGGGCGCCCGGGGGGCTCCGAGGCCGCTTCGCGTCCTGCCCCCGCACTCCACCCCAGCCCGGGACGGCTCCCTCAACATCCCATCCGTAACGACACCTCTCTTTTCTTTTAGGGGACTCCTGCCCGGTTTCCAGCCTCCCGCCGCCTTGGCTCTCCAGGTGCCTCCAATATCTCGGCCCCCGCTTGCCAAGTCCACGCCTCTCGGAGCGCCCTCCGACCCGGGGGCACGGGTGCCCCTTCAGAGCCGTACGACCCTGCGGACTGTCCCGGCGAGGAGACAGCGGCCGCGGACGGAGCTGGGTGAAGGCGGCGTCCAGGAGTCTCGGCAGAGACTGGGGCCAGAGGCGTCTGCCCCGCGCCGCGCCCCCGGGCCCGAACACCTCGCCTGGGGTACGTTGATTCGCCCTCTCTCCGCGCGGGATGCCCACACCCTGGGCGGCCGGGGGCCCAGCTGGGGAGACGGTGACCTTGCAGCCCCCCGTGGGCTGTGCCAGTTGGAGCTGAGGGTGGTTTTTATGAGAACGTTAAAAGGGCATCACCCTTTTCCAAGTGCTGGTTGGAAAGGGTCTTCCGGGGGCTTCAGCTCCACAGGGCATTTCTTGAGGATCCCTTGTCTCTTGCAACTTGAGTTTCAAAGGGTATGGCTTTCATTAAAAAAAAAAAAAGAAAACACACAGAAACAAAAAACTCTCCAAGGGCTTTTTCCATAGAACCCTGAAGGAAAGCAGCTCGGGCAAGTGAATTTGGAACCAGATCCAGCTGAATTTGAGTCTGGGGGACCCTGCTCCCAGCTGCTGGACCGCGGGCAACAATAGAGACTGCCTCCCTGGGCCTCAGCATAGGTGCCCAGCAGATGTTCACTCTCTTTCCTCTTCCCTCTTGTACTGGAGGCTCGAGGATGGGAAAAGTGAGGCCCCGAGAGCGGAAAAGACTTGGCTGAGGTGACGCCATGAGTGAGTGAGCCAAGTACCAGAGTTAATAAGAATAGCAGGCTGCTTGGTGAGCCTGGCCATGCCAAGGGTTAGTCTGTTCCATTTAGTCCTCTCCAGACTGCATGGTAGGCGCTGCTGGAGCCTTGTTCTCAGAGTCAGCTGAAGCCCACGGGTTATGAGTGACTGGCTCAAAGTGACACACCCCACTGGTTGTAGAGCACAATTTTAACCCAATCTGGCTTCAGACGGCAGGCGTTCAGCCTTGATTCACTATCTTCTGTTTGGGATGTGTGGCTTCCCTGGTAGCTCAGTTGGTAAAGAATCTGCCTGTGATGCAAGAGACCTGGGTTCAATTCCTGGGTTTGGGAAGATTCCCTGGAGAAGGGAATGGCAACTCACTCCAGTATTCTTGCCCGGAGAATCCCATGGACAGAGGAGCCGGGCAGGCTGTAGTCCATGGGGTTGCAAGAGTCGGACACAACTTAGCAACTAAATCACCACCACCACCACTGCTGCCTATGCTTGATTCTTTCTATTGCTAGGGTCACTTGGACTTGGTTGGGCCATTTTCTTCGAGTTTTCGTTATGCACAGGCTTTCTGTTGGACTCATAGAACACAGTTGTGACCCAGAATTTTTAGAAGATCCTTGAACAAATACTTTTCAGTGGCCTATGTGCCAGACATTATCTGTGTGCTTTAATATTACTTCCTCTAATCTTCAAATCAAGCCCATGAGGTGAGTTATATTATTTCCCCTATTTATAGATTAAAAAAAAAAATTAAGCACAGAGAGATTAAGTAACTTGCTCAACTTGCTCAAGATCACCCACTGAGTCATCAACTAGAGTTCATACTCTTAGCCCATATGCTAACCCCACTACCTGGTATGAGAGAGAGGGTCTGGCTTCTAGGCTAGTCAGGGGATTTAGGTATGGAAATGCATGAACAGGAGTATTCTTTGTAGTGATAGTAGCATTAACAAAGATTTCCCAATATCACCTAATCCTCAGTCCATGTTAAAATTTCTCTGATTACCTCAGAGATATCTTCTCACACTGGGTTTGTCTGAATCAGAATCCAAACAAGGTACACATGTTGTCTTTGGCTGTTTTGTGTTGTTTTCTTTTTGTTGTTGTTGTTGTTTCTGAAAATAAGTTTTATTTAAATAAGGGTTTAAATACATTACATAACATTAAAACTGAACAGGGTGGGGGAAAAAAAAAAAACCCAAAATCAGTTTGTTACTTCACATGGCATTGGGCCATTGTTGCTAGTGAGTTGCAAGCTCTACAGCTATGACGGATAGATCGGTTTGAAATTTGATAGAAGGTTGGCCTCACCTTCTAGTTTGGGAATTGATTATTTAGGATATGTCTGGTCAAAAAGACCTTGGTGGCAAGCCAGATGTCTTGGCCCCTCACTAGAGGGTGGTTGGTTGCTCTAAGCTCTGCCTATCGGGTCACACTGGAGACAGCAGGGGACCTTTCCCCGACCACCAAAGGCTCCCTCCAGCAGTACAGCTGCCTCACCCATCCTCCATTCTCCGCTTCATCGAGGGCTGTCCAGGTGGTGACATTCTCTCAGGACAGGAACTCTGCAGACGGACTGCTGAGGGGCTTCCGGCCAGACATAGCCGCCTGTGATCCTGGGGCTCTGGACTTGGCTGAAACATCACTGTCGCTGCTTTGTTTCAGGCTGGACACTGCTGGGCGCCTCTGCTTGACCCCTGTTTAAATGAGGGACCCCAAGACTAGACAGCATGGCTCTGTTCAGTTTGTTGCATAAAGGAGTTCCACTAGTCCCAGTTAAAAGCAGACCCCAGATGGTTACATTATACAGGCTGAGAGGTTTTTAAACTTGTGACAAGGGACAAAGGGAAATTCTACTCATTGCAAGGAAATCCTCACTTAAGCCTCAGTGAGCCAAAAGCACTTGAACCCATGAACCTTCAGCTGGTCGTCCTTAGCCAGTCCAGTCTCCACCAGGAACTGTCCTTAGCCAATCCAGTCTCCACCAGGAACTGTCCTTTGCAAGTCCAGTCTCCACCAGGAACTGTCCTTTGCAAGTCCAGTCTCCACCAGGAACTGTCCTTAGCCAGTCCAGTCTCCACCAGGAACTGTCCTTAGCAAGTCCAGTCTCCACCAGAAGCTGTCTTTAGCCAGTCCAGTCTCCACCAGGAACTGGCGTATGTTCTTGTGCTGGTCACCCTGTAGCTGAATTCCTTCTCCATACTCTGGATGCTCAGTGCAGTACCATTGCAGGCAAATTTCTCCCTAAACTCCTTCACTAGATTCTTTTTATCATAATCATCAGCGATCCCCTGCCGTTTCTTCGTTGAATCCTTATATGGATATAATCCTCAGTGCCAGCAGGAGGCAGATAAGCACCCTTACTTGCATCAGCAAAGGGGTCCAAAGAATGGAGGTTCTGGATAGTGGACATAAATACAATTGAAAGCGGCTGAGGGAGACGGTGGGCAGGGGATATGGAGCCTTGGGAAGCAGCATCAGGAAGAGAGGAGGCTCGAAAGGGAGTCTGCTGAGTCCTTGGCGGCAGCTCAGTGACTGGACCAAGCTGTTTTCTTCTAAAATAGTCCCTTCCTTTTTTCTTTCCATGCCATTGACTGATAAAAATGATTTAGTCTTTTTAAAAAATGAATTAATGACTCTCTTAAATGAGTCTTTTAAAAATGACTTTTTAAAAATAAATGAATCAAAATAAGAGATTAAGAAAAATAAACCAGAGAACATTCCAGATGATCCCTGCATAAGAGGGCTCAGCCCACACCTGGGGGTTGGGTGCCAGAGAGGAATACGCACCCTCTATTCCCCGCGAGTGTTACTGCAGGAGAGGGGGAGTCCCGGACTTGAGGCCCCTCCTGTCAGGTGCAGTGATTTAGACCAAGTTAGGTGTTGTGTAAGGTGTGCTTTGGGGATCCCCAAAGTTCAGAGCCTTGGAAAAAAGTTTCTGTGTTGGTATCTGCTCATCTGCTCTGAAAGCCCCACACATGGCTCTGAGCCAAGGAGACTTGAAGCTCCTTTCCCAGACTAACTTGATTTCACTTCCCAGTAGGTTCCTGCAGGCGGGTCTGGTTACTCCAGCAGCATCCGGGCTCTGTGACTGGAGCCTCCCTACCTCCGGCTGATGCCACACAGCTGCTCCCCAGGGCCAGCAGGGGACTGGCAGATGTGGCTGGGCGTAGGGCCAAGCACGTCTTCACCACCACCTGCCCCAGCCCAGAGCTCTGAGGCTGAGTGTGGGTTGGAGCCCTTCACAAAGGCCAGGTAGTTTTCCATCCCACACCCCTCCCCTCTAGCCACCTAGGCACTCAGGTCAGCTGGAAGATGGCTTGGAGGTGCCTCTCTTCCTGCAATAAAAGCTAAGTCAGCAAACTCCACCCATGCCTCTTTGAACTGATGAAACAGACCTGATTGTTAATGATTGACAAAGTAATAAAACAAGAAAAAAATGACCTGTAATCTGGCCACAGAATAACCACCAATATTCAGCATGCATCCTTCTGGATTTCTTCCTATACTAAATCATTTTGGTTTTTGCTTGTTTAAGTAACAGCTTTATTGAGATATAATTCACATTCTTTGAAGTTGTTTTAAGTGTCCAGTTCACTGGTTTATAGCATATTCAGTCTTGTGCGTTAACCACCTGAAGGTTCTTCTGTCTTGTGGCACATATCAGTGTTTCATTCCTTCTTACTGCCAGAGAATATTCAGTTATATGAGTACACCACATTTTGTTTACCCATTCATCAACTGATAGGCATATAGGACATTCCCACTTTGGGGCTATTATGATTAATGCCGCTGTGAAAGTTCATGAGCACGTTTTTGTGTAGACATATATTTTTGGTTCTCTTGGATTTGTGTATTTTAGAGTAGAATTGCTGGATCACATGGTAATTCTATGTTTACTTGAGGGATGACCTGCTTTCCGCAGCAATCCACCATTTTACATTCCCACCAGCAGCCTGTGAGGGTTGCAGTTTCACCATATTCTCACTAACACTTGCTATTATCTGTCTTTATTATTACACCCAAGCTAGAGGATGGGAAGTGGTAACCCAATGTAGTTTTGATTTGCATTTTCCTAATGACTGAAGCTATCAAGGATCTTTTCATGTACTTATAGACCATGTGTCCATCTTCTCTAGAGAAATATCCACTCAAATATGTTGCTTATTTTAAAATCAGGTTTTTTTTATTGTTCAGTTGTAAGAGCTCTTTATGTGTGGATACAAGTCCCTTGTTATTTATATGATTTGCAAATATTTTCTCCCATCTGTGGATATCATTTCAGTTTCTTGATGGTATCCTTTGATATTCATGTATTTTTAACACACTGAATGTTTTGCTGTGTTTTTTTTCACTCAACATTATGTCATGAAGTGCTCTAAAGTTAGACAGCTGGAGTTCAAATTCTGACTGTTGCTGTGTGGGCAAGTTCCTGAACCTTTCTAAGCCTCAGCTTCCTCTTCTTTAGTCAAGTTCCTGAATCCTTCTAAGCCTCAGTTTCCTCTTCTGTAAAATAGGGTAGCCCATCAGACGCACCTCATAGGATTGTTGTGAGATAATCCTGATCTGATCTTCAGAGGAAGATGGGTGGGAAAGGCTTGGTATGCAGGAAGCCCTCACAGGTGGTGTTCCGTGATTCCCACACCACCACAGGCATCCGTCTTTCTCCTCTCTCTCCCCTCCCTGTCTCTTGTTCTTCTTTTCTCTCTCCTTTCTCGTCTTTCCTCGTCTTTCTTGCCCTCCGCGTCAGCCTTCTCTCCAGCAGATACCCTGGGCTCCATCAGAGCTGGTTCATCTCCAGGGGTGGCCCTTGATGCCTCAGGTCCACGCATGCCTCATCCGAAATCCCTTTTCTTTAGCCTTTGGGATTCCTGAACAGAATGGCCTGCAGCTGATGCCAAACTGAGAGAAATCTGAGCCGGAGGTGGTACCTAGGATTACCTTTCCCTGCCTTAGACTGCAGGGCTGGGAGACACTGGAGAGAGGAGCTGCAGGCTGGAGCAGCTGGAGCGGGCCCAGAGGGCAGATCCCTGTCCTTCTGCACCTCCCCTGTGAGGCCTGCCCTGTAGCTCAGTGTTCCCATCGGCACATCGGAGAGAGTGGGGGCTCCTTCTCTGTCTCAGACCAAGAGCTAGTCAGGGATGACTAGAAGCCATCGTAATGTTAAGATGCTCGGCAGAAAGAAATACAGGACAAGTGGAGGATCACTCCCTTCGGATTTGGATCAGAGTGCCTGATATCAATTCAGCAAATATCTATTAATATCATCTCACTCAGGCTTTGAGGCAATCCCTGACATGACACTTATTGTCTTACTCTGGCAGGATTCTTAACTTTTTTTTTTTTAAAGCAATTCAATGATCTTAATATTAGGTTATTTGGGAAAAAAAAAAAAAAAAAAGATTTTTGCAATCTCTACGTCCTGAAATGTGGCATCAGGCTTACTTTTTTCTTTTTTTTTTTTTTATGAGCAACTGAGCCCACATACTCTGCCTTATAGTTTGTAGGCACTGAATTTATGAGTACACAGCTACTGTTTCTGAAAGGACAGACATTAAAAAACTGTACCTCTCAATGCAGGACCAGTTCCATGTTCTCCTGTGTGCCATGGGCAATGTGTCTTAGTGGCCTGAATACACAGCTCTCTACTACTGGAAAGCTAATCTTGCTAATCTTGGATATAAAACAAAGTCCCTCCAGGCCTTTTGATAAAATTGATTGGCATTTTTCTATGGGCTATCATATTAGCTATTATTATAGCAAGCTCAGTCATGTCTGAGCTTTGTGACCCTATGGACTATACCCCGCCAGGCTCCTTTGTCCATGGAAATTCTCCAGGATAGAATACTGGAGTGGGTTATCATTCCCTCCTCCAGGGTATCTTCCCAACCCAGGGATTGAACCCAGGTCTCCCACATTGCAGGCGGATTCTTTACCATCTAAGCCACAAGGGAAGCCCATAGCAAGCAGGACAGAGCCCTATTTCTTCCTCTTAGTCCCTTTTTCTTCCCTCCAAATTACTGTATTTACAGAAACAATATGCTTCAGTTAGTAGAACACTTTCCTTTTTTTGGCCATGCCTGGTGGCTTGCGGGATCTTAAATTCCCTGACCAGGGATTGAACCCTGGCCCTTGGTATGGAAAGTGCCGAGTCCTAACTGCTGGACCACCAGGGAAATCCTGACACTTTCCTCTTCATGTACTTCTTACTGAACTAAGTTTGTTTCAGATGCCTGGAGGCAGGAACTATTTCTCTAATTATCATTTTACACTAATGATGTTGTGTATATAGTGAGGAGGAGGGAATAAAAGAGGTTTGAGGAAATTCAAGGAGCAGCTCTGGGTAGATTGTGTAAAACAGGACAAGTCCAAGTTGGAAATCCTGGGCTGTGATGCCATCAGCAGTGCTCAGCTGTGAGAGGTCTAGGAAAGCATGCACACCAGGGTTTGCTTTCTTTAACAGAAAATCTGCCACGAATGGGGCTGGGTTCAGTGGGATGGCTTTTTTTTTTTCCTTTAGATACTGTACCTACAGCCCCTCTGGCCTCCCTCTGACCCTTGAACATGAAATGCTCCTTCTCGGAGCCTTCAGAGATGCTACTTCATCTGACATACTAACCTCTTCTCTCCGCCTGCTCCCTCACACAGCCCTTCCCACAGGTATTCCCTGCTCAGCCATCAGATCCCGGTTCAAAAAGCCCTTGGCTAAGGAAAGACTCCTGTGCTTGCTCTTAGCTGCAGGCTCCCACAGCACTGTCTTGCCCCTTATTACACTTCCTATCAGTTCAGTTCAGTTGCTCATTATGTCCAACTCTTTGTGACCCCTTGGATACTTAGTATGCTTGTGGTTAAATGATCACTTGCTTCATGGTGACCTTCTCAGCTAGAAATTAAGCTGAAGGCAGCGGCCACATGTCAATATTTACTTTCATGCTTTGCACATAATAGCCACAGAATAAATATTTACAGAATGAATGAAATAGTACATGAACATACAATAAAGAATTTCATATAAAATCTTAGGATATTTATAGAATTTCTAGTATATATATGCTTTTTTCTTTTAGGTCTTATACACTTTAAAACTTTTATTTATTTTTGTTTATATGTATAATTTATTTATATATATATATAATTCTTCTCCAGTACAGGTTATTACAAAATGTTGAATACAGTTCCCTGTGCTATACAGTAGGTCCTTATTATTTATTTTATATATAGTAGTATATATCTGTTAATCCCAAATTTCCAATTTATCCCCCTCATCCCTTTGGTAATCACAATTTTTTTTTTCTATATCTGTAAGTCTATTTCTGTTTTGTAAATAAGTTCATTTGTATCATTCTTTTTTTTTAGATCCCGCATATAAGTGCTATCATAAGGTATTTGTGTTTCTCTGTCTGATTTAGTATGATAATCTCTAGGCCCATCTGTGTTGCGGCAGATAGCATTATTTTATTCTCTTTAAGGCTTGGAAATATTCTATTGGATATATGTACCTTACCTTCTTTATCTGTTTATGTACCTTCAGGTTGCTTAACAACAACAACAAATGAATATTGGGGTGCATGTATCTTTTTAATTAGAGTTGTCTTTTCAGGTATATGCCCAGGAATGGGATTGCTGGATCATATGGTAGCTGTATTTTTTGTTTTTTGGGAAATCTCCATACTCTTCTCCATAGTGGTTGTACCAGCTTAGTAATACGATTTCCACCAACAGTGTAGGAAGGTTCCCAAAAGGAGAAAACCCCACACACACAGAATTTTGTACCACTTCTATGTATCACCTTTTCAAAAATTAGACAAATAATAAATATGTGCCCACAAAATATTACAAAGGATTCATAGGAGAGGCAGATGACCCTTCCAGAGTGAAGAGCTTCATTGGGCAAAGGTTAAGGAATGGGGCCACCCAGAGCCCCACACTGGGGGCCTGGCACTTGGATTGAAACCCCTGCCCTACCCCTTACCAGCTGTGTATTCATGTCTCTAAGCCCCATTGCCTCAACTAAAACACACAGGATGATTTTTACCTTCTAGGGACTTGGGGAGAATAAAATTCAATCAAGAAGATAAAATACACATCCCAGTGCCTGCCTGACATGTTCTTCCTCACTTGAACCCTGGGCCAGTTGGTGGTGTGCTGAATGTAAGCTGCCTTCTCAGAAAACGCCCAGCTGGGACCTGGATTCTCTGGACACCCTGCATGCGCAGGATATTTCCGTCTGCTTCCTAGTTCTTGAGTTCCAATCGGAGGATCAGATAACAGTTCCTGTATAGCGTGAGTCACCTAAGAAGACTTCTGGCATCCCTGGAGTGCAGGTAACAAGCATCTTGGCCTGGGGGTGAGATCCTCCTTACCAGGGGAGGGCGAGGCGAGCCTGGGCAGCTGTGTTTGGGCCCAAGTGTCAGGGTCCTGTGTTCTGCACGATCTCCCAGCCACAGGGAGAGGCCAGCAGCCTATGATCAGAAAGTGCCAGAAACCTCGAAGTCCTGGGTTGGGGTCCCTTGCTGTCTCTCCAAACCTTGGGTCCTTCGTCTAAAAAATTGAGATCATAGGGAATTCCCTGGCAATCCAGTGGTTGGGACTCCAAGCTCTCACTGCCAAGGGCCTGGGTTTGATCCCTGATTGAGAAATTGGGAGCCCACAAGCCAACTGCTGTGGCCAAAATAAATAAACTAAATAAAAACCGGAGATCATAATGCCCACCTCAGGAGCTGTTGAGTTAAATCACCTAGCTGTATACGCGTGCTTGGTTGTTAAGCCATATCCACGACCCCATGGACTATAGCCCACCAGGCTCCTCTGACCATGGGATTTTCCAGGCAAGAATACTGGAGTGGGCTGCCATTCCCTGCTCCAGGGCATCTTCCCAACCCAGGGATTGAACCTGTGTCTCTTGCATTGGCAGGTGGGTTCTTTACCACTAAGCCACCAGGGAAACCCCAAATCACCTAGCCCTTGAGCTCTTTATGTCAGTAAGGAGGAGTTAGAATTTCCTCCCACTCCTGTGCCCTGTTCTTGAGAAACATAACCTCCAGGAGAGGAGGTAATGTGTGCAGAGCAGGCGGGTGGCTGCTGTCCAGGTCTTCTGGGGGGAACCGAGTGGGAAACAAGAGCTGTTGGGCATCCTGCAAGCCCCTGATAAGGAGGGGAGTCGAGAGGGGTCTGTGCTCACTGCCAGCTGCCCTCAGTGGTGATGTGGCCAATGATGGCGTCTCCGTGGGGAGCAAATACTGTGAAAGGAAAGAGGAAACTTCCAGATCCTTCTCTTCCCAAGCGGCTCATCCTTGAGATTGCTGCAGGAAGAACAGTGCAAAGAGGAAAAAACTCTGGGACCTGGGGTTGTGGGAGCTGGGCTCGGTGTTCCTTTCATTCTGCAGGACCCTCTGTGGGACATTCTTTCTTAATTAGTTTGTGCTGGAGTATAGTTGATTTACAATGTTGTGTTAGTTTTTGCTGTATGGTGAAATGAATGAATGATTACATCTATATCCACTCTTTTTTAGATTCTATTCCCATATAGGTTATTACAGAGTACTTTGCTTCCAGTTCAGTTCAGTTCAGTTGCTCAGTCGTGTCTGACTCTTTGCGACCCCATGAATCGCAGCACACCAGGCCTTCCTGTCCATCACCATCTCCCGGAGTTCACTCAAACTCACGTCCATCGAGTCAGTGATGCCATCCAGCCATCTCATCCTCTGTCGTCCCCTTCTCCTCCTGCCCCCAATCCCTCCCAGCATCAGAGTCTTTTCCAATGAGTCAACAGTTCGCATGAGGTGGCCAAAGTACTGGAGTTTCAGCTTTAGCATCATTCCTTCCAAAGTACACCCAGGGCTGATCTCCTTTAGAATGGACTGGTTGGATCTCCTTGCAGTCCAAGGGACTCTCAAGAGTCTTCTCCAACACCACACTTCAAAAGCATCGATTCTTCGGGGCTCAGCTTTCTTCACAGTCCAGCTCTCAAATCCATACATGACCACTGGAAAAACCATAGCCTTGACTAGACGGACCTTTGTTGGCAAAGTAATGTCTCTGCTTTTCAATATGCTATCTAGGTCGGTCATAACTTTCCTTCCAAGAAGTAAGAGTCTTTTAATTTGATGGCTGCAGTCACCATCTGCAGTGATTTTGGAGCCCAAAAAAATAAAGTCTGACACTGTTTCCACTGTTTCCCCATCTATTTGCCATGAACTGATGGGACCAGATGCCATGATCTTCGTTTTCTGAATGTCGAGCTTTAAGCCAATTTTTTCGCTCTCCTCTTTCACTTTCATCAAGAGGCTTTTGAGTTCCTCTTCACTTTCTGCCATAAGGGTGGTGTCATCTGCATATCCGAGGTTATTGATATTTCTCCTGACAATCTTGATTCCAGCTTGTGCGTATTCCAGCCCAGCGTTTCTCATGATGTACTCTGCATATGTTAAATAAGCAGGGTGACAATATATAGCCTTGACATACTCCTTTTCCTATTTGGAAGCAGTCTGTTGTTCCATGTCCAGTTCTAACTGTTGCTTCCTGACCTGCATATAGGTTTCTCAAGAGGCAGGTCAGGTGGTCTGGTATTCTCATCTCTTTCAGAATTTGCCACAGTTTATTGTGATCCACACAGTCAAAGGCTTTGACATAGTCAATAAAGCAGAAATAGATGTTTTTCTGGAACTCTCGTGTTTCTTCATGATCCAACGGATGTTGGCAATTTGATCTCTGGTTCCTCTGCCTTTTCTAAAACCAGCTTGAACATCTGGAAGTTCACGGTTCACATATTGCTGAAGCCTGGCTTGGAGAATTTTGAGCATGACTTTACTAGCGTGTGAGATGAGTGCAATTGTGTGGTAGTTTGAGCATTCTTTGCCATTGCCTTTCTTTGGGATTGGAAGGAAAACTGACGTTTTCCAGTCCTGTGGCCACTGCTGAGTTTTCCAAATTTGCTGGCATATTGAGTGCAGCACTTTCACAGCATCATCTTTCAGGATTTGAAATAGCTCTACTGGAATTCCATCACCTCCACTAGCTTTGTTCGTAGTGATGCTTCCTAAGGCCCACTTGACTTCACATTCCAGGATGTCTGGCTCTAGGTGAGTGATCACACCATCGTGATTATCTGGGTCATGAAGATCTTTTTTGTTCAGTTCTTCTGTGTATTCTTGCCACCTGTTTTTAATATCTTCTGCTTCTGTTAGGTCCATACCATTTCTGTCCTTTATCGAGCCCCTCTTTGCATGAAATGTTCCCTTGGTATCTCTAATTTTCTTGAAGAGATCTCTAGTCTTTCCCATTCTGTTGTTTTCCTCTATTTCTTTGCATTGATTGCTGAGGAAGGCTTTCTTATCTCTTCTTGCTATTCTTTGGAACTCTCCATTCAGATGGGTATATCTTTCCTTTTCTCCTTTGCTTTTCACTTCTCTTCTTTTCACAGCTATTTGTAAGGCCTCCCCAGACAGCCATTTTGCTTTTTTGCATTTCTTTTCCATGAGGATGGTCTTGATCCCTGTCTCCTGTACAAAGTCACGAACCTCCATCCATAGTTCATCAGGCATTCTGTCTATCAGATCTAGTCCCTTAAATCCATTTCTCACTTCCACTGTATAATCATAAGGGACTTGATTTAGGTCATACCTGAATGGTCTAGCAGTTTTCCCTACTTTCTTCAATTTAAGTCTGAATTTGGCAATAAGGAGCTCATGATCTGAGCCACAGTCAGCTCCTGGTCTTGTTTTTGTTGACTGTATAGAGCTTCTCCATCTTTGGCTGCAAAGAATATAATCAATCTGATTTCGGTGTTGACCAGCTGGTGATGTTCATGGGTAGAGTCTTCTCTTGTGTTGTTGGAAGAGGGTGTTTGCTATGACCAGTGTGTTCTCTTGGCAAAACTCTATTAGCCTTTGCCCTGCTTCATTCCGTACTCCAAGGCCAAATCTGTCTGTTACTCCAGGTGTTTCTTGACTTCCTACTTTTGCATTCCAGTCCCCTATAATGAAAAGGACATCTTTTTTTGGTGTTAGTTCTAAAAGGTCTTATAGGTCTTCATAGAACCGTTCAACTTCAGCTTCTTCAGCATTACTTGTTGGGGCATAGACTTGGATTACTGTGATATTAAATGGTTTGCCTTGGAAACAAACAGAGATCATTCTGTCATTTTTGAGATTGCATCCAAGTACTGCATTTCAGACTCTTTTGCTGACCATTAAGTTCCCTGGTGGCTCAGAGGATAAAGCGTCTGCCTGCAATGCAGGAGACCCAGGTTCAATCCCTGGGTTGGGAAGATCCCCTGGAGAAGGAAATGGCAACCCACTCCAGTATTCTTGCCTGGAGAATCCCATGGACAGAGGAGCCTGGTGGGCTACAGTCCACGGGGTCGCAAAGAGTTGGACACGACTAAGCGACTTCACTTTCACTTCGCTGACCATGATGGCTACTCCATCTCTTCTGAGGGATTCCTGCCCTCAGTAGTAGATATAATGGTCATCTGAGTTAAATTCCCCCATTCCAGTCCATTTTAGTTCACTGATTCCTAGAATGTTGACGTTCACTCTTGCCATCTCCTGTTTGACCACTTCCAATTTGCCTTGATTCATGGACCTGACATTCCAGGCTCCTATGCAATATTGCTCTTTACAGCATCGGACCTTGCTTCTATCACCAGTCACATCCACAACTGGGTATTGTTTTTGCTTTGGCTCTATCCCTTCATTCCTTCTGGAGTTATTTCCCAACTGATCTGTAGTAGCGTATTGGGCACCTACTGACCTGGGGAGTTCCTCTTTCAGTATCCTATCATTTTGCCTTTTCATACTGTTCATGAGGTTCTCAAGGCAAGAATACTGAAGTGGTTTGCCATTCCCTTCTCCAGTGGACCTCATTCTGTCAGACCTCTCCACCATGACCTGCCCATCTTGGATGGCCCCACAGGGCATGGCTTAGTTTCATTGAGTTAGACAAGGCTGTGGTCCTAGTGTGATTAGATTGACTAGTTTTCTGTGATTATGGTTTCAGTGTGTCTGCCCTCTAATGCCCTCTTGCAACACCTACCGTCTTACTTGGGTTTCTCTTACCTTGGACGTGGGGGTATCTCTTCACGGCTGCTCCAGCAAAGCGCAGCCACTGCTCCTTACCTTGGGCGAGGGCTATCTCCTCACCACCGCCCCTCCTGACGTTGAACGTGGAGTAGCTCCCCTAGGCCCTCCTGCGCCCACGCAGCCACCACTCCTTAGACATGGGGTTGCTCCTCTCGGCTGCCGCCCCTGACCTCGGGTGTGGAGTAGCTCCTCCCGGCTGCCGCCCCTGACCTCAGGCATGGGATGGCTCCTTTCGGCCATTCCTGCGCCATCGCAGCCTGGCACTCTCGGCCGCCGCCCTGACCTTGGATGCGGGGTAGGTCCTCTTGGCCGTTCCTGCACTGTCGCAGCCTGGCACTCTTGGCACCTGCCCCTGACCTCGGACGTGGGGTACTGTGCTTTAGTAGGTTCTTATTAGTTATCTCTTTTATATATAGTAATGTGTATATGTCAATCTCAGTGCCCCAGTTTATCTTTCCCCCTGCACCCTGGGACATTCTTAAGATCCACTAAAGGATTCAGGCATGTTCGGGGGCTGCAGGGGGTCTGGGAGATGCTGGGATTCTAAGCATAGGTGACCTCAGGGGTCTTCTCTGGGTGGAGACTCCCCATGGTTCCTCCTCTCAGATACAGCTGAACACTACATCAGTAACAGGGGGTATGTGTGGCGCTTTACCAAGCCCCTTTCCTCGTACGTGTTTGCAGCAGCATTCCTCTTGACAACCTTAAGGTCAAATGTTATCATCCCCATTTTACAGAGGAGGAAACTTGAGTCTTGGAGAACTTAAGTCATTTGTCCCAGGTCTCCTAGCTCCTGAGTGGCATCAGAGAGACTCAAACCCAGCAGGAGAGACTTTCATTTCACTTCCATCTGGGAAAATGTATCCAGCCGCCTGCTCATCCCTGGCCAGCTCCAGCCAGGGGAAGGGAAACTAGACTCCCACCCGAGGGGAACTTCTGTCAGTCTGGGAAGACAGAGCCCTCGCAGCGCCCGGGGCCATCTGACCCAGCCCTCTCCTGCCTTCCCAGGCCCTGAGAAACCTCCAGGCCTCTCCCATGGACCTGTGATCGAGGTGGGCGGCCCTCTCAGCAGCCCGGGCAGCAGTAAGTAACCTCAGCATGGAAAGAGGCCTGACTCTGCCCTCATCTCTCCCCTTCTCTGGCTCCGTCCTACCTCTCACTTAACTGGTTTCTTCTGCCAAGTCCCACCAATCCAGAAGGATCTCCTCCCTTGGGAATCCGTGCTTCCTGCAGGACTTCACGGTCCGTGGGTGAGAGCAACAGTTGCTGTTTTTTGTCTATTTATTTGTAATAGCAAAAATAGTATCTGCTTATTTAAAAAGACAAACAATACAGAAGCACACTTTGCAGAAAGTGCAAGTTTTCAGTTCTGAGAATTACTACATGTCCCAGCCCTCCGGGCTCATCCCAATACTCCAGGACCAAGATGAATCCCCTTTTACAGATGGGTGAACTGAGTCACAGAGCAATGAAGCCTTTGGTCTGAGATATTAGGCTAGGAAGTGGTGCAGTTGGGAAGGCTCTGCTAAATCACCCAGCAAGCTATTTAGGTAAACAACCTAAAATTGCTCCCCTATAAGTAATTTTAAGCAAAAAGCAGGACTTCCAGTTTACATATATGTTCCCGCTGAGAAAGAAAAGGGCTAGGGGAGAGAAAGAGACAAAGGGAAAACCATGGCCCATAGTCTTGTGCAACTGGCGTTTGGCTCTGCAAACACTGCGCATGCCTTCAAGTCACACTCCTGACTTGGGAGGTCCCCAGTGGTGTGGTCTCCCTGGGGTGGTGGGCAAGTTCCAGAGCTGCTCCCCGGCAGCCCCAGACAGGATGTGGGATGTGGGATGGGCAAGCGGCCCCTGGTCCCCGACAGCTACCGCCTGCTCCCTCTGCAGGTCTCCGGCCGGCGGCATGTGGCTGCGGCGCGTCTCCAGCACGGCGGTAACCGCGCTCCTACTGGCGCAGACCGGTCTCCTGCTCTTCCTGGTCTCCCGGCCCAGGCTGCCGCCTGCGGCGAGCAGCGAGGAGCGGGTGCACGTGCTGGTGCTGTCCTCGTGGCGCTCGGGCTCGTCCTTCGTGGGCCAGCTCTTCAGCCAGCACCCCGACGTCTTCTACCTGATGGAGCCCGCGTGGCACGTGTGGGCCGCCCTGTCGCAGGGCAGCGCCTTGGCGCTGCACATGGCGGTGCGTGACCTGGTGCGCTCGGTCTTCCTGTGCGACATGGATGTGTTTGACGCTTACCTGCCATGGAGGCGCAACCTGTCGGACCTCTTCCAGTGGGCGGAGAGCCGGGCTCTGTGTTCGCCGCCCGCCTGCAGCGCCTTCCCGCGCGGCGCCATCAGCAGCGAGGCGGTGTGCAAGCCGCTGTGCGCGCGGCGGCCCTTCAGCCTCGCACAGGAGGCCTGCCGCTCCTACAGCCACGTGGTGCTCAAGGAGGTGCGTTTCTTCAACCTGCAGGTGCTCTACCCGCTGCTCAGCGACCCAGCGCTCCGCCTGCGCATCGTGCACCTGGTGCGCGACCCGCGCGCCGTGCTGCGCTCGCGCGAGCAGACGGCCAAGGCACTGGCGCGCGACAACGGCATCGTGCTGGGCACCAACGGCAAGTGGGTGGAGGCTGACCCAGACCTGCGCGTGGTGCGCGAGGTGTGCCGTAGCCACGTGCGCATCGCCGAGGCTGCCACACGCAAGCCGCCGCCCGCCCTGCGCGGCCGCTACCGCCTGGTGCGCTTCGAGGATCTGGCGCGGGCGCCGCTGCCGGAGATCCGAGAGCTGTACGCCTTCACGGGCCTGAGCCTCACGCCGCAGCTCGAGGCCTGGATCCACAACATCACCCACGGCGCCGGGCCCGGCGCACGCCGCGAGGCCTTCAAGACCACGTCAAGGGACGCGCTCAACGTCTCACAGGCTTGGCGCCACGCCCTGCCCTTCGCCAAGATCCGCCGCGTGCAGGAGCTGTGTGCCGGCGCGCTGCAGCTGCTGGGCTACCGGCCAGTGTTCTCCGAGGACGAGCAGCGCGACCTCAGCCTGGACCTGGTGCTGCCGCGCGGCCCGAGCAGCTTCAGCTGGGCCTCGTCCACTGCTGAGCGCCCCGGGCCGTAGCGGAGGCCCCCAGCTGCGGCTGGCGGTCACCAGGGCCAGGAGACCCACGCGTGGTGCCGAAGGGGCTGGGCACGCAGTGGCCCAGAGTTTGGGAGGTCCCTCCTGTAGCAGGCCAGGACCGAGTTCCCAAACCAGTTTCTTTCTGCCCCCTTCTTTCTTTCCAGTCCTCTTTAGGAGCTGAATGATTTCCCCTGGTAGCTCAGCAGTAAAGGATCTGCCCGCAGTGCAGGAGACGCAGGTTCGATCCCACCCTAGGTGGGGAAGATTCCCCTGGAGGAGCACATGGCAATCCGCTCCACTATTCTTGCCTGGAGAATCCTATGGACAGAGGAGCCATGGGGGCAAAGAGTCAGACGTGGCTGAAGTGATTAAGCAACAGCAGGTAGGAGCTGAATTCCAGACAGGAACACTCTTCATAGAAAGCAGACTGGTTCCCCCACTTCTGAGGACGGGGAATAAGTTCAGATGACTTGGCTCCTTCTCCAGCACTTTCTTTCCCTCTCAGTCTCCCTCAGGATGCCTCATCCTGCAGCTGAGAAGGCTGGCCCAGCCCTACCTGGGACTGGAGGGGTACTGTGGCCAGCTGGCCCCTGAAGTCAGTACATCTCCCCCTCCACGGCATCCCCCCCAGACTCTGTTCCCCCAAATCCTCTGGCACCACGTGCCACCAAAGCCAATGCTTTTATATTCATCTGTGTCTTCAGCAAGAAATCAGCCAAGCCTCTATCTTGGGGTCTCCCCTTAAGTCTCTCTCTGACCCAATCTCCCAGGAGCCCATACGACCCCATCACCTGCCTAAGTAAGGTGAACCTTTGATTTGCCCTGATGGGAAAGCTCCTACTTACAGAAATAAACATATTTAACCTGTATGATACAAATTAGAGTTTACGGCCTGTTAAGTTGGAGAAGCAAAATGCAAAAGTGAAGGGACTTGTCCAAGGCTACAGGATGAGAAGGAGACTGAAGAGAAGGAGAGGGGTTTGCTCTGAGACCACAGTGGGGAGGAGAGGGTGCATCACGCTTGCAGAAACCTGTTTCCTGGACCAAGAAGGGTCAGATTTTCCCATCCTGTTTGCCCAAGGGCTCAGCAGTTCGCCGTAGCTAGGACCGCAGCTGCGAGGTAAGATGTGGGAAGTGGTAAGCTCGGGGTTCAGAGTGCAGAATCTAGGGAGCTTCCTGGATAAGCCTGGAGGGAGGCAGTGAGCAGGCAAAGTGGAGGGGAAGAAGGCTGGGCAGGCCTGGGCAGCAAGCCAGGCAGAGCGTGTGGCAGAGCAAGAGGCTGGCAGCAAGATCAGTGCCTGGAGGGCAAGTCACGGGGTGGATGTAACCAGATAAAGCTTGCCAGGAGCTTGGAAGAAAAAAGGCTCTAGGGTGGCTGTCTCCCTGTGGTCCTTCTGTGCCAAAATACAATTCCTAGCTGCAAGCTACAGCACCTGGCTCCGCCGGCAGAGGGTCTTATGAAACAGAGGCTGGATTTTAAAAAAAGAGGTAGGGGGTAGGCGAAGGGGGAAGATGTGGATATGTAAGAGCTAGTCTTAAATTCAGGAAATGAAAGCCAACAAGTGCTCAAAAAAAAATTGAAAAGGAGGGAGAAGGGTCACAGAACCTCTGGGAAGGACAGGGAAGCAGATTGGAGTCCATGCAAATAGACTACCCGTCACACCGGAATACAGAGCTGATCTGCGGACTGACAGTTGCCACCAGAACACCTTAGCCCGTTCCCGCTGGGAGTGAGGATCTGCCCTCGCTGAGGCCATCAGTGACTAGGAGGGATTCTGGAGGTTGCTGGCTTCCCGTTCTCAGCCTGGATTTGGTGGGACCTGGATTGCAGACCCACGTCCTCATTGCAAAGCAGGCAGGTCAAGGGCAGGCTGGCACTTTCCATTTCTTCCTCGCAGGGAGCAGATGGATACTGACCTTGAAGCCGAAACTTCAGGATGCCTCAGCTAGGGACCTGTCTAGCTGTAGAAACTTCGGGCCCCATAAAGCCTCCATCTGCCCCTTCTCACAATAGAAGAAGGTATTTAAAATGCAGAATTTATTAATGACTTAGGCTACGGTCACATGGCTTAATATATGGGCCGGAACTCAAACTTACATCTTCGACTTCAATGCTTATGGTTCTAACAAGTAAACTGAACCGGGGATGGAACAGAAGACTCCATCATAGGCTTCAAAAGCCAGATCATCACCCAGAGATGTGCGTCTCTGGGTGTCAAGGAGCTGTCCTGACATTTTGGGTTTTTTTGTTTTCAGTTTTATTGAGGCAGAATTGACATACATCACTCTCTAAGTTTAAGGTGTACAGCATGATGGTTTGATTTACCTATATTGGGAAATGATTACCATACTAGGTTTAATTAATATCAGCCATCTCAGATAGATACAATAAAAAGAAAAATGCAATTTTTAAATTTATAAATGTTACAAGAGGTAATTCTCTGTCTGGTGGTTGGGACTCTGCACTCTCACTGCTGAGGGCCTGGGTTCAGGCCCTGATAGGGGAAATAGGATTCTGCAAGCCACATGGCATGGCCAAAAATAAAATGAAAATGTTCTAAGAGATGGAGATTTAATGCCTCCACCTCTTCTCCTCTTCTCTCCAAAATTTTATTGTATTTTTAATTATATAATTGACCTACAGTGCTACATAAGTTCCAGGTACACGACATAGTGATTTGAGATTTTTAAATGTTGCAAAATGATCGCTTCTGTCCTGGCACTGAGCTGCAAACATCTTGGGGTGGGCAGTGGGCTGGGGCAATGGGGACCCTGCCACCGACCCCTTTCCTCCCCATATGTGGCCACCCCCCACCCCAGGATAGCCTCTGGGGATAAAAGCAGACTCCTGGCTCCACCTGGAAGGAGCACATGGTTAAGTGGAGGAGTCAGCCAGGAAGTCTGCAACGTGCTATGTTTGGGCAAAGAAGGTCCAGCCAGAGGTTCGTGGTGCCAGAGGCTGACATGCAGTCACCGATCCCTAGTGGGCTCCAGGAAGGCATTTGGGTTGGGGCTCGGAGCCCAGCCTGATACTGGCATCCACAAGGTTCGTTTGTCCCTGCCAGGGTCACAGATTGTCTCGGTGACAGCACAGTGAATGGCTTTTGCTGTGTGACACTCCTTCTCACCTGTCTCCGAGGTTCCAGGATGCCAATGACTGGCTCTCAGATGTTGCTGCCCACATATGGGGCCTTCTGGACAAGTCTCTGCAAGAGCTGCAGGGCACAGCAGCTTTTCGGCAAGCCCCTAGGTGAACCCAGATAAGGTTTCAGGACAAAGACAGACAGTACCCAGTCCATTGTTTTCATGAGTTAGCCCTGGGTCAGGCCCTGGAACAGAATCGTCACAGCCTTTGCTCTGGTGGGGAGTACAGACACTAAATAAAAAGTCCTATAAATAAACATGCAACTGTGAATAATAAGAATGGGTAGAGGGTGGCCTACTTTACTGTGGAGAGGCAGGAAAACATTTTTGAAGAGGAAATATTTGGTTCAAATAAAGGATGGATAGGAGTTCATTGAGCATAGGATGAAAAGGCAGAGAGCTATTGAGGGGTTGGCCCCTTGGAATCACGTTTCCTTGACAAAAGGCTCAATCCTGGGGATCCAAGCTCGTGGGATGGGAGAGGACCCCAGGAGATGAGTGAGTCTGTGTGTCTATAGTAAAATTCCTAGAAATAGAACTGCTGGATCAAAGAGCATCCATCTTTTAAATGTGAAATTGCCAAATTACTCCAAAAATGAAGTACCAACTTACACTCTCTGGAATGGATTCAGGAATGCCCTGGTCACCCTTTCCTACTGAGCGCCCCTCATCATCTGTAGAGGTAAACAAATCATTTTCATTTATACCTACCTAAGGAAATGGCAACCCACTCCAGTATTCTTGCCTGGAGAATCCCATGGACAGAGGAGCCTGGTGGGCTACAGTCCATGGGGTAGCAAAGAGTCGGACATGACTGACCAAGCAACTTAACTAACTAAAAATGGAATATTTGGGCTTCCCTGGTGGCTCAGATGGTAAAGAATCTGCCTGCAACGCAGGAGACCCGGGTTCAGTCCCTGCGTTGGGAGGAAGATCCCCTGGAGAAGGAAATGGCAACTCACTCCAGTATTCTTGCCTGGAGAATTCCACGGACAGAGGAGCCTGGCGGGCTGCAGTGCATGGGTCTCAAAGGGTTGGGTACGACTGCAGCAACAACCATAAACTGTTACAGCGCTGCTGGGAACAATCTGGTCTATATCTCTTGCTACCAATGCCGTAGGATATTTACTTAGGAGCTAAATAGCTGGATCATGAGTATCTTCATTCAACATTATGCCAGATGGTCTATTTATGGGCTTCCCAGGTAGCTCAGTGGTAAAGAATTTGCCTGCAATGCAGGAGACATGGGTTTGGTCCCTGGGTCAGGAAGATCCTGACCCTGGAGTTTCCTCCTGGAGTAGGAGATTGCAATCCACTCCAGTACACTTGCCTGGACAACCCCATGGACAGAGGAGTCTGGTGGGCTACAGTCCATGAGATCCCAAAAAGTGGGACACAACTGAGCACTCATATATCTGTTTATGCCTCCAGAGTTCCAGCTGCCCTACAACCTCAGTAACAATCAGCGTTCTCAGACTTTAAAATTTTTGGCTGTAGGGAGGTTGACAAGTGACATCTCATTGTGATTCATTTTGTGTTTCACTGATTAATGAGGTTAAGCATCTTTTCCTATTAACATTTTTGTTGGCCACTTGTATTTCTCTTTGCTGAAGTACCTATCCAGGTCTTTTGTTTGTCATTTTCTTATTGATTTTAGAAGTAGTTTATATGTTCTGAATGCCACTCCTATGTCAGTTATTTATCTTTCAGATATTGTCTCCCAATTTGTGACTTGTCTTTATATTTTCTTTGTGATAATCCTTGTATAACACAAGGCCTTAAAGTAATTAAATTTACCCATTCTTTCCTTTATGGTCTTTGCTTTTTGTATCTAGTTTAAGAACTCCTTTACCATCATGGACATAAAGATATTCAACATTGTCTTCTGAAAGTTTTATAGTTCTTCATCTGTAAGTGAAACGGAGGTGGTGGGTGGCTAAAAAATAAACACACACACACACCAAGTTTTTGTTTGCTTTATGTATGCTTCATAATTTTCTTGTAAGTTTGTTTTTCCTGAAGTTGTATTCTTCTTCAGGTTTTTCCCCCCACTGAGAGAAGAAACAGTACCTTCGTCACCATGTTCTTAAAATTGTGAGGTTCTTAACCAGTTTGTCTGTTGCTGAAATCAATTTCATTATTTTTCCTGAGGATATTCTTCTTTCTGTTCCTATCTGGTTAGGCGGCTGCTAGGACTGTTGCACAGAAGTCAGTCTAAGACTCCTGGTTAAATCCACTTTTTTTTTTTTTTTGCCCATCTTTCTCTTAGTCATCACTTTAACTTCATTGGAGTACATACTCAGCTTCCCTTAGAAAGGTCATATAAAAGATACATTTTCTGAGTTCTGCAAGTCTAAATGGCTTTTTAAAAATTTTTAAATTCACAGTCTGAGGATAGAATTCTAAATTCAAAACAATGTTTCCTGATATGATGCATCATTGATTGTTATATAATCTTAAAATATTGGTTTCTTCCACTTCTTTTATACTTTACTAGTCTGGGAAATGTACCAAAAGACGCCACTGTTAAATATTTTATGACTTTAAAAAATGCTTACTGTTTTTGTTTTAGAAAAGTTTCTTGGTTGAGGCAAAATCCCAGTTGTAGTGTTAGAGAATTGGTGTCAGAAAGCCTCTAAAACCAAGGCTTTCAAGAGGGAACGCTAATTAACAATGCTGCTAATGTCCTTTACACAGTGGCTGACTTTATTTTTCTGGGCTCCAAAATCACTGCAGATGGTGACTGCAGGCATGAAATTAAAAGACGCTTGCTTCTTGGAAGGAAAGTTATGATCAACCTAGACAGCATATTAAAAAGCAGAGACATTACTTTGCTAACAAAGATCCATCTAGTCAAGGCTGTGGTTTTTCCTGTGCTCATGTATGGATGTGAGAGTTGGACTGTAAAGAAGGCTGAGCATCGAAGAATTGATGCTTTTGAACTGTGGTGTTGGAGAAGACTCTTGCGAGTCCCTTGGACTGCAAGGAGATCCAACCAGTCCATCCTAAAAGAGATCAGTCCTGGGAGTTCATTGGAGGGACTGATGCTGAAGCTGAAACTCCAATACTTTGGCCACCTGATGCGAAGAGCTGACTCATTGGAAAAGACCCTGATGCTGTGAAGGACTGGGGGCAGGAGGAAAAGGGGATGACAGAGGATGAGATGGCTGGATGGCATCACTGACTCAATGGACATGGGTTTGAGTGAACTCCGGGAGTTGGTGATGGACAGGGAGGCCTGGCATCCTGGGGTTCATGGGGTCACAAGGAGTCGGACACGACTGAGCGACTGAACTGAATGTCCTTGAATTAAAAGGAAAACATAATATATTTTGTATGCAATGCTTTCTAATGAACTCTTGAATAACACAAGGTCTTAAAATTAAATTTACACATCCTTTCCTTTATAGTCTTTGCTTTTTATGTCTAAGAACCCCTTCACTATCATGAGACAAAGATATTCAACACTGTCTTCTGAAAATTTTAGAGTTCTTCATCTCACTATAAGTGAAACAAGGAGGTGGTGGGTGTCTAAAAAATACACACACACAAAGTTTTTGTTTGCTTTATATTTACTTCATAATTTTTGTAGGTTTGTGTTTTTCCTGGAGTTTATATTGTTTTTCAGTTATTTTATTGAAATATAGTTGACCAACATTATTGTATGAGTTTCAGGTGTACTACATAGGGACTTCCCTGTAGCTCAAAGGGTAAAGAACATGCCTGCAATGCAGGAGACCAGGGTTTGATCCCTGGGTTTGGAAGTTCCTCTGGCAAAGGGAATGGTAATCTACTTCAGTATTCTTGCCTGGAGAATCCCATGGAAAGAGAAGCCTGGTGGGCTACAGTCCATGGGGTCACAAAGAGTCAAGCGCAACTGAGGGACTAACACACACACTCACAGTGATATGACATTTGTATACATCGTGAAATGGCCACTATAGTAAGTCTAGAAACCACCTGTTCCAAGACATTACAAGATTATTGACATATTCCTTACACAATCCTTGTACACATATTCCTTGTACACAATCCTTTTTAGTTTCAGGTGAAGTTTTCTCTCAAAATTGTTTTTCTTCCAAATATTGAAGGTATTGCTGCATCATCTTCCAGCTTCTTTCACCTGGTTGCTGAACCTCTGATTCTCATTGCCAGATGCATATGTATGTAGGTATTTATCTTTCTACCCACCTATCTACCTCTATGTGTATCTACCTGTCTATCTAACCATAATCTATCATCCATCTATCTATCTCCCTCCCTTCCTCTGTGCCTGGTGTGCTTGGTCGCTTCAGTCGCTTTGTGACCCCATAGACTGTATAGCCCGCCACCCCGCCAGGCTCCTCTGACCAGTGGATTCTCCCGGCAAGAATACTGGAGTGGGCTGCCATGCCCTCCGCCAGGGGATCTTCCCGACCCAGGGATCGAACCTGTGTCTCCCTCATTGCAGGCAGAATCTTGACCACTAGCGCCTCCTGGAAAGCCCCTCTCCCTCTCTGCTGCTGCTGCTGCTAAGTCGCTTCAGTCGTGTCCGACTCTCTGCGACCCTATAGACGGCAGCCCACCAGGCTCCTCTGCCCCTGGGATTCTCCAGGCAAGAATACTGGAGTGGGTTGCCATTTCCTTCTCCAATGCATGAAAGTGAAAAGTGAAAGTGAAGTCGCTCAGTCGTGTCTGACTCTTCGCGACCCCATGGACTGCAGCCCACCAGGCTCCTCCATCCATGGGATTTTCCAGGCAAGAGTACTGGAGTGGGTTGCCATTGCCTTCTCCGCCCCTCCCTCTCTCAGTTCAGTTGACTTCAGACGTGTCCGACTCTGCGAGCCCATGAATCGCAGCACGCCAGGCCTCCCTGTCCATCACCAACTCTCGGAGTTCACTCAGACTCACGTCCATTGAGTCAGTGATGCCATCCAGCCATCTCATCCTCTGTCATCCCTTTCTCCTCCTGTCCCCAATCCCTCCCAGCATCAGAGTCTTTTCCAATGAGTCAACTCTTCTCATGAGGTGGCCAAAGTATTGGAGTTTCAGCTTCAGCATCATTCTCTCCAAAGAAATCCCAGGGCTGATCTCCTTCAGAATGGACTGGTTGGATCTCCTTGCAGTCCAAGGGACTCTCAAGAGTCTTCTCCAACACCACAGTTCAAAACCATCAATTCTTCGGCGCTCAGCTTTCTTCACAGTCCAACTCTCACATCCATACATGACTACTGGAAAACCCATGGCCTTGACTAGACGGACCTTTGTTAGCAAAGTAATGTCTCTGCTTTTGAATATGCTATCTAGGTTGGTCATAACTTTTCTTCCAAGAAGTAAGCGTCTTTTAATTTCATGGCTGCAGTCACCATCTGCAGTGATTTTGGAGCCCCCCAAAATAAAGTCTGACACTGTTTCCACTGTTTCCCCGTCTATTTCCCATGAAGTGGATGGGACCAGATGCCATGATCTTCGTTTTCTGAATGTTGAGCTTTAAGCCAACTTTTTCACTCTCCGCTTTCACAATTCCTCTCCTTTCTTCTAGGTGGCGTTGCAGAGGAGGACAGAGCCGAGCGCGCCCCATCGGAGCAGGAGCGACTTCTCCAGGAGGGGGCGTAGCCCGTACGGGGCCAGGTCTCCGAGAGCCGTACGCAACGTCAGGGGCGGGAACGACTCTCGCCCCGCCCCCACCGTCGCCGGTGCCCTGTGATTGGAGGAAGGAGCCGTCACTTGGCAGGGCCGTTGGGGTAGGAGGAAGAGGGCCCCGGCCGAAGGTGACGCGGTGGCTGCGGAGGTGTGGGGAGCGGAGCGGGCGGTACGCGAGCGCGCGCTGCGGCAACATCTCGGGCGCTCTCCCTCAGCGGCCGCTCGGACGCTCTCCCTCAGCGGCCCCTTGGGCGCTCTCCCTCCGCCCTCTGCGGTGAATGGCGGCGGGATGGAACGCGAGGGGAGCGGCGGCAGCGGGGCGTCGGCCGGGCTCCTGCAGCAGATCCTCAGCCTGAAGCTGGTGCCGCGGGTGGGCAACGGGACGCTGTGCCCCAACTCCACCTCGCTCTGCTCCTTCCCAGGTACCGGCCGCCCCGCGGGCCCGCTGCGGGGCTGGTTTCCTGGTGGGAAGGGGTCGGCTCGGCCGGGAGCTGGGGGCGGCAGCCCTTCCGCCTCCCCCCGCCGCTCCGCCGCGGGCCGCTCGGGCGGGCCACCCCGATCCCCCGGGGGGCCCCGTCGGTGAGGGGAACTCGGCCCCCGCCCGAGCTCGTCCTGCTCTCTGGAGTTCCCAAACGCCCCGGCTTCAGGCGGGAACTCGGCAGCGCCCTGCTGGCGGCCGCCCCTCCTCGTCTGGGGCACGGGAGGCGGTCCTCGCCTCCTTTTGGCGGGCGGGGGCACTGGGTAACCCCAGCCCCTTTCGTCCGCCCCGGCCTCTGGGTTTTCGCGCCTCGGACGGCGCGTCGTCCCGGGCGGTCTGAGGGCCGTCGGTCCGAACTCAGGCACCCGCTGTGCGTAGGGTAGGTAGCCCAGCCTCTGCACCAGGAGGCTGGCTGCCGATCGCTGCCACCCACGTCCAGATCCACCCCCTCCGCCAGCCTCTCTTTCTAGGAATCCCTTTCTGGAGACCTGTTGCCGCGTCTCCCACTCCTGTGTTCGAGAACGTCGACACGGCGCCTTTCTGATTCTTATGCCACTTATCTCGGCTGGGCTTGAGAGCAGAGATTTTCAAACTTAGAAATCGAGATAGAAAGCTTTCGGGCTCGGAAAACTGAGAGGAGGAAAAAATACTTGGGAAGGCTGAAAATAAAGCCTTGGAGGGGAGAGTAGTGTTATGTGTTGGCCCTTTTAAAGACAAGAAGACTGAGATCAGGGGAGTTTGAAGGGTGAGGTTGGGCCCTCCAGCAAAGCTGACACATACTTCAACTCAGTAAACAATGCAAGAACCGGCCTGAGACCTGCAAAGGAAGTAAGTTTGGATTACTGCCTACAGTTAAAACTGGTAAACAAGGCACCTGTGATTTCTCATCCGCTGGGCAGCGACCGCCAGGCGCCATTCAGCGGACACCAGGGACTTGCTGTGTATTACCTTTCTAGTATTTTCCCCAACAGGTCTGTGAAGTAGTTAATAAGAAAAAAAAACGTTGAGACAGATGCAGGTGTTAGCTTGAAATCATGCCTATAATGATAATCTGGCAAAAGGTATCAGAAGAAACTAAGATCACATTTGACAATGACAACAGAAATATATGGCATTCTGGAGACCATGTCCAAAAAATGGAAATGTTCATGCAGTCTGAAGGCTCTGCTGGACCAGATTGGTCTATAACTTTTCTCGCAACTCTTTATTTGGAAAAATTTTAAACCTACTGAAATATTGAAATGATAGTGTAACAGATACCTATATACTTTTTACTTAGGTTCATTATTAATATTTCGATCCTTTTGCTTTCTGTCTAAAAATATATATGCATGTGCATAATGTGTTTACTTTCTGCATAAAAGAGAAAGGAGGTTACCCAAATAGTGGCACTTAACAGCTAATGCTTTATAGCATGTATCATTTAAAATGAGGACATTTTCTGCCACAGCCTAGAAAACCATATTGCACTGGAATGTGTTAACGCATTTAACATCCGTAGAATATTACCTAATATATAGGCCTTATTGAAAGATACTCAGTTGTTTGAATAATGCCATTTATACCTTTCTTAAAAAATTCCAGGATCCAGTCAAGGGTTACATGTAGGATATTGTTGTCTTTTCAGTCTTGTTGAATCCAGAATAGTTCCTCCATCTTTCTTTCAGTTTCTTGAGACTAACATTTTTGAAAACCAGGCCAACTGTTCCATAGACTGTCCCACAGTCTAAGTTATCTGATTATTTCTTCATGATTAGATTCAGATTAAACATTTTTGATCAGGATGCTACCTACATAGGTGATGTACACTTCCCAGAGCACCACATTAGGAGACATTTAATGTCATTTGTCCCTTTATTGATAACACTAAGTTTAATCAGTTGGTGAAGATGGTGTTTATCAGATCTCTCCACCGTAAGGTTACCGTAATCAATAAGTCATATGTGAGGTGATATTATGAAACTGAACATTTTGTTCAGTCTGGCTTTTAGTTGCCTCTTCTTTTAAAAAAAAGATTGAGGTAAGTGGATTTGGGAGGATAGTTTTACTATGTTATAGTAGAGAATCTGTAGCTAAGCATATTGTTTTCCTTTCAGGAACTGTTCTGAAATATTAAACTGCAGTCTGTACTTGAGTTTATGGGTACTGCAGTGGATATATAACCTGGGGGTAGCGATCACCATGGATCATTCACTCAAGATGTATTTACTGATCAAGTGCAGACTCTGGGCTGGAGTTATAAACATGCATGAGATACAGCCCATGGACACAAGCTGATTGGAATGTGATGAGTAAACACACGGGGTGAATATGTAACCTCCCTGTTGTGTCTCTTCTTTAGCTGGAATGATGGATTCAATAGGTACATGAGGCACCAAAACCTGCTGACAGTGAATCTCATTCATTGTCCTGATTCTGGAATTGTTTCTATTTTGGCCCCACAGAAAAGGTTACTTGCATTTTATGCCAACTCAATATGGCAAAGTCATTGCTCTGAAATACTCTGTGGTTTATCACTGTCAGGAAGCTTTGAATTGATTTTTTTAAACCTGCATTTGCAATTTAGACCTTTAGGTTTCTGCCTAACCCTTCTTATTCCAAGTAGTTCAGATTTCTTTGGTGGTCATTTTTAACAAATCTGAATGCTGAGAAAGCAAATTATTCTCCCACCTTGTATCAGGAATAAAATTCACTTTCTAAAGGGACGAATCTCAGTATATTAATACTTTCAATATCAAAGTATATCTTCCCCCCTCTCTCTTTTGTTTTTGGCTACGCCACACGGCTTGTGGGAATTTAGTTCTCGGACTCGGGGATCAAACCTGGACCCTCAGTAGTGAGAGCATAGAGTCCTAGCTGCTGGAGCCCAAGGGATTCCCCAGAGTGTACCTTCTGATAAACTAAAACCCACTGATGTTTTAGTTGTGCCATTGCTGGGATCAAGGATACGTTACACTTGGATCAGTCATTTACTCATTCGGTCTGCAGATTTACTCAGTGTCTATTGTGTGTCTCTTGTTTTCTAGGCACCAAGTAAAGGTGTGTTAGTGAACAAAACAAAAGAACTTTCATTCTAAAGGGGAAAGAGAAAACAAAACTTAAAAGTACGGAGAGGAGGGACTTCCCTGGCAGCCCAGCACTTCCAGTGCAGGGGGCTTGGGCTCAGTCCCTGGTCAGGGCTGAGACCACACATGCCTTGCGATACGGCAAAATGAACAAAATATGAAATGGAGCAGACAGTGTGAGTGCAAGACTGGGCAGGGGGATGGTTAGTGGCAGGTCTTGTGTGTTGAGCGGAATGCTTGTCTTACGTAAGGTCATGAGGAAGCCCTCTAAGATGATGCCGTCGGAGGTGAAATCTGAAAGGGAATGAGGAACAGCCACGCAGTTGTCCGGAGACGGGCATTCTGGGCCAGAGGCAGCAGGTGCAGAGGCCCTGGGACAGGAGCTCGCTGCAGCAACGTGAAGGAGGCCGGTGCAGTGGGAGGGGCGGTGTGGGCACGGGGGCAGGGGGTGAGGTCAGATTCCCCAAAGTCGTGTTCGAGGGGTTTTGAGCAGAGGAAGGATGATCTGATTCACTTTTTTTTTTCATGTATACAATTTAATGATTTTTTGCCGAGTTTGCAATCATCACAAAAAACAACTTGAGAATGTGGTCATCACTCCCACAAGAAACCTTGTCCCCATTATCACTGACTTTCTGGTTTTGTGTGGAGAATAGATGAAAGGCCAGATCAGGGCAGATAAGAGCTAGCCGAGGCTAGGGCCAAGAGACCATTAAGGTTAAGGCAGGCCAGAAGGGCCCATTCAGGAACCAGGGATAAGTGGGCAGTTAGGCAGTGGCCTCGGGAGATAGGTGGCAGGCTACCGTTGATAGTGCTGGTGGGCCAGTCCTCCTTGTTAGGAGAGCAAGGGTACCTCGAAAGAACTCAGTTTCCCTTTACTCTCGCACTGCCCCTGCGCTCACAGCACTTCTGGCGCCCGATGTCGTTTTTCTGCACACCGAGCAGTGTCCTGCAGCTCAGTTCCGTTCTGACACTGTCTGCTTGGAGCTGGCTTCCAGTCCCACAGGTTAAAGGCCCAGATGCACAAGACTGCCCCAACCCCCCACTTCAGATGCCAGTCAAAGTGGAGGTTTTCACATGTGCTTCTGACCAGCTAAGGTTCCCATGCCGTCCTTCTCGTTCAAGTAAAAATGCTAGAGCAGCTTACAGAATTCAGGAAAACAGTTTACTTACTAGGTGACTGATATGTTCCCGAAGATGTTAAAGGATGGAAATGAACACCACATAAAGAGATAGGCAGGGTGAAGTCTGGAAAGGTCTCTGAGCACAGGAGCTTCTGTTCCTGTGGAGCTGGGGTGGCTCACCCTCCCAGCACATAGGTGTCTTCACCAGCCCAGAAACTCTCTGCCCTCCGTACTTTTGAAATATCTATGGAGGCTTCATCACTTAGGCATGACCGATTATTAACTTGCTTCTAGCCCCCTCCTCTCTCCTGAGAATGGAGAGTGGGGCTGAAGCTTCCAAGCTTGCAATCATAGCCTGGCCTTTCTGGTGACCAGCACCCATCAAGGAGCCCACCAAGAGTTGCCTTATGAGAACAAAAGGCACTCCTGGAAATCCCAAGGAATTTAGGAGCTCTTCCTCAGGAATCAGGGTCATAGATTAAGTCTTAGAAAAAAAGATTTTCTTAGCACCATTATCTTAAAGGGTTTTTGGCGTCGGGAGTAGAGACCAGATATATTTGTATTAGTATTTCACAAGGAAACAGATGGATCCCCTGGCAGGTAGGTGGGGGTGGGTAAGAGAAGGATCTCACAGTGGGCAGTGTGGACGGAAGCAGGCCGATGGGCACTTAGCATCTAGGCAGGCCAGCGCAGAGTTGCAGGACTGGGGTGGTCAACTTGGAACCCCAGCTACAGAGGCACAGTTGTTTGACCTGGAACGTAACGCACAGCGGGGCAAGCTGAAAGGACGGCTGGGTGCCAGGCCTAACTCTGCCCACTTGTTCTGTGCTGTTTCTGCTGATTGGGGCCAGTTTGGTCTTGAGCCGTTGCTCGGAAGTGAGGGGGCTCGACTGTGGCAGCTAGAAAGCCAGGGAGCACAGAATTTCCCCCCAAGAGGTCTGCTGTGTGACGTTTCTGTTTAACTCAAACTGAACAATATGCTTAAAGATACAGACACTCTCTTGGCAGGGATCTTTGTCTTTTTAAAATTTCTATTCTTGTTCATTGATGTGCCTGACATATGGAATGGGCTAAGTATTTGCTGAATTAATGAACTCTTGGTACTGGTATTAGCTTGCTGTGGCTACTGAAACAACTCACCACAAATTTAGTGGCTTAAAACAACACAGATTTATTAGTCTTGGAGGTCAGAAGTCCAGATGAGTCAGCAGAGCCATCTTCCTTCTGAAGGCTCTAAGGAGAATTTGTTTTCGTGTCTTTTCCAGCTGCTAGAGGTCACCGCATCCTTTGGCTTCTGGCACCTTCCTCCATCTTTAAAGCCAGCAGCACAACATCTTCAGATCTCTTTGACTCTGACTCTCTTCCAGAGACCCTTGATTACAGTAGGCCCACCTATAAAATCCAAGATACTCCGCCCCCCCCCACCCCTGCCTATTGCAAGATGTCTAATCTCATCACACCTGCACACTCCCTTTTGTTATGTCAGGTCACATTTTCATAGGCTCTGGGGTTGAGGATGTGGGCATCTTTGGGGCCTCTTCTGCCACCAGTGCTTAGTCTGGTTTCCCCTTATAACATTTATTTCAGGTTAATAACCTGACTTGTTCTTCGCCGTGGGGAAATGATGTGACCTTAGCTGCTACAGTAAACAAAGTTGAAGATAGTGCACTCTGTGTGAAGCAGTGAACAAGGAAATACTGTAAAATAGGTGGACAAGGATGTCTGACAGTGTATAGAGCCAGGGAAGTGAAAAGTGCCATACGATCAATAAATAGCTGTGACATAGATGGCAGATGAAGGCGCAGTATTAACGGTGTATCACTTAGCTTTTTAAAAGTGTTTTATTGATTGAGGTTTGCCCTAGCTATTCGTGTTCTGTATTACTTTCATCCTCTGAAAGTGTTTTATAAATTGTACTGTTCATCTAATATGATAAAGCCTTTCTTTCCTACTTGGAGTGACTTAAGTGACGCTATATAAAATATGGAGGCAGTGGGGGAGCGAATGGACGTGACTTAGGGCTGTATGTAGGAGGGGGCACACTGCTCCTCCCCCTCAGAGACTCATGGAGGAGCCGACTTGCTGCACCAGATCCTGTTTGCACACATGCCTTTCAGCTTTTAGAAAAGTCGAGTTGCTAGCCCAGCAAGCCTCCTTGCTCCAGGGTAGTGGGAACAGGGGAGCGTTGGTGTCTGCCAGGGCTGCTGGAACAAAGCACCATGGACCAAGTGGCTTAACCAACAGAGGTGGAGATTGGAAGTGCAAGATGAGGGTGCCAGTACGGTCAGGCTGAGGGCCCTCCTGGGCCATCTTGATACGTCCTCACTCGATGGGGAGAGAAAGAGTAGGAGAGGCACAGAGAGAGATCGCTCTTCCTCTTGTAAGTCCGTGGTCCTGTCGGATTAGGGCTTCCACACATAAGTTGGGTAGCATACCCGAGTGTCCAGACACACTTTTATTGAAGTTACGAACTTCCTCTGTCTCTGGAAGATTAAAGCTTCCCCCCACTTCACTGCCCACGTGGTTCACCGCAGCCAGTGAGGAGCTGTGCTCTAGCAGGCCCTTGAGTCGCTGTGGTGAGCAGTGCTGTCTCTAAAACCTGGGGGGCTCCAGTGGAAGCCCCGTGATGGCAAGGCCATCAGCTGGGCGGCAGAGTCCCTAAGCTCCTGGAGGCAGGTTTGTGTCCCATTTGTCCACGCCCGGGCACTGCCATTCCCGAGTCCTCACAGAGCTTTGTGCACACCAGGGGTGTAATGGCAGCCAGAGTCTCTTAGGTGACTTGGGGAGGAGCTGCTGAGGACTCGGGGATTAAAGATGGGGTTGCTGCTTAGCAGGGAGCTGCCTGGCGCTGTTTCCTGGGTTGGGGATGGTGGCAGTGGATGGTGTCTAAGGAGGCCCCAGTGGGAGATGCCAGCGTGCAGCAGGGCCCGGGCTGGAGGGGCAGATGGGGAGGGTGGCACCTCTCGGGGAGCGGTGTGCGCACCAGCCTCTGCAGCCTCTGGAGCTGCCGCCGCCGAGGAGAGAGGTCAGGCATTTGTGCATGGCGCCCTGTCAGTGGTGCTTACACTTGTCCTTGTGAAAGGGAAATCACGTAAGTGAATTTCCAAATCTGGGTGAACTTTTTCTTCAGTGTTTGGGAGTAGGGGTAGCTTGTCAGGAGTCAGCCAACCTTTTCTGTAAAGGGCCGGATTATACATATTTTAGGCTTTGCAGGCCCTATGGTCTCTGTTACTGCTCCAGCCCTACTCTTGGAGCTTGAAAGCACATAGACAAGACTTAAATCAACGGGCATGGCTATGTTCCGCTAAGACTTTCCGTGCAAAAACGGGGTGGCCGCAGTTTAGTGATCCCTCCAAAATCGTCAGTGTTTGGATATTTGACTGATGAACTGCCACTGGAACGGAATCATTTTAAAATTGAAATAACCGAGTATAATGACCGCGCCTTTGTAATGACTGCCCTGGGGAAGCTGGTGACGTCGACCTTTCTTTGCTTTCCCTTGCAGAGATGTGGTATGGTGTGTTCCTGTGGGCACTGGTGTCTTCTCTCTTCTTTCACGTCCCTGCTGGATTACTGGCCCTCTTCACCCTCAGACATCACAAATATGGTAGGTTCATGTCTGTAAGCATCCTGTTGATGGGCATCGTGGGACCAATTACTGCTGGAATCTTGACAAGTATGTTAGACGTTTAAAATACAGTCGAAACATTTCATATGAATAGTCAGTTAACTTTAGGAGCCGTTTTAGAAAGTGTCTGAGTGGGATAAAGAAGCGCGCTCTTTGTGTGCAGGCCCTGTGTTTTATATACTGTTCTCTTCTCGCCTCAGTCCCCTCTTACTTGGCTAACATCTTTGACTTCCTGAGTCAGATTCTGTCTCATGGCTTTAGGGAAGCCACTTTAAGCTTTGTGAGATATGTCTTGTGATCTTGACCACTATCAAGATAATATTTGGCTTTTTAGAAGCTACTTCTCTCCTTTCTCTTCAGCTGTCACTTCACTGATTTGCAGCATTGCAATCTGGTTGACAAATTACCTCCCTTCATCCTGGTGTAGGTATTTTAAGGATGGAGGAAATTTTGTTTAGAAAAGTGCCTTTTTTTTTTTCTCTTAGGACTTTCTGAGTAAGAGTTTGAGCAACATTCATAATTATACATTATTTTTATCTGTGTGGTGTCTTTTGGGTGGGGGTGCAGCTTTTGTTCATGTCACAGGGATGAGAATATTTTTAAGCTCATAACAAAATAAAAATAGCATGTATATTTTATATAAATTAAAATTTATAAGAAAGCAAAACCAAAAATCCTCCATTACTGTATTCCTACGTGATAACCACAGTTTGCATATCGTTATATGCTTTCAGACTTTTTTCTTGGTTTATGTAATTTTTTTTTTCACTGTGATTTTAAACTTTGAACTTCAAGCAGAAATTCCCCTGTCTCTTTGACTTTAGGGGTTTTTTTTGGGACAAGGTGGCCTAGTTTCTCGTGTTCTGTAGATGCTGAAACCTTTGTGATAAGGCAGTGGGGAGGCTAATTTTCTCCTGTCTGCATTAAGGAGTTTCCATAACTGGCCTTAAACAATATTTTTAACTATATCGCCTACTGCTATCTTTAGAGAGCCTCTGCTGTAGTTTTCTTACTGGATTATTAGCCCCCAGGACCTGTTTTAGATTTCTCATTGGTAAAATAGCAATGCTGTGTGATGACTAAATGAAATTATGTGTGTATATAAAACATAGGATATCTAACACGTAGTAACTGTATCCTTCTTTGACTCTAGTGCGTACAGTCGATTCCCTTCCCATTTGCTGCTCCTTCTGGTTTGCTTTTAGCTATCTTCGCTTCATCATCCAAATCCCACTTTGGGGCCCAGTTCAAGTTCTTTAAGCTTCTTCTGACCCAACCCACTTTTTTTGGAGATAAATTACAAAGAGGCCCAATGGAGCACTGCCTCTCAGATGGCAGTATTAATAGCACAGGGTGCGTGCACTGCCAGTAGGGCTGGTCTTTCTTCTCCTTCAGATATGTTAATATACCATCACATCACTTTGGCACAAGGTGTTGACACTTGATCGAAACAGTATATATCGTCCTGCATTACTCAAAATCTGTTCCGTGCTTGTGCTTTCTGTCCTATGTCCCCAGCCATATTCTCTGACCAAGGAGAATACTGTTTGGAGCATTTTGGGGTGGCTCAGGAGAAGATTATCTGGGAACTTTGGATCTGTTCTTTTCAAATGAATGAATTCTTGACTTTTCTTAGTATAATGCTGAGTCCCTGTGAGCAATTCAGGGTACCTGAGTAGAAACAGATATCTGTTTGTTCTGTTTATTCAGTTTGTAGGAAGTTATAGTGACCAACAGAATGACATGGGAAATAGAAAGGAATCCCAGAGTATCCCTCACCTCAAGCCCTTTGAATGAGTAGCAACTTGATGGGCTTAGGGTCCTGCTCTCTTCCTTTCTTCCTTCTTTTTTTTCTTTTTTTTGCTGTGCCACACAGCTTGTGGTATCTTAGTTCCCAAACCGGGGATTGAACCCCAGGCCACATCAGTGGACCATCTGGGCATTCAGGGCATTTCCTCCATCCATTTCTTGACGCGAACTCTGAGTATAGTACAAGAGGGAGTGGGGTTTCCCTGTGACTGCTCCTGAAATATTTCTTGCTCAGCCTCATGCAGAGGATTTTCTATCATTTATTGCCAAGAATTTGTTAGGTTACATACCGGGGGAATAAGAAATGTTTTAAGTTTGTAATCGGGTTATGTGAATATTGCAGTCTTTGTGATTTTGGCTATGACTTCCAGGTGATTTTATTCAATATGTCTAGGAGACTTAGTTTGAAAGAGTCCCTTTTCTAAAAGCATTTGTTGGTGACTTGCAAACCATATAAGGAATACTTAAAACCACGAGTAGTTAGCAAAAAGAATAGGGAAAACAAAAACATTTCTGTAATGTTTAAATTTTAATGTAAAAAATTTAGATCATTCTTAGAGTTTTATTTTTTAATTTCTTTTATGTTTTTTCTACTTAGAGTTTTAAGTGCTATATTTTTCTGCTTATATTAAGCCCCCTCTCATTTTTTAACACACTTGAATTTTTGAACAGGTGCAGCAATTGCTGGAGTGTACCGAGCAGCAGGAAAGGAAATGATTCCGTTTGAAGCCCTTACCTTGGGGACTGGACAGACTTTTTGTGTCGTAGTGGTCTCCTTTTTACGGATTTTAGCTACTCTATAGCACATGCCCTTGTGCTATGATGGTGAATCAGTTTTATAGAATCCTCAAAAAGAATACATTATGGGATGTTTTCTCAGTTCTTCAAACCAAACGGTATGAAGAACAACACTTCAGTCCTTTCTTCAGTTGGAAGTTCCAGGAATTAAAGATCTTTTTGGACTCATTGTTCTCAACCAAAAAAAAAGTCCAGTTTCTTTTCTCCCTGTTTTTTATATATTCACATCAGGCGGTTTACAGGTGTGCCTTACCCAAGCCGTCAGCAGTGCTTCTGGGTTGGCACCCTTCACTCTGAGATTTACAGTGTCCTGTGAGAAAAAGGCAGCCTTGCACGTTTCAGAGAAACTGTAGAACATAGTGGTTTACTTCTGAGCACAGTAAACTGGACTGAAATCTTACCTGATCTAATCTTGATTAAAATTTGGCAAACCCTTGCCACATCTTCATGACAGTAAGTGCCAAGTAGGTTTTGGTTGAGCATAACGTTGAGAACAAATTTGGAGAAATAAAACACACACAAAACCTATAACTCAAGTAGTGGCTTCAGTTCCACTATTTAAATAAATAAAAGCTAACTCCTGAATGATGTGACATTTTATGAATAACTGTTTCGACCTCTGATTATTTTATATATTTTAAGATGTGTGAATTTCCTGCTTTGTACATTTTCTCAAAATAAGCTAGGTAATTGAGAATTTTTTCCACAGAACTCCTGTACCACCTTTTCCTATCACTTTATAGTCTTGATTTTATTTAGTTTAATTGGAAACACGCCCTATTAAATAGTTTGAATGGAAAATTCTCAGTCATGTTGATCAGGATACTCATTGGACATTGAGACACACACACAGAAAGATACTTTAAACATTCTGTTACCATTTTTTTAGTGACTTTGGTTTGCTCGTGGCTCTTAAAAAACTGTAAAAGTGCAGCTTTAACTGGAATTAGGAGTTATTGATTTCCTAGTCTTAATGTGGTTACCTAGTGGTGGGTCTTCAGCCCATTTTACAGTGCTGGGTATGACTCCCAGAAAGTGCCTAAAGTTTAATTTTCAGATATACCTTCCACTGTGCCCTTTATATTTCCTTTCAAGAGAATTTATATCCTTAAAGAAAATTAAATATCAGAGTTTTTTTAAAACCCAATTTTAGCTCTTTTAACTTTTCTTCTAATGCCTAGCTTTCTTTTTCATCTAAAGGCCTAAAAACTGTGACCTTCGAAAGAAAAAAGATTGCAAAAATTAAATATCTGACTTTATCCTTAACCACATAAACTGGTTTGTATGAAATACAATTGTTGTTATCTATTTTCAAAATAGTTTCTGGTAATTAAATATGACATTTTAAAGGGAAAGTTTTCATTATGAGTGTGAAGCTACCTGCCCATGAGGTCACGTGCAGTGCTGTTTGATTTAAGCAATGTGCACTCTGGCTTCTGATTAAAAATAGCCAGGAGAACCAATTTACTAGGGATGGGCACAGAGAAAAATTAAAAAGGGTCCCCAAAAGTAAGTGGACATTTTCTTTTAACTAATAGGCCATTAAACTACTTATCAAAATTACAGTGATAGATATACTCTAACGAGGTGAAAAATTGTAGGAGTTGTATACAGGCAAATATCCTTACAAATTCCCCAACAAGATTACTCTCCAATGCTCAAATCTTTCTTTCAAACAAATTTTTATGTCTTTAGCTCAGGACTCCATTATTTCAGTTCAATAGTTGGATTTTGAAAAGTAGCCCTTCAGCTTAAGAAATTTTCCTTCATCTCCACTGAAAGATGTCTCAGCATTCTCACCGAAAACATTCCTTTGGATAGAGTTTCACAAATTGAGTGTGGGCTAGTGGTCAGTGGGCTTCTCTCCCCAAATATTAAGTTTTCAACATATTGATCCATGACTTAAATGTTTGGTTGCTTCACTTCTAGAGCCAAAACACAAGAACTAATGCATTTTGAACGCTGTCTTTGTTTTCATCTGTTTCTTGTTTGATTATCCACTGTTTATCCGCTGTTTTTAAGAACTTCAAATATAAAATAGATTTCACATTATTGAATGTTTCATCCATCCCAGTATGTGAACATTCTGTGAATAAATGAATATAGACTTTATATAACTGAGCTTTGTGGCTTAAAATGTTTTCAGGAAGAAACTTTGAGTTATAAGGAATGTTTATTGTCCCTAAGGGTTTCTTTTTCTTTTTAATTTCTCATCTCAAATGCACAATTATTTGGGAGTGGTTGCTCAGATGAAAAAGTACTGGGATTTGTGTTGAACATTTTATTTTCTCACATAAAGCTTCTGAGACGTTTTGCCAACTCCTGACTTGCCTGGAGACATGTGAAACCACCCCTGCCCCAGCTATGCATCCACTTTTCTGTTAGTGGGAAGGAGAAACCCCCAACCATGAAAAGCTGATTTCTGGATTCTTTGAGTAAAGGTTTTAGGAGAAAAACATTTCATGTAAACTTAAATCCAATACAAATGAGTAATGAATATTCCAAGACAAAGGTGTCTCACTGTACTGTTTACTGATTCGGAACATTACCTAGGAAATGTCTGAACTAGGGAGATAAAGTTCATGCAAACAGTTATCTTTAAGCTCTTGTGTTTCCTAAGTCTTTAAAGTGTATGTTAGCTTTTGATTCCAAAAGCTGCTCTGGTTTGAATGAAGTTCTTAATACAACTGCAGTGCACACCAACCTTCCCTAGGAGATCATTTCCTGAAGTTGAAGTCCTGGTGCTGTCCACACGCAGAAGGTTCTGTGTACATGCGTTTCTGTTTTGTGCATTGTTTCCCTGCTTGTGGTAAAGTCAGCTTAACTTTTTGTATTAGATTATTTCACTAAATGCTGCAGTCAAACTGATCAAATCTTTGTACCACAGAAAGTTATTTAAATTTTATTTTTCTACTGAAATTTCTAATTCTGGTATAAATGTTTATCAATAAAGATTACTTTCAACTCTGAACTTGAACTGATTTTTCTTTTTCAGTGGCCAATGAATTTAAGCTTTTGTAATGAAGATTTCCACCTTAAGTGTGTTGGTTTCTTTTTTAGGCTTAGTACATAACATATCTATTTAACTGTATTTCCTTTATGTTCCGCTTACTAGTTTATGGTAAAATTCCTGTCCAGAGATCTGATTAAACACTACTTACATGTAAACTTGAGCCTTATTAACTTCACTTTCTGTGCTATATGTTACCATCAAAAGTTTTTGTACAGTTTCACACTGCGATGGCTAAAAACTGATAACCCTGTGTGATAAAAATGTATCATTTCAATAATCCACATGAAGAGGGTCTCCACGGTTGGTTCAGGATTCTGTGACATCATAAAACGTTTTCTGCCCTGCCATTTTCAGCAAATTGGATTGTCCCATTTGGGTAGCTTACCCCATGGTCACAAGGTAACTACTGACTTCCAGGCATTGCAGATGGACATACAGTGTGGCAGGAGACTAGCCATCCATTCTCTATTTTTTTTAAAAAAATTTAGGTATAACATACAGTAAAGTACACAAGTCTTAAATGTGTAGCTTAATGAATTTTTATGTATTTATACACTTAGGTGAAGTGGTAGTACTTCGGTCAAGATATAGAATGTTTCTAACACCCCAGACGGATGCAGAGCTCTGCAAGAAACCTCCAATATCTTATGTATCCCAACAGAAGATCTCTTCTGTTATCAAAAAGATGATTACTCACGGTTGGACAGTGGGAAGAGACTATGGGGAGAGGCTAAAGATGCTGAATTTGGCAGGAAGGGAAGGACCCCATAAATTATTGCCGACAATGTTGCAAAGAAGAATCCAATTCTGACTCTAGGTTGGAAACTGCTTCTTTGACTTGCTTTCCGTTGCTTTTGTCATTTAGTTCAGTCGCTCAGTCGTGTCCGACCCTTCCGACCCCATGGACTGCAGCACAGTTCAGCGCCTTCCCTGTCCAGCGCCAACTCCCGGGGTTTATTCAAACTCATGTCCATTGAGTTGGTGATGCCATCCAACCATCTCATCCTCTGTCCTCCCCTTCTCCTCCCGCATTCAATCTTTCCCAGCATCAGGGTCTTTTCCAATGAGTCAGTTCTTCGCATCAGGTGGCCAAAGTATTGGAGTTTCAGCATCAGTCCTTCCAATGAATATTCAGGACTGATTTCCTTTAGGATGGACTGGTTGGATCTCCTTTCAGTCCAAGGGACTCTCAAGAGTCTTCTCCAACATTTTTTTATAGCTTTCTTTTGTTTCTTTTGTTATTATACTCATACATAATAACCGCCTCAGAGGACCCTGCCCCTCTGCCTGACTATAAGCTCAAGTGCTTTTGTTCTGCTAATGGAGAGATAACCTGACCCTGCCCACCTGTGAATAGAAGAGATCAACACACCCCTTCCAAAGGCTGGCCATTCTCTCGGAGGTGTTTGCAAGACTGAAGACCCTTTCACTTTAGCTCCCCACTGCCTCTCCTTTATTCTGCCTTTTGACTTCAGTTCCTCATTGCTTCTTTCTCGCTGACTCAACGGAAGAACTTTGCATTCAGACCCCCTCAAGATGGTTGCTCTGAGGCGCTAGTCTGCCATCTTAGTCAGCTTTCCAAATGAAGCCACGTTCCTTGCCTCGACACTTCGTCTCTCGGACTCACTGTCCTGTCCTGCGGTGAGCAGAGGGAGCTTGGACTCGGTCACAACATGGTAAGAGTGAACCAGGAAACTTATAGGTGGTTGGGGTTTGTATTGTGGCCTATATTTGTCCAAAGGGATTGCTCAGTTTCAGCCTGTTTATTCTTGGTGGGATTATGTGCTGAAATCTTTAAATTTTTAAGTGGTATATTGGGTGTTCCCCACACTAACAAACATTGAACACCAGGAAGGGTGTTCAACAATTCAACTCAATTCTGACTCTACCCAGAAGTAGCACTCCACTCACCTCCAACCCCCCATCCTCAACCACCAACTCCAGACGTCAGTTGCGAGTCCAGGTTCTTCTGTGCTTCTGACTGATTGGCTATAAATTGGGCTCAATTAATTTGAGAGCGACTCACAGAACTCAGACATTTTACTTACTAGATCACTGGTTTATCATAAGGATTTAAATCAGGAACAGCCAGATGGAAGAGATGCACAGGGCAAGGTATGGGGCATGTGTGTGGTGCTTTGGTGCCCCTTCAAAGGGACAAAGTTCTCCCTGAATTTCCACATGTTGAACTGGGAAGTTCTCAACCCTGTTCTTTGCAGCTCTATGGAAATGTCATTACATATGCCTGATTCATTAAATCACTGGCCATTGAGGATAATGTATATTTCTTTAAAAGCATAATAGCGCAGCTGGTGACATTTAAATTCATGAAAAATGCTTTTCAAATCCAAAAGTGTATGTTTTTAAGCTCGATGAGAGCTGCTAACCAATTTTAGACCTCTTTACTAATAATTTGACAAATAGAAGACAGTTCCATCATTACCACTAAAGTGGTCAGAAACTTTGTGAGTCTGAACAAATGTATGGGATGCTTGTAAGCTCTAAAGAGGAGAGTGGGAGAAGTGGGGTGCGGGAGGAGAGTCTACTGAAGAATGCCAGGGTAGCATTTTCCCCAGACTGAGACTCCAAGGACGGGGCAAAAGGCTACATCCCAGTTAGTCACAAAATGACAAGCATTATATCTGGTTGTACTTCCATATGGATTAACTTGAAAGGATTCCTTGTGGATGATGTTTGAGTTCTTGAATACAGCCATTCCTTGTAATTACATCTGTGATGTTACCATGCACACTCAATCAGCAGAAATACAGGGCTGGGTTCTTGTGGGTCTCAGGTCATACCATTTTTGTCACCTGATCAGTACATAGCTTTGTTTTATGTATGTTTCTCTTCAAAGACACTGTATTTAATAAAACTTTCTTACAAATAATGATACATACTATTAATAATGAAACAATTACTTCAATGACAGCATTATTGTGTCATGTACAACACTGAGACTGTACTATTTTAACTCTAAGTCATACACACACAAAAACACAAGCTACACATAGAGTACACATACAGTAGACACATACTATATAGTGCACGTTAATGCAAATAAAGATTAAATGTTTAACATTTTGTAAAAATGTTACCTAACATCTTCCTGGTTGATGGAGCTGCAGGCTGAACAATGGCACAGTGCAAGTGTGGTCAAGCCTCTCCACCTTGGCTTACTCCACAAAAACAAGGGAGAGATTGGTGGCACTCATTCTGCAGATGAGGAAGAGGGTGGCAGGTTGGCATCTGTCAGTTCAACCTCAGAAGTTTGGCTCTCAGCACCTGTTGATGGAGTGGGCAATTTTTTCTCCCAAAATGACTCCAGAAATTACGTCGGCCCTGTCTGCTTAGCTTTTTGCCTGAAATGTCTCAGCATAGGGGGCAAACGCACAGGAAGTTAAGCGCTTAAATATGAGGCTTCGATCAAGCATAGGGTCACATTCTTCCATGTCACTGAAAATTTTTTCCAAAGCGGGGTTCCATTCGTTATTTTGACTGCTGTAAGTGGGACAATTTCTGGACTCTTCGGCTGACTTTCATCACCATTTTCATCATCATGTCTTGCTTTGCCATCTCATCCACATCTTCGTTGGTGGGTTCTATTGCTTTCTCTGCCAAAATTTCCTCCACATCTTCCTCAGGTCACCAAAGCCTTCACCTATTTGCATGTGGTATGCATTATGTTTTTGACACTGTTGTTTATACTTACTGCAGCACCTTCAAAGCCTTCGAAATTTTCCACGCAGTCTGGTCAAACATTTTTCCAACAGTAACTGATTGTCACCTGCTTGATGTTGCCAACATAATCCATCACCTCACGTGCAGTGACTGATTTCCGATAGTCCATCATGCTAGTTTCCTTGCTGGCTTTGAGAGCCTCCAGTCTTAACTATAAAGCTCACTTGTATACTATGACTTGAAGGCTTTCACTATGCCCTGATCCAGGGGCTGGATGAGAGGTAGCATTTGGGGGAATGAAAAGAGCTTCCACGTTGGAGTGGGCATTTTTTAGTTTTTCTCAGCAATGGACTGGGGCATCCAAAATTAACAAAATCTTCAAGGCAAGGTTTCTACCCTGGGGATAGTATTCAACTTCTAATATAATTCAGCTGTGGAACCAATCAGACACCTTCCACCCTTTTTGGTTCCACCTCCAATGCACCAGATATGTATGGTTCACGTTTTTCTCGTTAAGTGCTTGTGAACTTGAAGGTCTGTGCACCGGTAAGGGTTTGCACTTGGAGTCACCCTTGGCATTGGTGCACTTAAGTAGGGTTGCACAGTCCTGGAATGATTTAAAGCCCAGGCCGTTGGAGGCCATTCACATTACATAGGTTCTTTCGCCAACATTCTTGTAAAATAAGCCAGTTTCACCAGCGTTGAAAAACAGCTCTTCCACATACCCCTTTTCCTGTATAACATTTAGCAAGCATCGTTTGAATTCTTCCGCAGCCTTCTGATCTGCAGAACTTGCCTCAGCTGCAAGCTTAACATTATTGACAGCATATGGCCTTTTGAAATGTGCAACTGAGCCAGCGCTACAGAAGGGCTTCACATTTTTCTGACCCTGGGTAACATGACGGTAAACTTTTGACTTTCAGCCTCAACAATGCTGTCTACCAGACTTTTTTCATCAGTTTTATTGGTTGAATCCACAAATTGAGCCGCTTTTCCATCTTTTCCATAGCTGCCTCGCACACTATGAATGTCACTTTAGCACTTTACGGAGCAGCATCAGATACAGATTGGTGACTTTCATTTTCCTTGATGTACTGGATAGTTTATTCTTTAACACTGAGCTCACAGCCACAAAACATACCTGAATGAAGCTCTATCTAACCCAAGTATTTTCTCCATAAGGCACATCACAACCTTCTTGCACTTACAAACATTAGGAAGCACCCCAGCAATAAGCTTGTTACCGAGTGCAAGCTTGCTCTGCTCGCCGCACGATAGGTCAATGAGTCAGAGAGACGAAGTTTTGAGGCAAGGTCGGCAGACGGAGAAAATGGCAGGCTAGTGCATCAAAACAACCATCTTACTGGGATCTGGATACCAGATTCTTTTATAGATCAGAGAGAAAAGAAGCAATGAGGAACTAAAGTCACAAGGCAGAATAGAGGGAGATGCAGTGGGGAAGTAAAGGGAAAGGGTCTTCAGTCTTGTAAAACATCTCCAAGGGAATGTCCAGCCTTCAGAAGGGGTGTGCTAATCTCATATTCACAGGTGGGGCAGGGACTACCTCTCCTAGAGCCGAACAAAGGCACTTAAGTTTACAGTCAAGCAGAGAAGCAAGGTCCTCCAGGCAAGCCATTGAGTATGATTATAATAATAAAAGGAAGTCAAAGAAACTTTCCAACATGGAGTCAGAATTGGCTTCCTCCCTGCAACACACCCAGGGGTCATTTTAAACAGCGAAATCACCGACAGTAAGCACATCGATGAAAAAAAAAAGGAAACGCGGCACTAAACAGACTGGGAAGACGATACTTATTTACACTAAGAGGGCTGAAGCAAGACAGCAAATTGTCTGCCTGCAACCTCACCTACAACCCACCACTGGTTAACTCAGTATTTTCACTCTCTGAGCATATCGGGGGAAATAACCCCAGAAAGCACCGTGAATATTGATTTGGGGGGGTGTGTGTGTGACTATTTTAACAACTAAGCGAATTCAATTATATCAACCAGTGACTAACGAAGGGCAACTGTGTTCCCACGGGCAAAACCAATTTTCCTTAAGCAGGTACACTAAATCAAAGCCGCTGAGCTCTGAAGACTACAAGTCCCAGCATGCACCGCTCCAGGACGAAGCCCGCATTCCGCCGACCGCCATATAAGCGTCAGGCCCGCGGCTTCGGCCCGGAAGTGGTGCTTCTCGACCTAGCGCCGTTTCTGCGTGTGCGCACGCGCCGCCGGAGCCGCCGCCATCCCCCGTCGCCTCCGCGCACTCCGCGTTTCTACGGTCTCTCCCTGGAGCTTTGCCGTTGGAGGCGGTTGCTGAGGCACCGTAGGCCCCGCGCGGCAGCAGTATGGAGGAGTTTAAGTCCGAGGATTTCTCCGTCTCGAAGGAGGACGAGGACTACGCGCCGTCGGGTGAGCACTCCTCCTGAGGCGAGAGGCGACTTGCCCCGCCCCCGCCTCGCTTGAGGCTCGCTTTGCAGGCGTTTGTGGGCCCGGTGGGAGGGTGGCGTGGTTCTCAAGCGGCCCTGAGCGCGCACCGCGCGGCCGGGTGGCCCCAGTTAGCGGACCGGCGCCTTTCCCGCGGCTGATTGTCTGGGCCGTGTTCGGCCGACGCCCCCTCTCAGAGGGCGGGAACCCGCAGGTGAGCTCGACCGTTAGTGGTGGTTCGGTATCGCGTACCCTCAGCAACCCTGAACGCTTCGGAAAGGCCATCTTACGCAGACCTTCCGTCCCCAGGGAATTGCTAGCATCACGACCCCGATACATCATTTTCTGTCCTCAAAAGAGAGAGGGTGGTTAAAAGTTAACATAATGATGTCTTTTGCTTCTTTGCAGTCTCAGTATTCAGCCCTTCTTAGACCTTTGTTTTCTTGTTTTACTATGTTGTCCACATCTTGGCGCTCTGTGCGCCACGCAAACAGAAAATAGGCGCACGAGTTTTGGAGGAAAAGGAAAGAGTGGCTTTGTTACTTTGCCAGGCAAAGGGTTAGGGCAACACGGTAGGCTAGCGCGTCAAGAACTGTGCCCCTCTCCCTGGTGAGTACGGAAAGGTCGTATAGTCAGGCAGGAGTTAGTGATAAAGGATCAAGGCAGTAACCGTCTAGTATTCTTCTGCAAAGTTTCAAAAAGGTTGCTGGCGAGATTAGGGTGTGGTCCAGTTTGTCAATGGTGGCGAGCTTTTCTGGTCCTTTAATCTTGCCTCAAGTGGTTTCTTTGCTGTTCCTGCTTTGAATAGCAAGTGTTCTGCTGTTTGGAAATGAGGGAAGGTCCTGGAGACCGGAGTCTTGCCTATAAGAAATAGGGGACAAAAAGGCCTCTGTGCCCAGGAGTCCCTAACGGGCCTGCTCGGCAACATGTATAGGCTTCAGACCAAAATGTTACCCATACCTACCCCTCCTGGATCCTGCCCGTTCCCTAGACTCCCACATCTCATTAGAAGTATCTGCTCGCACAGTTGCACTGGGTCAAACAAGATTAAAAAAAAGCCTGGAGAGTTGTCCTTGTTCACATTCTTTTGGTCGAGCCAATCATTACATTCAGTTTGAGGCTACAGCGAGGATGAATTTCTGATCAGTCCGTCACCAGTGTGGCTCTTACTGAGTTACCATTATCGACTAAGACTTGACACAGTTTCCCCGCTCCGTTCCTGTGTTAGATTCTTGCCCGCCAACACTGCGTGCTAAGGTCCCACTCTTTGTGACCCTAGGGACTGAGGGCCCGTCAGACTCCTCTCTCCATGGGATTCTCCAGGCCAGAATACTTGAGAAGGTTGCCATGCTCTCTCCTCCAGGGGGTCTTCCCATCCCAGGGATGGAACCCCCGTCTCCTGCGTCTCTTGCATTGGCATGCAGTTTCCTTACCATTAGCGCCATCTGGGAAGCTCTTTAAATATCAGCATGATTATTTGAAAATTAGTGTTCATTGTAATCAGTTACCATGCACCTCCTTAGAAATAGTCAAATATTTCTAAAAGAATTATTTTGAAACTGAACCATTTCCATCACTTATCCCTTTCCGTTCTCCACTGAAGAAACTGCTTTCTTCTTTTAAAATTTGGTATTTCCATCATCTGCTGACTTAACCCATTCATGTTAGGTCTTCCTTTAACATCTCCTTGAGTCTTTCCCCTCTCTGCCAACACACACTTTTTCACCTTCAGACCCTTCCCACTTCCCCAGCCTGCCAATGTTCCTATGTCAATTTGGGTTAGACTGTTATTAATATTAAGTGTTTTTTTTTGTAATGACTTTGAACATCATGTGACTGAACCATCTGGTATATGCAGTTACTGCTTTTCCTGCACTAGTTTTCTCTGGAGTTAATAATTGCCATTTTGTTGTTTAGTCATCTATGTACTTACTACTGATTTGATCCTAAATGCTCAAAATTGTTTAAATTACCTCCCAACGTATTTAGATTTATTAGATAATCATTCGCTATTTTGAAGTCCGCCTTTGTCTTCTCATCTGCTCCAATTTGTCTTGGTTTTATAATCTTTAAACCTAAAATCTTCCATCTTGACCACTACTTTGGATGTTTTGTTTATGTCCCTTTTCTCTTAGACTCCCTGTTCTCTTGGGTCCCATGGTGTCTTTTTTCTTGGTGTGTTCCACCAAAATAGAATAAATCCTCAAATAACTTCTTGAAGAAAGATGCATGTTAGAAACTATTTTTTTTTTGAGACCATGACTATCTAAAAATAACCAGGTGACCCTCAGGCATGATTAATAGTTTGGTATGGAATTCTGTATTCTATAATTTTTTATCTGAATTTTGAAGGTACTTCTCCATTATTTTCTAAGTTTCCAGTGCTTTTATTAAAAAAAGCTTGTTGCTAGTTTTTACTCATTTACATAAAATTTGTCTCTGGACTCTGATAGAATCTTGTTTTTGTTCCTTCTGTACCTTTTAAAATTTAGGGGGGACAATTTTCTTCATTTTATTTTTTTGGAATCATCATTATTTGTATGTTGACTCTTGCTACACCTTATGGACTGGTGCTTCTGTTGTTTTTTCTCTTTGCATAAACTGTCCATCAGTTTCTTCTCTGTGCAGCCTGGCACTGGGGTTGGCCTGGTGGGCTCCTCTTTGCACAGTGACTTTGAGGTTCTTAGAGGAGGTGTTGGGAGCAGTCACAGCACAGTACAATTGGTCGCATGTCAGCAACCCTTCAGCTGTTTGACACTGTAGACCAGAAACTTCCAGAAGCCACTGGGGAGTGTGTGCTTTGTTTTCTTGTTGTCCTCATAACCGGGGTTGGGCATCAAGATATTTTTAATTTTGAAAAAAAAATATTTTTTTTAACTTTTAAATAGCATCATGTTCTGTTTCATGAGTGGAGCATCTTATTGCTCTATGGATATTAGGTACGCTTTGGGCTTCTCACCGTCTGAGATGGCCCACACTCTGTAGGTGTTTCTGCCATGACTGCGCTCACTTGCCGAGGTGACTCCATCCCCTGGGGCCACTTTGGCCTTTGGAGACAGTCAGCGTTCTGTGTATGGAATGTATATCTCTCTAAATACATCTACTTATCTATCAAATAATAATGATAATAATGTTCTAAATATTTCTTTTAACGTACGTACAGTAAAATTCACTCTTAGAGTATTCTGTGATTTTTTTGACAAATGGTTATAGTTACGTAACCACGACTGAATTTAACAGTTCCAGGGTCACCTTACCCTTCCCTACCCCTGAAAATCATATTATCTATGTATAGAAAGTTTTATTTCCTCCTCTTCTGTAAGCATAGCTTTTATTTCTCTTGCTAGCCTATTGTACTTGGTACAGTTCCAGTGTGTATTGAATAGGAGTGGTGAGTGTGGACATTCTTGCCTTGTTCCCAATTGTAAGGAGAAAGCATGAGTGTTTCACCATTCAGTATAATGTTACCTTCAGGTTTTTCATAGATGCCTTAAGCACTTCACATTGTTGCGTGCTTCGGTTCATGGGGTTGCAAAGAGTTGGATACGACTGAGCAACTGAACTGATTACTTAGTCACATTACCAGGTCTGTGTAATTATGCAGATTTTTTGCTTTTCTAAAACATTTTACAAATGAAGAGACTGAGGCACCCAAAGTTACTCAGCTAGATTAGATGGGCTGGGATTTGAATCCTGGCAGTCTGTGTATACTGCCCCTCAGGCCTTATGGAATTAAAGAATTCCCTCTATTCTTTATTTGCTGAGAGGTGAATTTTGTCAGCTGCTTTTTCACCATCTATTGCTCGTGTGGTATTTCTTTTTTTTATCTGTTACTGTGGTTGATTTTAAATTCATCTCACCCCACCCGCATAAAACTTACTGGATGTAGTATTCTACATGACTGGATTTGGTTTGCTAAAATTTTGTTGAGAAGTTTTGTGTTTGTTTATAAGGAATATTGGTCCATAGTTTTCTGGTTAATTTCCTTGTCTGATTGGTATCAAATAATGCTAGCCTGATAAAATGAGGAAACAATCTGTTTCCTCTGAGTTTTTTATTCACCCTAGGTGTTTGTTTTGTTTGTTTTGGGCATTAACATGTTAGACACATTCTCTGATTTTTTTCAGTAATTCTTAGTTGTTTGATTCATGTTTAAGCATGGAGGACTGAAAAGGTGATGCAAGCTTTGAGTCTTTGGACAAGATTTGTTCATTTGCTATAAAAAGTGCTGAGGGCTTCCCTGGTGGCTCAGCGGTAAAGAATCTGCCTGCCAGTGCAGGAGACTGGAGTTCAGTCCCTGATGTGGGAAAATCCACATGCCCTGGAGCAACTGGGCCCAAATGCCAGCCTGTGCTCTAAAGCCGGGAGCCACATCTCCTGAAGCCTGGCACCCTGAAACCCGTGCTCTGCAGCGGAGAGGTCGCTGCGGAGAGAAGCTCGCACACCGCGGCTAGGGTAGCCCCTGCTCCCCACAACTTGAGAAAGCCCGTGCAGCAGCAAAGATGCAGCACAGCCAAAAATGAACAAAATAAAGTAAAAGAAAAGAATGCTGAATCACTACGCTGTCCCCTTGAAACTCGTATTGTTAATCAACTGTACTTCAGTTTTAAAAAGATTTGTTCATTTTGTGCTTTTTTTGTCTCTAGGGATGTTATTCTTACAGTAACCACATGGAATTTAATTGTAGTTTCTGTTACATAGTTTGAAATTTGCTTTTCTCTTATCAGTGCGATAGAGTGTCTTTTTTCATATTTGAGATCTAGAGCTACAAACATCTCTTTGAGCTGTCTGCAGCATTCACCCAGTTTCATGAAGAAAAATAAGCTTATGACAAAAATGCATGAACTTTGTTGAAAATTAGAAAATGCAGGCAATTAAACATAAAATCAGAATTACTACATCCCCACCACCTAGAGATTATCAGTATTGATTTCTTAGTGAAACCCGCTCTTATCTTTTTTCTATTTCCAAGTGTTATTAATGTTTGTTTTTTCCCTTACCTAAAATCGCACTTTTTTCATGTTTCTTTGTAGCCTGCTCTTTTCAGTGAACATTTCTCTCCCTGTCCATTTCAGTAAACTTTGAGCTCATCTAATATGCAAACTGTATTCAAGTTTTCCCTGTTGACTCAGAAATGGCGACAGCTTTTTGTTCAAATCCTGGTTGAGCTCCGGACTACTTGTGTCGTTCAGTGGTTGTGTCCTTTACACTTGTTTTACTCGAGCACACTCACGTTTCTGTAACACACATTGGCATAGAGACCAGGCGGTATGTCCTATGGAATTTTGTCTGGTTACTCCCTCATGGTATTAGGTGATTCCTTCATCCCTTGAACTTGCGTTAAATTCAAGTGAGTGAGTGAAAGTCGCTCAGTTCGTGTCCGACTCTTTCGACCCCATGGACTGTACAGTCCATGGAGTTCTCCAGGCCAGAATACTGGAGTGGGTAGCCTTTCCCTTCTCCAGGGGATCTTCCCAAGCCAGGAATCGAATCCAGGTTTCCTGCATTGTGGATGGATTCTTTACCAGCTGAGCCACAAAGGAAGCCCAAGAACACTGGATTGGGTAGCCTATCCCTTCTCCAGGAGATCTTCCTGACCCGGGAATCGAACTGGGGTATCTGCATTGCAGGCAGATTCTTTACCAACTGAGCTATCAGGGAAGCCCATGTTAAATTAGAAGTTAGATCTAAATGCTTGGTGGGTTCAAATAAAATAATTTTAGCTAAAAAAAAAAAAAAGTTCATAGCTGATGTGTGTGTTTCATAATGCATGATATCGGAAAACAAAATACCTGATTATTTCCCATAGTTGTGACTTCTGGATCAGGATGAAGAGAATTTGATCCTGAATTGTGTAATTATTTTTTCCCTTGGAACTGGAAAGTGTTTTGTGTTATATTAGGTTGGTGCAAACATAATTGCGGTTTCAGACTGAATTTTAAATCCTAACTAGGCTCAGACATCTCTATTAATCAAAATAGGAACCATTATAATCAACACATATTTTTGCCAACAACAAATAAGTTTGTTTATTCTTGTAGCATAACAATGTGTGCTTTGCGATTCAACGAATTCTTGAAAAGCATTTTCTGAATCCTGCTTGTTGTGGAAGCATTTTCCGTGCTAAAAGGTGTCAAGATGCTTGAAGTGGTAGTCAGTTGAAAAGAGATCAGGTAATGGCAGAGGAAACAAAACTTTGTAGGCTACTTCGTTCAGCTTTTGAAGCGTTTGTTGTGTGATGTGCAGTTGGGTATTGTCCTGGAGAAGAATCGGGCCCTTTCTCTTGACCAATGCTTGTTGCAGGCATTGCAGTTTTCGGTGCCTTTTATCGATTTGCTGAGCCTACTTCTCAGATGGAATAGTTTAGCCAGGATTCAGAAAGCTGCGGTGGATCATACTGGCCGCAGAGCACCAAACAGTGACCATGGCCTTTTTTGGGTGCATGTTTGGGAAGCTCCAAAGGGAGCTTTTTTGTCCAACCGCTGAGCTGGTCATTACCAGTTGTATATGATCCACTTTTCCCCGCAGGTCACAATCTAGTAGAGAAATGGTTCATTGTTGCGTAGAATAAGAGAAGATGACATTTCAAAAGGACGATTTTTTAAAATTTGTGGACAGCTTATGGCACCCACTTACTGACCTTTTTCACCTTTTCAATTTGCTTCAAATGCCAAATGACCACAGGTGGTCGACCTTGGGTTCTTAGGCAACTTCTGTAGTTTTAAGAGGATCGGCTTCAGTGATGGCTCTCAGTTGGTCCTTGTTAACTTCCGATGGCTGACTGATATCTCTCTTCAAGGTCTCCTTTGCAAAACTTCTTGAACCTCCACTGCCCAGATGTGTTGTTGATGTTGCGGGTTGTCTCCGCTGATTTACAACATTTTGAACTCAAGGAAATTGCTCGAATTTTCTCTTTCTGTAACATTTCCATAGTCTCAGTATAAAATGAACAGCAAGTAATAAGTCATTAGCAAAAAAAAAGAGAAATGTGCATTAAAATGATGTATAACATGACCACATTCATTTAATTTATTCCAAAATCAAATGCCAAATTTCAAATTACTTCTGCACTAACCTAATAATATACTTAATCATTAAAACTTAAATTGTCTTTTACCTGACATGATAATCTTTGGTTGAATTACTACCATCATTGTGGTGAAAGAGTGAGTCTCTTTCTAGTTTTGTGGTTCTTTTGCATTTATTGGTTGATGTTGTTGGGAAAGTGCAGCTTTTCCTGTCAGCTGGAGCAGGATGAATATTTAATTCATTTCTCTTAATTACCAGTTTTCAAAATTGGGAATAATCTTAATGGTAACGTAAAATGGTGCAAAGTATATTTTCCTATTTTTTTAAAATTTGTAATTAGCATAAAGGGGTAACAGGTTTTTCCCCCCCCCCAATCAATTCAATGTATTTCAGTAATAGTGATTCCTTTTAATGGTCTCGGCATCACTTTTGGCCACTAAAAGTTCTTTCAAACTAGATCTTATATCCTTTTAATGTGACCCATTATACCTAACTTCCTTGTTTTCTGGTACAGCAAAATTTCCCCATTTCACCTTGTGCTTTCCTTCCCTCAAATCCGAAGTTAGCTGTACTTTTTGGGGAACCCTTTTTGAGTAGAGTCATGAAAGAACACAATCTGAGCTTTAAAGAAATGCTCGTTGGTAGAGTGACATTGCTTCAGAGCTAGAAAATATTTACCTTATAAAATGTTAAGAGTTCGGAATTTTTTTCCATGTAATCGGGGCTTTTAAAGTTTTTTTTTTTAATTTTAATTTTTTTTAACACCAAAAACATTTTGTATTGGGGTATAGCCTATTAACAATGTTGTCATAGTTTCAGGTGAACAGTGAAGGGACTCAGCCATACATATACATATATTCATTCTCCTGGAAACCTTGCTGGTACATAACACTGCCATCCAGGCTGGCGCATAACGTTGAACAGAGTTCTGTGTGCTGTACAACAGATTTTTGTTGGTTATCCATTTTAAATACAGAAGTGTATACATAACCTTCCCAAAGTCCTTAACTATCCCTCCTCCAACCCCTGCAACCATGAGTTCATTTTTTAAGTCTGTGACTCTAAGAGTTCTGAATTTAAATTCAGCTTCAACATTTGTTTTCACTTAATTTATTTGATTTTATAATAGTGTCATTTCTGTTACTCTGAAGATCTGGATTCTTTAGCATTATTAGCATAACAGCTTCCTTCCTTTTATCTATATTATAAAATAAATAGTTTCAAAATAACAACACTGATGTTATTTCTCACAATATAACTTTTCTGGTCTTTCAGTTCAGTTCAGTCGCTCAGTTGTGTCGTGTCTGACTCTTCGCGACCCCATGAATGGCAACACGCCAGGCCTCCCTGTCCATCACCATCTCCTGGAGTTCACTCAGACTCACGTCCATCAAGTCGGTGATGCCATCCAGCCATCTCATCCTCTGTCATCTCCTTTTCCTCTTGCCCCCAATCCCTCCCAGCATCAGAGTCTTTTCCAATGAGTCAACTCTTCTCATGAGGTGGCCAAAGTAGTAGAGTTTCAGCTTTAGCATCATTCCTTCCAATGAACACCCAGGGCTGATTTCCTTCAGAATGGACTGGTTGGATCTCCTTGCAGTCCAGGGGACTCTCAAGAGTCTTCTCCAACACCACAGTTCAAAAGCATCAGTTCTTCGGCGCTCAGCTTTCTTCACAGTCCAACTCTCACATCCATACATGAGCACTGGAAAAACCATAGCCTTGACTAGATGGACCTTTGTTGGCAAAGCAATGTCTCTGGTTTTGAATAGGCTATCTAGGTTGGTCATAACTTTTCTTCCAAGGACTAATCGTCTTTTAATTTCATGGCTGCAGTAACCACCTGCAGTGATTTTGGAGCCCCCCAAAATAAAGTCTGACACTGTTTCCACTGTTTCCCCATCTATTTCCCATGAACTGATGGGACCAGATAGCATGATCTTTGTTTTCTGAATGTTGAGCTTTAAGCCAGCTTTTTCACTCTCCACTTTCACTTTCATCAAGAGGCTTTTTAGTTCCTCTTCACTTTCTGCCATAAGGGTGATGTCATCTGCATATCTGAGGTTATTGGTATTTCTCTGGTCTTTAACCTTTTGCTAAGGATGTACAGTCAAAATACTGTTTCTAAAGTACTTGGAGTAAATCCTTTCTTAGTGGGTTGTGTTATCATTTTGGTTATGTTTATATATTTATTTAAACTTTGCTGAATTTAAGAGCTTTTCAGAATCCTGCAGAGAGGTCAACACAGAGAACTCTTGCTTCTGCCACTGGCTACCCACTGTGTTGTGCCCTGGCCCTTACAGATCGCAATTTTCCTTAGTTTTCCGTTTTTCCTTATAGTTTTGCCTTTTTAGATTCCATTAGTATAAAGTAACACAGTACAGCGAGGTGCCCACCACTGTCGGTTTGTTGTAAGTCATTTTACTCAGATTTTAGGAGGAAGCAAAATTACATTTGTGTGTTCAGATATCTCAAGAGACTTTGACTTGACACTTGGTGTCTAAAACATGACTTTCTTCAGTTTTAGAACCCTTGTGTTGACTAAATAGTCAGCCTCAAATGCTTATTTGCAAGATTTTCTTACGGGTGGCTCACTCTCATCAGAGTTTTGCTTGCTTTTTTCTTTTTCAGTAGTGAATTTGTTTATTTTTGGTTGTGCTGGGTCTTCTCTGCTTTTGCGTGGGCTTCCTCTAATTTTGGCAGGCAAGGGCTGCTCTCTGCTTGGGGTTCACCGGCTTCAGTAGTCACAGCTCTCGGGCTCAGGCTCAGTAGTTGTTACACAAGGGCTTAGCTAATCCGTGACATGTGGAGTCTCCCCAGATCAGGGATTGAACTCAGGTCTCTTGCATTGGAGGTGGCTTCTTATCCACTGTGCCACCAGAGAAGTCCAGGAATTTTCTCATTAGTTTTTTCATTTTCTGAAAAATTTTTAGTCATCTTTATTTTGTAAATGCCTCTCTGAGGAGATTAATTATAAGGTGTTTTTTTTTTTCTTTTTCCTAGTTTTGTTTCCTCTAAATTCCTTTGTTTTCAGTCTTGCCTTTGATAGTAGAGGCTTTCTTCAAGTGTTTAGTGGTCTTAGTTCATTGTGAGGAATATTTAAAAAGCTAATTGGAAGTGCAGGGTTATTAAAAATAGCACTGTTTATAACCGGCCCCAAAGCAAATGGCTGTCAACAGAAAAATGAATAAATAAATTGTGGTTTAGTCTACAGTGAAACTATTTAGGGATGAGAATAAATACGCTACAGTTATATGCAAGGAACTGGGTGACTTACAAATGGAATGTTGAGTGAAAGATGATGTATGCAAGAGTACATATTATAAACTTCTTCGTAAAGCTCAAAAACAAAACTAATCTGTGATGTTACACTTGAGGATAGCAGTTCTCGGGCATGTGGCTGGTGCTAGTGATTGCAGTAGGGCACCAGGGGCTTCTGCAAAGCTGCTCATGTTCTGCTTCTCAGATGGGTCTAGTTACACAGGAGTGTTCAGTTTGCTTAATTTCATTGACCTGTACTTTCGCTCATGTGCTTTTTGGTATGTTATACTTGCAGTAAAAGCTTATGTGAAGTAAAAAAGAATAAATCTGGTTGAATCTGTGTGTACAGGATCTGTTGACAGCTACCCACAGAATGTGGTCAGACTGGGCATCCAAGGAGCACTTTTGTTGGGGACCCTGAATGTCACTGTCTGAAGGTGGGAAATCGATATATTTGCTTTTTCTGCTATGCCTAGCTTGAAGTCTTTAAGCCTTTTTCTAAGCCTCTTTTATTGATAACACAAAGTATGTTTTGTTTAGTTTGAAAGATGTCCAAGATGAGGTAGAAACATCAATTTCTTCTTTGAAAATTACAGAAGTAGTTTTGGAATTTCTGTTCATTCATTCAGCATTTACTTATTTTTTTTTTTTTAATTAAAAAAATTTTTTTTACTTTATTTTACTTTACAATACTGTATTGGTTTTGCCATACCAGCATTTACTTATAAAGACATACAGATCTGTGATCTCATGGTATGTGGAGCATAGCAGAAATTGCAAACATTAAATATAAGTGGGATGAGTTAAGGACGAATTATGGACTGCCCTGGAGGCCTGGAATAGGGGAACTTATCCTGTCTTTAGAAACAGGGAGGGCAACCCTCAGATAATTATACTTTAGTCTGGGGAGAACAGAGGAAAGCGCTAGACTTTTTTTCTGAGTGAAAATGTGTCATCTTGATGCCAGAAACTTTTACTTCTGTCTTTCTGACCACCTTCTTACGTGATTTCAGGTGGAGAGCGTCATGAAGATGCTGTAAATGAATTAGTGAAGGAAGGTGAAATGGTTGCTGAAGAGGATTCACAGAAAACCAAAGGGACAAAAAGAAAGGCTGAGAACGTTCTGGCCAGGTGATGCTGCCCTCAAGGACCTGAAGTCAGCAGCTGTTGGCACAGCCATCCAGATTGCTGGGATTGGTCTGATGACAGATTTCTTGCTGCTAGAATTTCTAACCTTTTCTCATTGAGGGAAATATTTGGTGACATTTTAGGATTTAATTCTTATTCTCTGGGAAGCTTTAAAAATGAGCTTTAACTTAAAATTCATATCTAATAAGTGTGCCTGGTTTAAAATGAAAAACTTAGAAATTCTCTGGCTATCTAGTGGTTAGGACTCTGCTTCCAATGCCATGGCCTGCGTTCAATCCCTGGTTAGGGAACTAAGATCCTAGAAGCTGTGTGATGTGCCAAATAGAAAAAAAAAGGGGCAGGGTGGGGGGAGAGAAAGACTCAATTACTAGAAAAAATAATGTGTCCCATCCCTAGCCTTTGTTGCTTTGTGAAATTATGAAATTTCTCAAGTTATTTAAGTCAGATAAGGGAACCTTTCAGTAGAAGTCTTCCTGGACATTAAAAAGTAGATTGTAGAAAAAGAATTTTGAGTATTAGGTGATTGATTTGAAGTCAGAATAGCATTAAGGAATTAATCTTGGGTTCAGTGCCTTTATCCTTGAGTTTTTCTGTATTCCATTTTTGCTATCTTCAGAAAATGCTCAAGAAACAAGGCTCCCCATTCCTCACGCAGTGAGAACCCTAGGAAGAGACAGTCTGGATAAATCTGAGGCTCTCGTTAGTCTCTCTCATTAGTCTCAGAAGTCAAAAATATCTGGCGTATGTATGTTCTCAGAGGTCTCTTCTTGAACATACTGATTCTGTGAAGTGATTTTGGGTGTTTTCTTGGTGATAATAGCTAGTCCTAACTCAGAAGTAGAACAGCATATATTTTGGTTCTAAGTGTTTTGGGAAAATGCTAACTGTAGGAGTTGGGTTCTTTTTTTCTTCCACAGAATCAGCTTACCTCTCACGCTCACTGTATCTTGTGTGTTAATCAGTAGTCCCTGATTTCAAGTTTTCTGAGGTTTACAACATTATGTTTGGAATTCAGGAAGGGATAACTGAAATTATTTTGCCCATTTATTTTGTTTTTTCCTTGTGATGGTGATTAGGAAGAGAAAACACAGTGGCCTCTCTCCACAACACGAGGACGAGGAGGATGCCAGCAGGGAATCTGGAGGGAGTATTAGTGAGAAGGAAGATGCAGCTGCAGAGCAGGAAAAAGGCGCCGAGTCCGAGGGTGCCAGGGAAGAGGAGGAGGAGGAAATGTTGGCCAGCTCCGTCAGTGACGTAGAACCAAAATCGGAAGTGCCTCCGTGTACACAAGTTAAAGTAAGTTAATAGCTGAATGCGATGAATGTTTTTCAGAAATTCCCCAAGTAGACTTTTAAATTTGCGAACTCAGATTTGAGGCTTAACAACAGAAATCAGACTAGCGGCCTTTTAATACTCACCCTACCAAGTGAAAAGCAAAGTATTCCCTATGGGAGGAAACATAAGATTTTCTAATCAAATCAATTTTCAGTGAGAATTTAAGTGTTTGGAGATGAAACAAATGTTAAGAATTGCCAGGAACAACATGTTTGAGTGGAACTTTAGTTTTCATTTTGTATCGAACTTAATACACTTCTTTTTCATAGACAGGAGAGGAGAATAAAGAGATGGCTTCAAGTAAAGTGGTCAAAGCAGAAGAACAGGAGAAACCTAAAGAACCAGAAGAAGCTAAAGTCACCAAGGTGTTTGATATTGCTGGTGAAAAAGTCAGGTAGGATGACGTTTACAAACTTCAACCTGGTTCTTTTAAAAAGGAACATCCTTCTTTTAGTAATATTGACTGTTCGTTTATTGGCTGCACTGGGTCTTCATTGCTGCACCTGAGCCTCCTCTAGTTGAGGCAAGTGGGAGCTCCTTTCTAGTTGAGGTGCGCAGGCTCCTCGTTCGGGTGGCTTCTCTTGTTTGGGAGATAAAGGCTTAGTTGCTCTGTGGGATGTGGGATCTTCCTAGGCCAGGAGTCAAACCCTGCGTTGCAAGGTGAATTCTTAACGACCTAAATGGAATATCTTTTTAAATGGGGTTAGACATCTGTCCTTGTACCAACCCATCTAAATAGTTTGGAAGAATTCTATTAGAACTCAAGGTTCTTTTCTATTAGAACTCAACAGTGGTTCCATTAATTATCAGGGAACATGAGAATGGTCCTTTAACATATGATAATGTAGTTTGGAGGTAGTATGAAGTGGATGACTAAATAGAAACAAGAAAATGTAAGAGTTCAGCATTACATATTTGGTTCCACCTACTTGTTGCCATGCATTGTGACTTTGGTAATTTCTCCCTTTATTACTTTCCTTAAAATTGGGCTATGTGAAAAGTGAAAGTCGCTCAGTTGTGTCCGACTCTCTGCGACCCCATGGACTACACAGCCCATGGGATTCTCCAGCCAAAATACTGGAATGGGTAGCCTTTCCCTTCTCCAGGGGATCTTCCCAACCCAGGGCTAGAACCCTGGTCTCCCACATTGCAGCATTCTTCATCAGCTGAGCCACAAGGGAAGCCCAAGAATAATGGAGTGGGTAGCCTGTCCCTTCCCCAGCAGATCTTCCCAACCCAAGAGTAGAACCAGGGTCTTCTGCATTGCAGGCAGATTCTTTACCCGCTGAGCTATCAGGAAAGTCCCCAACTTTTTCATGTATAAGCCGCACCCCCCCAAACCTTTGAGTCAAGTGACAGTTAAAAGTACTAAGAGGCGTAGACCAAGGATACCTCATAAACCAATTAGAATCAGATGGGTTCAATAAAGTCAACTTCCACTGGACCTTGATCCTCAGGCAGCAAGCTAAGTGACATACCCAGAGGTGCCATGACAGTTCCAAGGCGCTATCAGAAGACCAGAAAGGGGGCGGGGCCAGCTCCTGGACATCTCCACCCCTTCCCCAGAATACTTGGAATAATCCTCCCACTCGTTAGCGTATGAAATTACCCAGCTCATGAAAGCTGACCATGCCACATTTCTAGAGAAGTTTGATTCTGTTACTATTATCTCAATATTATTTTTTCAAGCGATTCATAGGTTTGTTACTAGTTTAGAAAAGCAGTATAGTCTTAATACTCTTGGCTATTCTGGATGAGAGCCACATGCCTAGAATTTCCTCTTCCCCATTAATTTAAAATTATAATATGAAAACAGCAGATCTGTAAGATACAGTTAGATAACAGATGAAGTTCCTCCTGGCATAGTGATTTGACTTAGGTCTGTCGTGAATTGATTAGTAATAACTGTATTTTCAGAAGTCATCTTCCATGTTTTATCAGTAGTCAGTTCCAGTCATTTATCCCATCAAGTTATAATTAAATTTAAGTTGTATTTCAATGGGAAAAAGGGATTTCCTATGTGTGAATTTTTTATATGGAAAATACAACTCAGAATATTCTATGAAATGTGTTAACTTATAAGAACTGTTCTTCAGGCTTTCAACTTTCACTCCTACTCTTATAATTTATTTGCTTTTGAAAAATATGTTGACTCAGTTCCGTGTGTGAAAATACTAAGATGATCACGAATACCAAACTGGGAATGCCCTTATTGTCCAGATGTTAGGAGTCCATGCTTTCACTGCTGAGGGCCCGGGTTCAGTTCCTGGTTGTGGGAACTGAAATCCTGCAAGCTGGGTGTCTTGGCCAAAAAAAGAAAAACACCCAAAAAACCCCTCCAAACCAAGCAGATAGATCAGCATGTTTTACTGTGTAATTGGGATCTTTAAATTGGGGACCATATGGTTATCATTTCTCTTTCGGAAGAAATAAATTTATTCTGTATTTCATCATTCTTAGGTCACTTTCTTCATAACCATTGTACATCAACATATATGATAACATCCACTTCTATGATCAGTTTCCAGTTTATCAAATATAGTCTTCTAAATTTAATGCATTAGCTTTACATAATTCATAGTTTCTACTACCTTGATAAGAATAATGGGGGTTTTTTGTTTTTGGTTTTTTTATAGTAAGATGTTTTTCAATGAAAGAAGCAGTGTGTTGGTTTATATTCTAACACAGACTCCTTAATGTAAACTGTTACCCTGTCCTGCAGCTGTGTCATTGGAACTTATTCTTGCAAACACTTAAACTTCAAATCTCATCTGATATTATAGGATCCTACTTTTATTTTAACTGACAGATAACTGTCAGTTAATGTTTGTCAGCAAGAAACGGATAAGAGACTCCTTTATATCATACTCATGTTTAAATCACATATACTAAAATAACTTTCCTATCAGCAATAAACTGTCATTCTTCAAATTGCTTTGAAGAAATACTTTGCTAACTTTGTCGTAGTTTCTTTATCATAACCCAGATCCCGAATACTTTAAGCCATGGTGTCACTGGAAAAGAACTCACTGGTTTTAGTGCCACGTGATAAAAAACCAAGCCTACTGTACGAGGGCTCAGAGACTAAAACCAAGCTTGACTTCACTAGTCCTTCATTAATGAAATGAGACACTTTGGAGCCACTTCCATTAGCATCATATGGTTTACTACTGCTGCTGCATTCAGAAAAGATGTGGGGTTTTTTTTTTTTTTCCCTAAAAAATGTATGGTTTGGTTTTTTGCCACTAGGACTAAAAATAATACCAGTTTTATGTTCTTAGCTTACTTTCTGAACTGTCCATTTTAAGTTACACTTGATTGTTATAAAATAAAAATATAAAGATAAAACGATTGTTAAAAATAACAGTTTAAAAAAAATAGTTTATACAGAGAAATGCTTATCAAATTTCTGTGTTTAAATTGATAAAACAACCCTAAATTTTCAGGCACACTATAATGTGGTCTCCCTGCACATGAGTGATACACTAATATCACATTAAAGCAGCTTGCAGGTTTGATAGTACCTGAGTTTGGTCTATGCTGTGTTTAATGCAGTGAGTTCATTATTCATGTCCTGAATATTATGACATTGTCAAATTGTTATGCAAGTTTTTAACTCTTTAATTCAAAATTTTTGTACCTCTTCCTTGGAACAATAGCAGATAGTTTTCCATGTTCATGTTTTTGTTAGCTTTATATACAGCTCTACTCAGATCTTTCCAGAATTATTCCAAAACGTTCATCAGAGCTGTATGTCTTGTCCAATCCAACATCCAATCCAAGATTACCCTCTGCATTTAGTGTTAAGAGCCCATCTGTGTTGCAAAATATCTCAGTTTTGGTGGTTGCATTGTTTCTTCATGGTTCAGTTCAGTTCAGTTCAATTGCTCAGTCGTGTCCAGCTCTTTGCCACCCCTTGAATTGCAGCACACCAGGCCTCCCTGTCCATAACCAACTTCCGGAGTTCACCCAAACTCATGTCCATTGAGTCGGTGATGCCATCCAGCCATCTCATCCTCTGTCGTCCCCGTCTCCTCCTGCCCCCAATCTCTCCCAGCATCAGAGTCTTTTCCAGTGAGTCAACTCTTTGCATGAGGTGGCCAAAGTACTGGAGTTTCAGCTTTACCATCATTCCTTCCAAAGAAATTCCAGGGCTGATCTCCTTTAGAATGGACTGGTTGGATCTCCTTGCAGTCCAAGGGACTCTCAAGAGTCTTCTCCAACACCACAGTTAAAAGCATCAATTCTTCGGCGCTCAGCCTTCTTCACAGTCCAACTCTCACATCCATGGGGCTTCCCCCGTGGCTCAGAGGTTAAAGCATCTGCCTGCAATGCAGGAGACCTGGGTTCAATCCCTGGGTCGGGAAGATCCCCTGGAGAAGGAAATGGAAACCCACTCCAGTATTCTTGCCTGGAGAATCCCATGGACAGAGGAGCCTGGTGGGCTATAGTCCACGGGGTCGCAAAGAGTCAGAGACGACTGAGCGACTTCACTTCACTTCACATCCATACATGACCACTGGAAAAACCATAGCCTTGACTAGACGGACCTTTGTTGGCAAAGTAATGTCTCTGCTTTTCAATATGCTGTCTAGGTCGGTCATAGCTTTCCTTCCAAGGAGTAAGCATTTTTTAATTTCATGACTGTAATCACCATCTGCAGTGATTTTGAAGCCCCCAAAAATAAAGTCTGACACTGTTTCCACTGTTTCCCCATCTATTTCCCATGAAGTGATGGGACCAGATGCCATGATCTTCGTTTTCTGAATGTTGAGCTTTAAGCCAACTTTTTCACTCGCTTCTTTTCACCTTCATCAAGAGGCTTTTTAGTTCCTCTTCACTTTCTGCCATAATGGTGGTGTCACCTGTATATCTGAGGTTATTGATACTTCTCCTGGCAATCTTAATTCCAGCTAGTGTTTCTTCCAGCCCAGCATTTCTCATGATATACTCTGCATGTAAGTTTAAATAAGCAAGGTGAAAATGTACAGCCTTGACGTACTCCTTTTCTTATTTGGAAGCAGTCTGTTGTTCCATGTCCAGTTCTAACTGTTGCTTCCTGACCTGCATATAGGTGTCTCAAGAGGCAGGTCAGGTGGTCTGATATTCCCATCTCTCTCAGAATTTTCCACACTTTATTGTGATCCACACAGTCAAAGGCTTTGGTGTAGTCAATAAAGCAGAAATAGATATTTTTCTGGAACTCTTGCTTTTTTGATGATCCAGCGGATGTTGGCAATTTGATCTCTGGTTCCTCTGCCTTTTCTAAAAGCAGCTTGAACATCTGGAAGTTCACGGTTCACGTATTGCTGAAGCCTGGCTTGGAGAATTTTGAGCATGACTTTACTAGTGTGTGAGATGAGTGCAACTGTGCGGTAGTTTGAGCATTCTTTGGCATTGCCTTTCTTTGGGATTGGAATGAAAACTGACCTTTTCCAGTCCTGTGGCCACTGCTGAGTTTTCCAAATTTGCTGGCATATTGAGTGCAGCACTTTCACAGCATCATCTTTCAGGATTAGAAACAGCTCAACTGGAATTCCATTACCTCCACTAGCTTTCTTCATAGTGATTTTTCCTAAGACCCACTTGACTTCACATTCCAGAATGTCTGGCTCTAGATGAGTGATCACACCATCATGATTATCTTGGTTGTAAAGCTCTTTTTTGTTCAGTTCTTCTGTGTATTCTTGCCACTTCTCTTTAATATCTTCTGCTTCTGTTAGGTCCATACCATTTCTGTCCTTTATTGAGCTCATCTTTGCACAGAATGTTCCCTTGGTATCTCTTAATTTTCTTGAAGAGATCTCTAGTCTTTCCCATTCTGTTGTTTTCCTCTATTTCTTTGCATTGATTGCTGAGGAAGGCTTTCTTATCTCTTCTTGCTATTCTTTGGAACTCTGCATTCAGATGCTTATATCTTTACTTTTTTTCTTTGCTTTTCGCTTCTCTTCTTTTCACAGCTATTTGTAAGGCCTCCTCAGACAGCCATTTTGCAGTAGGTGTTGTGAGAGGCATCAGAGGGCAGACACACAAACCATAATCACAGAAAACTAGTCAATCTAATCACACGGACCACAGCCTTGTCTAACTCAATGAAACTAAGCCATGAGGTATGGGGCCACCCAAGACGGGAGGGTCATGGTGGAGAGGTCTGACAGAATGTGGTCCACTGGAGAAGGGAATGGCAAACCACTTCAGTATTCTTGCCTTGAGAACCCTATGAACAGTATAAAAAGGCAAAATGATAGGATACTGAAAGAGGAACTCCCCAGGTCAGTAGGTGCCCAATATACTACTGGAGATCAGTGGAGAAATAACTCCAGAAAGAATGAAGGGATGGAGCTAAAGCAAAACCAATACCCAGTTGTGGATGTGTCTGGTGATAGAAGCAAGGTCCAGTGCTTATAAAGAGCAATATTGCATAGGAACCTGGGATGTCAGTTCCATGAATCAAGGCAAATTGGAAGTGGTCAAACAGGATGGCAAGAGTGAACGTCAACATTCTAGGAATCAGCGAACTATGATGGACTGGAATGGGTGAATTTAACTCAGATAACCATTATATCCTCCTGGTTAGCTTCATGTTAATCACTTCAGAGCATCAATACTATGTTGATGATGCTTTGTCCTCAACATATCACATCATTACCACCTGACATTGGTGCTGATGAGTTAGACCGCTTAGGCGATATCTGTCAGGATTCTCCATTACAAAGACAGTCTTTCCCCGTATAATAATTTTTGGGACCCATTAAATCTTGATGATGTAAATTAGGAATGTATTTTGCTGCCAGAAATCACACTGGGAACTATTGAGTTGTTCAGCACAGGGTGGTAGAACACTGATGGTGAGCCTCTAATGTTTGGAAGTCCTACAAAAAATACACAGAAAGAGTTTACTCTGTCGCTAGGAATACAGTGTTAAATACTGGAAATCTTTCTTGGTTTGTATTATTTCTCATGTATCACTTTGAATATCTAAGGAAGATTTATTATAACTTTACCATTGCCTTGACATTGATATAGGCTGGTGAATAACTTGTCATGAGAAATCATTACATTTTCTGATCAAATCAAATTTCATGCATTTATTAATATTTATAAATATAGTTGACACAATTTTTTTTTCCTTTAAAAAAATTTCCCCCCCATTTCATTTTTTAAAAGCAAATGTATGGTGATTTTAAATACCACGTGAGTATCCAGAAAACGTGCTGTCTGTCATTTGTCAGAAGAGGGCAGCCCCATGCCAATAAAGAAACAAATACAAAGGAGGAAAATCATTTTTTTCCCATGAATATACACACTCTCACACATATTTGATATTCAAAAGTAATATATTCTTATTGTCAACACACACATTGTAGAGTTATATACTGCGCCAAGTGAAAGTTTTCTGAAAGTCAGCAGCATAATACATGTTTATTTCTTACTGTTGCGGAGGAGTCCAGTAGAGGTTGGATAGCACGCTGTCTTACTACTCAGCCACGCAGACACACAGAAAACACACAGACTTTAGACTTGCTGTGCCACGAAGAGTGAGGAGATACATTTTCATTTAATTTGTCTGTTTTGAGGATGAAACTTGTGCCATCAGCACTGCCCTTTGAGTCTAGGACTTCTGTGGTTTTCATTTCTACAAAGAGGAACGGGTTCTGTTGGTTGATTGGGGTCAGTAGCCTGTGGTACGAGCTAGAGGAGGGAATCGGGGACCAGGGTGCTCCTGATATGAACATTCAATTGGTGTTAGCCCCACTCCTTTCCTCTACCTTCAGAGGTTCCTGGTATCTCTGTTTCCTCAGCCTTTGTAGGATATGGCTTGTTTTTTTGCCATTCCACATGGCTACAGCTTGAGAGAGCAGAGCACACACCTTAGTCAACTTTTAACTTGTCTGTTTGCTTTCTACCTTCAAAAAAATTTTAATTGACATCATTCTCCTGTTACACCTATTATTGCCCTTGTGTCGTTCTACCTCTGTAAATTTATTACTACTATTTGATAGGGTTTTGGTAGAGAGTGGAGAATAAAGAGTGTGTTCATTCCATCATTTCCAAGTGAAAGGTTCCACTTGTTCTTCATGAAGCATCTTAGGTCTCTAGATTCTGCCCAGGGCAAGGAGATTTAGAGCAGCTTTCTAAGCCAGTATTCTTGTACTCTGCATTAAGCCTCAAAGTGGATGTATGTTCATTTTGTTTTTTTCTATAGCAATATAAGGAATCACTCCCAAGATTAGCAGCTTAAGACCATGTTCTATTACAGTTTCTTGTAGTTCTGGCAGAGTTGGACTTAGCTAAATGTTTCTTGTGCAGAGCCCCTTTTGCAGTTGTTGTTAATGGCTGGGTCTGGGAGTATCTTGAACGTTTATTTACTTCCATGTCTGGTGCTTGGGTTAGGAAGACTCAAGACTTGGGATCTGGAACAGACACCTTAGGTATCTCACTCTCGGTATTCTCGTGTGTTGTGTGTTCTCCAGCATTGTGGCCTCAAGGCAGACACATTTTCTGTGGTAACGGGGATTTTAGAGGTTCATTATTGAGAAGAGAATCACCTGAAAGCTCTGTTATTTTTCTTAGCATGTCTTAGAAATCATGTCGTGCCCTTCCCACTGAACCTTGTGAATTGTGGCAGCCACAAAGTCCAATCAGTTTTGGGGGGCGAGGGTGACGTATACTCTTACTTTCATAGGGGTAGTGTCAGGTTCTGGAAGAACATGGGAGTTGGGAAATTTATGGCAACTGTCTTTAGAAAATAGAATTTACTAAAGGTTTCTCTCTAGCAGTGCTACTTCATCTGGATGAGAAAAAGTAACCTAGCCCCTTAGAAATGAGTGTTTTCACTCATGGGTTATAAACGTGTTAGCTGTTGCTACAGGAGTGCTACAGACCGTCCCGAAACATAGTGGTATGCCACCAAGCATTTTTCTGTTACACCTGTGTTTCTAGATATCGAGGGTTCAGCTAATCTAGGCTTGTCTCCTAACTGCTGGTTGGGTTGAGACATGCAGCATGTGTCTGTCAGCCATCTGGGACCTGCAGCTTCCTGAGGCATATTCTTATGGCTAAAGAGAGGTATTCAAGGGCAAGTGGAACAGCGCAAATGCATTTAAAGCTTCTTTCCCTGTCATATCAGTTAATGTCATTGACCATTGAAGTAAGTCATATATCCAAGCTCAGCATCAGTCGGGGGTCGGGGTGGGGTGGGAAGTGGGGAAGTGTCTTCTTGGGCAAGAAGGAAGAAGTGAATATTTGGGGAATGGTATTCTATAATCATAAAAATTCTCCCTCTTTTGTTTAATTCTTCTCTCTTTACTGAGAAGTTTACCTAGAATAGTTCCGTTGTTCAGTAGCCAAGTCATGTTCATGTTCGACTCATTGCAACCCAGTGTACTGTCACACGCCAGGCTCCTCTGTCCTCCCCTGTTCTCCAGACTTTGCTGAAGTTCATGTCCTTTGAGTCTGTGATGCTATCTAAACATCTCTTCTTCTGCTTTACGCCCCCCCCTCCCCCCGCTTCTCCTTTTTTGTGTCTTTCATTTTCCCAACATCAGGGTCATTTCAAATGAGTCACCTGTTCATATCAGGTGGCCAAAGAATTAGAGCTTCAGCATCAGTCCTTCCAGTGAATATTCAGGACTGATTTCCTTTAGGATTGATGGCTTTGATCTCCTTGCTGTCCAAGGTACTCTTAAGAGTCTTTTCCAGCACCTCAATTTGCAAGCATCACTTCTTTGACACTCAGCCTTCCTTATGGTCCAGCTCTCAACGCTGTACATGACTACTGGAAATACCATAGCTTGACTACATGGGCCTTTGTTGGCAAAGGGATTCTTCCGCTTTTTAATATGCTATCTAGGTTTATAGTTTTCCTTCCAGAAAGCAAGTATCTTTAAATTTCATGGCTGCAGTCACCATCCGCATTGATTTTGAAACCCAAGAAAATAAAATCTATCATAGCTTTCACTTTTTTTTCTTCTATTTGCCATTAAGTGGTAGGACTGGATGCCATAATTTTAGTTATTTTAATGTTGAGTTTCAAGTCAGCTATTTCATATCCTCTTTCACCCTCAAGAGATTCTTTAGTTCCTGTTCACTTTCTGCCATTAGACTGGTATATGTATTTCTGAGCTTGTTAATATTTCTCCTGGAAATCTTGATTTCAGCTTGTGATTTATCCAGTCTGGCATTTCACATGATGTACTCTGCATATGACTTGTATTAGCAGGATGACAATATACAGCCTTGTTGTACTCCTTTTACCAACTTTAACCTGTCAGTTGTTCCATGTGCGGTTCTGTTTCTTCTTGACCTTCATACAGGTTTCTGAGGAGACAGGGAAGGCCTGGTATGTCCCCGGAACATGAGCCCCCCAGATCAGAAGGTGGCCAACATGCCACTGAGGAAGAGCAGAGGTCAGTTACTAATACTTCGAGTAAGAATGAATCGACTAAGCGAAAGTGGAAACGACGTTCAAATGTGGTCGTGACTGGTGAAGAAAGTAAACTCCGATGCTGTAAAGAAGAATATTGCATAGGAACCTGGAATGTTAGATCTATGAATCCAGGTAAATTGGATGTGGTGAAGCAGGAGATGGAAAGAATAAACATCGATATCTTAGGAATCAGTGAACTAAAATGGACGGGAATGGGCGAATTGAATTCAGATGACCATTATATCTATTACTGTGGGCAACAGTCTCTTAGAAGAAATGGAGTAGCTATCATAGTTAACAAAAGAGTCCGAAATGCAGTAATTGGGTGCAATCTGAAAAATGACAGAATGATTTCAGTTCGTTTCCAGGGCAAACCATTCAACCTCACAGTCATCCAGGTCTATGCCCCAACTCCCTATGCTCCAGAACCTGAAGTTTACCGGTTCTATGAAGACCTACAACACCTCTTGGAAATAACACCGAAAATAGATGTCCTTTTCATCATAGGGGATTGGAATGCAAAAGTAGGAAGTCAGGAGATACCCAGAATAACAGGAAAATTTGGCCTCGGGGTACAGAATGAAGCAGGGCGAAGGCTAATAGAGTTTTGTTACCAGAACAGGCTGGTCATAGCAAACACCCTTTTCCAACAACACAAGAGACGTCTCTACACATGGACATCACCAGATGGTCGATACCGTGATCAGATTGATTATATTATTTGTCGCCAAAGATGGAGAAGCTCTGTACAGTCAGCAAAAACAAGACCTGGAGCTGACTGTGGCTCAGATCATAAGCTCCTTATTGCAAAGTTCAGGCTTAAGTTGAAGATAATACCAAAAACGACTCGGCCATTCAGGTATGACCTAAATCAAATACCTTGTGATTATACAGTGGAGGTGACAGATAGATTCATGAGATTAAGAGAATAGAGGGGCACAGAAATTAAGCCTGATAGAGAGTAGAACCAGATTTTGGGTGGTCTTGAATGGGAGGTTCAGCAGTTTGTATTTTACGCTCTGAGTTAATATTGATCCATCACAAGAACTTAGGTAGGGGAGTAACTGTTTTTATTTTTTTGTTTCTTTGTTTGAAGTCATCTTTTGAGGTTAAAGCAGTCATAGCCAGTGAAGATACTTTTTAAAAATTATTTTATTTTTGTTTTGGTTGCCCTGGGGTTTCAATGCTGCTCATTGGCATTGATCTTTGCTGAGAGAGGGACTATTCTCTACAACTATTATAGTGCACTTTAAACGTGAAACTCAGCAGCTAGAATTTATAGAAAGCCCATTGTTCTCCTTGTTATTTATGCCCTTTTCAAAGGTTTTGTTTCTTTTTATTTACCCTCTTATATACTTGATGTCTCCTTCTTCGATGCAGGGGGACTAATGAAGTGGGTGAGACCTCTCAAGAAGCAAAATCTGTATTCAAGCAAACTGAAAAGGGCAAACCTCAGGCTAATATCCCTTCAAATGTGTCATCAGTTCCTGGTGGATCAGGGTGAGTACCGCGTCTCAGGCCTAGGTGTATCTGGCACATTGGAGAAGATGTTTTCAGTACAAGGATGCTATTTGCCTATAGTTTTCATGGCTCTCTTTCTTGAGAAAAGGATTCTTTCTGCTGCTGTTGTGCCTTTGCTGAAGTACTTGCCAAAATGAAGGGTGTAGAGATAAATTAGCCATAGTTTTTTTTGGTTAATTTTGAAAAAAGTCCTGATTTACATTGTTAGACACAGAGTTGAACAGGTAGTAGCCCTAATTTAAAAAAATAATTTTTGTATGAAAGTATCAGCAGTTCATCAGAACTTTTAGTAAGTTTTGAGTGGAGTACTTGCTTCCACCCATAAGGATATCATAGGAATAGAGAAAGGTCCAAGCTGACTTACAGTTTTATTAGCACATTATCAAGAACTCGGTAGTTTTTCTCCCTACATATTTTCCATAGTACATCATTTATCCTGAGAAGACAGGAAGCAGTAATTTCTTTTTCGCCTACATGTAAGAAGTAAAGCTGGCAGGCAGGAGTGGTCAGGGCCCTCACCGAGAGTGGGAAACGCGGACTGCACCCAGCGCAGCACTGCTCGCCTCAGCCTTCTGAGGCATTCGGGCCACATGTGGCCCAGTGGTAACTCACTGACATTTCAGTCGGTTTGCTGCTGCTGCTGCTTAATAACTGCAGTGCATACCAACCTTCCATAGGGGACAGTTTTGGGGGGTGTGAGGTCCTGGTACCCTTAGTAGTCCACAAGCAGAAGGTTCCTGGTACCTTTATTTCTGTTGTGTGGACTCTATTAGGCCGCTTGTGGCTAAAATCAGCTTAACTTTTGTATTAGATTATTTAACTAAATGCTGCAGTCAAAATGATCAAATCTTTGTACCATAGAAAATTATTTAAATTTTATTTTTCTGTTGACATTCCTAAATCTGGTATAAATGTTTATCAGTAAAGTATTGCTTCCTCTGGAGAAGGAAATGGCAACCCACTCCAGTATTCTTGCTTGGGAAATCCCATGGACAGAGAAGCCTGGTGGGCTGCAGTTCATGGGACTGAAAATGTCAGAGAGGACTGAGCACACTCAGTGCATTATGCAGAGAGACCGTAGGTGTGCCTTGGAGTTCTGCATTCAGAGCTGCTTTAAAGGTGTCATCCGCATAGTATGACTATAATGTTAGGTTTCTAATTCAAAAAATAGATATGCAGCAAGCAACAAGGGTTTACTGTATAGCACAAGGAACTGTAGTCAATATCTTGTAATAAACTATAATGGAAAAAATTTTCAAAAATAATATACGTATACATGTACAACTAAATCACCTTGCTGTGCACCTGAAACATTGTAAGTAAGCTATACTTCAATAAAATAGATGTTAAGGAACAAAAATTACTACCAGTTCTGTGAACTAGATCTTTGTTTTTCTTTTTCAGTGGCCAGTGAGTATAGTCGTTTCTAATAAAGTTTTCAAACTTAGTATTTTTATATATATAACATAGAGAAGGCTCTATAGAGTTTTTATTTGATTCTCTGAGTAATACTGAGCCATCCCAAGAATTGAGTAGGAGAGTAACAGGATGTTTGTTTGAATTCACCCTTCAGTGTTTTCCACTGGCGATTCTTTTTTTTTTTTTCCATTTTGTTCTTGGTTGTGCTGGGTCTTCATTGCTGCCCAAGGGCTTCCTGTAGCTGTGGAGACAGGGGGTTCCTCTGTAGTTGCGGTCCATGGCGTCCTCATTGCCGCGGAGAGCTCGAGCTCTAGGTGCGCTGACGCTCCAGTGCTTCCGTGCTCCACAGCTGCCACAGTTGTGGCTCTGTGCTCGGTAGTTGCAGTGCCTGGGCTTAGTTGCTCCAGCAGGTAGAATCATCCCGGACCAGGATCAAACCCATGTCCCCTGTATTGGCAGGCCAGTTCCCATCTACTGTACCAGCAAGGAAGTCCCTGCCACTGAAGATTCTTAGTGTAAACCTCTCAAACTCTTTATTTTGTGCCAGTTGTGTGGGTGAGCAGAAGTGAGATAGTTCTTAGTGAGAAAATTTAGTTGTCGTCCCAAGAACCCTAGAAGGAACAAGAGAAAAAAGAGAGACTTCTATCCCTTGCAAATCTGGGATTTATAGGATTTGTCTCTCATTACTCTGAATGACCTGTTTGAACACTCCAGGTAACACAGTGACCATAATCTTGGACCCTCCAACAAATTGGCATTTGAACAAAATATTTCAGATATTTTTACTGACTTGGTAACGCAGGCAGGCGTTAGGCATTTCCCTTCTTCATCTGAAATTTCTGGCATCATTCAAATCTTTATTTGGTCCTTTAGGACTCAGTTTCATTGAGGGAATTTTTTTTCAGTTTGAAATTGGACAGGATTCTCAGTCATGTAGCTTTCTTCCACTCCCAAATCACTGCTGGTTTATCTTCCGGTTGTTTAAGGTATAGAACAGGAGGCTTCTCTAGAGAATTGCTTATGTTGTTTTTATATTGTTTATACGAATTGTTTATACTGTTGCTTTTCTCCTTGAAATAATGCCAGTGTGTTTCTCCCAATTATTCCACCTCCCTGTTGCCACTTTGACTTAAGCGTGAGCGCTGATGTGCACGTGAGGTGAAGTGGGAGAGCCCTTCAGTCTTTACTTCGGTGATCTCCCATGGCCTGTGATTTAGGGTGACGATCATGTGACAGAAGTAATGGAGGGGATTTGAGGGACATCAGGCTTCCATTTGCTGTTGTTTCATTTGTTAAATTAATAAGGGGTAATGTTTATCTAAAAGTGTTATAGGAAACTTTGATCATAACGCTCAGCAGGAAGAATTTATAGAAGGCCCATTGATTTTTTTTTTTCCGTGTTATTTATGCCTTTTTCTTAGATTTTCTTTCTTTGTATTCCTCCTGTATTCTTGTTGTCTCCTTCCTTGCTGCAGGGTTTCTAAGGAAGTGGGTGAAACATCTCAAGAAGGGAAATCAGTCTTCAAGCAAAATGAGAAGGAAGAACCTCAGTCCAATGTCCCTTCAGCGGTACCATCACTTCCTGCTGGGTCAGGGTGAGTAGTCTAGTCTTAGGCCCAGGTGTATCTGCCATGTTGGAGAAGGTGTATTCATTATAAGGATGCCATTTCCCTGTAGCTTTCATGACTCCTTTCCTAAGAGAAGGAATTCTGCTGCTGTTCTGTCTTTGCTGAAATATTTGCCAAAATGGAGTATGCAGAGAAAAATTAGCCATCGGCTTCTTATTTAATTCTGACGAAGTCCTGGTTTATATTGTTGGCCACAGAGTAGAACATGTTGTAGACGGCCAGGGAATTGCCCACTTCAATTGTTGTGTTTGTAGTGAGTTAGAGAGTAACTATATTTTTTGTGAGTGCTGAGACAAAAAATAGCCTCTTGGCTGAAACAGCATGTTTTCAGATTTCTCATCATTATATTGTTTGAAAATAATTCTTTTTTTTTTTTTTAATATTTCATCTCAAAAAGGTTTTTATTTGTGAGTGGTTGCCTACGTGGAAAAATGTTGGCATTTGTGTTGAACACTGTACTTTCTGTGTATGGCTGTGTTGGGTCTTAGTTGCAGCACACAGGATCTTTAGTTGGGGCATGTGAACTCTCATTTGCAGCATGTGGGATCGAGTTCCCAGAGGTGGAACCTGGGCCCCCTGCATTGGAGTGAGGAGTCTTAGCCACTGGACCACCAGGGAAGTCCCTGAACATTGTATTTTTTCACACACAGCTTTTGAGATATTTTCCCAACAAATGACTTGGCTAGAGATCTGTCCAAACTGCCCCCTTCCCAAGCTGCGTGTCGGCTTTTCCTTTTTCTTTCAATGAGCAGGAAGGAAGTAGCCCCAACCATAAAAAGTGATTTCTGGATTATTTAAGATGGGATTTTTAGGGAAAAGCATTTCATGTAAAAATAAATCCATATACAAATCAGCAACGAATATTCCAAGATAAGGGTGTTTAGTCGTGCTGTTACTCATCGGTTGTTTAAATGAAACATCACTAGCTAAGCTACGGAGATCATGTAAATAGTCATCATTAAGCCCTTTATGTTTTCCAGGTTTTTAAATTGTGGTAGCTCTTGATTGTAAAAGCTGCTCTGGTTTTAATAAAGTGCTTATTACAACTTCAGTGCATACCACCCTTCCCTATGAGACCATTTTTTGGGATGTGAAATCCTGTTGCCATTAGCTGTCCACATGCAGAAAGTTCTGTGTACCTGCATTTCTGTTTTGTAGACTCTGTTAGGGTGCTTGTGGCTGAAATCAGTTTAACCTTTGTATTAGGTTCTTTCACTAAATGCTTCATTCAAAATGATTAACTCTTTGTATCGTAAGGAATTTTGTGTCATCGTTGGGTTGTTTTACGTATAGAAGAGGAGTCGTCTTTAGGGTATTCTAAATTGTTATTACTGTTGCTTTTCTCCTTGAAATAATGCCAGTATGTTTCTCCCAGTTACTCCATATCCCTGTTCCCACTTTGACTTAAGCATGAGCACTAATATGCGCGTGAGGTACTGTAGGAGAGCCCTTCAGTCTTCACTTTGGTGATCTCACGTGAGCTTTGATTCAGGGTGACAGTCATGTGACAGAAAGTAATGGAGGGGGTTTGAGAGACATCAGACTCCATCTGCTGTTGTTTCCTTTATAAAATTAACAAGGGGAAAAGGTCTTTGTGTAGAAGTTTTACAGGAGACTTTGATCATAATACTCAGCAGCAAGAACTTACAGAAAGCTCAGTTGCTTTTTTGTTAGTTTTTGCTTTTTCTTAGATTTTGTTTCTTTTTATTCCTCTTGTAAACTTGGTGTCTCCTTCCTTGGTGCAGAGTGTCTAAGGAAATGGGTGAAACTTCTCAAGAAGGGAAATCCGTCTTCAAGCAAAATGAGAAAGAAGAACCTCAGTGTAGTGTCCCTTCGGCAGTGCCATCACTTCCTGCTGGGTCAGGGTGAGTAGTCTAGGCGCAGGCCCAGGTGTGCTTGCCACGTTGGAGAAGATGTTTTCAGGACAGTGAATCTGCTTTCCAACCCTGAGGATCTCATAGGGAGAAAAAAAAGGTCAAAGATGACTTACAGTTAATTTTAATTACACATTGTCAAGAACTTAATAATTATTCCTCCCTTCATATTTTCCATAGTACATGAGTTATCTAGAGATGAAAACTAGAATTCCTTGCTTGGAAGGAAAATTTTCATTCTTAAAACTGCATGTAAGAAGTAAAGGTGACAGTTAAGTAGGAGGAGTCAGGTCACTCACCTCGAGAGCGGTGACCATGGGCCACTGACTCCCATCACAGCGCTGATCACCTCTGCCTCCTGAGCAGAGCTCTCTCTTCTTGAGGTGTTTGGGGTACAATAAGTCACCTATAGTGGCTTTGCTAACCTTTCAATCCGTTTGTTGCTTTATCCTTCCCCTGCAGATCTGTGAAGTTTTCTCTTAAGTTTTTAATTAAAGAAGAAAGTTGGTTTTCCTGTCAGGTTAACGGTTTTTAGAGGACAGGCTTTTCTGATTTTTGCAGCCCTGGCTCAAAACATTGTGTACACTGGTGTGCATTGACCCCTGCGACAGGGGTCATTAGTGTGAGGTGATTCCTGGAAACCGAGCCGGGGGGAGAAACGGTGAGGGAAGGTAGCCAGGGCAGGGTGTGCTTTCCAGCCGCTGCTTCTGGTGGCTGCTACCCGGTCCTGTTGGGGGCCTCGGCAGGGGTGAGGAGGTTGGGGCGGTGTGACCCTCCAGCTCCCTGCCATGCTCGCTCAGCTGCTTCCATGGCACTCAGGCCGTGGCCGGAGGTGTTTGCAGTGACGCTCTCCTCAGGGTGTCGTGGCGGTGAGTGCAGGGACGTGAGGAAGGGCTGTGTTCACATCTGCTCCGTACTCTTTATCTGCTTCTTCATCCAGACATTTGTCTCCCACCGGAGCAGCTAGGTGGTGGAAGTCATGTAGTAGTTACCCAGGAATCTAAGGAACAAGACTTAAGTGCTTGCCACCACAGTGGAAATGGGGTAAACATCAAGGAACGCGGCTCTGAGAGGAGCAGAGTAACGGGAGCAGAGTTCTCCAGACTGACTGTTAACGCTCTAGGCCAGTACTTTTTAAGCTGTCGTTTGGAGTCATCATTTAAGAGAAATAAAATAGAACGAAGCAACATATTTTTAGCCTTCTAATCATTATATTGTTTGATTGGGATTCTCTTCAGATGAGTAGCTTTCAGACTTTATTTATTGCCACTTACAGTAAGGAATACGTGTCATTAGGATTTACTCTGCTCATTAATATAGGTATGTATGATGACCTGTATTTTATGTCCGTACTATGTAATTATCATGTGTAGTATGTGTCATTTGAAAAACTTTTATGATTCATTGATTTCATAATCTGTTACGACCTGTATGTGACAAATAGTGCTCTAAGCTGCATAAGAAATTAGCCTTCTGCAGGCTTCTCCCTGGATTAACAGGCTTGTAAGTGGTATTATTAAACAGTGTGTCTTGCATTTATTGAAAGTGTTACTATGAAAGTTACCTCTGGATTAAGTACTAGATAGCAATAAAGGCAATTTCTTCTGCCTTAGGTTTCTAGCATAGTATAGTTTCATGTAGAGTACATCATGCAAAATGCCGGGTTGTTTGACTCACAAGCTGGAGTAAAGATTGCTGGTAGAAATATTAAAAACTTCAGGTATGCATGTGACACCACACTAATTGCAGAAAGCAAAGAGGAAGAGCCTTTTGATGAAGGTGAAAGAAGAGTGAAAGCATTCAAAAAAATTAAGATTATGGCCGCTGGTCCCATCCATTTGTGACAAATAGATGGGGGAAAAATGGAAACAGGACAGTTTATTTTCTTTGGTTCCAAAATCACTGGAGACATGGCAGCAGCCATGAAATTAAAAAATGCATGCTACTTGGAAGAAAAACTATGACAAACCTAGACATCATAGTAAAAAGCACAGACCTCACTTTGCTGACAAAGGTCCACGTTGTCAAAGCTATCATTTTTCCAGTGGTCATGTACGGATGTGAGAGTTGGACCGTAAAGAAGGCTGAATACCAAGGACTTGATGCTTTTGACCTGTGGTACTGGAGAAGACAGACTCTGGAGAGTCCCTTGGATAGCAAGGAGATGAAACTAGTCAATCCTAAAGAAAATCAACCTGAATATTCATGTAAGACTGAAGCTCTGGTACTTTGGCCACCTGATGTGAAGAGAGGACTGCTTGGAAAAGACCCTGATGCTGGGAAAGATCGAAGGTGGTTGGAGGAGGGGACCGTAGAGCATGAGATGGTTGCATGGCATCATCAACTCAGTGGACGTGAGTTTGAGCAAACTTGAGGAGATGATGAATGATGGGGAAGCCTGGTGTGCTGCAGTCCATGGGTTTGCAAAGAGCTGGATTCGTCTGAGCAACTGAAGAACAACCAGAGCAGGGAAAGTTCTTCATTCACTAGATTGATTGTGTTGTTTACATCTTAGAGAGTGACTCATGGCATAGCAACAGGCATCCACCAGAATCTTCAACCTCAGATTAGTTTCATTTTGTTGTATCAAGAATTCAGTATGTGTTTTGCTCTAAGAAAATAGTTTCATGTCGCATAATTTTTACTTCTTGCTTCCTTGAGTGTTTCATAAAATAATGCTTTGATGCTTAAAGATTCTACTTGGAAACAGTGTGTTTTAGAAACTACTGTGAGCATACTTCTGAAGATAACCAGAGGAATAAGTGGCATCTTGGCAAGTTCACCTTGTTTAAGTCACTGAGTCACTCAGGAAAATCTTACTGCCTTCTGTATTTCATGTGTCACATTCTTAGAGCTAATAGCCTTTTTTCTTTTGAAACTTTTGACTTTGTATTGTGATACAGGAGTTAATAAACAGTGTTATGAGGGGAACAGAGAATGAGTTCAGCTGTACATATACATGTGTCCGTTGTTCCCCAGATTCCTCTGTCATACAGGCTGCTCCAGTATTGAACATTGTTCCATTTGCTGTAACAGATCCTTGTTGGTTATCCATTTTTAGAATATCAGTGTATATATGTCCATGCCAAACTCTTTAACTATCCCTTCCCCTCAGTCATCAAACCCCCACAACATAAGCTTGTTTTTGAAGTCTATGAATGTAAGTTTATATCATTTCTTTTCAGATTTCACCCACAGGACATGTCATATTTTTCCTGCTCTGTCTCACTTCACTCTGTATGATACTCTCTGACTCAGTCCACATCTCTACAAGTGACTCTCTTGTTCATTTTTTATGTCTGAGTAATATTCCATCATATAGATATACCCCATCTTGTTTATCCATTCCTCTACTGATGGGCATACAGGTTGTTTACATGTCCTGACTATGTAAATAGTGCTGCTGTGAACAATTGGGGCGCATGTGTCTCTTTGAATTATGGTTTTCTCTGGATCTGTCTCCAGGAGTGAGATAGCTGGGTCACATGGTCGTTCTGTATTTTCGTTTTTTACGGAATCTCCATGGTGTCCTCCATAGTGCCTGTATCAATTTAACATCAAAGGTGAGAAATGAGGAAACTGTTCAGAAACCAAGAATGATCAGATATCAAGGGTGGGTGATTCTCTTTAAACTGATTTAGCAGGATGCTTGTTAAAACTGAACTAAACAGGCCCAACAGGGATGGTGGCCAAGCCTGAGACTTGGTTAAGATGCCTGACTAAGGTTGGATCAAGAAGAGTCTGTGGTCCACACAGGACAGTATCTGGGGCAGCATGGAGACCGACAGAGGGAATCTAGGTGGGTCAGCCAGTGACGTATCTTTTAGTAGAATAATGAACTCACTCCTTGAAGGAGTAAAGTGAAATTCAAGGAAAATCAGCTTCTGTGAAAACTACAGAGAAACTTAACAGAGGACAAGGAAATGTCTTCCTGAGTCAAAAAGTCGTCACAGTTTGTACATGAAATGGGGAGAGATTGCACTATGACACGTGTACTTTGAATTTCTCAATAAACCCGATCATTTGTTTCACCTGCACAGTCGTAGTTTTGCTTGGGAAACAACAGGGTCAAGAAAAATTCAGTTGATCTGAGGTGTGTTGCGCACATTTTATCAGTGCAGACATCAGTATGTGGTGCAGGCTGCAAACAAATGGTATGGAAAGTCTTCAGGGGTAGAATCTATAGGAAATATCTGATTTATTAAAAGAATTATTTAATGCAGTAAAATATTTTTTCATTTTCATGTTTTTAGTTGTTTCATTGAGACATGCGAAAAGATACTTTAAACATTCTGTTACCACTTTTTTAACTGACTTTGGTTTACTCTTGGGTCTTGCAGTATAAATTAGAATTAGTGGTTATTAATTTCTTAGTCTTAATGTGGTTACCTAGTGGTGGGTCTTCAGCCTTCTTTTACAGTGTTTGGTTATGACTCCCAGAAAGTGCCTGAAGTTTAATTTTCAGATATGCCTTCCTCTGGGTCCTTTACGTTTTCCTTCAAGAGAATTTTTATCCTTGATGAGAAAGAATTAGTTTTTTCAAACCCAATTTAAGCTCTTGTAATTTTTTCTCTAACGCTTGTCTTTTCATTTTAAGGCCTGAAAACTGTGACCTTCAGAAGAACCAGGATTGCAGCAATTAAGTATCTGACTTTATCCTTAACACCTGAACTGGTTTGTATGAAATATAGTTGTTTTTATCTGTTTTCAAAATAGTTTCTGGTCGTTAAGTCTGACATTTTTAAAGGAAAGTTCTCATTGTGAGTGCAAAGCTAACTGCCCATGAGATCGTGTGCAGTGGTATTTGATTTAAAGCAATATGCACTCTGGCTTCTTGATTAAAATAGCTAGGAGGATCGATTTACCAGGGATAGTCACAGAGAAAAATTACAAAGTAAGGAAATGGCAACCCACTCCAGTATTCTTTTCTGGAGAATCCCATGGACAGAGGAACCTCACAGGACTGTAGTCCATGAGGTCGTAAAAGTTGGACAGGACTTAGCAACTAAACCACCATTGCCAATTACAGAGAAAAATTACAAAGTATCACATAAAGTAAGTAGGTATTTCCTTTAACTATTAGGCTATGAGACCACTTATCAAAATAATAGTGATAGATATACTCGGATAGGTAGAAAATTATAAGAGTTGGATACAGGCAAATATCTTCACAAATTCTACAAGATTACTCTCCAGTACTCAAATATCAAATCATTCTTTTGAGAAAATTTTTGTGTCTTTAGTTTAAGAGTCCATTTTTCAGTTCGGTGAGCTAGGATTTGGAAAATAAGCTTTCAGTTTAAGAAATTTGTTGTATGAAATGATTTTATACAGAAACAGTCGTCTCTGTTGAAAGATGTCTCTTAGTATTCTCCCCTAAAATTTATTTATTTTTTGATTCAGTGTCAGAAACTGAACTTGACTTAGTGGACCACTACCCCTATATACTAATTTTGAACATACTGATCCATGACTTAAATGTTTATTTTTCCTTTAAAGCCAAGATACTAAAAGTAGTGCATTTGGAAAGTTGTCTTTTTTTTTTAAATCTGTTTCTTGTTTGATTATCTTCTGTTTTCAAAAACTTCAAATATAAAATGGATCATGAGAGTATCGAATGTTTGATCCATCATTTGAATGATAAGAAATGTTTGTTTCCTCTTAGGGTTTAGTTTTATTTCTGATCCCCAACAAACAGTTACTTGAGGCTGCTGCTTTGTATGCATGCTTAGTTGTGTCCGGCTCTTTGGGGCCCTATGGACTCATGTCCATGTGATTTTCCAGGCAAGAGTACTGGAGTGAGTTGCCATTTCCTCCTCCAGCGAATCTTCCAGTTAATTAGAATCGATACCAACTCTCTTGCATAACAGGTGAATTCCTTTATTGCTGAGCCCAGAGTAGCCATGTGGGGGTGAATGTTCAGATCAAAAAAATACTGGCATTTATTTTGAATATTTTTTCACATACAGCTTCTGGGAGTTTTGCCAACTACTGACTTTATTCTAGAAGGATATGCAACCACCTCTCCCCAGCTGTATGTCCACTTTTCCTTTTTTTATGACTTGGAAGGAAGCAACCCTAACCATTAAAAAGCTGATTTCTAGATTAAGATGGAAGTTTTAGGGTAAATGTGTTTCATGTTAACTTCATCCATATACAAATGAGTGATGCATCTTCCAAGATAAAAATGTCTAATTATGCTATTATTGTTTTTTAACAGGAAAACAGTACTTAGGAAATAAAGTAGGGAGAAAAGTTTCATGTAAATAGTTATCTTCAAGCCTTTATGTTTCCTAAGTTTTTAAATTGTATGTTTCTTTTGATTCCAAAAGCTCCTCTGGTTTGAATGAAGTTCTTATTACAGCTGCAGTGCATACCCAGCCTTTCCTAGGAGACCATTTCCCGGGATGTGAAGTCCTGGTGCCATTAGCTGTCCACATGCAGAAGGTTCTGTGCACCTGCGTTTCTTTTTTCTGTAGTCTGTCTGGCTGGTTGTCACTTAACTTTTCAGTTAGTTTATTTCACTAAATGATACAGTCAAAATGATAAAATGTTTGTACCGTGGGAAATTATTTCAATTTTATTTTTCTACTGACGTTTCTAATTCTGGTATAAATGTTTATCAATAAAGAATTACTTTCAATTCTGTGAAGTAGAACCGTTTTTTTCTTTTTCAGTGGCCAGTGAATTTAATATTTGTAATATGGTTTTCTAACTTTTTAAGCTTTTTATTTTATTTTTTTTATAACTTAGAGGAGACTCTTGAGAGTGCTTGGAGCGCAAGGAGATCAAACCAGTTGATCCAAAAGGAAATCAGCTGAATATTCATTGCAAGGACTGTTGCTGAAGTGAAGCTCCAATACTTTGGCCATGTGATTTGAAAAGATGACTCATTGGAAAAGACTGAGATACTGGGAAGAATTGAAGGCAATAGAAGAATGTGGCAGCAGAGGATGAGATAGATAGATAGCATCATCAACTCAATACACATGACTTTGAGCAAACATCAGGAGATATAGTGGAGGACAGAGGAGCCTGGTGTGCTTCAGTCCATGGGGTCGCAAAGAGTTGTAAAATGTGTTTTTGTATTTCCTTTAGGTTCAGCTTACTAGTTTATAGTAACATTCTCTTCCAAAGATCTGATTAAACACTGCTTACTTCTTGCATCTTACCAATTCAGCTTTCCGGACTGTAAACATCAAAAGCTTTTGTATTTCACGCTGGGATAGCAGAAAACTGGTAATAGTTTGTGGGGAAAAAAGGTACTGTTTCAGTAGTAGGTCCACACGAGGAGGTGCCAAGGTTGGCTCAGTTTCTGTGACACCAGAAATCTCTTTCTACTCTGCCACTTTGAGCAACTTGAGTGGTCCAATTTGGTTGCTTATCCCACAGTTACGAGGAAACAGCTTCAGTTCCAGGCAATGCAGATACACAGTGCCTGGCAGGATACTGCCCTTTCAGTTCTCTCTCTCTCTCTCTTTTTTTTTTCTTATTTTAGGTATACTGTTAAGTGCACAAATCTTAAATGATGAAATTTTACTCATGCGAAGTGGTAGCCCTTTGATCAAGATACAGAATGTCTCTAGCACCCTAGTAGGATGCAGAGTTCAGCTAGAAGCCTCAATATCATGTTTCCCAAGAGGATCTTTTCATTTCTAAAAAGGTGATGACTAAAGATTGGACAGGGCACAGAGTATGGTGGATGAGATGGTAAAGATGTTGAGTTTGGTAGGAAGGACTCCATGAATTATTGCAAAGACAACAGGGTAATAGCAAACCAGGAAACTTATAGGGAGTTGGGATTTGTATTTTTCCCAACTGGAGACATTTGTCTAAAGGGATTCCTCAATTTCAGCCTATTTCTGCTTGGTGGGATTATGTGCCCTGTGTTGGCGGATTCTCTGGTTTCTAAAAGGAAGTTGGGAATCTAGGTTACTGGAAAACACTCAACTTTTAAATGCTTATATATTGAGTATTCCCCCCACCACAAACAACAGTAGGAACAGCAGTAAACAGTTCCTGTCTATAGGGTCACCACACATACTCAATTAGTGGAAATACAGGGTTGGGTGTCTGTGGGACTCCGGACGTACTATATTTGTCAACTGATCAGTACATAATCTTGTTTTATGTGTGTGTGTGTTGAAAGATGCTGTATTTAATCTTTGTAGCAAATAATGATATGCAGTATATGCATGCGTTCTAAGTCGCTTCATTTGTGTCCGACTCTTTGTGACCCCGTAGGCTGTAACCTGCCAGCATCTTCTGCCCATGGGATTTCCCAGGCAAGAATACTGGAGTGGGTTGCCATTTCCTCCTCCATGAGGATCTTCCTGACCCAGGGATCAAACCCATGTTTCTTGTGTCTCCTGCATTGGCAGGTACTAGCGCCATCTGGGAAGCCTCATGCTATACGTATAATGAAACCGTTGTTTGAATGACAGCAATGTTATGTACAACACTGAGATTGTACTACTATGTCTTTCCTTCAGTTTTACACAAACTACAAACATACATTACTCATAAAAGTACTCACAGTAAACATATAGTATTCATATAGAGACATAGTCTGTATAGTGATGCAAATAAAGTCTTGGGAAAGGAAATATTGAGCATTTAACATTTTATAAAGCATTACCTAACATTTTCCTGTTGATGGAGCTGCAGGCTGCATACTGATAAGTGCACAGTGTGGTCAAACCTTTCGACCTTGGCTTACCCCACCAAAACCAAGGGAGAGGTTGGTAGAACTCATTCTGCAGATGAGGGAGAGTGGCGGGTTGACATACATCAGTTCAACCTCAGAGGTTTGGTTCTTACCACTTGTTGAGTGGAGAAATAGCTCCAGAAAGAAGAGTATGGGTGAAAGCAGAAATGTCACTCCGTTGTGGATGTGTCTGGTGGTAAAAGTAAAGTGATGCTGTAAAGAACAATATTGTATATATACCTTGAATGTTAGATCCTTGAATCAAGGTAAATTGGACATGGTCAAGCAGGAGATGGCAAGGTTAAAGATCGACAGTTTTAGGAATTAGTGAACAAAAATGGACAGGAATGGGAGAACTCACATGACCATTATGTTTACTATGGACAAATATCCCTTAGAGGAAATGGAGTAGCCCTCATAGTCAACAAGAGTCGGAAACGCAGTACTTGGGTGAAATCTCAAAAACAACAGAATGATCTCAGTTTATTTCCAAGGCAAACCAGTCAGCTTCACAGTAATCCAAGTCTACGCCCCAACCACTAATGCCGAAGAAGCTGAACGACTGTATGAAGACCTACAAGAGCTAGAACTAATACCAAAAAGTCTTCTCATCATAGGGGATTGGAGTGCAAAAGTAGGAAGTTGAGAGAACCTGGAGTACACAGGCAAGCTTGGCCTTGGCCTACGAAATGAAGCAGGGCAAAGGCTAAGAGCAAGAGGAGAAAGGGGCGACAGAACAACATAGTTAGATGGCATCACTGATAGTGAATGCAAGTCTGAGCAAGCTCCAGGAGATAGTGAAGGACAGGGAAGCCTGGCATGCTGCAGAGGGAGGTGGAACTCATTCTGCAGATGAGGAAGAGGTTGACAGGCTGACATCTGTGCAACCTCAGAGCTTTGGCTCTGACTTGATGTAGTTGCCACTTTCCTCTCCTAAATTAGCTCTAGAAACTGGGCCAGTCTGTCTGCTTGGCTTTTTGCCTCATGTCTTCTAAGCATCTCATCATAAGGGGCAAACACAACAGAAGTTAATGATTTAAATTTGAGGATCAATTTTAAATCATTCTATCCTGAGGATCAAGGATAGGCTTACACCCTTCCATGTCACTGAAAATTTGTTTCAAGGCAAAGTTCCATTCTGTTACTTTGGCAGCTATAAGAGGGACAATTCCTGGACTCTTCGGCTGACTATAATCACTGTCCTTTGCTTTCTCTGCCAAAATTTCCCCCACAGTTTCCTTTATGTCACCGAAGCCTTCACTTATTTGCCGTGCAGCATCCATTCTGTTTTTTACACTTCATTCTTTCTGCAGCATCTTCTAAGCTTTCTAAATTTTCCACACAGCCTGGCCAAACATTTTTCCAACAGTTACAGGCTTATGCTTGGTGTCCCAGGCTGTGCCAACACAGTCACATTGGGTATAGTGACTGACTTCCATTAGTTCGTCCATCACGGTAGTTTCCTTGTTGGCTTTGAGAGCTTCAAAAGCCTTGTTACAAAGCTCCCTTGTATACTGTGCCTTGAAGACATTTATGCCCTGATCCAGGGCCTGGATGAGAGACTTAGTATTTGGGGGCGTGAAAAGAACTTCTACATAGGGGTGGGCATTTTTTAGTTCTTCATAGCAGTGGACTAGGGCATTATCCAAAATTTAACAAAATCTTGAAGCCGAAGTTGCCCTAGAGTTACTATTCAACTTCTGGTTTGAAACAGCTGTGGAATCAATCAGATGTCATCCAACCTTTTTTGTTCCACCTCCAATGGACTGCAAATGGTTCACACTTTTCCGGTTAAGGTAAAGTGCTTGTAAACTTGAAGCTCTGTACACCAGTAGGGGTTTGCGCTTGAAGTTGCCGTTGTACTCCATGTCCAAAGAAGCTGCAACAAGATGGTAGGGGTTATGCAATCATGATAAAATCAAATTTCACACCCGCCAGGTGAGTGACCCAGATACTGGAGAATGGTCATACCAAAGGTGTTCTCCCACTATCGTAAAGGTTCCGAGTCCCACGGCAGGCTTCCCAGAAGGGGGGTCAGGCCAAGGGACTGGGTATCCCCAGGGAATCTGACTTTGAAAGCGACTCGGATTTGATGACGTAACTTAACCTTAAATATAAATTGTAGTTATCTTAAATGTAAATAGGTTAAATACACTAACCAAAAAAATAGACTGGATGGTTGGATGAAAACGTGCATGTGAGCCTCCACTTAACACATCACTCTACTAAAACCCCCAAATTATATGTAATAATTTTATATTGTTAGGTTAATCGTTTCCATTATGGCTTGCAATTCTAAGTATCCTTTCTTTTTTGTATGGCTATTTTGAAAACTGGAAAACAACTTTTACTATTGTGATTATGTAACTAATTTGCTTCATACCATTGTATTGTGATTGGTCAACAGAAAATGGAATTCTTTATCACTGAAACTACCATTTAACAGAAAAACGTGAAATCACTTTTTAAAATCCAGAATTATCTTGCAGTTTTTTGAAAAATAGAAATGCCCAGGCATTGCTTTTTGTCTCCAAAGCTTCAGATGTGTTTCTAATGAGCAGACATGTTTAAAAACAACTGGACTATATATGATGTTTTACTTTTATCTAGTTTATTTCACATTTTCTATTTCATATTTGGTGCCCCCTTTTCATTTTGTTTATGGTTCCCAGTTTATCCATCTCTTTCGTTGCTGTTCTCTCAAAGTTCATGAAGCATAGTAGAAAAGCTTTTATATACATATATATAAATAGTATGTAGAACATATTTTAGAAAACAAGACTTTTTACATAGCTAAAAGTTTATCACATTTTGATTCCACTTGTTTGTCTTAGTATGAATAGAATGCTAGATTTCTAATTTACATTCAGTCAAAACTTTGATATAGTTCCATGTATTTTGGCATCTAGTATTACTGCTGACAGTCTAGAAAGTTTATTATCTTGGTGATTTAAAAAGAAATTGAATTGAGGCTTGAAACTTAAGAAATTATATGTTTTTTTAAAAAGGAAATTAACATGCTACTGTATTTTGTACATGTTTTCAAATTTCATGAAATTTTATGTTACTGTCCATTGTTTTTTTCATACCATATTCAAGACTCCACAGTGTATTTAATTGCATTGAGCAGCTTCAGCTGCAGGGAACAAATTCTGGTAAATTCTCTTCATTTTTATTCTATGATCAATATTTTCTAATTTTCCTTGTATGGCATCTTAGATACATCCATCATTTAAAAGTCAACATTTAATTTTGAAGTGCATGGGATAAAGCATCTTTGATACTAATTTCCAATTTTGCTATTAATTTCTCATTTAAATGCTTCCCTGCAATCACCCTCTGTGTTTTTTCAGTCTTCTATCGAAGCTTTCAATGGCTGTTACAGAAGTCTCTTGAAAATTACCACATTGCAGTTGAAAATATGTGAGTTTTAAATACCTTTTGATATTGATTTCTAACACAATTCCACAATGATAAGAGAATAGACTGTGTATGATTTCTGTACCTTTGGACCATTAAATTTTTGCACCTTGTTTTATGTCCTTGGATATGTTCCAGTGTTTCTTATAGTATATGGGAACTTGAATTTGTATCCTAATGTTGTGTGAAAATTGTATAAATCTTAATTATGTTAAATAGGCTCATAGTGCTTTTCACGTTTACTATATCCTTGTCTTTCCTATACTTTCTATTAATTTTTGAGTTTGATAATGAAATTCCAACTAAATTCTTAATTCATCTACTTAAAACAACTGTAACATATTAATAGTGGAAATATATGTAAGTTTGTTCTGTATTTTCCAAGTGTTATCATACTTTCATAATTTAACAAATAAAAAGAAAAAAAGTCACTCTTGGCATTGGTGCACAAAAAGTAGGGTTGCATAATTCTGGAATGATTAAAAGCCAGGGGCTTTGGAGGCCATTTGCCTTATGTAAGTTCTTTTTGCAAATGTCCTTGTAAAATAAGCCGGTTTCAACAGCACTAAAAACCTGCTCTTCCACATACCCTTTTCCTGTATATCACTTAGCAAGTATTGGTTAAATTCTTCTGCAGCCTCTTCATCTGTAGAACTTGCCTCACTGGCAAGCTTAACACTATTCATATGTTGTCACCTTTTGAAATGTGCAAAGCGCTAGCAGAGGAGGGCTTCACATTTTTCTGACCTCGGGTAACATGACGGTAAATTTCTTTTGCTTTCAGCCTCACACACTTTCCACTACACCTTTTATAATCAGTTGTCATTTTAAGACTCCACGAACAGCCACTTTTCCATATCTTCCTTGCGCACTCGGGATGTCACTTTAGCACTCTGCATGTCACTTTAGCACTCTGCAGAGCAGCCTCACGTCTGGATTGGCAAATTTCCCTTTCCATTTTCTTGATGTACCAAATTTTTTATTCATTAACATTGAACTCAAGGCCAACAGCACTACAATTCATACCTGAACAAAGCTTATCTAACACACATTTTTCTTCATAAAGCACACCACAGCTTTCTTGTGCTTAGGAACATTAAGCCAGCACCACAACACTGTTACCAAATTGCAATTCCATGTGCCAGATGCAGGGAGGCCTTGAGACTGAAACATTAGAGCTTAGAGCTTGGAACAGAGGTTTCGTACAGGTTCATTCAAGGAAATGGGTGGCTCGTGTCCTAAGAACCCCAAAGTTATGGAAAGCTGTCAGTAAGAGCCTTTAAAAACGAGGTGAGGGAGGGGTGAGGTTAGTTGTTGCAAACTTCTTAGATCCTTTGTCTTAAGCCAGGTCATGGTCAGGTGAGGATGTCCCTATAAATCACTAACAAGCGAATGTTTTCTCTGCCTTGACACGAAAGGGTATGGTCCCAAGGCGCAGCTTTCACCCTACTAGTTCCCAGTCCTGGCTAGGAGGAGGCAGGTCTGAGTAGGCATCGCCTCCAGGGCCAGGTTCCCACACCCTGCCCAGCTGGTCATCCCTGGGGAATCGTGCTCAGCCCAGTTGGCCCTCAGGTCTCTCTAGGCCATCCAGATGGGAGACCAGGTCTCTCAGACTTCGGCCCAGGCAGACAGCCACTGCTGTTAGCCACTGCTATTAAGTCGCAAAGAAAGGGGGGAAGAGGTTCACGCTGCCACAAGGGCTGCGCCAAGACTAGTAGAGGGCCTTAGGGCTTTGGAGCGCTTTAGACATACTCCCCAGGCTGTTCCCCGGGCTCTCCAGCTCACCCTTTGGGCCAAGGCGGGGGGAACTGGAGAGCCGCCAGGAGAAGGCCCGAACCCGCCACTTCAGCTCACTCTCCACCTGATGACAATACCACTGACGCTTGGCTGCAACGCTTTCCTCACGGTCTCTCATTGACAGTTAACTTGTGGGCGAGGCCAGCCTGCAGCGCTGACCAATAGAAGGGCAGGACAACCAAAGATCCCTGATTGACAGTTGGTCCTTTGTGGTTGGCGCCCACTGGGGTACTGACAATGGCCGACCAAGCCCTGTTGCCTACTAACAAGGTGCTGGCTAAGGAGGCACTGCAGCTGCTGCCTGCTGAGGGCTGTGCTCATCCTGCTGTTACAGAATGAGCTCGGCGGTCACTCTGAACAGCGAAATCACCGACAGAAAGTACAAAAATGAAAAAAACGCAGTACTGAAGAGGCTGTGAAGATATTTATTTACACTGGAAGAGCTGAAGTAAGACAGCGGATTGTGGGATCCATCTTCGGTACAACCCACCGCTGGTTAAAATTTTCACTCCAAATTTTCACTCTGCGCATGTCCGCGAATAACCCTAGAAATCACAGGGAATATTGATTTGGAGGGGTTACAATAAGTTATAACAAGCCAATTTAAAAATACCAACCTGTGAATAGCGAAGGTAATCTGTATTCTCATGGGCAAAAGAAGTCTTAAGCATACACAGATCAAAACAGCTGAGCTCTGAGCACTACAAGTTCCAGGATGCACCGCTTCAGGCCGGAGCCCGCGTTCTTCCAACCGCCCCAGCAGGGTCAAGCCGGAGCCTTTGGCCCGGAAGTATTGCCTTTCGATCACGTGGTACGCTCTGCGCCTGCGCACACTCTGCGGGGCTGGGGGGAGTTGCGGAGTCAGGCGCCATCGACCACGCTGCAAGTCTACGGTCCCTTCTGGAGCTTTGCTGTTGGACGTCCCTGCTGCGTCCCTGTGGGCTTCGTGCGACAGCGACATGGAGGAATTCGACTCCAAAGACATTTCCACTTCGAAGGACGAGGACTGCGTGCCGTTGGGTGAGCGACTCTACCTGAGGCGAACGGCGGCTTGCCCCGCCCAGCGCCTCGCTTGAGGCACGCTTTGCCGATTGTGCGTTGGCCCGGCGGGCGTGTTCTCGAGCGGCTCGGCGTCCTCTTCCGCCTTGCCCGCCCAGCGCGGTCCCCTGGGCTCGGCTTGTGTGCTCGGCGACGTTTCGCGCAGCTGCTTCTCGGGGCCTGGCTTCCGCTGTCTCCCCATTCGGAGCGTGAGAAGCCTACCTCGGAGTCTGACGGCGGTCTGGCATTGCGTACCCTTAGCGACCCTGAACTCTTCTGAAAGGCAGTCTTATCCCCAGACCTTCCGTCCCCAAGGGATTGCTAGCTAGCATCACGTCCCAGATATATGTCTTCACTTTGTCCTCAACAGGGATCTGGTTAAAAAGTCCACGTAGTGATGTCCTTTACTTCTTTGCAATCTCTATACTCATGGTTCTCCTTTCGGACCTTTTTGTTTTGTTTTTGTATATGCTTCTAAAATAGAATCGGGCCAAAATGTCACCCATTCCTACCCCTTCGCCATCCTGCACTTTCCCCAGGCTCCCCGTTTCATTAGATGTATCTGCCCGCCCAATTGCTCAGGATAAAAACAAAACAAAAAACCCTTGGCAGTTGTCCTTATTCTCACTTTTGCTCCAACCAGTCATTAAATTCTGTTTGAGTCTACAAATAAGATTCATTTCTGATCACTCCCTCACCAGTCTCGCTCTTACTGAGTTGCCATTATCATTTGTTTATGTGTGTGCTTAATCGCTAAGTGGGTCCGACTCAATGGGACCCCATTATTTGTGCCCCCCTAGGCTCCTCTGTCCGTAGAATTTCCCAGGTAGAAATAGGGTGGTGGGTTGCCATTATATTCTCCAAGGGATCTTCTTGACCCAGGGATCCAACCGGAGTCTCCAGTGTTCTCCCACGTCGCAGGCGGATTCTTTACCCACTGAGCGTCGGGGGGAGCCGATAATCACTAAGATTCACTGCACCAACATTGGTCTTTCCATATCGTCCACTGTGATCATTTAAAAACTAATTTTCATTTTAATCGAAGTTACCATGAGCCTGCTTAAAAATAGTCAGATATTTCTGAAAGGCTTATTTTGAAACTGAACCATTTCCATCACTTCTCATCCCTGTCAGTCCTCCCTAGAAGGAACTGTTTTCTTGTAAAATTTGGTGTTTCCATCGATTGTTGACTTAACCTATTCATGTTAGGTCTTCTTTTAACGCCTCCTTCAGTCTTTCCCCTCTCTGCCAGCACACACTTTTTCACCTTCAGACCCTTCCCACCTCCCCAGCCTGCCAATGTTCCTATCTCAGTTTGGGTTAGACTATTAATATTTAAGTATTTCCTTTTTTTTTTTTTGTAATGACTTTGTAAACATCCCGCAGTGTTAATGGTTTTTGCTCCACTAGTTTTCTCTGTAGTGAATAATTTTCATTTTGTTGTTGCTTAGTCATCTATATACTTACCACTGATTCGATTCTGAATTTTGAAAATTGTTTGAGTTACCTCTCAACATATTTAAATTTATTAATCATCCTTTATTTTGAAGTCCCTCTTTGTTTCGGACCTGCTCCAATTTGGCTTGTTTTTTTTTTTTTAATCAGTTTTAAACCTAAGATCTATCATCATGACCACCTCTCTGGATGTTCCATTTATCTTCCTTTTCTCTTGGATTCCCTGTTTCTTGGGTCCCATGATGTCTTCTTTCTTGGCATGTTCCACCAAAATGAGGATAAATCATCAAATAACTTTTTCAACAAAATTGCATGATGGAATCTTTTTTTTTTTTTTTTGGAGACCATCACTAAAAATAACCAGGTGACCTCAGGCACGATTAGTAGTTTGGTATGGAATTTTGTGTTCTATAATAATTTTTTAATGTGAATTTTGAAGGTTTTTGTCCCATTATTTTCTAAGTTTCCAGTGTTTTTATTTTAAAAAGTCTCTTGTTGATAGTTTTTACTCACTTATATAAAATGTTTGTTTCTGGAAGGTGATAGATAGAATCTTGTCTTTGTTTCTGATATTTTGCAGTGATATCCATCCTTCTGTAACTTTTTAAATTTGGGGAAGGACAGTTGTCTTCATTTTTTTCAGTAATCATCATTATATATTGACTCTTATGTTACCTTATGGACTGATACTTTGTTTTTTCTATTTTTATCCTCTTTACTTTTAATTTTCTTTTTTTTTTTTTTGGCTTTATGAGAATATTTCAGTATTTTAACATTCCGCTTTTCTTTTGAGTTTTTTTCCTCCTTCCATAAGCTATCCATAAATATCGTCTCTGTGCAGCCTGGCATTGGAGTTGGTGACTTAGATGGCTAGGTGGGCTGCTTTTTCCACAATTACTTTGAGGTTCTTAGAGGAGGTGTTGGGAGCAGTCACAGCACACAGTACGATTGGTCGCATGTCAGCAACCCTTCAAGCTGTTTGATGTTGTAGACCAGAAACTTGCAGAAGCCACTGGGAAACATGTGCTTGTTTTGTTGTTGTCCTCATAACCAGGGTTGGGCATCAAGATGTAGCCCTTGGATATTTTTAATTTTGAGAACTTTTTTGTTTGAAAACTTCTATATAACATCATATTCTTGTTTCATGAGTGCAGTGTCTTAATGCCCTATAGATATTAATAATGCTTTCAGGCCTCTTGCCTTCTGAGATGGCCTGTACCCTGTGGATTTCTCCCATGACCGCTCTTGCTTTCCAAGATGGCCCCATTACCTGGGGCCCCTTTCTCCTTTGGAGATGGTTGGCATTCTGTCTGTGGAATGTATATCTCTCTCAATAAATCCACTTCATAAATGTCAAATAATAATAATGATGATGCTCTAAATAGTTCTACTTTTAACTTTTGTACAGTAAAATTTACTCTTACAGTGTTCTGTGAGTTTTTGAGAAATGCTTATTAGATTTATGTAACTACCATTAAAATTAACAGTTCCAAGACCACCTTTACCCTTCCCTACCCCAGAAGATAGATCATACTGTGAGTGTATAGAAACCATTTTATCTCTTCTTTTGCAGTAGGCATACTTTTTCTTTCTTTTGGTAGCCTTATTTCACTGGGTACAGTTCCAGTGTGTGTTGCATAGGAGTGGCGAGCATTCACATCCTTGCCTTGTTCCCAATTTTAAGGAGAAAACATGAGTGTTTTACTGTTCTTTGTATGTTTGCTGTAGGTTTTTCATAGATGCCTTTTGTGTGTTTTAAGGACTTTCCATTGCTACTTCATTACTAGCTCAATCACATAACATTACCAGGTCCATGTTTCTATGCTCTCCATTTTACGGATGAAGAAACTGAGGCACCTAAAGTTACTCACCTAAATAGTAGCTGGGATGGACTTAAATTCCAGAAGATTTTCCAGGTGGTGCAGTGGTAAAGAATCTGATACTGAGTACAAGCTCGCTCTGCTTGTCAAAGGACAGGCCAATGAATCCAAGAGATGAGGTGTTGAGGCAAGGAGTATAACTTTATTTAAAGTTGGCATTCTTAACTTGTCATAGTAACTTAATTTGTTGGGGTCTGGATGCCAGGTTGTTTTATAAAATTGGAGAGAGAGGGAGACAGAGAAGCAATGAGGAACTAAAGCCAAAGGACAGAATAGGGAGAGGCAGTGAGGAAGTGAAGTAAAAAGGGTGTTCAGTCTTAAAAAGCATCTCTGGGAAGGGCCAGCCTTTGGAAGGGGTGTACTCATCTCTTCTTTTTAAGCTATTCACAGGTGAGTGGGGCCAGATTATCTCTATGAGCGGAACAGAAGCTTTTCAGTTTCACAGGCAGGCAGAGGGGCATGCAGGGTCCTGTGAAAGTGTTCGTCGCTCAGTCAGTCCAGCTCTAGGGTCCTCTGAGGTAGGCTGTTGGGATATGATTGTAATAACGAGAACAGCGAAAAGGAAGTCAAAGAAAGTTTCCCAGATTAAGGAATTAGAATTGGCTTCTCTGCAACAGTTCCCCGCTGTCAGCGTCCATTCCACAGACTTGGAAAGAGAGCATGCGTTCTGTTTGTCAGTGGATCTTGCTGGAATGTCCACCTTTGGCGCCAGTGTTCTGAATGTTGAGATTTATCTTCTTTTTGTTCCTCTTTGGAAAGTGTCTACTTTACACTTGTTGATGTAGAGATACTGAACTTCAGATCCAAGAGACAGTATCTCAATTTAAGAAATTCAGCACTTTTCTATGTATGGGGAGATGCAAGAGGGCTCATTAAAATTATTTCCTTGGTAGGTCCATCACCTCTCTGGGAGCCTGTAATCCTGTATTCCCAGTTTCCTCAGGGTTCACCAAAAGGAGTCTTGCAGTCTGATGCCAGCTAGGTTTTAGATATTCCTCTTCCTCAGGGTTCATTTACTCACATTGAAGGGCTGCAATTGCTGATTTCATTTCTCAAGTCTTCCCCTCTTGATCAGGAATTTGACCAATATTTGGGAGATTGTCCATGAACAGCTTTTGTCCCACAACACTGGGAGGCTCATCCCAGTTTAGACAAAAATTCTTGATGTGCCCCTCCAGGTGTTAAATTTTGGACCAGGCTCCATGAATAATGAAAATTTCGCTGGATTCTGTCTTGACTATAATCCAGGAGACATTTTCCCTTGTTGCTCCTTATCATACCTAGAATTATGCTATTACAATTATTTTATGTTTATAAGTGTGATTTTCTCAAAATGTTTAGCCATAGAAGTTTTGTTTGAGGCCCGATTACACATTGGTTATTACAGGAGACAGCATTCTTATTAATTAAATAGGATATAAGTAATGCAGCTATTAACATTGACAATAACAGCGCAGCTGGGGACACAAAGCACAATTTGAAAACAAGGAACAAATTTAAACAATGATTAGTGTAACTACTTGTAATCCAGTTGCAATAATCAAGCGACCAAAGAAGCCATAACTGATTCAGTGAGCTCTTTGCAGTTTCATTGTACTGACCATGCATGCTTATGTATGGATTAATCTTTGAGACAAGCATGTGGTACTGGTAGGATCAGCCAGGTAGAGGGAAAAAAGATAAATGTTTCAATTCTGTGAGAATTGGAAAATAAGGCTGAGCACTAAAAAATTGGTGCTTTCGAACTGTGGTGCTGGAGAAGACTCTCTTGAGTCCCTTGGACTGCAAGGAGATCAAACCAGTCAATCCTGAATACTCATTAAAAGTACTGATGCTGAAGCTGAACCCCCAATACTTTGGCCACCTGGTGCGATCAGCTGACTCATTGGAAACGACCCTGATGCTGAGAAGATTGAGGCAGGAGAAGAGGGCAGCAGGGTGAGATGGTTGGATGACATCATCAATTCAATGGATATGAACTTGGGCAAACTCGAGAGATGGTGAAAGACAGGGAGGCCTGCTGTGCTGCAGTCCATGGTGTCACAAAGCACTGGACAGGACTTGGTGACTGAACAACTAGAGTGATATTGCTTCTATTCTGTTTCAGTAAACAGAGCTAGAAAATACCTTAAAAAGAGTTCTAAATTTTAAATTCAGTTTTAACATTTGTTTTCACTTAATTTCATTAAGGTGGTTTTATAATTGTGTGTCATTTCTCATGTGCTGAAGGTCTATATTCCTAATATGATTAGCAGAACAACTTCCTTGCTTTTACCTGTAATACAAAAGAAATACTTTCAAAATACCAACACTGTTATTACTAATAGGAATAGAACATTTTTTTGTCTCTAGAATGCATTTTGCTAAGGGTATGCAGTCAAAATACTGTAAAGCCCGTGGAGACGTTAGTCTCCAATGCCCTTTCTTAGTGTGTTGTGTTATCGTTTTGATGATTATGTTTGTTTATTTAAACTTTGCTTAATTTAAGGGATTTTCTGAATTCTACAGAGAGATAAACAGAGAGCTCTTGCTTCTGTCCCTGCATATCCCACTGTGTTCTCCTGTGTTCTGTTGACGCTTACTGATAGTGATTTTCCTTAGTTTTCTGTTTTTCCTTGTAGTTTTGCCTTTTTATACTCTATTTATATTCAGTTCAGTTCAGTTATGTCTGACTCTTTGTGACCCCATGGACTTCCTGTCCATCACCAACTCCCGGAGTTTACTCAAAAACTCAATGTGCATTTGCTGTCTAGGATACCAACTTTGATTTAGTTTTAGAACCCATGTATTGACTATTCTGTTGACCTCAAATGCTCATTTCACAGATTTTCCTATGGCTAGCTCATTCTCATCATCTTTGTTTTGTTGTTTTTTTTCCTTCCCCTAAACTGCTGTCATGTTGGTAGTTTTTAAGAGTTTTCTAATAGTTTTTTTCTAATTAATTTTTTTTAGTCATCCTTTTTTTCTGGATGCCTCTGAGGAGATTTAATTATATAGGGTGTTTTTTTTCCCCCCTTTTTTTGTTTCCTCTGATTTCCTTTCTGTTTGTTTTCAGTTTGCCTTTGACATTAGAGGCTTTCCTCGAGTGTTTGGTGGTCCTAGTTCGTCGTGAGTTAAACATTTAAAAACTAAATGGATCTGGAGAAATATTCAAAATACCACGCTTTGTAATGGTCTCAAACCAAATGTCCATAACGCAGGAATGGATAATTGTGGTATAGTCATACAGTGAAATAATATTTAGGGATGACAGTGAATAAGCTACAGCTCCATGTAAGGAAGCATGACTTAGAATGTTGAGTGGAGGAAGCTGGAGGCAAGAGTACATATTGTAGGCTTTTTGCTTAAGACTCAAAAACAGATGAAACTACTCCTTGATGTTAGACTTGAGAATGTGGTTCCTTGTGGGATGTAGGTGGTGCCTGATGATTGCAGCAGGGCCCAGGTGGCTTCTGCAGTGCTAGTCATGTTCTGTTTCTTCAGCTGGATCTAGTTATACAAGTGTGTTCACTTTGTATAATTTCGTTGATCTCTACGTTATATTGTGTGCTTTGGGGTATATTATACTTTCTGTAAAAGCTTAAGTGAAGTAATAACAAAATCTGGTGGTTTGGTAGAATCTGTGTGTGTACCAGGATCTTTTGGTTGTTACCCATAGAATGTGGTCAGACTGGGCATCCAAACAATACTCTTGTTCGGGACCCTGAATGTCAGTGTCTGAAGATGGGAAATTGATGTGTTTCTTTTTGTTATGTCTAACTTGAAGTCTTTAAGCCTTTTTCTAAACCTCTTTTATTGATAAGACAAGGTATCTTTTGGTTAGTTTGAAAGATGTCCAAGATCAGGTGGAAACATCAGTTTCTTTTTGACAAGTACAGTAGTAGATTTGGAATTTCTGTTTATTCAGTCAGCATATACTGCTAAAGACTTGTGCAGCTGTGTCCTCATAGTGTGTGGAGCACAGCAGGAATTGCAGACATTAAGTATAAATGGAGTGAGTTCAGGAGAAAAATATGGACTGTCTTGGAGGCCTAGACTGGGGGAACGTAGCCTAGTCTTCAGAAACGAGGACAGCCCTCAGAAAATGATATTTTAGTCTGGTGAAGAACAAGGGAAAGTACTAGACTTTTTTTTTTCTTAATGAAAATGAGTCATCTCAACGTGAAAATCCTTTATTCCTGTCTGTCTGACCACCCTGTTACATGATTTCAGGTGGAGAGTGTCATGAAGATGATACAAATGAATTAGTGAAGGAAGATGAAGTGGATGGCGAAGAAGAGACACAGAAAACCAAAGGGACAAAAAGAAAGGCTGAGAGCGTTCTGGCCAGGTGATGCTGCCCTCAAGGCCCTGAAGTCATGGGCTGTTACAGCCATTGAGATTGATGGGGTTGATCTGATGATATGTTTCTTGCTGCCAGTGTTTCTAACCTTTTTCTCATTGAAGGGAACATTTTGTGGTATTTTGGAATTACATTCTTATTCTCTGGAAAGCTTTAAAAATTCTTGAGCTTTAATTTTTTAAAAACTCGATGTGTAATTAATAAGTGCACCTGACTTAAAATGAATTTTCAATTAAATAATCTTTTTATTTGGCTGCACCGCTTGTGTGTGTCTTTGTACACATGTACATTTGTAAATCAGATCTGTCTTTTATTCTCTAACTGATGTTTCTGTCTTCTGAGCATTGAAACAAAAAGTAGATTGTAAAAAAATATTTTGAATATTACATGATTTCCTTGTAGCCAGAATAGTCTTAAGCATTTACTCTTTTAAGTCTTGAGCCCAGTGCTTTTGTCCTTGAGTTTTTCAGTATTCCATCTTTCCTGTCTTCAGACAGAAGATACAAGTCTTCCCTGTACCTCACCCCCTCAGAACTCTAGGCAAAAGCAGTGTGTATAAATCTAAGATTCTCTTCAATCTCTGTCCTTCAAATGAAATGACTTTTAAAAAGTCACAAATAGCTGACATTTGTTTGTTCTTAGAGCTCTCTCTTTGAACCAGTTGATTTTGTAAGGTGATTTTGGGTGTTTTCTTGGTAAAAATAGCTGATCCTAACTTAGAACAGTATATTTGATTCTAAGTGTTTTAGGAAAATCCTTACAGTAGGAATCCAGTTCTTTTTATTCCTTCCACAAAATCACAGCTTATCTCTCCCCCTCACTGTATCATGCATGTTAATCACTAGTCCCCAATTTAAGAGTTTTCTTAGGTTTGCAACATTATGTTTGGAATTCAGGAAGGGATAACAAATTATTTTGCCTGTTTGTCTTCTCTTCTTCTTTGTGACTGTTGGTGATTAGGAAGAGAAAACAAGGTCGCCTCTCACTAGACCAAGAGGAGGAGGAGGATGCCAACAGGGAATCTGGAGGGAATATTAGTGAGAAGGAAGATGCAGCTGCAGAACAGGAAAAAGGCGCTGAGTCAGAGGATGCCAGGGCAAAGGAGGATGAAGTGCTGGCCAGCTCCGTCAGTGATGTAGAACCAAAATCAGAACTGCCTCCGAGTACACAAAGCAAAGTAAGTTTATAGGTGAATAGGATGAATGTTTCCTCATAAATGCCAGAAGTTCCCTAGGTAGATTTTCTCAATTTACAAACTAAGGTGTGAGGCTTCAGCAAAAATCAAGGTAGCTGCCTTTTAATAGTAACTCTACTAAGTGAAAAGCAAAGCTTTCTCTGTGAGAGAAAATCAGTTTTCAGTGAGTACTTAAAGATGGAAATACATGTTAAGACTAGCTGGAAACAATATATTTGGATGGATCTTTCAGTTTTCATCCAAATATGAAACTTACTGCATTACCTTTTTCATAGACAGGAGAGGAAACTGAAGAGACAAGTGCAAGTCATGTGGTCAAAGCAGAAGAGCTAGAGAAACCTAAAGAAGCAGAAGAAGTTAAACTCACCAAATCACCTCTTGCTGGTGAAGAAGTCAGGTAACGTGACAAAACTAGTTCTTTAAAAGAGCACATCTCTCTTTCACTATGTCTCTTGTTTACTACTAATTGCTGTATTCGTTGGCTGCCCTGGTCTTCCTTGCTGCACTCAGGCTTCGTCTGGTTGGGGTGGGCAGGGGCTCCTCTCTGGTGCGGTGTGCGGCCTTCTCTCTGGCGGCTCCTCTGAGGCAGAGCTCTGGCTATAGAGCGCAGTCTTAGTAGTTGTGGCGCACGGGCTTAGTTGCTCTGCAGCGTGTGGTATCTTCCTAGACCAGGGTTCAAACCGCTGTCCCCTGCATTGCACGGAGGATTCTTAACCCTGGACCACCTAAAAAGAAACATCTTTCTCAATGGTGTTAGATATCTGTTCTCATTCCAACCTCTCTTAATGTTTTGAAAGACTTAACACTTGAATTCAAGGAAAACAGTACTTCAGTCTTTGCAACCCTATGGATAGTAGCCCGCCAGGCTCCACTGTCCATGGGATTCTCCAGGCGAGAATACTGGAGTGGGCTGCCATGTCCTCCAGGGATCTTCCTGACCCAGGGATCGAGCCCGAGTCACTTATGTTTCCCGCGTTGGCAGGGCCGATTCCACCTTGGAAGCCCCAAGGGAAACAGTGGCTCCTGTGTCAGGGTACATGAGAATGGTCCTTTCACAGATGGTAATAGTTTGGGGGTAGTATGATATGGTTGACTAAATGGAAACAAGAAAATGTAAGAGTTAAGCATTAAATACTTGGTTCGACTTAAATTTTTGCCGTGCATGGTGACTTTAGCTATTTCTCCCTTTATAACTTCCTTTAACTTTGAAGTATAAGCCCCAATAAAACCTTTGAAGTCAGGTCACAAATAAAAGTACTAGGAGAAAAGTTTGATTCTTACACTATTTTCTCATCTTACTGTTATTTTTTCCTGTTGATTCATAGGTTTTTTTTTTTATTTTTTATTTTTACTAGTTTCGAAAAACAATAAAAGTTTAATACTCTTGATTGTTGTGGATGAGAGGCACATACCTAGAGTTTCCTCCTGCTCATTTGTTTAAACTTACGAGAATAGATCTGTAAGGTAGAGCTAAACGAGAACAGATGAAGTTCCTGCCAGCTTGATGGGATTACAAGAGTTGGACACTAGTTAGGGCCTAAACAACAATTCCTTTCCCAATTTTGAACCCATCTGTTGTTCTGTGTCCATCCAATTCTAACTATTTCTTGATCCACATGCAGGTTTCTTACACAGCAGGGAAGGCTGTCTGGCAGGACATCGGAAGATGAGCCCCGCAGGTCCGAAGGTGTTCAACATGCTACTGGCGAAGAGCGGAGGGCCGATACTAACACCTCCAGTAAGAACGAAGCCGCTGGGCCAAAGTGGAAAGGACAGCCAGCTGTCGATGTGTCTGGTGACGAAAGTAAACTCCGATGCTGTAAAGAAGAATACTGCATAGGAACCTGGAATGTTAGATCTATGAATCCAGGTAAATTGGATGTGGTGAAGCAGGAGATGGAAAGAATAAACATCGACATCTTAGGAATCAGTGAACTAAAATGGACGGGAATGGGCGAATTGAATTCAGATGACCATTATATCTATTACTGTGGGCAACAATCCCTTAGAAGAAATGGAGTCGCCCTTATAGTCAACAAAAGAGTCCGAAATGCAATAATTGGGTGCAATCTGAAAAACGACAGGATGATTTCAGTTCGTTTCCAAGGCAAACCATTCAACCTCACAGTAATCCAAGTCTATGCCCCAACTCCTTATGCTGAAGAAGGTGAAGTTTACCGGTTCTATGAAGACCTACAACACCTTCTGGAAATTACACCGAAAATAGATGTCCTTTTCATCATAGGGGATTGGAATGCAAAAGTGGGAAGTCAAGAGATACCTGGAATAACAGGCCGGTTTGGCCTTGGAATGCAAAATGAAGCAGGGCGAAGGCTAATAGAGTTTTGTCACCACAACAGGCTGGTCATAACAAACACCCTTTTCCAACAACCTAGTAGACGTCTCTACACATGGACATCACCAGATGGTCGATACCGAGATCAAATTGATTATATTATTTGTCGCCAAAGATGGAGAAGCTCTGTACAGTCAGCAAAAACAAGACCTGGAGCTGACTGTGGCTCAGATCATAAGCTCCTTATTGCAAAGTTCAGGCTTAAGTTGAAGATAATACCAAAGACGACTCGGCCATTCAGGTATGACCTAAATCAAATACCTTGTGATTATACAGTGGAGGTGACAGATAGATTCATGAGATTAAGAGAATAGAGGGGCACAGAAATTAAGCCTGATAGAGAGTAGAACCAGATTTTGGGTGGTCTTGAATGGGAGGTTCAGCAGTTTGTATTTTACGCTCTGAGTTAATACTGATCCATCACAAGAACTTAGGTAGGGGAGTAACAATGTTTTTTTTGTTTCTTTGTTTGAAGTCATCCTTTGAGGTCAAAGCAGTGGTAGCCAGTGAAGATATTTCATTTTATTTTTAGTTGCCCTGGGTCTTCATTGCTATTCATTGTCTTTGGTCTTTGCAGAGAGAGGGACTATTCTCTAGAACTGTTTGAGTGAACTTTAATCATGAAGTTTTAGCAGCTAGAATTTACAGAAATCCCAGTGGTTTTTTTCTTGTTACTTATGCCCTTTTCTTAGATTTTGTTTCTTTTTATTCTCTTGTAAACTTGGTATCTCCTTCCTTGGTGCAGAGTGACTAATGAAGAGGATGCCACAAATGAAGAAGCAAAATCCGTCTTAAAGCAGAATGAGAAAGAAAAACCTGAGGCTAACGTCCCTTCAACTGTGTCCTCAGTTCCTGGTGGGTCAGGGTGAGTAGTCTAGCCTCAGGCCCAGGCATACCTGAGATGTTGGAGAAGATGTCTTGAGTACAGTGGCGCCCTTTACCTATACCTGTTAGTACTCTTTTTCCTGTTTTTCATCTCCCAAACTCTTTTTATTGGAAAAATACTGGAGAATGTCCTCTTTAAAAAAAAATGCTCTTTTGAAACAAATATATACATGAGGTCTAGGAATCAGAAGATGCAACAGTGGACAGGAATCCTGAAGGCGTCCTGAGGGTGACAGCCGCGGAGACCGAGGCCAAGAGAACACCGAGCCCACATTGTTAGAGAAGAGCCCAGGAGTCTGCAAGAAGACACTCTTAGCAAAGCACCAGAGTACTTGAAGCTTTTGAAGAGATTTATATAATGAAGGAAGTGGTTAGATTTGTATTACTATTAAGTGCATAGAGGTGAGTGACTTGCCTGGTGGCTCAGACTGTAAAGAATCTGCCTGCAATGCTGGAGACCCACATTCGATCCCTGGGTTTGAGAAGATGCCTGGAGAAGGGATGGCTACCCAGTCCAGTATTCTTGCCTGGAGAATTCCACGAATAGACCATGAAATCACAAAGAGTTGGACACACCCGAGCAATTTAACACTAAGTACGTAGGACATGCAACCGATGTGAAAACACCAGATCATTTCCCATAGGGAAAACAACACACTGGAAAGACGTAATATATGGTTTACCTATTTCATATTCAGTTGCTAAGTTGTGTCCAACTCTTTGTGACCTCATGGATTGTAGCCTGCTAGGCTCCTCTGTCCACGGAGTTTCCAGGGAGGAATACTGGAGTGGGTTGCTATTTCCTTCTCCAGGAGACTCCTTTCCTGAGAGAAGGAATTCTGCTGCTGTTCTGCCTTTCTTGAAATACTTGCCAATTAGGAAGGGTGCAGAATTAAATTAACCATAGGTTTCTTGTTTGATTCTGAGAAAATTCCTGGTTCACAGTGTTGACACAGAGCTGAATGTACAGAAGACTTCACGTTTAAAAAGTAAGTTTTGAATGAAAATGTCAGCAGTTCATCATAATTATAAGAAAGATTTGGTCTTAGTACCTGCTTCTACTTGTAAGGATCTCATCGGAACAGAAAAAGGTCAAAACAGACTTAGAAATAATTTTACTAACACACAGTCAAGAACTTAATAGTTTTTCTCCCTTCGTATTTTCCGTAGTACATGAGAATTCTTTCTTTGGAGGAAGGAAAACTTAACTTTCTTCTTAACCTACATGTAAGAAGTAAAGCTGACAGTTCAGTAGGAGGAGTCAGGGGTCTCTCCTGGAGAGCGGTGAACATGGACCACTCCCATCACTGCACTGATCACCTCTGACTCCTGAGCAGAACTCACTCTTTCTTCGTGGGGGTTGGGGTGGAACGAGTCACCTATAGGGCTTCACTGATCTTTTAGTTGGTTTGTTGCTTCACCCTTTCATCCCGAAGCAATGAAGTTTTGTGTTTTTACATTAAAAAAAATAAATCGCTTCTTCTGTCAGGTTATGAGTTTGTTCAGCACAGGCCCTCCTTATCTTTGCACCCCTGACTCCAAGCAACACTGTACACTGCTGCTTATTATACCAAATGGAAACCCTGAGAAAGAGGTTTGAGTGCAGGTCATTCATGTGAGAAGTGATTCCTGGGAATCTGAGACGGGAGGTGAAAGGGTGAGGGAAGGTAGCCAGGGCGGGGTGTGCTTTCCAGCCGCTGCTTCTGGTGGCTGCTACCCGGTCCTGTTGGGGGCCTCGGCAGGGGTGAGGAGGTTGGGGCGGTGTGACCCTCCAGCTCCCTGCCATGCTCGCTCAGCTGCTTCCATGGCACTCAGGCCGTGGCCGGAGGTGTTTGCAGTGACGCTCTCCTCAGGGTGTCGTGGCGGTGAGTGCAGGGACGTGAGGAAGGGCTGTGTTCACATCTGCTCCGTACTCTTTATCTGCTTCTTCATCCAGACATTTGTCTCCCACCGGAGCAGCTAGGTGGTGGAAGTCATGTAGTAGTTACCCAGGAATCTAAAAAGGAACAAGACTTGAGTGCTTGCCACCACAGTAGAAATGGGGTAAACATCAAGGAAGGCGGCTGTGAGAGGAGCAGAGTAACGGGAGCAGAGTTCTCCAGACTGACTTTATTAATAATCTAGGACAGTACTTTTTAAGCTGTTGTTGGCAATGTTTAAGAGAAATGAAACAAAAAAATGTCAGAATTGTTCTCAGTGTTCCAATGAATTTAATCTTTTATTTTCATTAAACCTTTTTTTACTCAGTTAATCTTTTCCAGTAAAGTTTTCCAACTTAAGTTCTTTTGATACATAAAAATTAGAGAAGACTCTTCCGAGTTTGTACGTAATGCTGCCAGTAACACTGAGCCTTCAGAAGAACTTGAGTAGGAGTAGCAGATTGTTTCACTGCTTGAAGTCATCCTTCAAGATTAAAGCAGTCTTTCCCAGTGAAAACTCGTGGGTTTTTTCCAATGTATTTATTTATTTTTTGGTGTGCAGGGTCTTTATTGCTACTTTCTCTAGTTGAGGACTTCAACTAGACTGTAATTGTAGCGCCTGAGTTCCTCATGGCGGCGGCTTCTCTTGTGAGTGACTAACACTTTCTCTTGTTGCAGAGCACAGGCTCTAGGCGTGTGGGCTTCCGTAGTTGCGGCTCTTGGGCTCAATAGTTAGGATACATGGTCTTAGTTACTCTGTGGCACCTTCCTGAGTCAGGGCTCCAGCTCATGTTCCCTGCATTGATAGGTGTGTTCCCATCTACTCTACCGCCAGGGAAGTCCCTGCCCGCGATGGTCCTTAGTGTAAGCCTTGAACTGCTTGTTTTGTGCCACTTGTGTGTGTGACAGTACTGAGTGCAGGACTTGGAGCGTTCTCAGCAAGGAAATTCGGGTCTTGTCTCCAGGTGCCTGGAGGGGAGAAGAGAAGAGATGAGAACTTTTATTTTTGGAAATCTGGAATTTATAGGATTGTCTCATAATTCTGAATGACCTTTTTGATCACTCAGGATAACACAATGATCATAATCTTGGATCGTCCGACACACAGATTGGCATTTAAATGGAATTCTCAGATGTTTTTATTGACTTGGGAAACCCACACATAAGGCATTTCGCTTCTTTATCTGAAATTTCTGGCACCATTCATATCTTTATTTGATGTTTTAGGAGTCAGTTTTGTTGAGAACCTTACTTTCCTGTTTGAAATTGGACGAGATTCTAAATTGTGTAACTTTCTTCAACTTCTAAATCACTACCTGTGTGGCCAATTTTAAGGAATTTTGTTTCATCATTGGGTTTTTTTTAGATATAGAACAGGAGCCTTTAGAGTATTCCCAGTTGTTTATACTGTTGCTTTTCTCCTTGAAATAATGCCAGTGTGTTTCTCCTAATTACTCCACGTCCCTGTTCCCACTTTGACTTAAGCGTGAGCACTGATGTGCACGTGAGGTGCAGTGGGAGAGCCCTTCAGTCCTCACATCAGTGACAACATGTGGGCTGTGGTTCAGTGGTGACTGTCATGTGACAGACACGAGGGGATTTTATAAAGATGTCAGACTTCCATCTGCTGTTGTTTCATTTGTTAAATTAATAAGGGGAATTTGTCTAGAAGTGTTACAGTAAACTTTAATCATTAGATTCAGCAGTCAGAATTTCCAGAAAGCCTGGTGTTTATCCTTGTTATTTGGGCCCTTTTAAAAGATTTTATTTCTTTTTATACCTCTTGTAAACTTGGTGTCTCCTTCCTTTGTGCAGCGTGACTAAGGAAGTGGGTGAAACATCTCAAGAAGCGAAATCTGTGTTCAAGCAAGATGAGAAAGACAAACCTCAAGCTGATGTCCCTGCAGCAGTGCCATCGCTAACTGCTGGGTCAGGGTGAGTAGTCTAGGCTCAGGTCCAGGTGTGCCTGCCACGTTGGAGAAGTTGTTTTCAGTACCAGGACATCATTTACCTGTAGCTCTTGTGACTCCTTTCCTGAGAGAGGGACTTCTCCTGCTGTTCTGTCTTTGCTGAAATACTTGTCAAAATGGAGGATGCAGAGAACAGTTAGCCATAGGTTTCTTGTTTGATTCTGATAAAAGTCCTGATTCACAGAGTTGGCTGCAGAGCCCAACATGTAGTAGACTTCGTGTTTAACATGTGTTTTTAAGTGAAAACATTAGTAATTTATCATAATCTGTAGTAAAGATTTGGGTTGAGTACTTTCTTTGACGCCTGAGTATTTCATTAGCACAGAAAAAGGTTAAAGGTAACTTCCAAATAATTAACACAGTCTCAAGAACAGAATAGTTTTTCTCCCTTCATATTTTCTGTCATATATGAGTTATTTTGAGCTGAATAGTAGAATTTTTTCTTCGCAGGCAGTAGACATTTTTTTCCTTCGTAACCTGTATCTAAGAAGTAAAGCAAATAGTGAAGTATGGGGAGTCTCAGGGCACTAGCCTCCAGAGAAGCGGACATGGACGGCACCTATCACAGCCCTTATCACCCTCTGACTTCTGGGTAGAGCTCTCTTGTACTGGAGGTAAAGCAAGTCACCTAAAACAGCTTCGCTGACCCTTCAGTTAGTTTGTTGCCTCATCCTCTCCCCCAGCCCCCAGAACAGTATAGTTTTGTTTTGAGTTTTTTATATTAAAAAAAAAAAAATCATTGGCTTTCCTGTCAGGTTATCAGTTTTTATAGGACAGAACTTCCTCTTCATTGCAGTTCTGGTTCCAAACAACACTGTGTACACTGGTGTGCTTTGATCCAAACGCAGACCCTGAGATGAAGGTTTGAGTGCAGGTTGTTAGTTTGAGAGGTGATCCTGGAAGCCCGAGCAGGGAGGTGAAAGGGTGAGGGAAGGTAGCCAGGGCGGGGTGTGCTTTCCAGCCGCTGCTTCTGGTGGCTGCTACCCGGTCCTGTTGGGGGCCTCGGCAGGGGTGAGGAGGTTGGGGCGGTGTGACCCTCCAGCTCCCTGCCATGCTCGCTCAGCTGCTTCCATGGCACTCAGGCCGTGGCCGGAGGTGTTTGCAGTGACGCTCTCCTCAGGGTGTCGTGGCGGTGAGTGCAGGGACGTGAGGAAGGGCTGTGTTCACATCTGCTCCGTACTTTTTTTTTTAACTTTTATTTATTTCCCTGTGCTGAGTCTTAGTTGTGACGCATAGGATCTAGTTCCCCAACCAGGGATCTGCATTGGGAGCCCTGAGTTTTAACCACTGGAGCACCAGGTGGTGGAAGTCAGGCAACAGTTACACAGGAACCTAAGAAGGAATAGGATTTGAGTGCTTGCCACCATAGTGGAAGTGAGGGAAACGCCGAGGAAGGCAGCTGTGAGAGGAGCAGAGTCCTGTATACTGACTGTCGCTGCCCTAGGCCAGTGCTTTTTAAGCTGTCATTTGCAGTCCTCATGTAAGATAAATGAAATAGAATGAAGCGTGTTGTAACCATGGGGCTGCCAAGGCATTCCCTGTTTCAGCTGTTAATGTGCTTGTACAGGGAACAACATAAACTGTGTGTTGTGAGGACTGGAGATGTTGTTGGCTGAAATAACATGCCTTTATCCTTCTAATCATTATATTGTTTGAAAAGGATTCTCTTCAGACCAGTGGCTTTCAAACTTTATTGATCGCCACTCACAATAAGAGTATGTGTTATTAGGGGAAAAAAAAAAAGAGTATGTGTTATTAGTACTTCGTGTACTCGTAATGTAGGTTTGTATGATGAACTCTGTGTCCATTACTGTGTAATTATTTAGTATGTGTTATTTGAAAAAATGTTATGACCCATTGAATTGATTGCAAAATCTGTTAAAACCTATATTTTAGAAATACTGCTTTAGACTACATATACAGCATTAGCATTCTTTGGGCTTAATTGTGGTTTCCAGGCCTTGTTTCTGATATTACTAAACAGTGTCTGTTGGCTTTATTGTATGTGTTACTATGAAAGTTACTTTCTGGATTAAGTATTAGACTGAAAGGCAGAGATTCTTCTGCCTTAGGTGTCTAGCACAGATAGTTTCAGTTGGCATATTTTTTACTTCTAGCTTCCTTGAGTGCTTTTAAAATAGTCCCTGTTGATGCTTAGACATTCTACTTGGAGACAGCATGTTCCAGAAAATACTATTACCACAGTTCTGAAGATAAGCAGAGGAACAAGTGACAGCCTGGCAAGTTCACCTTGTTCAAGTCACTCATGAAAATCGTCTCACTGTATTCTATATTAATGCTTTTGTTTCTTAGAGCTAATAGCCTTTCAAAAATAAGAAATCTGCTATGTTTTAGGGAAACCCAGCAGGAAACAGATGGCATCTTCGTATTACGCTATCTTGAGGAGAGTTTAATAACTCACAATGTAATGAAAAATCACAGGGCTAGGGAGAGTGTGGTATCCCTAGCTAGTAGTAATGAGGCTCCATCACCACCCCTAGACCTGAGGGGCCACAGCAGGGAGCAGTCTATGACAGTGGCGATAGAGAGGGCTTCGTCTTAGGAGTTGAACCTCACTTGAATGATGGACCATCCAGGGAGAGGCCAGGGGAATAAATATCCAATCCTCCTTCCACCCCACCTTTTGCTAGAAACTCCATTGGCCACTGAGGCTCTTGAAAATTTAATTTGCAGATATGCCTTGCAATGTGCCCTTTACATTTTCCTTCAAGAGAATTTATATCCTTAGAGAGAATTAAATATCAGAGCTTTTTAAATCCCAGTTTTAGCTCTTTTGATTTTTCTTTTAATCCCTAACTTTCTTTTTCATTTAAAGGCCTGAAAAACATGACCTTGAAAAGAAAAAGGATTGCAACAATTAAGTATCTGACCTTGTCCTTAACCACCTAATCTGGTTTGTATAAAATACAGTTGTTAACCTGTTTTTGTTATCTTTTTCTGTTTTGTTATCTGTTAACAAAACAATATTGTTATTGTTAGCTGTTTTGAAAATAATTTTGGCAATTAAATCTGACATTTTTAAAGGGGCGTTTTCATTGTGAGTGTAAGGCTACCTGCCCATGACTTCACGTACAGTGCTGTTTGATTTAAAGCAATATGCACTCTGGCTTCTGATTGAAAATAGCCAGGAGAACCAATTTTCCAGGGGTAGTCACAGAAGAAAAGTACAAAGGATCACAAAAAAGTAACTGGACTTTTTTTTAACTAATAGAAAAACTTGAGTTGTGTTTTTTTTTTTTTTTTAACTTAGTGAAGACTCTTGAGAGACCCTTGGACTGTAGTGAGAACAAAAGAGTCCTAAAGGAAATCAACTCTGAATATTCAATGGTAGGACTGTTGCTTAAGCTCCAGTAGTTTGGCCACCTGATGCAGAGTGCTGACTTATTGAAAAATACTCACACTGGGAAAGATTGAAGGCAGAAGAGGTCGGCAGAAGACGAGATGGTTTGATACTATTACCGACTCAATGAACACGAATTTGACCAATCTCCAGGACGAAATGGAGCACAAAGGAGCCTCGGGAGCTGCAGTCCATGGGGTCACAGAGTCTGACATGACTTAACAATCGAACAGCAATTCAACATATATCTTTAACTGTATTTCCTTTATGTTCGACTTAACTAGTTTATGGTAAAATTCTTGTCCAAAGATGTGATTTAACTCTACTCTGTAGGCTGTATGTTAGCATCCAGAAGCTTTTGTATGATTATACACTGGGATTGCTGAAAGCTGATAAAGTTTGTGAAATAAATGTATCATTTCAACACTGAGTCCACATGAAGCTTCATGGTGTTCTGTGACATAAATCATCTTCTACTCTGCCGTTTTTTAGCAGATTAGATTGTCTGGTTTGGTTAGTTTACCCCATTGTCACAGTTAAACACAACTGCTATAATTCCAGTCATTGCAGACAGATACTCAGTGTCTGGCAGGAACTACCCATCCATTCTCTAATACTTTGTTTTAGTTTAGGTATAATATACACTATAGTACACAAATCTTGAATGTGTGTCTTGATGAATTTGTATGTATTTATACACTATATGAAGTGGTAGCAGTTAGATCAAGATACAGAATGTTTCTCTACCAGGCTCCTCCATCCATGGGATTTTCCAGGCAAGAGTACTGCTGGAGTGGTTTCCCATTTCCTTCTCCAGGGGATCTTCCTGACCCAGGGTTTGAACCCAGGTTTCCCACATTGCAGGCAGATGCTTTAACCTCTGAGCCACCAGGGAAGCCCCATACACTATACGAAGTGGTAGCAGTTAGATCAAGATACAGAATGTTTCTAGGACCCAGAGTGATGCAGAGCTCAGCTGCTGTTGCTGCTGCTAAGTCGCTTCAGTCGTGTCCGACTCTGTGCGACCCCATAGACGGCAGCCCACCAGGCTCCCCCGTCCCTGGGATTCTCCAGGCAAGAACACTGTAGTGGGTTGCCATTTCCTTCTCCAATGCGTGAAAGAAGTCACTCAGTCCGACAGTCAGCGACCCCATGGATTGCAGCCTTCCAGGCTCCTCCATCCATGGGATTTTCCAGGCAAGAGTACTGGAGTGGGGTGCCTAGAAGCCTCCAATATCTGATGTATCCCAAGAGAGGAGAATCTTCTATTTCCAAAATGTGATAACCCAAGATTGGACAGTGGGAAGAAACTTTGGGGAATGAGAGCAGGAAGGATCCCGTAAATTATTGCTAAGACAACACAGTAATAATTAACCGGGAAACTTGGGGATTAGGATTTTATTGTGGCCAACTGGAGATCTTTCTTTAAAGGGATTCCTCAGTTTTAGCCTATTTCTGCTTGGTGGGATTATGTGCCCAGTCTTAGCAGATTCTCTACTTTTTCAAAGGAAGTTGGAAATCTAGATTATGTGCGATCTCTCAGTTTTTAAGTGCTGGTATATTGAGTGTTCCCCATACCAACCAGCAATTCTTGGACAACAGCACGGTGCCCAGCAATTGAACTCAATTCTGACTCTACCCAGACAGCACCGGATTCTACCTGTTAAGTACTTAGTCCTACCATACCAACCCGCATTCCAGAAAACAGTTCCAAGTCCCAGTTGTTACCTGTGCTTCTGACTGATTGACTATAAGTTGGGTTCTATTAATTTGTTAGACTGACTCATAGAACTCAGGCATTTTACTTACTAGATCACTGGTTTATCATAAGGATATAACTCAGGGAACATCCAGATGGAAGAGATGCATAGGGCTATGCATGGGGAAGGAGTGTGGAGCTTCCATGACCTCTCCACAAGCACAGTTCCTGAATTTTCACATGGTCACCAACTGGGAATCTCTCAACCCTGTCCTTTGGGTTCTATGGAGATGTCATTACATATACATGATTCATTAAATCACTGGCTACTGGGGAGGGATTCAGCTTGCAACAACACTGTACCTCCCCAGAGGTGGGGCAGAGGAGGGCTGTAGGGGGCTTGGGAACTGAAAGTTCAATCCTGTAATCACAAGGCTGGCTCTCCTGGCAACCAGCACCTATCCTTTGCTTCTAAAAGTCACCTTCATACAACACAAAGCACCTTGATCACTCTATTTCAGAAATTGCAGGGTTTTGGAAGATAACGAGCCAGAAACTGGATGAAGACCGAGTATATGAGAAATTTTGGTCATCTCAGTGACCAAATGTGTATTTCTTCAAAATCATAATAAAAAGCTGGTGACCTATTTTAATTCATGGAAAATGCTTTTCAAGTCCAAAAGTATATGTCTTTAAGCTGGATTTGGCCTGCTAACCAATTTTAGACCTCCTTACTAAACAATTTAACAAGATAGAAAATAGTTCCCTGGTTACCCTTAAAGTGGTCAGAATCTGAACAAATGTATGGGGTGCTGGTAAGCTGTGAAGAAGAGAGGGAGAAGCAGGGTGATGGAGGAGAGAGACTGCTGAAGAACTCTGGATAGCCTTTCCCCAGACTCAGATCCCAGGGATGGGGCAAAAGGCTACATCCCAGTTTGTCAACTGGGTTTAACTATGCTGTCCAAGGAAAATGAGACAATGGTCAGCTCTCAAATATTGGGTCTTAATTGTACATCTATTTTTCTATTCTCACATAAGAAAGATTTATTGAAATGAGTCATAGACTTTAAGAACTAAAGCAATAAATCTCTTAGAAGAATACAGGAGTAAGTTTTGTGATGTTGGGTTAGACAAAGGTACATTAGATACAACCCCCAAAGCACGAGGGACATTAGAAACCAGGTAGACAGGACTTCATAAAAATTAAAAATTTTTATGCTTAAAAGGATGCCGTTAATGTGAAAAGATCCCCACAGAATAGGAGGATTACTGCCTCCCAGAGTTGCGGCATACAAAATTTTTAATCTGAGAGAATGAGAAGCATTACATATGGTAGTACTTCTATATGTATTAGCTTGAAGGAAATGGTGTGGATGATGTTCGATTTCTAGAATACAGCTTATCCTTGTAATTATGTCTGTAAGATCACCATACACATACAGTTGACAAAAATACAGGGTTGAGTTCCTGTATGTTTCTGAGAATCTATAGGTTTTTGTCAACTAATGAGTACATAACCTTGTTTTACCTGTGTTTCTGTTCAAAGATACAATTGAATGTATCATTTTTATAAATAATGATATATACAGTATTTATAATGAAACGTTTCAATGAGTATTACTGTGTTATGAGTAACAGTGAGATTGTGTACCTTAATTCTCCCCTAAGTCATACATAAACACATACTAGTCTGTATAGTCATGCATATAAAGTCCTGGGAAGTAAAAAATAAAGCATTTAAAGTTTTATAAAAGCATTACCTAGTATTTTCCTATTGATGGAGCTAAAGGCTGTACAGTGATGCAGTGCACACTATGGTCAAACCTTTCCTCTCCACTCATGACCCAGATAACCACGATGGTGTGATCATTCACCTGAAGCCAGACATCCTGAAATGTGAAGTCAAGTGGGCCTTAGGAAGCATCACTCTGAACAAAGCTAGTGGAGGTGATGGAATTCCAGTTGAGCTATGAAAGTGCTATGGAAAGATGATGCTGTGAAAATGCTGCACTCAATATGGTCTAAACCCTACCTTGTTTTGCCATCTTGGCCAATCTTTGTTGGTGGGTTCTATTGCTTTCTGTGCCTGAATTTCCTCCACATCTTACCTCATGTCATCAAAGTCTTCTCCACTTATTTGCCATGTGATATGTTTTTTGGGTTCCCACAAAACCAAAGGACAGATGAGGAAGAGGGATGCAGGTTTACATCTGTCAGTTCAACCTCAGAAGTTTGGCTTCACCACTTGTGGGTGGAGTTGGCACTTTTCCCTCCTAAACTGGCTCTAGAAACTGGATTAGCCCTGTCTGCTTGGTTTTTGCCTCAAATCTTTAAAGCGTCTCGGCATAGGTGGCAAAGGCATAGGAAGTTAAGCACTTAAATTTGAGGCTTCGATCAAGTATTTGCTCATGTCACTGATAATTGTTCTTTAAGGCAGAGTTCCATTCTGATTTTTAGCCTGCTGTAACAGGGACAGTTTGAAGACTCTCAGGCTGTCATCACTGTCTTCATTGTCATCTTGTTTTGCCATCTTGGCCAATCTTTGTTGGTGGGTTCTATTGCTTTCTGTGCCTGAATTTCCTCCACGTCTTACCTCATGTCAGCAAAGTCTCCTCCACTTATTTCCCATGTGATGTGTATTGTGCTTTTGACACTGTTCTTTATACTTTCCGCAACACGTTCAGAGCCTTGGAAACTTTCCACACAGTCTGGTCAAATATTTTTCCTACAGTTATTGATATTTGTCTGCTTGATACTGCTCCAGGCTGTGCCAACATAATTACATTGCGTACAGAGACTGACTTCCAGTAGTCCATCGTGGTAGTTTCCTTACTGGTGTTGAGAGCCTCAAAAGCCTTGCTGTAGAGCTCCCTAGCATAATGTGCCTTGAATACTTACTCCTTGATCCAAGGGCATGCAACCAAGATGGGCACAATAAGGGACAGAAACTGTATGGACCTAACAGAAGCACAAGATACTAAGAAGAGGTGGCAACAATACACAGAACTATACAAAAAAGATCATGACCCAGATAACCACGATGGTGTGATCATTCACCTGGAGCCAGACACCCTGAAATGTGAAGTCAAGTGGGCCTTAGGAAGCATCACTATGAAGAAAGCTGGTGGAGGTGATGGAATTCCAGTTGAGCTATGAAAGTGCTATGTATGGAAAGATGATGCTGTGAAAGTGCTGCACTCAATATGCTAGCAAATTTGGAAAACTCAGCAGTGGCCATGGGACTGGAAATGGTCAGTTCTCCTTCCAATCCCAAAGAAAGGCAGTGCCAAAGAATGCTCAAACTACCATACAATTGCATTCCTCTCATTCACTAGCAACGTAATGCTCAAAATTCTCCAAGCCAGGCTTCAACATTATGTGAACATCTTCCAGATGTTCAAACTGGATTTAGAAAAGGCAGAAGAAGCAGAGATCAAATTGCCAACAACCGTTGGATCATCAAAAAAGCAAGAGTGCCAGAAAAACATCAACTTCTGCTTTATTGACTGTGCCAAAGCCCTTGACTGTGTGGATCACAACAAACTGGGAAATTCTTCAAGAGATGGGAATACTAGACCACCTGACCTGCCTCCTGAGAAATCTGTATGCAGATCAAGAAGCAGCAGTTAGAACTGGACATGGAACAACAGACTGGTTCCAAATAGGGAAAGGAGTACGTTAAGGCTGTACATTGTCACCCTGCTTATTTAACTTATATGCAGAGTACATCATGCAAAATGCTGGGCTGGAATCAAGATTGGTGAGAGAAACATCAATAACCTCAGATACACAGATAACAGCACCCTTATGGCAGAAAGCAAAGAAGAACTAAAGAGCCTCTTGGTGAAAGTGAAAGAGGAGAGTGAAAAAGCTGGCGTAAAACTCAACATTCAGAAAAGATCACAGCATCCGGTCCCATCACTTCATGGCCAATAGATGGGGAAACAATGGAAACAGTGAGAGACTATTTTGGGGGGCTCCAAAATCACTGCAGATGGTGATTGCAGTCGTGAAATTAAAAGACGCTTGCTCCTTGGAAGAAAAGTTATGACCAACCTAGACAGCATATTCAAAAGCAGAGACAGGTCAAGACTACGGTTTTTCCAGTAGTCATGTATGGATGTGAGAGTTGTACTATAAAGAAAGCTGAGTGCCAAAGAATTGATGCTTTTGAACTGTGGTGTTGGAGAAGACTGAGAGTCCCTTGGACTGCAAGGAGATCAAACCAGTGAATCCTAAAGGAAATCATTCCTGAATATTCATTGAAAGGAATGATGCTGAAGCTGAAGCTCCAATACTTTGGCCACCTGATGCAAAGAGTTGACTCACTGGAAAAGACCCTGATGCTGGGAAAGATTGAAGGTGAGAGGAGAAGGGGACAATAAAGGATGAAATGGTTGGATGGCATCACTGAATGGATGGACATGAGTTTGGGTAAGCCCTGGGTGTTGGTGATGGACAGAGAAGTCTGGCATGCTGCAGTCCATGAGGTTGCAAAGAGCTGGACAGGACTGAGCTAGTGAACTCTGACACAAGGCCTGGATGAGAGAGGTAGTATTTGTGGGCATGAAAAGAACTTGTACCTTGGTGTGGGGATTTTTGAGTGTCCTACAGCAGTGGAGTGGGGCATTATGCAAAATTAACAAAATCTTGAAGGAAAAGTTTCTGCCCTGGAGACAGTATTCAACTTCTGGTATAAAACAGCTGTGGAACCAATTAGAGGTCATCCAGGCTTTTTTGTTCCACTTCCAAGGGACTGACATAAGGTATGGTTCATGCTTTTCCCTCTAAGTAACTGAACTTTAAGCTCTATACCAGTAAGGGTTTGCACTTAAAGTCGGCCTTAGCATTGGTGCACAAAAGTAAGGTTTCATATTCCTGGAATGATTTAAAGTCAGTGGCATTGGAGGTTATTTGCATTATATAGGTTCTTTTGCCAACATCCCTGTAAAATAAGCCAGTTTCATAAGCGTTGAAAACCTGCTCTTTCATATATCCTCTTCCTGTATAACAATTAGCAAGTATTGTTTGAGTTCCACAGCTTCCAGATCTGCAAAACTTGCCCCACCTGCAAGGTTAACACGACCGACGCCATGCTGCAATTTGAAATGTGCAAGCCTTCCAGCACCAGTGGAGACGTTATTTGGCTTTTAGTTTCACAACAGTGCTGCCCACGAGACTTTTTTTTTTAATCAGTTGTCATCTCATGAATCCACAAACTGAGCCGCTTTTCCATCTATTCCATAGCTTCCTCGCGCACTATGCATGTCACTTTAGCACTTTTCGGAACAGCTTCATGTACGGATCAGCGAATTTCATTTTTCTTGATGTACCGGATAGTTGATTGAATAACATTGAACTCATGGCCAAGAGCACTACAGCTCCTGCCTGAACGAAGCTTATCTAACACACGTATTTTTCTCCATAAGGTACATCACAGCCTTCTTGCGCTTATGAACATTAGGCAGCACCCCAGCACTACGCTCAGGGTCGTTTTAAACAGCGAAATCTCTAACAGAGAGCCCAAAGATGAAAAACCGCCGCAAGAACTAGACTGCGAATCCGACGCTTATTTACACTTCTAGAGCTGAAGTAATATAGTGGATCATGTGCCTCCAATCTCGACTACCCAGCACTGGTTAACTCAAAATTTTCACTCTCTGCACATGTCCGCAAATAAACCCAGAAAGCACCAACATTTTTGATTGTGGGGTGACAGTAAGTTTTCACAAGTAAGCGAGTTCAAAAACGTCAGCTACCGAACAAAGGTCGGCCGTCTTCCCCCAGGCAAACAAATTTTGCTTCAAGGATACATCCCCTGAGAAGAAGCGGCGGAGCGCGGAAGACTACTCGCCCCAGCATGCCTCGCCACAGCAGCGCGCCCGGGTCTGCAAGCCCGAGGCTCTGGCCCGGAAGTGTCGCATCGGGTGCGCGCGGCACGCGTTGCGCATGCTCCACGCTGCGGGGGTCCGCCCCGGCCACCGCCTCCTGTCTGGCACCACTACGCTCTATCCCTAGAGCGTTGCCGTTGGGCACAGCTGCTTCGCCCCTGTAGACCCTGCGCGGTAGCGACATGGAGGAATTCGACTCTGAAGACTTCTCCACCTCCGAGGAGGACGAGGACTACGTGCCCTCGGGTGAGCGACTCCGCCGGAGGCGAGAGGCGACTCGCCCCGCCCAGCGGCTCACGTGAGGCGCGCTTTGCCCGCCGTGCGTGGGCCCGGTGGCCGGGCAGCGCTCGCCTCAGGCGGCCCCGCCCCGCGCCCTCGCCGGCCGGCCGGCTCTGCGCGACCCGCGTGGCCCTGGTTGCGTCCGCCGCGGCGTTTCGCAGCGGCTCCTGGTGGCCTGGATTGGACCGCCGCCCCACCTCGGAGGGCGGGAACCTGCAAGTGAACTCAGACGCTGCCGGTCGTTGGGGCATCGCGTTTTCTCACCCACCCTGAACTCTTCTGAAAGGCAGACCGTGCGTCCCCAGGGTGTTGCTAACTGGCATGTCCCACATATAACCTTTTCACTTTCTGTCCTCAGAAGTGATCTGGTTGTTTAAAAGTTGACATAATGATCCCCTTTACTTCTTAGCGAAGATTGCACTCATTGCTCTTTTCAGACCTTAGATAAAGTTTTTGTGTAAACCGATCCGGGCTAAAATGTCACCCAGATCTAACCCGTCCGCCATCCTGCGCTTTCCACAGGCTCCCCCATCTCATTAGATGTATCTGCTGGTACAATCGCTCAGGTAAAAGCAAAGCCTAAAAACCCGTCGGAGTTGACCTTATTCTCACTCTTTTGATCCAGATAATCATTCAGTTCTGTTTGAGTCCACGTGGAAGATTGATTTCTTATCACTCCCTCAGTAATCTCGCTCTTACTGAGCTTCCATTATCACTAAGACTCTCCATAGCTTCCCAACTGGGTTACCAGCTTCCGTTCTTATCCACCAGCGTTGGTCTTCTGATACTGGCCAGTGTGATCATTTGAAAACTAGTTTTCATATTAATCAAAAGTACCGTGTTAGTCGCTCAGTTGTGTCTGCTTCTTTGCGATCCCATGGATTTTAGCCCACCAGGCTCCTCTGTCCTTGGAATTCCGCAGACAAGAATACCGAATTAGGTTGCCATTCCCTTCTCCAGGGGATCAAACCCGGGTCTCCTGCATTGCAGGCAGATTCTTTTCCGTCTGAACCCCGATGAAGCCAGAAAGGTGGCATGGGTATGCTTAAAAATAGTCAAGTATTTCTGAAATACTTATTTTGAATCTGAACCTTTTCCATCACCTATCATCCCTGTCAGTTCTCTCTAGAAGAAACTGCTTTCTTTTAAAATTTGGTATTTCCATTGTTTGTTGACATAACTGATCCATGTTAGGTCTTCTTTTAATACCCTCTTGAGTCTTTCTCCTCACTGCCAAAACAGACTTTTTCAACTTCAGAACCTTCTAAAATCCCCAGCCTGCCAATGTTCCTGTGTCTAATTTGGGCTAGACTGGTATTGATTTCTTTTTTGTAATGACTTTGTGGACACCAGGTTCTTGGCTGAATCATGTGGTATATACAGTTACTGCTTTTCCTGAACTAGATTTCTTTGGAGTGAATAATTGCCATTTTGTTGTTGTTTAGTCATCCATGTACTTAATACTGATTTGATCCTAAACTCTCAAAATTGTCTAAATCATCTTCCAAGACATTTTGATATATTAAATAATGATTCACTTTTTTGAAGTCCTTCTTTGTCTTCTGACCTGCTCGGATTTGACTTGGCTTTACCATTTTTAAACTTAAAATCTTCCATCCTGACCACCACTCTGGATGTTCCTTTTGTCTCCTTTTTCTTTTAGATTCTTTGTTTCTTGGGTCCTGTGATATCTTCACTCTTGGTGTGTTCCACCAAAATGAGAATAAATCCTCAAATAGCTTATTGAAGAAAGATGGATGATACAAACTTTTTTTGTGTGAGACCATGACTATCTAAAAATAAGTAGGTGGCCCTCAGGCATGATTAATAGTGTGGTATGTAGTTCTGTATTCTATAATAGTTTTCCATCTGAATTTTGAAGGTATTTCTCCATTATTTTAAGAAGTCTCTTGTTGCTAGTTTTTACTCATTTCCATAAAGTTTGTTTGTCTCTGGAAGCTCATAGAATCTTTGTTCCTGATATTTTCTGATATTTCACAGTGATATACTATACCTTAGTATGAGTCTGTTTTCATCCATTGGTCTTGGCCTTATGGAACTTTTTAAATTTGGGAAGGGGACCATTTTCTCCGTTTTATTTTTTTGGAATCATTTGTATATTTACTCTTACATTGGGCTTCCCTGATGGCTCAGCTGGTAAAGAATCCGCCTGCAACGTGGGAGACCTGGATTCAGTCCCTGAGATGGGAAGATCCCCTGGAGAAGGGAAAGGCTACCCACTCCAGTATTCCGGCCTGGAGAATTCCATGGACTGTATAGTCCATGGGGTCGGGGACACAACTGAAGCGACTTAGCAGCAGCAGCAGAGCAACGTTCACTTTTCACTCTTATGTTACCTGATGGACCGGTACCCTCTTTTCTTCCATTTTGAGCCTCTCTTTTCTAACTCTGATTTTTTTCTTCATGTGAATATTTCAGTATTTTAACATCCTCCTCTTCTGTTGAGTATTTTTCTCTTTCCATATTTTTTCTGTGTTTTATGGCTTTTATCAACACAAATACAGTGTGTACGCAAGCTGTCTGTTTGTTTTCTTTTCTGTCTGGCCTGGAATTGGTGACTTGGATGGCCCTGTTGGCTGCTCTTTCCACCATGACACTGGATTTCTTGTAGATGCTGGGTGCAGTCTCAGCACGGTAAGACTTGTTGCACATCAGCAGTACTTCAAGCTCTTTGACATTGTCGACCAGGAAGTTCTGAAGCCGTGGTGCAGCACGTGCTTTATTTTTTTGTTGTCCTCATCAGCAGTATTGGGCATCAAGATGTGACCCTTGAATATTTTTAATTTTTAATAACTCTTTTTGTTGTTTGAAAACTTTTAAATAGCATCATGTTCTTTTGTGAGTACAAGTATCTTATTACTATACGGATATTAATTATAAAAGTTTTTTTCCCTAGTTTTGCCTTTTTTTTTTCTTTTTAAGGACTGGAGAGCATCTGCTGGTCTCGAACCAGCCTCAGAGAGGGTATTTGGGTAATTTGATCACTCTGTAGGCGAAGGAACCACTGAGCTACAGCCAGCGCCTTTTTCCCTAGTTTTGTTTCCTCTGAATTTTTTCTCTTTTCAGTCTTGCCTTTGATATTAGAGACTTTCCTCGGTTGTTTGGCGGTCCTAGTTCATTGTACATTAAACCTTTAATAATTAAATGGATCTGGAGGAATATTCAAAATACCATTCTTTGTAATGGCCCCAAACCAAAAATCCATCAACACAGGAATGGGTAAATAAATTGTGGTATAGTCATATAATGAAATAATATTTAGGGATGACAATGAAGAAGCTATACCTCCATGCAAAGTGAAATAAAAGAGTTCGTTGCTCAATCGTGTCTGACTCTTTGCGACCCCATGTACTGTAGCCTCCGTTCTTGGAATTCTCCAGGCAAGGTGACTTACAAATAAAATGTTGAGTGAAAGAAGCTGGATGCAAGAGTTCATATTGTAGGCGTCTGCTTAAGGCTCAAAAACAGATAAAACTAATCTATTTCATTAGACTTCAGGATAATGTTTCTTTGTGGGATGTGGCTGGTATCTAGTGATTGCAGTAGGGCACAAGGGACTTCTGCAAAGCTGTTCATGTTCTGCTTCTTCAGTTGGGTCTAGTTAAACAGGAGTGTTCAGTTTGCATAATTTCAGTGACCTGTGCATTAGCTTGTGTGCTTTTTGGTATGTTATACTTGCAATAAGGCTTATGTGAAATAAAAAAGAAAAAAATTGATTGAATCTCTGTGTGTACAGGATTTGTTGACTGGTACCCACAAAAAGTGATCAGACTAGTCATCCAAGGAGCACTTTTGTTGGGGACCCTGAATGTCAGTGTCTGAAGATGGGAAGTTGACATATTTGTTTTTTCTGTCTAACCTGAAGTTTGTAAGCCTCTTTCTAAACCTCTTTTATTGATAAGAGAGATACTTTTGCTTACTTTTGAAAGATATCCATGATGAGGTAAAAACATCAGTTTCTTCTTTGAAAAGTGACAGTAGTAGATTTGGAATTTCTGTTCATTCAGCATATAGTTGTAAAGACATGCTGATCCATGTCCTCATGGTGGGTGGAGCATAGCAGAAATTGCAAATATAAGTAGAGTGAGGTAATGGACTCTCCTGCAGGCCTGGAGTAGGGGAACTTATCCTAGTCTTCAGGAACAGGGAGGACAGCCCTCAGAAAATATTTCTGTCTGGTGAAGAACAGAGGAAAGTACTAGTTTTTCATAATGAAAATGTGTCATCTTCATGTGAAAGCCTTTATTCCTGTCTGTCTGACCACCGTGTTATGTTATTTCAGGTGGAGAGTATAGTGAAGATGATATAAATGAATTAGTGAAGGAAGATGAAGTGGATGGTGAAGAGGAGACACAGAAAACCAAAGGGACAAAAAGAAAGGCTGAGAGCGTTCTGGCCAGGTGATGCTGCCCTCAAGGCCCTTAGACGTCAGGGGCTATTGACACAGCCATCCAGACTGCTGGCATTAGTCTGATGACAGATTTCTTGCTGCCAGTCTCTAACCTTTTTCTCATTGAGGGAAATATTTGGTGACCTTTTAGGATTAAATTCTTATTCTCTGGTAAGCTTTAATAATTTTTGAACTTTAATAAAAAAAAATTAATAGGTAATATGTGCACCTGATTTAAAATGCAAAACTGGGGTATCCCCTGGTGGTCCAGAGGTTAGGACTCCATGCATCCGGTGCCAGGGCCTGATTCAGTCCCTGGTTGGGGAACTAAGATTCTATAAGCTATTGGTTTGCCAAAAAGAGAAAAGAAAAGCTCAATTACTAGAAAAAATATGTATCCCATTCCTATTTCTTGTTGCTTTGTTTCAGAAGAATTACACTGCCAGAAATACTTCTCTGTGCATGCCATGTTCAGTCGCTAAGTCGTGTCCAACTCCTCGCAACCCCATGGACTGTAGTCCGCTAGGCTCTTCTGTCTGTGGAATTTTCCAGGCAAAAATACTGGAGTGGGTTTGCCATTTCCTCCTCAGGGGAATCTTTATTGACCCAGGGATTGAATTCCAGTCTCCTGTGTCTCCTGCACTGGCAGGTGATTCTTTACCACCGAGCCACCTGGGAGGCCCCTCATTCTGTGTGTGTATATATATATATACATATTTATAAGTGTGTATTTTGTATTTCCTGCTTTAAAAAATTTTTTTGCCACACAGTTTGTGGGATCTTAGTTCCCTGACCAGGGATTGGATTCGTGCTCCCTGCAGTAGAAGCGGGGAGTCTTAACCAGTGAACCAGTAGAGAATACGCTGTACCTCCTACTCTTAAAAAAAAGTATGAATAGTAGTGTAGTCTGCGTATCTTTTGTCACTTTCCTTATTTCACACCTTGGCGATAATGCTGCGGCAGTGCACCTACTGTACCTTTTTCTTTTTGGTAACTGCATTGTGTTGCATTTCATGGATAGACTCTACTCTGGTTAAACATTCCTTGAGAGACCTTTAGATTGTCCTTACCTTTACTACAGCAAATAAGACTACAATGAATATTCTTTGTCTTTATACCCTTGTATATTTATAAATCAGATCGTGGAGAAGTAGAATTGTTTGACCCAGGGTTATATGTAGTTAAAAAAAAAAATATATATATATATATATATATATATATATATATATATATATTGGTATAGGCAAATTAGCTTCTATAAGCCTGGTACTAAATTGCACTCCCAACAAAAAAGTATGAAAGTTCTCACAAGTTACTTAACTCAGATAAGGGAGTCTTTCAATAGAAGTCTTTTATTCTTTTTGATTGGTGTTTCTGTCTTCCTGGGCATTGAAGCAAAAAGCAGATTGTAGAAGAATTTTGAGTATTAGGTGATTCACTTGAAGTCAGAATAGTCTTGGGAAACAATTTGCTCTTTTAAGTCTTGGCTCAATTCTTTCGTCCTTGAGTTTTTCTGTATTCCAGCTTTCATATCTTCAGAAAGTTGGAAGAAACATGGATTCTCTACTCCCTACTCCCTCAGAACTCTAGAAAGAATAAATCTGAGGCTCTCTTCAATATCTGTTCTCCAAATGGAGTGACTTTTAAAAGTATCTGGCATACATATGTTCTTAGAGCCCTCTCTTTGATTGAGGTGATTTTTGGTGTTTTCTTGGTGAGAATAGCTAGTCCTAATTCAGAAGTAGAAGAGTAGATTTTGATTCTGAGTGTTTTTGGGAAATGGTAACTCTAAGAGCTCAGTTCTTTTTTCTTCCACAAAATCTTAGCTTAACCTCTCCCACTCACCATGTCACACGGTGAGGTAAGTAGTCCTTTAAGTCAGCCGTCCCGATTTAAAAGTTTTCTGAAGTTTCCAACATGTTTGGAATTCAGGAAGGAATAACTGAAATTATTTTGCTTGTTTGTCTTATCTTTCTTCTTCCTTCTTACTGTTGGTGACTAGGAAGAGAAAACAAGGTGGCCTCTCACTAGAAGAAGAGGACGAAGAGGATGCCAACGAGGAATCCGGAGGAAGTAGTGGTGAGGAGGAAGATGCAGCCACAGGGCAGGAAAAAGGCGCTGAGTCAGAGGATGCCAGGAAGAAGAAGGAGGATGAACTGTGGGCCAGCTTCCTGAATGATGTAGGCCCGAAATCAAAAGTGCCCGCAAGTACACACGTTAAAGTAAGTTAAGAGGTGAATAGGATGAATGCTTCTTGGAAATTTCCCAGATAGATTTTTTAAATTTACAAACCGAGATTTGAGGCTTACAGCAGAAATCTGATTAGCTGCTTTTTAATAGTAACTCTACTAAGTGAAAAGTAAAGCATTCCCTGTGGGAGAAAACAAGCTTTTCTAATCATATCAATTCAGTGAGTATTTAAGTGTTTAGAGATGAAACACGTGTTAAGACTAGCCGGAAACAATATATTTGGATGGATCTTTTAGTTTTCATCCTAATGTGAAATTTATTACACTTCTTTTTTCATAGACAGGAGAGGAGACTGAAGAGACAAGTTCAAGTCATTTGGTCAAAGCAGAAAGGCTAGAGAAACCTAAAGAAGCAGAAAAAGTTAAAATTACAAAGGTGTTTGATTTTGCTGGTGAAGAAGTCAGGTAAGATGACATTCACAAACTTCAAACTTAGTTCTTTTATTTTTTTTTTCCAAAATTAGTTCTTTTTAAAAGAAACATTTTTCTTTTAATATATATTTTATTTATTTTTTTGCTGCGCTGGGTCTTCGTTGCTACATGTGAGCTTTCTCTTGTGCGGTGCTCAGGCTTCTCATTGTGGCGTCTCTGTTTGCAGAGCGCGGGCTCTAGAGTGGAGGCTCGTTAGTTGTGATGCACAGGCTTAGCTGCCCCTAGGCATGTGGAATCTTTCTAGATCAGGGATCAGACCGGTGTCCCTTGCATTGCACGGTCATTCTTAACCTCCGGACTACCAGAGAGGCAAGCCCCTAAAAAGGAACATCTTTCTAAATGATGTTAGACATCTGTCCTCTTTCCAACATATCTTAATATTTTGGATGAGTTATATTTGAACTCAAGGAAAACAGTGGCTCCATTAATCATCAGGGAGCAGGAGAATGTCCTTTCACGTATGGTCACATAGTTTTGGGGCAGCATGGAGTGGTTGGCTGAACAGAAACAACAAACTGAGCACTAACTGTTTGCTTCCACTTACTTGCCACCGTGCTTTGCATCTGGGCTCTTTCTCCCTTCAGTACTTTCCCTAACTTTGAAGTATAAGCCCCAATAAAACGTTTGAAATCCGGTGACAGTTTAAAGTACTAGGAGAGAAGTTTAATTCTGATGCTGTTTCCTCATCTCAATATTATTTTTTTCAGTTGATTCAAAGATTTGTTACTAGTTTAGCAAAACAGTACAGACTTAATACTCGGGTTGTTTTGGATGAGAGCCACATGCCTAGAATTTTCCTCTTTCCCATTTTAAAAAAATTTGATATGAAAAGAGTGGATTTGTAATTTAGAGCTAGAGGAGAACAAATCACTTGCCTGCCAATCAGTAATGTTATTTTCCTTAAAGTTGATGTTCTTAAAAACAAATAATATCTAATTTCCAACAGTTGTTTCATCTAGTGAAAATATATCTTGGAAAAAGTTTTGGCATTGTTTTATAAATGATGTGAAGGAAAACTTTTATTATTTTTTTGTTGGTGGTGGTTGTGGCTCTTTTTTTAATTGGAATACAGTTGATTTACAATGTTGTGTTACTTTCTGCTATGAATTAAGTTATATATATATATATATATATATATTTCCTGGAGAAGGGCAAGGCAACCCACTCCATTATTTTGGCCTGGAGAATCCCATGGACCAGATGATCCTGGCAGGCTACAGTCCATGGGGTCACAAAGAGTCGGATACAACTGAAGCAACTTGAGTACTCAGCGCACATACATAGATATTTCCACTCTTTTTGTGTTATTTTTAATTTTTTTTCTCCTTTTTTCTTCTCAAAAATTTTACACTTACAGAAGTGTTCTAAGAATAGTATTACAATGAGCATCCATATGCCTGTCATACTGATTCACCACCTGTAAATGTTTTGCCTCTTTCTCCCCCACCTGCATCAGTATTTCTTTTTGTTTTGGCTGAACCTTTTAAGAATTGTAGGTCTCATGACATTTCACTCTTAAATACTTCATTCCTGTTTCCTAAGAACAAAGATATTTTCCATGGTGACTCAGTGTAACTCTCACATCCAGTAGATTTCACATTAATACAGATTATTCTCTCAACTCACTCTACTGAAGGATCCTGATTTTAAATATTCAGCCTGTTGCAGACCAATACTTTCCTAAAACACAGCAAAAGGAATTAGAAAAGTATGTTAAAAAGATACAAAATGCAAGCTCACACTTTTAACAATGAGATTTAACATGCAGATATAAAGTTACATTTCAGTATATACAATCAAAATGAACATAAATAAGAAAAGGAAAAGAGTTATACAACTATATTCTTTTTTTTTTTTTCCCTTGGCTGTACCCAAAAAAAACTTGTGAGATCTCAGTTCCTGGACAAGGGGTTGAAACCCCAACCTCAGTGCAGAAAGCACTGAGTCCTAACCGCTGGACCACCAGGGAATTCCCAGTAACTCTACATGTTGGTCATTGAAAGTGTGAGTGTAAGTGATTGATAAAAGGAATCCACTTTAATTATATAATTGAAACAAGAAACTAGAGTAGAGTATCAGTTCTTAATATCTAGACACATACTTTGAAAAAGTACTGTTTATATTAATTTTTGCAGTTTTTAATGTGTCAAAATAGCTTATTTCTTTCTCATTAATTATCTAGTCTAAATGGGATTGGTGACAGCCCTACTCCTAGAGGATAATGTATTTGTAAATTACTGTTTCTGTGTTGATGTTCTTCCTTGTCTTCTTTTTAATTTTTTTAAAAATAATATTCATCATAAAGAAATCCATCTCAAAAGGCTATATTGTATCTCTTTTAAATTTATTTTTCTAATCATTTCTTTTGATTGTGTTTTACAATAATACTGTTCTGCAACAGGTTGAAAATTTTATGTCCAAGTCCTTCACTGCAGATAGTTTAAATAGTAATCTGCAATAATGTAAAATTAATGGAGATGGACGTGTGGATTTTAAGGCAGTCATTTCTCAATGAGTTCAGGATTTTCATTTTTACTTTTTCCAAATGAAGTCATTACCTTTTTTTTCTTGCAGTTTTATGGAAGGAGTGACTGATGTACAGCACTATGTAAGTCTGAGGCATAGAGAGTAATGATCTGATTTAGGTCCCCCATGAAATGTTAGTAACAACTGTTTTCTGATTTCATCTTCCATGCTCCATCAGTAGTCAGTTCCAGTCGTTTATCCTGTCAAGTTATAATTAAATTTTTTATATAATTAAATGTAAGTCATATTTCAATAGGAAAAAGGAATGCATGAATTCTCTATGTGTGGATTTTTTTTTTCATGGAAAATACAATTCAAAATATTCTATCAAACATGTTAATTTGAAGGCACTGTTCTTCAGGCTTTTATTTTTCACTTTTGCTCTTATTATTTATTTGCTTCTGAAAAATATGTTCAGTCTCATCCTTGTATGAAAGTGCTAAGATTGTTGAAAATACCAAACTGGGAATTCCCTGACGATCAAGTGATTAGGACTCTGTTTTCACGGCTGAGGGCCCAGGTTCAATTCCTGGTCAGGAAACTTAATATCCTTCAAGGTTCCTGCCACAGCCCCCCAACCCTCCAAAAAACAAAACAAAGCCTAAAAAAAACACTGAACAAAGCAGACAGATAAGCATGTTTTACTACCTAATTGAGTTTGTTTAAAACTGGGGACCATATGGTTATTGTTTCTCTTTTGGAAGCACTAAATTTTTTCTGTGGTTCATTCGTACGGCGCTTTCTTCATAACCATTGTACCTCAGCATATATAATATATCCACATTTATGATCAGCTTTCAGTTTATCAAATATAGTCTTTTAAATTTAATGCATTACCTTTACATGATTCACAGGTTTTCCTACTGTGCTCAGAATAGTGGGGTTTTTTTGTTTTGTATTAAGATTTTTCTCAGCGAAGGAAGCAGTATATCGATTTATGTTCTAGCACAGACTCCTTAATCTAAACTGTTTCCCTGTCCTGCAGCTGTGTCATTGGAACTTGTTCTTGCAAACACTTACACTTCGAATTTCATCTGTTGTCGTATGATCCTACTTTTATTATACAGATCACTGTCAGTTAATGTTTATTAACAAGAAACTGATTTAAAAAAAGACTTTTTAATATCACCCTCATGTTTAAATCACAAATATTAAAATAATTTTCATATCAGCAGTAATTTGTCATTCTTCAAATTGCATTGAAGAAACACTTTGCTAACTAACTTTGTCATAGTTTATCATAAGCTAGATCCCAAATACTTCAAGCCATGGTGTCATTGGAAAGTTAAGCTTGAACTACTTTCTTTGTCACAGATTCACCAAGATTTCCAAGCAAACATCATTGATTTGGTCTTTTACTAATGTCCTAGGAATGGTTTATTCTGTTTAGTTTAGCAACAGAAAGTACTTCTTTCCCAAAAGGCCACAATGCTAATGAATGGAATTTTGCATCTGTTTCTATTGGCTTTTGAATTTAGTAGTGTTTCTTTCAAATAATTCTTTTGATTTTGAGCTTATTTATTCATGTTTTATATGTAAATGCTGCAGAAGTTTTTGTGAATTTTTTGCTTTACTAGCTAAAACATCTCCGCAAAGAACTCACTGTGGTTTTAGCCCTGTATGATCGAAAATCAAGCCCAGTGTGTGAGGGCTCATAGAGTAAAATCAGCTTCACCTCAGTTGCCCTTCATTTCTTTGAAGTCACTTCTGTTATCATCATGTGGTTTATTACTTCTGCTGCATTCAGAAAAGATATTAAAAAAAAAAGAGCTTTTTTTTTTTTTTGCAGAGACATACAGTGTGGTTTTTTTTTTTTGCCATCAGCAAATTAGGATTAAAAAATTATAACAGTTTTACTTTCTTAGTTATTAAAAATTAAAATGATTATAAAAATAACAATTTGTAAAGAGAAATGCTTACATTTTATCACATTTTGGGGTTTTGAGAAAATAACCCTAAACCTTCTCACTGTAGTATGGTCTAACTGCACATGACTAATACAGTAATATCACATGTGAGTACTTTGCAATAATTGGTATATGTTCTGTTTAATGCTGTGAGCTGATCATTCATATCTTGACTATTATGACATTATCAAATTTCTGGGCGAGTTTTTAAATACTCACAGTTTTTGTTCCTGTCTTTTGTTAGACCAGTAGCAGGTAGTTTGCAGCTCACATTTTTGGTAGCTCTATGTACAATTCTAGTCAGATCTTTCCATAGTTATTCCAAAGTGTTCTTAATATCTGTATTTCTTGTCCAGTCCAAAATTCAGTCCAGGATTACCCTCTGCATTTAGTGTGAAGAGCCCATCTGTGTGGCAGAATGTCTCTCAGTTTCGGCGGGTGCGTTGTTTCCTCATGGTTAGCTTCCTGTTAATCACTTTAGGCAAAAATACTACCCTGGTGATGATTTGGCCTCCTCAGCGCGTCACATCATTACCACCCAGCACTGGTGCTGGTGAGTTAGACCGCTTAGGCAATATCTGTAGGGATTCTCCATTACAAAGACAGTCTTTTCCCTTATAATCCTTTTTGGGATCCATTAAATAAATCTTGATGTGAATTAAGAATGTATTTTGCTGCCAGAAATCCACTGGGAACTATTGAGTTGTCCGACAGAGGGTGGTAGAACACTGATGGTGAGCCTCTAATGTTTGGAAGTCCTACAAAAAATACAGAAAATGTATTATATCATTAGGAATATAGGTTTTAAATTTTTGGAGATCTTTCTTGGCTTGCATTATTTCCCACGTGTCACACAGGATATCTGAGAAAGATTTATTATAACTCTACCATTGACTTGACAGAGTAAGAAAAGCTGGTAAATAACTGTTGTTATGAAGAATCATTAAATTTCCTAATGAAATTAAATTTTGTGGATTTATTAATACTTATAGTTGACACAAATTTTCTTAAAAAACTTTTTTTCCCCAATTTCATTTTTTAAGCAAATGCATCATGATTTTAAATACTGGATGAGTATGCAGGGAGCCTGCTGTTTCTGTCATTTGTCAGAAGAGGGCAGCCCAGTGTCTATCAAAGAAACAAATATGAATAAGGAAATGCTTTTTTTTCCCAATAAATATACACACTCACATATTTATATATTTTATATTCTAAGGTAGTCTATATGCTTATTTGTTTAAACATATATATTGCAGAGACATATAACATGCTAAGGGAAAGTTCTCTGGAATTTTTCTTCCTAAACAAAAATTCTGATAATAATTGGCATGTTGGCAGCATTTTTTTTAAACTTAAAGTATTTATAGTTAAATTTATGTATTATAAAGAACATTATGTAAGAATTTGGAGGACCTGAATTTTAACTGATGCAAACTTGGTAAATGGATTTGAGCATATCTTTTAATCTCCTGATGTCATTATTCTGCTCTTTCTGTCTTTATATCAATTAAGAGCATTACTACATCTTAAAAAAACGTGAGAAAGAGCTATAATGACTGGGAAGAATTTATAAGTATAAGCATAAGGTAGTGTTAGCAAAGATTGGTGTTTTAGTTTTTTTCTTAATATGTTTTAAATGCGAAATTTTGAGTTTTTACCATTTTGTTTCAGTTTTTCTCCACTTGGAAAATGTGTAGCTCATTAACACTGGGGAATGAGGAAAAATAGTAATTTTTTTTACCCTTCCTTATCATATAACCAGCTGAGCCAGTTAGCTCAGATTTTCCTAAATGATTCACCTTTTGGAAGAGGCTAGTCATGGAAAGTTTCTGCTAAATAAAGACTTTTCAGGAAGTTCTGATTAAGTGAAAATGAAGTTAAGATGGAATTTCTGCTGATAGCACTTCAATTAGCTGTTGCTATTGGTGGGCCTTTTCCTGACAGGGATCCCTCTTGTGTATTAGAAATGGTCTATAATTTAACTGTTCTCTTACTTGAAGATATTTTGACAGCTCCCCCCACCCTTCTTTTTTTTTCTGGCTGCCCCCATGGATCACGGGCTCTCAGTTTCTTGAACAGGGACTGACCTCAGGCCTTGACAGTGAGAGCACTGAATCCTAGCCACTGGACCGCCAGGGAATTCCTGCAGATCTCTTCTCATTGCTTGTTAAAACCGGAGTTCTAGACATAGCCTCAGTGTGCAGTAGTCTGCTTGTTATTCCTTTGTGTCCTTTACCAGAATCCCTGAGAGAAATATTCCAGTTGATAGAAGTTTTTTCCCTAGTGAATATGAATAAGATTTTGACGGTAATAAATTTATAGAGATACTTTTTCCTTATACTTTTTTCCCCACAGCTTATCCTTTTTTCTTTGCTTGCTTTATGGCACTTACCATGTATCATATTTCATTATGACTTGTTTTCGTGATTGGTTATCCCAGTGGACTGTGAGCCAGTCAAGGCAGAGACCATGTTACAGCTTTTTCTGTGTCTCACATGTAGCACAGTGCCTGCACCTAGGTTGCTCTTTTAGATAATATCCACTCAGTTGTCTTAGATTGCTGGCAGAAACATATTGTTCATATTGTGGTAAAATAAGAAAACAAAGCATACTTTGCATAAAGGCTTCTTTTACTCTCCCTGTAATTTGGGGGCACATGATTTGTATCTTCTCTCATCACTAGCCTTCTGAACTTTCATGATGCTGTGCCTTGATGTGGGACTTTCTACACTGTGGGGTCATGAGAGTTCCCTGGCAGCCTAGTGGTTAGGATTTGAGGCTGTCCCTGCTGTGTCCTGCATTTGATCTCTGGACGGGGAACGGAGATCCTGTAAGATGGCTGGTACGGTCAAAATATTTATTTTAAATAAAGAAATAAAGTAAATTGCTGGGTCAGATGTTCTGTGGAACAACCATTTTGTGGAAACTCATCCTTCTAGGAAATTTTTCTTTTTGTTGATAACCTCCCATATTTTCTCTTATTCTGAAATTCCTGTCAGTTAAATTGGTGTAATAGTAAGTGGCGTAAACCCAGGACGTCAGTAGCGTAGCACGTTTGTTTCTTACTGGTGCGAAGTCCAGGACAAGTGAGGTGGCAGCTCCATCTAATAACACACGCATGCGAACACATAGGGAACACATAACCTTTGGGGGGGTTGTGGCACGGGAAATCTGAGTAGATACATTTTCATTTAATTTGTCTGTTTTGAGAATGAGTCTTGAAACTTCAGCCCTGCCCTTTGAGTCTAGAACTTCAGTGGTTTCTCATCTTTCTGCCAAGTAATGGATTCTGCTGGATTGGTTGGGGTCAGTAGCCTGTGGTACCCAGTGGAGAAGGGAATCTGGGACCTAGGTGCTCCTGATACAGACATTCAGTTGGTTTTAACCCCACTCCTCTCCTCCACCTTTAAAGGTTCCTGGTATCTCAGTTTCCTGAACCTTTGTAGGTGATACAGCTTGTTTATTGGCCATTCCACATGGCTACAGCTTGAGAGAGCAGACCAAGTTTGCTTTCTACCTTCAAAAGTTTAATTGATATCTTTCTCTTATTATTCCTGTTCTTATCCTTGTGTAGTTCTGCTTTTGTAAATTTATTACCACTATTTGGCAGGGTTTTGGTAGGAAATAGAAAGTAGAGCATGTGTTCAGACCACCATTTCCAAGTGAAAGATCCCACTTCTCTTCATGAACCATTTTAGGTCTCCCCAGATTCTGCCCAGGGCAAGGAGATTTAAAGCAACTTTCCAGGCCAGTATTCCTGGACTCTGCAACTCTCAGGTTTGGACAAAAGTTTATTTTGTTTTTTTTCTATTGTAGTGTAAGGAATCACCCGAAAACTTAACCACTTGAGAGCATTATTTTATCATAATCTCTCTTAATTATGGGGTGGCTGGACTCAGCTAGATGGCTCTCATGCAGAGCCTGTCTTGCAGTTGGGCTTAGTGGCTGGTCTGGGACCATTTTGATGGTTTAATTACTTCCTTGTCTGGTGTCTGGGCCAGGAAGACTCAAACACTTGGGATCTGGAACAGGCTCCTTAGATATCTCTCTCTCCCTGCGGTATTCCCATGTGTTCTCTCCAGCATGGAGGCTTCAAGGCAGACAGACTTTTTATGTGGTAACGTGGAGTTTTAGAGGTGCATTCCGAGAGACAGCCACCTGGAAGCTCTGTATCACTTTGCTCAGCAAGTCTTGGAAGTGCCCTTTCCCCTGAACCTCATAAGCTGACGCAGCCACAAAGGCCCGCTCAGTTCCAAGTGGGGAGACATACCCTCTCTTTTCACTGGGGTAGTGTCAGTTTCTGGACAGCATGGGAGCTGGGAAATTTATGGCAACCATATTTGGAAAGTAGAGTTAAAAGATTCTCTCTAGCATTGCTGCTTAATCTCTAGATGAGAACAAGTAACTTAGCTCCTTAGATATCAGTGTTCTTACTCATGAATTGTAAATGTGTTAGCTGTTGGTACAGGAATGCTACCGACCATTCCCCCTAAAAGTAGTATACAGTAATACCCATTTATTTGTTACACATGTGTTTCTAGATATCTGGAGTTCAGTTCATCTAGGCTCATGTCCAAGCTGCTGGTTGGGTTGAGACTTTTGCAGCATGTGTCTTTCCGCTGTCTTAGACCAGCAGCTTCTTGAGGTATATTATTATGGCTAAAGGGAGGAATTCAAGGGACAAGTAAAAAAGCACAAATACGTTTAAAGCTTCTTTTCCTCTCAAATCAGTTAACATCTCATTGACCACTGAGGTCATATATCCAAGCTCATCATCTGTGAGGCTTGGGGAATATCTTCTTGGTCAACAGGGAAGGAGTATTTATTTGGGGAATAATGGTCTAGTCTATCATATAGATTCTCCCTCTGTTTTTGACTCTTGACATATTATGGGGAGACTTTCTTAGGACAGCAGTTGTTGTTCAGTTGCTAAACTGAGTCTGATTCTTTTAGACCTCATGCACTATAGCACTCGATGGTTCTCTGTCCCCCACTCTATCCTGGAGTTTGCTCGTATTCATGTCCATTGAGTCGGTGATGGTGTTTAAATATCTCATTCTCTGTTCCCCAATTTTCCTCCTGCCTTCAGTCTTTTCCAGCATCAGGGTCTTTTCCAATGAGTCAGCTCTTTGCATCAGGTGGCTGAAGTTTTAGAGGTTCAGCATCAGTCCTTCCAGTGAATATTCATGGTTGACTTCCTTTTGGATTGACTGGTTTGATCTCCTTGCAGTCCCAAGGGACTCTCCAAGAGTCTTCTCCAGTATCACAGTTCAAAAGCAGCAATTCTTTGGCGCTCAGCCTTCTTAATGGACCAACTCTCACATCCCTACATGACTATTGGGAAAACCATATCTCTCACTTATACGGATCTTTGTTGGCAAAATGGTGGCTCTGCTTTTTAATATGTTGTCCAGGTTTGTCATAGCTTTCTTTCCAAGAAACAAGCATCTTTTTATTTCATGGCTGCAGTCACCATCTGCAGTGATTTTGGAGCCCAAGAAGATAAAATCTGCCATTGTTTCCACTTTTTCCCTTTCCATTTGCCATGAAGGTATGGGACCAGATACCATGATCTTACTTTTCTTAATGTTGAGTTTCAAGCCAGCTTTTTCACTGTACTCTTTCATCCTCATCAAGAGGCTCTTTAGTTCCTCTTCATTTTCCCCCATTAGGGTGGTATCATCTGCATAACTGAGACTGTTGATATTTCTCCCAGCAGTCTTGATTCTCACGTGTGGTTCATCCAGCCTGGCATTTCACATGGTGAAATGTGAATTTCACATTTCCCTGGTGGCTCAGACGGTAAGGATCCACCTCCAATGTGGGAGACCTGAGTTTGATCCCTGGGTTGGGAAGATCCCCTGGAGGAAGGCATGGCAGCCCAGTCCAATATTCTTGCCTGGAGAATCCCCATGGATAGAGTAGCCTGGCGGGCAACGTGGGTTGCAAGGAGTCAGACACGACTGAGCAACTGAGCGCACACAGACTCTGCACAGAAGTTAAATAAGCAGGGTGACAGTACACAGCCTTGATGTACTCCTTTCCCAGTTTTGAACCAGTCTGTTGTTCCATGTTCTAACTGCTGCTTCTTGGCCTGCATACAGGTTTCTCAGGAGACAGGTAAGGTGATCTGGTATTCCCATCTAATAATTTTCCACCGTTTGTTGTGATCCACACAGTTGCAGGATATGAGATCTTTTAGCTGTGGCACGTGGGATCCAGTGCCCTGCCCAGGGATCAACGTTCAGCCCCTTGCATTGAGAGCATGGAACCCTAGCCACTGGACCACCAGGGAAATCCCAAAGATTCTTAAATGTAAAACTCTCATTTTGTGCTACCTGTGATGGTGAAATAGTACCAGAGTAAGATAGTTCTTAATATAAAAATTTGGTTCTAGTCCCAAGAAGCCTAGAAGGAAAAAGAAAAGCTAAGGACTTCTGTTCTTTGCAAATCTGGAATATAGGATTTGTCTATCATTATTGTGAATGACCTGTTTGAACACTCAGAATAACACCATAATCTTGGACCCTCTGACAGACAGATTGAAGTTAAACAAAATTCCTCAGACGTTTGTATTCGCTTGGGAAACCCAAGACAGACATAAGGCATTTCCCCTCTTTATCTGAAGTTTCTGGCATCCAATTCATATCTTCATTTGATCCTTTAGGACTCAGTGTTATTGAGGGCAGTTTTCTTAGATTTGAAATTGGACAAGGTTCTCAATCGGGTAACTTTCTTTCACTCCTAAATCACTATCTATGTAGCTAGTTTTAAGGAATTTTGTTTCATCTTTGGGTTGTTTTAGGAACAGAACAGGAGCCTTCTTTAGAGTTATCCCAGTTGTTTATACTGTTGCTTTTCTCCTTAAAAAAATGCCAGTGTGTTCCTCGCAATTACTCCACGTCCCTGTTCCCACTTTGACTTAAGCGTGAGCACTAATGTGCACGTGAGGTGCAGTGGGAGGCCCTTCAGTCTTCACTTTGGTGATCTCACGTGGGCTCTGATTCAGGGTGACGGTCATGTGACAGAAGTAATGGAGGGGGTTTGAGAGACATCAGACTTCCATCTGCTGTTGTTTCCTTTTTTTAATTAATAAGGGCTAATGTCTGTCAGAACTGTTGAAGTAAATTTTAACCATAACGCTCAGCAGCCAGAGCTTACAGAAAGCCCAGTGATTTTTTTCCTTGGTTCTTTATGCCTTTTTTATTAGATTTTGTTTCTCTCCTTTTCTTCCGCTTGTAAACTTGGTGTCTCTTTCCTTGATACAGGGTGATTAAGGAAGTGGATGCCACATCTAAAGAAGCCAAATCCTTCTTCAAGCAAAATGAGAAAGAAAAGCCCCAGTCTAACGTCCCTTCAGCAGTGCCATCACCTCCTGCCGGGTCAGGGTGAGTCGTCTAGTCTCAGGCCCAGGTGTACCTGGCACGTGGGAGAAGCTGTTTTCCCAACAGGGGCGCCCTCACCTGCAGCTCTCATTGCTCTTTTCCTGAGAGCAGGAATGCTGCTCTTCTGTCTTTGCTGAAATACCTGCCAAAATGGAGGATGCAGAGAAAAATACTTGCAGAATGGAGGATGCAGGCTTCTTGTTTGACTCTGAGCAAAGTCCTGGTTTACAGTGTTGGCCACAGAGGTGAACATAGAGTAGACTTCACCTTTAAAAAGTGGTTTTTGAATGTAAATATCAGCAGTTCATCATAACATGTAATAAAGATTTGAGTTGAATACTTCCTTCCTAAGAATCTCCTAAGAACAAAAAAAGGTCAAGGCTGACTTACAGATGATTTTATCAGCACATTGTCAAGAACTTAAGTTTTTCTCCCTTCACACTTTCCATAGTACATGAGTTATTTTGAGCTGAAGACTCGAATTCTTTCCGTGGAAGAAGGAAAAATTTCTTTCTTCTTAATCTACATGTGAGAAGTAAAGGTGACGGTTAAGTAGGAGGAGTCAGGGCATTCGCCTCGAGAGTGGTGAACATGGGCCACTCACTCCCATCGCAGCGCTGATCACCTCTGCCTCCTGAGCGGAGCTCTCTCTTCTTGAGGTGTTTAGGGTGGAACAAGTCACCTATAGTTGATTTGCTGACCTTTCAGTTTTTGCTTCGTCCTTTTCCCCCTAAAACGGTGAAGTTTTATTTTGTGTGTGTTTTTTTTTTTTACGAGGGCTGAGATAAAAATAAGAGGCTCTAAGCTGAAACTACATGCTTTTGGCTTTCTAGTTATTATATTGTCTGAGAGGGGTTCTCTGCAGACCAGTGGCTTTCAGACTTTTTTGACTGCCACTCACAATAAGAAAGACACCTTACATTATGACTTAGGTGAAATGAAAGTCACTTAGTCGTGTCCAACTCTTTGCAACCCCATGGACTGTAGCCTGCCAGGCTCCTCTGTCCATGGAATTTTCCAGGCCAGAATACTGGAGTGGAGTTCTCTTCTACATTCCCTTCTCCAGGGAATCTTCCCAACCCAGGTATCGAACCCAGGTCTCCCTCATTGCAGGCAGGTGCTTTACTGTCTGAGCCGCCAGGGAGGCCCCGCATTATGACTTAGTCTATCCATAAATACAGATATGTATGGTGACTTCTGTTTTATGTCTGTTATATGATTATTAGGGCTTCCCTGGTGGTTCAGAGGTTAAAGCGTCTGCCTGCAATGCGGGAGACCTATGTATAGTATATGTCTTTTGAAAGAATGTTATAACCCATTGAATCAATTTCACTATCTCTTACAACCTGTATTTAACTAATACTGTGCTAGACTACATATAGAATTAGCCTTCTGCAGGCTTATCTCTGGGTCAACAGGCTTGTATCTGGTATTGTTAAACAATGCCTCTTGCATTTATTGAAAGTGTTACTGTGAATGTTACTGTGGATTAAATGCTGGATGGAAATAAAGTCAGAGTTTCTTCTGCTTTAGGTTTCTAGCATAGTTAGTTTCAAGTAGCGTAATTTTTATTTCTAGCTTCCTTGGGTGTTTCTTGAGATTCTACTTGGAAACAACATGTTTCAGAAAATACTATTACCATAGTTCTAAAGATAACCGGAGGAGGCAGAAGTGGCATCTTGGCAAGGTCACCTTGTTTAAGTCACTGAGTCAGTCATGAAAATCTCACTGTATTCTGTATTCATGCTTTGCTTTCTTAGAAAGAGCTACTAACCTTTCAAAGATAAGAAATCTGCTATGTTTTAGTGGGAACCAGAAGGAAACAGATGGCATCCTCAAATTGGGACACCTCTAGGAGATTTTAAGAACTCACAGTGTACTGAAAGACTGCACAGATAGTGAGAGTGCGGTATCCTTGGGATTAGTAATAATGAGGCTCCATCACCACCCCTCGACCTGAGGGGCGCGGCAGGGAGCAGCCTGTGGCAGTGAAGATAAGGAGGACCTCCTGTCAGGAGCTGAGAGCTTTGCTTGAGCGATGGATCATCCAGGGGAATAAATAACGAAATATCCCATTCCTCCCTCCATCCTTTCTCTGCTGGGGACTCCATTGGCCAATGAGGCTCATGAAAGAAAAAATTATCCCCCCTTGTTAAAATGCAAGGAAGATTTATTCAGGATTATTACAGTAGGTATTAACAATTGTCACAGTAGGGGAGAAAGATCAGGCTTAAATTTTTTTGGAGTTCAGTTGCTTTACAATGTTGTGTTAATTTCTGCTGTATAGCAAAGTTATACGTATACATGTATCCCCTCTCTTTTGGGTTTACTGCCTATTTAGGTCTCCACAGAGCATTGAGTAGAGTGCCTGGTGCTGTAGAGCAGGTTCTCATTACCTATTTTATACATAGTGTCTTACTGTGTATAGGTCAGTCCCATGCTCCCAGTTCATCCTCTCCCCCCGCTTTACCCCCTTGGTATCCCCTATGTTTGTTCTCTGCACCTGTGTCTCTATCTGTGCTTTGTAAATAAAATCATCTATACCATTTTTTCAGATTTCACACATATGTGTTAATATATAGTATTTGTTTTTCCGACTTAACTTCATTGTGTATGGCGGTCTCTAGGTCTGTAGCCATCTCTACACGGGACTCGGCTTCATTTTTCTTTTTCTGCCTGAGTAATGTCCCATTGTATAGATGTGCCCCGTTTGCTTTATCCATTCCTCTGTTGACGGACGTGCAGGTCGTTTCTACGTCCTGGCTATTATAAATAATGCCGCAGTGAACACTTGGGGTGCATGTGTCTTTCTGAATGATGGTTTTCTCTGGGCGTATGCTCAGTGGTGGGATTGCTGGGTCACATGGTAGGTCTGTTTTTAGTCTTTTCAGAAAGCTCTGCTGTTCTCCATAGTGGCTGTATCAGTTTACATTCCTACCAACAGTGCAAGGCGGTTCCCTCTTCTCCACGCTTTCTCCAGCATTTGTTGTTTGTCAGTTTTGTAATGATGACCATTCTGACTCGTGTGTGCCTCGTTATAGTTTTCAGGCTTGATTTTGCATGCAGCAAAGAGCTGGGGTTTGTGGCCAGGGAGCAGGTGAGGGCTGGGAGGAGGGTCTGTGGATGGGCCAGTGCCGAGGGCGACAGCAGCGGTGAGAGGGTTCTGGCTCACTGACCCAACAGGGTTCTCGTTGAAGGCAGGCCAAGGACTTATACGTCAAAGGTGGCAACTGAGGAAACTGTTCAGATACTGAGCATGATCAGCTATCATGGGTGGGTGATTCTGTTTAACCTAATTTAGCAGGATTCTTGCTAAAATTGAGCTCTGCGAGCCCAACAAGGAGGGGGGCCAAGTTTGAGACCTCATGGAGAAGAGGTTTCAAAGGAGCCTGACTAAGATTGGACCAAGTAGAGAGTCTGTTGTCGATACACCCATATGGGACAGCATTTGGGACAAGGAGCAGTGTGGAGACGGACGCAGGGGCCTCCAGATGGGTCAGCCGGTGACGTATCCTTTAGCAGGTTAATGAACTCACTCCTTCGTGACGGGGTAAAGTGGAACCTGAGCTTCTTTGAAAGCTATAATGAAACATAACAAGATTACAAGGATATGTCTGACTGAGTAAAAAAGTCCTCACAGTTTGTACATGAAAACAGGGACACATTTCATTAATGATACATTGACTTTGAATTTCTCAATAAATCCAGAAGATGACCTTCAAAGTTGACATGATCATTTTTCTGAGGTTTATCTCAAAAAATGTCCGCAGTGGTCGTTGTGCTTGGGAAAAGACAGGGTCAAAAGGAATTCAGTTGATCTGAGATGTCTAGCAACATTTTAGCAGTGCAGACATCAGTATGTGCTGCAGGCTGCACACACATGGTGTGGAAAGTCTTCAGAAGAGTCTACAGGGGATACCAGATTTATTAAATGAAATTTATTTAACGCAGTAAAATTTTTTTTCAATGTTGGAATTGTTTCAGTTAATAGAGGTTGCCCAGGAGAAACACATTGTTTGTTTATTTTTCTCTTCTCTAAACAGATTTAAGCAATACAGGAAAACCAGAGCAGGAGAGTAAAACATCCTGTCCCACATCCTTTGCTAGAATCACAGGAGCAAACATTTGTAACTGAAAATGCATTTCCTCCACATGTTTAAAATAGTACACTGCTTTGGCTTAAAAAATCTGAAGTTGATACTTTGGGGATAGAGTAAACCAAACATCCAGTTTTCACTGGAGGCAGGAACCAGAGATGACAGCTAACTCTGCAGTTGGTAGGAGAAGCACCACGCTCCCCCTGCCGCGTCTGGGTTCTGCGAGTCCTGTTACTCTTCAGTGCGCGATCCACTTCTCACCCTCCACTTCCCTCCAGCCCTGGTGACCAGTTGAATCCAGCTTCTGTCAGCGTTTGTGGGAGTTTGGCCGGTACATTCGCTGCTTGTCTTCAACCCAGCATTTACTACTTACTCGATTCTAACAGTGGGCAACCATTAGTCCCATTCAAGTTTATGATCCCAGCCAGAGCCATTAACTTGTTTGATTAAGGGCTTACTGTTTTAGATTCCTCTTTATAGACTGAAAATGATCTAAACCAGTAAAACATAAGGGTTCAAGACATCATTTTCCTGTGTAATTTTGTGTTGTCATCTCGATCTGTTGAGGGAAAAAAAAGGCTTCATTGTTGAGTCTCAGACATCATCCTGGGTGGTATCAGGTTAGCACTGTTTGCCCCAAAAATAGAAGAGAGAGGATTCCTCACAGTGTCACACTGCTGGTTGAAGACCTGTTGGTACTGAGTGTATTTGAGTCATCCATCCCCAGGACCTTCACTTCATACAGCAGGGTCTGTCTGAGCCGTTGATCTCTCCCAAACTCTGGACATGAGTTAATAAAACCTTGTTGACTTTTGAGTTTCAGTATAGTCTTTTGATAGAGATCACTGAGCATTTTACTTCAAGCAATAAAGATCAAACATAGCCACAGCACTGGGTTGGAAAAGTTTTTAATTTTTGATCTGAATCTCATTATTGATCAGTCAGACTTCCGATGTATGTTGATTTATTTTTTAGGCCATTTTACTTTTAAAGTGTTACAATCACATTGAGAGGAGCATCTCAAAGCTACTGCTGCTGCTGCTGCTAAGTCACTTCAGTCGTGTCCGACTCTGTGCAACCCCATAGACGGCAGCCCACCAGGCTCCCCTATCCCTGAGATTCTCCAGGCAAGAACATTGGAGTGGGTTGCCGTCTCCTCCAGGGCATGAAAGTGAAAACTGAAAGTGAAGTCGCTCAGTCGTGTCCGACTATTCGCGACCCCATGGACTGTAGCCTACCAGGCTCCTCCATCCATGGGATTTTCCAGGCAAGAGTACTGGAGTGGGTTGCCATTGCCTTCTCCATTGAGAGGACCATCTCAAAGCTAGATAAAATTATATTCCAAGTTTTTTGCCTGACAGTGAAGAAAGGACCTCCGAATTATTCACAAAAAATATATTTACATCAGTAGCAAAAGAAAAGACAGGCTACCTCAAAAATCTGACTTCACCTCCAGGTTTGATGCTCTTGTGAAATGCCTGATCAGGTGGCACGCACCTGTGGGCTTGTGAGTAGTTATACATGATGAGGTTACTGAATGCCAGAGAAGGACCCTTCCCAGAAGAAGAGAATCAGCTTGTTTCAAAAGAATAAATATCATAAGTAAGTGCTTACTAGTAATTATTATAATTAATTATAATCATAATTATATAATTATACAGTTAATTGGAGAAGGCAATGGCAACCCACTCCAGTACTCTTGCCTGGAAAATCCCATGAGCGGAGGAGCCTGGTCGGCTGCAGTCCATGGGGTCACTAAGAGTCATACATGGCTGAGCGACTTCACTTTCACTTTTCACTTTCATGCACTGGAAAAGGAGATGGCAACCCACTCCAGTGTTCTTGCCTGGAGAATCCCAGGAACGAGGGAGCCTGGTGGGCTGCCGTCTATGGGATCACACAGAGTCGGACACGACTGAAGCGACTTAGCAGCATACAATTAATTATATACTTATAATTTTTACATATTTGTAAGTATTTTATTAACATTTCTAATTTGTATATAATTAATTATTATAATTAAGATCATTTGAAGAAAGTGGGCATTCTAGACATGACCTGTGATATCTTTCATATTCGTTTTTAAGAGAACAAATGGTATTAGTTTAATAGTTTAAAATTGGATGTACCTTATCTCTTTTTAAAAATAGCTATATTGAACTGTATTTATTTACCAATTAAGTTATGCCAGTTTTAGTTTTTAGTGTATTCAGCATTGTGCAGCACTTCCCCCAAAATGCTGTCTGTCTCCCTTTTTATACACCTCTCTCTTCCCCACCGCCAGGAAACCACTAATCTATCTCTTTGTCTAGATTTCCCTGTTTGGACATTTCATATAAATGGAAGCATACAGCATTTCTTGTTTTGTGTCTGGCTTCTTTGACTAGCATGATGTGTTTTGGTTTTTTTGGCTGCACTCTGTAGCCTGTGGGATCTTAGTTCCCTAACCAGGGATGGAACCCATGCCCCCTGCTTCGGGAGCTCGGAGTCTTAACCACTGGACCACGAGGGAAGTCCCTAGCGTAATGTTTTTCAGGCCCATTCTTGTGTCTGTACTTCATTCCTTTTTATGGCTGAATAATATTCCATCGTATGACTGTATCTCTTTTTGTTTATTCATTCATTAGTTGATGGACACAGGATTGTTTGCTCTTTTTGACTCTTAACAAATAATCCTTCTCTAAACATTCATGTGCAGGAGACCTGGGTTTAGTCCCTGGGTTGGGAAGATCCCCTGGAGGAGGGCATGGCAACTCACTCCAGTATTCTTGCCTGGAGAATCCCCATGGACAGAGGAGCCTGGTGGGCTACAGTCCCTGGGGTCACACAGAGTCAGACACGACTGAGTGACTGAGCGCATACACACATTCATGTACGAGTTTTTGTAGGGATATGTGTATGAACCTGGGCATGAGATTTCTGGGTCATGTGGTAAGTTGGACACAGCTTTGGATAGGACAAGGAGCCATAAGAGGAGAATTCACGTGTTACCAAGAGGTTCCTTTGACCGTGATTTCTTTTAAAGCATGTGTAGTTCTATAAGCTCTGCTGTAGGAAAAAGAGACGGGTGGAAAGCTGTAATGTCCTGTAACATTATAAAAGAAATGGCCAGATAAAAGATAAGGCAGTTTCCTTTTGTCATAGTTCATGTTGGACGTAAGGAGAGAGGTTAAGACTTTTGGTTTGTTCCCACAGCCAGCTCTAAGCTTTCTACTTAGTGAGATTTCCTGTTTGATGATAATTTGGGATTTTACTTCAGCTGACTCGGGGCTGGCCCTGCCCTTATTTTATTGCTGTTTGTAAACAGATGTTCATGACTTTGCCATTAATGTTTGGATGTGAATTTGTCGCTCTTAGTGGATGTGGTTCTGCCATTAGGGGGTGTTCAGGAGCGTGTGGTGAGAGAGAGATTTTGGTGTCACGTGACTTGAGACCATCGGTACTCAGTGGGTGGGGTTCAGGGGTACTGAATATCCTGCAGTGCTTAGGACAGTTTATGCAGAGAATTTTCTTTCCCGAAATGCCAGTAGTGTCCCCTTTGTGACATGCTGTTTTAGGGAGCTGGGGTCCTTCACTTTCCAGTTTGAGACTCCTCCAGGGTAGACATTCACAAACTGACAGTTGATGAATCAGATCTGTCCTTGGATGTTTAAAAATCAGGAGAGTTGGCACAACACCTTGGATTATTGGCTTTTCTTCAGAAGCAAGTTGTGCCCCTGCCCCCGCTCTTTGCTGACAGCGGGAAGGAACTGGAGCAGAGCCGACGGGTTGTGCCCATTCCCGTTCACGCTCCTCGGTGTTGCTGCCTCCCTGGTTCCTGTAGTCACATGCTTGAACCCCTTGTTCCCCCTTAATGGTCAAGTCAGTTACCTTTTGGAACCAACTTGTTCTCTAGATTAAGTATCAGACTTACTGCCTTCTCAGATTGTACGTTAAACATTTATCTGCTTTAAAAGAATAAGTAGTTTCTGTTTATTGATAGTTTACCAGATTTAAGACACAGTCCTAAATGTACATGTATTATTTCATTTACTCCCCATGGACACTTCAAGAGATAGGTGCTAACTTTGTGCCCATTTCACAGATCAGGAAACTGAAACTCAGGGAGGTGCTCTTAATTTGTTAAAAGTACATAGTTGATGGATGGTGAAGCCTAGATTCCAGTCTAGTTCTACTTGAAACCAAAACCTGAACTCCAGCCACTGTGCCTTAGAACCACTCCTCCTTATTTTCAATTGACCTTTTTTGTTAAAAGTATCTCTTCAGCTTTATAACTGATGAAGGACCCTTTAAAGCCATTTTGTGTTTTGTTATTTTTGAAGGAAGTGAGATGACTACTTAATCCCGTTTCCTTTGTAAGCCTTTTCCTCATTAACCATGACTAGTCGGGTTTCCTGTATTATATTTTAATCTCAGCCTTATCTCATGAAATTGAAGGAGCTAGCACATTTTAAAAATGAGTTCCAGCTTTGTTTAGAAAGCAAAGACACCACTTGGCCGACAAAGGTCTGGATGGTCATGGCTGTGCTTTTTCCAGTAGTCATGTATGGATGGGATGTGACAGTTGGACCATAAAGAAGGCTGAGCACTGAAGAATTGATGCTTTCAAATTGTGATACTGGAGAAGCCTCTTAAGAGTCCCTTGGACAGCAAGGAGATCAAACCAGTCAATCCTAAAGGATATCAACCCTGAATATTCATAGGAAGGACTGATGCTGAAGCTCCAGTACTTCAGGACTACCTGATGTAAAGAGCCTACTCATTGGAAAAGAGGCTGATTGATGCTGGAAAAGATCGAGGGCAAGAGGAGAAGGGGGCGACAGAGGATGAGATGGTTGGATGACATCGCCGACTCAATGGACATGAGTTTGAGCAAGCTCTAGGAGGTCGTGAAGGACAGGGAAGTCTGGCGTGCCGCAGTCCATGGGGCCGCAGAGAGTCGGATGCGGCTTGGCGCCTGAGCAGCAGCAGCAGTGCACTCCTGCTGAGGTCTGCATCTTACACTGCAGAAAGCTTCCAGGGGACCCAAGTAGGAGATACCCTTGTCTGTCTTGTTTTAAGGTCATTTCTTCTTGCAACCATTTCTTCCAGAATAAGACTATCTAGAAACAGCTTTTAAGAGGAAATGATTGATTCTATCAGCCTCACTGGTACTGCTGTTACTTTACATATCAGCTCCAGAATGCTGCTTTTTGTTGGGGCAAGAAAACCCTGTACCGACTTTCACCTACATGTTCTTCAATGGATGCTTATATTCTGCTTCATTTGGTTTTAGCTTATTCTTAAATTTTATTTTAGGTATACTCTACAGTTGTTGCAGGTATAGGGTAAGTGGATTTGAAATTGAAATTAAACAATTCTTTTAAGATTTCCCTATGACTACTTGGAATATTTTGAGTTTATTACAGGTGATCTCATCTCATGCACATTCTTGATTTGGAGAGATTGTTCCAGGTCAAGCTAGTAACTGAAAGAATTATGAATGGAGAGATAAATGATACTCCTTTCACCCCACCCTTCACTTTTCGGGGAGACTTTTTGACATTTGGATCAAGTAATTCATGCATCTAAATGAGAACCCAAACATAGAAAAGCTGCAGAGTAAGGACATTTTTCCTTTGTAGTCACTAGGATGGGATTGAATGCTTACAACAAATGCTATGCCTCTAGGAAATGTCCCTTTTTGTTTTACAGGTTGCCCAGAGTTGAACAAATTGTAGTGATCTTAGAAAGTCCTATCAAGGAGTTGCTTTATTCCACAGAGCAACCTCCTTTTTAAAAACTTTGCCTTTACCCTTGAGTTAAAGCAGCAACAAGTCTAAGAGCCAGATACCTATACGTATTATAAAATTTAAATTTTTTATTTTTCTGTATTCCTATACCTTTGATTGTGCCAAATTTCTCTTGGTGTGAAATAGGGAAGGAAGAACACTTTGAGTGCTTCTTGGAGCATAGGGAAGCATAGAAAGGGTGGGTAGCTGAAGTTATGACTCTTGTGAAGTTCAGTTGGTGTGATAATAGGAAATTGATTTGGAGAAGATGCATAGAGGCCTTCATTTAAGGAGAGAGTTGTGATGCTATAGGGATGAAGTGGAAATATTTTGGTTATAACATGAATTTATTGATTTTAGTTGCTTCTTGTGCTTTAGCTTCTTTCAGTGTACACTAGAGGGCAGAGTTCCCCTGAAAAGATAGTTTGTCTTTTTAAGATAGTTTGTCTTTGGCAAGATCCCAGGAGAAGGAAACATTCCTAAGATTGGGTATATAAGTGTGTAATGTACATTTTCCTCTAATGATATGAGATTACTCTCTTGGTATGAAATATTTTTATGTTTTATATATAGTTTCTACATTTTTCTTTTATTAGAGAATTTGTTTTGTTTTAAATTTTACCATTGTGCTTAGAAAGTGGAAAATGACTTTTTCCTCTCTTGAGTTCTTTCATTCCCAGTCCCAGAGGCTAATCGTTTTAGCCAGTTATCAGTTACATTCCAATCCTTCCCTATATGATGCTAATATAGTATAATATATATACATTAAAACAAAAATGGGCTTGCTCTTTCTCCATTGATCCGCACCTTGCACTTTTAGACAGCCTTATTTGGAGTGTCTTTCCAGGTCCGGTATAAAGGCCTGTGCTTTTTTATGCCTGCATGATGCTCTGTTGTGTGAATATTCTGTAATTTGAAGAACCAACCATTCCCTTATCGGTGACCTTTCAGTTTTCCAAATTTTGCACTTATGAATAGTTCTGTAGTAATCCTTGGACATACTTTTTTTTTTTCAGTGTTCTTATGCGGTTATTTCTGGAAGACAGATTTCTTACAAGTGGAATTGCTGAGTCAAATGTATGCATCTTAAATCCTAATAGGTTCTGCCAAATAGGCAACAACAGTTTGAAATCTCCAGTGTTATGTGAGTTGGAGGGCGCATTTCTGCACATCGTTACTTTACTAGTATCCAAAGGTTTCTCCACAATCATGTTAACTGATTCCTCTTAACCTCCTGGTTTGTGTTTTGGCTTAAAACCCCCCCTCCTTTGAAAACTTTTATCAGAAACAGACTTTTTTTCCCCCAAGAATTAAACTAGTGCTGCATGTTGGTGCACTTGTCAAATGTTAGAGAAGGAGTAAATCAGGATTTTGGTATCGCCTCTAGATTGCCTCCATGTTATATCACATCATCAAAGTCAGTTCAGATAAAAATCTGAGTTTTATGCATGCTGCGAGCAATTGTGAGCCAGTTTAGGGACTGTAGTATATCATAGATTCTTTAAAATGCTATGTGTTAGCATTCTCTCTTTATGTCCTTAGTGGTGGAAGTCACTACTCCCAAATGTGTTCATGTCAGTGAAGAATGTCATTTGTCCTAAGCTTAGCAGCCAGTGATTCTGACATTCTGATCATGTTCTGATACAGGCATCTTGCTAGTGTTTGGTGGGAGGTTATGATTATATAGCGGAGAAGGCAATGGCGCCCCACTCCAGTACTCTTGCCTGGAAAATCCCATGGACAGAGGAGCCTGGAGGGCTGCAGTCCATGGGGTCGCTGAGGGTCGGACACGACTGAGCGACTTCACTTTCACTTTTCACTTTCATGCATTGGAGAAGGAAATGGCAACCCACTCCAGTACTCTTGCCTGGAGAATCCCAGGGACAGGGGAGCCTGGTGGGCTGCCGTCTATGGGATTGTACAGAGTCAGACACGACTGAAGTGACTTAGCAGTATGATTAAATAGAAAGATGCATATTTGATAAATATTTTTATTTGGATTGGGGAGTTTTTCTTATGGGAGAGGCTGAGTAGCTTTGTTCTCGTTATTTTGGTTAGGGCTTGAAAATTAGGCTGATGTGAGGTCTAGCACTGAACTATAGTCAGTTACTAGCCCTGGATTCTTGCCAAAACCCTGTGATCCAAGGGAACCTATGATAACTTTCATTCAAAATAATTTAAAATTTCTAACCTAAGCTAATATTTCTGTATCATTAAGAAAATGGGAGATTCTGAATAAATGTTAATCTTTAGATATATTAATAGTAATTCTGGATAGTTATGACCATAAAAAATGTCACAGCCTTTTGAAAGACTTCCCTTGAATTTGCAATGCTTGCAATTTCAGTAGCTGCCTATTTGAGAATGAGCAAGAGCAATCCACTCTTTGCATTGGCTTTTGCTTTAAACTGGGATCATTCAGCCCCAGCTGCTTGTGAGATGGTAAACTGTAGGAGGTAGGAACCAAAAGAGAAGAGTTTCTCTATAGTCAGAGAGTGACATGTCTTATTTGAAGTGAGAATTAGAAAGGTCCAGAGGATCCCATGTATAAAACTCTTGATCTTGAACTCTTGTCTCATGTAACTAGTTTCAAAGAAAAGATTTGAGGGAGTTTCCTTTAGAGCATTAACCACAGGCATCATGTCTGCTTCCCAGCTGTGTTTCTGTATATGCTGTGGGTTAATGAAATCCTAGTTTTTGAAAGCATTTCAGAAAGTCATTCCAATTAAGTTTACATTGGACCTGTCTGGACCCCAATTTCTCAGTCTTGTTGTGATGAAGCCAACTTTCTTATTGGGCTAACTTGGACAATCAGCTATGTGTTTTACAGTATCATAGAAGAATGAGCCAGGTAGAATTTCAGCACAGAAGCTTAGCTTTTGAAGTATCTGTCTTTATGAAACTGGAGTTATATATGTATTTTTTAAAGCTCCTTTGAAATAGGACTTTGGTCAGCACCAAAATGAAAGCGAAGGATCAGTGCTTCTCAGACGTAGTAGGGAAAGTTTGCATAAAGGCTTCTGTTTTCCGTACACTTATCAATCCCTGGGGGAGCTGATTGGCAATGGAAAATGGAACACATCTCCTTTCTCCCAGTGTGGTGTGTCATCTGCTTACGATACGCTATCTCAGGACGCCCCTTCCTGCTAAGACTGACACACCTCTCAGCTCCCCACTGCCGCCTCTCCTGTGTGTGTGGTGCATCCGCAGGGTTCAGAGGCCTCTTCTGACCATCTCTTCAGTGCTGGTGGTCCTCTGTCCATCCGGTACTGCTTTTCTCCTGAGCTCCAGACCCATGTTTCTCATTGCTTGCTAAAGTTTATTCTGAATCCTCTTGACACCACAGTGGTCCAGCATTTAATTCATTTTCTCTAAATGCTTCCATTTTACAGTACTGGAGAAATGGAGCCAGGAAGCTAAGTAGCTTCTCAGAGAGAGCTTCTAAACTGAAGCTTCTTTCTAGTCCATTTTTCCTGCTGGGCCACACTGCTTGTCTATCTCTGGAGAAAGAATATACCACCACTATTTCCTAAATCAGTCATCCCAGCCTCAGTGCCGTCTTCAATTCTTTCCTTTCTTTTTCCTATCCTCCCCCTACCCCCAACTGCCCAATCCATTAAGTCCTTTTAATTCCACCTTCAGAATGTTCTGAATATTCATTTATATTCTTTCCCTCTCTCTCTTCATGCCTTCTGTCTACATTTCATCTTCACTGACATTGCCTCTTTTCTGGGTCTGTCTTCATCATCTGTCTTGTAATTGAAATATTTTCTAAAGCCTTTGAATAGCTTGGACTATTATAATTGGTTCCTAAATTTACTTAAAAGACTGCAGTCTCTCTTCCTGTATCCACCCTGGATGCCATTGCTGGAATAAGAGATTTGGGGCAATGATTCAGTTTAGATCCTATCACTTGCTCAAAAATCTGATTCTTTTTGCCTACTATTCAGTTCAAATTCTTTAGCCTAATATTGGTGAACAACGGATTTTAGTTCCAGCAAACCGCACTTTTTCCAGGTACTCTATTTGACAGCCAGAGAAGGGTCCTTCCCTTTGCCCCGTCAGCTTATTCAGACTCCCTGTCCCCACCCCAGGTGCCCTCATCTCTTCCCATCTGTGGGAATCCTGCCCATTTTTCAAGCCCAGCTCTGCCCTCTCACACATTGTCCTGATACAGACCCTCTCTCTCTATACTCCTGTCCCACTAATGGCCCTTTCAATATTTGACCATGAAGTATAGTTATTTTGTTCTTCCTTATTTATGCCTTGAAAAGAATAAAACTCTTAAGATCTTTTCTTTGACGTTGGATTTCTGCAGTTTCAATACTGTGTGGATGGTAGAGATTTAATTTTGTCTCTTAAATCTGAAAATTCATGCCTTTTGAAAGTTCTGAAAATTTCTCAGGCATTCTGTCTTTGAATATTGTCTGTTTGCATTTTATCATCACCATTTAGAATGCCTATATGCAGGTCTTTTCATTTTGTCCTCCACATCGCTTCACTTCTCTAGTATTTTTCGCCTCACTGTATCTCTGAGTTGCCTTCTGGCTGTTCCCAGTATCCCAGTTCTTTACTTTTTCTTCAGCTACGTCTAAGCTATTTTAACTTGTTCAGTGAGTTTCATTTCAATAAGTACGTTTTCTTTTTATTTTTAGAATTTTTATTTGATTTGTTTGCAAATCTGCTTGTTTTTTTTCTCATAGGATCATATGGTTTTGAGGTTTTCTTTTATATTTATCATCATTTTCTGTGTGCTTCCTTTATAGTTGCTGATTGTTCTTTTATCAGAAGTTCTTAGAGTTCTAAAGCTGTCTTTATCTCATCTGTTGTCTCTTATAGTGGATTATGTCCCTTTGTGTTTAATATTCTTTATCATCTTTACTAAGCTTTTGTCTGTGGTGTGATCTCATATGGCCTAGTGAAATTATATTTCTCTAAAGTGAAATGAATTCTCCTCTCAGTGCCCTGGCTTTTTATGTTTCCTTTTTTCTTTCTTTGCTTTGAAGTTTCTGGAACACTCAGCTATCATAACTGGAATAATTATGAATCCCAGCTCCGTGTGGTAACAGGCCCAGGGCCCCAGTTCTCAGGAGATGCTTCCCCCTCCCTTTTCCCTGTTGTCCAAGCAGAAAGAAGCTTCTTGTTTGCTCTGTAGGCTGTTAGGTGAGCTTTTCCTAGCCTGTCCTCTCCCTGAGGATACATAATTTCTGTTTTATTTGAGACTTTAGTTCTGGCTTTCCACCTTTTACAAGTCGGAGACTAGTCCTGTTAGCATGTGGATAGCAAAACCCAGGGCGGAAGTTATTGAAACTCCTTCCCCACCGCATTCAGCTCCCGTAGCTACTAAATCAGCTCATATTCTGCCACTGTGGCCTCAGTTCCTTCCTTGATCCTGGCACCCTGGGCATTTCCCTTTTCTCTCGAGCGGGTTTAACTATGCATTTAAAATAAGATTTGGTCTTTTGTTATATTTAAATCTTGTGTTTCTCGGTCTTTATTGGAAAATGTTTAGGTTATATTAAACATTCATCTTGCCTGAACTGGAAGTTCATTGTGAGAAGTCGCTCAGTCATGTCCGACTCTTTGCGACCCCATGGACTGTAGCGTATCAGAGTCCTCTGTCCATGGGATTCTCCAGGAAAGAATACTGGAGTGGGTTGCCATTTCCTTCTCCAGGGGATCTTCCCAACCCAAGGATCGACTTTACCATCTGAGCCACCAGAGAAGCCCCTCTTTAAGGGCAGATACCCTGTATTGCTTTTTAAAAAAATGTTTCCCTGCAGCTAGTACGAAGTTGGTCATTACAATTGGCGAATTTGAAGTTACTCAAAGGAAGTACTTCTGACCACTCTGAGCATAGGAAGAAATACCCAGTAACCCTTAAAAACACATTTGATGACTTTCTTTCGTATCAGATATAAACTGATTCTTCTCCTATTCAAACCCTATTGATTTTCACCATTAAAATACTGTATATCTTAAATATCTGTTGTTTTTCTTCTCTCTTTTGAGCTATTTACATTGCTCCCTTTGTTGGTTTTCCTTGTTCTCATCAGAAACAAAATATCTGGGAATATTTTTTGTTACATTTTCTAAAGCATCCATGAATTTTCCTCATACTCATATTAGTCTTATTTGTTACCTTCCCCCGCCCCGCCCCCAGCTCCATCTTAATGTCTGTTTTGAAAATCTTTACCACCAGGTATTGTGGATCTTCTTTTTGTCTCTCTGGTGCCTCACCCCCTCAGAAATCTGCAAGACATTTCATAAATGCCACACTTCATGGGAGGCAAGGAGCCGAATATTCAAAACCATTGATTTCCCAGTGTTCTTTGTAGCTAGTTTTCAGTCAGGAACCTAGGCTTCTTGAGTCAGATACCTGCCCAGGATTTTCCATCCAGGCCTAGTGAGGCAGAGGCAGAGAACTCGGAAGATCTTCCTGGGCCCATGCAGGGGCGGCCGCTGCGGTGTGTGTGGGACCCCAGACAGCAGCGCCAGTCTACATCTGTAGTGTGATTTGGGGGCATTGTTTCCAGCTTCTGAACTTGCTTCTTAAATCCTCCTGGATTTTGATGAGTAATCCAATACCTTTTTTTTTTAAATTAAACTTTCTATTTTGAGAGATTGTAGACTCACATGCAGTTTGTAAAACTTCAAGCTTTCTTGAATCCTTGACCCAGCATCCCTCTATTGTAACATCTTACAGTATCACAAATAAAGTGCTACAGATAGTCATGTACAGGTTTTGTGTGGTTGTTAAGTATGTGTATTTGTGGGGTGGTTTGTTTTGTTTCTGTCACGCCACGTGTCTTGCTGGCTCGTAGATCCCTGACCAGGGATTGAACCCAGGCTCCAGCAGTGCAAGTGCTGAGTCCTAACCCTTGAACTGCCAGGGAACTCACATAAGTGTGTTATTTTTGTGTGAACAAGTTTTCTATTGCTACTATAACAAATTACCATAAATGTAGCTACTTACAAAGCACAGATTTATTGTCTTACAATTTTGTAGACTAGAAGCCCAACACCATGGTTTCACCATGCTAAAATCAAAGCAGATCTGTGTTCCTAGTGATTGTAGGACTACTGAGGGCTTCATTTTCTTGCTCTCATCTGTGGGCCTTCCCAGCTTCCAGAGACCACCCACTTTCCTTGACTCATGGCCTGCTTCTGTTTTCAAAACCAGCAGCAGCTGGTTGATTCCCTCTCAAGCTAGGAATGTCTGTTCTTTCATCTCATCTCTACCCTAGCTGGGAAAGGTTCTCTGCTTGTGAGGATTTCTTTGATTAGATTGGGCCCACACTGATAATCGAGGATTATCTCCACTGTCTCAAGGACCATACCCTTAATCACATCTGCAGAGTCCCTTTTGCCATGGAACATAAGGTAACTAAATCAGATTCCAGGAGGGTAGGGAGTGAATATCTTTCAGGAAGAGGGGTCATTATTCTTCTCACCACAATTAAAATTTCATTTCTCAGAGGTAAATGTTCTGAGAGCGAGTCAATTACTGAGTCATAATGGTAGTTGAGAGTGAAACTACCATATAGTAGGAGAGTGAAAAAGTTGGTTTAAAACTCAACATTCAAAAAATGAAGATCATGGCATCCAGTCCCATCACTTCCTGGCAAATAGATGGGTAAACAATGGACACAGTGAGAGACTTTTATTTTGGGGGGCTCCCAAATCACTGCAGATGGTGAGTGCAGCCATGAAATTAAAAGATGCTTGCTCCTTGGAAGAAAAGCTATGACCAACCTAGACAGCATATTAAAAAGCAGAGACATGACTTTGCCCACAAACGTCCATCTAGTCAAAGCTATGGTTTTTCCAGTGGTCATGTATGGATGTGAGACTTGGACTATAAAGAAAGCTGAGCACCGAAGAATTGATGCTTTTGAATTGTGATGTTGGAGAAGACTCTTGAGAGTCCCTTGGACTGCAAGGAGATCCAACCAGTCAGTCCTAAAGGAAATCAGTTCTGAATATTCATTGGGAGGACCGATGCTGAAGCTCCAATCCTTTAGCCACCTGATGCAAATAACTGACTCATTGGAAAAGACCCTGATTCTGGGAAAGATTGAGGGCAGGAGGAGAAGGGGACGACAGAGGATGAGATGGTTGGATGGCATCACCAACTCAATGGACATGAGTTTAGAGTAAACTCTGGGAGTTGGTGATAGATAGACAGGGAGGCCTGGTGTGCTGCAGTCCACGGGGTCGCAAAGAATCAGACACGACTGAGCCACTGAACTGAACTGATGGTAGTTGAATGTATACTTTTATAAGAAACTGTCCAACTTTTCCAAAGGGGCTGCACCATTTTACATTTCCACCAGAAGTGTGTAAGGGATTCAGTTTCTCTGCATTCTTATCAACATTTGGCACGGTCATTATTGTTTATTTTAGCCACTCCAGCAGGTGTGTAGTATACTTCATTATGATTTTAATTTATATTTCTCTAATGGCATATAAGTACATTTCCCTAAGGTGTTAAATACTTTTTCATGTGCTCTTTTGCCATCTATATATCCTCTTTGGTGAAATGATTGTTCTTGTCTTTTGCCCATTTTCTAACTGGATTGTTTGAACTTCTTACTGCTGCGTTTTAAGAGTTGTCTATAAATTCTGGATATTTGTCCTTTATCAGATATTAAATTTGCAGATCCTTTCTTCCAGTGTATAGCTGTCTTATCCTTTTAAGAAGATTTTCACAGGGCATATGTTTGTGATTTTGATGAAGTCCAGTTTATCAGTTTTTCCTTTTATGGATTTTCCTTGGGGTGTCAAGTCTAAGAATGCTTTGCCTAGGCCTAGATCCCACAGATTTTCTTTGATTTTTTTTTCTTTTTATGTTTTACAGTTAACTTCATGAACTGTTTTGAGTTATTTTTTGCATGAGGCATGTGATTTAGGTCAAGGATGATTTTTTAAATTTCTGTTTCATTTTATTTATTTTTTGCCTGTGCCATCCTCTTTGTGGCAACATTTGTTGAAAGAGCTATCTTTTAATTACTTTTGCCCTTTTGTCAAAAATTAATTCGGCTTATTTGTGTAGTTCAATTTCTGGGTTCTCTGTTCCATTGACATGTGTCTATCCCACAATCTTGATTACTGATCTATAAAATAAATCTTGAAATCTGGTCATCTGATTCCTCCCACTTCATTATTTCATTTCAGAAGTATTAAAAAAAAAAAAAAAAACTCTTCTAGTTCTTTTGCCTTTCCAAATAAGTTTTAAAACAATTTTGTCAGCGTCTAGAAAAACTCTGGGATTTTGATAGGAATTCCTATCAAACCTTGTTAAACCTTGTTATGGACTGAATTGTGTTCTTCCCTCCCTCTTAAAAACTTGTATTTTGAAGCTTTAACTCCCAGTGTGACTGTGTTTTGGGATAAGGTAGAAAGTAAATAATGTTAAATGAGGTTATAAGGGTGGGTGCTCATCCCATAGAATCAGTCTCCTATAAGAAGAGGAAGAGACACCAGACCTCTCTCTGCAAATATTAACAGAGAAGGGGTCATGTGAAGACACAGCTAGAAGGTATTTGTTTGCCAACCAGAGAGGTCTTACCTTGATATTGGATTTCCAGCCTCTAGAACTGTGCTGCCGCCGCTGCTGCTGCTAAGTCCCTTCAGTCGTGTCCGACTCTGTGTGACCCCAGAGACGGCAGGCAGCCCACCAGGCTCCCCCGTCCCTGGGATTCTCCAGGCAAGAACACTGGAGTGGGTTGCCATTTCCTTCTCCGATGCATAAAAGTGAAAAGTTAAAGTGAAGTCGTTCAGTTGTATCTGACTCCTAGCGACCGCATGGACTGCAGCCTACCAGGCTTCTCCGTCCATGAGATTTTCCAGGCAAGAGTACCAGAGTGGGTTGCCATTGCCTTCTCCATCCAAAAGTGTGAGGAAATGCATTTCTGCTATTTAAGCCACTAGTCTATTCTATGCTGCTATGGGGCAGCCCAAGCAGACTAATATAAACCTGTAAGTCAGTCCAGAGGGTATTGATATCTTTATTATATTGAGTCTTTCAATCCATGAACTTTGTATGTGTCTCCATTTATTTTTATTAGCATTTTGCAGTTTTAAACATATAAGTCCTGTAGATATAATTTGTTAGAGTTATGCCTAATATTTCATTTTCTTTTGAATGATTATAAATGGCATTGTATTTTTAAATTAATCTTTGTCTTCGCTAACATTTTTCTGTTCTACAGTCTGTTTTGTCAGATATCAGTATAGCCACTCCAGCTTTCTCTCTTTTTTAAAATTGGCTTTATTTTATTTTTTTCAATTTCTTTGCATCACATGGGTTGCAGAATCTTAGTTCCCTCAACCAGGGATTGAACCTGTGCCCTTGGCAGTGAAACTGCAGAGTCCTAACCACTGGACTGCCAGTGTTTCCCTCTTGTTGTATTTTTAATTTTAGTGTTGACATGTTCATTGCTAGTAAATGGAAATAAAATTGATTTTTGTGTGTTTATCTTATACCCTGCAACCTGACTTAACTCACATATTCTAGGATTTTAAAAAATAGACTCCTTGGGATTTTTACATAGTTAATCTTGCAAAAGAAAGTGAAGTCACTCAGTCATGTCCGACTCTTTGTGACCCCATGGACTGTAGCCTACCAGGCTCCTCTGTCCATGGGATTTTCCAGGCAATAGTCCTGGAGTGGATTGCCGTTTCCTTCTCTAGGGATCTTCCCAACCCAGGGTTCAAACCTGGGTCTCCCCCATTGTAGGCAGACACTCTACTGTCTGAGCCACCAGGGAAGCCAGTCTTGCAAATAGGGACAATTTTATCCCTTGTTCTGTCTCTCTTCCCTTTTCCCTTTCTTGCCTTAGTACTCTGGCACAGACTTACAGCACTGTATTGAACGAGAGCAGTGAGAGCAGACATCCTTGCTTTGTTCCCAGTCTTAGGGAGAAACAGTACATTTCACTATAATGTATAAGCCGTACCTGTAAAAGCTGTACACTGTAATGTAAAAAGCCGTAGGCTTTTTGTATTGTAGATGCTTTTAATCAAGTTGAATAAGTACCCCCTCTATTGCTGATTTTTTCAGGATTTTTATCATAAGTAGGTGTTAAATTTTGTCAGTTGCTTTTTTTGTATAGATTGATATAGTCAATGATTTATTTTCCTGTAGTCTGTTAATATGATGGATTATGTTGATTTTTTTTTGAGCATTGCTGTGATGCAGTTGACATACCGTATAATTCAGCTGTTTAAAGTGTGCACATCAGTGGTTTTTAGTATAGTCACAGAGTTTTGCACCTCCCCCACAAGAACTCCTGCACGCATTAGCTGTCACTCCCCATCTCCCCCCACCCCACTTGTTGCTTTCACTTCAACCTGGGTGGCCACTAGTCTGTTTCTCTCTCTATGGGTTTTGCCTATTCTGGACATTTCATATAAATGGAGTGGATAATACACGATCTTTTGTCTCTGGCTTTTTCACTTAGCGTAGTATTTGTAAGGTTCGTTCATATTGTAGTGTATTTCATTTCTTCTTGTTGCTGTGTGTGTGCTTGGTCATTCAGCCACATCTGACGCTTTGCCATGCCGTGGACTGTAGCCCATCAGACTCCTCTGCCAGGGGGATTCTGCCGGCCAAAATACTGCAGTGGGTTGCCATGCTCTCCTCCAGGGTATCTTCCCAATCCAGGGATCGAACCCAGGTCTCCTGCATTGCAGGTGGACTCTTTACCGTCTGAGCCCCCAGGGAAGCCCTATAGTAGTCCATTGTATGGCTGTTATCAGTTGATGGACATTCAAGTCAGTTTCCACTTTTTGGCTATTATGAATAAGGCTATAAGTATTTGTATACAAGATTTTCTGTGGACATGTGTTTTCATTTCTCTTGGAGTGGAAGGGAGTGGGGTCATATGGTAACTGTTTAACTATTTGAGCAGCTTGCAGACTTTTCCAAAGAAACATTTCCACAAACGTTCTACTTTTCCTCATCCTCATCAGTACTGTTATTATCCTTCTTTTTGGTCATAACTATCTTTGGGGGTATGAAGTGCCATCTTACTGTAATCTTGATTTGGAATTCCCCAGTGGCTTATGATATTGATCATCTTCATGTGGTTATTAGCCATTTGTATATCTTTTTTGGAGAAGAGTCTATTCAGATCTGCTCCTCATTTTTGGGGGGGTGTCTTTTTATTATTGAGTTGTAAGAGTTCTTTATATATTCTGAGTACATGTCCCCTGCAATATAAATGCAGTCTTCACCACTGGACTGCCAAGAAAGTCCCCTTCACCTCTTCTAATTTTATTGCCATTAGTTTTATGACCCTGGATGTGGTCTAGCTTGGTATTTGTTCTGTGAATGCTTCAAAGCCTAATATCCCCCGCCCCAATATCTTTTAAATAAATTCCTTTTCTGTGTAAATCAGCCAGAGGCGGTGTCTGTGTCTTTTTCTAGAAACTTTAACTAACACTTGTTTCCCACTGCATCTGTTAATAGCCTTTATTGCAGCACTTGCTGTACTGTTCTCTGTCAGTTTACATGTTGGTCTGTGAACTTGAGGATGTAGGTTTTGTGTCTTTTTTTTTTTTTCTTTAGTACCCATTCTGGTACATGGAAAATAATTTATAGGTATTTCTTGGATGAATGAATAAATAAATAGATTTTATTGATGATCACCATTTTTAAAAAGTCTTAGGTAAACTCAGATCTAAGGAGATTTCTTTTTTTTTTTGCTTATATGTATTCTCCTATCAGTCTTAATCTTAAAAGCAGAATGTTTTTGGTTCCACAGCTTGTGTTCAGCAAGTGATTGACCCTTGAAACAAACTGTAATGTCTATTTATGTAATTAGAATGACATTTCATTTCAGCTTGATCATGTCGTATTTCAAGCATAGACATGTGGGAAGTTCCTTACTCATTCCACAAGACTTATTTCACAACTCCTGCTATTTCCTTTATTACAGGTTGACTTGTCCTCTTGTTGTAAAAGTGTTGTTTCCATAACAAGACATTTCACAATTCACATCCTTGTACAGTGAACAAAAGCTCTGATATGTACCTAGAAGCCTTGTTTTCTAGTCAGGAAGCACATGGTATTCCCTCAGCCTTTCCTGCATTTAACTTTGAGTTTCCTGATGGATAACTCTTTGGTTGTTTTCTACATTCTCAGTGTAGGTACTGGGTGGCTCAGACAGGGATGGGGGAGCCTGGTGGGCTGCCATCTATGGAGTCATACAGAGTCGGACATGACCGAAGCAACTTAGCAGCAGCAGCTCAGACAGGAAAGAATCTGCTTGCAGTGCAGGAGACCCAGGTTTGATCCCTGGGTCAGGAAAATCCCCTGGAAAAGGAAATGGCAACCTATTCCAGTATTCTTGCCTGGGAAATCCCATGGACCGAGGTGCCTGGGGACCTACAGTCCAAAGGATCACAAAGAGTTGGACACGACTGAGCAACTAACACTTTCACTTTCCCTGGGTTAAAATGTGCATAAAGGATTTTGTTGTATGATGTGCACTGTTAATGTTAAAGAGTTCAGGCTGTTGCTGGTGACTGCCATCTAAGTTGTGTGCAGTAAATGGAGTAGCTATAGGAGCCCGGGCCGGGACCTGAGCTGCACATTCCGCCGCCTTGCATGATATCCTATTTATTGCTAAGGCAATTTGGGGTGACTTCCTCTCTGTTGCTTTGGGGATTTTCTAACAGTTTTTACTGCAAGAAAAAAAAATAGAACTGAATGAACTGGGGATGGCCAGTGGGAAAAGACTTCTTGAATGATTTCTCTGACTTTCAGTTAAGAGCATATTTAATGGGTTCATGTTTTTCCTCCTTTGAAACTAAATTGACTAGATGGTACTTGAACACAGGAAGATCTTTCTGTATCTTCTCTCATACTTAGTTTCTTCTCTTCTTTGCCATCCTTTTTTTCTTTTTTTGTTATTTCAGCTAGATGCCTTGTTAATAGCTATATATTGAGAATTTGCAAGAAAGGAGTGAGATATAAATAAGGCAAGATTGTAGAGAGATAAGGATATCATTTTAGTTGTTGTTAGTATCCTTTCATCACATTTCAGGTGAACTCAAGTCAAGAATGGTGGAGAGCATTTTAGTGACAATGCCCATATTCTAAGCTTCATTATTTTCTGAGTCTTCATCTATTCAGAAGATGTATTAAACAGCATCTGTTGAGTGCTTTTTGGTTCCCCACAGAATTTGACTTTCTTAACGGAATATAGGATAGTTATCATAGGAGCCTTAGTGTTCAATAGTGAGTTACACCAGTTGTATATGTCCATGTAGCCCCTCCTGAAATGAGGTCTGTGTGCTGTGACTCCCATCTCCCCAGAAAGCTTTCTCATGCCTTCTCTCAGGTGGTTCTCTTCCCCCCTCCCCTCACACCTTCTGCCCCAGGCAACCACTCATTTTTATTACGATATGTTAGTTTTCCTGTTCCAAAATTTGATGTATATCAGTCATATGTTGTATAACTCTTTTGTTTGTGGCTTTTTTTACTCAGCATGTTTTTTAGACTCACCCATGTTACTGTGTCATATTCGTTTATTTCCATTGTATGAGAATATGCCAGTTTATCCATCCTGTTCATGCGCATCTGGGTTGTTTCCAAATCTTTTTGAAGACATGTATTTTTATTTCTCTTGGGTAAATAAATACCAGGGAGTAGGATTGCTAAGTCATAGGGTAGGTGTGTATTTAATGTGAAAAACAGATTGCCAAACAGTTCTCCAAAGTGAGTGCATTATTTTATATTCTTGCCTGCGTGTGTGAGAGTTCCACTTGGTCCATATTCTGGTCCACGTTTGGTTTCGACAGTCTTTTTTATTTTGGTGGGTGTGGGTTTTCATTTGCATTGCTCTGAAGACTAATAATAATGACATCTTATCATGTGCTTATTGGCCATTTGTATGTCTTCTTTTGTGAAATGTGTCCTCCAGTCTCATTTTTTTATCAGTTGTTCATCAGTTTGTTGAATTGTAGGAATTCTTATGGATATGTGCACTTTGTCAGATATAAATGCTATTAGTGATTTGTTATTTTTGGTTGCACTGGGTTTTTGTTGCTGTGAGTGGGCTTTCTCTAGGTGCAGACAGTGGGGGCTTTCCTCTAGGTGCAGACAGTGGGGGCTTTCGCTAGGTGCAGACAGTGGGGGCTGCTCTCCTGGTACAGACAGTGGGGGCTTTCTTAGGTGCAGACAGTGGGGGCTTTCTCAGGTGCAGACAGTGGAGGCCGCTCTCAAGTTGCAGACAGTGGGGGCCGCTCTCTAGGTGCAGACGGTGGGGGCTTTCTCTAGGTGCAGACAGTGGGGGCTGCTGGGGGCCGCTCTCTGGGTGCGGACAGTGGGGGCCACTCTCTGGGTGCAGACAGTGGGGGCCGCTCTCTGGGTGCAGACAGTGGGGGCCGCTCTCTGGGTGCGGACAGTGGGGGCTGCTCTGTAGGTGTGGGTCTCAGGCTTCTCTTGGCAGCGTCTCTTCTTGTAAGCACAGGCTCCAGGGCGTGAAGGCCTTGGTAGTTGGGGCACATGGGCTTATTTGCTCCACAATTTGTGTAATCTTCTCCAACCAGGGACTGAACCTGTGTCTCTTCATTGGCAGTGAGTTCTCTACCGCTTGGCCATTGTGGTGTGTGGTTTGTTCTTTTTTTATTCATTTACTTGTTTTTAGTTGTGCTGGGTCTTTGCTTCATGCGGGCTTTTTCTCTGGTTGTGGCGAGCGGGGCTTCTCTTCTTGTCGTGGTGGTGGGTCTCTCACTGTGGCGGCTGCTCTTGTTGCAGAGCACGGGCTCCTGAGCTTGCAGGCTCCAGTAGCACTTGGGTTCAGTAGCTGTGGCCCACGGGCTTAGTTGCCCACAGCGTGTGGGGTCTTCCCTGACCAGATACTGAACCTGTGCGTGTCCCCTGCATGGTATGTTCTGATGAGCAGAAATTTTATATTTTGTTCAAGTTCAGTTTATTTATCTTTTTTTTTTTAATGGTTAGTGCTTTTTGTTTCCTAGAAGTTTCCCTATCCTAAGGTTGAGATGGTTTCTCCCTTCTTTCCCTCATTGTTCTGGTGTGTGTTTAGGTTTTTTAATCTGTCTTGATTATTTTTATATTTAAACAGTCACTTTTTTACGAATCATAAAAGTAAAAACAATTTAAACTGTTGCTTAAAAAGTTCAAACAGTGCAGAAAGATACAGAAAACAAAATGGAAGTTAATAATTCTATGTTTCTTTTTCTAGACATCCTCTGTTCAGTACAGTCCTCGTTAAGCATATTTGCTGCTTAGCATTTAATGCTGAGTATTAAAATGTGGCTACTCTAAATTGAGATGTGTTTTAAGTATGAAATATACACTAAATTTTGAACAGTTAGGAGAAAAAAGCGAACTAGCTCAGTTTTTGTATCCATTTCATTATTGAAGTGGTAACATTTTTAATATATTGGGTTAAATACAATAATTAAAATTCACTTCACCTTTACACTTTTTAATATGGATACTATAAAGTTTTAAATTATATGTGACTCTTATTTGTCATTTCCATTATATTTCAATTGAATAGCTCTGTTCTAGACCTTTTCCTAAGCATTTAGTAATCTTTATATACTTATCTGTGCTTGAGATTTTTTTTCACATGTAATAGTTGGTTTTAGTTACATGAAGCCTGTTTTCCTGAAATTTGTCATTTTTGCTTAAAAATAAAAAAATATACACACTAACACATATCGTGTTGTGCATATAGATTATTTGATATTTCTCTTAGTGGCTGCATAGTGTTCCATTTTGAATGTTCTATAATTTATAAAACCATTTCCCTATAGAGACATTTAGTTTATTTACTGTTTTGCTTTCTGATAAACAGTGTGTTTTTAGAGGCTTCTTCATATTTAGAAATCTGATAAAAACAGTTTTCTTCTCAAATAGAAGTGGTTATTATAGCCAGAATGGGTGAATTGTGTAGAGGAAGTCAAGGTTCCCTTGTCAAGGACAAAATGGCTTCATAACTCCAATCAAAACAGTCTTAGGAGGAGCAGACCCTTTAAATATAGTGTATTTTTCCTGCTGGAGTTCCAACTGCCTCTCTTTTGTTCATGATCAGTTGTTACACATGATCAGTTACACAGCACTTTTAGGCTGGACAGAGGGTCACAAACAAAAAGAAGCCAGTGTTCTGTGCCTGAGCTTAAGGGATTTTTTAATGCTCACTGTGTTCTTTTGAAAAGCTCTCCTCTTTCTAATTATTTTCCTTTTTCTCTAAGCAAAACATCTTTCCTAATGGTTCTAAAATCTAAAATTTATAGTAAATGGCCAGCTTCCTTAGTGGCTCAGTGGTAAAATTAGAGACCCAGGTTCCAATGCAAGACACCCGGGTTTGATCCTGGGTTGAGACGATCCCCTGGAGGAGGGAATGGCAACCCACTCCAGTATTCTTGCCTGGAGAATCCCATGGACAGAGGAGCCTGGCGGGCTGCAGTCCATGGGGTCGCAGAGAGTTGGACTCGACTGAGCGACTAAACCTGCATGCATAGTATATGGCCGGTCGTTTTGTAGTAAGAAGGTCTGTAAGACAACTCACCTGTAGGCGTTAGCAAGAGTGAGTGAGGTGAGATTATTTACATATACTTTGGTCAGTTTGACATCTGTTTGTGAGTGTTGAAATGGGCCAGCATGTTATTTCCATGATTGTGGCCTGGGAAATGTGCGTCTTTTTCAATCAGCATATGTAACTGATAAATCCAGCCCTTGGAGTAGCTTTTAGAGGGAAGTGGACAGATGGGAGCAGCTGCTCCAGCAGAGGTGTGTCGGGTGGCTCCTCACCGCTCTATCTCCAGGCCGGAATTGTTTTGGTTCCTGAACTGGGAATTGAGTCTATGATCTGACTCCGGGCCTGGGAATTCCTTTGAAACAACAGGATCATGAACTTTATCTCAAGGTTGATAAAGTTAATTTCCTTTTTCAGGTATCAGTTTGCCTTTAGAACTTTGTAGCTAAAATGTTCCCTTGCTGACACTTTTATTTTCTCCTTCCCTGACACATGCTCTGGCTTATTTAGGATTCACACAGGCTTTCGAACAGTATGTGTGTTCTTTTAAATTTGTGGGTTACAGAGGTGCAGGAAGAAAAGTCAGCACTTTCTTGTGTTAAAATGCAATGATTTTTTTCTCCCCTGTGAAAGAAAACCTGGAAGGAAAAGTTGGATGAACTTTGCAAGCAGTTTAAGAAGTAGAATGATTTCCAAACCGTAAACCCTGGACTGAGGCACAAGTAGAGTACTTCTGTTAGATTTTCTGTTGACTCTTTCATGAAGAAGATACTTGTTGCTCTGAACCTGGTCTGAGTCTTTTCAGTTTCCAGTTTTGATTGGATACTGGAACCATTTTGTGGGCAACTGTATATTGCTTCCTTAGAGAACTGGAAAGTTCCACTGATCTGGATCCTTTGGCAGTCAGTTGACACTTTGTCAAGACTAGTGAGCACTCCTGGGTCCAGTCTTGAACTTGCGGGTGTGCCTCCCACCCAGTATTGAGTTATTTGTGAACAGACATAAAAAAACATACATCTTTCTATTTATAATAGAGGGAAGAAAATACTGTCATGAATATTACTGCTGGCTTCTTCTTTGGAAGTGTGTGCACGCACGTGTGTGTGTGTGTGTGTGTGTGTGTGTGTGTTTAGTCACACAGCCGTGTCTAACTCTGCAACCCCATACCTCACCAGGCTTCTTTGTCCATGGGGATTCTCCAGGAAAGAATACTGGAATGGATTGCCATGCCCTCCTCCAGGGGATCTTCAAAACCCAGATATCGAATCCAGGTCTCCCACATTATAGGCGGATTCTCTACCATCTGAGCCACCTGGGAAGCCCAAGAAAACTGAGTGGGTAGCCTATCCCTTCTCCAGGGGAACTTGCCTACCCAGGAATCAAACTGAGGTCTCCTGCATTGCAGGCAGCTTCTTTACCAGCTGAGCTACCAGGGAAGCCCTCTTGGAAGTAGGTAAAGTATTATCACGGCCTTTTGACTTGGGTAGATCTGCCGTGAAAATGCAGTTTTCAGCTTGAGTTGTAGCCACTCCATGTCACAGGGACTGGCACTTGCCTGCAGGCAAAGCTCTGTATGTAACTGGGCTCTCTCAGCTGGGTCCCTTTTTCTGGTGATTGACTCCATTCCAGTTTTCTACATGGTTTTGGTTGCTCTTTAGTGCCTTTAAATACTTGTTTTTCCAGTTTTATCCAGAGTTTATCATTGTTATCTGGTTGTGGGAGGATTAGTCTATAAAAAGTACTCCACCATTACTGCGTTATTTGATTTTAAAAACAGATTCTCTCATTACTCTCCCACCACAAATATATGTTTAACTTTGCTATTCAGCTTCAGCTATCATATATATATAATTACTTTCTGAAAACTCTTTATGGGCTTTGAGTAATTCCACCTACTAATACGTTAAACGTTTAAGGTGCTGTAGGAAAACAACTAGCCAGTCACCATTGTGGAATCTGTGATGTGTTGAAGGCCAAATAATCCAGAGCATATTGTAGCTGCAGATAAGTAACTTGGTTTCCATCTTGTTGCCAGTCTACTCAAAACGTACTCTAAAACCTTTACCAAAATAATGCAGTAGATGGGCCAGGGTTTAGTGGGATTAAAAGTGAACAATTGACATACATTTTTAAAGAAATTCACTTTGACTGCATGGAGCCTTCGTTGCAATGCGCGCGGGTCTTGCTTGTTATGACACGTGGCCTCCCCTTGTGGCACGCTGTCGTCTATTGCAGCATGTGGGCTTAGTTTTCCCACAGCATGTGGGATCTTCGTTCCCCGACCAGGGCTCAGACCTGCATCCCCTGCAGTGGAAGGCAGATTCCTGGTCACTGGACCACCAGAGATGTCCTGATGTACATTTATAAATGCCTGGGTTAGTGGTTCTCAAACTGTTTGGTCTTAGGACTTCTTTACCTGCATACAAATTACTGAGAACCCCAAAGAGCTTTTGATATCTGTTCCTGTATTAGAACTTAAAGCTAAGAAATTATTCTGGTAGTAATAAACTCATTGAAAGTGAAAGTGTCAGTTGTTAAGTCATGTCCAGCTCTTGTGACCCCATGGACTGTCAACTGCCAGGTTCCTCTGTCCATGGAATTCTGTAGGCAAGAGTACTGGAGTGGGTAGCCATTCCCTTCTCCAGAATAAACTCATTACATGTTAGTAAAAGTAGCATTTTTATGAAAAATAAATATATTTTCCAAAACAAAAACAAAAATTCAGAGGAATGGCCTTGTCTTACATTTTAGTTTAGTATTATCTCTAGAAAGATACTCAAGCAACTAATAACAATATTTATCTCAGAGGAGCCAGAATTCGGTAACTAGAAGATAGGAGAGGGGAGGAAGGCATATTTTCAATTTGAATTTTGTGCCTTGTACATTAATTACCATTTTTAAAATGTAAATGATTTAATAAAGCCCTTATCTTTTCTTCTGGCAGAAAGGTGTTTAAAGTGATAGATTTTCAAAAATCGTTTTATTTTAGACACTTACATTTAGAGGGGAGAAGAACTTCAGGGGGCACCTCTTCAATCTCAACTCGGCTCCCACTACCTTTCTCTCGTATAGCCCCTGATTCTTTTCTTTTGTAGCACTTACCTCAACTTGTAAGTGCATAGATTTTGTTGTCTATTTTATTTTTTCACCTTTCTTGTCCCTCACTAGATGGTTAACTCCCTGAGGGCACGAACCAAATCTGTTCCCTCTGCTCAGTCTAGTACTTGGTTCATAATGGTTTGTCCGCAAACATTAATTAAACAAATGAATGAGGATCTATGGGAAACTCACATCAGTTTCCCATTTGTCAATGCTGAGCAGTTCTGGACAGTTGCCAGAATACAAATATCCTGCCCAAACACCATTTCTTTACGGGTAAAAAGCTTCCTGCGTTTGTTCAGGCTCCCCATAGATTGTGTATTAGATGAGCAATAAATATTTAGTAAGCAATTTGGAAGGTGAGCGTCACAGAGGAGGCCACAGAATGGGTTTGTGCTCATACTTTCATGCATGAAGCCATTTTGCTATTTTAAAGATTTTCTTCTCCATCTCATTCTTTGATTTATGTTTTTCTCTAAATAAAATAAACATTAAAAAAAACTCTAATGCTAAGGTAAAGAGCATTACACCAAACATTTCTTCGTTCCTGAATGAAGATGGCCAAACATTTCATCTGTTTCCCTGCGGTGGTTCTTTCAGTGTTCTTAGCTCATTCACCGCTGGGTCATCAGAGGCAAGCAGGTGGATTTCAAAGCCAGCACTTTGCTCATGAGACCCTCCATGGCCATAAGATCTGCCACTGCCGTAGTAGCAAGAGCTGATGCTCTTGGTGTAGCCGCTGAGGTCCACTCCTGTGCCTCAGGTTCCATATAATCTCACTATTTCTAAAAAGCTTTATTCTCTCTTCTATACAAAACAACCCTGTGGAGCAGAAGATTTATAGTCATTAGTAGAAGAGCACAGGGTGAACTATATTTTCATAGTAAAGTCATTCTTTTCCCATCCGTGAACAGATCTTTCACTTAGGTTTGCAAGTATAGGAATGAAGAGCAGAGTGTATGCTTCTGGAAGGTACCTCAGCTCATAGCTTGTGCTGGAGATCATGCCATGATTTTTTTGGAGCTATGGTGAGTGTATTTTATAAACCAAAAATCAGCACACCTGCTGCAAGAAATTTTTTTTCATTTGTAGTTTTATTTACCGGAAAAGTCATACAGTGGTATTAAAAAATAAGTCAATAGCATGGATGGTCCTAAAGGCATTACGCTATGTGGAATAAGCTTTGTGGGTTTTTTCCCCTAAATAAATGTCTTTGCCAAAATTTTTGAAAATAATAATAATAAGGAGGTCCTCCCTGGTGGTCCAGTGACTAAGACTCCATGCTCCTAGTGCATAGGGCCCAGGTTTGATTCCTGGTTGGCAAACTAGATCCCACATGCTGCAAATAAGATTCCACATGCCACAGCTGAGACCCTGTGCAGTGAATAAAGAAATAAAATTTTAGAAATAATAAGTCAAATACAGTTAAACATTAAGGAGTAAAGTAGAAAAGTTGGCCTTGTCCAAGAATATCAGGACATAAGAATGCTTTTTCTAGAAGGAAGGCAGGAGGCTGACTCTAAAAAATTGGAAAGCTGTGTTTTAATGTCCGCTTTATTGGTCTTTCAGCACAGTGTTGGCATCAGCACTGCTAGAACTGCAGCCTGGCCCCACCTCTCTACCCAGAGTAGGATGCTGCACTGCAGACTACACCAAGCCATCATAGAGAGATGTCTTTTTTGCTGCAAAGGACACTTGCCTTAAAGCCTGTAGGTCAGACAGGTGAAAACAGGAGAATAAAACGGTGACCCAGGACTATCCCATTTGGCCATCCTCACCTAATCTGTATAGATCATACACTCTAGGAAATAGCAAGTGTCTGGTGGTGGCACGAGGACCTCTGGGAAAGAACAGCTTCATTGACTACCTGGGTTTTTCTGAGTTTCTTCATCTTATACAAGTAACTTCCTGTAGTTATGGGAATTGGTCAAGACAAGCTCTTTTGCTTGTTTTTCTTAGACGTCACTCCAATCCGTGCCATAGCTGCACATTGCAGAATAGTAGAAGGAAAAGAGCAAAAAAATAACAAAAGTTCTGAAAACAAATACAAGGAAACCAGAGGAACCAAAGAGGAAACTGACATGAGAAATTTAGAAAGAGCCCAGCCTAGTTGAAAACATGCCCGTTCAGAGTTTTTCTCCGTGGTATATTTATGGAAGCTACAGGTGCCCTGGGAGTTCTATTGTGTGTTGTAAATGTTTCATTCTCTGAACTTTTCTAGTCCTTATCCCTTTCTAAGGTTTTGTAATATCTGACTGAACATTGTTTTGAGATGGAATTTTTAGTTCCTGCTGTACCTCTTCTTGTCCCAAAGTAACAAACTCTAACACTGATAGCAGTATCACTCTGGGAGGCATTTATGGGGATCTGAATCTGTGACTGTAACCCAGAATTTCACCTGTGAAAGTTCTCTGGGTAGTGGCTGGTATTGTCACTGTGCTCAGGACCATGTATGTTTACATGTTGAGGTCATAAGCCCCACCAATGGGAACCCAGATTACTTGGTTTACTTACCTCTGTATCAGCAGCACCCAGAAGAATTTATGTTAGAAACAGGCACTTAATAAATATTTGTTGAATTGATGAGGTTTTAGGAAGAAGATTGGAGAAGGAGTGGAATATTTGAAAGGACAACCCAAAATGCGTCTTAGCACTGAAGAATTTGAACATTCCCCTCCACATTTCCTTATGCACATGTGTAGGTGTTTCTCCAGGTCTGTTTTGGGAAGTGTTTTTAACCATGACCCCATAGGAAGAAATATAATAAGACAAAATGCACTATTTGTGTGTAATGAGGTAAAAATATAACATTTTATTCCATTTACTTTTATTAAAATAAAATACTGGTTGTACCCACTAAATTGACTCAAGATCCATTAGATTAAAACCAACAGTTTGAAAACTGCTCTAAGAATGACTGGGTCTAGAATGTGTTTAAATGTCAACCTAAGAAGATAATGTCAGTTTGTTTTCAAAGTGGTTGAATCAGTCTAGCAGCAAGTGAGAGTTCCTATTGCTCCAGTCCTTGGCATTGGCAGACTTCAGTATTGCCATTTTCATGGGTGTGAAACGGTGTGTCCTTATTTACTATCAGAATGCAACTTTTCCTATAGCTTTAATTTGCATTTCCCTATTACTGATTTAGTTACCTAGTGGGGAGACAGTTGTTTACTGTTAGAGTGCATTTTGATGTTTTTACCTAAATATAAAGTACATCTTAACTGTTCTTAGATCTTGAGGTTTTTGAATATCTAAGGAAAATTATGGACCTGCCTCCTAGAAAAATTACGCATACACTGAGAATTCTTGACCACTGTAGGAGCTTCAGAGAAAGAGCGAGCTGGTGAAGAGTTCCCACAGACTCCCAAAAAGAGAGACGGTTAATCTCTGTTCCACTCTAAGTCAGTTGCTGTGCTGGGTGGACGCTTCCCTCCACACCAGCACCACTGCCGTTCCTGAAGCTTTCTGGAAAAGTGTGATAGGGCCCACACCTTTGCACTGGTGGCAGAATAGGTCGGTGTCTATCACGGGGCACCAGTATACATAGCATCGCGTGTATAGACGGCGTGCTAAAGACGAGTGAGAGAGCGGAGGCTGTAAATGAACATAACTGAAGAAAACGGAAACTGAAAGCAACTAATAAAAGACTCTGTGAATATCCAGAAGAGAGTGGCTGGGTGCAGGTTTTTCCTACATGAGATGATAGATTGATCTAATTTTATTTAAATCGAAATAGGATAGTCTAGTAGTCTTGAGGCCCTGATGGGCTTTGGTAACTGATACGAGTTACATGGACCTCAGTTACACACAGCATCGTTTGTTTGTATTATGATACAGTTAACAAGTAGATATAATTCTACATGGATAAATTGATCTCAAGGGGAAAATGGTTTATGCTTTCTTTGATCTGCCAGTCCCATAGATTTCTTTTTTTCTGCTCTGTTTTCCCTATGGCTTTTCTTACTCATCTAAGGCCAGAATTTAGAATTTATCCCATTACTTTGGCTCCAAGGAACTTTATTCACTACCCAGCCATGTGATTCAGCACCCAGTCAGTGGTTGACTAATTAGATACATCATTCTCTTTAGAGTCACCTCCAGCCTTCCCTGACTTCTACTCCAAAGTCGCCACATCTGTGAAATAAAGCTGTTTCGTAGTATAAGGACCCTTGTATTTACTTTCAGAAGGGACATCCTTCCAGAAGCCACTTTTTAATTTGATTTGGTAAGAAGTATGTGTGGATACGTTACAAGACAGGTATTCCAAGCTCTATTGGGAGACTAGCATTTTAAAAGATAGAAAGTATGCAAGATTCAACTAAGTAGAAAACTAGTTGTCTCTCAGTGGATCATTCAGCTTTTGTTGGAGTGTATCCATTAGCAGTGCAAATGTGGGGTTGGATAGCACAATAAACAAATATTGAAAACTTCAGATTGTATTTATGAAACTCTGGCCCTCAGAGAAATTGACCATGTCAAGGAGACCATGAAGCACATCCCTATTGGATCACAGGTAATTATTCTTTTATTCTGAATTCAAAACCAGTTACTTCTAATGGTCCTGAATATGTCTCCAAAATGTACTCAAGGTTAGTATCCCTGGAGAAAAGATAGGAGAATCTGATAGAAGGTGAGCCACTTGCCTTTGTATAATATGGAGGTGCTGATGGTCAGGGAAACTCCTTAAAGGTGGCAAAGGCATTAAAAAAAAAAAAACAACTGGCTTGCTTCATGATTTGGCAAACACAAAGTATGAGATTTGATGGTTTTGTTGTATTTTTTTTTGCTAGGAGTTGGGGAGTAGATGGGCAAAATTAAATGCACAGACTGACTAAAACGTCAACACACTTGATTCACTTCATAGGGTATCAGCCTTCAGTCGTGTCCGACTCTGTGCAACCCCATAGACGGCAGCCCACCAGGCCCCCCCGTCCTTGGGATTCTCCAGGCAGGAATACTGAAGTGGGTTGCCATTTCCTTCTCCAATGCATGAAAGTAAAAAGTGAAAGTGAAGTTGCTCGGTCGTATCTGGCTCTTCACGACCCCATGAACTGCAGCCTACCAGGCTCTGCCATTCATGGGCTTTTCCAAGCAAGAGCACTGGAGTGGGATGCTATTGCCTTCTCCGATCAGCCTCTGCAGAGCTTAGCTATTTTGGAGCCGGTGGTGTGAATTATTCTCTGTTAATAAGAGTCTGGCTTTTTTCCCCCGCATTGGAGAAAAGAAGCTCATGTACATTTTACCCAGCTTGGCAGTTCTCAGACTTTTTGTTTTCAGGGCCTCTTAGCACTCTTCAAAATTGTTGAGTTGGTTTACAACTGCCATTTATAGTGTAAAAAGTTAAAACTGAGAACAACTTAAAATATTTATTAATTCATTTTCAAATAACAATAATGAACTTTGATACATGTTAACATAATATAAATAACTATATTTTACCAAAAAAAATTAGAGTCGTGCTGTGATTTTTTTCTCTTTAACATCTGGTTTAATAGAAGAGCAACTTCCCAGGCGACGCAGTGGAAAAGAACCCGCCTGCCAATGCAGGAGATGCCAGAGACACCGGTTTGATCACTAGGTCAGGAAGATCCCCTGGAGAAGGAAATGGCAGCCCACTCCAGTATTCTTGCCTGGGAAATTCCGTGGACAGAGGAGCCTGGCGGGCTGTAGTCCCTAGGGTCGCCATAAGTCGGACACAACTAAGCACACGTGCGTATCTTAATAGAAGGTAACTGGATTCTCAGATCTGCTGCTTTAGTCAAGCTGTTTTAAAATATGTTACTTTGGTTGAATTATATGCAAAAAAGCCAGACTTGTACAGATACATAGTTGGAAAAGGAAGGAGTATTTTTTCTATTCTTTTTCTTATTTTTCTTATCAAGGAAGGAGTATTTTAATAGCTATTTAGATCATTTGGGGTATTGTTCTGTGGTACTACACAAAAATATGACTAATGATAGTTTTTTTTTTTCTATAAGAAAGCATTACAACTTTTTTTTGCCACAGCAAAGCTGAAAAGAGTCTAAATACCCAGTAATGTGACTAATGAAATATAGTATATCTGTACAGTGGAATATAATGTAGCTGTTAAACCCTAAGATCAGTATGTACTTACTGGGAAAGCCTCTGAAGTACATTATTAAAAAATACAGGAGACCTGAATTAGCAGTTGAGTGAGAGGGTTAGCCAGCAGGAGCCCAGCTTCTTGGCTTCAAAGTCCAGGCCTGCTACTTGTAGTTAGAGAGCATTGGAAAGCATCTTCAGTTTCTCTGTGCCTCTCCTACTGTCCTTTGCTTCGGGTGAACTCTCTAGGTGACCCTTCTGTTTCTGAAACTTTTAGCTCTAAATAATGGTCTCAAAAATATCCAGGACTCCCGCATCCCCAATACCCACAACAAAAGAGAGAAAAAGTTCTTTTGCCTTTGATAACTAGGAAGTCTTTGGGGACGTCCACCAGCTGGTTGCAGAGGAGGAGTAAGACAGTCCAAATGCAGTGGGAGAGGGCAGGAGCCAGGCTGTGCGAGGGATGCAGCAAGCGAGGGCAGCCTCTGGGAGCAACTACAAAGGGAAAAGCGAAAATAGAAGAAGGAGGTGTAGCTAAAGAAGGGAGATTGCTGAGGAGGTAGAAAAGGATGGATGGAATTCTCAGCTCAAGGAGCACATTAGTTTTGGAATAGAAGCTACTAGAGTACACGTGCGGCCCTCCCAGCTCCTATCAGTCATCACAAGGGGGCTACGGCAGAAACACAGACCACGGGATGAACTACCAATACAGATAAAGCCCCCAAGGGGGTGAAGATTTATACCTTCTGCGCTTACCCTCCCATTTTAAGATTCAGTTTTATGCATCACAGTTAACATGTCAGCCGCCCTCTCCAGGCCCCTCCAGCCTCCCCTGTCCACGTTGACCTGTTGTGAGGTACAGCTGGTCACACCCATGACCCGTCCTGTGACCCATATTTAGCCGTGTTTAGGACTCCGTGTCTTCTTTGGTTTGTTAGCTGCCATTACAACTTTGTCTGAGCAGAGTGTTTTGAGTTCTTGCAGTTAAGTATCCCTCTGTCTATTTACAATTGGTGTTGGTGTTAACTCAATTTGCCTTTAAATAGTCATGGAAGGGATACATCATCTGTTAATAATGCTTTTGTGAAGTGAGGTAAAGGAGCTTTCTGTATTTTAATGCTTGTGTACTCGAGTTGCTTCTATTCCAAAACTAATGCTCTCCTTGAGCTGAGAATTCCATCCATCCTTTTCGACCTCCTCAGCAGTCTCCCTTCTTTAGCTACACCTCTTTCTTCTATTTTAGCTTTTCCCTTTGTAGTTGCTCCCAGAGGCTGCCCTCGCTTGCTGTATCCCTCATACATCCCTGGCTCCTGCCCTCTCCCACTGCATTTGGCCTCTGTCTTACTCCTTGGTAGTCACTGGTGGAGGTCCCCCATGACTCCACAATGCGGGAGCCCCGGCTTCCATCCCTGGGTTGGGAAGATCTCCTGGAGAAGGCAGTGGCACCCCACTCCAGTGTTCTTGCCTGGGAAATCCCATGAACGGAGGAGCCTGATAGGCTACAATCCATGGGGTCGCAAAGAGTCGGACACGACTGAGCGACTTCACTTTCACTTTTCAGAGTATACAAGCATAGAGCCTCCGCATGGGAAGAACGGCCTGGAAGTTAAGATGGACCCTGTTTGATTGTTCTTACTTACAACAGGAAAGAGGAGATGATGTTAGGGACTCAAGGAGTGTGGTGGTGGCTGGAATGGTCTCTGGGAAATGGGAAAGCGGAGCTTCCTAGAGTCACTCCCCAGGACTTCTGAGCAGGTTTAAGAGCAGGTCTGAGTCTGGAAGTCATAGAGCTGTGGGATCAGTGTGACTGTGACCTTCCCTGGAAGCCGCAGAAGCAGGATTGCAGGCGTAGCTCGTGTCTTCGGGGCCATGCTGCTGGCTGTCTCTGAGGACCTCCAGCACCCCGAGAGCCAGTGACTAGATCTGCCCTTCCTCACTGTTTTGCTGCAGGCGAGCTCCCGTAGGCAGCACAACCTGTCAAACAGAATAGTACATATAACTTGCCTCATAAAAAAGCAACACCTTGATTTCCCTGTTTAAAAACATAACACAAAACATTGACAAGCTCAGCAAAACACACGGTGGCTTTATGCATTAGCACCTAATTCATCAGCACACCGAATTCAGATACTTGGATTTCTTTATTTAATACACAGAGTTCTCCAGTGGTAGTTTCTTAAAGCTTAGTTGCAACGTGGAATCTGAAAACATATCAGTAAGCATTTTGTACTATCATATGAAAATTTTTGGTCTCACTTGCATTTTGAATGAATTTTTTTAACCAGTACACATGATTTGTAATACCATGCACGAGTCATTTTAGGCATTTGTAGAATGCTAGTTCACTGGATTACACAGAGCTAATGTTGACTAATTTCATTAACAAGTTGTATTCGTTAATATCACCACCAATCTCATCAGAAAGTCTTTAAGTACCGGGAAGCCTTCCAGCTCACAGTGGTAGATCCAAATTTTCCAGAATTCTAAATCTCAGAATTTTTCATTGGCAGCAGATACTGTTAGTTGTTCTCCTTCAAGTGAAAGACTTCGTTCGTTTTTCAGAAATGAGAAAATATCTGCCAAGTACCCAAGTATGAGTAACCATAGTTTATCTGGAAAAGCAGATTTAGCTTGCAACTTGGTTGTACAAATGCTTTTCCTAAAGACCACCACTCTTGGCAGGAGTGCTTACTTCTACTTCATAAAATGGACTATTAAAAAGATATCTAGTAAAGAATTAAGGTTTAATAAGTTAGCCTTATTTTAATAAAATTATATTTATTTCATTACAAATGCAATTATAATTGTATATAAAATGTTTATTTCCCTTAATTTTTATGGCTTTTGGGTTTTCTTTTTTAATAAGAGTAAAGCTCTTATTTTAGAATAATTTTATAGTGAACAGTCTGAATTATTTCTTTCAGAAAAGTTGCTAAAATGATATGGAGAGTTCCCATATACTTTTAATCCAGCTTTCCCTAATTTTAACAGTTACATGACCACAGGACATTTGCCAAAATTAAGATACCAACAAGAGGACAAAACTTAACCAGATTCTTGATTATAGCCCAGTTTTCCCGTAAGAGTTCAACCCAGAATATCCCATGACATTTAGGCAACAGTATTTTCTCCACCACTTTTAAGAAAATAAATAAATTTAAGATTTATGGAAGAGTTGCAGAGACAGAATGGACAGTGCTATGTACCCTCCACCCAGCTTCCCCTAATGTAAGCATCTTGCATGATAATAGTGTTTGTCTAAAACTAATAGAGGCCACATCATTTTTATACCATCAAGGGGACACTTCCCCTGCAGATATGTCTTAGATTTGGGGGGAGCCTCCACATCTGTGAGCCTCACATTCTCACGACTTCAAGACTTCGAGCTTGGAGTCAGGCAGACCAGGGTTTTGCACCCAACCCCAGCTGTTTCCTGGAGTGTGACCTCCCTAATCTCAGCTTCCTCCTCCACAAATGGGTAGATATAATGACAGACACACAGCAAATTACTGCTTTGTTCTTAAGTGAAATTGCCTTTTTTTTTTTCTTTCTTTCTCTCTCTCTCTCTTTTTTTTTAACCTTTTTCACCTGGTCGTAAGGAATCCTTTTGGCAAAGTGTTGTGCTAGTGATAGAAGAAGAAAGGAAAAGGTCTCTATCCTCAAAGGACTGAGATCTTTGTGAGGAAGAAAAGTACCTGTCCAGCTATGGCAGGTTATTCTTTGTTTTAATTTTATTTATTTCTGACTGTGCTGGGTCTTCACTGATGCCCAGGCTTTTCTCTAGCTGTGGCATGTGGGCTTAGTTGGCCCACGGCATATGGGATCCTACTTCCCCAACCAGCGGTCAAACCCACATCCCTTGCATTGGCAGGTGGATCCTTTTTTTTTTTTTTCTTTATTTGCATATTGGAAGGCAGACTCTTAACCACTAGACCACCAAGAAAGTCCCTGTTCAAATATTTTTCTTAGGAAAAACATAGAAAGGTATATAATACCAATTGAAAAATTTAGGAAATCACTGGTAAAGTTAAAAATACACATATTTCTATTAGAAATTAACAAACCCAAATAAGAGAAAGAAATATGAAGATTGCCCATGTATTAAAAAAAAAAAGAAACCTAAGAAATTAACATTGGTATATGATTAACTAAGCAGCAGACGTTATTCAGATCTCACCAGTTTTCCCACTAATCCTTTTTGCGTTCCAGAATCCAAACTGTGATTCCACCGTGCACTCAGTTGCATGTCTACATAGTCTCCTCTGATCTGCGATGGTTTCTAGTCTTTATATTTCTTGCCTTGACGCCGTTGAAAACTACTGATCGTGTATTTTGTAGAATGTTACTCATCTGAGTTTTCCTCATGATGAGGCTGGGCTTATGGAAGTTTAGAAAAACTGCCCAAGAAGTGGCATGCCCTTCTTATCACATTATTACTGGTGATGCTACCTTTGATCATTTGGTTAAAGCGGAGTCTGCCAGGTTTCTCCACTATAATATTTTAATTTTTTTCTCTTTACCTTTTTTTTAATTGCTTTGCTTTTTCAGTTTTTCCAGGTCACTTTGGATTTGTGTTCTGTTGATATTAACAAAGGAATATTGATGCTTGTTACTGAACCTGAGCTCCCCAAATGCATTGTGGCACCAACTACTTGTTACTCTGGAAGGATAGATTAGACCATCTGCATTTTTCTTAGGGAAGCTCAGTCACTTTTCGGGGGTAAGGTGGGGAAGTCCTGATGACTGACTGGATTTTCAAGTCTTTATTAGGCAGCAAAATACGACCTCAGAGGAGAGGAATGGAGCAGGGTTATTTCCAGAGTTTGGATGGCATGCGACTCTTTCATAGGGAGTGTTGGCAGTTTTTTTTGGAGTGGAAGTTTTTAAGAGTTATCTTAGAAGATTCAAGCTACGCAGTGTAGAGTATCTGGACATTTTGTAGTTTATTCTTATTTCCTTCATCCTATCTGTCCATCTGCAGTAGATCATTTACTCCCAGAGAATTCTGGCAAATCAGTATTCCTAGCTCTTGGGCTTTTTAATTTACATTTCACCAGGAGCTTTCATATCAGAAGCCCGGGTACAATCTCACCACTGTTCTGTTATTAATACTAGGCCGACTAGTAAGCCCTGTGTCCAGCAGAATTTAAGCGAGGCAAGTCCTCATGGAAGATGGATTATGAACGCTGAAATTTACACTGTCGTTGAGTTCTGTTATTTTCTCTTAATGAACATTTCCGTTTTCTTGGGTGGAAACCCAGAAGCCTTCAGATATTATCGCAAGAAGGCCTTGATTATTCCCCTGGTGCAGCTTCGGTGCAGTCACTGGTTACTTGACCAGGTCTTATGGCGGCCAGACACAAACTCAGGACCAAGTAACACGTTTCTTAAAAAGATCAGCAAAAAAAAAAAAAACAACGATCAGCAATTCCCAAGATTTTAAAAGTTACTCTGTCACTTTCCTTGTATTCCTACTTCCACATTAGTTTGCCTCAAACCAGTCACAGTAGGAACAGGTGATTTTACTCTCCTATTGCCAAGTCTCTCACAGCTTTTAGGGACATTCTTTGTAAATTAGATTGTTCCTGGACTCTTCGTAAAGATCATTATTTTCATTCAGAGATGTTATTTTGAGTAGTCTTTCAGCATTCCTTTTCTTTCTTGCTTTTCTTTTCATGTGAATATATATATATACATATGTCTACTGTAAAACATCTGTACATGAGCTATAATACTGTTGATTGGTTATGAAGTATATTGTTGTTTTATAGGTATTTTTCTGATAGGCATTCTTCCCATGGTTTTGTGGTTTAAGTAACATAAAATGAACCATCTTAAAGCATACAAATCAGTAGTATTTAGTAGTCTCATTTTTGTGCAGTCATCACCCTGATTCCTTTTTTACTGTTTGTGTGTAGCAATGAAAAAACTTGCATATGCCTCCAAAGCCTTGTATATGCTGATAGGGCAAGCTTTTCATTGGCTTCAGAATGTATGCCCTAGTACTGGAGATTAGTTAGTTAATTGTTAGTTTCATCCAGTAGCCAAGCAATTGGTCCACTGGGTTTTAAGTTACTTGGGTTTTTACAGCACATTGTCTTACCATAATTGTCCTACCCCTCTTATTTAAAGAGTGCTAAAATTGTTCCTGCTGCTTTAATTTGGGGATAAGGGGGAAGTTGTTTTTTAAAGAGATTCTTGAAATGTCATAATTAAGCAAATGCTTTTAAAAATTCTGCAGGAAATGTCGCATTCTCGTCTGCTGCTCAGTCTATACAATTATCAAATCATCCACCAAATTATTTCCTTTTCTTTGCCTCCTTAGGAAATTAACTGTGCGTGAACTGATTTTGCATTTATTAACTGATTTAGAGTAGTATAGCAGAAAAGGGTAGGGTTAGTCAATATTAGGATATTGATCATTTTTAGCTCATCAGACCACCTTTGAGAATTCTACTTAGTGTACTAGCTGAGGCAGTTCCAAAGCTTATTGCTTAGTTTCTGTTTGGAAGCTTTTAAAATGATTGAAGTAGTGATGAAGTCATGACCTCCTTCCCAGGCTCTCCTCATGTGCTCTGGGGGCTCATGCTTCCCTAAAGACTGTTTTGTCATAGACATATATTTTCCCTAAAATTCCTGTCCATCTTGGAACAATTTCATTAGAGTTTGCTTCTCATCTGGATGATGTGGTCTAGCACGTTTTTTGCTGAGAAAGATGGAATCAACACATCAGTGTGAAGGAATTTTAGCCAGGCTGTGCCTACGCTACTTGAGGACTGCTCAAAAGTAGAATCCTCAACAAAGGAACTGCCATGAAACAAGATAGAATGTGTGCACACAGAGAAGACTGGCTATTTAGTGCTACCTTTGTTTGGTTATCTAACCAGCTAAAATGTGAAAGGGTTTTGCAGAAAGTTATTTGGAAATATCTATTATCATGCAGTAGTCTGAATTCAGTGTAGAAACTTTCGAGTTTCCAAGCCAGTCTCCCATCTTCCTAAGAACAACCAGAAGTTGGAGCTCATAGGGAATGCTCACTGATGGACCAGACCTTGAATCTTGTCTGTTTCCAAGGAGCTCAGCATGCTGTGTCAGGGACACATCTGTTCTCTTGGCAGCAGAGCTGCTCCCTGGGGTGGCAGGAGTGCCATTGCCCCTCGGGCAGGGCGTCTCAGGCCTCTCCCCTGCCCTGCTCCCCTCACGTTTGGGGTGGAGAGCCCCTTGTCATGGAGAACTAACTGGCCTGTGCATTATGGGCTGTTCAGGAGCTTGCCCAGCCTTTGTCCACTTGATGCCAGTCATACCTCTTCCCTCTCCCCCAGTAACGACCACGCAGAATGTCTCCACACATTGCCAAATGTTCCCTGCGGGCACAATTGTCCATGATTGAGAATCGTTGATCTTAGGATTCTTCTGGAGGCAAAATGAGCTTCCTGACTTTAACCTAACCACCTAACCTCAAAGTAGTTTTTCTTCTCCCAAGTAAGAGCCTAGAGAAAAAATGCCTCTTCTGCTTTCACTCTGATACACAGAAATCAGTCAGAAACTCCTGCCTTTGTCTTGGACAGCCCTGGGGGTGGGAAGTGATGAGCTAGCAGTGACCTCCTTACTACCTGCCCCTCTTGTTCTAATTAAACAAACTTTGACAGCCTTTCTGTTAACGAGTCAGCTGGTAAATTAAACGCTCTTCTTTTGCCAAAGCTTTTAGGAAGCAGAGACACAGCAGAGTTGTGTGCACATAAGTTCCTGTTATACTAACTTTCTCAGTGAAAACAGAAGTGCCAGCATCAATTTGTGACTGCTGTGAGTAATGGTTTTTCAAAGCTCCAAGATTTTCTTCCCAACAATAATGATTAGAAAGCACCACTATTCTCTACATTTAATAGTAAAAAATAAATTCTGATGTCTACAGAGGATTATAAAACCTCTAGTGTAGCAAACTCCACGAATTGGTCCTGTTAGTGAATTTTGTGGCAGCATGCCAGCGACTGGGAACATCCTTGGTGTGGCCTGTGATGTCCAGGCACTTGAAGTGCATATTAAAATGTTTAGCTTGAATGTATGTGCTGTACAACCAGGCTCCTCTGTTCATGGGGTTCTCCAGGCAAGAATACTGGAGTGGATTGCCATTCCCTTCTCCAGAGGATCTTTCCTACTCAGGGATCGAATCCAGGTCTCCTGCACTGCAGGCAGATTCTTTATCGTCTGAGCTACAGGGAAGATCCAGAAGCCATGAGCAGAAGTTAGACCTAGGGTTTATCTCACTATCCAGCCAGGGAGAAGCCACACCCATAGGTAAGAGCCACATATCCAGGAGGTCCCGTTTGGAGCAAACCAGTGTGACTGAGGGATCCAGTCCAAATGACTGCCTGGCCAGGCAAAAGGAGGACCTAAACTGGGATTGGAAGACACAGGAATGATTGTATTGTATATTTCTTGGGGCAAAAATCCCAGTTGTTTCCAGTCATTAAGCTGTCGGCTAGCTTCTGGGGATGGCTCTATTTGTTCCCAGCATATGGGAGCGTTAGATAGTAGGCATCCCTTTTTAGGAGTTAGCCATATGACCTCATCCCATATTTGATAAATACCAGATAGAAATCCTCCCGATCTAGACCCATTTACCTTCGTATATACAGCAAAACAGTCATTAAACCAAGTGAAAAACATAATCAAAATTAAAAGTTATATTATGTCCATAGTTACATCAGTCCATCTTAGGATTGTTAGATGTCATCAGATCAAGAAGAGGCGTCACATATGATTGTCACCAATCACATATGATTGGTGAAGGTTTTTGCAGATTTGAAGAAAGTCCTTTCCTTGAAATGGAGAAACCTACCATGTTAAACCTTCAGTTGATGGGGGCGGGGGTGGGGGTGTGCTCCACAGACCCAGGAATTAGACTGATTGTGGAATGCAGTGTAGGAAAGAGTCCAGGACAGGAAGGCGTTGTCTTTAGGGTCAGATGGCAGACAGGACTTTTGGAGTCAGCAGAAGCAGACCCACATAGATTATCAGGCCCATCTGAAAAGTAAAAGGTGAAAGCATAGAGGATAAAAACATAAAATTACATTGTTTAGTTGGCCAGGGTGCCACTTTTTAACTTGAGTGTGGTTGCACCCAGGACTCAATTCCTGGCACCTTGACAGCTGTGGGAGAAGAAAGAATAACCTGGTAAGGGCCTTCCCAGAGGGGCTCGAGAGATGGGCCTCCAGATCCCAGAGTCTTTATCAGGACCTCAGTGCCTGGCTCAAACAGTGGCTTGTTTGACTCAGAGGCTGGGTCAGGACCCACCTCCCGGAGTTGCCACAGTGTCTCTTGAAAGGCTGAAAGCTGAGTCATATAGTTAATTCTAAGGCTTCAGGGTCTATAACAATGTCTATGCGTAAAGAGGGTCTTCCATAGATAAATTCAAAGTGGGACAGTCTTCCTTTTTAGGGGCAATCCAAGCCCTCTTTAAAGCTGTAGAACTGTAAGCCAGTTGTCCTGAGGCTCTTTAGTTAATTTACACAGATGTGTCTTAATAATGTTGTTAGCCTTTTTTACCTTTCCTGAAGATTGGGGTCTCCAGGAACAATGTAACCGATATTCTATTCCTACAGCTTTCGACACCCCTTGAGTTACAAATACTAGGAATTAAGAAAATGCCAGTAGAGTTTTAGAAATGAAAGAGACCACGGGAGTGGGGGTTCAGAGAGGCTGAGGGGCGCCTGCGGCTAGGTCTTAGCTGTTCCACACTACCTCCCGAACTGGCTGCTGGAGAAGAGCAACAAACTGAACACAGAAAGGGAGCCTTGGACGCGGTGGCAGAGGCAGAGCACCAGAGGCGGGGAGAAAACACGGCAGCTTTACTTCCTTCAGAAATGCTGTGGCTGCCTTTCCTTGCAGCTGAGGAAGGTGTGTCAGGACTGCTGGGTCAGGGCTAGGAGGGGACGGCGAGAAATCAAGTCTTCTTTTCCCCCTCTTCCCTGCTGCAACTTGCTGTTCGCAGTAAGGCCTCAGAAGCCCTCCCAAGGCTTAAAAGCCAGAGCAACGCCACGTGCGTGGGCGCTTTAATTATAATACCCCACTGAGAGGTTTTACTTTGGAGTTTTGCTTTAAGCTCCATGCTAATCCAACTAGTCACGTACTTTGGAGAGAAACTCCCCGTCTTCTTTAGAGAGCACAGTGATTGCTCAATTTTTCGTGACTTTCCTCCTCAAGGTATATGCCAGCTCAGCATTACAGAAGAAAGCCTTTCTGAACATTATAGCAAAACCAGTTGGGTTTCCATAGGGTTACTAATAGCTTTGGGTCCATTTTGGACTGTGAGCAGTAGTAGTTCACAGTTAGGAACATCAGCCACCAGGGAGAATTGTAGCTGATGGTATGTGGTGGCAGGTACAGGGGTCGGCAATTACTGCTGAAACTTGCCTAATTTACAGCTATTAATATTTACATAAAAATTCATTTAAAAACTTGTGCCTCTTTGGTGAAGCCCAGTGAGGTTATACGTAAGCACCATTAGAACATAATTACCTGGGAACAAAAACGCATTTAGAAAGTGCTCTGGGAGAAGAAGCCCCATGTTTGGCCATTGTGCCTTTGGACCAAATGTAACACCAACCTGAGAAAAGAATACTCATCGTGAAAATATTTTCTTTCCTTCCGAGTCAGGAAACAAACTCACAATAGAGTCCACTTCTCCATTCTGAATTTTGAGATGTGCAGGAAACAAGCAGCCATTACCAGCTGAGGCTTTCCTGCTGATAAATGCACCCTGAGGCCACAGTGACCTGTCTCGTTAATGAGTTAATGAAGACTCTTGGTCCTTGCATTGACCCTCTCCTTGGAAGCTTTCTGTGGAGTTGAAACATGCCGCTAGTTTATGGATTAACTCTTACTTGGCAAATGAGAAACAGAAGAGGAAGAGAAGAACCCGTGCTGCAGAGAAGCAGGGAGTCCACCCAAGCAGCCTCAGTTTCTGAAAATCTTTTACCTGAACATTCGCTTCACTTGCAGACAGAAATGGCACTCACAGAATTCTTTTCCTCTTCCTGCAGAACCTTAATAAAGCTGGTCCTGTTTTTGTCGTGTTGCATTTTACCCCAAGGCAGTGCCGTTTTATTGAGGATTTCCCCGCCCGTTACTCCGACTAGAAACTGCTTTGAATTGAGCAGCAGCAGTATTTGAGTTCCGTGTGAACATTTCAGTATAGGAGAAAGCAAAGGAGAGCTTACTTCTATAAGTAAATGTTTTGAACCCAGCATTTATTAGAGGCAGATCCTCTCCTCAGCTTATTTAGAGGAAGAGTAGCTCCTTTAAATGTGGCTATCTTTCAGAGCCAGACATTATTTCTTCTCCCAGATTACTTTTCCTTTTTGCAGTTGATTGTTGATTGTGTTCTGTGTTTTGAAGGAGGCCGCAGGGTTGTTGTAGATACCTCTGTTATAGGATCATTTCTCAGCTTTGCAGTTGTAGAAATGTGATTTTATTAGTTGATTAGATTCTAATGAACTGTTTGATGACTCATTAGGCTGGTGTTTTACATTCGGTTTAGAAAACCAAAATGCTTGTTAGTTAACTTAAAATTATTTCATTGGCCAGAAGAGTTTGTTCAAATGAAGCATCCCAAATCCAGTAGCTGAGAAATCAGGAAAAGTGATCGGCTTTGTAACGAGGTAAGGAAAAAGAAGTAAATAGATCTAGCATCTTCTCCATGTGCCACTTAGAGACTTCCAAGGAATCTATCTTCTACTGTAAGGCATTTATCTGTAAGGTTCTTAGTATTAGTGGTTTGTATTTAAACACTCTCCAGCTGGTCAGTTTAAATGGCCACTGCTAAGATGGCTCTAGATGGTAAATTGAACACATGTCGCCACACAGGTACTCCAATGTGCCCCAAATTCCTAAATATATCAGAAAGCTATATGTCTTTAACTGTTGGGAAAAAAGGATGTCCTGGATAGTCTAAAAGTTTGAGGAATTCCTGAAGGACAGAAGGCAGATGGGATCATATTAAAGGTGGAAACCAGAATCCAAGAGCTCTTCGTGTCCTACCCCCTCAACCCCCCACCCCCACGCCTCTGGGCGGGCCGCCTTTGCCTGCACCTACAGGGGTCAGTGCTGTCAGGGGCAGGCAGCGGCTCACAAGTCCTAGACTACTGGCCTAAAGCATTTTCTGCTGCGTTTCCCCCCCTTTATTAATGCTTCTGTTTCCCCCTTGAATTTTCCTGGACAGCACCCCCTGGTAATTCTCTAAAATAGGGATCATGAGTAGGAAATTGAGTTCTTGCAAACTTGACAGATGCCTGCATTGGATCTCAATACCTGGGGGATAGCTTCCCTGGGTATGGACTGTGAGGTCCTACAGTATTTTCTCTCAGACCTATGAATGTATTGTTTCATTGTTTTCCTGCATCCAGCGTTGCCAAGAAGTCTCTGATACACCAACCTGATTCTAGGCTGCACTGTTTCCTCTATCTCGAAGCTTTTAGGATTTTTCCTTACCTTTGAGTCCTTTGAGACTTCCACTGTATGTGTAAAATGTAAGCCCTCTTAATACATTTATAGTGCGCCCTTTCATGATAAGGATTATTTCTTGTTTTGGAAACTGTCTTCCATTATGTCTTTAGATATTTGCTCCCCCTGTTTATTTTTCCTCTCTTCTCCCAGAACTCATATTCTGTGAACCCTGAAACTTCTGAAATGACTCTTTTTGTTACATTTAATTTTCTGTCCACCTATTAATTATTTGAAATTCTTCGGGTCTCTCCTTTGCTCACTGTTAATTCCTTTTAGTTGTATCTATTAGGCTACGGAGTCCCTTTAATGAGGTTCTAGCTAAACAATCATGTTTTATTTCCAAGATCTAGGAAATAGAATTCATTCTTTCCCATAAGAGTCTGTTCTTGTTTCATTAATTAAAGATTTTCCTTTTATTCCTTTCAGGGTATAAACACATTTCCCTTTAAATCTCCTTCCTTAGGTTCTATTGACAGTAGTTGGATTCTCCAATGTCAGCTCTTCAATTTCTTGAGTTTGGAGTTTTCTCTCTCATGATGCTGGTTTTCCTGGGGTTTGCTGTCGTGCATGTTCAAGTGAGGTTCTAGTTCCTCAGTGTCTAAACGCTCCTTCCATTCACCACAGGTCCCCAGGCTCTGCTCAGCCTTGAGATGCTCATCCCTCGCCACCCCTGCCTAGCCTCTCATACCCGCCTGTACTCAGGACCCAGTGATCTCCCTTCTCCCCTCCTAGATCCTTTTGCTAGGCTAATAATTAAATTGACATAAGATAGATTAACAGGAGAAAAATGAATTTAATTTTGTATGTACCAGAGCTTCATAAAAATGTGAGACTCAAAGAAGTGACCGAAAGAGGAAGCTTTTATACCTTTTAAACAAAGAAACCATAGATTTGTGAAGGGCTGAGCAAAGGGGTTTGGGCTCGGGATAGTGAGTTGGTGAAGAAGCAGCATGGTGTGTTTATATGACATTCTCAGCCCTAAGGATGCCCACTACCCCTCTGCTGCCTTCCCCATGGGCGGTTATCGCCTGGTGAGTAGGGGGACAAGGAGGGTCAGACTGTCCTTTTCGTCCTGGCTATTTCTCAAGTACCTTTAATTCAGAAAAATCAAAAGGCCAAAGTGGCATATTTTGGCGTGACACATCCTGAACCCCTGCTGACTCAGCTTCCTTGATGAATAATCCCTTCACCTTCTGCCTTCACTGAAACTGGCCCAAGTGGGCCCCTGGAATCATGGCTTCCCCTGAGCAGCCTCAGGCTGGAGCTGCCTTTTCTCCTGCACTTCACATTTCCCCAGACCTGGAGATGAAATAGGTATCTTCCTTGCACCCCATCACGGCTTCCAAATTCTTTCCTCCTCCTTCCGGAATTTGCCATTGAGGTTACTGAAAGTACGAAAGTATATACACATCTTCTTTATCCATTCATTTGTCAATGGACGTTTAGATCATTTGAAGCTTTTTTAAAAGAATTCCGATACCTTCATTAAAAAAAAAAAAAACCATGAAAAACCTATGACAAAGACTAATAACAAACTAGGAGAAACTCATTTGCAACTCAAATCCAAACAAGGTATAAGTTTCCTTAGTAAGAGCCTCTACTAATCAATAAGAAATATATTTATATTAATCACCCAATTTTTAAAAGGGCCAAAAAATCCCTTAGCAGAACAGAAATGTAAATGTCTCTTACACATTAGAAAAGATGCTGAGTTTCCCTATTAAAAAGAGAAACACAAATTTGAATGACAAGGAGATGCTATTTTTCACCAGATAGGCAGAGATCCCAAAGTTGGAGAACAGCACTTTGACAAGGGTATGGCCCTCTGTGTTTGTAGTGGCAGACACTTGTCATTGAGGTCCATCAGTAGGGGCTGTCTGGTAACCTATGGTTCTTCCATACAGCAGGACAGCATGCAGCTGGGAGAAGAAAGAGAAAGTACCCTGTGTACTGATGTGTAATGATCCCGGGAATACATAAATCAGGGGAAAAGGCCAGGGGCAGAATGGTGTAGAGGCCTACAGTCAGTTCATGTGCAGGATGGGCGAGAATATAGACAAATATATATTGCTTGGACCTGCATGAAATAGCTCTGGCAGGAAGAAGCAGATTTCTAAAATCTGACTGGCAGAGCTCTCTTTCCAGACCCCAATAAAAACTAAATATATGGAGATTTAAGTGCTCGGATAGGAAATTAGGTCCTACTGGAGAAGATAGCGAGGGCACTGACAATGACTGCACATGCCGAGACACTCTGGAAGGACACCAGGAACCGGTCACACCGGTTGCTTCAGAGAAAAAGAATTTCCGGCTGGGAGACTGGCAGGATATTATTTTTCACTGGTCCCTTTTTGATCATTTTGCATTTTGGCCATATGCATAAACCAAATAAAGATTCTCCCACCCAACTCCCAGCAGCAGGAAGTCACTGGCAAATACATGCTTCAGGTTCTAATAGTTCATGTCTCACTGTAAATCAGGAGACCTGAGAGCATTTGAAACCTGGAAGGGGGCAGGTTGCAGCTTTTATGAGACAGGAGGACAAGAAAGCGATGGCTGGCTCCAGAAGGATCGCTGAATTAGTTGCGTCCCTGGAATGTGTTGATAGGGAGACTAATTGTAGGGGCAGCTGAGCCATTTCTCAGCCCCATATGCGTTCCCTTAGCCCATCAGTTGACCTGCTGAATAGGAAGTTTTCTTTTTTCCAGTCTTTTTTTTTTTTCAATTTGGTAGGGTTTAGATTGTGCTGGGACTATCCCGACTTTTGTTTCTTTTTTAGCCTTATTTTGACAGTTTATTGGAATAATAAAGGTGAGGGAAGAGGCTTCTTCCCGTGCTTTACCCAACCATTTCTCCCTCTCTCCTCTGTCCTGGTGGAAACTTTCTCTACCCCCTGCGCCGTTTCCAGCTGATGGTTTCTGCTTTGCAACACCAGGCTAGGTCTACTGGCCAGCAAGCAGCCTCTTTCTGGGGTTTGCACCCCTGGAAAGTCCAGTTAGATGTTTCTGAGAGCACTTCAGGCTTGACGGGATTGGCTAGCCAGAGGGAATTGATTGTTGCAACAGTTTGTCCTTATTATTGTCCTCTTTCCTATTCCTTTTCATGTTTCTGTTGTTTTAAAGGGTCTTGTTTGGATTAATTAATTACAGGAAAAGGAGGAAGCAAGCCTTTCTATAGCTGGAGTGGATGCCGTGCTTCAAGAGGAGGCAAGTCCTGGATCTGTGGGAGGGGGTGGGGTCAGAGGCCTTTCCAGATGATCGTGAGTAACTGATACTGCAATCTCTGTTCCACAGAGGCTCTTGCAGAGTATTAATGATTAATAATGTTCATGGCCTCTCACAGAGTTAAACTAGTTTCTGTGTGTCTCAGTCACTGAAGTAGAGATGTGGAGGAGTGATTTCTCCGGTGGGGGCGGGGGCGGCCAGCCCAGGCAGCAGATGAGTTAGGAGTGCAGCCCAGAAGTCGGGCTCTAACCACCTTAACGCCTTGCTCCAACCGCTGTCACTTCCTTCCCTATTTTTTTAATCAGCTTGTGGAGAGAGTGAAAGAAGAAATGCACTCTATTAACATTCAGAATATAGAGTGAATGACTTTAAAGACTTCCTCTCATCGCCTTTTTACTTTCCTCCCCGTTTAAAACAGACTTTCTGGTTTGCTGACAGTCTCAGTGGCATTCCAGGACTTCCCTTCCCAATTCTCATTTGACAGAGGCACGTCCCATTTTAGCCATTTCCCAATCCCATACTTTGACTCTGCAGCACAGCGTCTGTCTGAAGGGGCACCCTGTAAAGATTTTTGTCTTCCTAAAACTTAACAGCATACAAAACCTACTGAGGAATAAATATGATTCTGCAAAACTTTTTCTGTTAAGTGCTGGAAGAGTGTTGTAGCTTTCATCTCTTTAATCACTTCAGCAGTGCCCTTAACTGGGGAACAGATCACTTCACCAGCTTGTCCAGTGGAGAGAGAGACCGATTGACTCCTCAGAAACATTCCTTTCTCTTCTTTTCCTGCTAAAAGGAACATTAAGATTTATTAACCCAGGTTTGTTATCAGCTCAGTCATACAGGCATAGAGTGAAACATCCAAATGCACTGTGTGATCCTGTCCTGGGTCCTGCTTCTCAGAGGCAACCACTTTAAACTCTTTTAGCTAGTTCTTCTGGTATTATTTTGTCAATAATTGAAACTACTGTGTTTAGTATACCGGGTATTTTTTTTCAATTTTAGACATTATTTGTTAATCTTTAAGGAACACCAGCTCCTGATTTGAAAGAGAAGGAATTAATACTCTCGTACTGCCCCTTCCCTGAGCCCAGGTGTGGACTAGCTTTGTGTTTCCTTTCATGTATGTATCATATTCGTTGTTGTTGTTCAGTCACTCGGTCATGTCTGACCCTGCAGCCCCATGGACTGCAGCACACCAGGCTTCCCTGTCCTTCACCATCTCCCGGCGCTTGCTCAAACTCATGTCCGTTGAGTCGATGATGCCATCCAGCCATCTCAGCCTCTGTCATCCCATTTTCCTCCCGCCTTCAGTCTTTCCCAGCATGTTATTTGTTAGTTCGCTTCGTTTTCTATGTCCCTGTCACATTTTTCCCAAACTCTCCCACAGATCTGTGAAATCCCTGTCGACACTTTTCTTGACTGTGTCGTCTCCATACCACGCACCGCCCCCCCCCCCCAAGTCCCTTCTGAAGTCTTCCATCCTTCGGCCCGGGTCTGGACTCTCTGGGCTTTCTCTGCAGCTGTTGTACTGGGCCTGCCTTCCATCCCTGTTTGTGTGGCTCCCCTGCCTCTTGGATTCCTTGTCTTACTCTTTCTATTTCCTCGTTTAATAGAGCTCATCCTCCAGTAACATCCTGAGGAAATGATATATAGGAGATAAATTTTTGAAACTAAGCATGTCCGAAGATGACTTTGTTCTGTCTTTACATTTTAGCAGTGGTTTTTCTGCATATAACATGAGGTGGGAAATGATTTTCCTTCAGAACTGTAAGGATGTTTCTCCACAGTCAGGCTTCTAGAAGTCCCAAGCCATTTGGAAGTCTTGCATTTTTGCATATGACCTCGTTCCCACACCCCTTTGAACGTTTTTAGGGTCTTCTATTCTTACCAGGCACCCAGACCACCAGCAGTGAGAAGAACCCACTTCTTTTTGCCTCTTTTTCTAGCTGCTCTTGCCATCTTACCCCTTCCACTGTGTCCACCAGCTCAGGTGCCCACTGAACAAGAGAGAAAGTTCCTATCTGGATAATTCTCTTACCTTGACATAGTTGGTTGTGGCAGCTGGAAGGAGTGGTTGTCTTTGCTGTAGCTCAGCTTGCTGCCGATATCAAACCTGTACCCCTGAATGATTCTTTCTGGCAGCTTCTGACAAGAAGTTATTCAGTTGGCTGAATATTGAGTTAGCTAATTGCTCCAAGTACATCCATCCAGTGTTGGTTTAGCTTCAAGACTGGACTCAGACATTGCTTCTGGCTCATAACATAATAGAGTATATGACTTGAAAACTAGCCCCCAAGACCAAACCAATAAAAGCAGCTTTGCTGTGAGGTAACTGGTGGCAAGAGAAAAAGACTCATTTGTGACCCTCATTAGTCTTTCCTTCTGTCTCCTGACCTGGTTGTTCCAGAGCTTCATTTACCACAAAATACGAATGTATATATCACTTTTTTTTTATTTTGCAAATTCTCTTATCGTAGACCAAAAAAACAAAGGTCATCCAGCATTCCCTCTAATTCTGTCCCTGACTTGTGTTTCAATTAGGATATTTTAGCCTGTGTCCACCAGATTACAGTTTATGGTGGGGTTGTTGAGCATTCTGCAGGCTCTTATCCAGTGACACTGGGGCCAGCCTAGGACAAATTCCAGGCTCCTGACAGCCATTCACAGAGGGATCTGCCATCTGTTGCAATGAACAAATGCTTTTCCCATGTCTAAACTGCTAACTTTTCCTGCAGAAAACCCAGCTAAGGATATGCAGCAGCTATGAGATTAGCCAACACCAAGAACTGTTACCTTAGTAGATATCATTATTGGAATCTGTTTATAATGTACCAAGTTGATATGTTTTCCCAGTATTCATACATTCTTTTAAGAAATGTTTATTAAAAGTGCCTGCCATGTGCCAGGCGCTGTACTGGATGTTTGGGTTATATCAGTGATCAAAACAGACATCAGCTCCAGCCTTTGTGGAGTTTCCATTCCAAGAAAGAGATGGACAATAAACATAATAAATTATGTGGTGTGTTAGAAAATACTGAATGTTACAAAGAAAAAAAAAATCTGAGGAGGGTAGTTGGAGCAGGACCGTGGGGTGAGGGTGAAGGTTAGAGTGGGAACAGGATGCACAGGGTGGTAAGGGCAAGTCTCACTGAGAAGTTGATATCTGCACGCAGTCTTGAGGGCGGTGAGAACGCTAACAAGATGTTCTGTTGGAAGAGAGTATTTCAGGTGGAAGGAATGGCTTGAGTCTAGGCCTTCAAAGGTGGGTACGTACCTGAGGTGGAGTGAGTGTGGGGTTAGTCGTGAGAGAGCAAGTCTGAAAGGTGAGTACGTGGCCAGGTGCTATGCCTTCTGCTAAGGTGTGGAAAGCTGCTGCAGGCGAGGTCTGCTGGGCAGTTAGTGAAAGTCTGGAGTTACGGAGCAAGGTCTGGGCTGAAAATAAGACCTTTGGGAGTCAGAGGCAGTTTACTGGTATGTAAGCCTCGGGACTGGATGAAATCACTCAGGAAGTAAGTGTCCATGAGGAAAAGCCGTCCAAAGATTGCGTGCTGAAAGACTCCCAGATGCCCCCAAAGCAGCCAGCGTTAACAATCGGACAAGTCCAAATTGTGGGCCATTCTACAGGCGTGGGGACTGTTCTAGATCAAAGGTGATCAACTTTTCTTGGTTTGGAATTTTTCAGGAGAAAAAAGTAGAAATTTAAAATACACTTTGCTGCCAAAGATGAATTAGCTTCAGAAAAAGAACAAGCAACTCCTAAAGCTCCATAGTTTTTCTCTAGCAGCAGCAAGATTTTAATTTGTTTCTGGCTTCTAGAGAAGCATCTTTTTGAGGGCATGATGAGAGTAGGAGCGACAGGAAGTGTGGCCTCTGCTCTGCGCCTTCACATGCGCTGCAGAGGCCCCTGTCTCTGCTGACTTCTCTCTCCCACCTTGTCTCCTTGCAAATCCCTTCTCAGCTTGCACATTTCAGATACCTCCCCTCCCTCTCTACAGCCTTCCCCAGCTCACACTGTTAGGCTCCTAAAGCACTCGGTTTTCTCATAATCTAATTAATTACTTGTTTGTGTTTCTGTCTTGAGCAAATGAATTTAATGAGGCTAAGAAATTTGTGTTTCTATTTCCAGTGGCCAACAGAGTCTGGCACACTGAAGGCACTCGGGCTAGGTAGATGAATATCTCATTTAATCATCACACTTCAAAGCAGCTATTATTATCCTCAGTATTCTTGGGCTTCCCTGGTGGCTCCGTCAGTAAAGAACCCACCTGCAGTGCGGGAGACCTGGGTTTGATCCCTGAGTCGGGAAGATCCCCTGGAGAAGGGCATGGCAACCCACTCCAGTATACTTGCCATGGACGGAGAAGCCTGATGGGCTACAGTCCATGGGGTTGCAGAGTCAGACACGACAGAGAAAGTAAACACACACACGCACACGCACACGACCTGAGGCTCAGATAAATTTTCTCACCCAAATGGTTTTTAAAACAAACAAACAAAAAGGTTTAAGTGGCAGGGGCAGTTGGTAAGCCGCTGCACCTCACTGCTTTAAAAACACAGCTCCAAAGTAGTGGTGATGGTATTCAGGACTTAGCTATATAAGCAGTGCTCAGATATTACAGTATTCCTGTCTGAAGTCTAGATTTCTGATTTTCGTGGCTCTTATGAAATATATATATATATATATATATATATATATATATATATATGACCGTCAACATATGGGACAAGTTGAAATTTTAAAAGTGTTTCTTATAGTTAGCTACAACAGATACCAACTGTATAGTCTTAAACTTATGATTTAAAATTATTGGCTGGCTGGGACTTCCCTGGCAGTCCAGCGGGTAAGACTCCCTGCTTCCACTGCAGGGGACCTGAGTTCAATCCCTGGTCAAGGAGCTAAGACCATGCATACTGTATAGCATGACAAAAAGTAATAATAATAATACTTTTTGAAATAGCAAAATACAACTATTATTGATAGCTGGGAGAACAGGCTGATCTGTAGAGACAGAACATAGATTAGCTCCTGGCCTGAAGCTGGAGGAATGGGGGTGACTGCTAATGAATGGGTGTGAGGAGTTTTTTTTGTTTTTCTTTGAGAGAATGATAAAATGTCCTAAAATTAGACTGTAATAGTGGCTCCACAACTGAATACACTGAGAACCGTTGACTTGCATACTTTAAATGAGTAACTTCTTTAGTATGTGAATTGTATTGCAGTCAAGCTGTTTTTAAAAGTATTAACTGAGAATAAAAGATGATGTGTCACCAGTTTTCCAGCATTCTTTTATCAACAGAATACAAATCAATTCAGTAGCTTAATCTTCACCCTTAGAAAAAAGCTCTTCATGACAACTAGGTAGGTTTGGGGGAGGGGAGTTGTTTTGTGTGTTTTTGCATGAATGCCCTTTTAGTTTTAGTAATATCATTCAAATGAGACCACCGGTGTTAGTGCCTCTGGCTCCAAACCTCCTTCCTTCTGGGCAGCAGGAATGGTGAGCATGCTCACACAGTCGTTGCTGAATTACCAGCTGGGCCTCACAGTGACAGGAAGGGCGTCATGAAGCCACTTGCCCCCAGGGAGAGGGTCACCGGCTCTCCCAGACTGCTCCTGGCTTCAGGGCAAGGAGCCAGAGGACAGAGGCCTTGCTCTCTCAGCAGGGAGAGGGTGATGCCAAGTTTCCCAGGGCAAGTGATATACAAGGGTGAATCGGAGAACTGTCCAGTCCACCCTTCGCATCTTTAGTTAATGATGTTTGGTTTGATTTGTTTTCATTTTCTTGAACCATCTGTGCTAGGCAGGGTTGGCCAGCTTTGTTTCAGCGTACCTTCATCTCCCAGCCAGCAGTCACAAAAGCTCCTTCACACCTATTGGCCATGATCCGTAGTCATACATTTACCTTATGACCCATTGTGGATCGTGGTCATAAAGGCTCTGAGGGGATCCCAGCATGCAGAGAAGCTGGATTTGTTCAGGGTTCATCCATCATTCAGCAATGGGGCTGGATGACAGAAGCTTCATGAAACAGTCTACATTTCTGAATGAAAAAGCTTCTTCAGCAACCCCTGACTGGCAGATTAAGGAAAGAGACTCTACTTAGCCTTATCATTTTTTCTTGCCTTAGAGATGGAGGGTGGGAATTCTTTTTGGTGGTTAGTGATGCAGTGCTTAAAAATCTTCTATTTATTAAAGAGAAGCTATGTTGTGGTTATACAGATTACCCAGCTGTGGTTAACATATATGAAAACCATTTCCTGAGTGCAGGGAAAAAGAAAGTTTTCTGCTTTCTCTACCAGACTACGTGGGAACAGATATTCCTCTTTATTGAAATCCATTGCATTGCTTTAGTGAAGTGACACCTCGGGCTCAGGCTGGAAACAACCCCCTTCTTTTGATCACCGTTGTGCAGGTAATTGCTTCCCAAGGACTCTTTGAATCCTGGATTGTGAGGGGTGCTGTGACGATGGGAAAACTGTAGATGATGGTGTGTCCTGGCTTTTTGAAGACAGGCGCTGCCCTGGGAGGGGACAGGTTGGGGCCTGGGCCTTGTTAAGTTGCCCGTTGAGTGAGCAGGACAGCGCCTTCTGGGCGGCCAGAGGAGATCCCCTGGCCAGTGAGCAAGCGCCTGACAGTGCAGCCGCCACACGGAGAGCGGTCTGGAGTCAGGGACGCTGAGGCACGCCAGGCGCTAGAACACGACCTGTGTCACCACTCAGCCTCATCTAATGAGAAGACCGTCAAGCACACCCCTCTCCAGACAGAACTGCGAGGTGTCAGGAATCAAGCTGTGTCCAGAGTTCATATCCTTCTCATTTGCAAGTTAGCATGCATGTTTAGTAGTGATGAGAAGTTGAGGGGGAATAATTTTGCAAAATATATGCTAGCTAACTCGTGTGTTTCATCCGAAGCCTTGTGGTTAATGTGCCTACCCATTTCTAGAAAGGAGCGCAGGCATGACTCTCTTCAGTGAACGCTCCCTGATCTGACTGAGCACACCCCCACATCCTGAGACTCTAACTTGATCTCAACCTGGGAGGCGGCCAAGACTTAAAAACGTATTTTATGTTGACATCCTCAGACATTTTCATGAAGAGAGAGAGACCTGCCTGTCAAAGAAAGCAGAATGCTGAGGTCTGAGAAAGCACGCCAACTCCTGAGTCAGCAGTCAGCAGTTAGCCAGAACAGCCCCGTCGGGCACATTTGTCTTCCGGGCTCCACACTTTGCTTCTCACTGGCTGCTGTCTCTGGGAGAGGCGCTCTTCTCCTGCCGGGATCGGACCCGTCAGGGTGAGCGGGGCTCCTGGCCTCAGCCCCGGCGGGCAGTCCAGGTAATCCAGAGCTGCCTGGCCTGGCTCCATCTCAGAGGCCCCAGAGCACCCCCAAAGAGGGGCTCGCTCTGCTCCTCTGCCTCTGCCCCAAGGCTGTGACTGGTTGGCGCCCATATGGAAGCAGCGTCTGGAAAACAAGCTGTGCCTGCCTCAGTTGAGCTCCCAGGGTTTGCCTAAAGAAAAATGCCATTATGGGCTTTGTTAGGAGCTGTATTTAATACTTTAAAAGTCTGTCTCAGAAATGTAAATGGTCTGTTTGTGTTGGTCAGTACATTGTTCTCCCCAGCTGCGCCTGATCATGCAAATTAAAGCAACAGCAGCACCTCTCGGGAGAGGCCTCCATTCCCCCCCAGGCACAATCCTCACTCTCAGTAAACGAACATTTCCTCCTTGGAGAGAGCCCCCTGGCCTGCTTCAGGCCCCAACTGCTCTAACGTGGTGGCGGCTCTCCCCTGCCCGTCCTGGGCCCCGCCATGGGAATGGTGTGAGGAAGGAAGTTGCCAGAGCAGAGGCAGGAAGGGATGTGGCATTATCTCTTTCCCAGGGAATGAGATGACCACATGGGAGTGGGACAAAGGAGAAGGGAAACAGAAAAGTATCATTTCCTCAAGGCCTGGTGGACAGGCCAAAGGGTTTTTCTTTGCCACCGACTTTGCACTGACTTCGCTTAACCCTCTGCACAGCGGGCCTCTGACCCTTGAGAAGAGAATCCAGATATCAAGGTGAATGCTTCTGTGTTGGCCAGGGACTCCATGCTCACCGTTGGCAGTTCTAGTCTAGGACCCTGCTGATGATCATAACCCCTGGCCGTTCTCCAGTTACTGCTTTTTCACTTTTTGGAGACTTTCTTAGACCCAGAGGTGATGGGGCATGAATCACCCCCCAAAAAAGAAAATTTGTATATATAGAGAGAAGGAGAGAGAGAGAAAGCAAATGTGGCAGAATGTTAAAGTGAAAGTGAAGCCGCTTAGTCGTGTCCGACTCATTGCGACCCTGTGGACTGTAGCCTACCACGGCTTCTCTGTCCATGGGATTCTCCAGGCAAGAATACTGGAGAGGGTTACCATTTCCTTCTCCAGGGGATCTTCCTGACCCAGGGATCGAACCCGAGTCTCCCGCATTGGAGGCAGACGCTATTGCAGTGAAGAGTATTTAGATAAATAGTTGTTCTCTGCTTTCAGCTTTTCTGTCAGTTTGACATTTTGAAACTGGAAAGTTGAGGGGAAGTTCTCAGCAGACCACATTGGCCTCCTTGTGCCGTCACATTCCATCTCGCAGAAGCAGGAGCGGACTGGGTGCTCTAGAGCTCACCCACCCGCCTGACAACACAGGCCTTTTACATCTTCATACAGCATTTTTCTCTGCATTAAGTGTGTGAACCAAGCACTGCAAAGGCCTCATGTGCGCCAAGGGTTGGTGTGGAGAAGGACCCATTCTTTCCTAATGCTTGTCTAACTTTGACCCACCCTGAAAGGTCTGAACTAGGCAGATTAATGAAAACAAACAACAATAAAAACAAACAATTGCCTTCTGTGGCAAGGGGCCCAAGCCCACTGAGCTGGTTTCAGCAGAACAATAGACCAGAGGAGGACTGTTCTTCACAAAGAGGGGCATTAACTTTCTCTTGGCATATGATGCTAATAAACTGCTGCCCAGCCGCTCAGTTAGCTGTCCCAGAGAATAAGTCCATTTCAGTGTTGTTTGAGAGTCCCCAGCCACAAGTTACTTGTCTCAGAAATACTTGACCTTGATCATAAGAGAGACCAGAGACTGCAGTTACAGGACTCCTACGGCTTTGAGGAGAGCTGACGGTGGAGGGATGGTGTGTCTTCTCTAGGAAGGGCTGCTCATTTAAATAGGACCAAGTCAGCTAAGATAGTCCTTCCAGCAAGCAAAACAGTCCTGTGCTTAACAGATAGGGAAGAAAAAGTTGGAAAGGGCTTTCTGTAATATAGTATTTTAGAAGAGCTTAGAATTCAGGGCTTTTGCTACCAAAATCATCACCTAGTTTTCACAGACATGCTGTAAAGATGGAGAGCAGCCGAAATCAAATCAGACAAAACTTAACTTCTTTTATTCTTGGATTGGCATAAGATCAATAAAACTGAGTTAGCAGACCATTTTCTATTTGTACAAAAACTGTGAAGCTGCTACTTGTTGCCAGCTTTTATTTCACCTTTTGCTGGTAGATGCTTTTTTTCTTTTCTGGTGTGTGTTGTTTTTTTTTTTTTTTTTGGCTGGCAGTGTATCAATGTCAATATTTCTGGTTTTCCACTTTACTGAGCCCAGTGTCCCATAGAATACTGCAATACAACGTTGGGAAGTGAATGGGATTTAAACTCTTTTCCTAATGTGCCACTGGCTTCCAGTCCATTTCCTCGAGTCGTCTGGTCTTGGGCTTTGGGAAGATTACTTAGAGACTTACACAGGTGGGGAGTGAAATTGGCCCAGGGACTGGGGCTTTACTTCTCATTCTTAGGGATTTCAGCTTAATCCAAAGATGATCTGCAAGAGAACAAGCAGACAGCTCTCACTGAAGCAGACAGCTCTCACTGAAGAATTTCCACCATAAACCTTCTTCACATTTCTCAGGAAGAACCATGCCAGTTCCAGACCCTTGTATGGCTCTTAGGCCATGGGTGAGCTGTGAAAAGTCGACTCCTGCCTTGTAAACAGATGCCAAATACTACGGAAACTGCTTATCTCTGCCAAGAAATCTTAGTTCCAAATAATTTGCATTTTAGTGGTTAAGCAAGTTGTGAGCCGGAAAGCATAGACTTGAGTTGGGCTGTGTGCGTGGAAGTTCCAAGTAGAGGTCAGTGGCACTCCCGTGCACTTGTGTTGACCTTATCCTTGCTGGTTCAATTTTGGAGCTTCCTTTTCTTTGCTGTTGGTTCAAATGTAGTGTTAAAAACTTCTGTTAAAAGAGAAAATTCATTTGCCCACTGTCAAATCCTATTAAACATGTAGTGATCACATACCATGGCAAAGCTTTGCAGGATGCTGAGTGAGCCAAGAATGAGTAAGACATGGGCCCTGTGTACAGTGAGCTCCAGGACAACAGGGAAGATAAGAATATTCCCCCAAACCCCAAAACCAGCAGTGAAACTGGAGTGTGGAAGGGAGGGCCAAAGGTGAGCTGTCCTCATCTCATAGCAGCCGGGTGGTCAAGCAGAGTGCGGACCCAGGTCTGTCTCACTGTGCACCTGGGCAGATTTCCAAACCTTCATAGAGTTTAGTTAACGCGTCTCTAAAACAAAGAGCTTGCATCAGCCGGCGTCTCAGCTGCTCCTTCTTTCGTGCCCTAATAGTATTTGGTCATAATTTTTTTGTATATTCATCTCCACCAGATTGTCTCCTAGAAGCCAAAATTTTGCTTTATATATTTTTGTATCAATCCCTAGTTCCAAGCACACTGTCTGGTATACAGTCATTTCTGAGTAATCTCTGTCGAATGTGTCCAAAGAACGAATGGACTCTAAATTCATTCCCAAACCTCAAATTCTCTTCTGTGGGACCCCTGGGTGCCTGAGGCTGATTTTAAAGATCATGGGAAAGATGTTCCCACTCTTCCTTGAGAACCAGTTGCTGTGTCCTGTCATCCTTTCTATTTCTGTTTAAGAAGTTATTTTTCCAGCTCCTTTCTAGTATGTCTTATAAATAAATAGCAGGATCCAGAGCTTCACTGAACATGGCCAGATAAAGCAGTGCTTTTGCTATGGAACAGATCAGTTGGGTGAATCTGTGTCCATGTTCATGGGACTGGAACAAAGAAAACATGTTACTTTAATATCTTTATAACAGACTTAACAGGATGGACTTTATCATTTAGTTGCAATGAATTTTGTTAAATCTACATTTCAGGGGCTAAAAGGCAGCAAAAGTTGTAGCAGATTATCATTGTAAACTTTGAATTCAGAAAGGAAAAAGACAACAGTCATTTTGCCCTTTTATCCTTTTTACTTTTCTGAGGTTCTGAATCTTCTTTTGTGAGGTCTTGGCTGGTGTCTGGTGTGGGGCAGGTCAGCAGGCTTTGCGTGGTGGGAAGGGAATTGAGGGAATTGCTGACTTCGCACAGAAGCGAAGGCTTAGTGAGGGTCTCTCTCCAGCGCGCTGCACCCTCAGCCACACCGTGATGGCACAGAGGCCAGCTGGCCAGAGTGACGGCGCACTCCTCAGATGGCACTAGTGTTCACACCAAGCATATGGTCGGAAGGTCAGCAGAGCAGGAGGAGGTGGTTGAAATGTCATGGGTTACGTGGAAAACATCTTGGCAGCAGTATTCTGGATGTGTCTGAATATAACATTCTGGATGCACTCTGAGGGAGCAAGTGCAGAGGCCCACTGTGAGCTTCGGCCTCTAAAGGTGGGTGAGGGCTCTCTTGAATGTGGTTTCTGTAACACAGCTCACCCCACTTTAGAACCAAGACTGGAAAATCTGCACCTGGGGAGGGGGTTGAGCTGTCAGAGCCAACTTTCTGGTAGTCTCTTGCCCTTATGGCTTAGGATCCAGAACAAACTGTAACGCCTGAAGCTGCTCGGGTTCCTGCTGACAGCAGAGAGGTCACCAAGGGAATTAGGAGTCTCCCCTTTCCCTGGTTGCCCAGTACACAGCTCCTCAATGCCTGTGGGACACCAGTGCTGGGCCACCGTCTCCTAGCCCAGCCGCTGTTGTGAGGGGGGCGTGCAGGGCAGGGCGTGCTTTGCATTTCCCAGCAGGGCAGAGATGGCTCCCAGCCGCGGCCCAGAAGCTGTCTGCTGCTGCCTGCCTCAGCTCTCCTGAAAGCCTGCTGGATGAACCTTTGCAGCAGAGAGGGGGCCAAGGTCAGGGTCGATCTACCTTCCTGATGGCTGCGATGGGCGGACGCCAGGACTGTGCCACTGCAGCCCTGTTTCAAGGGGGGAACCAAGTATGAGACCCCACATGCTCGACCCCAGGAGAGGTGCTGGTCTCAGGATAAGGCCACCAGGCGTTTTGGTTACTGCTGTAAATGTGACGTTCACTTTGATTTAGCCTCAAATAAAAGGTGGGTAATTTTGCTTTTGAGGCCATCAAATTAGGAAATCATACACTATGTTAATGATCCGGTGCAGGCAGACCTGGAAGCTTTTCCATAAAACGTAATAGAGCAGGTGACATTTTGCTGATGTTTACTGGTGACTGTTTTCCTTTTCTAGCACCTTCTTCACTGCTATGTGCAAAAATCACTTTCCTATTGTTGAAAAGATGGTGTATTCTGGTAATGCCATCAGAGCTGTAGGCTAAGGGGGAGAGATGTGTACAAAGTCATGGTGTTGCCCAGATAAGATGGGGAACCCTGAGCTGCTGAGAACTGATTGGCAAATGTAAGTGGAAATTCCTCCCCTTCAGTTCAGTTCAGTTCAGTTGCTCAATCGTGTCTGACTCTTTGCGACCCCATGAATCGCAGCACGCCAGGCCTCCCTGTCCATCACCAACTCCCGGAGTTCACCCAAACTCAGGTCCATCGAGTCAGTGATGCCATCCAGCCATCTCATCCTCTGTTGTCCCCTTCTCCTCCTGCCCCCAATCCCTCCCAGCATCAGGGTCTTTTCCAGTGAGTCAACTCTTCGCATGAGGTGGCCAAAGTACTGGAGTTTCAGCTTTAGCATCATTCCTTCCAAAGAACACCCAGGACTGATCTCTTTTAGAATGGACTGGTTGGATCTCCTTGCAGTCCAAGGGACTCTCAAGAGTCCTCCAGCACCACAGTTCAAAAGCATCAGTTCTTCAGCGCTCAGCCTTCTTCACAGTCCAACTCTCACATCCATACACGACCACTGGAAAAACCACAGCCTTGACTAGACGGACCTCTGTTGGCAAAGTAACATCTCTGCTTTTGAATATGCTGTCTAGGTTGGTCATAACTTTCCTTCCAAGGAGTAAGCGTCTTTTAATTTCATGGCTGCAATCACCATCTGCCGTGATTTTGGAGCCCAAAAAAATAAAGTCTGACACTGTTTCCTCCCTTAGAATTTCCTAATTTAGAAGTATTCTGAATACCTTTTATTCTAAAAAAAGTCTAATCCTCTCCCACTAGTTGGTTCTATGGTCCAGGTAACACTGTTGACTTTATTGAGTGTCTGCCATTGGCAACTGTATCCACGTGCTGGAGAGAGATTTGGAAACCCAGAACTGAAGTGTCCGCGTCATACAGAGCTAGCACAGGGCAAGTCGTGTTTCTCCTGAGCATCTTTGTTAGATTCCCGTCAAAGCAGAACCTTGGGGAAGGCTTTGAGTACAGGTAGCTTATTTGGGAAGGCGTCTCAAGAAGCAGGAGTTGAGGGAGCGGGGCAGGGGAGGCCGGGAAGGGGGAAGAGCCAATACAGGTGTGTGTGTGTGCCCAAGGCCACAATGGCTCCGCGTCCCTGGGACTCCTGAGGAGCGTTCAGTGTGCCTCCCGGAGCCGCCTGTGTGAGCACAAGAGCTTGGCCCGCTGAGGCACCAGCTCCCCACAGTCATTCCACCACAGTGCCTGTGACATGTGGACAGGGTTGGAGGAGGCCCTGTGGCCAGAAACGAGAAGCCTGCAGGTATGCGGTTTTGGTGAGGTGTCAGCAGTGGCCCTGAGCGTCCCCAGAGCTGACCGGTGTGGCCGCAGCTGAGAGTGGAGTCCCTCAGGCACGTGTACAGGAGCAGGGCTGCGACGGAGGAGAACTGGGGCGCTCTTGAAGCTCCAGCAGGAGCTGTCTAATGCAGAGAGTGCGGGAACGGCTGGGAAAGCCTCCTGCCGGAAGTGGTTTCCCCGCTGAGACGAGACCAGAGAGATGTTAAATGTGTGAGAGGTAAACTGCACGGCCGGGATGGTGTGGCTGGAGCTTTGGCTGCAAAGGGAGATGTGGCGAGAGAAGGCCAGGAGGCGCTTCAGGGGTGAAGGCGTGTAGCCTTTATCGTGAGAGCGGTTGGGCGTCAGGGAGGAGATCCTTAAACAGAAAGACGTGATAAGATTCGGATTTTAGGAAACTCACTCTGAAGACAGCACATATTAGTAGAATCAATGCCAGGATGGAACAGGTGAGTGATGGGACAAGATAAAAGTCAGGGAGACAAGTGAAGAGGCTGCTGAATTATCCAGGTGAGAGGAAATAAAACTGAGAACCAGTATAGTGCAGCAGGTGAGAAGTGGAAACATTGGAGCCGTATTAAGTTTCCTCATCCCCCCTCATGCTCTGTCCTGGTAAAATATCACCGTCTGCAGTGCAGGAGACACACGTTCAAACCCTGGGTCAGGAAGATCCCCTGGAGAAGGAAATGGCAATCCACTCCAGTATTCTTGCCTGGAGAATCCCATGGACAGAGGAGCCTGGCGGCCTACAGTCCATGGGGTCGCACAGAGGTGGACGTCATTGAGTGACCACGCACACACTCATGCTCTGTTCCTGGTAAAATATAGTCTGTGTGTGGATGGAGAGACTGCTGTAGGGACTGAGTTATCTGGGTATGAATTGAAAGCTCATTAAAAACTGTTTGGAAAATTCATAAGCAGATTGGGAACAAAGTAGCCATTAGAAGATCTCTCGAGTAAATCCACACACTAGAGGTGAGCACAGTGCCCCACACTGAGGGCCGGAAAAGCCTTGTTTCATCCTGGGCCTGCATCTGCTGTTGGTCTGACCTTTCTGTGTCATGTAACCTCTCTACTCTCGGTCTATTTGTCCAACTCAAAGTGAGGACAGTGACGCCTGCCCAGCCTGTTCTGAGTTGATCTTAAGCTGACAGCATATAGTAGGGTATGACCACGATGGGGAAGCTAACATCCCCTCCACCAGTATAAACAGAATGAGAATGTGGAGGGTAATTGTCCAGCCCCTAGAGTCTTGTGTTCACTGTGGACACTGGCCTGTCACCTCTCTCCAGGGCAGAGGTAGTAAGCCGTCCCTCCCTGGCACTGTGCTGCAGGGAGGTGGGACTTCAGAATAGTTGGTGAGTCAAGATCACCTCGAAGGTTCCTCCTCCACCACCTCTGAGACTCGGTGCTCGTTTTTCACAGGCATTAGGGAGAATAAGATGAGAAAATGGCTATGAAAAGCACTTGGAGAATTAGCCTTCTAGACAAATGAGAGGTCTTATTACCAGTGTTATCAGTAGGCCTTGTGATGTTAGCTCATTGAGTTTTTAAATGTTTTAACTCTCTTGCATATCCCAGCAAAGCAGAAAATGATTTCTAATTTTTTGTATGCTGGTATATAACTTGTTTTACTTTCTGAAGAGACCAAAAGCCACGTTCCTTCCGTAATTCCTTCTTCTTGTAGTACCTTCTTACTAGCTGCAGTCTGTTTTGCTTATTTGAGCTCACACATTTAACATTGACTGGAAACACGCGACCTGCCAGGACTTGAACATGTGGGGTTTCTCCCGCCATCCGTGATAGCATCACCAGCAAGCAGAGCACAGGCTGTACATTCCTTGCTCTCGGGGTGAGGAATGTTCTCTACCTCCTGGGAAAAACCAGGGTCCTGACTCACAGGAGTTGAAAGGAAGCGATCTTAAGAGTCTTTTAAAGCTATTATGACCTCTTGCTCATCGGTGTTGTCTTGAAAGGATTCCCTGGGGCTTTAGTGCACAGATGATGACAGTGATACAGGGTGGATAACATTCATGCTGCACCTTTCCTCTGTTCCAGGTGCTGTCTTAAGCACTTTACATAGAAGAGATACTACTGCCCTGTGAGTGAGTGTTCATTTTGTGGATTAGGAAACCGAGGCAGATGTATTGATAGTTAAATAACTCGCCTAAAGTCACATGGTTCAAGTTGAAATATAAACCATGGCATGTGCTTCTAAAACCAAGACTGAATCATGCTGGACTGCTCCCTCCTTGCAGGCAGAGGCTTGTCCGTCATACACACCAGAGAGAGATCTTTAGGATCTCCTATCCCCAGCTCGTTAGAGCGGTCAGAGGGTATTAAGCAGGAAACGCACATTAGAATTCTGGTGTCTTTACTGTGTTCTCCTCACCAGACAGGAAGTACCCTGGATGCAAACACGGCTTCCAATAAGATACGTAGCTTGAATCTAGGGAGGCCCATGCCAGTCAGAGAAACCATTAATTAAGAGATTAGAGCTTTTACATGCTACATGTTTCATGTTTTTGCTTTCCTTAGGTTAAAAAGATCAAGTGGCATGAGCAGCCTTTTGGGGAAAATCGGAGCCAAGAAGCAGAAGATGAGCACCCTAGAGAAGTCCAAGCTGGACTGGGAGAGCTTCAAGGAGGAAGAGGGCATTGGCGAAGAGCTAGCCATCCACAACCGAGGGAAGGAGGGGTAAGAACCACTGCATTTTGTTCCTCTGAAACCCTCAAAACCCTGGGAGAGCTCTTTGTACACACACCACCCAGTGTAAGTAGGCGGGAGCTTTCCACGGTGAAATGAAAAATGTGAGTGCTCTGCTTGGTTGCGGAAACTCTGCTCTCACGTGGGCCGGTCCCTCCAGCGAGGGAAACACTGAGGTGATGGGCAGGGGTGGGAGGGCGTGTGAGCAGCAGCTGCCTGGGAACAGGCATGGCTGCCACGCCGAATCTGCGATCTGGCTCACCACCTGAGTTATTTGGTCTTCTGAGAAGCGGCAAACTCAGTGCATCAAACGCAGAGCCAGCAGAGCGCCTAGACGTTGTCACATTGTTGTAGGACTTCCGTTTGGGTCATCATGGCCCGGGTGGGCCTTCACCCTTGGTTTCAACCTGTGTGACACACCAGCCCTCAGACAGCATCTGACCATCACGTGTACTCTCCTCCTCTTCACTTCGCAGTACAAAGAGGATGTCCATAGACTGTGCACAGGCATATCCCAGGGGAAACGGTTTTCAGTAGTTTCTTAAGAACCTCAGAAGGAGCCAAGAACAAAGTGACTGCAGAAGTGGTCCATGGCTCTGAGTCCACTCCCGCCCCGCACGACCACGTGGCCGGGCAGACGGCCCGGCACCCCCCCCACAGAGAGAGGCGCTGGCCCGGCGCACGGCCCGGCACCCCCCTCACAGAGAGAGGCGCTGGCCCGGCGGACGGCCTGGAGCCCCTGCCCCTCGCCGGCAAGGGCTCTCCCTGAAGTTCCTGTGCATCCCTAAGGCTCAGCTCTTTTCCCAGTAAGACTGTGGTAACAGTACCACCCTTGGTGGTCGTGAGGCTGTCATGAGACAAAGCTTGTGGTCTGTGTATCGTGCGTAGACGTATATAGCACAGGCAGACCTCAGGTACTGCAGGTCCAGTTCCACACAAAGACGCTGAAGCAGATAACACAATAAAGCCTTCATGGGGATTTTTTGGTTTCCCAGTGCATATAAGTTATGTTCATACTATACTGATAGTCTGTTAGTGTGCAAGCATTATATGTAGAACACAACATACATACCTAATTTACAAATACTTTATTGCTACAAAATGCTAACAATCATCTGACAATACAAAACTGCCACAGTCCTACAGTTTGTACAAAAACAGTATCTGCACATGCAATGTAGTGGGGCACAATAAAATGAGACACATAAAGCCCTATGCAGAACACCTGTCAGTGTCACTTTAAAAGGTGTGTATTAAGTGGTAGTTCAGTTCAGTTCAGTTCAGTCGCACAGTCGTGTCTGACTCTTTGCGACCCCATGAATCGCAGCACGCCAGGCCTCCCTGTCCATCACCAACTCCCAGAATTCACCCAAATTCACATCCATCGAGTCGGTGATGCCATCCAGCCATCTCATCCTTTGTCGTCCCCTTCTCCTCCTGCCCCCAGTCCCTCCCAGCATCAGAGTCTTTTCCAATGAGTCAGCTCTTCTCATGAGGTGGCCAAAGTACTGGAGTTTCAGCTTTAGCATCATTCTTTCCAAAGAACACCCAGGACTGATCTCCTTCAGAATGGATTTGTGGGATCTCCTTGCAGTCCAAGGGACTCTCAAGAGTCTTCTCCAACACCACAGTTCAAAAGCATCAATTCTTCGGCGCTTAGCCTTCTTCACAGTCCAACTCTCACATCCATACATGACCACAGCAAAAACCATAGCCTTGACTAGATGGACCTTTGTTGGCAAAGTAACGTCTCTGCTTTTGAATGTGCTGTCTAGGTTGGTCATAACTTTCCTTCCAAGGAGTAAGCGTCTTTTAATTTCATGGCTGCAATCACCATCTGCCGTGATTTTGGAGCCCAGAAAAATAAAGTCTGACACTGTTTCCACTGTTTCCCCATCTATTTCCCATGAAGTGATGGGACCAGATGCCATCATCTTTGTTTTCTGAATGTTGAGCTTTAAGCCAACTTTTTCACTCTCCTCTTTCACTTTCATCAAGAGGTTCTTTAGTTCCTCTTCACTTTCTGCCATAAGGGTGGTATCATCTACATATCTGCGGTTATTGATATTTCTCCTAGCAATCTTGATTCCCTCTTGTGGTTCTTCCAGCCCAGCTTAAGTGGTAGTAGCTCAGGTTTACTTATAAGCTAAATTCTAATAAAGATAGGTGGGAGATTTGTTGGAGGGGCAGGGTCATTTTTCTAGATTAGGTTTCAAGACTATGTGAATGAATGTGGAAGCTGATCAGGATATGAACATTTTTTTTTCTCTAATGACGTTATGAGCTTGTGTAGCTACCAGGCTTCTGAGTTCATCTATCAGAGATGGTTTGCCACAGGACAAAGGCAGAAGTGCCAAAGCCATCTGAGGAAGGCCCACGGGCAAGCACTGGCAGCGGTCGGTGTCACCTGGAAGTCTCTGACGCACGCCCCAACCTCCGCTCTCTGATTCAGCCTGGGCAGCTCAGCCCCGCCTCTTCTCGTGTTTGCTCAGTGATCTCAAGCAGCGGAGGAACTGCCAGTGTTTGCCACACTTTACTGCTTCTCTGAGGATTGATTATATGGGTTAGACAATGTTCTTTCTGTTAATAGAGGTCTTGTAAAAGTAAGGAGTGGTGCTGCTGAGGATAAGGGAGAGATAAGAAAATGTCTGGAAGCGAAAACAAGATGATTAAAAAGGACATCTGCCCCAGGAGGGCTTTTCAGGCAATGGAGAGTCACATAACTGGGTTAGGGAACAGCCAAGAGCACCGAACTTTGCAGCCCTCTGCTTTTCCCTCGTCTCTGAGCCCTCCCCCTCCGCCAGATGATTCCACAGATCTGATTGTGTTTTTCCAGTGCTGATCTCGTGACTGCAGTGCTCTGCTTCAGCTCCTCTCTCACCTGCCCTCTCCAGGGCCCACCCCACACCTGCACGCGCTGCCCTTCCTGGCTCCTGCTGGCTGATCAAGGGCCCAGCCCCTAGTCCAGGGAAGGAACTGTTGATCTGGTTCTTAACCTTGGCTAAGCACGAGTATCTTCTGGGTTTTTCCCAAAGTTCACGTGACAAAGACATCCCTGTACACTGCTGAATCAAGAGTCAAGGGTGTGAGTGTGTGTGCATGCACGCGTGTACACATACACAATGGAATACTACTCGGCCATAATAAATAATGAAAATTTGGACTTCTTGGAGGTACAGTAAATAAGAATACACCTGCCAATGCAGGGGATATGGGTTCGATCCCTGGTCCGTAAAGATGCCACATGCCGTGGAGCAACTAAGCCTGTGCACCACAGCTACTGAGCTCACACTCTAGAGCCCATGAGCTTCAACTAGCGGGTTCATGCACATTTTAGGGCCCTCAGGCTATGAATACTGAGCCCAAGTGCTACAGCTCCCGGAGCCTACACACCCGAGAGCCCATGCTCGACAACGAGAAGCCTGCGAAGGAAGAGCAGCCCCTGCTGCCACAGCTAGAGAAAGCTTGCATGCAACAATGAAGACCCAGCACAACGACACCACCAGCAACAAGGAGTGAAAGTTTGCCATTTGCAACAACATGGATGGACTTCAAGGGTTTATGCCTGCTGCCGCTGCTGCTGAGTCGCTTCAGTCGTGTCCGACTCTGTGCGACCCCATAGACGGCAGCCCACCAGGCTCCCCCATCCCTGGGATTCTCCAGGCAAGAACACTGGAGTGGGTTGCCATTTCCTTCTCTAATGCATGAAAGTGAAAAGTGAAAGTGAAGTCGCTCAGTTGTGTCTGACTCTTAGTGACCCCGTGGACTGCAGCCCACCAGGCTCCTCCACCCATGGGATTTTCCAGGCAAGAGTACTGGAGTGGGGTGCCATTGCCTTCTGCCATATTATGCCTAGTGAAATGCTTAGTGAAATAAGTCAGAAAGACTAATACTATATGATACTGTTTATATGTGGAATCTAACCTAGTAAATAAAATGTAAATAAGCTACATGGGAACATAGCCAATATTTTATAACTATATGGAGTATAGCCTTTAAAGATGATGAATTACTTAGGAGTTCCCTGATGGGCCAGTGGTTAAGACTCTGCTTCCACAGCAGGGGACACATGTTCGATCTCTGGTCAAGGGATTAACATCCCACAAGCCATGCAGCGTGGCAAAAAAAATTGTGAATTGCTGTGGAGAATCCCATGGACAGAGGAGCCTGGTAGTTACAGTCCATAGGGTCACAAAGAGTCGAACATGACTGAAGTGACTTAGCACAGCACACCGAAAACTTATATAATATTGTGCCTCAGTTAAAAAAAAAAAATCACAGATACCAGTATCTTTAAATCACTCCTCAGGTGCTTCTCATGTACAGCCAGGATTGAGAATCACTAGACCACAGCAACAAAATTCTAGAAATGAGATCAAGACAGTCAGCTGCTGGGTGAGCCTTTCCAGCACCTGCGTAACTAGAAAGCCTATTTGAGAACAGGCAAGAAGATTTCTGTGGAGAAGTGAGCCCAGTGCCACAATGTCAAAGGGCAGGGAGCACAAGCCAAACCTGAAAGGTCTGTTTGGTCAGGTCCCCAGATTCCCTTACACGGATGCCAACGAGGGCAGAGGTCATCTGGGGAGAGTCTACATTGAGGTTGGAGAATCCCAGACAGGGTTACCCTGGAACAAAAGTGATCTCTGCTGAAACTAAGAAGGGGGAAAGATCGTATTTGGTAACATCTCGAATAAGGTACTTGTGAGTAATCACTGGCCTCTACCGTAGTTATTATGAGACTGTGACCTTTTTACAGGCACCATCTTTAAATTGTTCTCACATAGAAGAATCCAGATCACAAACACAAAATGATTACAGGTGATGAAAATATTCCTGTAATACAGTCCTGATTAAAATAAGAGAGAGAGAGAGAGGGAAAGTGGTCAGTCATGTCCGACTCTTTGCGACCCCATGGACTGTAGCCCACCATGCTCCTCCGTCGATGGGATTCTCCAGGCCAGAATACTGGAGTGGGTTGCCATTTCCTTCTCCAGAGGATCTTCCCGACCCAGGGATCGAGCCCGGGTCTCCCTCTTTGTAGGCAGACGCTTTACCATCTGAGCCACACCCACCAGGGAAGTCCAAAATAAGACAGAGTTGAGGTTAAGATATTATGTTGTGCTTTTGTGTGTTCTGATAGTGAATCTACTTCAGTAAGTGTTGTGCCATCGTTCCCCTTGTAAACCTTTGATACAATCTGAAGCTACATTGGTCAGTATTGAATTATTATGGTCCAGTCTTTTAAAAGCAATTTTGCTATCTTAAAATATTCACAAAAAGAAGCAAAGCACCTTGAGAAACAGCAGACACAGCAAACACCAGACACAATCTGGGAATCAGATTGGCAGAGAATTTAAACAATGAAGATAGCAGATACAGATTTTAATACAGTTATGCCTGCTATATTTAAATAAGTAAACAAACTTGAAATATTTACAAGAAGAAGAAACTGTAAAAGTGGCCCTAGAACTCCCTTATGCTCGTGGTTGAGAGTATGCCTGCCAGTGCAGGGGACACAGGTTCGACCCCTGGTCTGGGAACGTTCCACATGCTGCAGGGCAGCTAACCCTTTCCACCACAGCTGCGGACCCCCTGCTCAGAGCCCGTGCTCTGCAACAAGAGAAGCCACCGCAGTGAGAAACCCAGCCATCGCAACTGGGGAAGCCTCTTGTGCAGCAGTGAGCACCCCGTGCACTGTAGTGGAGAGCCAGCACAGCCAAACATACATAAGATTTCTTTAGAGTGGCCCTAGCCCATGTAAAAGAAATGCAAAAAAGCAAAATGGCTGTCTGGGGAGGCCTTACAAATAGCTGTGAAAAGAAGAGAAGGAAAAGCAAAGGAGAAAAGGAAAGATATAAGCATCTGAATGCAGAGTTCCAAAGAATAGCAAGAAGAGATAAGAAAGCCTTCCTCAGTGATCAATGCAAAGAAATAGACGAAAAGAACAGAATGGGAAAGACTAGAGATCTCTTCAAGAAAATTAGAGATACCAAGGAAACATTTCGTGCAAAGATGGGCTCGATAAAGGACAGAAATGGTCTGGACCTAACAGAAGCAGAAGATATTAAGAAGAGGTGGCAAGAATACACAGAAGAACTGTACGAAAAAGATCTTCACGACCAAGATAATCACGATGGTGTGATCACTCACCTAGAGCCAGACATCCTGGAATATGAAGTCAAGTGGGCCTTAGAAAGCATCACTATGAACAAAGCTAGTGGAGGTGATGGAATTCCAGTGGAGCTATTTCAAATCCTGAAAGATGATGCTGTGAAAGTGCTGCACTCAACATGCCAGCAAATTTGGAAAACTCAGCAGTGGCCACAGGACTGGAAAAGGTCAGTTTTCCTTCCAATCCCAAAGAAACGCAAGGCCAAAGAATGCTCAAACTGCCGCACAATTGCACTCATCTCACATGCTAGTAAAGTAATGCTCAAAATTCTCCAAGCCAGGCTTCAGCAATACGTAAACCGTGATCTTCCAGATGTTCAAGCTGATTTTAGAAAAGGCAGAGGAACCAGAGATCAAATTGCCAACATCCGCTGGATCATGGAAAAAGCAAGAGAGTTCCAGAAAAACATCTATTTCTGCTTCATTGACTATGCCAAAGCCTTTGACTGTATGGATCACAAGAAACTGTGGAAAATTCTGAAAGAGATGGAAATACCAGACCACCTAACCTGCCTCTTGAGAAATCTGTATACAGGTCAGGAAGCAACAGTTAGAACTGGACATGGAACAACAGACTGGTTCCAAATAGGAAAAGGAGTATGTCAAGGCTGTGTATTGTCACCCTGCTTATTTAACTTATATGCAGAGTACATCATGAGAAATGCTGGACTGGAAGAAACACAATCTGGAATCAAGATTGCCGGGAGAAATATCAATAACCTCAGATATGCAGATGATACCACCCTTATGGCAGAAAGTGAAGAGGAACTAAAAAGCCTCTTGATGAAAGTGAAAGAGGAGAGTGAAAAAGTTGGCTTAAAGCTCAACATTCAGAAAACGAAGATGATGGCATCTGGTCCCATCACTTCATGGGAAATAGATGGGGAAACAGGAGAAACAATGTCAGACTTTATTTTTCTGGGCTCCAAAATCACGGCAGATGGTGATTGCAGCCATGAAATTAAAAGACGCTTACTCCTTGAAAGGAAAGTTATGAGCAATCTAGACAGCATATTAAAAAGCAGAGACGTCACTTTGTCAACAAAGGTCCATCTAGTCAAGGCTATGGTTTTTCCAGTGGTCATGTATGGATGTATGTGAGAGCTGGGCTATAAAGAAAGCTAGGTGCTGAAGAACTGATGCTTTTGAACTGTGGCACGTGTGTATCTCTCACCACCACCCACATACCCATATCCAACACCCAAGCCTAGCCAGGTGTGAACCTGCCCGCGTTTCCGCTTTCAAGTCTGTGTTCCTCTGACATTACGGCCTAGTTCCGTCTGATTGTGAATCACCGTAAAGCAAGCTCTCCCAGGCCAGCTTGGGTTTCTCCGGGGTGCTCACTCTCTGCCTCTTGGCTTGCGTTACTGATTCCTCTGCCTTGCCCGTTTGACACTGTGCGGGTGTGGTGGTGGTTTAGTCACCAAGTCGTGTCTGACTCTTGCCACCCCATGGCTGTAGCCCGCCAGGCTCCTCTGTCCATGGGACTCTCCTGGCAAAAGTACTAGAGTGGGTTGCCATCCTCCAGGGGATCTTCCCAACCAAGAAATTGAACCCGGGTCTCCTGCATTGCAGGTAGATTCTTTACCGTGTGAGCTACGAGGGAGTTGGGTGTATGTTCTGTTTTACAATAAACTGATTTGAAATTGAATTCAGCTCCTGGCCCTACTGCCAGCCCGCCATGTGCTGTGCCCCCGTTTCTTCATCTGTGCAGTAAGAACTCTTCAGTATCCTCCCGGGTTTTTACGGGAATTAGATAATAAGTTGGGGAATGTCTGGCATGTTTACAGATAGGGTTCCCCCCGCCCCGCCCCACCCCCCAGTCTCCCCCCTCTCCTTTCTCCCGTCCGCCGTTACTGACCGTGCCCAGCTTCGGGCCTTATTGGAAGGCTGGGTGCTCTGTGCCTCTAAACTCCTTCCTGATGTAGTCCTGCCAACCCTTCGGGAACACTTACCAGCTGTGGCCTGTACAGCCTGGGGGCATCTCCCCTCAGTCCTGGGCTTTAAGGTAGGAGGCCCTAGGCCCAAGTGCTGGGCAGCTCCTCACATTCTTTCCTCCAGCAAAGCTCACTAATTCTGTGGGTTAGGTACCCAAAAAGCTGCCCCTGCCTGAGCATCCCACTAAGCTGAAGACTCCTGTGCAGCCATTTAGTTCACATCTCCATTTGCATGTACAAGACGTACCTCAAATTTAACAACTAAAACCAAGTACGGAGAGCCCCCACTTTCCAAGAGTTTGCTCTGTGCCATTTTGCTTTTACCTAAAGCCTCCACGAATGCTCTCCCTTTTCTCTCTAACCGAAAGAAATCTGAAGAGGTTTCATTTTCACCAAAAAGGTAGTTGCTTCACACCCTGTCAGCTAAGAGAGGTGTCCGAGAACACTAATTTCAGATAGCAGGGGAAACCTGGGCTTGCTTTCTTTCCATAAACAGCCTCCTTCCTCAGACTTCTCAGAAAAGGGGACCATCCCCATCCACTCAGCTGGCCCTCGGAGTCAGTCCTGAAAGTCCAATAGAAAATTCTCCTGTGAAGTATTTCGGCCCCTCCCAGCTGCTTGCAGTCCAGTCCCAGCCACAGGCGTCTGCACCTCCTTGCTCCACGTCGCAACCAGAGTGATTTTTTTTAACGTGCAAACCATTTTCCCTTCTTCCCCTGCTGAAATGAAAGCCCTTCAGTAGCACTTAGGTCAGCGTTCACCTCCTCACCGGGCATTCCACGCCCTCCCTGAGCCGTCCGCTGCCCACCTCTTACTCTTCTGCTTGCCCGCGGCCGCCCAGCCTCTGCTCCGCTCAGATCCGCTCCTCAGATCCGCCTCCCCGGTTCCTCCTCCGTGGTGGGCTCTTGTTGGTCACTCGGGTGCCGCGCTCTACTCTCTAGCACAGCCCCCCTTAGAGACCCTCCATCACGTCTCTCTGTTTGGTCTTCCTCACACTGTCAAGTGGCACGTGTCATCGTGTTTTGCTTCATGTGCAGTAAGCTCCAAGGGCAGGGTCTGGTTCACCTCCCCACCACCAGTATCTTCTAAGAGTACCTGTCCAGAGCAGGCGCTGAGCCGTTGTGCAGTCTAGATGCCCATTCCGCTAGCTGTTAGGCATCCGTGGTTTTGTTTGGAACCCAGCAGGGTTAGAATTAACCCCCTAGAAAAGAGGGCATGGCATGTCGGAATGAGATCTCCACTCGGGCATCTTTTTCAGTCAGCAGAGTTGGTTAAAATGCCTGTACCAAAGAGGTCAGCTGCACAGCAAAGACTTGCTGCTTTTCCACTGAGCCCTGCACTCCAGAACTCAGTCCAGTATTTCAAGATTGGTGTGGCCCTCAGGCCTCTAGCATTGCTTCCCTCTATTCCTGTAACCGCTCTTACTAGATTCCCTGGTGGTATCCGCTATCAGCCACACATCTCTCTTACTCTGTTGAGGTGGAAGCCAGCAGGCTTAGAAGAGGGATCAGTGCACAGAGAAGGAGAGGCAGCTAGGCATGGTCTTGGCTGCTGCTGGCAATCAAACTGAAGGTCGTGGAGCGTGATGACTGGAAACCAGGTGTGTTTGTGATTTGAAGAGGTGTGAAGGAGAGACCAGAGAAAATAACTTACTTTCTTCGAAGAATCTATCTCCATGACCCCCAAGAGTCACATCCTTGAGGTGAGATGGCAGGAGAGCAGTGGAGAAGGAACTGAATTAAAATCAGCACCCTCTCACTCTGGCCCCCGCGGGGTGCTCTCCTCAGGGCTCGGGCGATGTTGGGCAGATTGCTTCTTTCACTCACGGGTCTCAGAGCAGCAAGGCGCCTCTCGTCACATCCCTTACAGAGCTCTGTTCCAGCTTCAGTGCCTGTGTGGCCTGTTGCCTTCTGGTGTTGATCCGCTTTCCTTCCCAGGTTTGTGCTGCACAGAACGCCTGCGGGCTCTGCTGGGGGCAGAGTGATAACCAGCCGCGAGATGTCCTCCTCGTGTGCCTGCTCAGACTCCCTGCAGCTGGCCGTGCTCTTTCTCCACTCCTCACCCCCATTTTTCAGGCGCTCCACTCGGCATGTGGGATCTTAATTCCCCAACCAGGGATTGAACCTGTGTCCCCTGTGATGGAAGGGCAGTGTCTTAACCACTGGACCACCAGGGAAGTCCCTGCTCTTTCTTTTCCTAACCATAGGTCCAGAGGCCTCTAGTGGATGGCTGTGACTGTGTGGCAGAGCTTTTTTGTCTTCTTCCATTTTTCCTTCCCTCCTCAACAGCCTGGATCTCAAGGAAATTGGTGGCAGAAAAGTAATTTGGGTTGAAAGATCAAAAAGATGACCAAGCCTATTGTGTCTAACCTGGTTTCTGAAAGGAAAGGCTTAGCACATCCCTTGGGTTTTGGTGCCGTTAGCGTATTTTGTGAGTGAGTGAGGAGCTGCAGCCTCTTAACTGGGCTCCACAGTGAATGGTGGCAGGAAGGGATGTCTCCGCCTACGCCTCCCGGTAGACTGAGCTGAACCAGGCTGGTCCCCAGGAGTGCTGGGCACAGATCAGAAAAGAACCTTTGCACTTGTCAGCTGGTGGTTCTCCTTGGAGACTGTAAGCTGCTTACGGGGCCTGAAAACTACCTGAGGCTCAGTTTAAATGGGCCATCCTCTCGGGCCACCTTGCAGAGCCAGCCTTCCCCACGAGCCCGTCCTCTTTCTGGAGCACTTGGTCTCTTGGTCCCTGTTCCAACTGTCCTGGCTCCTGAGGCTTGGGAGCGGTACTACTGTCAGGTCAGAAATGGGAAGCGTGGAGCCCACAGTGCTCACAGCCATTTCTGGTTTTATTGTTTACAGAGTACTTCTCTGTATTGTCAGAGGGGTGTTGTAATTCTTATTCGTGTTTTCCAGCGAAGACAAATGAGTGGTCCTGCCCACAGTCACACACACAGTTGATGCTGGAACGCCCTCATCATTGGCACCTTTTTGATCTCGGGGAGGGGGGCAGGGGCTTGTCCAGTAGAGGTTTGGTTTCTGGTCTGCTCTTGGCAACAAGCCAAAGCCATCATATGGATCCTGTTAGCAGCTGCAGATGCTATAAATGGGGGAGTGAAGTCGCCAAACCTGCCGGGATGGCCTTTGTCTCGGTTGCCCTTGAGAATTCAGTTGCCTTCTGCACGTGTGCCTCCCTCTGCTGCCTGAGGCGTTCCCTGAACCCGCACTCTTCCTGCACCTGCCTGTTTAGCACCCAGCCTGGCCTTGCTCTTGATGGTTTCAAGGTCAGCTGGACCCGACACAGCTTCCAGGAACCTGTGAGGCCATTATTTATGCTCAGTGAGCATCTTAATTTAAGTATCACTTCCTCTACTTTAAAGGAAAGTCAAAGAGGAAAGACCACAAATGCTCAAAGCCTCGTGCTTCCTCTCCTGTCCCCAGGCTGCGCTCTCAGGTGACCCTGGCTGGTGGCTCTCCTGAAACATGTCCTGAAGTCTTCTCAACCACAGCACCCCGCCCCCTTTTTTTCTATGGAAACCTGTAGGGGCAGTTAAGCACACTGCTGTCAAACTGATGCCCACTGTGATCTTCAGCCCAGGTCCTTGAGCTGGTGTGAGGAGGGGGACAGTTGTGGGGCGACACAGCCCATCAGTCGGTTCTGGCTTACTGCCCCCACTGGGGCGTCGTGGGGCCCCTGGTGGGGGACGGAAGGGGAGCTTGTTCTGTGTGTCCACGTCCCACCACCATCTCTCCTGCTTTCTCACTTTATCAAAAAGGGTCCTCTTCCCCCTGCAGTGGCTTCCCCGTCTGCCAGGGAATCTGAAGCCAGTGAATCTGTATTTCACTGGCTAAATTTGACAGCCTGACCCTGAGGGCTCACGTCAAGCTTACAGGTGGGCCCTTGTTTTTCCAGCCATTCCGGCCCCTCCGTGGCGGTTTTGACTCAGCTGCCGAGTTCCTGATCCTGGACCAGGTTGTTGTTACAGATGATCGTAACATGCACCAGAGAGCTCCTTGCTGCTCTTGAGTTGGTTGCCCTGAGCCCGGACTCTAGAAGCTGGCTTCCTGAAATGGTGGTGGCCGCTCTAACTGCCGTTTTATGGAGCACCTGTTCTGTGCTCGGCATTGTATGTACACTATTTCATTTAATCCCCGTGGCAAGGCCTTCAGAGTAGGGGTAATTATCTCTTTTTTTTGGCAGATTAAGAAAGAGAATTAGCCAGGTTAGGAGGCTTATTCAGAGACATAGCCAGCAAGTTGCAGGGTCAGGATTCGGCCCCAAGCCGCTACCCTGTCCGTAGTGAGGCACAGGGTTAGTGGCCACAGGCCTGCAGGAGAGTGGGGAGGGTGGGCTGCCCTTCACAGGGTGAGCTCAGCCAAGGAACACGGGGTCCTGAGCTGGAAACGTGCTCACCACAAATGAAATGACCTTGTAATCACAGATGCACATTTTCCGCAGTGCAACAAAGGCACATTTTCCGCCGTGCAACAAAGGAAAGATTAGCACAGAGTTTCAATTATGTCCCCCATTTTCAGTGGCAATTTCGCTCACTCAGTAGATTACTTGGCAGAGAGCCCCTCCCCCCAAGGCAAATGGCAGCGCACTTTATGGCCAGAAGGTGCATAAAAATCAAGCTGTATCTCACCGCTCACTCCCCGTGGTACCTGCCACCTTCACCCTGGGGCTTCCCTCCCACCGTGCCTAGCAGGCCAAAGGAAGCCTGTCTGCTGAGCGGCCTGGGTGAGGGGCAGGCCGCCCGCCTTGAGGGCACCCTGAGTATGTGGGCCGTGGGCACAGAGGCACTTGACCTCATTCCCTTGGAGGAATTCAGGGAAGCCTCCTCTGTCATCCTCAAGGAAGTCCCCTGGCCCCGCGTGGGTGGAGGACACACGGAGAGGAGGGACGGGTTGGGGGAAGGAAGGGCCGCCAGCAGGCAGGTGCCCCAGACAGTGAGCGCTCGCCACTGTCAGCTGCTGTGTAACCAGGTCAGGCTCTGAACCTGGGCCTGACTGAGCCCTGCTCTTTCCTTTAAACCTGGCTACACAATCACGTTTTCCTGCCCCCAGCCGCTAATGTCCTTCCCCTTCGTAAGTTGTTGCTTTCTCTTTTTCAGTTTACTTTTATTCACCTCTGAACCAGAAAGCTCCTTGTTTAGACCAAATGAGTGGTCTGGATGCTACTGGAAGAGTCGCGGCAGCCCCTCTGGGCGCTGCCTGTGGTCGCCTGCTTGCATTTGCTGCCACCCGCTGAGCCCCGGGCCAAGCGGGCCCTTCCCCATGGGGAGAGGGGAAGCTGCCGGGGAGGCGTTTTCTCCCACTCAGTCTGCTGACGGGCATCTTCATTTTCTTCCAGGTATATCGAACGAAAAGCTTTTCTAGACCGAGTGGATCACAGGCAGTTTGAAATCGAGCGAGATCTCAGGTTGAGCAAAATGAAACCCTGATGTGATGGGGAGCCCCCAGCAGCTCAGTCCTCTTTACAGCGTGAGCTTCTTGTGTGTCTGTGAGATGTTTTCTGTGTTTCTCATCGACTGGCTCCCAGCAAGGTCCTTTTTTCTACACTGAATTTCTGTCTTTGTATCTTGATCTCACGTGATTTCATTTGTTTTACTTTTTAATAGTTTGTCCTTTCAAAAATAAAAATTAAAAAAAAAAGTACAAGTTGATCCTGTGAGAGGCTGATGAGGATGACGCCACTTGCCTTCCCTTTGTTCTGCTGCTAAGTCCACGAGGCCAAGCCCGTTCCTCGCAGACCTGTCTCGGCCGCTGTGGAGAAGAGAGCACGCGGCCCGCTCACCGTGGGCCGAGAACAGGGGCTGTCTGAGACGAGGCTCGCCATGCTGGCGTGACGAGGGCTGGCGCTTCCCTCCTGACTGGGACTCCTCCACGCGGATACAATGTAAGGATGTAAGGCTGAAAAATAAGGATATGCCATCACTGAATTAGAAATCTCTCTTTTCCTTCAACCTTTCTCCTCTCCTCAAAGTTAAAGTCAACTTCCCATGTGTTCTCACCTCAATAATTCTTTGATTGGGGGTTTGTCAAAGAAAACTCCAAAGGACTCTTTTTTTTTTAACTCTTTAGAAGATTTAAATTCCAAACTTCATATTAATAAACCAGTAAACCTAAACCTCACAACCTGCCTCTGGGGGCGAGTGGACAGATGTCCTGAGTAACATGGACAGGGTTAAGGGGCAGTAGGGCTCCAGAGACTGGAATTCAGATCCTGCCCGTACATCTACCAGCCCTGTGACCTTGAGCACAGCTCCGCTCTCTGAACCGCCCAAGGTGGAGACGAGCTAGTGACACGTACAGGGAACACGCTTAGGTCTCCCCCTCCGGTCCTCTGATACATGGCAGACACTCAAGAAGCCAAGACCAGAATGTCAGCCCCGCACGGTCGTGAGGTTATGACCCTCGTTACTCCCTGAGGCCAGGCTGGGTGACGGGGCTGACTGGCATGTGTGCATCTTCGATACAGAATCATCTTTTCCATCAGAGTCTTGTTTGAACTGTAGCCAGCAATTTTTAAGAACAGGTGGATAATAGTTTATCTAGCTTTTCACGTCAATACTTAGTGAAAATTTATCTCCCTAACTCCCAAGGGAAATAACATCCCTTTCCAGGAGTCAGGCACTGCCAAGGAAAATGTCTGCAGGAAGTGGGAAGCCTGAGTCAGCGCTGGGAGGCAGCTCGACTGTCCTTCGCCAGGCACTGGGCACCGCCCTTGGCCATGGCGGGGACGTCCGAGGAAGGCGGCCAAGGACACTTCCTGGCCGGTCTGTGGAGTCCAGAAAACCCCTGAGAGCTGAGTTTCCTGGCCTCGCTCTGGCCATCAGTCTTCTCCTAGTCCCAGGTGAACGCATTTGATTTCCAGGGCTTCATGTACTTTCCCGTTACTGAAAAAAACCTGCCCTACAACAGCATAACGTCAAAGAAGAAAAACAGGCTTCTTTATGTGTTCTGTTCACCTATTTTCCAAGGAACGCAGTGCTCTAATTAGGAGCTCTGCATAAAGTCCTGGGGGAGAAGGGCAGCGTTGAGAACTAAGTCTTGATTGAGCTGTGCTCCGTCGGAGCTGAGCGGAGAGAACCGGACAGACCCCAGGGCCCAAGGTCACAAGAACTGACCGGGCCAGCTGGTGGCTGGTGCCACAGGAGGCTACGGAAGACCTCCAGGAAAGGAGTGGCATCACGGTGCTGCTGGCAGCCAGGAGGCACCAGGCAGGCCAGGGGACGGGGTCTCAGGTGCAGGGCCGCCTCTTGGCCTCAGCAGGACAGAGGAGGTGTGTGTGGAGTGGATCTCAGGCGCAGTTTTCTTCTGGCATTTAACAGAAATTGCTGAGGCATGTTGGGTAGGAGCCCATGATTTTTTTTTTCATTACCGAAAACCAAGTGAACAATAGGAATTGGTGTGAGATGGTGAACTCCAGGGGAAACATTCAGAAGCTCTCAGTTTCATCAACACATGACGGACTGGTCCCATGTGCCTGGTGCTTTCTCCCGTTTTTCCTGACCAGGAGAGGAAACTCACTTGAGGTCCGAGTGTGAAACTGACAGTGATTACATCCGTGTGGTAGGCTTGGAGGGCAGAAGGCAGGCAAGATGAAACAGCCTCTTCTCACCTGCCGAATCCAGCTCCCGATTGGAGGATTCACGTCGGAAAGGAAGGATTGGAGTGCAAGGGGACAGAAGAGCCAAAAATGAAGGACACTTACACTTGAGAACAGTGACAGCTGGCACACTCTGGTGCCAGAAGTACACCAAAGGCGTGGGCACACGGGCTTCAGCTTCCAGTCCTTGGTGCCCTGGGGCAGCATCAGAACCTCTCCAGGGGAGAGTGTGCCCCATGGTGCAGGCTGGGTCACCCTCTCCTCTTCAGGATGCTGCCTGGTTTCAGCGAGCGGGGGCAGTAGGGGCAGGTGCCCAGGTGACTGTACTTGGAGGTACAGTCGCGGTATCTTAAATGCCGTCCCACTGCGCCTCCTTCCCTGGGGGTACCAGTGTGCCTGGGGTTCCTGCTTTGGCAGGAAAAGTCTTTGCCTCAAAGTGTTTGTTTTTTCCTGCAGCCTTTTTGTTTTTTTATGCCGTCTCAAGGCAACTTAGATCCAACAGTGCTACTCCCAGATGCAGTCTTTGTGTGTAGGCAAGTTGACCACAAGGAGGAGAGTGGGCTGTAGAAGTCCAGAAGATTGCGCCCTGGTTCCCTGCAGCCTGGAATGGCCCAATCCACAGAGACCCCCCTTCCCAGGGCTCCTCTCCAGGGTCAGCCTGTGAGCTTTCATTACGGTGCCCTCAGAAGGCTAATAGGGTGCTGGATCTCTGCTTAAGTAAGGGACAAGGTGGCTATGTTGGGGAAGGAAGGGGAGAAACTAACGTTAACAGAAGGAGCACACAGACTGGGTTTGGCTCCCTGTGATCCTGGGTGAGTCCCTCCCTCTGCGTCTTAGATTTTCTGGTCTTCAAAAAGTTTTCTGAGAATGCTTAATAATCCTGCTCTGCCTACCTCACAGCGTTTTATTAAATGAAATACACTATCCAAGTGTTAAGTTACTCTAATTAAATTGCACACTTGGCTCCCAGCTCCCCAAGACTGCCAAGCTTCTGTGAGTATAAATTAGCACCACCTTGAAGAGCACTTTGGCGATGCCTCAAATCTGGAGCTGCATTCGGCCCATGGCACAGCAGCTCTGCTCCTGGCTTGACATCCTGGAGAAGCGCCAGTGTGTGCACAGGGAGGCAGGCTTATTGGTGACAGGGAAAACCGCGAAACCATCCTCTGGCCAGCAGGAGAAAGGGTCGGTTGTGAAATAGCCACGCAGGAGAATACAGTAGAGTGGTGGAATGAAGGGACCAGGGCTACACGCGCCGCAGGGTGAACCTCGCAAGCAGCTCCGATGCACAAAATGCCTATGAAGGGACCAGGGCTACACGCGCCGCAGGATGAACCTCACAAGCAGCTCCGATGCACAAAATGCCTATGAAGGGACCAGGGCTACACGCGCCGCAGGATGAACCTCGCAGCAGCTCCGATGCACAAAATGCCCAACACATGGCCCCAGCCACACAGGCTCACGGGCATGCAAGCGCAGGTGGGCAAAATGCCCAACACACGGCCCCAGCCACACAGGCTCACGGCATGCAAGCACAGGTGGGCAAAATGCCTAACACAGCCCCAGCCACACAGGCTCACGGCATGCAAGCACAGGTGGGCAAAATGCCCAACACACGGCCCCAGCCACACAGGCTCACGGGCATGCAAGCGCAGGTGGGCAAAATGCCCAACACACGGCCCCAGCCACACAGGCTCACGGCATGCAAGCACAGGTGGGCAAAATGCCTAACACAGCCCCAGCCACACAGGCTCACGGCATGCAAGCACAGGTGGGCAAAATGCCCAACACACGGCCCCAGCCACACAGGCTCACGGCACGCAAGCGCAGGTGGGGGTCACCCGGCGCTGGGTGCCCTGGACTGTACACTCTACAATGGTTAGCTTCATGTCATGTGAATTTCGCCTCAATAAAGTTTTTTAAACATGAGAAAGATTGTATATTGACTCTCTGTATATATACTATGTAATTATATATACACATATAAATATATGTAAACGAATGGGTGATGACACTAATTTCAGCATAGTGGTTACCTCGTGGGATCGGGAAGATCTCTACAATCAAAGATAGCAAAGGAGCTTTGTTTAATGATGTGGTTTTATATCTTAAATTGGGAAATGAGGACACAGATATTTCTTAACATTATTTACTGCACCTGTCTATTTATCCATACTATTTCAAGATAAAATGTTTTTATTATCTATTTGGCTACGCCAGGTCTCAGTTGCAGCTTGTGGAATCTGGCTCCCTGATCGGGGATTGAATCCAGGCCCCCTGCATTGGGATTAGCCGCTGGACTAGCAGGGAAGTCCCAAGATAAAATTTTTTTAGAGAAAGGCAAGCCCACGTTTAAATTTGCATCACCTCTGTCAGTCTGTTTAGGGAGAGAGAGGGCCAAGGTGTGGGCAGTCCGGTGATGGAGGGTTGCCATGGGGATGAACTTGCTGGGTGTCAGGGAGCTCTGTCTGTCTCCTGGGCTAGCAGGCGTTCCAGAACGATCCCTGCACGGCTTTTGGAACATTCCCCAGAAGAGTGATTCGCGTATGTAGCTCCACCTCAGCTCCCCTGTCTCTGAAGGCAGGTCGGGAGGCTGGGGAAGCCGAGGGGTCGGAGCCAGGCCGCGTGCCCCACCCCAGCGTAACCGACAGTGCGAGTCCTGCTGAGGCCGCCTTCCTCGCCCGCAAGACCGCGCAGGCGCACGCGATGTCAGAAGGATGCTGCGGCAGGCCGCGGCTTGTCAGATACAGACACATGGTTTCTGACCTGGGTAAATGAGCTTGAATTTAAAGGCTCCAAACTGAATTACAGTCAGTGTCTGGGTGTTCTAGTGGAAGTCACGGAGCTGCCTGTCTTCAGATTCTGCCCAGCACCCTGAGCTGCCCCAGGGCCGCAGCTGTGACCCGAGGCTGCTCTCAGCTCCTCTGGGTGCAGAGGCGTGTTGCTGGGCCTCAGCAGGGAGGGAGGGAGCCACCCTCCGCCCAGCCCCACTAATCTCTGCTGATGATTAAATGCCTTACTTCTTCCAGTTAATGCCTTTACATTAGTAACCTAAGCCTGCCCACATCTGAGGCACCCTGACTGACAAATGGAAGACGTGCTTAAGTCCGGGAGCTCTCTGGGTGTCTGAGGTTGTGTCTGTGGCCGGGTGGACCCTCTGCGTCCCAGGCGTCCCATAAGGTTGCCTCATCCCTGCTGTTGTCTCTTAACTGGACCTCGCAGTCTGGTTACAGCTCTGCCATTGAGCTCCGTTACAGGACCTTTGAATTTGAAGTTGGTCCCCCAGTCACACACACACCCAGCCCTCCTGCACCGAGAGTGTGTGGTACGACCTGTGTGTGTGCCCTTGAGACCGCTGTAGACAACTGGTGGTAGAAATACAGGTGTGTTTTCCAGAAAATTGTAAATACCCTATATGGTATGATAGGAAATAAATATATCTTTCATTTTGGTGCAGTTCCTGGCACAAAGCCCCTAAAACACTTGCAATTTATGGTCTGTGTGATAATGAGATGACACCTGGGGAAACCGAAGTAGCTTCAGGATGGGATCTGGTCACCAGGAAAACCACCCCTGTGACTACAGGGTTAGAACTTCCAGCCCCTCCCCTCCCCGCCACAACCCCCGATCTCTGGGGAGGAGAAGGAGGCCAGGTGTCAGTCAGCCACCGATGGCTAATGACTTAATCAATCATGCCAACACAATGGAACCGAAGTGAAGCCCCATAAACAGCGAAGTGTGGGGTGCTTCCAAGTAGCTGACCACATCCATGTGCCAGGAGAATGGCGCTCTGCCTCGGACCCCTCTGGACCATTTTTATAAACTGCTGGTAAAGAGAGCACCTTCCTGAGTCTCTGAGTTGTTCTAGCAAACTATCACACCCAGTGTGTCACAGGCTCCTTGTGTGCAGCTGGGGTCTGCAGTGGGCTCAGTCTTGGGTGACTGAGCCAGTAACCAGTGGGGTCTACGCTAACTCTGGGTGGTTAGTGACAGGACAGAAATGAGTTGTTGGACTTCTAGTTGGCTTTAGAGAATGAGCTGGACCCCATGTTTGTCTCACTCTTCCTTTCATGCCGAACATCTACCACAGGAGATAGGCACAGCGCGACAGTCAAAGGCAGCCTCACGGGAGAGTCCGGACACCCTCACCCCAGCTCTGCTGACCCGCTGATGCCCTCAGGCACGTGGCTTGGCCTCCTCTGCCCCCGTTTCTGCATTTAACACTAGGAGTCTGCATGTCACACAGGCAGCCTTGTGATTCCTATGTGCTCTGAAGTTTGAGAACCTTGCTTATGGCTTCTACCTAGAAAAAAATCTGTAAGCCTCCGGCTATGTCTTTAGGAAAATTCCATCTTCCTTTATTCTTGCCACTTCAAACAATTCAAGCTCCTAAATTGCTGACACACCAGCAAACCATAATGAGCCAGCCCAGGCTTCCTCCCTGCCGTTTGGCCGAGACCCACCTGCAGTAACTTTCTCCTGCTTTCAGAAGTCCTGGGAGGGAAGCTCCTTAAAGTTACGGGTACCTGGTCAAGTAACTGAAGGAAAGCCTGGAAAATAAGTGAACATTCAAGCAACAGAACCCACCCAGATTTCAGCAAACAGCTGCAGAGGCAGCACGGGGCTGCCAGGTTGGCAGCAGAGGGCAGGACCCACGTGCACGCGCACACATGCTCACCCCAGCTAAGCTGTGCATCTTGTGTGTCAGCGAGGGTGCCCGTCAGCTTGGAGGAGACCCAAGGCACAGAGGCACAGCGCGCCTGTCAGCCAATCCCGCGCGAGGCAGACGGCCCACCTCCCCAGCTGCCTGGCCAGCGCCCGGCCCTCCTGCCCGCGGAGCTCTGCCTGCCCCCGGCTTGTCCTCTCCTCCCTCCTGAGGGACCTGTTTTCTCTTCTGACTGTCAAAGCCAACTAGTCATCGCTGGAGAATCTGGAAGCACTGCATCTCCAGAGAAAACTGCTGTGTACATTTGAGGATACTCTTCAGTCCATTTCCCTTTGTTTTTGCATACCTTTTCTTAACACAGTTGGAATTATACTCTACCTGTGAAGCTCACTACAGAAGCTATTAACCACATGTGGCGATTTCCATCAAAACTTTAAATTCATTAGAATTCACAATTCAGTTCTTCAGTCCCACTAGCCAAAGATTTCAAGTGCTTACCAGTCACGTGATCGGGGGCTACAGTATTGGACAGTGCATGTATTGAATGTTTCCATCAGCATGGAACTCTGTTCAACCACCTAGTACGTGCAGTTTTGTATTCTTGTTTTAACCTGTGATATATACCGTGAGCCGTGAGCCATGAAAAATGTACATCCCCACTCTTCAAACATTCTTTGTATGTTTGAAGCAGTACATTATATGCTTGCATTTATTTCATCAATCTTCACTGGCCGCTGAGGTTGCCCGCCTTTGTTATTATATATGATGCTGTGGTGAACTGTATAGTCCTGGATCTGGACCTGCGTCCCTGACCATTTCCAGATCACTGCTACAGGTGGAGTTGTCATGACAAGGAAGGTGCAGGTTTTTTCAAGGCCTTGAAATATGATGCCCAGTTACCTCCCAGAAGGGTCTCCCTCTCTCCAGCAGGGCGGTTGTGCCCCTCTCTTCCCATGTAGACTCTCTGAGAAGACAAGATTCAGCAAGGAAACCCTTTCTGCCTGTTTGTGAGCACAGTGAGTTTCTGAGCCAGTGCTTTGGGCGAGATGTGTCCACAACCAAAAGGAGGATGGCCCAGGGAAGACTGGCCTCAATGGTCCCTGAGTACTAGCACCTTCTGCAGTTCCAGCCCAGGGCTCTGTCTCTGGCAGAAGCATTTGGACTGGGCGGCTGTGATGGTTATTTTTTGCGCCGACTTGACCGGGCTTAAGGATGCCCCGGTAGCTGGGAAAACATGTCTGAGGGGGTTTCCTAGAAATGAGAAGCATGTAAATGGGTAGACTGGCAAGAAGATGAGAGTCACCAGTGTCGACGGGCCTCGTCCAACCCACTGAGGGCCGGAGGAGAGCCCAGGCGAAGGAAGGGCAAGTCTGGTCTCAGCCCCCCAGCTGGTCTCGCCCTGAGCTCAGACACCCATCTCCCCTGTCCGTCGGCGCCCCTGGCGTGGGTGCCTGCGGGCTTGGACTAGGACGCGCGCCGCCAGCTCCCTCAGGTCTCCATGGCGCTCTTCAGCCTGTCTGTATCCTACTGTTTCTGCCCATCTGCAGAGCCCTAATGCAACAGGAATATGCCCCCAATGACCCTGCATTTATCTAAACCTAGTTTTGTGGCACATTTATCTGTGAGTCGCTCTAAACATTTTCTGAGTTCATATATCAGGACCTCCCTGGTAGCTCAGCTGGTAAAGAATCCGCCTGCAATGCAGGAGACCCCGGTTCGATTCTTGGATTGGGAAGATCCCCCTGGAGAAGGGAACAGCTACCCACTTCAGTATTCTTGGGCTTCCCTGGTGGCTCGGATGGTAAAGAATCCGCCTGCAATGCGGGAGACGTGGGTTCGATCCCTGGGTTGGGAAGATCCTCTGGAGGAGGGCCTGACAACCCACTCCAGTATTCTAGCCTGGAGAATCCCCATGGCAGAGGAGCCTGGCGGGCTACGGTCCATGGGGTCGCAGGGTCGGTTATGACTGAGCAACTGAGCGCTGCACACATTTATCCTCTCCCTGCTCAGGGATATTGAGCTTCGTGTGGTTAAGAGGCAGAGCTTCACTTCACTTCTCTCACACTTCCCGGGGGTTCTGCGTTTTGGTGAGCAGGTTCACATTCACCTTAAGTTATCATTCACAACCACGTGGCCTCCGCCTCATAGGCCCTCAGTCTTTCTCTCCCCTAACTCGGGCCCCTCTTCCTCTCCTCTGTGGCCTGCCCGTCCCTTTCTCGTGTCAGCTGCCCCTTTGTGTGTCCTCCAGGGCGCCCACGCCCATCCTGACGGGCAGTCAGGTTACTTGCGCCTTCCTAACTTGGGGTTTCAGACCCCAAACATCAGTTCTGGCTTCCACTCTCTTGTAGTTTGGGCTGCTTCATGCAGTCTCACTTTTGCTGTCTGTACAGTGGGGGTTGACAGTTACGAAGCAACACAGACAGACTGGGCCTGGGGCATCGGCTCCACTCTGCATCCTTAGACAAGGGGGAGCCAGCACTGTGTGAGGGCCAGAGCTGGCCCTGCTGGCAGCTACAGCAAGAGCTGGGCCTCCTGGGATGGGCTGAGCTTGGGTCACCGTAGGCCTCAGGGCTGGAAAGACTCCTTCCTTGGAGATGTGTCAAGGGACTATCTGCGAGGATATCATTTAAGACAGAGTCACATCCTTCTTCAGAGCTTGAGACACGAGGCAGGAACAGCACCCCCAGGAAGTTCAAAGTCCCTGGGGCAACTGCCCTGTCATCTTACGGGAGCTCCTGGCAGTTAGTGTCCGCCCCAGGCTGCTGGCTGGCCCAGGGTGGCTGTACCCTTAACCACAGCCTGCATTATTACCTACTTTTCATTGTTCAACAAACCGACAGGCCCAGAGGCCACAGAAGAACAAAGCAAGCCTGCGGCTGCTCCAGAGGGAGCTGTCTTACCCTCACACCTCTGATCAGGAGACTGTCGTGGGTTTCCTCCCAGAAGACCGAGGTCCTAGCTGCAGCTCTGTGTGCCTTCTGAAGCGCTTCCTCTCCCCAGGGCTCTTCCCTGCACAGGGAAGGTTTTGGGCCTCCAGGCAGCAGCGCCCGCCTCAGGGGAGCTGACAAGCAGAAAGCAGGGAGCCCAGCAAGGCAGCCTGTGGTGCTTTAACCAAGAGCCCCACTGGCTCTTCTAGCCCATTCCGACAGCCCAGTCCGTCCAGGACTTCTGAATCAGGGCGCTGCGGCCCTGCGGGACTCTGGGAGGGAGGCGGGGGTGGTCTCAGAATAAAGTAGGGGGGCCCCCAGAGCTGTGGCTGCCGGGCTGCTTTACTGAGCCCGGTTTGACAGACGGGGTGGAACCGTGCTCAGAGAGTGTACATGCCATGCCAAAGTTCACGGCCAGCCTGCTGCCCAGAGCTGGCCGCCCCGCCCTGTCACTGGAGGCCAAAGGGGCCGGTTCACAGAACGGGCCTCCCTCCCTGCAGTGAGTTCCTTCCGTTTCCATGAGAGTGAGCCTCGCTCTGGGATGAGCGGGGAGGCGCTCCCAGCTCCCCAACGCCGACCCTTGGCCTCCAGACAGCACAGCAGCGACGGCAGTGGGGGCCTGGCGGGCCTGCCTTGCTGAGAACAGAGCTGCTGCTCTGGGGACTCGCACTGGTGACCCTGGCGTGGCAGCCACTGTTTAATAATTTAGAGAATGTGTGCTCATCAGCTGGGAGGCTTCATCCCTGGATTCAGAAACAGTGCCCTGGGGGTTGCCTGCAGTGGAGAGTGAAATTCCACTTGGCACGGTCACTGAGAACGCAGGCCTGCTCCTGGAAGGGCTCTGGTCCCTGGGTGTTTACGAACACCCTAGAAGAGAGGAGGCCAGCGGCAGGGGCCCGGGAGCAGGGATCGGGGCCCGCGGGTCTGCCCAGCTCCACTGCCCGCTGCTGGGCGCCTCCGGCAGCTCCCTTCCCCTCTGTCTGCTGCCTGCTTGGAGGTGACGAGGCTGCCTGGGAACCTGTATTTCCTAGACCTTGGCAACTAACATCTTGCTAACTGCAATAAGCCAGACACAATAGGATTAGTATTGTATGATTGCACTTATCTGAGGTACTAGAATAGGCAAATACATAAAGACAGAGGAGATGGTGGTTGCCAGGGGCTAGGAGAGGGAGAGGAGGTATTGTTCAACGGGCACAGTTTCTACCCAGGAAGATGGGGAGAGTTCTGGAAATGGGTAGTGGCAATGGTTAGAGGGCACTGTGATTAAACACTTCCTGCCACGGAATTGTACACTTAAAATAGGTAAAATGGTGAATTTAACATTATGTATGTTTTACCACAATTTTAAAAAGTGTTTACTGTGAGAAAAATTGTACAAATAATGAATATTCACTCAAGAAACATCAGAAGATGGAGGAAACAATTTTAGTTACACCAAAACCCCCTCGTCTCCTCCAAAATGCAACTGAAAAATCTAGTCTCCTGTGAAATTTTAATCCATAAAGAAAGGAAAAGCTCTACTTATTAATCTGTAGAGTATCAAGCACTGAATAGACCGTCCCTAAATATGACATGCTGGTGAAAAAAATCCAATCCCTACCCCAAGATATCCATAATTGTATTTTGGTTATCTACCCTTCCACACTTTGCCCAATGCAAATATATGACATAAATAAAAATATGTGAATTTTTATGAAAACAGGATCCACCTGTACCTATTATTTGAAGCCTCTTTTTCCTTAGTTTACGGTATATTATAAACACATCTCCATGCCATTCTAAGTCATTTGTGGTGGTGCCCAGAACTGAGTTCTGTCCTGGGAATGCTCCATGAATTGTTTCACTGGTGTCTTCTTGAACTTGTGAGTCGTTCCCATAAGGAAAGCTGCAAGTTACATCCTTGCACGTACATCTCTGGCTACTTGTGAGTGCATTTTTTTGCGTGCATTTTTTAGGATAAATTTATGGAATTTCTGGGTCAAAAGTTCCCTGCCTGTTAGAAGTTTTTGCCAGACTGTACACTGGAGCCATACATGACGTATAGCTGTTCCCACGAACAACCAGAGATATCTCTTGAACTGACTGAGAGGATTCCTGGGCTGGCCAAGTGGGTAGCCACAGTGGAAGTTTAGGCTGTAGTACCCAGTGGGGGAGCAGCTTCAGGGTACCAGGGTCTCCCCCACCCCATACACATCTGAATCCCCAGTCTATGACTGAGTTAACTTAAAAGACAAAATGTGCTTTGCCAGGTGTGATTAAATTAACAATCTTGAAATGGGGAGAGTTTCCTGGATTCTCTGAGTGGGCCCAGTGTAATCTCAAGCTTCTTACAAGAGGAGGTCAGAAGGGCCAGAGTGAGAGAAGGAGATGTGATGATGGAAGCCGAGTCTGAGTGACGCGGGGCCACAGGCCAAGGAAGGCAGGTGGCCTCAAGCAAGGGAAAAGGCAAGCAAAGGGGTTCTCCCTAGAGCCCCCAGAAGGAATGCAGCCCTCTCAACCCATTTTGGACTTCTGACTTCAAGAACTGGAGGGTAACAAATTCATGTTGTTTTAGCCACCAAGTTTGGGGTAATTTGTTACCGCAGCAATAAGAAACTAATACATCTTCCTCTTGCCACCAGGTCCTAAAACTTCATTGTCTCAGGGATGAGGATCTCCCTCTGGGCCCAGCAGCCTGATGACCTGAACCGCACTCTTTCCCCTAACCAGAGGCCCTCCAGCAGAGCATACCCAAGGTTCTGTGCACGAGGACAGACAAGGAGGAACCCTACCCCGGGGGCCCATCCTTGACCAGACTATGAAATTACCGTTGTTGGAAACTGGACTTGCTTAAGGTCACATGGCAAGTGTGAGGTGGTGCCAGGACCAAACCCCAAGGTCTAGCCTGGCAGGCTAGTGAGGCCCCCCATCCACTCCACTCAACTGAACCTCTTTTGTGTTCCAATCTGACTTGCCTTCCTGAAGAGAAGTAGTCATTCAAACCTTAGCATGAGTAAGACAGGACAACTGGCACTGGATTCTCCAGGTCGATATGGTATTACTACAGAGTAGCGGAGCTCAACTCTCATGTTGAGAACTATGCTGGGGGTGATGCTCCTTCTTATCAACCCCGGGGCGCACAGGGTCCTGCCAGCTACCTCCAACCCTGAAGTGTCTTTCTAGGTCTCCCCCAAACAAACTCTTTTGTGTCTGATTCTTTTGTGACCCTATACTGCAGTGGGTTGCCATTTCCTTCTGTCGGAGATTTTCCCGACCCAGGGATCCAACCCGCATCTCCTGCGCTGCAGACAAATTCTTTACCACTGAGCCACCTGGGAAACCTACAAGCAGAGGACCAGGGTTCAAAGCAGATAATCCTACTCCAGGACTTAGAGCTGCCAGAGTTGGCAGGAAGAAGCATTGGCTTACACAGTCAATGTTTCAAAACCTAGAGATTTTATAAAACAATCTGGATTTCTAGATTCACTTGAAAAATCTGATTCACTGAAAGAACTGAACCCAGCCAAAGCAGGAACAATTTGAAGAAGAAAATAAAGTATTATTGGATTCTAATCCAAAATGTAAAATAAATATTCATAAATTCATACTGATATAAACAATTGAATAAATAAATAAATAAATAATGGGCACAATTTCCCATACAGAAGAAATACAAATAATTGATGTAGATACTCTATCGTCAAAGAGGTGGAACATAACTCCTCACTTCTTTTCAAAGGGTACATTGTTGAAAACTAAAGAAGAAAAGAGTCACTTTTTAGCAGAGTAACCTGACAAACACTGTCTCAGTCAGGAGTTCAAGGTCAACATCACATTGGCAAGAGTAAACCCTATTAATATTATGTATCCTTGAAATGATGTATTGAGAATGTCATTTTACAAACACACTCTTTTGTGTCCAATTCTTTTGTGATTCCATGAACTGTAACCCGCCAGGCTCCTCTGTTCATGAGATTTCCCATGCAAGTACACTGGAAGTATGTTTCATTTTACCTTCCTCCTAAATACTCGTAACTCCAACCTAACTGTGAGAAAGACATCAGACAAATCCCAGTTGAGTGACATTGTATAAAATCCGTGACCAGTACTCTTCATATCTGTCAAGGTCATCAAAAATAAGGAAAGTCTGAAAAACGGTCCCAGTCCAGAGGAGCCTAAGGAGACGTGCTGACTACATGTGATGTGGGATTCCTGGTGGCATCCTGGAACAGGAAAAGGACAGAAGGGAGAAGGAAGGAAATCTGAATAGAGTGTGGACTTCAGTTAGTAAGGATGTATGTATCATCGCTGGTTCATCAGTGGTGCCCAGTGTAGGATCATTACACAGTGCCTGCTGGTGCCTCCAAAGCCTCACTACACTCTCCTAGGCTGGCGATCCTCTGGCAAAGCCTGGGGCACAGAGGCTCGGTTTGAGTGTCTAGAGAACTGGGTATGAAGCTTGTCTCTGCCCAGACTTATCTGTGTCTGAGTGTGCGTTCATTTGCTAAGTTGTGTCCAATTCCTTTGCGACTCTATGGACTGTAGCCCATCAGTCTGCTCTGTCTTTTCCCAGCAAGAATACAGGAGTGGGTGGCCATTTCCTCCTCCAGGGAATCTCCTTCATCCAGGGATCGAACCTGCGTCTCCTGTATTGGCAGGTGGATTCTTTACCACCTGAATCACCTGAGAAGACACTCTGGCAGTGTCCAAACTCCCTTCCACCTGAGTGCCAGGAGCAACTGGAACCCCTGTCTGCCTGGGTCCCTGGTAACCCTTGAGGACACTCCCAGGGTGCTGGTGCCTGCTCAGATAGCGCGGTGTAAACTGCTAGTTGTGAGGTGCCCAGAGCCTGTTCTCTGCAGCACCGAGGGAGTCATCCAGGGATCATTGCCGGCTGGGTAGTGAGGGGGTGTTGGGCAGTGGGCGGTTGCTGGGCGGTGGCGAGGGGGGGGGGCAGCCGCTGTTTTCTCACAGATGCCTGGTCCTGCTGGCTGTTCAGTGCACTGATGGGGCCCCTGGGGCTGCTCCCATCAGTGGGAGGCCCTGGGTCCCTGCCTCGGAGTGAGGAAGGGTCTGGCCCGTGTTCTCTCTTCCGGCACTAAGGGATGAGCCTGTGATGGCCTTTCCGGGAAAGTAGTCACAGGGGGTCGGTCGGAGGCAAGGATGGTTTTGGAGATTGTGGCCCAGCCGCACCCCTCTGCTGGGTTTCCATTTCCGGGTACCCAGGCCGGGAAGAGGACACAGGAACAGTGGGCGATACGAATTCAGACAGACTGGGAAAGAAAGAAGGGGTGGAGCCAGGCTCCAGCAAGAAGGCGGGGCTGGGGCAGTGTCGGGGTTGAGTGGGGGGAACCTCTGAGACAGCGCAGGGCACCGCGCTGAGCTGCGGCTTCCAGCTCAGGAGCCCCGGGCCAGCTGGATGCGGGCGGGTGGGCGCGGGCAGGACCTCCTGCCAGACACACACAGAAGGCCCTTTGAGGGGGTGGCAGCTGTCACCCCAGACCCCCCTCTGCTAGCTATGGCCCTGCCTGCCGCCTCTAGTCCGAGAAGGGCCCCCAGGGAGCGGGAGCAATTTGTATGTGGTGGGAAGCAGAACAGAGTGCTCAGACCCCCGGTGCTGCCTTCTGGTAGCTGAGGGGGCTCAGAGCCTCAGTCTGTTAGAAGTAACCGTGGGGACAGCAACGCCTACCTGGCAGGGGGTAGGGAACAGCTAAGATGCTCAGGTATGTGCCCAGACTTGGGCACCAGGGCAGCTGTGCAACAGCTGAAGAAACTGGGGGGTTAACCCAGAGAAAGGAAGGCTCAGGCCCTGGAACGTCTGTCTTCGGTGTCTGAAGCCCGGGCTCCGGGGCAGGGCCGGCCCGTTAGCGGGGATAAGCAGGAGGCAGGATCCTCCCCAGAAGCCAGGCCAGCTCTGTTCGGTGACCTGGATCAGCCAGGCTATTTCCGGGGGGGTCGGGCGCTCCGCATCCCTGGGGAAGCGCAGGCAGGGGGGCGCAGCGCCAGCGAGGAACGTCGGACCTCGCTGCCTGGGGGTGTACAGAGTAGGGGTGAGGAGGGGTCCCAAGGCCTTCAGCGAGGAGAGCGGGAAGGGTTTCTAGGAGCCCTGATCGGCTGACTTGCAGTCGTCCACAGACACAGGGGCTGGGAGCCTGGCCAGAGAACCGGGCAGGCGCCCAGCACCCTGGGCTAGGCAAAGTGGAGTTGGGGGTGGGGTGCGCGTTCAGGCTTCCAGAGCCGGCAGGCAGCCAAGAGATGGTGCGCCTCGAGGTGGTCCCTGGCGGATGGGTAAAGGGCGGAGAGCCAGCCCCGTCGCCGCGGTGGGCCGACAGAAAAACCCCGGTGCGGGGTCCTCTCCTTTAACGCGGCCTCGGGCGGGGGAGCCCCGAGGGGGCGGGGCGGCGCGGGCGGCGCATGCGCGGCGCGGGCTGGAGCGGCCGGACCGTCCGGCGGCCGGGAGCGCGCAGGAGCCCCGAGAGCGCCGGGACCCCGTGCCGGGAGCGCGCAGGAGCCCCGAGAGCGCCGGGACCGCGCTGCGGGCGCCGAGCGCGGCGGACCGCGCGCCCCGCCTGCCGGCGCCGCTGCCCGCCCGGGCCCCGGGAGCGGCGGCCAAGATGTCCGTGCCGGTGAGTGCCGACCGCCGGCCGGGCCCGCTCCTGCCCGCGCCGGGCCCGCGGCCTCGCGCCGCCTGGGGCCGCCGGGCCAGGGGCCCCCGGGCCCTCTCGCGTAGGGCACAGGGGCAGCCGGAGGCGGCTCCCCGAGGCCGGCCTCCGCGCCCCCGCCTGTCCCTGCGCCCTCTGCCTGGGGACCCGGGTCGGGCGGGGTCCGCGCCGGCCCCCAGGAGTCCCCCCTGCCGGGGTGGCCAGGCCCGGCGGGGAGAGGGCCCGGCCGCTCCCCGGGACACACTCCAGGAGGCCGGGCCGGCCGAGGGGGCGGGGTCCGCGTCCCCCCACCGGGGGTCCGCCTGGGACCGCCGCCCTGCGGTGCTCAGGGGCCCCCCCGGCCGGGGCCCGGGTGTTCCTCTCGGAGGCCCCTCGCGCCCGGGCCGGCTTCGCGGTGGGGATCTGCGCCCACCCTTCAGAACCCGAGGGTGCACTCTCCGGGAAGCGTACCTCTGCCGCTGAAGCCCCCAAGGGTGCAGGGCCTCACCTCTTTCTCCCCCCTAGCCGTGGGGCTTCTCTTCTCACCTGGCACCTCCTGCTGCTAGCCCAGCAGGCGTCTTGGGCGACTCCACCCCGGGCTCCACACAGGCCGGTCACCTGGAGGCATCCGAGCCCCTACTGCGGCGGGTGGCCAGTGGTCCCGGCAGCGCTTGGTCACCAGGCCTCAGGTGCAGCCCCCAGCCCGCCTTGCAGAGGCACCCACTGAGGTGGGGGCTGCTTCCCTGCTTCCTGCCGGGAAGAGGGCCTTGTGCTGTAAAGCCCTGGCCTCCAGCCATTGTTTCTCTGTGGCCTTTAGGGGTTTTCCCTCTGACAGGAGGGGGCAGTGGTCCCCGGGTGCCTATCCACCTGGCCTGTGTGTGAAACTGCTTCCCACTTGGGGGACCCCATCCTTACAATGAGGCAGACAGTTTGGGGCTTCTTGGCAGGCCAAGTGGCCTTTTAATTAACCACCATAGAGTACACGGAGATTACTGGAGAAGAGATGCTGTGTAAGAGCAAAGCATTGTTATTATGGAATTAAAGATCCCAGCTCCTGCCCGCCTCCAGAAGCGGTTAATGCAGAGTTACAGATGAAAAAATTAGGGCTTCCAGACTGTGCTAATGTGAACCCCCCACCCCCATCTGTTCTGGTTCCTAGCATAATTGCCTCATCTTTAGGAAGAAAGAAAGAAGACAGAAAAGGCCTGCCAGGTCCTTCTGCTCTGCCTTCCTGCAAGGCTCTGGGTCCTTTCTGGCTCAGGGCATCAGGACACCTTCCCTGACCCTGTTGGGCACTGACCGGAGAGATGAGGTGGACCATCTAAGCCTGCCCGAGGGTCAGAGTCTCCAGGGCACGAGGGAACACAGAATGGGACTTTAAGGCCACATCGGAGCCTGGACGGCCTTAGTTTGGGAGGTCCGTGCTCGATTTGGTGTGGTTTTCCACAGTCACAGCAAAGGTCTGGATACAGGGTCTGGGGTAGCACTCTGGGCAGCCCTCCTGGGCTCTGCCTCCGTGGCCCCGTCTGTGTGAGGAGAGGGCTGGTGAGAGGGCCAGGTTCTGGGTGTGACTAGCGCAGACAGGCTCCACTGTAGACACCTGCCCTGGATACCTGTGACCCATCTCTGCCCCATCTGTCCACACTGCCGGCTCCACATCTTTTGCCCCCCTTCCGCCTGCAGCTGCAGCCCTCGGAGGTTCTGCAGGGGGAGTGGGGGCCTCACCCTCTGTGTGCGCATGCCGGGCTATCGGGTCACTCTGGGCCTCTCCTGGGCCCGCTGGTGATGTGTGAACTGGTGGCAATGGGAAACCAAGTTCATTTTCGGAGCAGCCATGAAATGTTCCTAAAATTGCTTTCATGTGCTGGTGAGTGGTGAGGCCAGCCTCCTGCTCAAGCCCCGCTCTGGGAACCCAGAATGATGACCGCCCACGTGGTGCTCACAGACACGTTTGGGTTTTAAGCATACCCGTTCATTTGGGCAGTCTTTTCCTGGATGGGGCTGACGCAGGCACTTTGGCCCACAGCAATTACCAGATGCTTCAGAATGGGGTGGGAGGCGATGGTGGGGGGTAGGGGGGCGAAGGGGTTGGGACAGGCCAGATTGGGCCAGGAGGGACCTCCTGAGTGTCAGAGCAGGGGGACCCTAAAGGGATCAACTGGTCTCACTCCATCATCTGACCCACGTGCAATCTGGGGCTTTCTTCGTGGCTCAGACAGTAAAGAATCTGCCTGCAATGCAGAAGACCTGGGTTTGATCCCTGGGTCAGGAAGATCCCCTGGAGGAGGACATGCAACCCACTCCAGTGTTCTTGCCTGGAGAATTCCATGGACAGAGGAGCCTGGTGGGCTACAGTCCATGGGGTCGCACAGAGTCAGACACGACTGTACGACTAACTGGGGCCCAGAGAGAGAACGGCATGCAGGGTCCTCCCGACTCCCTGCCTTATATCCCGCCTGTGCCCTGAGCTGAGGGCAGAGTTGACACAGCGCCAGGAGAGGTGCTTCCTGGCTGTTCTCTGACGTCTGCCTTCCTCTTGGGCATGGCTGCTCAGTGCCCAGGCCCGCCTCCTCTCTCTGGGCAGGCAGGAAGCATTTGGTAAGGGAAATGGCTACATCACTCACCCGAGACCCCTGGTGGGCACTGGCCTCTTCTGAAGTTAGGAGTGACACTGCCCCCCAGCAGTGTCAGGTAGGAAGCCAGCTTCCAGCTGGTAGAGAAATTGTCTGCTGCCTCTTCCTCCCTCTTGTTCCCTGTCTGTGAAATGGGCACAGCCGCTCCAGCCTCTCCTCTGCTCCTGTATTAAGTGAGGGACGGGTTCTTTCAAGGAGCGAGATGCTGTTGTGTGTGGAGCGTCCCTGTGCTGGGCGCTGGGCTCAAGGAGGCCCTGTCGTCCTGCCAGGTCGCACGGCCACTGGGGGATGGGGCCAGGCTGGGACCTGAGTCGGGCGGCATCCAAAGCCAGCAAGCGAGCGTGGCCTCTGTAATTGTGGGGGCTGCGGCCTGCTGAGCTGTGCAGAGGCCAGGGCCACTAAGAGAGCGCCTCTCTGCTCGTGGCTTTCTGAGCATGAGTCCGAGTCAGCCCTTCAGCACCCATGGGATGTGGGGCTTCTGGGGCTCCCGGTGGCTAAGCAGCTCTCCAGGGAGGTGCGGCAGGGCAGGTCAGCCCGTTGGGAGGTCCACGGAGCAGGAGTGGCACCTGGTTGAGCCTCTGCCAACGGTCCCAGGGTGCCGTTTGTGCCTGGCTCTGTGTCAGTTGCTGCCACTGCTAGAGAGCTGGCCAGGGGACTGGGCGGCTCCGGCCTGGGCAGCCAGGCCAGCAGCCGTGGGGGCCTGGGAGAACGGGTGCAGAAGAGAGCAGTGGAGCTTGGCAGAGCCCAAGTCCAAGGTCCTCGATTCAGGCTCCAGAGCGCCAGGCACGCCCCTCCCACAGGCCTTGGGCTCTGCGGGAAGTGACCTCCGACCCCGACCCCGCCTTGCTCCCCGTCCCTCCTCTCGCTCAGCAGAGGGCCCCCTGCGGGAAGCCCTCCAGGATTCCCAGGGGTGGTTGTGCACTCATCAGGGGGTTGCCTCGTTGCCGTCAGGCTCCTGGGGCAAGACCCGGGCCGCCTGGCTCCTCTCTGTCCAGCCTGCTTTGATCGCTTGCAGAGGAGGTGGTCCTGGGAGCACCGATGACCCCCGGCCAGCCCCCACAGCCTGGGGTCTGCATCCCTGTGCAGGCCCTGGAAGCCCGGCTGGGGGCTGATGGGGCCCCAGAGAGTCGCTTCTGGAGGGACGATGTTTGGCAGGTCAAGGGCCAGGGCTCCAGAATGATGGGGCAGGGTTGTCCGTACCTTGAGCGAACCCCTGAACCTCTCTGAGCCTGTGTCCTCTGTGTTCTGGGGATTGTAAGGGCACTGAGCTCTTGGGGTTTTATGAGATCTTGGCGAGGTTTGCAGAAAGCTTTCCATAAGAGGCTAATAAGTCATAGTAGCTACTGTTGTTGAGGTTATTATCTTTATCCTGCCACTGGTGGCTGGTACGGCAGCCAAGACCCACTCCTGGCTCCTGCACAACCAGCCCCCCTGCCCCTGTAATTCCCCTTGGCCTGCCCAGTCTGCCTCCAGTAGCCCTTTTTTTGTGGCCCGTTCCTGCCAGGGCTTAAGCCGTGGGATGACCCTGGCTACTCCCCTGCCTGCCTGTGGGACCCCTGTCTCAGCCTTGGATGGACAGGTACTTGCCCTCACCTGGCAGATGGAGTGCCCTTCAGTGGGGCCAACAGCAGGCCCACCGTGTCCCAGACCGGCTGGATGCCCTGCCCTGAGTGCCCCCAAGAGTGAGTGCCGTGTAGCAGGAGGTGGAAGCTGCTGGATTGGTGGGCGCCGGGCTGATATCAGATGTGGCTGGAGCAGCCTGCCCAGCATGGGACAGGCAGGGTCCTGGGTGGGAAGGAGTCACCATGGGGTGGGTCCTGGCCCTTCAAGGAGGGGGCTCTAGTTTGTGGGTGAGGCAGGACCGCAAGGCTAGGAGGCGGCCCCTCCTGACCTGCCTCCCGTGGCCCAGCAAGAGGTGTGCCCCCTGCACTCAGCTGTGCCTCCCCAGCCTCTGACGGGGCTTCATCACAGCTGCTTGCTTTGATTGCATCCTAGTCTAACCCCATCGTTTCTTCGGCTTTCTGTCAGTTTGCTGGACCACTGTCTCCCTATCTTCAAGATAAAGATTTGGGGATAGGTCAGGGACCTGGGAGGTGGTGATGGATGCCTGCTAGGAGAACTGGTCACAAGTTACGGCTTTCTAAAGTTAATCCCTTCTCTAAGGGTTTTTTTTTTTTTTTCCAGTAATTCAATTTTATTATTTAAACCCTGCCAAATTCCAGTAAGGATTTGAAACAGATTATAGTGAAGGCCGAGTTTGGGATCATCACAAAATCCAGAACTTTGTAATGTATGGGGAAGGTAGGCATACAAATTTAACTTGAAGCTCCCTGATGGCTAGGGTGAAAAGGGTAACGCGGTGGGTTTAGGATTGCAATACCTACTTTTGGGTATTCCTAATGCTTTTTATTGTTTCCTCTGTGATTTGTTTGATTTTTACCAGTTGAGACTCTCTTAACTGAGAAGGTTTTCTACGTAGTGAAATGGACAGACGTTAGTGTACAGTTGGGTAAGTTTTGACTAATGTAGACCCCATGTAACCATCAGTCGCATCAAGATGATGAGCCCCTCCATCATCTCAGAAAGTTCCCAAATACTGCCTTACTGTCAAACGTGCCCCAGCCCTATAGCATGGTCAACATTCTGTTTTTTGTTTTGTTTTGTTTTTCAGAAGGAAAAACTATGATTATCCCATGACTTTGTTTTAAGAAATTAATTTTTTATTGGTATGTAGGTGATTTTACAGCGTTGTGTTCGTCTCTGTGGTGGTCAGCATTGTGATTTCTCCCATCATGGCAAGGTCTCACCGATTTTTGAACTTGAGGCAAGCGGAAGCATATTATAGTGGATACTCTTTGGGGTCTGACTTCATTCAGCAAATTGATTTTGAGATTCTCACCCGCAGGGTATGTATCAATAGTTCTGTCTTCGCTGCTGTGCTGAGCAGTCCACTTCTGACTCTGAGTTTATGTATGTCCTGCTCTCTTGCTGATGGATGTCTGTCTCTAGTCCTTGTGTGCGGAGGGCTTTTAATACTGGAACATACTAGTGTTGGGGGTGGTATAATAACCTATTTCAGTATTTTATAAAACCTGATATCCGGGGCTGTGTGCCTTGAGGCATGCCCAGAGGTGTCTGTGTTCCCTAAATACCGAGTTGCCCAAAGTACCGTGATTGTTCGAGTGGTGTGACCCATGCCTTCTTGTCCACAGCCCTCCCCAGGTATCTGGGGCTTGAATCCCCTCTTCCCAGGTCCCATACCTGCCAGAGCTCCTGGTGGGGAGAGGCTTCTAGGAGGAGATGGAGCTCTCCCGGGAGCGGCCCCTGTCTCTCCACCCTCCCTGGTCTGGACGGATTCCTGGGCTCCCCACTTCGTTGCTGGCTGCCCGCCAAGGTTCCCTGCCAGGCAGGCAGTCCACAGGTCCCGAGGACACCTGACCCCTCAGGAAGCTGCAGTGGGGGAGGCTGGCCTGAGAGCCTGTCCTGCCCCGCGTGCTGCACTTCACACCCAGGCAGTTGTTGGCATGCCTGTGCTATTTTTTAAAAACCTTGACTTACTTTTTTCTGTATAATGAGCCTGAGCAAAAGAGTCACATGCTGCTCAAATGCCACCTCCTCAGCGAGGACCCCTAGCATCTGTATAAAGAAGCCCCTCTCTGTGTCGTTCTCCCCCAGACATTCCGTGTCTCTCCGCTTGCCCCCCGCACCCACCCTGGAGTGGACGTTCCCCGAGGATGAGGACTTGTTTTCTGGCAGTGGTGTCCCAGCGGGGAGCGGGTGCTGGAGGATGTGTCCTGATAGACCCTGTTACGGCCACACCCCAGTCCCCGGGCTGAGGGAAGACCTTGCCCACCTCTCTGGGGTGGCTGGGGGTCTGGGGGCACCTGGGCTTTGCAGAAAGGTTTTTGCTGCAGAACCGTTCAGGGGATGCGGAAACACAGGGCTGGGAGGGCGGGGGTGCTTACTAGAGGGCACTTGTGCACGAAGTGTGGGTGCCCGGGAGCGTGCCTGGTGGGGGAGGGCTGGTGTGTAAGGCAGAGGCATGAGTGTTCCTGCAGCGTCCTGGCCAGTCCCAGAGGCTCTGAGAGACGCAGTGACCACGGAGGGCCCCACACCGGGTGGAATCAGAGCTCCTGGCCTACAGGAGAGGAGCCTGGTGAGGACTGGTGGGCCCGGGGCGCGTGGAGCCCCCTGCAGGCTGGAGCAGGTGCGGGCGGGTCCGCCGTGGCTGTGCTGTCTCTGCTTTCACGTGGGCCTGGGTTCCCGAAGTCCTCTCCTGTGACCCCACTCGCCCCCTGACCCCCACTGATGTCGGGGCCACACTGCTGCCCCTTGGGGGCCGTGGTGGGTGTCGGCACCTGTCCTCTGGCAGAAGCAGGTGGGGGTGGCAGATGGCATGTGCCATCGCCCCTCCCCTTGCCCTCACGCTGGGGCCGGTTGCCATGGGAGAGGCAGGCAGATGGCGGGCTGGGGCTGCTGACCACACCCTGGCCCTGCCGCCCAGGCTGCCCGCCAGAGCTTAGCCGCCCAGCTTTCTCTCCGAGGACAGGGGCTCATCCCCGGCTCTCCTTTCCCCTACCCCCGCCCTCCCCCAGGCAGTGTTGAGGGGACGATGCGGGGGTGAGGACCCGGGAACTGGGGTCCCAGTCCCAGCAGCGGGGCAAGGACCGGGGAATGAGGGTCCCGGTGCCAGCAGGGGGGGCAAGGACCTCGGGACGGGGATCCCAGTGTCAGCGGCGGGGGGGGGGGGGGGGGGGCGAGGACCTGGGGACGGGGGTCCCAGTGCCAGCGGGGGGCAGGCCTCTCTGTGCACATGGAAGTGCGGGAACTGGTTGTTGGTTCTCTGAGTCACACTGGGAGGGGGTACAGAAGAGAAGGGGGCACTCAGGCTACTGGGGTGCGCACCCAGGGCTGGAGTAGAGAGCCCCTGGGAAGCGCCCCAGCTGTGTGAGCAGAGCCCCTCTCTGAAGCCAGCACCTCCCTGCAGGTGTCTCTGCACCTGCTTAATTTTCAAATTAGAAAAGCAATTAAAAAATTAGGAGACTGTGCTGCCCTTGAAAGAGCCTGAGAGCTGGGGAGGGAGCTGCTGGAAGGTGGGGGCGCAGGATCGGCAGGGGTCCAGGCCGTGCACCCCCCAGCCCTGCCTCAGCCCCCACCCCTCTGCCCTGGTCCCACCCTTGCACCCAGGCCCCTGGGGGCTGACCCGGGGCCCTGTGAGGGGATTGGAGCCCGCCCCACAGCTGGTCACCACCATCATGACGCAGGGACGCCCGTGGTTTCTCCACTGGAGGCAAGACTTCATGGCTCCAGCCCCCGGGGTCTGCTCTGTCTGAGGTCCCCTGGGGTGCTCTTCTGTGGGATCACGCCCTGGTAGCCGGTTTGCACTTTGTGGCTCTGTCACTTCCTGGAGGTGTGACGGGGCAAGGCCCTGCCCCTGTCCGAGCCTCTGGGTGGGGATGGTTCTGTCCTGGCCCTGGGAGGGCGGTGTGTGTGGCAGTGGCCGTGTGACAGCGGTTCTTGGTGCAGCCGGGCCCACACGGGGTCCTGCCCCCTCACCCGCGGGGCTGGCTCCGGCTCACAGGCTGCCATGGAGCCTGCCGGTGTGCGTGGCCAGCCCAGGGCCGAGCATCCATCGCAGCCTTCCAGAGGCATCGTTTCTTCCTGTCCCTGCGGCTGGCAGCTCTCACCTCCGGCCTCAGGAAATCCTTTCCTGCTGTTGCGCCCAGAGCCGGCTGGCCCCCTTCAGTGCTGCTGGAAAAGCCCAGGCTTAGGAGAAGGCGGCTGTCCGAGCCACTCGGAGCTAGCCATTTCAGTCCACGCTTCACTTGGCATCAGCATTTTCTTACATGATTTTAGCCTTTGAAAATGGCCATCTTAATAGCTGCACAGGATTCCACTGAGAGGTTCTGGTGGCCCAACCAGTCCACTATAGCTGGACACTTAACGTTATGCCCCTCTTTGTTTGCTGTTATAAATGCTGCCACAGACATTGTTGGGGCTAAAGCAAGAACCGTTCTTTGTGCTGTGGGTCTGACGTGGAGAATAAGACCCTCTAAAGCCCAGAGAGCAGGTGCCAGGTCTCCTCACTCAGGGCCTAGGATCACCAGCAGCGCCTGCCCCAGCGGGCCCATGATGGACGCACGGGAACCAGCGGCCTGGGGTGCAGGCCGCCATCGGCCCTGCACAGAGAGCTGCTCCCCCGGGGCCTGGGGGGACACCCCAGCTGTGAGCTCGCCTGCAGCCTGGCAGAGGGGCAGGCCACTGGGGTGACTGTGGTGCTCTGGGAGGAGCCCGCGCTCTGCCAGCTTCTTCCAGCCCGTCCATCCAGCAGGGTCCTCTCCTTCCCGGCCACGCGGTGCGCTCACCCTGCGGGGCTGGCCTTCGTGTGGGAGGGGCGCTCCTGGGCCTGTTCTGAGGTCACTTGTGTCTGAGGATGGTGCTTGGGTTTCACATACTTGTCCTTTGGGGCCTCTGAGTGCGGCAGGGTCCTTGGCTTCCCTGGGCACCCGTGTTCTGCGACCTCTTTTCTGCCCTGCAGGTCCTAAAGGTGCTGCAGGGGGTTCAGCGTGGGCTGCTCTATAGCAGCCCCGCTGGCCCTCCCTTCCAGGACTGCACTCTGGAGGGGGGCAGGGGGGGCAGGGGAAACTGGGTCTCAGCCTCTTCATCTGGAAAATGGGGCGAATTGGGAAGCCTGTTGTGCAAGATCACTGTGGGCACGAGATGAGCACGTGATCATGGAGGCCTTAGCCCAGTGCTGGCCTGAGCGCTGTCCTGGGGGCTGCGTCCCTTGGCCGTTGGCCTGGGAGGGTCTGCTCCCCCACAGACCCCCGGAGCTGCCCAATGGGCGCCCCTCCCCCACTTCCCCAAGGCAGGCCTGGGAGGGGGCACTCCGCTACCCCTTCAACCCCTCCCCTTCCAGCACACTGGGGCACAGATCCCGGGCCTGGATTCCAAAGCGGAAATGCCATTCTAGGAGGCACAGTCTTGGGGGGAGTGGGGAGTTTAAGTGGAAAAGGAGCAAATTTTTGAAATGCCTGGGCCAGAGCTGGGTTCTCCTCCTCCGCCTGCCCGCCCACTTGAGCAGCCCCGCCCCCGTTTGGCTTTAATCCGGCCCGCGGAGGGAGGGTCTCTGGTCTTCTCCCTCCAGGCTGCTTCCTCGCTCTCCCAAGGCCGGCCTGACAGGGCTGTCCCTGCCCACCTCTGTGGAGACCTACTGACTAGCTGTGGAGCCTGGTCCCCACCCTACTCCCTACCCGAGTGGAGACCCCGGGGAAAATCTAAGGACCCCCTCCACTCAGCATGGAGAGATATTCACTCACGACCGGCTGTTCCGATGTTTCCTTGGAAGCGGAGATGCCAGTCAGGCTGAGGGCAGGGCAGGCCCACGGCTTCCTTTCTAACTTTGGGGCGCAGCCTTGGGAACAAGCAGGAGGGGACACCCTTAACATTCCCCTGAGAGCTGGCTCTTCTGTGGGGAATGGGGCTGTTTTGAAGAGTACAGGGGGGCCAGTCCTAAGGCAGGCATAGGGTGGCAGCTTGTCCTGTTCCTTCTTGAGGACTCTAGGTCCCCCTGTGTGCAAACCTTGCTGCTCTTCACCCACACACTATGCTGAGAGTTTCGTCCAGTGGTTCCCCAAGCAGTTTTGGGGGAAATGCAGATGTCCGGATTCCTCCCACTCCCAGTTTTTCTGGAGGAGGGGACCTAGGAATCTGTTTCCGAACAAGCTTTCCAAAGGATCTATGACCAGCCAGACGTGGGGCATCCTAGCCCAGCTCCTTCCTTTTATAGATTAGGGAGAGCCTGCCCATGGTAGCACACCTGGAGAGGGGCTGTGTCAGCCTGGGTGTCAGTGGAGGGACACCTTTGGGTCTTCCTCGGGCTTGTACGTATTTTATAGGCCACGCCCGAGGGTTCTCTACAGGGTATGCCCCGCTGCTTCGCTGGCATTCCGAGCTGCCTGACGGTGTCTGCACACTCAGCAGGTGGCTCGAGAAGGCAGCCTGTGGGAGAACCCCAAATGTGAGGCGCGGGAGCGTCCAGGTCTGGAGCTGGCTCCTTCCTAGATCTCCCTGCGTGCAGCCCTGGACCACCTTCAGGGACGGTCACAGCTTGTCTGCTGGGAAGGGGAAGTTCAGAACCATGGTGCCCTGCAGTCAGCTTTCCAGTGCTTCTCCCTCCCGGTCATTCCCATCAGCATCCCTCCCAGCTCCTGCTGCTGAAACAGGGGAGTTGTTAGGCCAGAGGAGTCAGCCCTGCACAGGGCTGACTGAGGGGTCTGAGTGGGGGCAGAGGTCCTGGGGCAGCACTAGGGAAGCTGGATTCAGTTCGGAGAAGGGGTAAATGGGCAAGCTTCTTGTCCCCGGTGCGCTGGGGCCTCCTGCACACTGTGGCTTCTAGAACACGATGCGCTCCGGGCCTCCACTACCCGCATTACCCACGGAGACAGCTGCCGTCCCCGGATTCCCTGCCTTCCCCGGCGTCCTTGCCGTGTCTTCACATTCTGGGGCTCTTGACACCACAGGCCTGACCAGAGTCGGTGAGGTGGTGGTCGGAATCTTAGTTTTCTGCCAGCTGGGACATACTCCTCCGGGTGCAGATCTGAGTCGGACTTGTTGGATGGACGCGAGTGAAATGACCCTCGCTGGCAGGCGGGGAAGGCTGGCGCCTCCGGGGCTGCCACGGCCGCAGGGCGGGAGGGCAATCCCGGCAGTCTTCCCGGAAGAGGAAGGCCCCGGCCTTTGAGGAGGTGCGCGCTCGCCCTCGGTGGAGGGCAGGCACAGGCCTTCGGGGCGCCGGGCGGGCGGGTTCCCGGAGCGCCGGGCGGGCGGGTTCCCGGAGCGCCGCGCAGCCCCGGCGCCGGGGGCGGGGCCGGGGGCGGGGCCGGGGCGGGGCGGGCCCTGCTCGGCGCCCCGCCCCCGGCCCGGCGGGGCATCTGCATGGGGGCCCGAGTGGCCAATGGGTGCGCGCGGCCGGGCGCGACGGAGCGGGGCGCGGCGGCGGGCGGGGCGAGGAGGGCCGGCCCTGGGCGGCGGCAGTGGCCGGGGAGGCGCTGAGGCGGCCGGACCGGGGCCCGGGAGCCGCGCGGCTTCGGGGCGCTCGGGACCCCGCGAGCGCGCGGCGCGAGCGGTTCGCTGTGCGCCCCCGGGGGGAGCCCAGGCCCACCGGACACCATGAACTACCTGGTGAGCTCGGCCGGGGCGCGGTCCGCGCAGCCGGGGCCGTCGGCCGAGGCCCCCCGGCCCTGCCCGCGCCCGGGCGGACCCGGCGGGCCCGGGCGGGGAGGGGTTAAGTGAGCGGCATTTCCTGCCGGACCCGTGGGTCCTGGGAACGGCCGCCGCGGGGGCGTGGGGCCGGGGTCCTGGGAACCCCCTCTGCCCGGCCCGGGCTCGCGAAGGCCAGGGCTGTGGGGGACCGCAGCCCCCACGCGCCCGCGGGCTGCTGGAAGGACCGGGTTCGGGCGCCGCGGGCCGCAGGGAAGTTCCTGGATCCGGGAAAGTAGCTGGCCGGAGGCCCGCTCCCGCCTGCCGGCCGCGCCTGCCGGGTGACCTTGGGCCTGAGAGCCGGGTCTCCGAGCCCCCCCCCCCCTCCATCGCCTGGAGCAGCGACCCCTTGGGCCGTGAATTTCCAGGAGGCGGGGTGGTGCTCCGTGTGTTTTGGGGGGACGGTTGCCCCTGCCCCAGGCTAGGGATCGAGGGCGCCGGGACCAAGTGCGTGGTCTGCGGAGAAGTTAATAATTAACCTCGGTCGCCAGCGTTGGACTCCGGGATCCGGGGCGGGCTCCAGTTATGGCCTTCGTTCGCTGCAAAAGCGTTGTGGGAGCTGGACGGTGGACAGGGCAGTCCAACCCCACGCGGCGGTCCCATCCCGGTCCCTCGTCTGCGCTGGTGGAGCCTGCGAGCCGGGAGGGGCGCGGCCGCCGCTCGGGTGGCCGAAGCCCGGGCTTAGGTGCCCGGGTTGCTGCTGCGCTCGGCAGAGCCCCGGGTGGTGGTGACGGTTTCGGAGAAACTGAGGTTTGCCAAGGCCTGGGGGAGGTAGGGGAGCGTGAGAGGTTAGAGTCCGGGGAGATGTTGGGGTCTCCCATCTCTAGCTGGTCTTGAGAACAGGGAGCTTGTTTTCTCCCCAGCCTTAAGACTCTCAGCTGGGAGGTCCTGTCCGGGTTTGCTGTGCCGGTTTCAGCCAGGCCCGGAGGTGTTCCTCATCTCCCCCCACCCATGACCGTTTCCTTTCCAGGGTGGGGAGCTGATGCTGGCGTGGAGGGACGTCAGGGCTAACAGGCCTGGAAAAGCAGGAGAGGGGCCTGAGTGCAGGTGGAGCCCGATGGGAAGAGAGTCTGGGAGGAGCTGTTGGCAAGCCCTTCTGGCACTGGCACCCGCCACCCACTTGACCTCAGCGAGGGGAGAGTCCAGTGGTTGCAGGGTGGAGGCAGGCTAGGGCAGTCTCCAACTCTGCCAGGACGGTCAGCCTCAGCTCCAGAGAGCTGTACACTTGCGCTGCGGGCTTGCCCCGTCTGCCCAGGCTTGGGCAGGAACTGAAGTGAGGGCAGTGCCCTGGGCGTCCTGCCCGAGTGAGAGAGGCCACTGCTCCCTCCAGGTGCAGGTGCGGGCACTGAGGCCAGAGAGGGACGTTACTGTCCTCAGAGCTGACCCAGGGCGTAGTCTCCTGGTGTGGCCCAGCTCGTCCATGTGCTCCCCTCACTCTGGGACTGGGGGGACTGCCAGCTCTGTGGGGGTCTCTCACTGGCTCCCACACTGTGCCTTAGTGGCCCCCACCTGGCCTCCGTCATTCTTTTAGGGGTCCCAGCACCCGTTTTCTCTCAGCCTGGAGAGCTCTCCTCCGTCCCCCAGGAGCCCACAGCTGGCTGGGGCAGCTAGAACCAGCCAGCAGGTGGAAGGGGGTGGGGACAGTGCTTGGCGGGCACTGGGTCATTCTCCGGGAAGACACTGTCCAAGTTCCTCCTCTCTGGGCCCTGAAGGCCCCAAGTACGGAGCTCCAGGGTGGTCTCCCTCCAGGGGGCAGGCGGGAGAGCCCCTGACTTGACCTGCTCCCATCTCTGCCTGGGGAGAGGGACGAAGTACTGGCTGGCCTGGAACAGGCTCAGGGTGGAGGGGCTGGGCCCCATCTCAGACCCCTTTTCCAGCATGCACCCTAGATGTCAGGGCTCGGGACCTTTTTTGAGCTGGAGAACTGCTCTTTGTGCCAGTGTGTCTCCCTCCTCCTGCTGAAGCAAGTGGTGCTGCTTTAAGGGCTACTGAGGGTTACCATTTAGGACTGGAGAGGGGGCTTTGAACGCCGAGGTGGGGAAACCAAGGCGTTGTAAGGAACAACGCCTCTGCCGCCCCACCTGAGCTGTGCCTCTGTCTCTGCCCCTCCAGTGGCAAACCTGGAGGGTGGCCATGGTGGCTTCCCAGGGCCTGATGCTGTCCGTGAACTCAAGGTCAGCCTGTGCTGGCCTCTGCCAAGAAGCCAAATCCTGAGACTGAGCAGGCCAGTCTGTCCCAGTGAGTCTGGGGTCTGGGTCAGTTCCCTGGGCGGGTGGCAGTGGTGCGGGGCTCAGGGCGCGAGGACCACTCCCAGCTGTCAGGAGGTAGGTGGGCTCTGGGACAGTGGGCTCTGCTCTCGTCCCTCCCCAGGGGTTCCTCAGTGCCCGGGGCCAGGCCCGCCTCTCCCCACCATCTGGTGTGCTGGAGGCTGCAGGCCATGTTTGCGGCTCGAGGACCCTCCCTGCCCAGCCGCCAGGGTCCGTGCCTGGGACACCCTGCCCACGGCCTGCTTCCCGCCCAGGACCTGAATGCGGAGGCTTTTGCTCTTGCCACTGTTAACCAAGGCCAGGTCAGGGCACCTGCTGGTCTCAGGGAACTGCTGGCCATGACTCCCCACAGCTGGGTTTCCAGTCTGTGTTTGTGGACCTATTCTGGCTGCTGGGGTCAGGGCCTGGGGCTGAAGACCTGCACCCAGCCCCTGCTCTGCGTCTGGGGCTTGGGCGCTGCCCAGTAGGCGGGGAAAGGGGCATGCCTCCCTTGTTCCCCGAGGGTGGCTCTGGCGCAGGGTCTCACCCATGCTTCTCAGGCTGAGCACTGAAGACCTGAGCCCAGTCCCTGAACTCTCAGCTGTCCTGGGTGACACCAAGGCCAGCTGTTCCGGAGTTCCATCCGAGATGAGGGTGTGGGGACCCCTGGAAAGGTGAGGCGCTGCCCTCCTGAACCCCCCAGCCCGGAGCAGAGCGGGGGCTTGTCAGGGCCCTGGGCATGGGGCAGCCCTCCTGGGGGCGTCCCAGGGCCCGAGTGAGCTGTGGGTGTGGGCTGCGACGGGGGCACACACACGTTTTGGCTGTATCCGCTGGCCACAGGGTCTCCTTGGGACAAGCAAACAGAATACCCCAGAAATAAACTTGGCCCACATTTGAGACGGCCGTGTATGAAGAGAACCAGTGTTTGCCAAGTGAGTGCCGTGTGTGGGGCTCTGTGCTCGGGGCCTGGGTGTGTGTCAGGCAGGGATGGGGGGTGAGCAAGGCCTGTGAACTTTCCACCCCGGATTTCGTGGACCTGGCCAGTGCCCTGGGGCCTCCTGGCTGCGCTTTGCCACCCAGCTCGGGGCCCCTCTGCCACGTCCTGCCCCCGACGCTGGCAGATCAGGTAACGGCTGCGCACCTCAGTTTCCCCGTCTGTAGGATGGGTGTAGCCCGGGTGTCTCGGGGTGGAGGAGATACTGACTGTGCAGAAGAGCTGTGTCATCAGGTCGTCGCTGCGAGCCTCTCAGCCGCCAGGTAGCGCCACCCCCGAGCCCGGGTTTGGGGACACCTAGAGCACACCCAAGACTCCCTGGGGCAGCAGGTGGGGGGCACACCCGTCCGCTGGGCACCGATCTCCTGGGCGCGTGCCCAGTGGCGACCGTGGCCCAGCTGCTCCGCGCCCTGGGCCCGTGGGTCTGGCACACACAACGAGGGCCATTCTCACCCCAGGCCGGCCTGTGGGACAGCCTCTCAGCTCCCCGTGCAACAACCAGGCCGTTGTCCCGGGTGCGCCGATCGCAAGCCGTTGGCCAGGGAGTATTGCTTCAGGCTGGGGGTGCCCCTCTGTCCCCTCCCTCTAGGGTGAGGCCGTGTCAGGGGGCCGACCTGGCTTCCTCGGGTGGCTCCCAGGGAGGCCAGGGCACCGCCCCCTCCTGCGCCCGGCAGGTCAGCAGCCCCAGGTTCAGCCCTGCTTGTGCGGGGGTCCCCTGCTGAGAGGGCAGGACCCCCTCCCCCCTGCCATCCTGGATGCCCAGGTTGGGGGACATGAAGTGGGCAGTGATGAGGGATGTCGATTGGCACCTCAAGGAGGGCGCACCGGGTGGTGGGTGCCCAGGAGAGAACCTGGCAGTCTTCCGGGGGGTGGCGACACCCGAGTGGCATCCTGAAGGAGTAGGATTTAGCGAGGGGCTCCCCAGGTCAGGAGTGGGGCCAGAGGCGGCGGCTGCCATCCGCGTGGTGCCTGGACGCGGGTGGGCCCCTGTGCTGTGCCCTCCTGGGGGCCCGGCTGTGCCCCCCTGGGGCTCATGAAGCCTGGCAGTGATGGAGGCTGGCGGGCCAGGTGCTGTGCCCTCCTGGGAGCCTGGCTGTGCACCCTTGGGGCTCGTGAGGCCTGGCAGTGACAGAGGCTGGCCCGGGGCCTGGCTGTGCTCCCCTGGGGCTTGTGAGGCTGGTGGGCTGGGTGCTGTGCCCTCCTGGATGCCCGGCTGTGCACCCCTGGGGCTCGTGAGGCCCAGCGGTGATGGAGGCTGGCTGGCTGGGTGCGGTTTTCTTCCCCGGGGCTCAGCTGTGCGCCCCTGGGGCTTGTGAGGCCCGGCGGTGATGGAGGCTGGCGGGCCAGGTGCTGGGTGGACAGGCCCCTCTTCAGCCTGGAGCGAGGACCCAGGCCTGGGCACACGTCCAGTGCAGGAGTGCTCCGGAGTGGTGGGTCTTGCCTGTTCTCCCACAGTGTGCCATGCTGGACACGCTTGCGGGCCCTCCTGCGTCCTGTTGAGGCGGCCTGCCAGTCCAGGCCGCGACCCTGGTGCCCCGCCCGCCTGCCCCGCGTCACGGCCATGCCCCGTGTGCCCTCTGTGCACACGCCCTTCCCGCACGGTTTCCTGGCGCCTGGTTTTCGCCCTTCGTGAGTCGCCTGAGATGTCCCTCTTAGGGAGGCCCTCAGCCTGGCCTCTGTGAGGTGGCCCTGTCACGGTAGTTTTGTGTCCCACTCTTCGCCCTGTCCTGGCAAACCGTGGTATGTCTTCTTGGTTGAGCTAGGCTTGCACCGCCTTGCTGAGGCTGGCCCAGCACCTGGCCAGGCGAGCCTCTCATTAAACAGCAGCGTCCTGGGAAACCAGGCTCGCCCTCTGAACGCAAGGGGTCCGGGTGCTCAGAGAGGCCGTGGGGCCTGCTTGGGGTCCCCAGCAGTGGGCGGAGGACAGACCCAGGTGGGTCTTGGTGCTGCTGCTCAGACCGGAGAGGGGGGGCGTGAGGAGCAGCTGGAGCGGCTGGGAGGCCCCGGGGTGGTGCCCGGCCAGCTGGCGCGCGGCAGTGCCCGGACCGTGGCAAGTCCGCCCCTAGGGCTCGGGGTGGGGCGGGGGGGCACCAGCTGACGCAGGCTGAGGCGCTCCCAGTACCAGGCGCCTGCTGCCGTGTGCCCACCCAGGAGGCGCTGCGCAGCCCAGCTCGGTCGCCTGCGGGATAGGGCCCAACTGCTCCACGCGCTCACACCGCCTGTGACTGGGCCTCCCTGGGTGCAGCGGCCCAGTAGCTCCCTGGGTGCCCTCCTGGCCTGGGGGAGACTCTCACCCCGTCCCCTTTTCCTGCTGGCCCTGGCCCCGGGTGGAGCTCTCCAGCACCTGAGGCTAGCACTGCCTGAAGCCCCTCTGCTGGCCCTCCACCCCCGGCGGCCCTCCTCCAGGTGGGGGGCGTCTGTGAGGCATGCCCCTGTCTGCACCCGCCCCCTTTGGCTGGAGGGGTTTTCCTGTGACTCACTCTGCTGGCACTTCCTGTGGTCACGGGCAGGGGCTGAGGGGACCCATCCGAGTAGCTCCATGTTCTGGGGTCACTCGCTGAGGAAGGGTGGGCTGGGCGTCCCGCCCCCTGCCCTCTTCCCCCACCCCGACGGAATCAGAGTGTGCTCCGGCGGACTGCAGACCATATTTGGGAAACTTGCTCTTCCTGCAGGCGGCGGGGCTGGGATCTGGGGATCAGCGAGCTGTGGAGCTCCTCCCAGGCCTCTGCCCTCTGACCCACCTCAGCCTGGGCCATCCCATCCTGCGATGGAGCCCAGGAGCTTGTCAAGACATATGGGTTTTCAGCTCCCAAACCAAAAAATGCTTATTAAATACAAGTTGCAAGTTTCTGAAAAACAGAAGGAAAAAGCATCCTCTCATCATCTCAAACATTATCCTCTCCCCATTTCTCAAGTTCAAGTGACTTTTTATTGAGGAATCACGTACGCCTCTTGTGTTCATAATTGACCTGGTCTAACAAGCTGCGGACGGTGCCATGTGGGGCCTGAACCCCGGTGCTCCCCTCGGTGCAGGTGGGCCTCCGCTCCATGCCTGGGCTGACCTCCCTGGACCTTGTCCCCGTGGCTTCCAGCTTCCTGGCCTCCGGCTCTGCAGGGGTGCACTCTCTGCCGACACTCTGAGCCTGGAGTCTGAGCATGCGGTCCTGGGGCTGCCTGCCCAGCCGGCTGCCTTCACACCGTGTCCACCCCCCAGTCCCCAGGATGCCAGGGCTCGGAGGGGCTCTTTCTGGCCCCCGAGGCCAACGTGGAGGTGGGGGAGACCCCTTCTTTCTTCTCTGCCCGCTGATGAATCCAAGGGACAAGATGCAGGCCCCAGTGGACGCGGGTGGTCCCGCCCCGGATCCCACTGCTGAGGCAGGTCCAGAGTAGGCTCTGACTCTTCAGGCCCCAGGAGATGCAGAGGAGGGGCTGGCGCCCAGCCGGCCTGGCACAATGCTGGTCTCAGGCCTGGCCTTCCTCCTGGTGAGGCCTGGGCCTCTGCTGCGTCCCACCGAGCTCTCCGCCACCCCGGAGGTTGCAGCGGCCCCCGCCCTCTCAGCAGGAGCCAGCTTTGCTCCTGCCCGCTGCCTTCCCCTGCCCGCTGCCTCGCCCCTGCCTGCTGCCTCCCTCATGCCCGCTGCCTCGCCCCTGCCCACTGCCTCCCCCTGCCCGCTGCCACCCTCATGCCTGCAGCCTCTCCCCTGCCTGCTGCCTCCCTCATGCCCACTGCCTCGCCCCTGCCCACGGCCTCACCTCTGCCTGCTGCCTTGCCCCTGCCCACGGCCTCGCCCCTGCCCGCTGCCTTCCTCATGCCCACTGCCTCCCTCATGCCCACTGCCTTGCCCCTGCCTGCTGCCTCCCTCATGCCCGCTGCCTCGCCCCTGCCCACTGCCTCCCTCCTGCCTGCTGCCTCCCTCCTGCCCGCTGCCTCCCTCCTGCCCTCTGCCTTGCCCCTGCCCGCTGCCTCCCTCATGCCCACTGCCTCTACCCTGCCCGCTGCCTCGCCCCTGCCTGCTGTCTCCCCCCTGCCTGCTGCCTCGCCCCTGCCCGCTGCCTCCCTCCTGCCTGCCGCCTCGCCCCTGCCTGTTGCCTCGCCCCTGCCCCCTGCCTCCCTCATGCCTGCTGCCTCTACCCTGCCCGCTGCCTCTCTCCTGCCAGCTGCCTCGCGCCTGCCCGCTGCCTCCCTCATGCCTGCTGCCTCTACCCTGCCCGCTGCCTCGCCCCTGCCCGCTGTCTCCCCTCTGCCCGCTGCCTCCCCCTGCCCGCTGCCTCCCTCATGCCCGCTGCCTCGCCCCTGCCCACTGCCTCCCCCTTGCCTGCTGCCTCCCCCTGCCTCACCCCTGCCTGCTGCCTCCCCTTGCCTCACCCCTGCCCGTTGCCTCCCCCTGCCCGCTGCCTCGCCCCTGCCTGCTGCCTTCCTCCTGCCCGCTGCGGCTGGTCTGGCCATGGCCCTCCTGCCGGGCCCCTGGGGCACCTCTGGGCCCTCCCCCTGTGCACGCTGCGGGGCCGAGGACTGAAACCAGGCCCTCTTTCCGGTTCTCTGTCTCCAGGGAGGTTCTGGGCCTATCAGCATGCTGTCTGCCAGTACTGGGGTCCTGTGTGACCCCAAGGCCTGCACAGGCCGCTGGGCCTTGCGGCCTCTGCGTGGAGCATTTTCCCCGCTCCGGGGGCGCTGACTCACAGAGAACAGAGGAGCGCCCCAAGTCAGCGGTTCTGGGGCGGCTGTGAGACCTAAGGGGAATTGCTGGAGTAAAGAGCGGGGCTGGGGGGACGGTGCTACCCTTCTGTGGCCTTCCTCAGCCTTACCGGATGCCTTCCCGTTTTGCTGTATTTTCCCCATTCATTCCTGATGCCTGGCTCATTCCTGTCCCTCCTCCGGAGGCACCTGTGCAAATGTAATGTGTCTGGAATCTGTCCTCGGACAAGTGTCTGTGAAAAACGCGTAGAGTTGTTCTGTAGGTGCCTGTGACATCTGCATAAAGTGTTCTGGGCCGTAGAGCGCCTGTCTGCAGCCGTAACTCGGGAGGGCATGGCTGGCGTTCCTCACCAGGCCCCGGGCCCTGCCAGAGCTCAGAGCAGAATCAAGAACGTGTCCCGCTTCGCTGGCTGGAGCCCTGGGCGTCTTTTGGTTGTCTTGGCCAGTCTGCTCTCCCTTTCAGAGAACTCTTTGCATTTTGTGGGTTTTCTGTTGGTGTTCTTGCCTTCTCACTGCTGATGTGTCGGAGCCCCTCCAGACTCCAGGTTTGATCTGCTTGTCACTAGTGGCCTGCCACCCTGTCAGCTTTCTGTGATTCACCCATCCAGCTGAAACTGGTCACATCAGTGAGCTTGACTCCCTCTTTGCTCCTGTTGTTGTTACCTTAGATTTGGTGCTTTTGTGGTCCTTTTTCCTGGGGTTTTGTTTTATAATTTTTTCAGCTCAAAGTCCCAGAGATAGTCTCCACAGTGTTTCCTCTGTCACCTCTAAGCTCGTACCTTTCACAGGTGGGTCTTTGTAACGTGAGGCAAGTGTCCAAATGGACCTTTTTTCCCGCGGTGCGTGAGCATGTGGGTTGTGGTCCTGCCCTCGCCGTCGCTGCGGGGTTCCCAGTCGTGGTCCGGAGTCGTGACCTGTCCTCATGGCAGGAACACAGTGCCTCTTTGCCTTCCATTTTCAGAACCAACCTGCCTATTTGCCAACCTCTATTTCTCCGCTTAATTCTAGAAAGATTCTTTGTCTTTGATTGACTTCTTCCCTCCCCACCAAAATTCTGCTGGCATTTTTATTGCAGTTGTAACATTTTAAGTAAGCTTGGCCCAGTTGGTGCGTTTTCTTCCTCCGAGGTCTCCTGGAGTCTGTGCTTGCTTAACTCTTTGATAACTTGCAGCTTTTGTTACCTGCTGTCTTTCCCGTGTGGTTGGCCCTTCGTGCTTGTTGGGCTCTTTACACAGATGGCGTGTGCTCTGCAGACGATGACTGTTTTGCCCCTGTGTGTTGTCTGGTCTCTCCCTCCTGGCTGATTGCACCGGCGGGGCAGCAGGCAGAGTGTGCATCCTGTTCTCTCTGCAGGACGTGGTGGCCATTACTGTCATGATCACTGCCTTCCCCAGCCTTGGGTCTAGCCAGTAGCATGACTCCGGGAGTATTTGGTTGGTTTTTTTTTCAGTAGCTTGGGTGCCATCCTGGAGGGTGGGTGGAGGCTGCGGTCACGAGGGTTTTGAGGTACTCTGCAGGCGTGTTTGAAGAAGCGCCAGCATCAGCGGGGCTGTTCTGCCAGGGGCGGTGGGCACAGAAGCGCGGGGATCCCGCCAAACCCTGTGTAGTTCATGCCTCGGTGCCAGAGCCACGTGCCTCCCCAGTCCCGGAGGAGATGGGAGCCGGGCGGGCCGCGGGCGCCCAGTGCCGCCTCTGCCCTCACTCCCCATGTCCTCTCCCCAGAACGTGTTGGCCAAAGCCCTCTACGACAACGTGGCCGAGTCCCCGGACGAGCTCTCCTTCCGCAAGGGCGACATCATGACGGTGCTGGAGCGGGACACACAGGGCCTGGGCGGCTGGTGGCTCTGCTCGCTCCACGGCCGGCAAGGCATCGTGCCTGGGAACCGCCTCAAGATCTTGGTGGGCATGCACGACAAGAAGCCGGCTGTGCCGGGTCCGCCCCAGCCCAGCCTCCTGGCCCCCGCAGCCCCGTACACACCCATGGTGCCAGCCACCTTCCCGCCCCAGCCGGACAGCGTCTACCTGGTGCCCACCCCCAGCAAGACTCAGCAAGGCCTCTACCAGGCTCCCGGGCCCAGCCCCCAGTTCCAGTCCCCGCCGGCCAAGCAGACCTCCGCCTTCTCCAAGCAGATGCCTCATCACTCATTCCCCAGCCCAGCCCCCGACCTCTACCAGGTGCCCCCGGGGCCAGGCAGCCCCGCCCAGGACGTCTACCAGGTGCCGCCCTCCATGGACGCACGGCACTGGGAGGGGACGAAGCCACCAGCCAAGGTAAGGCCTCCTGGGAGATCAGGCGGCCCTTCTGGGGGGTCTCACCCAGGCCTGATTGCTGGACGCAGCAGGGCCCAGCCAGTGATCTTTGGGACCACGGGGGTTCCTGTAGTAGCTCCGTGTTTGGTCTGGGGCCACGGTGGGAGGTAAGTGCCGAGTGTTCACCTGTCTGCTGGTGTCAGGGTGAGCTGCCCAGGAGGAGACATGGAGCTGGTCTTGGGCCGTGAGGTGTCCTTCAGCTGACAAGCCCCAGTGGGAGGGTGTCCCCGGCAGAGGACACAGCTTGTCTAAGACTGGCATGGCAGTTGGAGCTGGCCCAGGAGGCCTGAGAGTAGGCCAGGACCCTGGGAGCCTGGTACCCTCCTGAGGACAGAGGGTTTGGGGTGGGAGTGACCTGCCCAACCGTGTCCGGGTAAAGCCATTCTGTGCAGAGGGGAGGGCGCAGGGAGCCCAGGAAAGGGGAGTGGAGGCGCTTGCTGGGGGTAATTGGAGCACGGAGCGCGAGGCCGGAGTGGCCAGGATCCCAGAGGGACGCACTGGCTGGCAATGACGCTTCTCTGCCCAGTAGCACAGTGGGGGTGAGCGGTGTGGGGCTGGTGGGCACCTCCGAGACTGTCGGAGTCCGCGGCTGCCCCATCTTGCTGCTCTGCCACCTCGCCCGGGGCCCATAGGCCAGGACGGGGGCTGGGGGAGGCCCGCCAGCGAGTGCTGGGGCGCCCAGGGGCCCCTCGTGGTGAGCTCGTCTTCCAGGCACCCGACCATCTCCCGGGCCATGGCAGCGAGCTGCAGAAGCCGCAGGGTGACCTGCCCGTGACTCCTGGACTGAGGGGCGGACACTGCCTGCTAGACCGCATGGTTGCCCTGAGAGGGCCTCTCACTGTTGCCCACGGGAGGCGGGAACCCAGCACCCTAGCGGCACCCCAACCTGCCCACGCACCCCTCACCCCCGGGCCGTCTGCCATGGAGGGAGTGGGGCTGGAGTGCATGTCTTGCCCAGAGCCGCCCGTCTGAGGACACTCTCCTCACGGCACTGGGCCTCTGTGCTCTGCGGTCCCGGGGCCGAGATGCCAGCTGGGCAGCAGTCCAGCGTGTATGTTGCCCTGGACCTGCCACGGGCAGAGCTTGGCAGCCGGGAGGCCTGGGCAGAGGCCCCTTGTCTCTGCCTGCTCCTTCCGCCGCCTGGCTGGACAGGCTGGGGGCTGGGCTGGGGCGGCCCAGACAGGGACTGCTGCACGGTGGCTTGGGGTGGGGGTGAGGGGGCGGTAACTGGCTGGTGAGCCTGGGGACATGCCAGAGTCACCCGCGCACACCCACACAGCTCCATTCCACACACTCCCCGGGCAGGCACCCTTCCTGCCTGCCCCCTCCTTTCCAAGCCTCTGCAGGCAGGCCTGTCCTGGCACAGCTTTGAAGTCAGACATGGTAGAAGCCCCCACCCCGGAGGCGCAGCGAGGCCCCACTGCGGGCTGTGGGCATTTAGCTGTGGGTCCTGTTTCCCTCCCATGCACGCAACTTGCTCGTAGACTGCTCTCTGGGTTCCCCCAGCTGGCGAGCTCCCCCTGCGTGCCCACTGAGGGGGTTGCCCAGAGCCGGTGTCCCCGGGGGCCCCTGGGCTGGGGGCCCAGGAACCTCACTGTCCCCTGAGAAGCCTCGCTGCTCCTGGCCTGGGCAGCCTCGATTGCATCTGCTTTTACTTCATAGTCGTGAAAGCTGTGCTTGCTTGTCACAGGCAGGTACGTGATGTATGAGAAGGCCTGGAGAGGAGCTTCCCCAATCGAGACGGGCTCACTGGGGGATTTCGCCGTATTTTGTCTAGTGAACTACTCATCTTTCCCAGATTGGTACAGACTTTCGCCTTTGAGGTTATAAATCTGGCATTAGATACCAGAAGCATTTTCTTGGGTCCCTAAGCGTGATTACAGCTGCCCCCAGTTTTGCCTGTCACCCCCTCTTTGGGGGACAGGCTCCAAGGGGCTTCTGATGGCGAGTGCCTCTGTAACAAACTGCAAGACTGTAAACATCCTGCAGTGCTCATCTGTGCCCACATTTCAGGCTGTGCTTTCAGAAGCCTGGGAAACTCAGGCCCCTGGTTCTAGGGCTGGAGGTTGGCTGGACTGAGGGGGACTCTCCCTGCAGAGTGTCGGTAGGGCCTTTGGGTCTAGGGAAACAGAAGGTGAGTGATGAGGTGGGCGCCCAGGAACAGCGACCTGCCTGCAGCCTGGAGCAGGGCAGCCTGCATGGCTCGGGGCAGGTCAGGGCCACCTCGGGAGTCAGCACCCTTTGGGGCTGGGGCATGGCTTAGGGAGCCGAGGCACTGGAGGAGGAGGCCAGTCTTGGGGGAGCACCTCTGGGTCAGAGCTGCAGACACAGCTCAGCCTCGCTCCTCAGGAGGGGGGACCCATGTCAGGTCTGGGCCTCCGTCCTTCGACACCCCAGAACAGAAAGCTGAGGCTCTTAGGTAGGGCTGGGGCCGGAGGTGCCAGACAGGCTGGCCTGGGTCGCATGGGGTGACGCCCATTGCCCAGAACAAGCCCATTGCCCAGAACAAGCCCATTGCAAGCTGCCCAGCAGTGGTTGGCTGGGACAGAAGACAGCAGGGCGCTTGCCGGGTCCTGGGGTCTTGGGAGCCTTCAGCCTCCCTTCTGTCTCCTGATGGCGCCCTGCGGCACCTGCCTGGTCCGTGGTGTGGATGTGTGTCTGGCCGTGGCTGTTGGGTGTGTTTTCTCGGCCTCTGCGTGTCTGTCTCCTGCGCCTTGAGATGTGTGCGTGAGGGAGCGTGTGGGCCGTGTGCTGGGCATTGTGTCTCCTACGCCCGGGGCGCCAGGTCTGCTGATGGGGCCTCAGGTGTGGAGCTGGCAGCCTGTGATTAGGGGCTCCTCTCTGGGGCGTGGGTCTCCCTGACGAGCCCCCCACCCCCACCCCACCGTGGCCGCCTGCTCTGCCCTCTAACAGAGACATCTGTCAGCCAGCATGGCTGCTCCTCGTCCCTGACTCAGCCGCAGGCCCAGTTGGGCCGCGCCCCCGGCCCTCCCATCAGCGCGGGCGGAGGCGGTGCTGTTGGGCGCGGAGAAGCCGGGGCGCACCCCTGGTCCCGCGGTCCCCTTGGGCCTCGCCTCAGGGCCCCGCCGACCCGCCATGTCCCGCCAGCCGCCCCCCCTCCCCGGCCTGCTGCTGGCCGGGTCCAGCGGCTGAAAATAGCCCTGGAGGAGACTCAAGTCTGGGGCTGGAGGAGAGGGACAGGCTAGGGAAGGGCCGCCCGCTCCGCCGCAGACGCGCCGGGGGCGGGGACACCGCGGGTGAGCCCCGCCCGGCCGCGCCTCCGACCAGCAAGGGCCGCGCTGCTCCGGGGACGCCCAGCGCGCAGGCTGCGGAGTGGGCGCGGGGTTCTGGGGGCGCAGAGCTCTGGGGATGCAAGCCCGGGGCGCAGGGTTTTGGGGGCGCAGGGCTCTTGGGCATGAGCGCCGGGGCAGGCCTGCCTCCGCCCCGCGGTTCCCAGGGACGTGTGTGGGGAGCGCCTGAGTCACCGCGTCCCAGACCTCCGTTTGATTAGGGGTCAGAAGGGCGTTTTGTCAAGAGGGGTGAGCCGGGAGCTGTGTGGAGGAAGTGTGCCCCTGCCTGGTCAGCAGATCCGGGGCCCACCAGTCCCGCAGGGCCTGTGCCCCACGGGGAGGCTGCCTGCCAGCTGGCCCAGGGAAGAGCACCGGGAGGGGAGACCTCCCGGCCGAGGCCCTGTCCTGTGGAGGGTGGTCTCTGCAGCCCCGGGGGTGTGGTGCTGTGGGAGCAGGGCTCCTGGTTCCGGTCTCCATCGTTCCTCACACCCACACACAACTTGCCAGAACAGCCTCTGTCCTGCTGTTGGCAGTAGAACTGGCTCTGGGCGCTGGGAGTTCTCAGTGGCCCCTTCCCAGGAATCCCCCAGGGGTGTGGGGGACAAGGAGGGCAGGGAGGCCCCAGGCCCTGACCCCCAGGATCCCCTGCAGGCCCCCTCCTCCTCCCGCCTGGCACCACCACCCCCATCGTCTGGAGCCGGAAAGTGGCTGCCGGGCCCTTCGGTGGGGACAGCCCTGCAGGCAGGCCGCCCTGTGGACAGCGCTGCTGTGAGGCGCCATCGGCAGGGGCACCCCGGGCAGGGGCGGCCCCCTCCTCAGCCCACGTGTAGGCGCCTCTGGAGCCTTGCGAGTCACTGGGCTGTGGACTCCTCTCCTGTGTCCTGCCACACCAGATGGCTGTCAGCCAACAGTGGGGTCCTTGTAGTCCTCGCGCGCTGCTTCATTGACGGGAAGGCGAGGACTACGAGGGACGTGCACACCCTCTGCTCTGGGGGCCCCTCGCGTGTGTTCTGCTCACGTCAGGTGGTGGCATCTCCCTGAGGGGGTCGTGGAGGCTGGTCTCCAGGGCTGGAGGTGACGGGTGGCTGTCTGCCCGCAGGTGGTAGTGCCCACCCGTGTGGGGCAGGGCTACGTGTTTGAGGCCCCCCCTCCCGAGCAGGACGAGTACGACATCCCGCGCCACCTGCTGGCCCCCGGGCCCCAGGACATCTACGACGTGCCCCCTGTGCGTGGGCTGCTGCCTGGCCAGTGCAGCCAGGAGGTGGGTGTCTGGGCTGGTGGCGGGGTCCTGTCCTCCCCCTGCCCGGGGTGCTGTGCTGTCCAGGCCTGGCCGGGGAGGCCCTGGGGTGCAGCTTGGGGTCTGCCTCCCTGCCCTCAGGTGGCTCTGGCCCCTGCATTACTGAACCTCTCCTGTTCTCAGGTATACGACACACCCCCCATGGCCGTCAAGGGTCCCAACGGCCGGGACCCCTCGCTGGATGTGTACGACGTGCCCCCCAGTGTGGAGAAGGGCCTGCTGTCGGCCAGCCACCACTCGGTGAGCGCGGAGGGGATGCTGCAGCTGCACAGGGTGCTGGGTGTGACTGTGTGCGCCCTGCGGCGGGGGCGTGCAGAGCAGGGGCTCCAGAGACCTGCTTCCAGGACCTCTGTGACGGGGGTGGAAACCAGGCGCCCCTCCGAGCCTCGGCTTCCTCATCAGGGAAGGGGTCCTTCCTCTGCAGGACGTTCTCCAGGAGGTTCTTGAGAGGGTCACATGGGATGGCAGGGGAACCACAGCATGCACCGTCCAAACCAGGACTCTTCTCAGAGTGCGAGGAGGAGGATGAATAATTAGAAGGGGCCTCGGGTGTGAACCAGGACTGTCCTGGGCAAACCAGGGCATCAGCACCCTGAGTACAGCACGCAGGTGGCTCAGCCACCTATTAATATCTGCCATAAAGAACCCGCCTGCCAATACTGGAGACGTAAGAGGTGCAGGTTGGATACCTGGGTCAGGAAGATCCCCTGGAGGAGGGCATGGCAACCCACTCGAGTATTCTTGCCTGGAGAATCCCAGGGACAGAGGAGCCTGGAGGGCTACAGTCCATGGGGTCACAAAGAGTCGGATACGACCGAGAGACAAAGAGTAGAGACAGAAAAGAAAATACCCCGGTGGTGGTGGTACTGATGGTGGGGGTGGTAGTGGTGTGATAGCTGACCTCTCCCTGAGTGTTTGCAGTTATACAGAGAATTAAATCGTGTAGTCCTCACAGTAAACCCGTGAGGGCATTCTCTCCTAGGCCAGCGTACAGGCACAGAGAGGTGCACCCAGCGCCTGAGGTCACACAGCTAGTAAGCGGTGGGGCCGGGAGGTTGAGCTCTGGTCTGGCCCCAGAGTCGGGCTCTGAAGCGTAACCTGCAGGAAGAAGAATCGCGGCGCTCGAGCGCCGGGCTGTGTGCGCAGCAGATGCCTGGGTCCACCCGTAGGTCCGGGGTGGGGGGTGGGGCAGGGAGGGGCAGGTGGACGGGCAGCCGTGACCGCTTCTCGGCCCGCAGGTGTACGATGTCCCTCCCTCGGTGAGTAAGGACGTGCCCGACGGCCCCCTGCTGCGTGAGGAGACCTACGACGTGCCCCCCGCCTTCGCCAAGGCCAAGCCCTTCGACCCAACCCGCCACCCGCTGGTCCTAGCCGCGCCCCCTCCGGACTCCCCGCCGGCTGAGGAGGTGTACGACGTGCCGCCCCCGGCCCCCGACCTCTACGACGTGCCCCCAGGCTTGCGGCGGCCCGGCCCCAGCGCCCTCTACGACGTGCCCCGGGAGCGGCTCCTGCCCCCTGAGGCGGCCAGCAGCGGCGCGGCAGACGCAGGCGTGTACTCGGTGCCTCCTGCGGCCGAGCGGGAGGCCCCGGCCGATGCCAAGCGCCTGTCGGCCTCGAGCACCGGCAGCACCCGCAGCAGCCAGTCGGCCTCCTCCCTGGAGGCGGCGGTGCCGGGCCGTGAGCCCCTGGAGCTGGAGGTGGCCGTGGAGGCCCTGACCCGCCTGCAGCAGGGCGTGAGTGCCACCGTGGCCCACCTCTTGGACCTGGCAGGCAGCGCAGGCGGGTGCGGGGGCTGGCGCGGGCCCCCCGAGCCTCAGGAGCCTCCAGCTGTGGACCTGCGGGCCGCCGTGGCCGCCGTCCACGCAGCCGTCCACGAGCTGCTGGAGTTCGCCCGCAGCGCGGTGGGCAACGCCACGCACACCTCCGACCGCACGCTGCACGCCAAGCTGAGCCGGCAGCTGCAGAAGATGGAGGATGTGTACCAGACGCTGGTGGCCCACGGCCAGGCCCTCGACAGCGGCCGGGGAGGCCTGGGGGCCACCCCCGAAGACCTGGACCGCCTGGTGGCCTGCTCGCGGGCGGTGCCCGAGGACGCCAAGCAGCTGGCCTCCTTCCTGCATGGCAACGCCTCGCTGCTCTTCAGACGGACCAAGGCCTCTGTCCCAGGGCCGGAGGGGGGGGGGCCCCCTGCACCCCACCCCCGCCGACAAGGCCAGCAGCATCCAGTCCAGGCCCCTGCCCTCGCCCCCCAAGTTTGCCTCCCAGGACTCTCCTGACGGGCAGTACGAGAGCGGCGAGGGGGGCTGGATGGAGGACTATGACTACGTGCACCTGCAGGTGGGTGCGCCCGGCCTGGGGAGGGCCCTGACCCCCGGCAGGCTTTCACGGCCAGGGGCAGGCGTGGGGCCCGGCAGGGTCTTGGTGAGCCCCTGGGCCCTCCTCACTTTCCAGGCCAGCCGGGCCCCTGGAGTCCCACCCTCCCTGTCTCAGGCCCTTGGACCATGTCGCCGGCCCCATCAGGGGTCCTGCAGCGCCCCCCAGGGATGGCTGCCGGTCACCTGCAAGGGCAGGGCTTGTCTGGCGCCTGCGCCTTGTCCTTTTTGGGGAGGTGAATCCTGAAGTGCAAGCAAAAGCAAAGATCCTAGCAGGAGAGGGGGAACAGCGAAGTGACGGACGGTGGGCCCGGCTGGGCCTTTGAATGGAGGCCCGGGTGCCGGCCGAGTGGGTGTCCCAGGGACAGCGGTCAGGGGTGGACGGGCAGACCCTGTACCCCAGGGGGCGGCCTGGACGTGATTCCCGCCATGGGGGCAGGGCGGGGCGGCGGGGCCTGACCGCGTGGTTGGGCGCCCGCCGCGTCCTCACCCCAAGCCGGCGCGTGGCCGTGGGGCGGGTGCCGGTCTGAAGGCTGGAGCTGAAGGAGGCCCAAGGCCCTGCTGCCGAGCCCCGAGCCCCGCCCTCACTCCGCTCGTGGCCGCGGCGCCCCCGGTGGCCGCTGGCCTCACTGCACCCCCTGGCCTGGGCGCTGTGGCTCAGCTCCATCCTGTGTCTCCCCTGCAGGGGAAGGAAGAGTTTGAGAAGACCCAGAAGGAGCTGCTGGAAAAGGGCAACATCATGCGGCAGGGAAAGGGCCAGCTGGAGCTGCAGCAGGTGAGGGCGCCCAGGCTCGCAGCCTCTCCTGGCACTGTCGTCTTGAGAGTCTGTTTTGCTAGCTGACCCTCCGGGGCTCCCCAGACCCTCCCCGCTCTGCTCTCCCGCGAAGCTGTCCCCATGAGTCAGCAGGATCTGTGTAGGTTATTGTCAGCCATCGTGGCAGGTAGCTTAGCACACGCGGAGAAGTGTGAAAGCGAAAAAGAAGCCGCTGACCCTCAGGGGCAGTCGCCATGCTCTGGGGCTGGTTTCCATTCCTGCTCCGGCCTTGGAAGGGTCCTCCGTCCATGGCTTGAGACGTGAATGAAGACAGTTACATCTGCTTTCATCTCAGGACGTTTCCGTGGCATTAAATATTGATCATAAATTGTTTTTAAAGTTAACCTGCATCAGTTATAGTTGAATGTTTACTTTGTACCCAGTGTTTCTTATTGTGAAAAACACTGCTGTGTTTATCTGAGGACGTAGAATTTTCCTCATATTTTGGCTTGTTTCCATAGAATAGGAAAGGGATTTGTTTTTAGGGAGTTTTATTCTGATTATGGAGATTTTAAGAATTAAAATACAGTCTGGTAAAAAATCAACACAGAAAATATCACCCAGAAAGTTTCCCTCATTTCCCATTCCTTGAGCATGGGGAAGGGTGGTCTAGGAGAGAGCCCACCAGGTTCACCCTGAGACCGGGGACTTGGGGTGTGGTTTTCAAAGCCACGTTTCCCCAGCTGCAAAGTAGGGGACATAGTTATACCCATCTTGGGGTCAGTGTGAGAATTAAATTAGTAAACAATATATAATGCTTGGGAGGTGCTGGGCACACAGAACATGTGCAGCCAGGGTACAGATGCTAATGACTGGCTCTGAAGGGGATCGCCACTGACTTAGGAATGGACATACGCTTTGTCTTCTCTGCCTTCTGCTCCACTCTGGCAGCATTTACTTAACCAGAGAGAACCAAGTGAGTTTCACCAAGTAGCCAGCTAAGAGGGAAAGTCAGGGTTTCAAGTGCTAGGAAGGGTCAGTGTCATGCTGGTTTGCTAATTAAATAAAGCCTGAAACCTGAGTCTATGCAGGGCTGGTCACAGCCACCCAGTCAGAACCAGCTTGGGGTAAGGACTTGTCAGTCCACACTGCTAACATCCAGGCCAGAGCTGCTGCTGGTGGGGATTTTTATCACATGGCTTATGTGTACTCACTAACAGGAAGTGAACAGCCCATTATTGTTGGGTGTTAAAGGTAGGTTATAATATGTGTATATATTTAATATATATTTTAGGCTATATATATATTTAATATATGTATATATCAGTTCAGTTGCTCAGTCGTGTCCGACTCTTTGCGAACCCATGAATCGCAGCACGCCAGGCCTCCCTGCCTGTCACCGACTCCCGGAGTTCACTCAGACCATCGAGTCAGTGATGCCATCCAGCCATCTCATCCTCTGTCGTCCCCTTCTCCTGCCTCCCTCCTCCTACCCCCAATCCCTCCCAGCATCAGAGTCTTTTCCAATGAGTCAACTCTTAGTACACTGTATGTTTCCAGTTTTTATACTTTCCTGGGGTTGTGGGCAGGGAGGGAGGGCCGTTTGTAGGATCTTAGTTTCCCGACCACAGACCAAACCTGCACCCACTGCGATGGAGGCACAGTCTTAGCCATGGGGCCACCAGGGAAACCCTCCAGTTTTCTAGTTCAAGAGGGAAAGGGACTATTTGTGTTTAAAGGAAAACGCCTTTGTAGAATAGTCACTAGTTATGGGTGGGGATTTTTTCTGAAATAGGCAAGTACTATGACCTTTTGGTTTTTCCTTAACATTTTTATTGTAAGAGATTTAATACATGTATAAAATTGAAGAAAATAACCCCCTAGGTAAACTCATTGGAGAAAAGGAGCCCCAGGCTTCCCTAGCCCATCATTCTCAGGGCAGCGACTTGTCTACCACATTGTTGTGAAAGCCTTACATCATTTCATCTGCAAATACTTCAGTGTATAGTTCTAAAAGGATAATTCACCAGAGATTTAACAGATTTCAGGGTGCCTGTTACTCTAGGTGATAACTCTTCTTTTCTGCTTCGTGTATTTGAATCTTTTCACACTGCATACGTTAAGGAGAATTTTTTTTTTTAACTTTTCATTTTGAAATACTTGGAGATTGATGGGAAGTTGGAAACAAAGTGTCGAGTGCGTTCCCTTCTCCCAGTCCCCCAGGGATGGCGTCTGAGGTGGCTGGACAGCAGCATCCAAACCAGGAGGCCGCGGCCCCTCACCCCGCCGCCGCTCACCGGCCCCCTCTCTAGCACTTTTGTCTTTTCAAAGACGTGACACACACGGCCTGCCACCTCTGGAGATGAGTGGGGAGGCCGTCTGGAGAATGTCTGAGGGCAGGCTGGGCGGGTGGGGCCGGGGAGGCCAGTGCAGGCCTCTGACCGGGGGCCCTCGCTCTCCCGCTGGGCTTTGTCCTTTTGCTCCACGGCCTGCTTTTCACCCTGCTGTCCCTCTCTCCCAGCTGAAGCAGTTCGAGCGGCTGGAGCAAGAGGTGTCGCGGCCCATAGAGCACGACCTGGCCAGCTGGACGCCGGCTCAGGCTGCGGTGCCGGGACGGCCAGGCGGCCTGGGGCCTTCGGACCGGCAGCTGCTGCTCTTCTACCTGGAGCAGTGCGAGGCCAACCTGACCACGCTGACCAACGCCGTGGACGCCTTCTTCACCGCCGTGGCCACCAACCAGCCGCCCAAGATATTCGTGGCGCACAGCAAGTTCGTCATCCTCAGCGCGCACAAGCTGGTGTTCATCGGGGACACGTTGTCACGGCAGGCCCAGGCGGCTGACGTGCGCAGCCAGGTGACGCACTACAGCAACCTGCTGTGCGAGCTGCTGCGTGGCATCGTGGCGACCACCAAGGCTGCCGCCCTGCAGTACCCATCGCCCGCTGCCGCCCAGGACATGGTGGACCGGGTCAAGGAGCTGGGCCACAGCACCCAGCAGTTCCGCCGCGTCCTGGGCCAGTTGGCCGCCGCCTGAGTGCCGCCCACGGAGGGGCAAGGGCAGGAGGGCAGGGCGGCACGGCCCAGAGAGCTGCCGCGCCGCGCGGGGCCAGGCGCCCAGACTGCGCAGGGCAGCGTGTGTATTTATGATGGGCCAGGAGGTGGGGCAGGCCTCCCGGCGGAGCCCCAGCAGAGCCGAGGCTATGAGGGCTGTCTCTCCCGAACGCACTGCAGGCCCAGGGGGGCCAGGCTGGGGTCCACAGGCCTCACCACCCACACAGCCTCAGGGGACCCCCTTGGGCTGACCAGTGAGGGGGCCACGTCCCCCGACAGGGCAAGCGTGGCTGGGGGTATGTTCTCTGCACCAGGAGAAAACCCTAAGAAACTATTTTTCATTATTGATTTTCCATTCATTTGACTAATAGTCTACATTTAAATAAAATTTAAAATAAAAAGCATCCTCCTGAGGTATGAGAGTCAAGGCGGCCACGTGGGAAGGCAGGTGTGCCACAGGTGGGCTGCCAGGTTGAGGGGTTTCCAGGGGTTTCACGCTGAAGCTGTGTAAAGGGTGAAGAGAAAGTAGGTCTCTTCAGAAAACGAAGGCTTGGGGGAGCAGGGCTGGGCCTGGAGAGGAGGCAGGGAGCCCGGGCTGCTGGAAGGAGGCTGAAGAGCAGCGTCTGGCGGAGCCCTGCGGCCAGAAAGGCTCAGCGTGTGTGTGGCCAAGGGCACAGCCAACACTGAGGTCTGATGAAGATCCACCCTGGTTCCCGGCAGTGGCCGAGGGGAAGGCAGGTGCAGGGGCAGGAGCTGCTCCAGGAGCCAGGGAGCCGAGCTGGGGCCCCCACATCTAACGGCAGAGAACCCCCCACTGCAGGCACCCCTGGGGGACACAGGACTCCATGCAGAGAAGCCCTCTTTCACAGCCCTTGTCCAGAACTTAACCCTTAGGAGCTCTTAATTTCAGCTTGTGGAACTTCTCCAGAAGTGTTCCATCTGAATTACACTGAGACTTGGCTTCCAAGTTGGGAGGTAGGGGACCAGTGCCTGCTAAGTTGCTTCAGTCATGTCTGACTCTTTGTGGACTGTACTCCCCGTGGACTGTGGCCCACCAGGCTCCTCTGTCCATGGGATTCTCCAGGCAAGAACACTGGAGTGGGTTGCCGTGCCCTCCTCCCACGAGGGGACCAGCTGTCACCGTGATGCATATAAATCTGGGCCTCACTCCCCATCTCCGTGAAGAAGGGCATAGGGCTGGGCGATCTGCCAGCCCTCTCAGCTCTGAACTCCAGAGGGCCCTCAGGAAGGGTGGCCACCCTCCCACCCTTCATCCAGCCCGGTGAAGACGCAGAGGTGAAGATGCAAGCAGTTTTATTTGGGTTTTACACAGATGGGAGCTGGGGTGGGGCAGAGACTCAGTTGGCCTCCAGAACTTCAAGAATCCAGGGAATGAACTTGGTGACCCGGGCGTATACGCCAGGTAAGAATGGGCTACACCGGCTGCTGCCCCAGGACACGATGCCCGCCAGGGTCCAGGCTCCGTCCTTCTGGCAGACCAGGGGGCCGCCTGAGTCGCCCTGCAGAAGGAGACAGGACTTGTGTCCAAGCCAGAAAGAAGGTGCCAGGGCCCTGCTGTGCCCAGACCTGGCCTAGTCCAGGGGATGCAGACCAAGGGCAAGTGGGGGCCCAGAGGTTGTGCACAGACACTCGGACCTGCTCAGATGGCAGCTCTGCCCCCTACTCCTGGGGGGCCTGGGGCGGGGGCTGATCCTCTCAGCCTCCCCATCACCTGTAAAATGGATGGAAATGTCCATCTTGTGCAGTTGCTATGAAATTAAATCCGTCTGGAAGCACCATACCACGCCTGGTCAGAGCCAGCTCTCACCAGGGGCCTCTGATAGTGCTGGTCCACGCCTTCACTGGGACACCGGGCAGGGCATGAGGGTAAGGAGGTCGTGGCAGAGGGGCCGGCCCTCCTGGCCTGACCAGGGGGGATCCTGTGAGGGCGGGCAGGGTAGCAGGCAGTACCATGCAGGAGGAGATGCCGCTGGCCCCCGCACAGATCATCACGTCAGTGATCTTGCTGCCCCAGAACTCTTGGCAGTCGGCATTAGACAGGATGGGCAGGGTGGCCTGCTGCAGCTTGTCAGGGGTATCGAAGGCTAGAAGGACAGAGGGCGTGGGGTCAGGGCCCAGGGAGAGGAGACCAGCGCCCGCTGGAACCCTGCCCTCCCACGGTGTGGTCCTCCTCCATCATGACAATCGTGGGTGCTGAGCGCCACCTTCCAAGAGTCTGGGAGGCGGTCCCTCTCCAATTCCACACCCGGCAATGCGTCTGCGCTAGTTGGTCAAGCAAGTCCTGCCTGCCGGGCCCCTGCGTCCCGGGCCAGCTGGGCCCTGCGTGTGGGCAGAGGGGCCATCCCTCCTCCCCAGTCCTCCTCTGCCTGGGGACGCTGGGGGGACCCATGAGGGAGCACCTCCCTATTCTGCCCTTTCTTGGCTGCTCGCGTTGTGTTAAAGGACCAGCTGGTAGGCTGTGGCCGTGGTGGAGGAACTCAGGACAGAGGAAGAGCCTGAGGAGGCTGGAGTCTGAAGGTGGCCTGGACCGTGGGCTCCCAGCGCAGACTCCAGGGATGCTGGGCACACCCACCCTTCTCACTCTACCTCCGTGCAGATTAGAGGGGTGACACTTAGGTGCTGGAACTTAGGTGTCTCTTTGGAAACTGCTTAGGTATATATGGCTTGTTTTTATTTTTGCTTGATAGGTTTTTAATAAAGGTTAAGTGGACTTCCCCAGTGTGTCAGAGGGTAAAGCGTCTGCCTACAATGCGGGAGACCTGGGTTCAATCCCTGGGTCGGGAAGATCGTCTCAAGAAGGAAATGGTTACCCACTCCAGTACTCTTGACTGGAAAATCCCATGGACAGAGGAGCCTGGTGGGCTACAGACTAGGGGGTTGCAAAGAGTCGGAGACGACTGAGCGACTTCACGTTAGCTTTCTTTAAGTAAAGAAACGGAAGGTTGATTGTTGCGATTTACACGATTGTGCTCAGGACTTAGCTGGAAGCACAGGAGTCTGGGCCCTGAGCAGTCCTCACGGACACTCACCATTGTACCGGGTCTTGCCCCAGCCGGTGACGGTGCACAGGGAGCCCGCGGGGAAGCTGGTGTCGGCGCTGGGCAGGCAGACGGGGGCCACGGCGGCGGAGAGGCGGGCGGGCGCTGCCAGCTTCAGCAGGGCCACGTCGTTGCGCACGGCGCGCAGGTCCCACTGCGGGTGTTGGAAGACCTGCGCAGGACAGCGGGGGCTGGGCGGGCCACGGGGGCGGGGCCGCGGGGGCGCAGGCGAGCGATTCGGGGGTGGGGGTGCACAGGGTGTTGAGGGAACACAGATGCGGCCGAACAGACCAAATGGGGGGAGTGGCATGTGACATATTTTGCATTTTCCTACGATGAGCAAAACAACCTTGAGTGTTTGTAAGGGAGCTGTGTTTGGGAAGAAGAACAGAAAGTCGGTCTAGAAAGGTGCCGGCGGGGTGAAGCACAGCCGCTGGTCAGGGTCCTCAAGTCCACGACCCCCCACCCAGCACCGCCCTCCTCCCCGCCCCAGCACTCCCCCACCACACCGCCCACCCAACCGTGAGTACCTCGGCGACCCTCAGCACCTGGCCGGCCTCCTCCTCGGAACCCTGGTCGGATACCCCGGCCACCACGAGGTGACCCTTCCTAGAAAGTAAGCCACAGTCGGAGCACAGGCTCACAGCTGCCCCCGCAGAGGCCTGGGCACTGTGCCAGGTGGGCGAGACCACCCGGGCTGCACAGTCGTGTGGGGACCCCAGGGCACCCCTGTTCTCCCTGGGCCTCAGTTTCTCCATCTGTACTGTGAAGGCAGAGGCCCAGACCCGCTGTCCTGGACCAAGCTGGGGTCTGGAGGCCGGGGTGCTGGCGGGGGTTGGGGGATGGGGGGGGCTTTTCCTGGAGACTGTTCTGCCTGCAGGTGGGGAACAAGAGCAGCCGCCCCCAGCCCCTTGGCAGCCCCCCCCCGCAGTAGCCCCGTGCCCACTCCCTGAGCCTGCTTGGGGCTGGGAGGTAAAGGTGGTCCCTTTGAGCAGGTGAAGTGGGGCCTCACCTGACCCCGCAGTGGGCGGCGGTGACCACCCAGTCCTCACTGATGAGGGAGCCCCCGCAGAAGTGGAAGCCGGAGCTGGTCTGGGGAGGGGGTGGGAGAGAGTCAGCCTTGCCTCTCCCACCTCAGCCCCCTCTGTCTAACCTGCCCCTCCTCAGCACCCCCTCACCTGCAGGGACACCTGCCAGGGCCAGGAGCCGGGCACGGCGTCCTCCCCGTTCACAATTCTGGAGAGGCCGCTCAGCACAGGGTCGATGGCAGGGACCCCGCAACCTGAGGGGCAGAGATGGGGTGGCTGGTCTGTAGATGGTGCCTCAAGGGGTATCAGGGTGCAGATGCAGCTCTTCCAGGCCTCCGCGGCACCCTGGCACCCAGAGCTTTGTCTGCTGCAAGACATTTAGCCCCCTCCCGGCTAGCTGACAACTGCCCTTAGGCACTCTTGTGGATGGTCCCTGAAGCGGAGGGTCTCTGCAGTTGGGGCCCAGGCTCCCTGGCCTGCTGTGTGCCCTGAGGGGGGTGTCCATCCCCTCTGAGCCCAGGATCCTTTCCCAGAGGCTGGGATGTCCTGTGTGAGTCCTGGGTGCTCTCATGGCCTCTGAGTCTTCAGGGGGAGCAGCTTTGGGTGAGGGTATTACCTTGTACTTTGGCCACCTGATGCAAAGAACTGACTCATTGGAAAAGACCCTGATGCTGGGAAAGATTGAAGGCGGGAGGAGAAGGAGGCAGCAGAGGATGAGATGGTTGAATGGCATCACGGACTCAATGGACATGAGTTTGAACAAATTCTGGGGGATGGTGAAGGACAGGGAAGCCTGGTGTGCTGCAGCCCATGGGATAGCAAAGAGTCGGACACGACTTAGCGACTGAACAATTGCCACAGGTGGGATGGCACCAACCCAGGAGTGTGTCCAAACCCAGAGGGTGGAGGGGCCGGGCAAGATGGATGGGCCTGGGGAACATCCCTGAGGCAGAATGCACAGGGCTTGGTGGCAGGTTTGGAGGGTAGAGGAGCCCAGACCACCCCAAGGCTTCTGAGCGAATGGAGGAGACCAGACCAGAAGTCCAAGGGACCTCCAGGTGGCAGGGGGCCCCAGGCCCAGCGGAGGAGTGGGGAGCCAGGGGTAGGTGCCCAAGGAGGGTCAGAGGGGCACCTGGAGGGGTGGGCGGCAGGGGTGGTTCAAGGCATGAGGACTTGGACCCTCGTGTCCCCTGCTTCTGGGGCTGGGGCCAGGGTGGGGCCGAGGCTTGACCAGGGTCTGCCAGGCCTGCCTGAGCCCTGCACTTACCGAAGCTGCTGCCAAAGAGGAAGAAGCCAAGGACAACCCAGAGAAGGGCCATGGTGTGCGGCTCAGCAGGGGAGATGGGGTCTGCCCGAGGGACCCCCAATATATTGCCCCAGCTCACCAATTGCAGCCTGCCTCGCCATCCCCTCCTTATCAGAAGACCTTGGGCTGAGAAGCACCTGACTGCAGCGCGGGCCTGGGAAAGAGACAGCCCTTGGGGGCCACTCCTGGGAAAGTTTCCTGGAGTCACAAGTGTGTGGGGCCAGCACCGGACTCCACCCCCAGGTGCCCCCTCCCCAGGGCAGGCCTTGAGCACAAGGAGCCAAGGGTTGACGGGGAGGCAGGAGGCCAAGGTGCCCCCCTCATCTGTGTGCACCCCTCTGGCCATTGTGGGAGGTGGACTAACAAGGGGCCCTCCTGGACACCGCCTGCCACCTGGTTCAGAGAAGGTCCAAGTTCAGGAGAAGAATGAACTCCCAGAAACCCCAGCACAGGACACAGACACCATCAACATGTCTTCCACCGGTTTATTGTGGCTATGTAGGAGCAAGGTTGGCAGGCAGGCCAGTGTGAGGCTGGGGGCTCAGTTGGCGGCCAGGGTCTGCTGCACCCAGTTGACGAGAGCAGTGACGCGGGCATACACGCCAGGGGTGGATGTGGAGCATGTGCTGCTGCCCCAGGATACGATGCCCACCAGGGTCCAGGCTCCATTCTTCTTGCAGACCAGGGGGCCGCCAGAGTCGCCCTGCAGGACAGGGAGGAGGGGGCTTGGAGCTGGCAGGCCAGACTCGTGAACGTTGTTCCCAGCACCCAGTCCCAGGCCAGACAGCCAGTGGAAGCTCAGCACATGCATATTAGAAGGATTGTGAAAGAAACTTCAGCAGCGCCTGTGGTTTGTGCCCCTGGAAATCTGGGTCACCCCCTGGGGTCCTATAACAGAGGCTCAATAGAGCATGTTTGATTGACAGGAGGAAAGTACAGGTGTTGCTGGCCACGGGGCCACAGGGACAGAGAAAGTTCTGCCAAGCCCCTTCAAGAGCCTTTAGGGCCGCCATGCTCTGCTGCCCAGGCTGTGCACTGCACAAGATCAGGAAGTGCCACTGCTCAGACGCAGATATCAAGGGCATCTTGTAACATGGAGCTTGAAGCTCTGAGAGCAGAGGCCCCTGCTCTAGTACCCCTCTGCTGAGGTCACCGGGGGTTCTCCAGGAGCTCTGTCTTCCCAACTACTCTGGCAGGAATGCTCCAGAAGAGAATGGCAGGCCCTGAAAGAGGGCTGCCTACAGCTTCCATTTCCTCCGTCTTTGCTCAAGCCCTTGGCTTGAACCGCCCCCCCCCACCCGAGGCTGGGAGGCCCTACCATGCAGGAGGAGACACCGCTGGCGCCCGCACAGATCATGGCGTTGGTGATCTTAGTGCCCCAGTATCTCTTGCAGTTGGTGTTGGACAAGAGGGGCAGGGATGCCTGCTGCAGCCGGTCAGGGGTGTTGGCATCTGGAAGGGCAGGGTGGGTGGTCAGTGACTGTGCTCCCCACCTCCCAGCCAGCCCACCTGTGGTCACCCCTCACTCACTGGTGTATCGGGTCAGGCCCCAGCCTGTGGTGACGCACGTCGTCCCGGCGGCGAAGTTGTCACTGGCACTGGGCAGGCACACAGCGGACACAGTCTGGGAGAAGCTCGCAGCTGTGGACAGCTTCAGCAGGGTGATGTCGTTGTTGATGGTTAACGAGTTGTAGTTGGAGTTCTTGAAAACCTGTGTGTGTGGGGGGGTCGGGGAGAGACAAATAGCCGCTGTTGGGGTCTGGGGAGAAGTCGCAAAGGGAAGAAGCTGGCGGCGTTAGGAGACCCCTCGTGGCGTCAGCGACCCTCCCTAGACGACAGCCTGCTCCACTCGGCAGCTCCTCCTGTGGCCCCAGGAACCCCAGCCCAGGCTCAAGGTGCAGACCTTCCCTTCCTGGAGACTCGCACACCTTGCCCTCTGCTTTGCCCCATCATGATGGGGTATCAGGGTAACCGAGGGGAGCTGGAGTATCTGGGACTTAGCGTGGGCGGCCACTCCCAAGGGACCGCCCTATCTGGGGTCACACCTGGACGACCCTGGGGGCCACCATACCTTGGCAATCTTCAGCTTCTGGATGCTCTCAGAGCTTGAGCCCTGGTCAAACTCCCCAGCCACGACCACATCGGAGGTTCTGAAGAGAGCCAGAGAAAAGAGAGGTTCCCGCTGGAGGCAGGTAGGTGGGGCACAGAGTACGCATGGCGTCGGGGCACGCGTGTGTGGGCATCTGCATGTCTTTGTGCATGTCCTCACAGGGGTGTGGTGTGAGTTGGAGCTTGAAGCTCGGAGTCTCCACTGTGCAGTCTCGCTTGCCTCGTGTTTTCCACATGACGCCGGGAGACCGGCAGGACCTGCATTTGCTGCACATCTCAAAATTAGAACCTGGGAAGCGGGCGGCCAGACGTGGAAGCCGCAGCTCAGGCTGCCGAGCCTGCGGAGCAGCCTCGGGGCAGGCAGGTGAGAACCTCGGAGTTGGGGCTCAAAGCCTACTAGTTGTCCAGCTTGGCTAGGGGCAGCCTGCCCTCTGCTCTAGGGGAGACCCTGGCCTGGGAGAGAAGGAGACCCCGGGGGAGAAGAAACAAACGAAAAGAAACTGGGAAATGGCATTAAAGGGCAAGACCTCAGTGCTGGAAGAAACCACCCCAAAGGGTTTCCTGGGGACCCTGGGCCCTCACGTGACACCGCAGTGGGCGGCGGTGACCACCCAGTTCTCGTTGATGAGGGAGCCCCCGCAGAAGTGGAAGCCGGTCCTGTCCTGGAGGAAGATGGGGAGGGTCAGCACGTGCTGGACACCAGCAGCACTGACTCGGGCAGCGGCCCCCTGCCCAGCTGACCCCCCCGTTCCTCCCCCTTCATGCACAGAACCCCGCTCACCTGCAGGGACACCTGCCAGGGCCAGGAGCCGGGGACAGCTTCTTCCCCGTTGACGATCCTGGCGAGGCCACTCAGCACAGGTTGGATGGCGGGGACCCCGCAGCCTGAGGAGGGAGGAAGGGGTGAGGAGTGGAGGTCAAGGTCTCACCCAGGACCCATGGCTCCAGGAATACCCTAGGGACAGCACAGGCCGATGTGAGTCTCAAGCCCAGCAGACCAAGTGCCATGTGGTGGCAGTGCCAGAGCATGGGCTAGGAGGCTGGGCTCTGTGGGTTTGAACCCAGCCCTATCACACCGCCCAGCTTACTCACTCTGAGTCTCAGTTTTCCCATCAGCAAAATGGGGATCTTACAGTTGGCAACCTCACAGAGTTGGTATATAATAAAGCTGAAAGATGTTTTGACTACTGAGGCAAAGCAGGAACTTACTCTCTGTTCCTGACACACAAGTTTAAAAGTTTAAAAGTGCTGGTTCAGGGCCTGAAAGAGCTGATGAGGGCCAAGCCACACCCACCCACTTGTTCATCATCTGAGGCTGCTTGGGAGCCATTAACTCGTCACAGAACTTTCTGGCCCTCTGGAACTGCTCCCTCTCCTTGCACAGGGTCCATGCTCCTTGCACATAGGAAGGTCCACCTCCACCCTGGGGACTTCACACTGGATGGTGTGGTCCAGTCTTCCCAGTGTCCTCATTCTAGGGATGTGAGACTCAGAGAGGGAGAAAGACCCGCTCAGACTAACACCAACAATGCATGGCTGAACTGGGAGCAGGAACCCCACTGCCCTTTGCTGATCTGGGGGTTGGTGGAGCCAGCACCCCTTCCAACAGTGGGTGGAAGGGGAAATAGCCTTTCTGGCCTCTGCCTGCCCAGGTACTTACCAAAGGCTGTGCCCAGGAGGGCGCAGCAGGAGAGAAGCCAGAGGAAGTTCATGGTGCTGCCTTCAGGGAGGTGTGGGGTGCCTGCTGCAGGGCTCCCTATTATATCCCTGTGCACCAGGCTGTTATCTGAAGACCTTGATGTGATAATCCCTTTCCTGGGCATGTGCCCCACTGGGTAGGATGTGCCAGAGTAGGCCTGGCATCAGGGCCTGGGATGGCAGCAGCTGCAACCACGGCCAAGTTTGGGCCAGTGAGAACAGTAAAGGTGGGGCCCACCAAGGTGGCCCTCGACCAGCTACGGGGAAAGGTCAGTCAGGTTTCCTCCTCCAGGCCCTGCTTCTGGAGGAGCCCTTGGAGCAGCAGCCAGGTCTGGGCAGGATTTGAGCCCCAGTTCAGTCTCTCATAGTCTGGAGGACCTTGGACAAGTAATTGAGTTGGTCTGCAGTTGTTCAGTACCCCATGGGCAGTGTGGTCAAGGAGGAGGAGGGGCAGGGACCGCAGCATGGTGAGGGCACGGGTGGCCGGTGGGCTGAGAATGCTCCCCTGGTCTCGGGATGGCCAAGAAGGCTCACTGAAGGCTCAGTTCACTGTCAGCGCAGTCACATGAGCTGTGTGCCGCATGGTTCAGAGGGCAAGCCACCCACTGCCTGTTCATGTGGAGCCAGGCCCCCCAACCAGGCATCTTGCCCTTAGAATTGAGCACATGGCATCCAAAGGCAGGACTGGGCTCAGGGCCAGCCAGGGGGCCTCTGTCCTTGTCCCTGCAAGAGCTGGTGGAGGCTGCACCAGGTGGAAAAGCAGGAGGCAAGGCCTATTTCCAGTGAGCAGTAGGACACTTTCCCAGCAATTGGGAAACTGGGGAGTGAGAAATTTGAAGGTGAGGCCGTTAGGCACAGGGCAAGCACCCCAAAACACATGGGTAAAATGGTATCTCATGGCTATTTTTCATTTCCATTGCACTGATGACTGTAGTGTGGTGGTTCACAGGTTTGGGCACAAAACAGCTGTGGGGGCCTTGGGCAAGTTACTTAGCCTCTCTGATCCCTTTTGTAAGTATTAATATGTAAAATGGGGATGCTTAGAGTACAGGTCCTACTTCATGAAAGGCCTGGCCCATCTTCAGCAGTGCTGGGACCAGACCTAACCTAATGCACGTTGGTCAGCCCTGTTATTTTTCCTTCTTGACTTGCCAGCGGGGCTCTTCATGCTTTCTAAAGGACTGCCAGTGACAGGAAGGGACGGCCACAATGCATTAGGTGGGAAAGCAGGGCATGAAACAATGCAGAGTGTGGGCCCCGTGCATATGAAACCCACCACCTGTTCAAGTTCATCCATCTTATCAACCAGAGCTTACCAGGCTGCCACTGGAACAGAACAAACAAAAGAAAGAAACACAAAGTCCTGCCTTACGAGCCTACGTGGGAAAGGAGTGGGGAGTTTATGGAACGGTCTGAAAACACACACACACAGTAAAATATACATTACCACCAGCCAAGGTGTTATAATCATTATTGTTATTATTACTAATACCAAGGCAGGAGGGCCCCACTCCAAGGGAGAGATTAACCTGTGATCTACCAGTCTGCTAGCTGTCTGGGTGGGGCCGGTGTCGAGGCACAGGGAGCAGGAGGGCACAGGCCTAGTGCAGCGAGCCTGGATGGCAGCAAGCGCCGGGAGGGCACGAGGCAGGGGGAGGGGCCAGGGGCCGCTGGAGGGGCCCCTGGTGAAGCACAGATGCGAGGAGGCAGCCGCCGAGCCTGAGTGGGCTGGGTCGCGGCCGGTGGGAGAGCACGACCGGGGCCGACCCGTGGCGGTGGCCTTGGGAGCCGACAACCGGCCCGGGCCCTGCGGGCGCTGGGAAGTCGCGCAGCTGCAGGGCGGGCCGGGCCGGGCCGGGCTGATCCCTCTGGAGGCGTGGCTAAGGCGGGCCGGGGCGGAATTAAGGCTGGACCCCTCTGGGGGCGGGGCTGAGGCGGGCCGGGGCGGAATTAAGGCTGGACCCCTCTGGGGGCGTGGCTGAGGCGGGCCGGGGCGGAATTAAGGCTGGACCCCTCTGGGGGCGTGGCTAAGGCGGGCCGGGGCGGAATTAAGGCGGGACCCCTCTGGAGGCGTGGCTAAGGCGGGCCGGGGCGGAATTAAGGCTGGACCCCTCTGGGGGCGGGGCTGAGGCGGGCCGGGGCGGAATTAAGGCTGGACCCCTCTGGGGGCGGGGCTGAGGCGGGCCGGGGCGGAATTAAGGCTGGACCCCTCTGGGGGCGGGGCTGAGGCGGGCCGGGGCGGAATTAAGGCGGGACCCCTCTGGGGGCGGGGCTGAGGCGGGCCGGGGCGGGGCAAGCCGTGCCCTCCCGCGCGCGCCCTTGAGACTGCGCGCTCTGCCCGCCCCCGCCCAGACAAAGGACCCCTGAGGGCGGAGTGTTTCTTCACAACTCCGGCTTCTCGGCTCTGGACCTCTTCCCTCCGCGTGGAACAGCCGCCGCCCTCCCGGCCCCGGCCCCGGCCCCGGCCCCAGCGGTGGGCGCCTCCTCACAGGTCGGAGGCCGGGGTCTTTGGACCCCGAGGTTGTCTGGCCAACCCAGTCAGTGTACAGTGAAGAGCCTTTTCCTGTGTTCCCTTTGCCGCGAATACTTGTCTGGCCCGTCCCCGTGTCTGAAACCTTGCGTAGACTCCCAGAGCCCAGACAAACGCCCAGGGGCAGGTGCGGCCCCGGCCGCGGGTGGTCTTCCTGTCAGAAAGCCTTCACTGTGCCCCTGTTCGCTCTAGAATGTTCAGGGGGCCGTGCGGGAGCCAGCCCGCAGACAGGTGTGCCTCAGGGACCGTCCCTCAGGACAGGAGACGGGGCCGCCCGGGGGCCCGGGTCAGCGGGCGGGGCCCGGCCGCCTCCTGGGGTTTGGCCCCGCGCGGGGTCGTGTCAGGGCTCGGGCCCGCGCCTCTGGAACTGTGCCCTCTTCCTCCAGGCGGCATCTCAGAAGGCAGTCTCCTCAGGTTGGGGAGCTCCTCCTCTTGAGGGGGTCAAATCCCAACCCTCTTTACCATCAAAGGTAAGATATACTGCATACAGTTTGCACATGGTGAAACGCACAGATCCAAAGTGAACAGATAAGTGCTGACTTATGTAGATGATAGTGTAACAAACCCCACAGCCAAGATGCAAGATAATATCATCACTCCCCAGAGTTTCCTCGTGCCTATGTCCATCTTCCCCTTCTCTGAGGCAACCAGCAACCACTGTCCCAATGTCTTTCACCATAGATTAGTTTTACCTGTTCTAGAAATTTATACGCATGGAACCATACAGTATGCTGTCTTTGTGTCTGGATTCTTTCACTCTACCAGATGTCTTCCTGAGTGTGTCAGCAGTGTGTTCCTTTGTGTTGCTGAGTGGTATTGCACTTCATAAGTACATAACACTTTTTAGAAAAATCTTTTTGAGGTATAGTTGCTTTGCAATATTGTATAATACACCTCACTTAAAAAAAACTTTCCTTTTTAATCTTTTCTCCATGCTGCTTGACATGTAGGATCTTAGTTCCCCAACCAGGGATGGAATTCACACCCCACGCTTTGGCAAGGCAGAATCTTAACCACTGGACCGCCAGGAAAGTCTCATACACCACACTGTATGTACCCATTCTCTTGCTGGGACATTTGGGCTGTTACCCATCTATCATCCCACTCGCTTTTTGCTCCATGAAGTGATTCTCAGCCCTAAACACAGACAGGAAAGAAACGCAGGTTTCTTTATTTTGCTATTACAGATTGAAATTTGAACTTTGATTCTTTATTCTGCCAGGAGTCTCACTAGAGAGTCTAACAAAGAGACTTTCTAATGGCACCCCACTCCAGTACTCTTGCCTGGAAAATCCCATGGACGGAGGAGCCTGGTGGGCTGCAGTCCATGGGATCACGAAGAGTCGGACATGACTGAGCAACTTCACTTTCACTTTTCACTTTCATGCATTGGAGAAGGAAATGGCAACCCACTCCAGTGTTCTTACCTGGAGAATCCCAGGGACAGAGGAGCCTGGTAGGCTGCCGTCTCTGGGGTCGCACAGAGTCGGACACGACTGAAGTGACTTAGCAGTAGCAGCAACAAGGGCTTAGGGAAAACATAAGGAGATGCAGGTGCTCAGGGCTAAGGTCAGTGGGGCTGGAAATGCAAGAATGATTACCTGGCCCCCGGGGAGGGTGACAAGCAAGGAGGAGGCCGCCAATAGAAGCTTGGCCTTTGTGGAAATCAGTAAAGACCACCCAAATGAAGACCAGCAAAGATTGTTCATTCAGAGCTTGCTATACCCAGGTAGTCAGGCAGCCTCACTTGCGTTTGGCAGAGACTCAAAGGCAAGCAGAGGAGAGGAAATGCTTTATAGTGGAGCACTTCAGATGTACCCGTAGGAGGTGTGGGCACAGGGAAGCTGGAGGAGGGCCAACCAGAACCCAGGCATCCTTTGGGACTGATTAGGAATACACACTTAGCTTTCTGCAGTCAGTCCTAAATTGGATGCAGGGCCAAAGATTAGGGATCGTGTACCTAGAAGTGGAATTGCTGAGTCACATGGTGGCTCTCTGTTTAATCTTTTGGGACTCTGCCAGACTGTTTTCCACAGGAGCTGCACCATTCCCACCAGTAATGTACAAAGATTCCAATTTCTGCACAGCCTCACCAAAGCTTATTTTCCATTTTAAAAATTATAGCTGTGAAGGGGTATCACTGTTTTTTTTTTTCACTTTTCAAAATTGTACTAAAATATGAATAACATGAAATTTACCATCTTAATCATTTTTAAGTGTACAATTCAGAAGGTGCAAAGTACAGCCATACTGTTGTACAGCCATCACCACCATCCATTTTCAGAGCTCTTTGTTTTTTTTTAATCGAAGTATTGTTGATGTACAGTATTATATAAGTTACAGGTATACAATATAGGGACTCATAATTTTTTAATGCTATTTATATTTATAGTTGTTTATAGTTATAGTTATTGGCTTCCCTGGTGGCTCAGATGGTAAAAGCACTTTCATAAGGTGAAGGTGAAGTTGCTCAGTCGTGTCCGACTCTTTGCAACCCCATGAACTGTAGCCTACCAAGTTCCTCCATCCATGGAATTTTCCAGGCAAGAGTACTGGAGTGGGTTGCCATTTCCTTCTCCAGGGGATCTTCTCGACCCGGGGATCGAACCCGGGTCTCCCGCATTGCAGGCAGATGCTTTACCATCTGAGCCACCAGGGACTCATTCACTTTCATAGTTATCAGCTACATTTGTAGTTATTGTTGAATATTGGCTGTATTCCTCATGTTGTACAATGTGTCCTTGTGGCTTTTTTTTTCTTTTTCTTTTCCTCCCTGAGGCATGCAGGATCTTAGTTCCCTGACCATGGTTCTTCCAGGGGTTGACCAGGGATTGAACCCATACCCCCTGCAGTGGGAGCAGAGTCTTAACCACTGGACTGCCAGGGAATTGCCCCCTGTAGCTTATTTTATACAGAGTCGTTTGTGTCAACCCACACCAGCCTCTCAGGGAGGGGACCCAGAGAATAAATAGTTGACTTCTGTCTCCTCCCCTGTCTCTGGCCTTGACCCCAGCAGGAAGCCAGAGAGGCAGGGATGCTGTCGTGCAGTCTCATCCCTGAAGGTCAGTCTTGCTGGAGGCCAGCAGGATGGAAACAGTGGAGAGTAGGTCTGCAGGGAAAACAGAAGATACCTGGGACCATTCTCACATTTACTCTGCGTCACTGAAGATGCTTTTCATAATAAAACACTTGGCTGACAGTGGCTCAGCGGCAGAGATTTGCTTTTCTCACACAGCAGAGATCTGGAGGTGTGCAGGTGTAGGCTTTCTCTTAGCCCTGGGCGATGGTGTAGTTCTGGGTCAGGGTCTTTCCTCTCTGGATCTGAGGACGGCAGCCAAGGGGCCAAGCACCGCCTCTGCACGGGAGTCAGCCAAGGTGCATGAAGGGAAGGGCAGGGGTTCGCCTCACCTCTGCCTCTGCCGGCTTTTGTTCATCAGAGTCCTCCCCCTGAGAGCTGGGCTGGGGTGACCTTCCAGGGGAACCCTCCTGGAAGACAAGAAGGGGGAAATGGCTTTAAGGCAAGTGGCAAAGGCTGTCATTCCTTGTGACAAGACGGTCACCCTCATCCTAGGGGTGCTCACCTCATGGTCTGGAAAATCTCTATGGGCTAGGGAAGCGCCCCCTCCCCTGTGGTGAACACCCCGCCACCGCCCCACCCCTGCCAAGGCCTTATCCCTCCTGAACTCTACTTGGCCAAGAGTTTACTTTCCCAACAGACCTCAGGAGCCAGTGACCTCAGGCTGCTTCTGCTTTCCAGTCTGGAAAAATCCCAGAGGCAAGGAAATCACAGATGGCTTTGCTACCTGCTTGGAATGAGTGAAGGAAAAACAAAACAGCAAATGTTAATGTTTCCATAAATTACCTTGGCCAGGAATTCAGTATGGATTATTCCTTATGCTCAAAGCCAGGGCTGACTTTCCTGGACTGAACCCAGCCTGTTAAAATATCAAAAGTGGGTCTTCCCTCGTCCAGTGGTTAAGAATCTGCCTGTGAATGCAGAGGACAGGTTCAATCCCTGGTTGGGGAGCTAAGATCCTACATGCTGTGGGGCAACTAGAGAGGCCTGCACACTGCAACAAAAAGCCCATGTGCAGCAACGAACATCAAGCACAGCCAAAAATAATAATAATTCTTAAAAAGTCAAAAAGCTGCAGACCCAGTTACCAGACAGCTGCTGGCCCCGCTCCGTTTGCCCCCTGCAATCCTCCCCTCAGAGACAGGGCTCAGGGCCTCTGTGGGCCTGTCCCGGCCATGGCCACCATTCTCACTGGCCAGAGCGTCTGCTCAGGAGTGCTTAAACATTTTGAACATCCCCCTGCAGAGAACTCTAAAGCAAAGCTGAACTCACAACGTGGAGACAGAACTTCAAAGCTGGTGAAGTCCAAATCCAGACCCGTAACACTGTCCTGCTTGCCCTGACCAGCTTCTCTCTCAGTGCCTGTGGCCCCGGGACCGCAGAGCCCTGGACGTCTTGGGAATAGACGCGGTTTGCCCAGCTGGCTTATTTTCCTTTTCAGACTGGCTTATCGGTGAGGCCCAGGCTGGACTGTCCGGAGCAGCAGATTTCCAGACCCTCTCCTGGTTTCTCGGGCCCCCAGGTTCTTTTCTTGTTTGTTTCGCTTCTGTGTCTCTCACTGGGGTCTTGGCCCCACGAGGGCAGGGGCGCCCTGTGCTCTGCCCCTGTGGGTTGCCCCGGGGTCCACACCAGGCCCTGGCCCGGGGGAGAGAAGGACCCTCGTCCATGGTGCTGGAACGTCTTCGGCTTACAGCAAACACGCCACCGGCGTATTACCTACATCTGTCCTCTTCTCGTTGTTCTGTGACAATTAACATCCTTTCTTTGCCATTTCCTCAGTGTATCACTTGATGGTGCTAAAACAAAGCCCCATCTTATCTGAAACTCAAGTTTCATGCAATCACCAGTTCCTTAAGTTGTGAGGTATCACGGGAGGAGAGAATGTGTGTTTGAGCTTAGCAGCAGGTACGGGACAACATGTCTGCCAACCTGCCACCTGCCTGTGACCAGCCATGGGGGTGATTCCTTCACGTGCCCTCACACAGGCTCGAAGCTGGCTGGTTTTGAGGTGACCTCTGGATGGCCCAACATCTCTGTGTGATGCTGTGCTTCCAGATGAGTCTCGCATTGAAAGCACTCTTTGCTGAGAAGCCAGGGCCCCCCAGTGATGACCTGCTGGGATTCTCTGCAGCCAGTGCTGGGACCGCCTGTACTTAGGAGCTGGGAATCCTCCCGGCGCACTGGGAGCAGAACCCACTGCCCTGTGTCCTGGCTGCCCTGAGCTGGGCCCTGCAGGACCTGAGCTCGCAGCCTGGGCACTGGCCTTGACCTCAGCGCCCTGGCAGACTCCTGGGCAACGTTGTGCCAGGGCAGCTGCCCTTTTCCCAGGTGCTGGGATGTCTGAGGCTGAGAGCCAGTTCAGTCAGGCTTACAGGGGGGCTTGGCCCCTTTGTCTCCCAAGGTTCCTAGATAACGGGAGGGAGGTGGCTCTCGGGCTGGGCGGAGCCCTTGGGGTCCCATATGATATAAAAGGAGCCCAGGGCAGGCGCCCTATATCCCCCGGCAGCAGAAACATGGCCCCTCTCTGGCTCCTCTCCTGTTTTGCCCTTGTAGGGGCCGCCTTTGGTGAGTGCCAGGTTGCATTCAGGGCTTCCCAGGTGGTGCTAGTGGCGGAGACCCTGCCTCCCGATGCAGGAAACATGAGAGACGCCGGCTTGATCCCTGGGTCAGGAAGATGCCCTGGAGGAGGGCATGGCAACGGGCTCCAGTACTCTTGCCTGAGAATCCCATGGACAGAAGAGCCTGGTGGGCTGCTGTCCACGGGGTCTCAAAGAGTTGGACATGACTGAATGACTTGGCATGCAGGGCCATGGCCGGCCAGGTCTGGGAGGTGGCTGAGGAAGTCCCTGAGTCCCTGGGCACCTGACGGCCCCAAGCCAGGCCCCATTAGAGGGCTGAGGGGCTCTGTCTGAAGCGAACCGGGCCTGGCCAGGAGGGATATCGGAGGCCTGCCCTGCCTGCTTGGGCCTCACCCTGACAGGCAGGGCCTTTGGGAGCTTCCCGAGCCTCACACCCTGTGCCTGGAGCAGAAAAGTCCAGTCCGAGCCGCACCGAGTTCTGGGGCCCCAGACGTGGCTCAGGTTGGGGCGCTGTGGGCAGAGTGAAGGTGTAGTCACAAGAGCCTCCCACAGCCTCCTCCTGGGACTATACTGTTCGAGGCACTTTCCAAAAAAAAAAAAAAAATAGTGGAAAATACAGAAAATAATACCGCATCTTTGTACCTTTCATTGGACTTTAGCAAATGTTATTTTTTTCCAGATTTGCTCAGGTATTTCTTTTTAAAACATAGAACCATTTGAGCTAAAGTCCCTTCTCTCCTTCTCAGCAGGTGATTTCTATTTTGAACTCACCGTGTATTATTTCTGTGCGGGCTTTTCAAATTTACCACACGTTTCTAAATCCACCAGCACAGTATAATATTTATAAAAACTTACATGAACTGTATCATTTGCTACATCAGGTTTACAACCTGCCTTTCCCTATCTATGTAGTTTTAGATTTATTCCCATTAATGCAGAGACCCAGCTCATTCACTTTAATCGCTGCAGAGCACTCAGCTGGGTGAATATATCACAGTTGATACTGAATCTTCTGGCTAGTTAAAAAAAAAAAAAAGGTTGTGTTGATGACGTGTATTTTGGTGATGAGGGGCTGGTCTGTCCACATGGGCAGGAGACACTGGACTGGGCCTGTAGCAAGGCCCATATGGCCTCCAGGTGGTCATCAGGGCTGTACCTGCCCAACACTCCTCACTGCTACCAGGTTGTAAACCTGTATACAGGTGCCAAGAACTCAGCTGGTCCTGAAACAGCAAGTGTGTCCCGGACACATGAAGTACACCTGCCTTTTCTCATTGTTTTGTGACCGTTCAGGTCCTCCGTTTTCTGTTTTCCTCAGTGTGTCCTTTTATAGCATGGAATCAAAATGTTGTTTTATTAAATAATTAAAACTTTATACAATGGAGAGTTCCTGAAATCTCTGGGAATAGAGATTTCAGTGTACAACGTTCCCCATCAGCTGTCAGCGTTATGGGTTCCCCAGGGGCTGGGGTTATCAGATTTTAACTTCACGACCCCCAGACCCCACCAGTCTAACAAGTGAGCTTTGACTTGTGAGGTGGCATTGCTTGCTCCCCAGCATCCTGAGGAAATGGGATCTGGGGGCTGGTGGAAGGCCTCCCGGCGAGGAGGGGCGGGCCTCGGAGTCCAGGCAGGACAGCCCCTGTCTCAGCCTGTCCCCTTCTCCTTCAGGCAGGATGGCCCTGGGTGGGGGCGGCGCCACGCCTCTGCATCCACAGTGGGCTCCTGGGGTCGGTAGGCTGTGTGAGGGGATCCTTGAGCCCACAGGGTGCCAGGAGAAGCGGGGAGTGTGGCGGTGGGTTCTGGGTCAGCCTAGACATCTGAAGTAAAAGCGAGGATTTCCGCAGACTGGCTCTGGGTCTTAGCACTTCTTCACCCTCCTGTCACCCTCCCCAGGCTGCGGGGTCCCCGCCATCCAGCCTGTGTTGAGTGGCCTCGCCAGGATCGTCAACGGGGAGGACGCTGTGCCCGGCTCCTGGCCCTGGCAGGTGTCCCTGCAGGTGAGGGGGCTTCTGTGAATGAGGCGGAGGCACCAGGGGCTCAGCTGGGCAGAGGGCCGCTGCCAAGGTCGGTGCTGCTGCTGTCCAGCGCGCGCTGACCCTCCCCATCTTCCTGCAGGACAGCACCGGCTTCCACTTCTGCGGGGGCTCCCTCATCAGCGAGGACTGGGTGGTCACCGCCGCCCACTGCGGGGTCACGTGAGGACCAGAGCTCAGGGTTCTGCTTCTGGCTTCGGCCTGGGTCGGGGGAGGGGAGCAGGGCGCAAGCTCAGTCCTTAACCACCACCTGATTCCCCCAGAACCTCCGACGTGGTTGTGGCCGGAGAGTTTGATCAGGGCTCACAGACCGAGAACACCCAGGTCCTGAAGATTGGCAAGGTACGCACAGGCCTCGCTGGGTGGGCCGAGGGACAGCCGCCGGGCTGCAGGCCGGGGCTGGGGAGGGGGCAAAGGGAAGACCCTTCAGCCCCTTGAGAGACAGGAGCCAAGTGGATCGAGCCAGTCTCAGGATTCTCACTCTGGGCTCCTGTGGGTCCGTTTGTACTGAACAGATCGCCAGGAAAGGAGATGGTCTAGAAACCCGCGGATACCCCAGGGCCTCAGCTGTCTTTCTGGGCCTTCCCTGCAGGTTTTCAAGAACCCCAAGTTCAGCATTCTCACGGTCCGCAATGACATCACCCTGCTGAAGCTGGCCACGCCCGCGCAGTTCTCAGAGACCGTGTCGGCTGTGTGCCTGCCCAGCACCGACGAGGACTTCCCTGCTGGGATGCTGTGCGCCACCACGGGCTGGGGCAAGACCAAGTACAACGGTGAGCCTTTCTGCCCACCAGCTGGGGGTCTGGGGTGGGGGCTCCCTGAGCCCAGGAGTCGCCAAGTGGCACACACATGGTTGTTTAAAAATGTTTTGGTCGTAAATTCCTTTACAGTTACCAACCTCCCCATTTCTTTATTTAAAAACACTCAATTAAAAACCTATCAAACGTGAATAAAAATAAGGTTTAATAACACATACATGAACAGTCAGCTTCTGAAGAAACACCTGAGTCCCAGCAAGTGTCGCGCCCCTCTAACCTCCATGGAGCCGGACTGCCCAGACTGCCCCCGAGACTGAGGAGGGCGGCTGTGTCCAGCGACCCTGAAGTCAGAACCCGGAGCCCAGTGTCCAGGTCGGGTTTAGGCCTGAGTGCCGGCCACAGCCTGCCGGTCCTTTAACAGGGCACAAGCACCTAGGAACGGAGGAGGAAATGGCAACCCACTCCAGTGCTGTTGCCAGAAAATTCCACTGACGAGGGAGACTGGCGGGCTTCAGTCCCTGGGGTCACGAACAGTCCGACACGACTGAGCAACTAAGCACACAAGCAGCCAGGAGAGGGCAGAAGAGGGAAGTGCTCCCCCTGGGTCCCCCCAGCGTCCCCAGGCAGAGGAGGGCTGGGGAGGAGGGACGGCGCCTCCGCCCACACGCAGGGCCCGGCCCGGGGCGCAGGGGCTCGGAGGCAGGACTTGCTTGCCCAACTGTGCTGGGAGCGCAGACGCACTGCCTGGTGTGGAACTGGAGAGGGACCGCCTCCCAGACTCTTGGAAGGTGGTGCTCAGCACCCACGACCATCGTGATGGAGGAGGATCACACCGCGGGAGGGCAGGGTTCCGGCGGGCGCTGGTCTCCTCTCCCTGGGCCCTGACCCCACGCCCTCTGTCCTTCCAGCCCTCAAGACCCCTGACAAGCTGCAGCAGGCCACCCTGCCCATCGTGTCCAACACCGACTGCAAGAAGTACTGGGGCAGCCGGGTCACCGACGTGATGATCTGTGCGGGTGCCAGCGGCGTCTCCTCCTGCATGGTACTGCCTGCTACCCTGCCCGCCCTCACAGGCTACTTGCCCCTTCCCCACCACCACACTAGTCAGGCCTTGAGGCCCACTCCTCTCTGCCATGCCTTATTTAACCTCAGGCCCTGTCTGGTGCCCCAGTGAACGCAGGGACCAGCACCAGGAGATGTCCCTGACGTGGGCTGGCCCTGACCGGGTGTGGTGTGAGACTTCCAGGGGTGTTTAATCTCACACTATGCCCACAAAGCGGACATTTCAGGCCGTTTTACAGGTGATGGGGAGGCTGAGAGGATCAACCCCCGCCCCAGGCCCCCCAGGAGTAGGGGGCAGAGCTGCCATCTGAGCAGGCACCTCTGGGCCCCCACTTGCCCTTGGTCTGCACCCCCCGGACTTGGCCAGGTCTGGGCACAGCGGGGCCCTGGCACCTTCTTTCCGGCTTGGACACAAGTCCTGTCTCCTCCTGCAGGGTGACTCCGGCGGCCCCCTGGTCTGCCAGAAGGACGGAGTCTGGACCCTGGCGGGCATCGTGTCCTGGGGCAGCAGCACGTGCTCCACATCCACGCCCGCTGTGTACGCCCGCGTCACTGCACTTATGCCGTGGGTGCAGGAGACCCTGGCTGCCAACTGAGCCCGGGCCTCCTGGCATCCCACCCCGAGAGTCCCTAATAAAATCCTCTGTACATAAGCACGGTCTGCACCTGGCTCCCTGTGTGGTCGGGGCGGCATGGGGCTGCAGGGTCCCCGTCAACCACCAAGGGGATATTACTGCTCCCTTTCCAGGCTGCCAGTACCCCGGCACCGCCCCCCACCCCACTCACTTCTCAGGAAGCTGAGGCTTTGAATCCCGTTCTCCCTGCTCAGGACTCCATCCTGGGGTAGAACCCAGGTCCTAATTGCTGGAGCCACCTTGGGCCATGGAGCATTCTGGAAGGCAGGAGTCTTGTGCCATCCAGAGGGGTGGGCACTGGGAAGCTGTGCGGACGGTTTTCTAGCGCCCTTGGTTCCTCACCTGCACATTTCTGCACGACCCGTGTATACTGATGGCACCTGTCCTTTCTGTCACGGAGGGGCCTGGGGCAGAATCCATGGCCCCAAAGCACTGCGTTTAAGGGAGAAGCAGACACAATTACGACAGTTCATTTCCCATGTTATCCTCCCGGAGCGAGGCCCACAGCCTCCACCATCGGTCCCAGCACTCATCGTCACACACACACGCACACACACACACACACAGCCCCCGCCCCGGTCCACACTTCCTCTCCCAGGTCCCATACACACACACACACACACACACACACACACACACACACACACACACACACACACACACACACCCCGGTCCACACTGTCCTCTCCCAGGTCCCATACACACACACACACACTCCCGCCCCGGTCCACACTGTCCTCTCCCAGGTCACACACACACACACACACACACACCCCACCCCGGTCCACACTGTCCTCTCCCAGGTCCCATATCGTGATGTTTCCCTCTGGAGTGCCTGCAGATCTGGTCTCGGAGGAGGCGGCCAGTAGCCCAGGCTAACGGGGCATCTGGGAGGGAATGGCATTGGTCTCCTTGCTGCATTTCTGTGTCAGTATCCTTCCTAATATCTTTCTCCTCCCAGTGAAATTTTAATTGTTCTGATAGTGGGTCATAGTATGTTGAAATTAAGGTTACATACACAGTTTAATTAGTAATGAAACAGAGAAAAAGCCCCCGAACAGTTATACCTGATTTGGAGAATGAACAGGTGAAAGGGTGAAAAAGAAACATGAGAGAGAAGGGCTGGGCAGAGGAGTGGGCATGGAGTAAATTATTTAAAACGTTACTTAAAGCCCAGTGTCTTAAGGAACACTGAGGGTTTGAGATGGGGAGACTGCTCAAACTCAGGAGACCAAAGTACAAGCATTTCGTGTCTACATCAAAACCGTTTACACACAGATGGATGTGGGATGTGCTCCGAGTTAAAATGAGGCAGCGAGCACAAGGCTGGTCAAGCTCCTTTCTCACTTAGTAGCAAGGCCTGCCTTCACCTCTGCCCACCATCCCACCATCCCACCTCCCGGAGTCTGAAAACTTGAATGCCAGGATAAAATTGCCACCTCGCGGCCTGTGTGAAAGCTGTGAGGCTGTGTCTGGCTTCTGGCTTCCTAAAGAAACGTGCATGCGTTCTCAGTCACACAGTCGTGTCCAAATCTTTGCAACCCCATGGACTGTAGCCCACCAGGCTCCTCTGCGCATGGGATTTCCCAGGCAAGAATACTGGCGTGGGTTGCATTTCCTCCTCCAGGGGCTCTTCCCGACCCAGGGATCGAACCCGAGTCTCTTGCGTCCCCTGCTTTGGCAGGCGGGTTCTTTATCACTGCAGCACCTGAGAAGCCTGACTTAGAAATGTAATGTGAGCCAAATGGGTGATTTTAGATGATATTATTATAGCCTTTCTAAAAGCATCAAAAGAAATATGTGAATTAATTTTACTTATGTATTTTCTTTAACTGAGTATATCCAAATAATATCATTTCAATATGTTTTAAAATTGCTAATGTTATATTCTACATTTTTTTTCTCATATTAATTCTTTGAAATCCAGTGTCTAATTTGCACTTAACAGCACATTTCTATTAGGATGCTAAATTTTCAAAAGGAATATTTGCTCCGTATTTAAATGTCATAAAAATTGCAGTTTAAAAACTAGATTGGCATACCCAAGTAGTTTCCAATTAGGTGTTAAACTGAAAAGTATAGATAAATAAAAAGTTCCATTATTGAGAGTCTGTCCCAGTTTGTAAACAGACCCACTGTAGAGAAGGGTCTGCTTATGGGCCCTGCTGAGGCTGCCTCAGACAGTATTCTTTTTTTTTTTTACTATTTATTTATAATTTTTAATTGACATATAGTTGATTTACAAGGCTGTGTTAAGTTACTGCTGTACAGCAGAGTGATTCAGTTATGCATATATATCTTTTTCATATTCTTTTCCATTATGGTTTATTAAAGGATATTGAATATAGCTCCCTGTGCTACACAGTGGGACTTTGTTTTTCATCCATTCTGTATAATCATCTGCATCTGCTAACCCCAGACTCCGAACCCATCCCTCTCCCACCCCCTGCCCCTTGGCAACCACCAGTCTAACATCTATGTCCCTGATTCTATTTCTGTTTCATATAGGTTCATTTATGTCATATTTAATGTAATTAATTTATTTTTGGCCTGTGCTGAGTGGTATGCGGGATCTTCCCCTACCAGGGATTGAACCCGTGTCCCTGCAATGGAAGCACGAAATCTTAACTGCTGGACCGCCAGGGAAGTCCTGTGTCATGTTTCAGATTCCACATGTAAGTGGTATCATAGCGTGTCTCTCCCTGACTTACTTCACTTAGCCCATTCAGGGTTCCTGTTCTGTGCTAGACACAGTGCATGCTGCCATCCTTTCCTGTCTACAGATGACCGGGCTTCCTGCTTAACTGTCCGGACAGATCAGAAGGCAGTGGTCGTCATTCACATGTGGAGGGTCGCACCATTCACAGTCATCCATCATCCAGCATCTGTGCCCACAGCTGATGGCCGCGGGCATGATCTGCCCAGACCCTACTCCAGGGCTGATGGACACCCCAGCTGCAGGGAGTGTTGCCCACGCACAGCCCTCAGCGGTCAGTGCTCGCAGCTTCCTCAGCTGCAGGGAACCCTGACCACGGGCATGCCACCTTTCTAGGCCGTCCACATCCCTGATTGGTCAGCTCTGTTTTAAAGTGCCGTCCCTTCCCTTTCCAGATTTTGATCCCAGAAGCCTTCCCTGATGCATTTCCAGGTGCCAACCTCTGGCTCAGCCTCTGCTCCCTGGAAGCTCAAACTGTGCCTGCTGCTCCCAGGAGCGGGTGGAGCCCAGGGAGCAGATGCCAGGAGGGTGTTGGAGCTGCTGCTCTCTGCCGCTGGCTTGAAGACCCTTCACCCTTGGTGGTGGCGCACCGCCCGTGGCACAAGGTGACGATGAAACTGTTGTTAAAATGCCCACCGCGATGGACTGATGGTAGTCTGCTGGGGGAGAATTCACTAGTGGGGTCCATGTGTCAAGAGTTTGAGAAACGGAGAGGAAGGGAGCAACTCCAAGGTTGGTGAGATGGCATGGCCATTGCTAAGACAATTCAGGCTTCCGGGAAAAAGGAAAGGAAAAGCTGAGAGTGATTCACTGGCAATTAAAAAGCCAGGCCTGAAGGCCAGGGAGCCTCCCTGGAACCCAGAAGGAGCTGCCCCCCAACCTCACCGCCCCGGCCACCAGGTGAGAAAGCTCCAGGGTGAAGCCAGCGCCGCCCAGCTCCAAGGTTAAACGTGCAACCCAGGCACGTCTGCTCCCCAGGGTCAGGCCCGGCAGGACCACAGGCTCCCGCAGCCTCCGCCCGCCTCCTGTCCGTGCAGCTCTGATGAGAGGAAAGAAGCCGTATCCCGATGCAGCGGCAGGCCTGTTGCCACCAAGGCCAGGTGAGTCAGGGGTCAAGCAGGGTCAGATCGTGAAATTGCATCTGGGAGAGCTTACTGACTAGGAGCCTTCTCCCAGGGTATAGGATTGATCACCCCAGCGGGGTCCCCTGGGGATGGTACTAACATGCTGCCTGGATGGCTCCTAGAAGCTGGAAAACAGCACCCGACCAGACGCCAGAGTGACCATGTCAGATGGTGGGAGAAGGGCGGTGAGGCTGGGAGACGCAGGCTTGGAGTCTGCCTGTTCTGCAGGAGGGCCGGGAGCGCGTGTGCTGTTGGAGGGGGCCCAGCCTGGGTGAGGAGTTCTCCGGCTCCCCCGTAGGCCGGCTGGGGGAGACGCTGCCACAGTAACTGCCAAGGCGTGCAGAGCCCATGGTGATGGCAGCAAGGCGGGAGGGACCGCCGTGTCCTGGTCCTCAGGGTCACGGAGATGGTTAGGGGCTCCTGGAAACCCTGGGGCAGAAGAGATGGAGCACTGTTAGGGGTCCTGCTCAGCCTGTGGGACTGAAGGAAATGAAGGACGGGTGACCAACAGCTTGGCACTGTGCAGCTCCTCTAGTTGATCAGGCCTCCTTTGCCTCAACCAGAGTTAGGAGGCCCTCCTCCGAGCTTGCACGCAGGGCCTAGTCCTCCCCCAGCTAGAAGCTAATGATGGTCTGTTGGAGTCATCTGTTCACTGGACCTTCTCTAGCTAGACTGTGGGCTTCAAGAGGCAGGAGCCCTTTCTCCACGCTGCAAAGCAGTGCTCTTAACCACCAGTGAAAGTTCTCCGAGTGGAGTCTTCAGGGCAGCAGCTGCAGCGTCACATGGGGGTGGGCTGGCTCTCTATCCAGTCATGTGACTGGCAGTGTGTTTGACTCAGTTGTCGTTGAAGTCGATGTCTTGGAAATACAAGGATTGTCAGACACTTGCATTAAAGTTTAAAAAAATAAAGTTTATTCTAGAAATTGGTGAGAATTCACTAAGCAACATAGAGGTTTGCTTACATGTTACTTTGGGATGCTAGTATTTGTGGAATTAAAAAGAATCAGATACTTCCGTACTTTACTTTAAAAATCTGTGTTCTTTAAATTCATAATAAATAGATGCAGTGTGATACTTGGGAACATATAAAAGGGTAATGTTAACTTTTCTGTTTTGTGTTCAAAGTTTTGGTTTTATAAAACCAGATCGATTGAAAACTTACATAAGCATTTGAACATTCAGATAAGTCTAATAATTTTCTATTACTATTTGAATATCTTCATTCCTCTTAAATTCATGAAAATTCTGTGTCTCTGAATAAGCATATAAAAATATTTTGGTCTTCCTTCCTTTACAGTCTTATTTTTTGTCCTAAGTAAATAACACGTTTTGTTTTTTATTATAAAGGACTTTTGTTGTTGTTGTGCAGTCGCCAAGTCGTGTCCAACTCTCTACGACCCCATGAATTGCAGCGCTCGATGCCTCCTGTCCTTCACTATCTCCCGGAGTTTAATCGAACTCATGTCCATTTCTCATCCTCTGTCATCCCGGGCTCTTGCCCTCAATCTTTCCCAGCATCAGGGTCTTCTCCAGTGAATCAGCTCTTCAAAAACATTTACTGAACTACAAAAACGTACAACAAGTTAAAATCTTATGTGAATGATATTAATGCTGCTTTAGCAAGCTGGGCTTCCTTATTAGTATGAAAACTTAAATTTCCACTTCTATCATTATTTCAGTATGCACGGTATTTTTTTTTAATTTTATTTAACCATGGAACCATATTAAAAAAATTTTTTTAACCATGGAACTGATATCTTGGAATGTTCCCTGTAATATATTTCACTGCTAAGTATAAACAGAAAAAACTAGTATACAGTTTAACTTCCCTAAACAGTAGTTTTCGTTTTGCAAAAATTTTATTTCTCTACATTTTAATTCAGATCGTGTTCTGCATAGCTCAGACAGTAAAGAATCTGCCTGCAATGCAGAAGACCAAGGTTCAATCCCTGGGTCAGGAAAACACCCTGGAGAAGAGAAGGGCTACCCACTCTTGTATTCTTGCCTGGAGAACTCCATGGCCAGAGGAGCCTGATGGGCTGTTACAGTCCGTGGGTCACAAAGAGTCGGACACGACTGAGCAATTAACACTTTAACTCTTACTCCGCATTTTTATTCAGAATTCATAGTAAAGACGAAATAAGTTCAGTGACACACACACACACACAAACCCTGTCTGGCACTGACACTGCATTCTACCCTGCGATGCTGAGGCTTCGGAGTCAATGATAAAGACATTAGCAGCCTGGGTGGCAGATTGGTTAAAACTCAGGGATAGGGCAAATTGTGACCAATAAAATACACCTCTAAATCCTAAATGTGCAGACCCAATAATAATATACAGTCCAAAACGCACTCTATAGCTGTTGTCCCAGACTTAAAACATCCAGCCAAGAAAACAGGTCAGTGAACTCGGGGGCCCTGGAAATTTGTTCATAGATTTGGGTAGCACTGAGCAATATTTCAACATCTGGGCAAGTGGTGAGGTCTCCGAGGGGGTGGTGTGTCCCAGGGAGCCATCTCTGGTGGAGGCAAAGGCACCTCCAAAGGCAAATTCCTGGGCGTGGGCCATGTGGTCTGAGATGGCTGAGTCCTTCTCACTCGGAGGCGAGGTGCTGTGGAGGGTTGTGGTGGGCACTCTCCTACATGGTGGGTGACTTTCCCATGTGACTGTCGGTAGGCGTATTGGTCGGGAGCAGGGTGCAGGCCACCCTGATGTAGCCTGGGGGCTTCCCCGAGGACGGAACTGCGCGTCTGCTGCTGCTCCTAGCGACCAGTTGTGAGGAGCCTGCCGGGGTCCTCAGGGCCATGTTCAGCTACGGGCCAGGCGGCCGCCCTTCATCCCCTGAGCATGCTTCATCAGCATCGAAAGCACATGAAGATCCTGGGCACACCTCTGTTTGCAGGCCAGGGAAGACCTTACAGATGCTGCTTCCTGGGACTGTCCCTTGAGGCACAGGACAGATATGGGAGCACAGTCCTTAGAACCAGATGAGTTTTCTGTGCAGGGCCAGCTGGTGGCAGGGTTCCACATATAGGAGTCTGGGGGTGAGTATCAGTAGACGATGCTTCCGAAGGACCAGTTGCCTGGAAAGGGAGTCCATCCCTTGCTCAGGGCTGGGTGGTCTAGAGCCCTGAGCCCTTCTGATAGGGCTCCCCAGCCCTCTCGGCGCCTCCACTCTGCAGTGCCGTCACAGGTAGGAACAGTATGTTCCAGTATTGGGTCTGCGTGAGTTTTGGCTCAAGAGTATAACCCGTCATCCTAGCTGTGCAAAGTCATTTAGTCACAGCCACGTCAAGCATTGATGCTTGGTGAGCTTGACTGGGGTCCTGGCTGAGCTGACTGTATATTGATGAACAGCTGAGTGTGCCAATTCCCGGGGAGAAAGCTGTGGATTGTGGGTTACCGCAGCTCTTGTGGGATCTGACCACGGTTTCTGGCTTTCTGACCAAATTCTCATCTCCAAGTTTGGCTCATCTCTACCAAGCAGAGAGTTTCCTTCCCTCTTTCAGACACTCAGACTGTGCCAGGGATCGTTCTCCAGGCAATGAATTTTACTTCCTGTGAGTTAGTAGAGGGTCTGATTTCATTTGCCACCCTTGTGGCCTCTGTAAACAGGGAGAGCAGCCAGCCTGAAAGTGGCCCCTCTGTTGTCAGGGTTTTATTTTTTGTACTTTTTTTTAATTAATAGTTTTGGCACAGTGATAAAGAACCACCTGCCAATGCAGGAGATGCTGGAGACACGGGTTCGATCCCTGGGTCGGGAAGATCCCCTGGAGAAGGGCATGGCAACCCACTCCAGTGTTCTTGCCTGGAGAATCCATGCACAGAGGAGCCTGGCGGGCTACAGTCCATGGGGTCACAGAGTTGAACATGACTGAGCACAGACAAAAACACTTACTTTTTAACTTTTTTTTTGATGTGGACAATTTTTAAAGTCTTGATCGAGTTTCTTAGAATATTGCTTCTGTTTTTGTGTGTGTGTTTTTTTGGTCACAAGGCATGTGGGATGTTTGCTCCCCCTCCAGGGATGAACCTGCCCCCTGGAATTGGAAGGGGGGGGGTCTTATCTCCTGGACCACCAGGGAAGCTCTTGTCAGGGTTTTAGAAGAAATGATCTCACACTTGCGCTTACTGAGCATCTGCCTGGGAACCACACAGCCATTAGCGGCACGTTGGACCATCTGACCCCGATCAGGTCCCCAGTGCAAAGCCAATGATGAGAAGACGGAATAACCAGAGTGGAAGGGGAAGTGGAGTCAGAGGACAGAAGAGAAAGGACCCTGTCTTGGAGGGGTAAAGCTTGCAGATTGCCAGAGACCACGGGAAGTGGAACTGGTGGGGGCAGTGGGGGTGGCTGATAACTGGTCGGCGGGGTGTGCAGGCCAGGGCAGGGACGGCGCAGAGAATCAAGCAAAACGGGGTCCCAGCTTGGTCCATTTCAGGGGTCACTTGCTTAAGGGTGACCTAAGGAGAGTCTCTTTCAGAAGGCTCTTCTGGTAACTTCCTGGCTGTACAGAGGTTAGGTAGGGCTCTGCTGGCTCACTGCCAAGGGCCCAGGTTCAATCCCTGGTGGGGGAATCTAAGAAGTAAGATCCTGCAAGCTGAGCAGCACAGCCAAAAAGAAAATGAGTCTGTCCTGATGAAAAGCGAGTGCCCAGGTTAGAACCAGTAATGGCTGGCGATGCAGAGGGCACAAGACACACGTCATCAGGGAAGAGACGACCTGTTTAAGGGGCAGCCACAGCCGGGGTGGTGCGGAGGGGCCCGGAGTCAGAGGGCGATGGCTGTGGCTGCGGAGCGGTCAGCGGCCCAGGAAATCAGCCCGCCCGCAGAAGCGCTGAGTCTCCGCGGACGCATCTGGACGGCCTCCTTTGCTTGCTTTGGAATTAGAAGATGCAGTCCTTTATGGTAATCGCGGGGAGGCAGGGTTCCCCTCCCTTGAACCAAGTTGTTAAAAGTGCGAGTTCTCGATGCGCCCAATTCCTGTGGGCCTAATTCTCAAGCCGGTGGGAAGGGTCCCAGCGGGAGGGGCGTGGCGGGCCTGGCGAGTGTGGGGTGTCGTGCAGGAGGATTTCCAGTGTGGAACTGTTAGCACGTGCGGAAACGGGGGTAACCCTGAGCGAGTTGGGGTCTCTGATAATTCCTTCGATATCAGGGTGCCCTGCCCGGGCTTGCCTTTTGTGAGAAAATTGTCCCAAAGCTATGGATCGAACCCCCAGGCCCTTAACCACAGCCCAGGGCTCTCCGAGGAGGAGGAGGCAGCTGCCCCACCCCCATCATCACTTGCTCTCCAGGAGCTCGGGTGCCGGACTGAGTACGGCGAAGCCTCGTCCTCCAGTACTTTGGAAAGCCCTTTGGTGTCAGGCGTAGCCCTCCCCAGATGTCAGGCGTATGTCAGGTGTATCCCTCCCCAGAAGGTTCCGTTTCCATCTTACCAGAGGGGCTTCTGGAGGGAGGAGTCTCTAACCCAGGGCTTTTCGAGAGCGCATACAGAGCACACGCAGACTTTGGAGATCCTACAGGCCCAGACCATCAAAACAAAGCAGATAGTGAAGTAAGGTGAGTCACACAAACGCTGGGGTTTCCTAGTGCACATAAAAGCGACGTTTTATTTGTATAAAGTTGTTATTGCCAGTTGCTCAGATAGCAGGTGACAAAGCAGAGTTCTTAAAGTAATTAAATTTCCTTAAACCTAAGGCTGAATCTTGAATACATTATTGAATTGTTTAATGTCCTGATGCCTAGCAGATTGACAGCTGCACGTTGGGCATGCTTTTTTTTTTCACTGCAGATTTATTTGGCAGTCTATAGTAAGTTTGTAAGCTTACATCAAATTTATGAATAAAGAACCATTTAAAATTTTTTTCAAGTTTTCTACCTGAAACTAACACATTGTAAATTAACTATACTTCAATTAAGGATTTTTTTAAAAGTTATGTTTGCACTATACATAAATGGGCAGTGGCGTTATGTCTAAAAAATACAATGTATATGCCTCCCTTAAAAACCTTTATTGCTAAAAAATGCTGACTATCATCTGAGCCTTCAGCAAACTGTAATCTTTTTGCAATAGTAACACCACAGATCACTGGTCACCATATCAACGGTAACTGAAAAAGTTTGAAATATTGTAACAATTTCTGCAATGTGACACAGACACAAGGTGAGCAAATGCTGTTGGAAAAAAATGGCACCAGTACACTTGCTTGATGCCAGGTTGCCATGAACCTTCAGTTTGTAAAACAAAACAACACAACACAATATCCACAAAGTTGCTGAAAACTTCCCTCACCTAGGAAAGGAAACAGGCCTCCAGGTCCAAGAAACCTGGAGAGTCCCAAAGAGGATCCTCCCAAAGAGAATCAAGTGTAGCATTGACATATGTGTGTGAGCTAGACAGTTACCATGGGAACTGGAAAGCTACCGGGAAGCTGCCACACAGCACAGGGAACTCAGCTCGGTGCCCTGTGACGACCTAGAGGGGTGGGAGGGAGGGAGGGGGTATATATACACACACATAGCTGATTCACTTTCTTGTACTGCAGCAACTCACACTACATTGTAAAGCAGTTATGTTGGTGTTTAGTCACTAAGTTGTGTCTGGCTTTTTTTGTGACCCCGTGGAGCCCACCAGGCTCCTCTGTCCATGGGATTTCCCAGGCAAGAATGCTAGAGTGGGTTGCCATTTTCTTCTCCAGGGGAACTTCCCGACCCAGGGATCAAACCTGTGTCTCCTTCATTGGCAGGCAGATTCTTTACCACTGAGCCACCTGGAAAACCCGTAAGGCAATTACACATTAAAAAAAAAATAACCCTCCTTAAGAACACTCTCCATTTGCAAAAAAAAAAGGGGGTGGGGACAAAAATTAAAGATAGTCTTAAAAGCAGCAAGTTATGTACAAAGGAACTCCCAGAAGGCTGTCAGCTGACTTTCTGGCTAATTGGAGGCAGAAAAAGGTGAGGTAATGGCTGCTCTGTAAAGCCATATCTGAGCTGCATGCTTCTTTGTGAGCTGCACATTCAGAGCATGGTGGTGTCAGCATGATCCAAGGGTGGAGATTTTGGCCCTGACATCAAAAAATTTTGGCCCTGACATCACGTGCATTGGATACCCGTGCAGGCCCAGCTGGAGGGTCGATGGTCCCAACTTTGAACTTGGCAAGACTAGCTCCATGTTCCTGAAAAACAACTTAAGTACCTATTACCATACAACCCTTATGTCACAGATATTACCCGTAGGGGGTGATGAAAGGAGTCTCACTACTTTTTGTGTCTAAGCTATGCAAATCTTGAAGAGTATGCAATTTGCAGGAACATTTAAGGCAAGCTTGGTTATGGGACATTATGTATTAAGCAAATTAGAGTCTAAGAGATCTAACTTTTGACTGCCCTCAGTTTGAACCTCACTGTGGGAGACATTTTCATATGGAATGCTGTGGACTGGATGGTTGTTAACGACTAAATGGGATTCTAGCAGTGTGCCAGTATCTTTCCACTTTTAAGATCGTTTTGCCATAAAGGATCCATGTTTGAAGACCAAGGTGAAAGGAAAAGCAAAATGGAGTTGCCACTGCTAGAGAGCCTGGAGGCCCTTCAGGAATGTGGCTTATGTACATCCAGCTGGGCAGAATCGGACTTTCTGGCCCCTCACCATCATAATGGAGTCACTCAAAACATCCGCCAGAAACTCAAGATGCTTATCAGAACCTTACCCTAAAATTACTCACCACAGCCTTTCTGCTTATCTCCCGGACCCTAAAATAATTTGCGAGTCCTTAAGGACAATATTTTCCAGCTTGCGTTCGAGTTGATCACAGTTCTTGCCAGGCAACTTTTAACCTCATGACTTTTTGCTTCTATAAGCGCCAACTCTCTTCCTGTGAACACGCTCTTGGTTTTACTTGAATGTGTATCTTTTGAATTGGAATTCTTAGAACTCCCAATAAATTCTCTTTTTGTTGCAGCTTCCTGCACTATTTCTTGGTTGACAATTGTGATACTATGATTTACAATAAGAAATATATGTTTGATCTTCATCCCCATTTCTGTACAGAGCTCCTAAGACTTTTATGTTTGCTATTAAAAAAAGAATTGAAGTGTAATTGATTTACAATATCACATTAGTTTTGGGTGTGCAGCAGCACAGCAATTTTATGTGTGTGTGTGTGTGTGTGTGTGTTTATCCTTCTTCAGCTTCTTTTCCCTTTTGGTTATTGCAAAGTATTGAGTATAGTTCCTTGTGCTGTCAGTAGGTCCTTGTTGGTTATCTGTTTTATTTTAATTATTTTGGGGATTCAATAACTCTATTCAACAGTCAGCAGTTCTCATCCACATTAACCATAGGGTTTTCAGAAGTGGTGACAGGCACATAGGTAACCAACATATAAAGCTTGTTTGATGAACCTTCCTTTTCATTATGTTTTCAGGACAAAAATACGGAATGCTTTGTGAATTTGCAGATCTTCCTTGTGCAGGGGTCATGCTAATCTTCTCTGAATCATTCCATTTTTAGTATATGTGCTGCTGAAGCAAGCACTCTCTTTTATATATGCTGCTAAGTCGCTTCGGTCGTGTCTGACTCTGTGCGACCCCATAGTTGGCAGCCCACCAGGCTTCCCCGTCCCTGGGATTCTCCAGGCAAGAACACTGGAGTGGGTTGCCATTTCCTTCTCCAGTGCAGGAAAGTGAAAAGTGAAAGTGAAGTCGCTCAGTCGTGCCCGACTCTTAGCGACCCCATGGACTGCAGCCTTCCAGGCTCCTCCGTCCATGGGATTTTCCAGGCAAGAGTACTGGAGGGGGGTGCCATAGTCTGTTCTTGCCTGGAGAAGCCCATGGACAGAGGGGCCTGTCTTAAACTCCATGCGGTTCTACACTCCATGAGGGGTTTGCAAAGAGTCAGACACGACCGACGTGACTTGGCACCCACTCTGAGTATGTCGGAGAAGGCAATGGCACCCCACTCCAGTACTCTTGCCTGGGAAATCCCACGGACAGAGGAGCCTCGTAGGCTACAGTCCATGGGGTCGCTAAGAGTCGGGCATGACTGAGCGACTTCACTTTCACTTTTCACTTTCATGCATTGGAGAAGGAAATGGCAACCCACTCCAGTGTTCTTGCCTGGAGAATCCCAGGGACGGAGGAGCCTGGTGGGCTGTCGTCTCTGGGGTCGCACAGAGTCGGACACGACCGACGCGACTTAGCTGCAGCAGCAGCAGCAGCAGTGTGTACATGTTAATCCCAATCTCCTAAATTATTCTTCCTTCTACCCCACTCCTTTCCTCTTTGGTAACCGTAAGATTGTTTTCTATGTCTGTGAGTCTCTGTTTTGAAAATAAGTTCATTTGTGTCTTCTTTTTTTTTAAAGATTCCAGGTGTAAGTGATGTCCTATGATATTATCTTTCTGTTTGGCTTACTTCACTTAGTACGATCATCCCTAGGTCTGTCTGCAAATGGCATTACTTCATTCTTTTTATCTTTTTAGGCCATGCCACACAGCTCCTGAGATCTTAGGTCCCCAAGCAGGGATCGAACCTGGGCCATCAGCAGTGAAAGTGGAGAATCTTGACCACTGGACCACCAGATAAATCCCTAGTTCATTCTTTTTTATGACTGAGTAATATTCCACTTGCTGGCTGTAGGTTTGTAGTATAGTTTGAAATCAGGGAGCCTGATTCCTACGACTCTGTTTTTCTTTCTCAAGATTGTTTTGGCTATTTGAGGTCTTTTGTATCTCCATAAAAATTTAAAACTTTTTGTTCTAGTTCTGTGAAAAATGCCATTGGTAATTTGATAGAGACTGCATTGAATTTGTAGATTGCCTTGGGTAATATAGTCATTTTGACCATATTGATTCTTCCAATTCAAGAACCTCCTAAGACTTGGAATTTCTGATGTAATGAGAGCCATAAAGGTGTCTTTTGTTAATGGGGTGACTTTCAGAACTCACCTATATTTGGGGGCTGGTTGCCAGTGGAGACAGCCTTGTGGTTAGAGGGTTAGAGCTTCCAGCACCGCCCTCAGTGGGAGGAGAGGGGCTGGAATTGGAGTTGTCACCAGTGGCCCATGATTTAATCAATCGTGTCTGTGTAAGGAAACCTCCATAAAAACCCCAAAGGACTGGATTCGGAGAGCTTCCACATTGGTGAACAAGTAGAGATTTGGGGAGAGTGATGATCCTCGAAGGGACGTGGAAGTTCTGTGCCCCTGTCCATAATTTGTGGTCTGTTCTGGCTTTTCCTGAGTTATATCCTTTTATAATAAACTGGTGATCTAGTGAGCAAACAGATTTTCTGAGTTCTGCAAGCTCCTCTAACAAATTAATTGCACGCAAGGGAGGGGGTCATGGGAACCTCTGATTGACAGATGGTCAGTTAGAAGGGCAGATAACAACCTGAATTTAAGACTGGCCTCTGAAATGGGGTGGGGGGCAGTCTTGAAGGACTGAGCCCTAAACTATGAAATCTAATGTAATCCCTAGGTAGACAGTGTCAGAACTGAGGTGAATATTAGGACATCCAGCCGGTGCCTCCGGGGCCTGAGAATTGTCCATTGGTGTGAGGAAACCCCCGCTCCCTCATACCCAAGGGGACTGGGTTTGCAGCACTCTCGCTATTGGCTCAGGCCAACTTTGCACAACAGGAGACGGGTCTCAGGACTGTGTCCATTCAGTGCGAGCTTTCCCAGTGACCCCTGTCATGGAGGGACAGGCCAGCCCCAGGCAGGGAATGTCCTCGTGAGGGGGAGGCCCTGGAATGAACGCTGGAGCCCTCGGCCCTTCCCTTCCCTCCTCTTCCACGGGAGCCCTCGACACCCATCAGCCTTACCCTCGGTGCAGGGAGGCCTCCTGAGGTGAGCTTCTTGGTTCTGCCCTGTTCAGAGGAAGGCCACGGGGCCGTAGGATCTGTGGGATCTTGGAGGGAACAAGCTTGTAGCTAGGGTGGATCTTCACGAAGGTTATGGATTTCAGGGTCTTCAGAGATAATGGCCCGTTGACATTTTTTGGCAGCTGTGAGAACAGCCTGACCTGCAGATGAGCAACAGCCAGTCAGCTCCCCTCTCTCCTTCCTACTGCACAGAATCTTTTTTTAAAAAATTCTATTTGAGTGTAGTTAACTTACAGTGTCCTGTTTCAGGTGCACAGAAAGTGACTGTTACACATTCGCATCGACTCAGTCTTTTTCAGATTATTTTCTCATACAAGTTATCACAGAATATTGAGAGTTCCCTGTGCTATGCCACAGGTCCTTGCTGGCTTTCTTTTCTAAAATTTATTTTTAATTGGAGGATAATTGCTTTATGTCTGTCTTATATATAGTAGTGTGTGTGTTCATCCCAAGCTCCTGATTTATCCCTATGCTTACATGTCCCCTTTGGTAACCATGTGTCTTCTATACCTGTAAGTCTGTTTCTGTTTGGTAAATCAGTTCATTTGTATCATTGTTTAAATTAGATTCTGCATAGGATTTTGTCTTTCTTTGAAATATGTTACAAAGTATGATAATCTCCAGGCCCTTCCATGTTGCTGCACATGGCATTATTTCATTATTTAGGGCTGAGTAATATTTCATTCTGTATATGTACACTATCTTCTTTATTCCTCTGTTGATGGGCATTTAGATTGCTTCCATATATTGGCTGTTGTAAACAGTTCTGCAGTGAACATTAGGGTCCCTGTATATTTTCTTTTCTTCTTTAAAATTTGACTTTTTTTTAACTTTTAATTTTTATTGGAGTAGAGTTAATTTACAATGTGTTAGTTTCAGGTGTACAAGAAAGCGAATCAGTTGTAAATACACATTTATCCATTCTTTTTCAAACTGTGATTATTTCTTTACTTACTTTTTGACTTTGATGGTCTTCCTTGCTGCCCTCAAGCTTCCCATAGTCCTGGTGAGTGGCAGCCACCCTCTAGCTGCCCTGAGCAGGGTTCTCACTGCGGCGGCTTCTCTGGATTCAGAGCACAGGCACCAGATCCTGCAGGCTACAGCGGTTGCAGCTTGTGGCCTGGTTGTGGTGCATGGGCAGCAGCGGGAATCTTCCCCCCGCAGGGATCCAGCCCATGTCCCCCACAGTGGCAGGTGGATTCTTAACCAGCAGACCCCCAGCATATTCATTTTCTTTATTCTCTCCTCATGCAGGATGTTCCAGAATACTGAGCAGGGCTCCTGTGCTATAGAGTAGGTTCTTATGAGTCACCCATGTTATGCATAGTAGTGTGTGCGGGTTGACCCAAATCCCTTAATTTACCCCTCCCCCTCCCCATATCCCCTGGGATAACCACGAATTTCTTTTCTGCATCTCTGACTCTGTTTCTGTTTTGCAGATGAGGTCATTGGTACAATTTTTTACATTCCACATATAAGCCATCTCATGTTTATCCTTCAGTGTCTCAGTTACTTGCCACAGCGTGATCATCTCCGGATCCTCCTTGTTGCTGCCAATGGCGTTTTTCATTCTTCCCTACGGCTGAGTAATTGTCCACATTCATCTGCGATGGACATTTCGGTTGCGTCCGTGCCTTGGCCATTGTAAACAGCGCCACAGTGTAAACAGCTCCCTCAGTGTAAGCGCTGGGGTGCCTGTGTCCTTTAGAAGGGCGGTTTGGGCCGGAATAGGCCCTGGAGTGGGATTTCACGATCTTCTACTGGCTTCGTTCTTCATTTTGAAAAAAACCTGGATACAGTTCTCCGTAGTGTCTGTTAGTGATTGCCATCCCCAGCAGCAGTGTAGGAGGGTTCCCTTTTCCCCACACCGTCTCCAGCATTTACTGTTTGTTGATTTGGTGAGGACTGGTGCCAGATGATGGCTTGTTGGAGTTTTGGTCTGCGTTTCTTGAAGAATTAGGGAGGCTGAGGTTCTTTTCAGGTCCATGTTTTTTGCTTTTTTGTAAGTGTGAGCCAAATTTGCCTTTTGAAGTTGGCCCTGAAAGTCGGCCCTGTTTTAAATTCTTTTTCTATTACTTGCAGCAAGATGTATCTTGAGGGTGGAGCCATTTAGAGTCTCGCAGGCCTCCTGCAGAAAATGGGCCCATTAGCCCCAGTTTTAAAGCTGTGGTTCTCGTTTACGGCCAGAGGGTAGCAGCAGTTCCTCATGCTCCACTCAGGGTCCAGGGGCAAAAAGACCCTCAGCAAAAGGCGTGTGCCTGGGTTGTAAACGAATTGCAAAGTGCCAGAGCCAACACCCAAGGCCTCGAGTGTCATTACTTCTTGCCCCTTCCTCTTCGTCCCCAGACGTATCCTAACGTCTCCCTAAGTGCTGCACTGAGGCAGCTGCCCCAAGCAGCTGTCAGGAGGGAATTAGCGAGGAGACTGGAAGTGAGAAAACTGCCACCAGCAGATATGGAGACAGGCAGACTATTGAAAGCTCTTCCAGCCCAGAGCATCCAACATTTTTTGGGTGCCAATGGCTTGGTGTAGGTGTAGGAGAGCCCACCTGGATATGAAGCTCGTGGTCCCATCTGGAGAGGACTGGGCACTCAGGATCCAAGGGGGTTCATCTTCTGGCACGTCCTCTCCAGATCCCCCAGCCCAGCCGGAGTCCAGCCATGGAGGTGACACCAGTCCAGGTCACTGAACCTGAGGTTTGATTCCAGTTGTAGCCTTTCATGTGATTTTTATTTTCTGTTGGGTTGAGTGGATTTACAATGTTGTGTTTGTTTGGGTGTCCTGCAGGTTGTTGGGTGGAGCGGATTCACAATGTTGTGTTTGGGTGTCCTGCAGGTTGTTGGGTGGAGCAGATGCACAGTGTTGTGTTTGGGTGTCCTGCAGGTTGTTGGGTGGAGCGGATTCACGATGCTGTGTCTGGGTGTCCTGCAGGTTGTTGGGTGGAGCGGATTCACAGTGTTGTGTTTGGGTGTCCTGCAGGTTGTTGGGTGGAGCGGATTCACAGTGTTGTGTTTGTTTGGGTGTCCTAGAGGTTGTTGGGTGGAGCGGATTCACAGTGTTGTGTTTGTTTGGGTGTCCTGCAGGTTGTTGGGTGGAGCGGATTCACAATGTTGTGTTTGTTTGGGTGTCCTGCAGGTTGTTGGGTGGAGCGGATTCACAATGTTGTGTTTGTTTGGGTGTCCTGCAGGTTGTTGGGTGGAGCGGATTCACGATGTTGTGTTTGGGTGTCCTGCAGATTGTTGGGTGGAGCGGATTCACAGTGTTGTGTTGGGTGTCCTGCAGGTCGTTGGGTGGAGCGGATTCACAGTGTTGTGTTTGGGTGTCCTGCAGGTCGTTGGGTGGAGCGGATTCACGATGTTGTGTTTGTTTGGGTGTTCTGCAGGTTGTTGGGTGGAGCGGATTCACAGTGTTGTGTTTGGGTGTCCTGCAGGTTGTTGGGTGGAGCGGATTCACAGTGTTGTGTGTGGGTGTCCTGCAGGTTGTTGGGTGGAGCGGATTCACAATGTTGTGTTTGTTTGGGTGTCCTGCAGGTTGTTGGGTGGAGCGGATTCACGATGTTGTGTTTGGGTGTCCTGCAGATTGTTGGGTGGAGCGGATTCACAGTGTTGTGTTGGGTGTCCTGCAGGTCGTTGGGTGGAGCGGATTCACAGTGTTGTGTTTGGGTGTCCTGCAGGTCGTTGGGTGGAGCGGATTCACAGTGTTGTGTTTGGGTGTCCTGCAGGTCGTTGGGTGGAGCGGATTCACGATGTTGTGTTTGTTTGGGTGTTCTGCAGGTTGTTGGGTGGAGCGGATTCACAGTGTTGTGTTTGGGTGTTCTGCAGGTTGTTGGGTGGAGCGGATTCACAGTGTTGTGTTTGGGTGTCCTGCAGGTTGTTGGGTGGAGCGGATTCACAGTGTTGTGTGTGGGTGTCCTGCAGGTTGTTGGGTGGAGCGGATTCACAGTGTTGTGTGTGGGTGTCCTGCAGGTTGTTGGGTGGAGCGGATTCACAGTGTTGTGTGTGGGTGTCCTGCAGGTTGTTGGGTGGAGCGGATTCACAGTGTTGTGTGTGGGTGTCCTGCAGGTTGTTGGGTGGAGCGGATTCACAGTGTTGTGTGTGGGTGTCCTGCAGGTTGTTGGGTGGAGCGGATTCACAGTGTTGTGTGTGGGTGTCCTGCAGGTTGTTGGGTGGAGCGGATTCACAGTGTTGTGTGTGGGTGTCCTGCAGGTTGTTGGGTGGAGCGGATTCACAGTGTTGTGTTTGTTTGGGTGTCCTAGAGGTTGTTGGGTGGAGCGGATTCACAGTGTTGTGTTTGTTTGGGTGTCCTGCAGGTTGTTGGGTGGAGCGGATTCACAATGTTGTGTTTGTTTGGGTGTCCTGCAGGTTGTTGGGTGGAGCGGATTCACAATGTTGTGTTTGTTTGGGTGTCCTGCAGGTTGTTGGGTGGAGCGGATTCACGATGTTGTGTTTGGGTGTCCTGCAGATTGTTGGGTGGAGCGGATTCACAGTGTTGTGTTGGGTGTCCTGCAGGTCGTTGGGTGGAGCGGATTCACAGTGTTGTGTTTGGGTGTCCTGCAGGTCGTTGGGTGGAGCGGATTCACGATGTTGTGTTTGTTTGGGTGTTCTGCAGGTTGTTGGGTGGAGCGGATTCACAGTGTTGTGTTTGGGTGTCCTGCAGGTTGTTGGGTGGAGCGGATTCACAGTGTTGTGTGTGGGTGTCCTGCAGGTTGTTGGGTGGAGCGGATTCACAATGTTGTGTTTGTTTGGGTGTCCTGCAGGTTGTTGGGTGGAGCGGATTCACGATGTTGTGTTTGGGTGTCCTGCAGATTGTTGGGTGGAGCGGATTCACAGTGTTGTGTTGGGTGTCCTGCAGGTCGTTGGGTGGAGCGGATTCACAGTGTTGTGTTTGGGTGTCCTGCAGGTCGTTGGGTGGAGCGGATTCACAGTGTTGTGTTTGGGTGTCCTGCAGGTCGTTGGGTGGAGCGGATTCACAGTGTTGTGTTTGGGTGTTCTGCAGGTTGTTGGGTGGAGCGGATTCACAGTGTTGTGTTTGGGTGTTCTGCAGGTTGTTGGGTGGAGCGGATTCACAGTGTTGTGTGTGGGTGTCCTGCAGGTTGTTGGGTGGAGCGGATTCACAGTGTTGTGTGTGGGTGTCCTGCAGGTTGTTGGGTGGAGCGGATTCACAGTGTTGTGTGTGGGTGTCCTGCAGGTTGTTGGGTGGAGCGGATTCACAGTGTTGTGTGTGGGTGTCCTGCAGGTTGTTGGGTGGAGCGGATTCACAGTGTTGTGTGTGGGTGTCCTGCAGGTTGTTGGGTGGAGCGGATTCACAGTGTTGTGTGTGGGTGTCCTGCAGGTTGTTGGGTGGAGCGGATTCACAGTGTTGTGTGTGGGTGTCCTGCAGGTTGTTGGGTGGAGCGGATTCACAGTGTTGTGTGTGGGTGTCCTGCAGGTTGTTGGGTGGAGCGGATTCACAGTGTTGTGTGTGGGTGTCCTGCAGGTTGTTGGGTGGAGCGGATTCACAGTGTTGTGTGTGGGTGTCCTGCAGGTTGTTGGGTGGAGCGGATTCACAGTGTTGTGTGTGGGTGTCCTGCAGGTTGTTGGGTGGAGCGGATTCACAGTGTTGTGTGTGGGTGTCCTGCAGGTTGTTGGGTGGAGCGGATTCACAGTGTTGTGTGTGGGTGTCCTGCAGGTTGTTGGGTGGAGCGGATTCACAGTGTTGTGTGTGGGTGTCCTGCAGGTTGTTGGGTGGAGCGGATTCACAGTGTTGTGTGTGGGTGTCCTGCAGGTTGTTGGGTGGAGCGGATTCACAGTGTTGTGTGTGGGTGTCCTGCAGGTTGTTGGGTGGAGCGGATTCACAGTGTTGTGTGTGGGTGTCCTGCAGGTTGTTGGGTGGAGCGGATTCACAGTGTTGTGTGTGGGTGTCCTGCAGGTTGTTGGGTGGAGCGGATTCACAGTGTTGTGTGTGGGTGTCCTGCAGGTTGTTGGGTGGAGCGGATTCACAGTGTTGTGTGTGGGTGTCCTGCAGGTTGTTGGGTGGAGCGGATTCACAGTGTTGTGTGTGGGTGTCCTGCAGGTTGTTGGGTGGAGCGGATTCACAGTGTTGTGTGTGGGTGTCCTGCAGGTTGTTGGGTGGAGCGGATTCACAGTGTTGTGTGTGGGTGTCCTGCAGGTTGTTGGGTGGAGCGGATTCACAGTGTTGTGTGTGGGTGTCCTGCAGGTTGTTGGGTGGAGCGGATTCACAGTGTTGTGTGTGGGTGTCCTGCAGGTTGTTGGGTGGAGCGGATTCACAGTGTTGTGTGTGGGTGTCCTGCAGGTTGTTGGGTGGAGCGGATTCACAGTGTTGTGTGTGGGTGTCCTGCAGGTTGTTGGGTGGAGCGGATTCACAGTGTTGTGTGTGGGTGTCCTGCAGGTTGTTGGGTGGAGCGGATTCACAGTGTTGTGTGTGGGTGTCCTGCAGGTTGTTGGGTGGAGCGGATTCACAGTGTTGTGTGTGGGTGTCCTGCAGGTTGTTGGGTGGAGCGGATTCACAGTGTTGTGTGTGGGTGTCCTGCAGGTTGTTGGGTGGAGCGGATTCACAGTGTTGTGTGTGGGTGTCCTGCAGGTTGTTGGGTGGAGCGGATTCACAGTGTTGTGTGTGGGTGTCCTGCAGGTTGTTGGGTGGAGCGGATTCACAGTGTTGTGTGTGGGTGTCCTGCAGGTTGTTGGGTGGAGCGGATTCACAGTGTTCTGTGTGGGTGTCCTGCAGGTTGTTGGGTGGAGCGGATTCACAGTGTTGTGTGTGGGTGTCCTGCAGGTTGTTGGGTGGAGCGGATTCACAGTGTTGTGTGTGGGTGTCCTGCAGGTTGTTGGGTGGAGCGGATTCACAGTGTTGTGTGTGGGTGTCCTGCAGGTTGTTGGGTGGAGCGGATTCACAGTGTTGTGTGTGGGTGTCCTGCAGGTTGTTGGGTGGAGCGGATTCACAGTGTTGTGTGTGGGTGTCCTGCAGGTTGTTGGGTGGAGCGGATTCACAGTGTTGTGTGTGGGTGTCCTGCAGGTTGTTGGGTGGAGCGGATTCACAGTGTTGTGTGTGGGTGTCCTGCAGGTCGTTGGGTGGAGCGGATTCACAGTGTTGTGTGTGGGTGTCCTGCAGGTCGTTGGGTGGAGCGGATTCACAGTGTTGTGTGTGGGTGTCCTGCAGGTCGTTGGGTGGAGCGGATTCACAGTGTTGTGTGTGGGTGTCCTGCAGGTCGTTGGGTGGAGCGGATTCACAGTGTTGTGTGTGGGTGTCCTGCAGGTCGTTGGGTGGAGCGGATTCACAGTGTTGTGTGTGGGTGTCCTGCAGGTTGTTGGGTGGAGCGGATTCACAGTGTTGTGTGTGGGTGTCCTGCAGGTTGTTGGGTGGAGCGGATTCACAGTGTTGTGTGTGGGTGTCCTGCAGGTTGTTGGGTGGAGCGGATTCACAGTGTTGTGTGTGGGTGTCCTGCAGGTTGTTGGGTGGAGCGGATTCACAGTGTTGTGTGTGGGTGTCCTGCAGGTTGTTGGGTGGAGCGGATTCACAGTGTTGTGTGTGGGTGTCCTGCAGGTTGTTGGGTGGAGCGGATTCACAGTGTTGTGTTTGGGTGTCCTGCAGGTCGTTGGGTGGAGCGGATTCACAGTGTTGTGTTTGGGTGTCCTGCAGGTTGTTGGGTGGAGCGGATTCACGGTGTTGTGTGTGGGTGTCCTGCAGGTCGTTGGGTGGAGCGGATTCACGGTGTTGTGTGTGGGTGTCCTGCAGGTTGTTGGGTGGAGCGGATTCACGGTGTTGTGTGTGGGTGTCCTGCAGGTTGTTGGGTGGAGCGGATTCACGGTGTTGTGTGTGGGTGTCCTGCAGGTTGTTGGGTGGAGCGGATTCACGGTGTTGTGTGTGGGTGTCCTGCAGGTTGACTCAGTTCTACATACACATGCATCTGTTCTCTTCTGGATTCTCTTCCCAAGAGCTTATGATAGAGTGTTGGTAGAATTCCTTGTTCTATCCCGTACCTCCTTGTTCGGAATGCTCTCTATCGATTTGTGTATTTAGAAGTGTGTTTGGTTTATTCCCGAATTCTACCTTATCTCTTTCCCTCCCTTCACCCCTCCCCGGACCCCTTCTTTTCCTTTGGTAACTCTTGAGTTTGTTTGCTAAGTCTGTGAGTCTGTTTCTGTTTGGTAAATCCTCACATGTACCCATTTTTAGATTACACCTGTAAATTATAACATACGCTATTTGTCTTTCTCTGAGTTTGATCACCTCTAGGTCTATCCATATTGCTGCAAATGGCATGAATTCATTCCTTTTTTATGGGTGATTAATAGTCCATTGCATACATGGAATCAGCGAACTAAGATGGACTGGCATGGGTGAATCTAACTCAGATGACCATTACATCTACTACTGCGGGCAGGAATCCCTCAGAAGAAATGGAGTAGCCATCATGGTCAACAAAAGAGTCCGAAATGCAGTACTTGGATGCAATCTCAAAAACGACAGAATGATCTGTTTGTCTCCAAGGCAAACCATTCAATATCACAGTAATCCAAGTCTAGGCCCCAACCAGTAATGCTGAAGAAGCTGAAGTTGAACGGTTCTATGAAGACCTACAACACCTTTTAGAACTAACACCCAAAAACGATGTCCTTTTCATTATAGGGGACTGGAATACAAAAGTAGGAAGTCAAGAAACACCTGGAGTAACAGGCAAATTTGGCCTTGGAATGCGGAATGAAGCAGGGCAAAGACTAATAGAGTTTTGCCAAGAAAATGCACTGGTCATAGAAAATACCCTCTTCCAACAACACAAGAGAAGACTCTGCACATGGACATCACCAGATGGTCAACACCGAAATCAGATTGATTATATTCTTTGCAGCCAAAGATGGAGAAGCTCTATACAGTCAACAAAAACAAGCCCAGGAGCTGACTGTGGCTCAGATCATGAACTCCTTATTACCAAATTCAGACTTAAAGTGAAGAAAGTAGGGAAAACTGCTAGACCATTCAGGTATGACCTAAATCAAATCCCTTATGATTATACAGTGGAAGTGAGAAATAGATTTAAGGGCCTAGATCTGATAGATAGAGTGCCTGATGAACTATGGAATGAGGTTCGTAACATTGTACAGGAGACGGGATCAAGACCATCCCCATGGAAAAGAAATGCAAAAAAGCAAAATGGCTGTCTGGGGAGGCCTTACAAATAGCTGTGAAAAGAAGAGAGGCGAAAAGCAAAGGAGAAAAGGAAAGATATAAGCATCTGAATGCAGAATTCCAAAGAATAGCAAGAAGAGATAAGAAAGCCTTCTTCAGTGATCAATGCAAAGAAATAGAGGAAAAGAACAGAATGGGAAAGACTAGAGATCTCTTCAAGAAAACTAGAGATACCAAGGGAACATTTCGTGCAAAGATGGGCTCGATAAAGGACAGAAATGGTCTGGACCTAACAGAAGCAGAAGATATTAAGAAGAGGTGGCAAGAATACACAGAAGAACTGTACAAAAAAGATCTTCACAACCCAGATAATCACGATGGTGTGATCACTCATCTAGAGTCAGACATCCTGGAATGGGAAGTCAAGTGGGCCGTAGAAAGCATCACTATGAACAAAGCTAGTGGAGGTGATGGAATTCCAGTTGAGCTATTTCAAATCCTGAAAGATGATGTTGTGAAAGTGCTGCACTCAATATGCCAGCAAATTTGGAAAACTCAGCAGAGGCCACAGGACTGGAAAAGGTCAGTTTTCCTTCCAATCCCAAAGAAACGCAATGCCAAAGAATGCTCAAACTACCACACAATTGCACTCATCTCACATGCTAGTAAAGTCATGCTGAAAATTCTCCAAGCCAGGCTTCAGCAATACGTAAACCGTGATCTTCCAGATGTTCAAGCTGGTTTTAGAAAAGGCAGAGAAACCAGAGATCAAATTGCTAACATCCGCTGGATCATGGAAAAAGCAAGAGAGTTCCAGAAAAACATCTATTTCTGCTTTATTGACTATGCCAAAGCCTTTGACTGTGTGGATCACAATAAACTGTGGAAAATTCTGAAAGAGATGGGAATACCAGACCACCTGACCTGCCTCTTGAGAAATCTGTATGCAGGTCAGGAAGCAACAGTTAGAACTGGACATGGAACAACAGACTGGTTCCAAATAGGAAAAGGAGTACGTCAAGGCTGTATATTGTCACCCTGCTTATTTAACTTATATGCAGAGTACATCATGAGAAATGCTGGGCTGGAAGAAACACAAGCTAGAATCAAGATTGCCGGGAGAAATATCAATCACCTCAGATATGCAGATGTCACCACCGTTATGACAGAAAGTGAAGAGGAACTAAAAAGCCTCCTGATGAAAGTGAAGGAGGTGGAGAAGGAAATGGGAACCCACTCCAGTATTCTTGCCCGGAGAATCCCATGGAAGGAGGAGCCTGGTGGGCTATAGTCCACGGGGTCGCCAAGAGTTGGACATGACTGAGCAACTTCACTTTCACTTTTCAGTATCTCTGATAACCTGTTAAGTAAGTAAAAGTTTTGTATTAGGGTGAAGATAATGCTAGTCAAGAGATTTCTTTAGACCTGACCTGCTCATCTTGTTGTGATAATACATAACGTTAAGTTAGTCTGGGAATATCATATATGACCTAATTCATAATTTCATAGCTTAAAAAAGAGCCAAATTTTAAAAGCTTGAATGATCAGGATAGTATTTATCAAATTTTAGTAATTACTGAATACATGAAAATACATTAGTTTCAATGTTACTAGAAATTAAACAGTACCTGAAGAGTCAGCTTATTCAGCCAGAAAGCATGCATCTGAACAGCATGTCTTCACTCATTAGAGATGTAATCGTGGATCACATGATTGTGAAATAGGATTGTTTTGTAGAATTCTGGAGATGGAGTTGAGTCTTTTCTGTAATCTCAAAGTACAGTAGACACTTCTCTGTTGTGGGCCCAAAGCCACAACCACTAAGAGCTTTAAACTGTCAGCAGCTGGAATCTCAACAAACAGCTGGATCAAACTTCATTAGCTAAGAACTTACATAGCCATGGGGAAGAAATGATTCCATGATTCCTGTACATAACTGGCCTGTCATCATTTGTGGAATACAGTCAAAAAGTAAAAAGGACTATTAAAAATCTTTGAACTTTATTTGGTAATTGTATGACCCTTGTATTGTGTCTCTGTTTTGGAACTCTTACTCTCAGATAAAGTAAAATGATATTTACTGGTAAAAAAAAAAAAAAAAAAAAAGAAAGTGAAGGAGGAGAGTGAAAAAGTTGGCTTAAAGCTCAACATTCAGAAAACGAAGATCATGGCATCCGGTCCCATCACTTCATGGGAAATAGATGGGGAAATAGTGGAAACAGTGATAGACTTTATTTTTAGGGGATCCAAAATCACTGCAGATGGTGACTGCAGCCATGTAATTAAAAGACGCTTACTCCTTGGAAGAAAAGTTATGACCAACCTAGGTAGCATATTAAAAAGCAGAGACATTACTTTTCTGACTAAGGTCTGTCTAGTCAAGGCTATGGTTTTTCCAGTAGTCATGTACGGATGTGAGAGTTGGACTGTGAAGAAGGCTGAGAGCCGAAGAATTGATGCTTTTGAACTGTGGTGTTGGAGAAGACTCTTGAGAGTCCCTTGGACTGCAAGGAGATCCAACCAGTCCATTCTGAAGGAGATCAACCCTGGGTGTTCTTTGGAAGGAATGATGCTGAAGCTGAAACTCCAGTACTTTGGCCACCTCCTGCGAAGAGTTGACTGATTGGAAAAGACTCTGATGCTGGGAGGGATTGGGGGCAGGAGGAGAAGGGGACGACAGAGAATGAGACGGCTGGATGGCATCACGGACTCGCTGGACGTGAGTCTGAGTGAACTCCAGGAGTTGGTGATGGACAGGGAGGCCTGGCGTGCTGCCATTCATGGGGTCGCAGAGTCGGGCACGACTGAGCGACTGGACTGAACTGCACTCACCCCCAGTGTCTGTCCATCTCTGGAGGGAGGTTTTGATCGCTTCTGTGCTTTGTCTGTTGTGGGTAGTGCCGCAGTGAATCACGGGATTCTCGTGTCTTTCTGAAGGAGGGTTTGCCTGAGTTAGGCCCTGAGTGGGACTGCAGAATCTTGTGCTGGCTTTGTATCTGGTTCTGAAAGGAGCTGCGTGATGTTCTGCACCGTGGCTGTTAGCAGCTTCCATTCCCAGCAATAGCATTGGAAGCGTCCCTCTTCACCACAGTGTCGCCAAGATTTATAGTCTGTGCATTTGATGAGGATGGTAAGCAGATGATAGCTCGTTTCAGTTGTGCTTTGCATTTCTCTCCATATTACAGAGGCAGAGGTCTTTTCAGGTACAGATTTTGGGTGGTGTTTTTTTGTTGTTGTTGTTATTGTGAGACAAATTTGCCTTTTGAAGTTGGCCCTGAATGTCTGGCCTGCTTGGAATTCTTTTTCTATTACCTACTGTAGGCTGTTTCTCCAAGGCGGGGGGTCATTTAGAGCCCACAGACCTACTGCATAAAATGGAATAAAACGTGCCCACCCCTGAGCTGTGCTCAGTCCTCTCCGACCTTTGCCACCCCAGGGACTGTAGCCCAGCAGGCTCCTCTGTCCACAGAGTTTCCCAGGCAAGAATGCTGGAGTGGGCAGCCATTTCCTTCTCCAGAGAATCTTCCTAACTCAGGGATAGAACCCACATCTCTTGCATCTCCTACATTGGCAGGCGGGTTCTTTACCATTAGCGCCACCTGGGACATCTTAGCAAAAGGCATTTTCCTGGGTTGTAAACTAGAGTGCAAAGGGCTAGAACAAACACCCAAGGCTATTACTTTTTGCCCCTTACTTCTAGCCCTCCAGACGTATCCGAATCCCTAACTGCTGTGCTGAGGCAGCTGTCCCGTGTAGCTGTCAGAAAGGACTCCAGGGAAGGAAGCTAGAAGTGGGGACCCCACCACCAGCAGAGGAGGAGACAGGATGACTGTTGAAAGCTCTTCCAGCCCAGAGCATCCGACATTTTTCAAGTTTAAAAGATGGGTGTAGCTGTAGGAGGGCCCACCTGGATGTGAAACTTGTGGTTCCCTTAAGAGGGGACCAGGCACTCCAGATCCAAGGTGGGGGGTCATTAGCTGGCATATCCTCTCCAGCTCTCCTGAAGTCCAGTCTCAGGAAGCAAGCCTGCTCAGGCCTCAGAGAGGGGGCTTCCACCGAGGTCACCCGAGGGGAATGGGGTAGCTATTTGTCTTCGTGTAATTTTTATTTTCTCGTACAGCAGCGTTGATTTACAGTGTTATGTTTGCCTGAGGTGTGCAGCAAGTGGTTCATGTCTGCATATATATGTATCTGTCCTTTTTCAGATTCTCTTCCCATCGAATTGTGACATAGTGTTGTGTAGCGCTCCTTGTTCTAGCCCACACTTCCTTGTTCAGTATACTTTGTTTCTGTCTGTCTATGTATTTGAAAGAGTGTCTGGTTTACTCCCAGCACCCTACCTTATCTCTGTGCCTGCCCCTGCCCCTCCCCTGGCTCCGTCTTTTCCTTTGGTAACTCCTGAGTTTGTATTCCAAGTCTGCGTCTGTTTCTCTCTGGTAAATTCATTCAAGGGCGGCCGTTTTTGGATTCCTCCTATGAGTGATGTCGTATGGTATTTGTCTTTCTCTGACTTAGCTGGGTCATCTCCAGGTCCATCCATATTGCTGCAGATGGCATGATCTCATTGTTTTTCATGACTGAGTAACAGCCCCTTGGCACATCTGTAGCCCATCTCTGTGTCCATTCATCTGTGGATGGACAGTTGGTTCCTTCCACTCTGTGGCTATTGTGAATACTGCCGCAGTGCACGCTGGGGTGCACGTGTCTTTCTGAAGGATGGTTTTGCCCAATATAAGCCCTGGAGTGGGATTGAGGCTAGCTTTGTCTGTGGTTCTGAAAGGAGCTGCGTGATGTTCTGCAGTGTGGCTGTTAGCAGCTTCCATTCCCAGCAGCAGCGTAGGAAGGCTCCCTTTTCTCCACGCTGTCTCCTAAATTTCTCCTCTGTGGATTTGGTGAGGATAGTTGGTTATAGTTGTGGTATATATTTCTCTAAGAATCCGGGTCTTTTCAGATCCCAATTTTGTGTTTGTTGGTAAGTAGGAGCCAAATTAGCGTTTTGAAATGGGCTCTGAAAGCCAGGCCCGTTTGGAATTCTTTTTCTGTCACCTGCTGCAGGATGTTTTCCGGGAGCGGGGCTCAACTGGAGCCCCACAGCCCCACAGGCTCCCTGAGGGGAGTACGCCTGAAGTCCTGGTTTAAAACCTGCTGTTCCAGTTAATGCCCACAAGGCGGCAGCACTTCCTCATGCCTCTATTGGGGGAACCAAGGCAACCAGAGCCTTAGCCAAAGGCATGTTCCTGGGTGGTGAATCGGGGAGCAGAGTGCCAGAACACACCCCCACGGTCTCGAGTGTCATCACTTCCTGCCCCTTACTCCTAGCCCCCCGGTCATATCTGAACCCCCAAATAAGTGCGGTGCTGAGGCAGCTGTCCCACGTAGTTATCAGGAGTGATTCTAAGGAAGGAGGCTGGAAGCGGGAACCCCACCACCAGCAGAGGTGGAATCAGGGACGGTTGAAAGCTCTTCCGGCCCAGAGCATCCACCAGCTCTTGGGTGCAAAAGGCTTAGTGTAGCTGTAGAAGGGCCCACTGGCTGTGAATCTTGTGGCGCCACCCAGAGGGGACCAGGCGCTCCAGATCCAAGGGGACGGTGGTTATTTGCTGGCACGTCCTCCCCAGCTCCCCCAACTCAACCCCAGTTCAGCCTTGGGAACCCAGCCTGGTCAGGCTCCAGGGAGGTGACTCCTGCCCAGCCACGGAACTGGAGGGGAGTAAAGTAACAGTTTGTTTTCGGTTTTATCTTCTCATATAATTCTTACTTTCTGTGGGGGTAGAGCTGACTCACACTATTGTGTGTGTTTGAGGTATACATCAGGTTGACTCAGTTCTAGACGTAGGTGTACCTGTTCTTGTCTGGATTCTCTTCCTATAGGACTTACGCCAGTGTTGGCAGAGCTGCTTGTCCTATCCCACACACCCTTGTTCAGTATGCTTTGTTTCTCTCTACCTATCTGTGTGTTTAGAAGCATGTGTGGTTTATTCTCAGCATTCTACATTGTCCATATCCCTGCCTTGACCCCTCCCCCAGCCCCTTCTTTTCCTTCGGTAACTCTGAGTTTGTTTTTCTAAGCCTGTGAGTGTGTTTCTGTTTGGTAAATTTGTTCATGTGTATCCAATTTAGATTACACCTGTACGTGATATCATAAGCCATTTGTCTTTCTGAGTTAGTTTGATCGTCTCCGGGTCTATCCATATTGCAAATGGCGTGTTTCCATTCCTTTTTCATGGCTGAGCAATACTCCGTCGCATATACGTAGCACACCGCCAGTATCCACTCAGCTGTGGAGGGAAGTTCTGATCGCTTCTGCGCTTTGTCTGTTGTAAATAGTGCCGCAGTAAATCATGGGATTCTTGTGTCATTTCCAAGGATGGTCTGCCTGAGTACAGGCCCTGAGTGGGACTGCAGAATCTTATACTAGCTTTGTTCTTCGTTTGAAAGGAGCTTCATGATGTTCTGCATCGTGGCTGTTAGCGGTTCCCATTCCCAGCAGTAACACTGGAGGCTTCCGTTTTCACCACACCCTCTCCAAGATTTATGGTCTGTGGATTTGTGGTGGTTGTGGTTTGCACGTCTCTATGTATTTTGGAGGCAGAGGTCATTTCGGTTCAGGGTTTTGTGCTTCTTTGTTATAGACGAGACAAATTTGCCCTTTGAAAATAGTCTGGAAAGTTGGCCCTAGTCACAATTCTTCTTTGATTACACACTGTTGTATACTTCTCCGGGAGCGGGGTCATTTAGAGTCCCACGGCCTGTTGAACAAAATGTGCCCATCCGTGTGCTGTGCTCAGCCATGCCTGATCTTTGCCGCCCAGTGAACTGTCGCCCGCCAGGCTCCTCTGTCCATGGGATTTCCCGGGCAAGGATACTGGAGTGGGCTGCCATTTCCTTCTCCAGGGATCTTCCCGACCCAGGGATCGAACCCGCATCTCTCGTGTCTCCTACCCTGGCAGACCCATCTACCCCTCGTGCCGCCTGAAAGTGAAAATTGAAAGTCATGTCCGACTCTTTGCAGTCCCAGGGGCTATACAGTCCACGGAATTCTCCAGGCCAGAATCCTGGAGCGGGTAGCCTTTCCCTTCTCCAAGGGATCTTCCCAACCCAGGGATCGAACCCAGGTCTCTCGCATTGCAGGTGGATTCTTTACCAGCTGAGCCACAGGGAAGTCCCCAAATGGGACGATAAGCCCCAGCTTTAATGCTGTTGTTCCAGGCATCAGCCACGAGGTGGCAGCACTTCCTCACACCCACTCGGGAAACTGGGCAACCCGAGCCTTAGTACCAGGCGTGTTCCTGGGCTGTAAACTACGGCGCAGCGCCAGAGCAAGCACCCAGGGCCTCGAGTGTCATCACTTCTTGCCCCTTACTCTTCACTCTCAGTCATATCTGAACCCCCCACCCAGTGCTGCTCTGAGGCCGCTGCCCCGGTAACTGTCGGAGGGACCCTAGGGAAGGAGGCTGGAAATGGAAGCCCTGCCACCGGCAGACGAGGAGACAGGACGGCTGCTGAAACATCTTCCAGCGCAGAGCATCGAACACTTTCTGAGCGAAAGGCCTGCTGTGGGTGTAGGAGGGCCTGCCCGGGTGTGAATCCGTGGTCCCACCCAAGTGGACCAGGCGCCTCAGATCCGGGGGGCTCATTTACTGGCACCTCAGCCCCTCAAGCTGGCTGAAGCCCAGCTTGGGGAAGCAAGCCTGCCCAGGCCCCAGGGTGCTGAGTCCAGCCCTGGGCATCAAAACCAAGGGGAGTAGCCATTTGTTTTCGGCTTTATTCTTTCATGTAACTTTTATTTTCTGTTGGGGAGAGCTGATTTACAATGCTGAGTTTGTTTGAGGTGTACAGCGAGTTGATTCACTTCTACACATATGTGTTATCTGTTCTTCCGATTCTCTTCCCATAGAGCTTGTGACTGAGTGTTGGGTAGAGTTCCTTGTTCTACCCTATACATCCCTGTTCAGTGTGCTTTGTTTATATCTGTGTATTCAGAAGTGTGTGTGGTTTATCCCCCACATCCTACATTATCACGATTCCTCCCCCTGCCCCTCCCCTGCCTCCTTCTCTTCCTTTGGTGACTGAGTTTGTTTTCAAAGTCGGGGAGTCTGTATCCGCCTGGTAAATTCGCTCATGTGTATCATTTTCAGATTCCACCTATAAGTGCTCTTTGTCTTTCTCTGACTTAGTTTCATCATTTCCAGGTCCATTGGCATGGCTGCAAGTGACATGGCTTCATTCTTTTAACGGCTGAGTAATAGCCCCTTGCAGACCTGCGGCACCCCTCCAGCGTCTACTCCTCTGCAGATGGGAGTTTCAGCTGCTTCCATGCCTTGGCTGCAGTCAGCAGCGCTGCAGTGACGGTTGAGGTGCACGTGTCTTTTTGAAGAATGGTTTTGTCCAAATATAAGCCCTGGAGTGGGATTTCAGGATGTTATGCTTGCTTTGTTCTTCCTTGGGAAAGCAGCCACGTGATGTTCTGTGTTGTGGCTGTTGGCAGTTTCCACCCCCAGCGGCAGCGTAGGAGGGTTCCCTTTCCCCCACCCCGACTCTAGCATTTACAGTTTGTTGATCTGCTGAGGGCTGGTGCCCACTGACAGCTCGTTATAGTGGTTTGCGTTGCGGTTTGCATTTGTATATTATGGTTTGCATTTCTCTAAGAATGAGGGAGGCTGGGGCTCTTTTCAGGTCCCGGTTTCTGTTTTGTCCTGTGTGAGCCAAAATTGCCTTTTCAAATTGACCCTGAAAGTCAGCCCCGTTTGGAATTCTTTTCCTGTTACCTACTGCAAGCTATTTCTCGGGGGGTGGGGGTAGGGGAGGTGGAGTGGGCGACGATGGGTGGGGGAGGTGGGGTGAGTGGGGGAGGTGGGGTGGGTGGGGGGAGTGGGGAGGGGTGGGGATAGGTGGGCGGCAGTTGGTCTCTGCGGGCCTCCTGAAGAAAATGTGCTCATTAGGTCTGGTGTTAAAGTTGTTGCTCCAATGAACAGCCACAAGGCGGCAGCACTTCCCTCAGCCGCACTCCTGAACTGCGCAAGCAGAGCCTCAGTAAAAGGCATGCTCCTGGGCTGTAAACTAGAGAGCAGGGGGCCAGAACACCCAGGGCCTTGAGCATCGTTACATTTTGCCCCTTATTCTTCCTTCTGCAGACATAAGCCACGCGCTGAGTGCTGTGTGAGGCAGCTGACTTAGAGCAGCTCTGAGGAAGAGGCTGAAGTGGAAACCCCACCGCCCGTGGATGTGGAGACTATTGACACCAGTTTCCATGTTGCTGGAAACTGCATGGTCTGTTCTTCTTTATGGCTGACTAATGGTCCACTGCGTATACGTAGCACATCTCTAGTAGCCATTCATCTGTGGATGGGCACTTTGTCTGCTTCCACGTCTTTGCTCTTGTAAATAGTGCTGCAGTGAAGGTTGGGGTGCCTGTGTCTTTTTGAGGATGCTTTGCTTGGGTATAGTCTTCAGCGTGGGACTGCAGGATTTTATGCTAGCTCTGTCATTTTCAAAAGAACCTGAATGATGTTCTCCGCAGTGGCTGTTAGCAACATTCATTCCCAGCAGCAGCGTAGGAGGCTTTCCTTTTTTTCCACACCTATTCCAGCATTTATTGTTGGTAGATCTGGTTATGACTGGTATCTGGAAATAGATCGTTATTGTTTTGATTTCCATTTCTCTAAGAACCAGGGAGGCTGAAGTTATTTTCAGGTACTTTAAAAAGTGTGAGCTAAATTTGCCTCTTAAAGTTGAGTTTTGAAAGTAGGCCCCGTTTGGATTTCTTTTTCTATTTCCTGAAGCTGGATTTTTCTTGCTGGTGGAGGTCATTTAAAAGCCACAGTTCAGTTCAGTCACTCAGTGATGTCCGACTCTTTATGAAACCCCATGGACTGCAGCACACCAGGCTTCCCTGTCGTTCACCAACTCCCGGAGCTTGCTCAAACTCATGTCCATCGAGTCGGTGATGCCATCCAACCATCCCATCCTGTCGTCCCCTTCTCCTCCCGCCTCCAGTCGTTCCCAGCATCAGGGTCTTTTCCAATGAGTCGATTCTTCGCATCAGGTGGCCAAAGTTAGAAGCCACAGGCCTCCTGTAAAACGTACCCGTAGGCTGCAGTTTTAAAGTTGTTGTTCCAGACAAAGGCCACAAGGCGGCAGCACTTCCTCTTGCCTTCCTTGGTTAATGGGGGCACCAGGCCTTGGCAGTGGTCATGTTCCTGGGTTGTAACCTAGAGAGACACCTAAGGCTTCGGGTGTCATTACTTCTTGCCCCATCCTTCCCCCACCCCTCAGACATATCCCTACCCCCTCCAAAGTGCTGCACGGAGGCAGCTGTCCCAAGTAGGTACGATGGGGGACCCTGAGGAAGGAGGCTGAAGTGGGAACCCACCACCAGCAGAGGTGGAGGTAGGGTAACTGCTGAAAGCTCTTTTTGGCCACAGCATCCACCATTTTTGTGTGCAGGGGGGTTGACTTAGCAATAGGAGGACCTGCCTAGGGGGAAGCTCTGGTCACATCCGGGGGGACCCAGGATCCAGGATCCAAGGCGGGGCTCGTTTGCTGGCCCACCCTCCCCAGCTCCTACTGATGGGCCGAAGCCCAGGCTCGGGGACCAGCCCTGCCCAGGCGCCAGGGGTGTGACGCCAGCCTGGGTCTCCAACGCCAAGGGGAGTAATGTAGACATCTGTTTCCGTTTTTATCTTTTCATGTAATTTGTATTGTGTACTGGAGTAGAGTGTGTTTACAGCATTGTTTGTTTAGGTGTACTGCAGGGCGATTCAGTTACACAGACACACGTGCCTGCCCTTTATTGGACAGTGTTCTCATATAGCTTATGACGTGGTGTTGAGTAGAGTTCCTTGTTCTATCCAGTAGGTCCTTTCCAGTATTCTGCTTATCTATCTGTCCTATCTAAAATGGTGAGTGATTTACTCCCAACATCCTGAACGATGCAGTCCCTTGCATACGCAGTCCATCTTCAGTGCACACTCATCTGTGGATGGGAATTTGTGTTTCTTCTACGCCATGGCAATTGTACATAGTGCCGCGGTGCACGCTGGGGTGCACGCGTCTTTCTGAAGGATGGTTTTGCCCAGTGTAGGCCCTGGAGTGGGACTGAGGCTCTTAGGCTGGCTTTGTCCATGGTTCTGAAAGGAGCTGTGTGATGTTCTGCACTGTGGCTCTCAGCGGTTTCCACCCCCAGCAGCAGCGTAGGAGGGTCCCCTTTCCTCCACACCGACTCCAGCACTCATTGTCTGTGGATTTGGTGAGGACTGTTACCAGATGACAGGGGTGGCCATTATGGTTTGCATTTCTCTGTCTTAGGGAGGCAGAGGTCTTTTCAGTTTCAGATTTTGTGTTTTTTTCCTAAGTGTGAGCCAGATTTGCCTTTTGAGATTGGCCCTGAAAGTTGGCCCCACTTGGAATTCTTTCTGTATTACCTACCTCAGAGTGATTCCTGGCCTGCTGTCGGCATTTAGAGCATCGCAGGTCTCCTGAGGAAAGGTGCCTTTACGCAGCTGTTTAAAGTCGTGGTTCCAGTTACCAGCCACAAGGGGCAGCACGTGCCCACGCCGCTCACTGGGACAGCCTGAGCCTTAGCGAAAGGCCTGTTCCTGGGCCTGTTCCTGAGCTGTAAACTAGGGGACAAAGTGCCACAACAGACACCAAGGCCGCGAGCATCACTGATTCTTATTCTTCCCTATTCTTCCCCCCAGTCATATCCCAGACTGCCGGTGAGTGCTGTCCTGAGGCACCTGTCCCATGTAGCTCTCGGGAGTGACTTTAAGGAAGGAGGCTGAAGTGGGAACAGCACCACCAGCAGAGGATGACTGGGGTACGCTCCTCCAGCCCAGAGCCTCTACCACTTTTTGGCTGCAAAAGGCTGGGTGTAGCTATGGGAGGGCCTGCCTGGGTGCGAAGCCTGTGGTCCCATCCAGAGGGGACGAGGCCCTCCAGAGCCAAGGGGGGGCTCCTTTGCTGCCACATCACGCCCAGCTCCCCAGCCTGAAGTCCAGCCGTGGGAGCCAGCCCTGCTCAGAGTCCAGAAGGTGACTCCAGCCCAGGCCACCGAACCCAAAGGGAAAAAGTAGCCATTTGTTTTCGGTCTTACCCTTTCATGTTATTTTTATTTTCTATTGGGGTAGAGCTGATTTACAATGTTGTTTGTTTGAGGCGTACAGCAGACTGATTCAGGTCTACACCTACATGTATCTGTCCTTTTTGAGGTTCTCTTCAGCCATGGAGCTTATGACAGACTGTTGGACTTATTATAGAATTCCTCGTTCTGTCCTGTACATATTTATTCAGTACGATCTACTTCTATTTATGTATTTAAAAGCGTGTATAGTTTATTCTCAACATCCTGTGTTATCATTGGCCACCTGATGCAAAGAACTGACTCATTTGAAAAGACCCTGATGCTGGAAAAAATCGAAGGCAGGAAAAGGGGATGACAGAGGATGAGATGGTTGGATGGCCTCACCGACTCGATGGACCTGAGTTGGAGTAAGCTCTGGGAGTTGGTGATGGACAGGGAGGCCTGGAGTGCTGCAGTCCACGGGGTCGCAAAGAGTCAGACACGACTGAGCGACTGAACTGACTGACTGACGCGGGTTCCTTTCAAAATGACAGAACAGCTAGCTTAAGATACTGCATTCCCACTCTGGGGCCCATATCTGGACAAAATCATCTTTCAAGAAGACACGTGCACGCCACCGTGGCCCTATTTACAATAGCCAAGGCATGGAGAGAACAAAAATGTCCATCCACAGCTTCAGTTCAGTTCAGTTGCTCAGTCGTGTCCGACTCTTTGCGACCCCATGGACTGCAGCACACCAGGCCTCTCTGTCCACCACCAACTCCCATAGTTCACCCAAACCCATGTCCATTGAGTTGCTGAAGCCATCCGGCCATCTCATCCTCTGTTGTCCCCTTCCCCTCCTGCCCTCAGTCTTTCCCAGAATCAGGGTCTTTTCAAATGAGTCAGCTCTTTGCATCAGCTGGCCAAAGTATTGGAGTTTCAGCTTCAGAATCAGTCCTTCCAATGAATATTCAGGACTGATTTCCTTTAGGATTGATTGGTTTGATTTCCTTGCAGTCCAAGAGATTCTGAAGAGTCTTCTCCAACACCACAGTTCAGAAGCAACAATTTTTGGCGCTCAGCCTTCTTCACAGTCCAACTCTCACATCCATACATGACCACTGGAAAAACCATAGCCTTGACTAGACAGACCTTTGTTGGGAAAGTAATGTCTCTGCTTTTTAATATGCTGCCTAGGTTGGTCATAACTTTTCTTCCCCAAGGAGCAAGTGTCTTTTAATTTCATGGCTGCAATCACCACCTGCAATGATTTTGGAGGCCAAGAAAATAAAGTCTATGACTGTTTCCACTGTTTCCCCATCTATTTGCCATGAAGTGATGGGACCGGATGCCATGATCTTCGTTTTCTGAATGTTGAGCTTTAAGCCAACTTTTTCACTCTCCTCTTTCACTTTCATCAAGAGGCTCTTTAGTTCTTCTTTGGTTTCTGCCATAAGGGTAGTGTCATCTGCATATCTGAGGTGATTGATATTTCTCCCGGCAATCTTGATTCCAGCTTGTGCTTCTTCCAGCCCAGCGTTTCTCATGATGTACTCTGCATAGACGTTAAATAAGCAGGGTGACAATATACAGCCTTGACGCACTCCTTTTCCTATTTGGAACTAGTCTGTTGTTCCATGTCCAGTTCTAACTGTTGCTTCCTGACCTGTATACAGAATTCTCAAGAGGCAGGTCAGGTGGTCTGGTATTCCCATCTCTTTTAAGAATTATCCAGAGTTTGTTGTGGTCCACACAATCAAAGGCTTTGGCATAGTCAATAAAACAGAAGTAGATATTTTTCTGGAACTCTCTTGCTTTTTCAATGATCCAGCAGATGTTGGCAATTTAATCTCTGGTTCCTCTGCCTTTTCTAAATCCAGCTTGAACATCTGGAAGTTCACAGTTCACATACTGTTGAAGCCTGGCTTGGAGAATTTTGAGCATTACTTTACTAGCGTGTGAGATGAGTGCAATTGTGCAGTAGTTTGAGCATTCTTTGGCATTGCCTTTCTTTGGGACTGGGTTGAAAACTGACCTTTTCCAGTCCTGTAGCGACTGCTGAGTTTTCCAAATTTGCTGGCATATTGAGTGCAGCACTTTCACAGCATCATCTTTTAGGATTTGAAACAGCTCAACTGGAATTCCGTCACCTCCACTAGGGGTGTTCTCCATAGTGGCTGTTAGCAATAAAACATAAGCACCAGTTTTAAAGTTGTTGTTCTAGGTAACGGCCGTAAGGTGGCAGCACTTCCTCGCGTCCCAGTGGGTGAACCGGGGCTACCTGAGCCTTCGCGACGGTCGTGTTCCCTGGCTGAAATTTAAAGTGCCAGAAGAGGCGCCCATTGCGTCGAGCGTCATTCCTTCTGGGCCCTCACTCTTCAGTCCTCAGCAGATCCCACTCACTTCCAGAGAGCTGTGCAGAAGCATCTGTCCCTGTTAGGTGTCAGGAGTGATTCTAAGGAAGGAGGCTGGAAGTGGGAGCCCCACCACCAGCAGAGGTGAAAACGGGGCGATTGATGGAAGCTCTTCCAGCCCAGAGCATCCACCGTTTACTGGGCGCAGCAGGCGTGCTGCCCTCCCTGGAGGGCCTGACCGGGTGTGAAGCCTGTGGTCCTATCCGGAGGGGATCGGGCACATCAGGTCCTGGGGGGCCCGTTTGCTGGCACGTCGTCTCCAGCTCCCCCACCCGATTAAAGCCCCACTTTGGGAGGCAAGCCTGCTCAGGACCCATGGACGGGACCAAAGCACAAGGATAAATTAGGCGTTTGTGTTATCTTTCATGTAATATTTATTTTCTAATAGAGTTGTTTTACCATGTTGTATTTATTTGAGGTGCTCAGCAAGTTAATTCTATTATACATATACATGGTTTGGTTTTTTGTGTGTGTTTTCTTTTTTCCTTTGGATTCTGATTCCATCTAGCTTATGACAGAGAGTTGAATAGAGTTCCTTGTTCTATCCCATACATCCTTATTCATATGCTTGCTTTCTGTCTGTCAAATCTGAAAGTGTGTATGGTTCAATCCCAGCATCCTAAATTATCTCTGCCCACCCCAGGCTTTCTCTTTCCCTTGGGTAACTCTGAGTTTGTTATCTGAATCTGCAAGTCTGTGTCTGTCTGATAAATTACTTCATGTGTATCCATTTTTAGACTCCGCCTCTAAGCGGTCTCATGTGGTCTTTGTGTTTCTCTGTCCTACTTAGCGTGATCACCTTCAGGTCCATCAGAGTGGCTGGGATCAGCATGGTTTCCTTCTGTCTTGATGACTGATAGTCCATGGAATATACAGGGCGCATCTTACGAGTCCGTCCCCCTGGGGAAGGTCACTGTGCTTGTCCAGGCCTTGGCGCTTGTCCAGGCCTTGGCTGTCTAAGTAGTGTCGTCTTGAATGTTCCGCTGCATGTGTTTTTTTGGAAGGATGGTTTACTCAGATATAGGACCTGGAGCAGGATTGCAGGGTCTTAGGCTAGTTCTGCTTTTTGTTTTGTGAGGGACCTGCATACCGTTCTCCATTGTGACTTTTTAGAGGTTTCCATTCCCAGCAGCAGCGTAGGGGCCCCCCTTTTCTCCATGGGGGTCTCCATGCATCGTCGCAGATTCGCTGATGGCTGGTGCCGGTGGCGCTGGTTGTCGTTCTGGCTGCATTTCTCCAGTACATCACCTGTGCACTGCATCGTGGCCCCTTCTACATGCATGTCCCTTACTGGCTCTCCTAGGCCGTGTGTGAACGAGTGTGGGCTGTCCCGATAGCCCTGAAGTAAATCTGTCCAGGTACATCGTTGCGTTTGTCCCCAGTAGAGGTTAGTCCACTTAAAGGCAAACAGAGATGAGGGGTGAGCTGGGATTCAAGAGGAGGCATCCTTGAGGTCAAGCACCGGGACCCACTTGGCATCTCCAGGAATCTGGACTAATACGCTGTGAGGATTGGCCATAGGGGGAGTATCGGGTCACTGCCTCACCCACTGCTCTGAACTTCTGTGTCATTCGGCATTCCCCGTTTGGCCGAACAACAGGCAGAACAGGGGATTACAAGGAGACTGACAGGGCACCAAGAGGCCATGTTTTTAAGAATTTATCTATGAGAGGTTGTAAATCTTATTTTGCTTCCAACTTTATGCAGTCCTGTCTCGTTAGGATAAGCGACTTCTGGCTTAAGGCTAGGTTTTACAGGTTGGATGCTTATAGCGTCCCCAGCGATTCCTTTGTCCCAAACTTCAGGTTCACTGCAAGTAGAATATGGCTGGGAAGAGGTTCTTGTTCTTCCAGCTGATTTGTCAGGAAAGTGGCTGCTTGGGGCCTAACTGTACTGTGGCTCTGAGGGAGCCGGGAAGGTGTCTCCTCAGTAGTGGGGCAGGACACCCCGACATAACCAGAAAGCCACATGAGGTCAAACACTGTTCAAACTGAGTGGGTGAGTGAAAGTCGCTCAGTCGTGTCTGACTCTTTGCGACCCCATGGACTATACAGTCCGTGGAACTCTCCAGGCCAGAATACTGGAGTGAGTAGCCTTTCCCTCCTCCAGGGGATCATCCCAAGCCAGGATCGAACCCAGGTCTCCCGCACTGCAGGTAAAGAATCCGCCTGCAATGCAGGAGACCTGGGTTCAATCCCTGGGTTGGGAAGATGGAGAAGGAAATGGCAACCCACTCCACTCCACTACTCTTGCCTGGAAAATTCCATGGACGGAGGAGACTCATTCACACTGAGGGGCCTAGCAAGGAGATGGAGAGGCCGAGTAAAGAGACGGGTGTGAGGCTTCCCAGGGGCCCCGCTCACACTACAGCTTTTGGAGGAAAGCGGCCCAGTGTGAGAGGGCAGGGCAGAGGAGGTGACTCCCGTATCAACTGGAGAATTGATTTTCTTACCTGTCACGTCACGGACCACCCAGGGCTCCCCGCTGGAGACAGACACCTGGCTGTGGGGGAGCCGCCAGAAGCCCTGGGCCCCGTCAGGTATCGGCGTGGCCATCTCGGGAGCAAGACCCCTGCGCCCCTTCAGGACGGGGACAGCACCACTTGGAACGACCTGTCCGTCTGCAGGCCAGCAGGGGCTGAGGGCTCCTTCAGGCACTTCAGGGCCCGCAGGCCGGTGACTTGCCTTTGAAGCATTTCCCTGGCTGGTCTTACCTCCTGGCAGAGGGTGAAACTTCCTTGCCCCTTGGGTTGTCCTGAGGTCACAAGTCATGGCTGACAGGTATGACCATCAGTTTCGCTTGAGCCCTGGCCTGTGTGTTTTCACGCTGGGTTCTCTCTTCCTCCTCAGCTTGTTCTTGATTATTAACACCCCAACCGATATCTCTAGGAGTTGTGGCATCGGGGTGTGTGGGCCTCATTGTGACTTCTGGAGACTGTGCCTAAAATGAGGGGCAGACTGGCTGATGAGGTGTCATCCCAGCCGTGTTGACTCTCAGGAGCAGATGGATCAGGATTTGTGAATATTCTGAAAGCCTGCACAAGGTGTCCCTGAAAGAGGACTGATTTTTTTTAATCTAGGATCACTACTTTAACCTTTTCATAGTTAACTGGTTTCTGAAACGCTTTCCTGATCCTTCTATACACACTGAGTCATGAGCTTCCCAGCTTCTGTTCCCTCCCGAGAGTTACAGTTCCGCTGGGGCTCCTGATCTGGGACTCCGACTCCACCCATCACAAAATGCCTGGGTTGGGCCCTGGCAAGCTGGTCAGCATGTGCCCCCGGACTGCCGCCTGGCTCTCTGTGTTTCCTCAGGAGCACAGCCAGTGGACCGCGCTGCTAAGACATCCTTCCAAGTTCAGTCACAGGCCAGAGTTAGAGCCGGAAACCCTTCAGCAAACTTGCTGGAGTCCTCCGGGAATCGGCCCAGTCTTTGCATTGGGCTCAATCAGTGCAAGAGAAGGGCCCATGTATTCTGATTGCCTCTTTGCTATTTACCACTTCCCTAAGAGAACATGGGCTTCCCGGTGGCTCAGACGGTAAACAGTCCACCTGCAATGCAGGAGACCTGAGTTTGATCCCAGGGTGGGGAAGATCCCCTGGAGGAGGGCATTGCAACCCTCTCTAGCATTCTTGCCTGGGAAATCCCATGGACAGCGGAGCTTGGTGGGCTACCGTCACTGGGGTCGCAAGGAGTCGGACACGACTAAGCAACCAACACTTTCACTTTTTCTTTAAGATAGCATATTGCCCTGATCCTGGGTGATACAAAGTGCCACTACAAGTTACCCAGAGGACTAGTCTCTCCCCTCTGGGGTTACAGAGGGCACAAAGGGACACAGGGAGCTGGAGTTCGGGACCCACCAGAGGGATCTGGGGAAGTGACTGGCTCTGGAGAAGCAGGGGAGACTTGGTTTCCCCCACCCCTGAGAGCTGGGGAAGTTTCAGTCCAGTTCAGTTTAGTTCAGTCACTCAGTCGTGTCCGACTCTTTGCGACCCCATGGACTGCAGCACACCAGGCCTCTCTGTCCATCACCAAATCCCGGAGTTCACCCAAACTTACGTCCATCGAGTCAGTGATGCCATCCAGCCATCTCATCCTCTGTCGTCCCCTTCTCCTCCTGCCCCCAATCCCTCCCAGCATCAGAGTCTTTTCCAATGAGTCAACTCTTTGCATGAGGTGGCCAAAGTATTGGAGTTTCAGCTTCAGCATCATTCCTTCCAAAGAACACCCAGGACTGATCTCCTTTAGGATTGACTGGTTGGATCTCCTTGCAGTCCAAGGGACTCTCAAGAGTCTTCTCCAGCACCACAGTTCAAAAGCATCAATTCTTCGGCATTCAGCTTTCTTCACAGTCCAACTCTCACATCCATAACATGACCACTGGAAAAACCATAGCCTTGACTAGACGGACCTTTGTTGGCAAAGTAATGTCTCTGCTTTTTCATATGCTGCCTAGGTTGGTCATAACTTTTCTTCCAAGGAGTAAGCGTCTTTTAATTTCACAGCTGCAATCACCATCTGCAATGATTTTGGAGCCCAAGAAAATGAAGTCTATCACTGTTTCCACTGTTTCCCCATCTATTTGCCATGAAGTGATGGGACCAGATGCCATGATCTTCGTTTTCTGAATGTTGAGCTTTAAGCCAACTTTTTCACTCTCTTCTTTCACTTTCAAGAGGCTCTTTAGTTCTTCTTTGGTTTCTGCCATAAGGGTGGTGTCATCTGCATATCTGAGGTGATTGATATTTCTCCCGGCAATCTTGATTCCAGCTTGTGCTTCTTCCAGCCCAGCATTTCTCATGATGTACTCTGCATATAAGTTAAATAAGCAGGGTGACAATATACAGCCTTGACGTATTCTTTTTCCTATTTGGAACCAGTCTGTTGTTCCATGTCCAGTTCTAACTGTTGCTTCCTGATCTGCATACAGGTTTCTCAAGAGGCAGGTCAGGTGGTCTGGTATTCCCATCTCTTCCAGAATTTCCCACAGTTTCTTGTGATCCACACAGTTAAAGGCTTTGGCATAGTCAATAAAGCAGAAATAGATGTTTTCTGGAACTCTCTTCCTTTTTCCATGAGCCAGCGGATGTTGGCAATTTGATCTCTGGTTCCTCTGCCTTTTCTAAATCCAGCTTGAACATCTAGAAGTTCAGGGTTCGCGTATTGCTGAAGCCTGGCTTGGAGAATTTTGAGCATTACTTTACTAGCATGTGAGATGAGTGCAGTTGTGTGGTAGTTTGAGCATTCTTTGGCATTGCCTTTCTTTGGGATTGGAATGAAAATTGACCTTTTCCAGTCCTGTGGCCACTGCTGAGTTTTCCAAATTTGCTGGCATATTGAGTGCAGCCCTTTCACAGCATCATCTTCCAGGATTTGAAATAGCTCAACTGGAATTGAGAAGGTTAGAAAGAGATAATTCCCTAGGCTTTTGATTATAGCAACCTCAAAGAGCAGCATTTTGGTAAAGAATCATGAATGCCTGAACATGGGAACCTCAGTCCATTCTCCCATCTTGGGACAGGAAAATCCATCTGTAAGATGGTATTGTAATTGAGTGAAAGTGAAAATGTTAGTCGCTCAGTTGTGTCCAACTTTTTGCAACCCCATGGACTGTAGCCTGCCAGGCTCATCTGTCCATGGGATTTCCCAGGCAAGAATACTAGAGTGGGTTGCCATTCCCTTCTCCAGGGGATCGTCCCACCCCAGGAACTGAACCCAGGTCTCCTGCATTGCAGGCAGATTCTTTACCGTCTGAGCCACCAGGGAAACCCTTGAAGGCCCCTGAGACAAATACTGTATGACATTACTTATATGCGGACATGCTCAGTCATGTCCAGCTCTTTGTGACACCATGGACTGTAGCCCACCAGGCTCCTCTGTCCACGGGATTTCCCAGGCTAGAATACTGGAGCGGGTTGCCATTTCCCCCTCCAGGGGATCTTATCGACCAGGGATCAAACCTGCATCTCTTGCGTCTCCTGCATCGGCAAGTGAATTCTTTACCGCTAGTGCCAGCTGGGGGACCTATATAACTACAACTGAGACACCCATTTTCTCTCCATCCCCCCGGCTTATATGAAGTCCAGGCAGTGCTACAGTGGAGTCTGCGTTTCCCTTTTCTTATATGAAATGGCCTGACTACTAAATGAATTCCTTAGATTTAAGTTACCAAAATTTGGAGGGACTAGTTTAGATGGAAATCTTCAAAAGATAATTAATTATTCCTACAGAGTTTACCAAAAAGTTCTTATCTCAGTTAAATTTACTTAAAAGGTTAGTCATGTCAGTTTATTTTCCCTGTTGACAAATTTCATAACAGAAACAATATGCACTCACTTCCACAGCCCTAGGCATAATGACAGTATCATACCTGATGCTCTAAAGCCAGGTCTGTGTAAATTAAACCCGCAAGCTTAAGCTAGCTTTAATACCAGATATTAATATTGAATAGTTCCCAGATGACATGAGCCTGAAATGTAAAGTGCATTGTTTTTTCTTTTTTTTTTCTGAAAATGCATTTACCGCTGAGCCACCTGGGAAGCCTAAAACAAAGATACGAAGGACAGAAACTCACAGACACAGAGAAGAAGTCTTTAGGACGAAGGGAATGGGAGTGTAGGTTGGAGGACCCAGGGAGACGTTAAGGGAAGAGGGACAGGAAAGACTGAGAAAGAGACAGACGGCAGGAAGACAGAGGTCAGAGGTCAGAGGTCAGGGACGATCAGACCCAGCCACGACACAAGTGTGAGTTTGCACGCCTTTCAGAAGCTCCCATCGGGGAGAGCCCGCCGGACCGGGGTCTGCACCATGTGGGTGAGCCCCCGTGCCTCTGCTTGTCGCCTGCCAGGGGAGCCCACCGCCAGGGCAGGGCTCACAAGCTCAGAGAGTGATGCTGTGGCTGCCCGACGTCCACTCTCCAGGGGAGAGGATGGAGGAGAGGGAGAGGGACAGAGGGGAGGGCAGAGTGTCTCCTGAATGAGAGTCCTGCGGGCCCAGGGGCCAGGAAGGTAGCCTTACCAAACACGATGAGGAAACAAGGCGTTCAGGCGGCCACTCGTCACCCATGGGGCCCCTGCACTTGGGGCCCCGGAGGTGCCCAGGTCCCCTCCCTAGAAGGGGACAAGCGCCCCACGATGGGCGTCACTAAGTCTGACACCAACCAGGGTTCCCGGCCTGCCCCAGTCACTAGAAACGGACCAAAGGCCGGAAGGAGATTCGGGTGGGGCTTTACCGGGGCCCCTGCTGCAGCAGGAGGGGCTGAGCCCGTGTGACAGCCCCCCCCGGCCAGCTCTGCGAGGGGGCCGCTGGTTCCCCGTGTGGGCTGGGGTAGTGGTCGGCCCAGGGGTGGGGCCAGGGGCCGGCGTAGAGGGTCGCCAGCCCTCTCGGGGGCACGCGCTGTACTCACCTGCTCCTGACACCCTGTTTTTGATCTCAGCTCTCCAGAGTCAGACTTTGGGGGTCTTTTTTGGTATCGTTTTGTCCAGAATTTGCCCAGTGCCCCCTGCATACAGTTATTTATAGCCCCTTATGGTTTCTTGGTATTTTGTTCCTCAAGGAGACCTTTGTCCAGGTGCCAGCCTGTCTCACTATTATTACATCCACTAACCAGTCTGGTGGTAGCTGCTGTTGCTGTTGTTGTCATTTGACCTCTATTAGCCTTTGACCTCCCGAGGCCACGGGGGAGCCATGCTGACATCCTCACCAGCTTGACCCCCTTGAGGTCACGTTTTCCCATCCATTCCTCTGGGTGGTCCGCTCCACTGATGACAAGTTTTGTCTCCGCAGGGCACCCCTCAGCGGCCTCTTCCTTCCCCAGACCTGGCCATCCTGTACCCGCTCTTCAGGCTGCCTGTCCCCAGAAGCCAGGCCCGCCCCGAGGCTGGTCCTCAGCACAGCGGAAGCCGGGCTTGTCGTGAGCCACTGCCCCCCAGGCCTCCTGCTGTCTCCACGCCAGGACGCCCCCGAATCGCAGGGACCGCCCCGCGCAGCCCTGCTCTCTCTCCACTGGTCCTTTTCCTTCTCTCAGTAGCGGCCTCAGCAACCCGTGCAACACAGGAGACCTCCCCGCGCTGAGCCCCCAGCGCAGAGGAGAGGTGCTGGGGTCAGCCCCAGACAACCTGCACTCACTGCTCAGAGTGGTTTTCGGGGTGTGGAATCCCAAGTTTTGAGGTGGGCACAGGTAATCCGCAGGGGTTTTGTTAGGCTGGAGGCAGGAGGAATGGGGCAAATGCCGGAAGACACTAGAACAGATCCATGGAAGCGGAAGGAAGTGACCCTGGATCCTGGCAAGGTGATGTCTTGATGTCTACCTGCCAGCCACCAGGGACAGAGGGAAGCTCGGTTCCTCTCTGAAGTTCTGAAAGCAATCCAGGCAGGAGCTGTAAACAGGCAGAACTCCATCCGAGGCTTCTAAGTGGGGGTTTCAGCTTCTGGGCAGCTCTGCCCAAATTCTCCTCCCTGTTAGCATGAAGCTCATTTATTTTTTAAGAAGCAGATGATGCTACTCCTTGTTTAAAGCCCCATTGTGGCTTCTCATATTTTCTCATAGGGACAGGCCCAGCTGGTACCAGCAGTTCCGCCTCATGGAGCCCGTCCTCTGCTCCGAGTGTCTGCTCTCGGATATTCCGCCAGCATGTAAAGACTCCAAGGGCAGGAGCCCCGCCACGGCGTCCTTTTGTTTCCCAACGTCTCCCCGCAGTGCCCACTCCCTTGGTGCTCGCGATGTCTTTTTGGCGTGAATGAATGTCCCACATCCACTCCCACGATTCGCGTCACGAGCCACGGTCCCGACGTCTCCTGGGTTTACGCTCCCGTAAGTTCCCCGGTGCCCATCTCTGGGTTCTTTCACGAGTCTCTAACCTGTGGAGGTGTGCTGTGGCTTGTCCATTGCATTTTAACATCCTGACTGTCCTAAAACCGAGAGAGGTGGGCTCTCCTTTAGTCAAACGCGTCGCACGTGGCCCGATTCAGTGAGCGTCCGGGCCAGAGGGCGGCCTCTCTTTGGGGCAGGAGGAGGGCGGACCTGCGGAGAAGACGGTCACCAGCACCCAGCCGAGCTGGGGAACCCAGCAGGACCTGACTTCAGGTAAGGGGTCAAGCCCGACACGGCCCAGGAGGGCACAGCGTCCTGACTGCCCACACCCGCTGCCCTGCTGGGAACGGGGCAGTGTGTCGGTCACTCAGCTGGAGATGAGGACGGACTGTGCCCGAGAGGTTAGAACGTGAGAGGAGACAGCAGGGCTGCCGGGATAAACCTCCAGTGACGCCGCACCGAGCCGAGCCTCCTGGGGAGGACCCGCGTCTCACATCTCCGTGCTGAGCTCTGTTCCCCGTGTCTGACCAGTCCTGAGACCAACAGGAGAGCGACGCCAATTCCACTCAGCCAGGCCGGCTTTACACCACGAAGATGATCCCAACTTTGGATTTACATAGCATAAAACGATGTGGAGAAGTTAAGGTACTCAAGCACTCTAGTTATGAAAAAGTTATCTATGGAAATGGAAAACAAATGTCTAATTAAAATCAGTGGAGTAAAGACAGGTCACAGGGCCGGGTACGTGGGCATGGGGTTTAGAGTCCAGATAGGGAGTTTACTGTGCAGTCTGCCTGTCCCTCTTGGGCTGCAGCTTACCAGTGAAAAGACAGCCCCAGCTCCCAGCCTGCTCTGAGGTTGATGAACACAGCCCTGTGTCCAGGCTGAAAGAACTCATCTTTAGGAGGAGGTTCCTCTAAAACCAGTCCGCTGTATGAGGATGGAAAAAGGAAACACTTGGAAAAGGAGACCTGAGGAGCTCTGATCTGGATTTCTAGGGCTTTGGGAGCAAACAGCTCGAGAAAGGACAGTCACCCTTATGGTCGTCTGTGCAGTTGTAAAGGTGGTTATGTTGGATTTTCTCAAAGCACTGTAATTTGCTAATTTAAAGTAATAATAACCTTGACATTCCCTGCCTTTTTTCCAATGGTTTTTCTGTCTTTATTAGCCTTTTTTTTTAAGCTTCCATCATGTGAACAGTGGCTGTCAAATATGCGCTTTGTTGAGAACACAGGCTAAGCAGCACAGCACGGCCGCAAAGGCTGGGCACACGCGGCAGCCAGCCGCTGGCCCGGGCCAGAGGGCAAGCGCCTGCTGGGCACCTCACACCAGCTGACGTGCCCACTTTCAGGGTTATGGTGGCATTCCAGTCCAAACAAATGTCAGCAACTAAGGAAAGCATGAAAAATCTCCAGTTTTGAAAATAACGTTAAGTAGATTTTTTACTTCAGAGAATTCTATTCTCCAGGCCCATAAAATCCTACACAAATTAACACAGCTTTTAATTTTACAAACTTTGCTGTGCACACACTCATACACACACTCTGCCCCACCCCATCTGTCCTGGTGTACACACACACACACACACACACACACACACACACAGAGTTGCTCTCTCTCACCCACCCCATCTATCCTGGTATGCACACACACACACACACACACCACTCCATCTGTCCTGGTGTACACACACTCACACACACACATTCCCCACCCCATATGTCCTGGTATACACACATACTCACATTCCCCCACCTCATCTGTTCTGGTGTACACACACTCTCCCCCACCCCATCTGTCCTGGTGTACACACACACACACTCTCCCCCACCCCATCTGTCCTGGTGTACACACACACACACACTCTCCCCCACCCCATCTGTCCTGGTGTACACACACACACACACTCCCCCACCCCATCTGTCCTGGTGTACACACACACACACACACTCCCCCACCCCATCTGTCCTGGTGTACACACACACACACACTCCCCCACCCCATCTGTCCTGGTGTACACACACACACACACTCCCCCACCCCATCTGTCCTGGTGTACACACACACACACACACTCCCCCACCCCATCTGTCCTGGTGTACACACACACACACACACTCCCCCACCCCATCTGTCCTGGTGTACAACACTCATACATTCTCCCACCCCATCTGTTCTGGTGTACACACTCTCCCCTACCCCAACTGTCCTGGTCTACACACACACACACACACACACACACACACTCCCAACCCCATATGCCCTGGTGTACACACATTCACACACATTCTCCCACCCCATGTGTTCTGGTGCACACACACTGTCTACTACTCCATTTGTCCTGGGGTACACACACACACACACTCCCCCACCCCATCTGTCCTGGTGTACACACTCTCTCCCCCACCCCATCTGTCCTGGTGTACACACTCTCCTCTACCCCATCTGTCTTAGTGTACACACACACACACTCCCCCACCCCATCTGTCCTGGTACACTCACATACACACACTCCCCCACCCCATCTGTCCTGGTGTACACACTCTCTCCCCCACCCCATCTGTCCTGGTGTACACACTCTCTCCCCCACCCCATCTGTCCTGGTGTACACACTCTCTCCCCCACCCCATCTGTCCTGGTGTACACACTCTCCTCTACCCCATCTGTCTTAGTGTACATACACACACACACTCTCCCCCACCCCATCTGTCCTGGTGTACACACACACACACACTCCCCCACCACATCTGTCCTGGTGTACACACTCACACACACACTCCCCCACATCTGTCCTGGTGTACACACTCACACACACACTCCCCCACCCCATCTGTCCTGGTGTACACACACTCTCCCCTACCCCATCTGTCCTTGTGTACACACTCTCCTCTACCCCATCTGTCTTAGTGTACACACACACACACACTCCCCCACCCCATCTGTCCTGGTGTACACACACTCTCCCCTACCTCATCTGTCCTTGTGTACACACTCTCCTCTACCCCATCTGTCTTAGTGTACACACACACACACTCCCCCACCCCATCTGTCCTGGTACACTCACATACACACACTCCCCCACCCCATCTGTCCTGGTGTACACACTCTCTCCCCCACCCCATCTGTCCTGGTGTACACACTCTCCTCTACCCCATCTGTCTTAGTGTACATACACACACACACTCTCCCCCACCCCATCTGTCCTGGTGTACACACTCACACACACACTCCCCCACCCCATCTGTCCTGGTGTACACACTCTCTCCCCCACCCCATCTGTCCTGGTGTACACACTCTCCTCTACCCCATCTGTCTTAGTGTACATACACACACACACTCTCCCCCACCCCATCTGTCCTGGTGTACACACTCACACACACACTCCCCCACCCCATCTGTCCTGGTGTACACACACACACACACACTCCCCCACCCCATCTGTCCTGGTGTACACACACTCTCCCCTACCCCATCTGTCCTTGTGTACACACTCTCCTCTACCCCATCTGTCTTAGTGTACACACACACACACACTCCCCCACCCCATCTGTCCTGGTACACTCACATACACACACTCTCCCACCCCATCTGTCCTGGTGTACACACTCACACACACACTCCCCCACCCCATCTGTCCTGGTGTACACACACACACACACACTCCCCCACCCCATCTGTCCTGGTGTACACACACTCTCCCCTACCCCATCTGTCCTTGTGTACACACTCTCCTCTACCCCATCTGTCTTAGTGTACACACACACACACACTCCCCCACCCCATCTGTCCTGGTACACTCACATACACACACTCTCCCACCCCATCTGTCCTGGTGTACACACACACACTCACCCTCTCGTCTATCCTGGTGTACACACACACACACACACAGACACACACACACATACTTACCCACCCCATCTGTCCATCTGTCCTGGTGGCATTTGCCCCTACATGCTTTCTCTTTTCCATGATTATGTTCTAGCTGTGGTACATCTTTATCACAGTTTATTCAATCATTCCCTTACCAATGGTCCTTCATATTGTTTCTTTTTTCCTTACAGAAAAATACAATATACATTGATAAACATACAGTTTAAGGTGCTGGCACTTTTTTTTCTTAGGGATGGATTCCCAGAAGCAAGTCTGCTGGGTTGGCCCTTGAACACCACAGGGGATAAAGGCACAGACCTTCAGTGTAGTTGAAAACCCAAGTATAACTTAAGTTGGTCCTTTGTATTCAAGGTTCTGCATCCACAGATTCAACCAATGGAGGACTGGAGTACATACTCACTGAAAAAAATCGTGGATAAATGCACATGCACATTTTAAACCAGTGCTGTCCAAGGGGCAACTGTATGTATGTCTTTGATGTTAAAAGACAGAGTCATAATTATCCCCAAGGAGGCTGTCACAATTTGTATTTCTAACAGCAGTGTATGAAGTTACCCTCTTCCGCTGCTTCCTTGCCAGTAGGAGATGACAGTTTAGAAAGACAAGACTTACTGGACCATGGATATTCTGACAGATTTGTTCAGAAAATCACTCATGTTCATATACAGTCACAGCACATCAATAATCTCCAAAAACACCTACAAGAAAGGCCAGTTACAGCAGCCATTTGCTGTATCAATGCATGATCTGTGATGAATAAGGAAAGGAACTTCTGAATTTGAAATGAGGCCTAAAATGATATCTTTGAGTTATGCAAAACTGAGAAATTTTTTAGGTTAATAAAGTGTTTGTGAGCCTTTAAAAGAACTCACACCAAGTCACATTCCAAAGGGAAATGCTTTTGGTTGATGACAGTGAAACTCATGGAAGTAGAACTATCTCCTTTAAATAGAATTCTGCAAAAGTTTATTTCTAAAGTGGACTATGCACATGGAAGTTTTTAAAAGCAATAAGACATTTATTGACAGTTACTTAAAATAAATTATCTCTCTAAGTCTCTGAAATGTGACACGAACTACATACACATTCTATTTGTTGCAAGACAATGTATAAAATATTAAGAGAAATAAGGAAACACAGAATACAAGTGGTTCCTGGGTTATACAGTATTTTGGTAAGACATGCATTTGTACGTAAATACCCCAGTGAAACACAAGCACACGTTGGGTGCGGCTGTTCTTTACACAGCCCGTGTGTTCTGTGCTGCACACTGCCTCCTTTTCACTCTCTCTGTTACCTCACACCTGCATACTTATGTGTCAGGAATACTTCTGGGAAGTCTTCAGCAAACCCAGAAGGCTAAAACTTCAACAACACTGTCTTCTGTTGACTGACGAGGTAACTCAGTAACAGTGTGCCCGCAAGAGGAGAAAACGTATGCTCTCTGGAATGCATCCTGGATTGTAAGGTACTGAAAAACATGTGATGCTCAGTGTGGAAAATTGTGTTTGGATGTCCTAAGTAGGACAAGAATGTCAAACTCTCAGTGTCTGATAAATTTACATGCGCAGATCTAAAAGACAGTGTTTTTTTTGTGTGTGGCATATTCTTGCACATAACCACTGAATCCGTAGAGTACTGTCTTTAGCTCCTTTATGCTGCCCAGAATACTTCATTACTGAATAATTCACTCAGGATTTCTAAAAGCTCACTGTAATACATGTAAGTTTGTCTATTTACAGTTGGATATATTCTGGTACATACTGTTTACCTGGGTATCATGCCTAACTGTTGGTACAATATTGTTCTTAGGGGACCCCGTTTTTACACATTTGCGTCGACAGACTGCATGAGTTCCCATGTTCCTTCAGCACCTTTGTGAGGTTCCTCCCCATGGGAAGGGTTCTCCTTGGTACAAATGGGCTGCAGTGTCAGGGTCTGTCCCCCGTGTGAACTCGCTGATGGACACTGAGTCGGGACTTCCTGCTGAAGGCTTTCCCACACTCAGCACACTCATACGGTTTCTCTCCTGTGTGGATTCGCAAATGTAATCTAAGAGTTGACCTCTGGCTGAAAGTTTTGCCACACTCAGTGCATTCATAGGGTTTTTCTCCAGTGTGAGTTCTCATGTGTATAATGAGTTGTGAGTTCTGGATAAAGGATTTTCCACATTCACTGCACTCATAGCGTTTCTCCCCTGTGTGAATTTTCTGGTGTATAATGAGATTTGACTTCTTGAAGAAGGTTTTTGCGCATTCATTACACTCATAGGGTCGTTCTCCAGTATGAATTCTCTGGTGTGTGGTAAGTTCAAATTTCTGGGCAAATGTCTTGCCACATTCACTGCATTCATAGGGCTTCTTCTCCATGTGTGCTCTCTGGTGTACAATGAGGTTTGACTGGTGGGTGAATGCTTTTCCACATTCCAGACATTCAAAGGGTTTCTCCCCGGTATGAATTCTCTGATGTTTAATGAGGTTTGCTTTATGGGAGAAGGTTTTCTTACACACATTACATTCGTAAGGCTTTTCTCCAGTATGTATTCTCTTATGACTAATGAGGAGTGATTTAAATGAGAAAGCCTTGTCACAATAATTACAGATAAAAGGTTGTACCAAATTTCTAATTTTCTGGTGTTTAAAAATGGCTTCTTTATGGCTGAAGGCTTTCCCAGTTTTATTATATTCTGAGTACTCCACTCCAGGATGGGTTTTCTCTTGTTTCAGATAGAAGAGTGCTTTTCCAAATCCATTACAGTCATCTGCTTTCTTTCTTATATAGTTTCTATTGCTAGTAAGTATGTCTGAATTGTATCTCAAAGTTTTTTCATATAAGTCATATTTATAGGGTACTTGTCTTAAAGAAACAAAGTCTGTGCTAAGGTTAAATGTTTTTCCAAAGAGATTATTATCTCTTTCTTCGGTTGGGGTTTGGTCCTTAAAGATTACAAACGGCCTCGCCTGCTCATCTGGGTTTCTGTGGTCCGTCTCCATCTGGTCATCAGCCTTCCATACCTCTAGGAAAGAGCATATGAAACACTGTCAGCCTTTCACCATAATGTTACAGAATGTGAAGCTCCACAAATGTTCCACTGCAGGGCTGTCTCTTTCTTTAATTTGGGACCCAGTCTTTCAGTATAAAAAAGTCCCCAGTTCTGAGTTTTCCTAGCTCTTAAACAATGAAAGAAAAAGACAAAGCCTGTGGCAAAATGGACACAGACAACACCCCAGGTTACAAAACGGCCTTAAAAGTGGGTAAAGTGAAATAAAAACAACTGATGTGGGAAGGCTGGCAATTCCAAAGACAAATGCGACCTGGTGTCCAAGGACACCAGCTGACACAGAACAAGATAATAAGTAGATGTTAACGGAAAAAACCGGCAGATCTAAGTTGAGCAGCCAATGCTGAGACTAACTGTGGTCGGATGGCCACCACATCTACACACTCAAGGATCTTTCCCCTTTCCTCTCCTCTGTTCCTCTAGCAGGTTTACCAGTAACTTCCTAAAGGCAACATTTCTCACAGGTTTGCAGACAGAACCCTATGCAGCATTCCAAAGCTCCAAAGTCAGACTTTTGCAAGTGGAAGGCAAAATCCAGAAACTCATATATTCTGTAGGAAATATAAAAGGAATCCAAGATCCTTTTGGCAGAATCACTCACTGCTACTGTTGGGCACACTATTTTTTTCAATCGAAGTTGTTGGAGAAAATGTTTCTATCATTATATCTTATTTTTCTCTAATGTGTTTCATTTCTTTCTCAAAGCAGTCTAAAGTCCCAGCTTTTATTCCAAGGAATCGCAAGGATCTAATTTACCTGACCTCCACCTATGCTGTACAAACCTTTACTTGCATCTCTGTATTATTGGTTATTCCTGACCATTGGGATCCTGTTGCCATTTGTGGCACTCGTACTGAAAAACGTGTATTTTCCTTGCGGTTATATACCAATTCCCATGACCTAAAATATAGAAGTCACCATTCTGGCTAGATGACAATACTAATGAAAGAGAAACTAATCATGAAACAAAGGTTTATAACATGCCAGGAAAGAATCAAGGCTTGATTGTGAGAGGCAAATAGATATAAAAATTAAACAGGAAAAAAGCTAAGCAGGAAGAAACTGATGTTTGGAGGTATGACTCAAGATATGAGGTGCACAAGTCATCTGTCCTCAGCTTTCTCTAAAGGGTTAGGGATTTGAAAAACAGATTCCTAAACAATACTTCAAAGGTACCAACCCATTCATAATCTCTAGGATATTACTTCCAATGGCTTCTAACAGATTCTCCTTCCCACCTTCCACATTTTTCCTAGTATGTTTTTTTGGGGGGGACTTCGTATATTTTATTAAGACCATTTGATTAATAACAGAAGCAGCATTTCTGGCTAAGTCTTGAAAAAAGTATGAAAATCTTTCAAAAACAAATATCAATACTTACAGTTCACTCAAGACCTACGCCCAAATGTTTTATTTTTTGTAGGAAAGGTAAAAATAATTCTGGATTCAGATCAGTTCAGTTCAGTTAAGTCGCTCAGTCATGTCCAACTCTTTGCAACCCCATGAATCGCAGCACGCCAGGCCTCCCTGTTCATCACCATCTCCCGGAGTTCACTCAGACTCACGTCCATTGAGTTGGTGATGCCATCCAGCCATCTCATCCTCGGTCATCCCCTGCTCCTCCTGCCCCCAATCCCTCCCAGCATCAGAGTCTTTTCCAATCAGTCAACTCTTCGCACGAGGTGGCCAAAGTACTGGAGTTTCAGCTTTAGCATCATTCCTTCCAAAGAAATCCCAGGGCTGATCTCCTTCAGAATGGACTGGTTGGATCTCCTTGCAGTCCAAAGGACTCTCAAGAGTCTTCTCCAACACCACAGTTGAAAAGCATCAATTCTTCAGCGCTCAGCCTTCTTCACAGTCCAACTCTCACATCCATACATGACTACTGGAAAAACCATAGCCTTGACTAGACGGACCTTAGTCGGCAAAGTAAAGTCTCTGCTTTTGAGTATACTATCTAGGTTGGTCATAACTTTTCTTCCAAGGAGTAAGCGTCTTTTAATTTCATGGTTGCAATCACCATCTGCAGTGATTTTGGAGCCCCAAAAATATAAAGTCTGACACTGTTTCCACTGTTTCCCCATCTATTTCCCATTAAGTGATGGGACCGGATGCCATGATCTTCGTTTTCTGAATGTTGACCTTTAAGCCAACTTTTTCTCTTTCCTCTTTCACTTTCATCAAGAGGCTTTTTGGCTCCTCTTCACTTTCTGCCATAAGGGTGGTGTCATCTGCATATCTGAGGTGATTGATATTTTTCCCGGCAATCTTGATTCCAGCTTGTGTTTCTTCCAGTCCAGCGTTTCTCATGATGTACTCTGCATATAAGTTAAATATGCAGGGTGACAATATACAGCCTTGACGTACTCCTTTCCCTATTTGGAACCAGTCTGTTGTTCCATGTCCAGTTCTAACTGTTGCTTCCTGACCTGCATACAGATTTCTCAAGAGGCAGGTTGCCACCTATTTTCGTGACGATACCATCTCAAAGTTCTCATAGTTCAGTTCAGTCGCTCAGTCGTGTTCGACTCTTTGCGACCCCATGAATTGCAGCATGCCAGGCCTCCCTGTCCGTTACCATCTCCTGGAGTTCACTCAGACTCACGTCCATCGAGTCAGTGATGCCATCCAGCCATCTCAACCTCTGTCGTCCCCTTCTCCTCCTGCCCCCAATCCCTCCCAGCATCAGAGTCTTTTCCAATGAGTCAACTCTTCGCATGAGGTGGCCAAAGTACTGGAGCTTCAGCTTTAGCATCATTCCTTCCAAAGAAATCCCAGGGCTGATCTCCTTCAGAATGGACTGGTTGGATCTCCTTGCAGTCCAAGGGACTCTCAAGAGTCTTCTCCAACACCACAGTTCAAAAGCATCAATTCTTCGGTGCTCAGCCTTCTTCACAGTCCAACTCTCACATCCATACATGACCACAGGAAAAACCATAGGCTTTACTAGACAGACCTTAGTCGGCAAAGTAACGTCTCTGCTTTTGAATATGCTATCTAGGTTGGTCATAACTTTTCTTCCAAGGAGTAAGCGTCTTTTAATTTCATGGCTGGAGTCACCATCTGCAGTGATTTTGGAGCCCCAAAAAATAAAGTCTGACACTGCTTCCCCATCTATTTCCCATGAAGCGATGGGACCAGATGCCATGATTTTCGTTTTCTGAATGTTGAGCTTTAAGCCAACATTTTCTGCTCTCCTCTTTCACTTTCATCAAGAGGCTTTTTGGCTCCTCTTCACTTTCTGCCATAAGGGTGGTGTCATCTGCATATCTGAGGTTACTGATATTTCTCCCGGCAATCTTGATTCCAGCTTGTGTTTCTTCCAGTCCAGCGTTTCTCATGATGTACTCTGCATGTAAGTTAAATAAGCAGGGTGACAATATACAGCCTTGACGTAACTCCTTTTCCTATTTGGAACCAGTCTGTTGTTCCATGTCCAGTTCTAACTGTTGCTTCCTGACCTGCATACAGATTTCTCAAGAGGCAGGTCAGGTGGTCTAGTATTCCCATCTCTTTCAGAATTTTCCACAGTTTATTGTGATCCACACAGTCAAAGGCTTTGGCATAGTCGGCGGCGGCGAGCCGGCGCAGGAAGCGCAGGCCGCGGCGGAAAGGAGCTCCCCCAGGTCCGAGGTCGGGGCAGCGGCCTGGAGTACCAGGGTGCGACGGCGCTGGAACGGCTGAGAGGAGCTACCCTGTGTCCGAGGTCAGTGGCAGCCAGGAGGAGCTACCCCGTGTCCGAGGTCACGGGCGGCGGCCGGGAGGAGACACCCTGCGTCCGAGGCCAGGGGCGGCGGCCAAGAGGAGCTACCCCGCGTCCGAGGTCAGTGGTGGCGGGGAGGAGACACCCTGCGTCCGAGGTCAGGGCAGCGGCCGGAGGAGACACCCCGCATCCGAGGTCAGTGGCAGCGGGAGCAGCTACCCCATGTCCGAGGTCAGGGGCGGCGGCCAAGAGGAGCTACCCCGCATCCGAGGTCAGTGGCGGCAGGGGGAGACACCCCGTGTCCGAGGTCAGGGGCGGCCGGAGAAGCCACCTCGCGCCCGAGGCCAGGGGCGGTGACCTTGAGGAGCCACCTCGAGCCCGAGGCCAGGGGCGGCAGCTGGGAGAGGCAACCCGAGGAGCGAAGGCTGCGCAGGCACAGGAAGGCCTAGAGGAGCTATCCCACGTTGAAGGTCAGGAACAGCGGCGGTAAGGAGATACCCCTTGTCCAAGGTAAGGAGCAGCGGCTGTGCTTTGCTGGAGCAGCCGTGAAGAGAATACCCCACACCCAAGGTAAGAGAAACCCAAGTAAGATGGTAGGTGTTGCAAGAGGGCATTAGAGGGCAGACACACAGAAACCATACTCACAGAAAGTTCTCATAGTAGAATAATATTTTAAACATTAATTGATCAAATACTGTTTTATCTAAAACTAAACTAGCAAGTATTTAAGAAGGAAAAAAGTGAACTGGTGGTTTTATCTTCATCATTTTCTTTTTTTGTTTTTTTAAATTAAATTATTTAATTGGAGGCTAATTACTTTACAATATTGTGGTGGTTTTTGCTATACCTTCACATGAATCGGCCATGGGTGTACCTGTGTTCCCCATCCTCAAGCCCCCTCCCACCTCCCTCCCCATCCCATCCCTCTGGGTCATCCCAGTGCCCCAGCCCTGAGCACTCTGTCTCATGTATACAACCTGGACTGGCAATCTGTTTCATATATATGTTTCAATACTATTCTGTCAAATCACCCCACCCTTGCCTTCTCCCACAGAATCCGAAAGTCTGTTCTTTATATCAGTGTCTCTTTTGCTGTCTCAGATATACAGTCATTGTTACCATCTTTCTAAATTCCATATATATGTGTTAATATACTGTATTGCTGTTTTTCTTTCTGATTTACTTCACTCTGTATACTAGTATGTTCTTTTGTTGGGGGAAAAAAAAAAGAATTTGGCTTACGATCGGCATGAGGGATCTCGTTCCCTGACCAGGGACTGAACCCAGGCCCCTTGCATTCGGACTGTGGAGTCTTGGCCACTGGACCACCAGAGAAGTCCCTCCCTAGGAAGTTCTGAACTGGAAATTCTAACTCTGATACCCACAACTATTCTTACTGATCCAACTTGAAAATCTGGCTTGATAATATTGGAGACCTTGATAGTGGGACACCGCTCCTAACTGCTTGGACTTGAGAAAGCCTGAAAATAAAGAAGGCAGAACTTCAGAGTCTGCACTATCTCAGCTTTAATACATGAAGCTTGAGACCAAAACCAAGAAGCTTGTAATTTTGGGTAACTGAGAAAGGACCTAAACGCGACTGGGCAAATGCTGAATTACACCCGAAAGCTGTCCTTACCCACTGATAGTAAGTTGCTGTAATTCTCCAGCATCACGTCCATGTAGAGGATCCTCTGAGAGGGCTCCAGTTGCTCCCATTCCTCCTGGGTGAAGTCCACAGTCACATCGGTGAATGAAACTGACCCCTGAAATAGCATATTGCTATTTATTCTGATATGATTAGCATTTGGTGATGCAGGAAGGACACATAAAAACATACTCTATGTTGTAAAAGAACCATCTTTAAAATTTACGTATGACACAAACTAAAATTTCATTGTTTTGTCATGCCTCCAAAAATATCTTTATAAAAGTTAAAGCATTTATTCAGATTCCCATAAATTCCAGCATTGTCATATTTGGCAGATATTAAGATTAAATATTAATATGCAGTATTTAATGTTACCAGTTAGTGATGATGCTTATATAGGTATTATTTTCGTGGTCTCAAACTAGACAATATAAAGAGTTAAAGCTTTGAATATTTAAAGGTAGAATATGAAATTCCAATTATAAGATAAACTATCAGGCATAGGTAAAGATCTCTCTACCATATCCAAACCATAAGAAAGGCAGACAAATAAAAACTAACAAGTGAGACTACAAACTAAAAGGCTTCTGCACAGCAGAGGAAACCATCAACAAAATGAAAACCTTATCTGATACGATTTGCAAATATCTTCTTGCAATCTACCAAATGAGAGAAAATATTTGCAAGTCATGTACCTGATGAGGGGTTAATTTAGCAGAAAAAAATACCAATCTGATTAAAAAACAGGCAGAGGAAATACACATTTTTCTGACGACATACAAATGGCCAACAGGTACATGAGGTGTTCAGAATCACTAGTCATCAGGGAAATGCGAATCAAAACCACAGTGAAATAGCCATTCTTATAGGTGTGGTGCCTATTTATATATATAAAGACAAAACTATTTACATGTCCTTTATGTTGTACAAGGCACTTTAAATTATCTAGAGATGATTTAAAGTACATGGGAGGATATATGTGGATTACATGCAAATACCACGCTTTTTATATAAGGGACTTATATAAAGTCTATTGAAGATACTGAGGGATGACTTATCACTGTGTTTATTTCAGTATAATTTACAAAAACCAAATATGCAAACAAACTGAGTATCCACTGATGGAATATCATTCAGCCATAAAGAAGAATGGAATTTGTGACAACATGGACCTTATGCTACATGAAATAAGTCAGATAAATTATATATCCCAATTATATGTTTATAATTAAATTATATATCTCAAGTTATCTCAATGAAATATCTCAATTAAATTATATGTCAATTATATATATGAGATATATCTCATGTTTATAATTAAATTACATATCAATTTAATCTCAATTACATTATATATATTTGATATATTTCTCAATTGTTTATAATTAAATTACATATCTCAATTAAATTATCTATTAAGTTATCTCAATTACATTATAATTATGAGACATATATCTCAATTATATGTAGAATCTAAAAAAAACCCCACAAACATGTAGATACAGAGAATAGACTGGCTGTCAGAGGCTGGATGGTGGAGGTAGGAAAGTTAGGTAAAAGGGGCCAAAAGGTACAAATTTCCCCTTATAAAGTAAGTCAGGTAATGTACAGCATGGTGACTGTGGGTAATAATATTGTATTGCATGCTTGAAAGTTGCTAAGAGAACAGATCTTAAAAGTTCTTAGACTCAGGAAGTTACGGGTGTATGCTCAGTCATGTCCAACTCTCTGCAGCCCCACAGACTGTAGCCCGCCAGGCTCCTCTGTCCATGGGGTTTTCCAGGCAAGAATAAGAGTGGGTTGCCATTTTCTCTTTCAGGAGATCTTCCTGACCTAGGGATCGAACCTGTGTCTCTTGTGTCTCCTGCACTGACAGGCAGATTCTTTACCACTAGTGCCACCTGGGAAACCCAGAAAAACTTAGAGGAAGTAAGAAAAAAAATATGAGATAAAGATCTGAACACTACAAATGACCTAGTCATATTGCACGAATTTTCAGGTAACCCAGAAGTATTGTTTCATGACATCTTACAGGAATCTTTAGCCATGTGGCCTGGGAGCAGAGAATGCTGGTGGTAGGTCATCTATGCCTAGGATCACTGAGGTCAGCAATCACAGAGTCAAGATTTTCCCAGCAGTAAGTATTTATTCCCATTTTCAGATCACTTCTGAAATCCGTTACAAAAAACAGGAACACCTAGAATTTCCCAAGGAATAAACTGAGTCCTGAGGACCAAGCTCAGTCTTCACCCTGAGAGGCAAGCTGCAGACCCCACGAGTCTAACCTTCGCTTCCTTTCACTGCATCTCAGCTGCTACCAACGATTCCTAACTCTTTATTTCCTAACTCCTCTTATTCTCATCTACTACACATTATAAGCTAGTATGATTTTTCTAAAGTATAGCTCTAACTATAGGATTGGCTGGATTAGAAACACTGTCCATTATATCTTAAATTAGTGACTAGCCCAGCATTCAACACATTTCAAATTCCTCCTCCATCCCTCCTTCCCGACTCCACTCTCTATGCACAGATTCTCTCTTAGGTCAGGTCACACACTGCTTAGATGGGAACTTCCATAATTTGAGTCCCTCCTCTTAAACCCTGGAGCACTTTGGTTATACTTCTCATGTGGTATGTATTTCACTCTGCTCTCTTAAAAAAAAAAAAAAACCACCTTATTTCTCTTACTCTCCCCATTAGATGTTATCATTTTTTAGACCAGAAACTGTTATCTCTGTATTTCTGTTAGCACGAACTACATGAGTACAAGTTAGGGACCCAAAGAAAATAACTTTATATGCGTTAGGAAACTAGAGCTGTTTCTCTTTAGAAACAAAAGGAGACAAACAGTATTTCGGGTTCATTTTTGATATAAATTTCTCAGGGTTGAGGTACACTGACTCAAAGATCTTCTTCCTCCATGAGACCCTCAACTTCTGTAGGTAACTTCACTGCAGACAGCCAGAGGGAGGATATCGGCGGGAGGTCCCCAAACTCTGCCGCGTGGGCCGAGAGCGGCGAGCCTTCAGAGCCACGCCCACTGGAGGCCTGCCGCCCTGTCGCGGGCTTCTGACTCTCTGGCCCAAACTGGCTGCTTCCCAGAGGGGACAGAAACCCGCCGCAGGACCCCACTGGGCAGCTACAGCCTGATCAAGAGGCAGAGCCTGGACACCTCGGGGGGCTGGCTGTGCTCCGACTGCGTGTTCTTTCACCAGAGGCAGGGCTCAGAAACACACTGCTTGACCATTGGGCTGACAGCTGTGAAGGAACCTGGAACATGGAGCGGGTGGTTGTGACAGGGCATGTGGAAGATCAGGTGGTATTTTAAGGGTGGGCTAGTGCCCTCCCTGGAGAAGGCAACGGCACCCCACTCCAGTACTCCTGCCTGGAAAATCCCATGGGCAGAGAAGCCTGGTAGGCTGCAGTCCATGGGGTCACTGAGGGTCGGACACGACTGAGTGACTTCACTTTCATGCACTGGAGAAGGAAATGGCAACCCACTCCAGTGTTCTTGCCTGGAGAATCCCAGGGACGGGGGAGCCTGGTGGGCTGCCGTCTACGGGGTCACACAGAGTCGGACACGACTGAAGTGACTTAGCAGCTGCAGCAGCAGCAGCACCCTCCCTCTCCAGAGTCTCCCAAACTTCATTCTTTCCTTTTCATCTGAGCCTCTTCCTCCTGTCTGCACACCCCTGACCTCAGGAGAAGGGTCACACTTCTGTACCACTTGAACGATCGGCAATCACAGAATATATGCCCAAGCTACATTCGGTGCTGGGACAAACACGAGGCTCCTAGCGTGTGAAGCTGCAGGTTGCGGGGCAGTCTTGGTACTGCAAGTCGAGGCAGGGGCCAGGGGTTGGGGGGAGATGGCGCTCAGTCACAGGACAGTCCAGCCTGGGCCCAGCCTACTGTGGCCCCAGGGATGTGACACCAGCCGGGATCAGTGGGGTCTAAAGGAATGCTGCAGGCACGTCTGTTTCTGAGTTTAATTTTGGTTTTAAACCGACGAGTTGTTGATTTAGGATGTCATGTTCACTAAGACTTCCCAGGCGGTCCCGTGTTTAAGATTTCGGCTTCCAGTGCAGGGGTGCCATTCGACCCCCGACTGGGGAGCTAAGACCCCACACGCCTTGCTGCCAAAAAACCCCACCAAAACATAAAAAAAAGCAAGACTGTAACAAATTCAGTAAAGATTTAAAAAATGGTCCACACCAAAAAAAATTTTTTTTAATGTTGTGCTTAAGTTTTTTTTGTATATATATTTTTTAATTTTTATTTTTACTTTATTTTACTTTACAATGTGCTTAAGTATTTAGCAACTCAATTCACTAATATACATGGGTATCTACATATTCCTGTGCTATACAGTAGGTACTGACTGTCTCTTTTCTAGGGTGTATATGGTAATTCCAACCTCCTAATTTATCCCTCTCTTCAACCCTTGAAAGTTTGCTTTCTACATCTGAGATTGTTTTGTAAATTATTTCATTTGTAGCAATTTTTAGATTCTACTGGGCTTCCCTGATAGCTCAGTCGGTAAAGAACCTGCCTTCAATGCAGGAAACCCCAGTTCAATTCCTGGGCCAGGGAGACCCCCTGGAGAAGGGATAGGCCACTCACTCCAGTATTGTTGGGCTTCCCTTGTGGCCCAGCTGGTAAAGAATCCGCCTGCAATGTGGGAGACCTGGGTTCGATCCCTGGGTTGGGAAGATCCCCTGAAGAAGGGAAAGGCTACCCACTCCAGTGTTCTGGCCTGGAGAATTCCATGGACTATACAGTCCAAGGGGTCGCAAAGTCAGACACGACTGAGCGACTTTCACTTTCACTTTGGGCTTCCCTGACAGCTCAGCTGGTAAAGAATCCACCTGCAAGGCAGGAGACCCTGGTTCGATTCCTGGGTCGAGACGATCCGCTGGTGAAGGGATAGGCCACCCACTCCAGTATTCTTGGGCTTCCCTGGTGACTCAGCTGGTAAAGAATCCGCCCGCAATGCAGGAGACCTGGGTTTGATCCCTGGGGTGGGAAGATCCCCTGGAGAAGGGAAAGGCTAGCCATTCCAGTATTCTAGCCTGGAGAATTCCATGGCCTGTACAGTCCATGGGGTCACAAAGAGCTGGACATGACTGAGCTACTTTCACTCAGATTGCACCTGTACGTGGTATCATATTTGCCTTTATGTCTTACTTCACTATTATCTCCAGGTCCATCTGTGTTGTTGAAAATGGCATTATTTTATTTTATGGCTGCCGAATGTTTCTACCACATCTCCTTTATCCATTCATCTGTCAATGGACATTTTACTGTGAACAGTGCTGCAGTGAACCTTGCGAGCACGTGCCCTTTCAAAGTGGTTTTCCCTGGATAGGCACCCAGGAGTGGAACTGCCGAATCATCTGGCAGGTCTGTTTTTAGATTTTAAAGGAACCTCCATACTGATCTCCATAGTGACCGTTACCAAGTTCACATTCCCAACAATGGCTTAGGAGGGATCCCTTTCTCCATGGCCTTTCCAGCATTTCTCGTTTGTAGACTGTGATGACGGCCACTCTGACTGCTGTGAGGGGACACCTCATTGGAGTGTTGATTAGTATTTCCCCAATAATTAGCAATGTTGACGAGCTTTTCATGAGTAAAACTTACCTCCTGAACTTGGGTTCCTGAAAGCCTACCCTATTTGAGGTCGTTTGTGATTATCTACCCAAGACATTTTTTGAGGGCCCCTATCATTTACAGCCCCAAAGGTCTAGTGATTATGAAGTGCCCCTAAGCACTGACTTTAAAGCTGTTTTTATAAGAAATGGCCAGAAGGTGGCCGGATTTATTCTTGCCCCATTCTGGTTACTCAGGGAATATGAGCCTGAGGGAGGGAAGGTCCTGTTCCTGGGCTGTAAATCAGAGTGGGATACGCCTGACCAAACACCCAAGGGTCTGAGTCTCATCCCTCTAACCCTTCATCTTCTGGGCAGACCCCTACCCCTGAAAACCTCCTGTGAATGGTACTGTCATTGGAGGGGGGCAGCTCTAACGGGGCAGGCTGGAGACGGTCTCCCACCACAAGGAGAGGTGGGGATGAGGTGGCTTTTCAGGTCTCTTCCAGGCCAGAAGGTCCACCGTCCTGCGGCTGCCCAAGTCGTGTCCTGGCTGCCCCTGGACTTGGAAGACTGTGGCTCCACGCAGAGGGGCCCAGGCACTACGGGTCAAAGGGGACACGTTTCTTGGTACACCCTCCCCAACACCCTGTGTTTCATGACAGTCCAGCCTTGGGACCCAAGTCTGCTCAGGCACCAGGGATGTGCCACCAGCCTGGGTGAGTGGGGCCCAAGGGAATACAGCAGGCACTTCTGTTTTCTTTCTGAATTAATATCCACATTTGAAACTGAAGAATATTTGCTTTACAGTGCTGTTTGTTCTGCGTACACCAACCTGACTTCATACTGACAGGTGCCTACATGTTCGGTTTTAGACTCTCTTCCACCTCGGTAAGCACAGTGTGAGCACAGCGCTGTACGGTAGCCTGTCGATTAGCTCTTCTCCACATGCAAGAATGTCTGTATGTTCCAGCCTCCTAGCTTGTCCGTCTGTCCCCTTTCCCCTGGTAACGATAAGTTTGTTTTCTATAGCTGTGACTCTTTCTTGTTGGTAAATTAGCTCATTGCTCTCAACTTTTACATCCAGCCTACGGATGGCATCTTACGTCTGCCTCATTGTGCGGCTTCCGTCACTCAACAAGCATCATCTCTAGGTCCTCCCGTGTTGCTGCAAGGGCACGATTTGTTCCTGAGCCAGTAGTGTTCCGCTGGCTTTATCCTAATCCATTCATCTACTGGTGGACACGTCGGTGCTTCCACTCTTGGCAACTGTCAATAGTGTTACAGTGGGGCTTCCTGGCGGTCCAGGGGCTCAGACTATGAATGAGCTCCTGACGCACGGGGTCCCGATTTGATCCCCGGCCAAGGAGCTACATCCCACATGCTGCAGTGCAGACTGAGGGTGCCTCGTGCCGTAACTGAGGTCTGAGGCAGCCAGATAAATACATACTTTCTAACAACAGTGCCACAGAGAACCAGGGCGCCTGTGTCTCTCCCGGCTGTGCTTCTCCTAGACACAGGTCTGGGGATGCGGCTGCCGCACCATCTGGTAGCTCTATGCTTAGAACTTTTTTAAGATTTTTTTTTTAATGTGGACCATCATTAAAGCCTTTATTAAATTTGTTACAATTATCTTCTGTGTAATGTTTTGGTTGTTACTGCTACCAGGCACCTGGGATCCCAGCTTCCTGACAACAGATTGAAGCCCTGCCCTCTGCATTGGAAAGCTAAGCCTGAAGCATCAGACCACCAGAGAAGTACCTCTTATAAGATTTTTAAGGAAGCTCCACACTGATCTCCCTAGTGGCTGTTACCACTGACATGGCCACCAGAAGCCTAGAGACGGTTCCCTTTTATCCTCTCCCACTCCTGTATTTCTTCTGTGTAGTTTCTGTGAGGAGGACCATTCTGAATGGTGCCAGAGGAGCAGCTCATTGTATTGCTGACTGGCATTTACCGCAAAATTAGTGATGTTACAAATCTTTTCATGTTCTTGGTTCTTAAACAATGTGAGTAAAATTTAACTCTTGAAACTGGTTTCTTAAGTCTTTCTCTATTTGAAGTCGTTTTCAATTACCAAGAGTATTTTTGTGAGGGCACCTGTCATTGAAGGCAGGGCAGACCTAGTACACAGAAGTGCCCATAAGCACCAGTATAAGAGGTGCTGCTAGGGAAAATGGCCAGAAGGCTGCAGAACTTCCTTCAGCCCGCTTTGTGGTCTCAAGAAAAGTGAGCCATAGAGGAAGTCTGGCTTGTGACATGGAAATCAGAGTGGACACACCTGACAAACCACCACCAACTTGAGGCTCTTATGTCCTCCTCGTTACTATCATCCCTGAATACATTCCAGTCCCGGGAAAATGACCTGTTAGGACCCTGTGAGCAGGAGGTGGAACCAGAGGAAGGATAGAGGTGGGAACCCCTGCGAAAGGACCCGTGGAGATGAGGTAACATTTCAGTTTTATCGGAGGAAAGGCAGTTCACCATAATTTCGGTGCCCAAGGACAGCCTTAGCTGTAGAAGGACATTAATGGTCAACAGTATGTGGTACCGAGCACAGGAAACAGCCAGCACATCCAGTGGGGGTGGGGGGCATTGTTGGTGCATCCTCCCAGCTCCCTGAGCAGAAGGACAGACCAGGAAACGGAGCAAACACGGATCAGACTGCAGCGAGGAAACAAGAGTGATGGCGTAGGAGTCTGGACAACATGGAGTCTTCGGCATACTTCTCTTTAACTTAATAAATATTCTTACAATACAGAATATATGACTTTAAAGATTCTGATAAGTTCAACACCAACTTGATTAGAACTCCATATATAACTAAATTTCTTCTACCTAAAACTAAAAACAATGTAAAACTATTATATTTCCATCAAAAAAAAATTACATGGGAAGGAGAAAATGAAAAAAAAAAACGACCACCCTCGTCCACCCAGGCCTCAGTGACCTGGGTGATCATACTCCTGGGGACCCAGCAGCCTAGGATCTAAGGGCTGGACACTATGGGGCTGGGGGCGCTAGAGAGGACTGCCGGGACATGAACCCCTCGCTGCATCTACAGCGCCTGGTCCCCTCTGGAGCAGACCACAGCTGACCAGTCAGGCACACCTGCACCGACACCCAGACTACTGCACCCCCAAAATACTGGACACTCTGGGCTGGGAGCACTTGGAAAGGTCCCCCTGTCTCCATTTCTCCTGGTAAGGGGGTCCCCAAGTTCAACTTCTTACAGTCTCTCCACCTACGTAGGAAACAGCCTCAAAACAGGACTTTTCTGGGTCTCAGATGGCTCTTGCCGTCTCAGACCCGGGGGAGGGAGTGGGAGGGTGGTTGAGAGAGGAAAGGGGCGCGGAGGAAGAGCACTCAGGCCCTCGGGAGAGGCCCTCCGGGGATTCCTCAGGCGGTCTGCACGTACCCTGTCGACCCACGAACGCCACGCCGGCTCGGGTTCTGGGTGCCCACCGGGCGGACCGCGGCTGGCGGAAGTGCTGCCGCCCTGTGGACGTTTCCTGGAACAACACCGCTAAGCCAGGGGCGAACAGGCGCTTCCCGGACAGAGGCCTGCCCGATGCTGACGGAACCCGCCCTCGAGAAATACCCTGGGGTAGCTCAGCAAGAGAGGATTTAAAACAGGCCCAACTTTCAAAAACCAAATACAAACGGTAAATTTTCCTTACGCTTAATGGAAACCAACTATCCGCACCTCTAAAGAAACTCCGCCTTCCTCATTCTTAGAGAAATGCCAAGCAAACCTACAACCATCTATCACCAGGCAGCCCTCCCCAGCAAATCAGAACAGTAAATGCTGGAGACCCGCAGGGAGAGAAGGGAACCCCCCTCCGCTGCTCCTGGAAATGGACATTGCAACCAGCCACGATGGAGACAGGCTCCTTTAGAACAAAACCAGCACCTACCACGAGATCCTCCAAGCCCTCACCAGGCCCTATATACAGGGAAATGCATCCTTCGAAACAACGCAGGCACCCCACATTTCAGGAAGGCACTCTTTCCCAGCGCCAAGGCGCCAAAACAGCCGTAAAGTCCTTGCACACGGGTAAATACTGAGGCTGTGCTTCATATATGCCTTGGACAATTACTCAGGCATAGAAAAGAATGAAAAAATGCCATTTGAAGCAACGTGGAAGGATCTAGAGATGATCACAGTGTGTCAAGTAAATCAGACAGAGAAAAATGGCACAGGGTATTGTTTATAGGTGGAATCGAAAAATACAATCAACTAAAACTTACCAGCAAACACAGTCCAACTCCCAGTCACACAACAAATTTAAGCTTATCAAGCACAAGACGGACCCTGGGGGTCGGGGTCGGGGTGCAGAGATCACTGAGGAAGTTGGGATTCAACAGTACCCCGTAGACAAAGACACATGGTCAAAAAGAGACCCACAGACACATCAGAGAACAATGAACAAGCATAGACTGGACAGAATCAGGAAGTGTGCTCAACACTCTGTCAACAGCTACAGGGGAAGTGAATCCAAAAAGAACAGATGCAAGAATATAAAGGAATCCACTTCTTGTTCCACCACAAACAAACACGAGAACAGGAATTGAGTAGACTCCAGTGTAAAATACACATTACAGGGAGAGGAGAAAATGAAAACAAACACATACTCCAACCCCCTCAGGCCTGGTGACTGGGGTGCCGGCGCACCCCCGGAGCCCCGCAGGCCCGGCTTCGGGGCTGCGGAGGGTGCACGGGTGCAGAAGCCCCTCTGCATCTACAGCGCCAGTCCCCTCTGGGACACGCCACAGCTGACCAATCTGCCAGGCGCTCCTGCACCTACACCGGGGCCACTGCACCCCCACTTCCACACTGGGCTGGAAGCATTTTAAAAAGTCCCCGTCTCCATTTCTCCTGGTGGGGGGGTTCCCAATTTCAACTTCTTCCTTACAGAATCCACATATATAGGGAACAGCCTCAACACAGCACCTTTCTGGCGGCTGAGATGGCTCTGGCCAGACGGAGGTGGTGGTGGGCGCTTTGTGAAAGGAAAGGGGCGTGGAGGAATGGCACCCAAGCTCTCTGGTGTTTACTCGGGTAGTCTGCACGCCGCTTTACAACTCAGGAACACGACTTTGACTCAGGTTCTAGGTGCCCACTTGACTGACCACAGCCCGCAAAAGCGCTTCTGCCTTGTGGCCGTTTCCTGGAACATCGTCGAATCAAGGGCTCTGACCTGTGCTGTTGGAGAAGACTCTTGAGAGTCCCTAGGACTGCAAGGAGATCCAACCAGTCCATCCTAAAGGAGATCAGTCCTGAATAATCATTGGAAGGACTGATGCTGAAGCTGAAATTCTAATACTTTGGTCACCTGATGCGAAGAACTGACTCCTTGGAAAAGACCCTGATGCTGGGAAAGATTGAGGGCGGGAGGAGAAGGGGACGACAGAGGATAAGATGGTTGGATGGCCCCACTGACTCAACGGACATGAGTTTGAATAAGCTCCAGGAGCTGGTGATGGACAGGGAGGCCTGGCATGCTGCAGTCCATGGAGTCGCCAGAGTCGGACACGACTGAGCGACTGAACTGAACTGAACTAACACGACTTAGTGACTGAACTGAACACGCTCTGCCCAGTCAGAGGCCTGCCCGATTAAGCTAAATGACCCTGCCCTTGACAAATAACCTACAGTAGCTCAGTTCAGTTCAGTCGCTCAGTCGTGTCCAACTCTGCGACCTTATGAATCGCAGCATGCCAGGCTTCCCTGTCCATCACCAACTCCCGGAGTTCACTCAGACTCACGTCCAGCGAGTCAGTGATGCCATCCAGCCATCTCATCCTCTGTCGTCCCCTTCTCCTCCTGCCCCCAATCCCTCCCAGCATCAGAGTCTTTTCCAATCAGTCAACTCTTCCCAGGAGGTGGCCAAAGTACTGGAGTTTCAGCTTTAGCATCATTCCTTCCAAAGAAATCCCAGGGCTGATCTCTTTCAGAATGGACTGGTTGGATCTCCTTGCAGTCCAACACCACATCCTCTCCCTTCTCCAACACCACAGTTCAAAACCATCAATTCTTCGGCACTCAGCCTTCTTCACAGTCCAACTCTCACATCCATACATGACCACTGGAAAAACCATAGCCTTGACTAGACAGACCTTAGTCAGCAAAGTAATGTCTCTGCTTTTGAATATGCTATCTAGGTTGGTCATAACTTTTCTTCCAAGGAGTAAACATCTTTTAATTTCATGGCTGCAATCAACATCTGCAGTGATTTTGGAGCCCCCCAAAATAAAGTCTGACACTGTTTCTACTGTTTCCCCATCTATTTCCCATGAAGTGATAGGACCAGATGCCATGATCTTCGTTTTCTGAATGTTGAGCTTTAAGCCAACTTTTTCACTCTCCTCTTTCACTTTCATCAAGAGGCTTTTTAGTTCCTCTTCACTTTCTGCCATAAGGGTGGTGACATCTGCATATCTGAGGTGATTGATAATATTTCTCCCAGCAATCTTGATTCAGCTTGTATTTCTTCCAGCCCAGCGTTTCTCATGATGTACTCTGTATAGAAGTTAAATAAGCAGGGTGACAATATATAGCCTTGACGTACTCCTTTTCCTATTTGGAACCAGTCTGTTGTTCCATGTCCAGTTCTAACTGTTGCTTCCTGACCTGCATACAGATTTCTCAAGAGGCAGGTCAGGTGGTCTGGTATTCCCATCTCTCTCAGAATTTTCCACAGTTTATTGTGATCCACACAGACAAAGGCTTTGGCATAGTCAATAAAGCAGAAATAGATGTTTTTCTGGAACTCTCTTGCTTTTTCCATGATTCAGCGGATGTTGGCAATTTCATCTCTGGCTCCTCTGCCTTTTCTAAAACCAGCTTGAACATCAGCAAGTTCACGGTTCACGTATTGCTGAAGCCTGGCTTGAGGAATTTTGAGCATGACTTTACTGGCATGTGAGATGAGTGCAATTGTGTGGTAGTTTGAGCATTCTTTGGCATTGTCTTTCTTTGGGATTGTAAGGAAAACTGACCTTTTCCAGTCCTGTGGCCACTGCTGAGTTTTCCAAATTTGCTGGCATATTGAGTGCAGCCCTTTCACAGCATCATCTTTCAGGATTTGAAATAGCTCAACTGGAATGTCATCACCTCCACTAGCTTTGTTCATAGTGATGCTTTCTAAGGCCCACTTGACTTCACATTCCAGGATGTCTGGCTCTAGGTGAGTGATCACACCATTGTGATTATCTGGGTCATGAAGATCTTTTTTGTAGAGTTCTGTGTATTCTTGCCACCTCTTCTTAATATCTTCTGCTTCTGTTAGGTCCATACCATTTCTGTCCTTTATTGAGCCCGTCTTTGCATGAAATGTTCCCTTGGTATCTCTAAATTCTTGAAGAGATCTCTAGTCTTTCCCATTCTGTTGTTTTCCTCTATTTCTTTGCATTGATCGCTGAAGAAGGCTTTCTTATCTCTTCTTGCTATTCTCTGGAACTCTGCATTCAGATGCTTATATCTTTTCTTTTCTCCTTTGCTTTTCCCTTCTCTTCTTTTCACAGCTATTTGTAAGGCCTCCCCAGACAGCCATTCAGAGAGACAGAATTCAAAACAGGCCCAACTTTCAAAACCCGACTGCAAATGGTAAATTTTCCTCACCCTTAATGGAAACCAACTATCCGCACCTCTAAAGAAACTCCACCTTCCTCATTCTTAGAGAAATGCCAAGCAAACCTACAACCATCTATCACCAGGCAGCCCTCCCCAGCAAATCAGAACAATAAATGCTGGAGACCCGCAGGGAGAGAAGGGAACCCCCCTCCGCTGCTCCTGGAAATGGACATTGCAACCAGCTACGATGGAGACAGGCTCCTTTAGAACAAAACCAGCACCTACCACGAGATCCTCCAAGCCCTCACCAGGCCCTATATACAGGGAAATGCATCCTTCGAAACAACACAGGCACCCCACATTTCAGGAAGGCACTCTTTCCCGGCGCCACGGTGCCAAAGCAGCCATAATATCCCAACACAGGGATAAATACTGAAAGTGAAAGTGGCGTCCGACTCTGCGACCCCCACAGAATTCCACAGTCCCTGGAATTCTCCAGGCCAGAATACTGGAGTGGGTAGCCCTTCTCTTCTCCAGGGGATCTTCCCAAACCAGGGATCAAACCCAGGTCACCTGCATTGCAGGAGGATTCTTTACCAGCTGAGCCACAAGGGAACCGTCCTCCACTGCCTCTGGGAATGAAAATTGCTGAGACAAGATGCAGAACCTTATGCAGGTTCCTTTAAAACGAAACCCAGACCTACAGCGAGATTGTCCAAGCATATATGCATGGAAAACTATACTATGAAATAAGGTACCCCAACATTCAGGAACCCATTATTTACAATAGCCAAGATGTGGAAACATCCAGAACAACTATGAGCTTTATATACTGAAGTTGTGCTACATACATGCCATGAACAATTACTCAACCTTAGAAAAGAATGAAATCATGTTATTGGCAGCAACATGGCAGATACTGGAGATGATCAGACTATATCAAGTAAATGAGACAAAGACAATCGGCTGGGAATTCCTTACAAATGCAATCTGAAAAGACAAATGGCACAGGGAATTCCCTAAAGCCTCAATCTAAAAATACATACAATGAATTAACTTAGGAAATGCAAAGAGACTCTCAGAGTTAGACATAAGCTTAGGCTTAAAAAAGGCAAATATTCAGTGATTCAAGAGATAACCGAGGAGACTGGGATGAAACCATACACACTTAGACACAGATAGAGTGTCACAAAGAGACACCCAGATACATCAAAGAAAAACGAACAAGCATTGGATAGAACAAGGAAGTGTGCTCAACACTCTGTCACAAGCTACAGGGGAAGAGAATCTAAAATCAAAAGATCAGATACTCAAGTATAATGGAATCCACTAGTGGTCCACACACAACAGCATACTAGGTGAAGAAAGTCAGAAAGAGAATGACAAATACCACATAAAGCTACTTATATACAGAATCTAAAAAATAAAACACTAACCTATCTGTGAGACAGAAATAGAATCATGCCCATAGAGAACATCCCTGTGGTTGCCAAGCGGCAGGGGTGGCGGGAGAGATGGAGCGAGAGGTTAGGGTCTGCACATGTAAGCTACGACATACAGATAAACAACGAAGTCCCAAGATATAACACAGGGAACTATATTCAATATCCTATGATAAACCATAATGAGAAAGAATATTTTTTAAAAAGAATGCACATGTATGTATAAATGAATTACTTCACTGTACAGCAGAAAGTAACACAACATTGTACATCAACTATACTTCAGTAAAAAAAAAAATTTTTTTAAGGGCCTAAGACCTTAACAGGCACTTCACTAAACAAGATATACTATATGGTAAGTAAACATGTGTAAAGATACTTAAGATGTCAGAGAAGTATCAAATTATACTGCAAAACACCTATTAAAGTGGCCAAAGTTCACAACACTGACAGCACCAAATGCTGGCAAGGACGTGAAGCAACACAAACTCTCACTCACTGCTGGTGGGAATGCGAATATTATAGCCACTCTGAAAGACAGCTGGGCAGTTTCTCACAAACTGCTCCTGCTGTACCATCCAGCATTAGTTTTCCTTAGCATTTACCCAAATGATTAACTTACATTCATAAAAACACTACACAGACATGTTTGTAGCTGCTTAATTCGTAACTGTCAAAACCTGGAGGCAACCACGATGTCCTTCAATTGCTCAATGGGTAAATAAATAGTGGTACATTCAGACCATGAAATATCATTGGGTGCTAAAAAGAAATAAGTTGTCAAGTCATGAAAAGACATGGAAGAACTTTAAATGCAGAGTATTAATGAAAGTCTGAAAAGGCTACATACTGACTGATTCCAACTTTATAACATTCTGGAAAAGGAAACCACTGATATATATAGGTAATATGTATCTTTTTTACTGCCCCTCCAATTCTGCCAGGTACTCAAGGAAAGGGAGGGAAGGATGAATAGATGAAGCACAGGGGATTTTGTGAGTAGTGAAACTATTCTCTAAGATACAATAATGGTGGATACATGTACACATTTGTCAAAACATACAGAACGCACAACACCAAAAGCAAATCCTAATGTAAACTATGAACTTTAGTTAAGAGTATCATCAGTATTGGCTCATCAGTTTTAACAGCTATACCACATTAATGCAAGATGTTAATAAGAGAAGAAACCATGTGTACAGAGGGAGGAAAGGAATTCTGTACTTTTCACTCAAATTTTCTGTAAGCTCAAAACTATTCTAAAAAAATGAAGTCTATTCATTAAAAGCAAAACAAAACACATATAAACAGAACAGTATAATTAGTATGCCATCTCATAATCTGTACTCATACTTGTGTAAATATGTCAAAGTACATTCTGGAATGCTACTCAAGAAAGTAATGACAATGGAACTCGTGTAAGTTAGGGGGGGAATTTAAATACATATCCAGCTCTTTAGTGAGTTCTCTGGCATCATGTTAATCTCACTGGAAAAATAAAATACACACTGTATTACCCTGAAGAATGCTATATGAAATAACTAGAGATAAAATAATAATCTTTTTCTTCCTGGGAATGCTGCTCAAAACACCATCTATATGAATGTTCATAAAACGAACTTAGACCTAATACTCGAGAACCAAGGAAATGGTATTCACAATCAATGCAATAATTGCTTAATTAACTTGATTTACTTTTTAACTTTTTAAAAAATATCTGATTAATTTGATTTTACTTTTTGTCTGCTGGTAGTGATTATTCTTACTATGTTTTTCTGAATTTTACTCATTTATACCTTTCATTTCATTTTCTAGGTCCTTATATATTTCCTCAAATTCACAGAAAAGTTAGGAATAAACAACTCACCTGGGATTTGTTCATTTTCTGCAGCTTTTGGATAAAGGCAGAGAACTATGAAGGCAGAACTGGAATAGAGGAAAACAGAAGGTATTATTATTAAAGGTCTGACTTGCCTCAGAACTTCCAGAATGACTTGTTTATAAATTGTTACACATCACCTGAGCAAATTCCACCTCATGGGCTAGTCCTTTCGCCTGTTCAGAAAGGGCAAAAAAGATCATGCTGGCAGAACCCACCTTCAATCAAACATTATGAAACATCTGAAAAGGTAAGACTAAGACAACTGTTAACTGACAAAACAACAACAGAAAACGTGACTGGTTAAATTACCAAACAGGGAATTTAAAATTATTATTCATATATTAAAGCTTTGTGGGAAAGACTTACAAAATGAATTAACAAATAGGGAACTTCAAGAGATGGAACCATCAAAAAAAAAACGGAAATGCTAAAAAAATGCAGTAACAGAGTTGAAAGACCATCTTCAATATGCAATGCTACAACAGAGCTGAGAAAATTTTCAGTAAATCTGAAGATAGGTCCAAAGAAACTACCCAAACTGAGACACAAAGAGGAAGTTTAAAAAAAAAAAAAAGACAAGGAATCCAAGGGCTGTAGTGCAATATCAAATGGTCTAACAAAAATGTATTGGAGGGACTTCCCTGGAGGTCCAGTGGCTAAGACTCCACACTCCCAATACAGGGGGCCCAGGTTCAATCCTTGGTCAGGGAACTAGATCCCACATCCCACAACTAAGAGTTTGCATGCCACAGCTAAAAATAAGATGCCACATGCTGCAGTGAAGACTGAAGATCCCATGTGCCCCAATTAAGACCCAGCACAGGTAAATACATAAATAATTATTTTCAAAAATAATGTATTACCAAAAGCTTGGCAGTCCAGTGGTTAAGCCTCTGCACCTCCAATGCAGGGGGTGCAGGCTCAATCCCCGGTTGGGGAAGTAAGATCCCATGCCCCTTGGAGCAATTAAGCATGCTCATCGCAATTACTGAGCCTGCACGCCACAACTATAGTCTGGGGGCCACAACAAAAGATTCCACGTGACACAATGACCATTCCACGGGCTGCAACTAGGACTCAACACAGCCAGATATATAAATGAATATTTTTAAAAGTAGTATTTGAAGACATAATGACCAAGAATTTTCCAAAAATGGCTAATATCAAACCTCAGATCCAAGAAACCAGGATAATTTATCCAAAAAGGGTAAGTATCAAAAAACAAAACAAAGACACACCTGGACATATCATATTTAAGTCAAAGTTAAAGAGAAATTCTTGAAAGCAGCCAGAAAAAAAACCTGACATATTACATATAGACATACCTTTTTTTTTCCTCTCTTCAGATTGCTTTTTTTAAAAAACAAATTGAAAGTTTGTGGCAACTCAGCATTGTTAGATAACGGTTAGCACTTCGTAGTAAGAACATTTTTAATTATTTATTTATTCATTTGGCTGCACTGGGTCTTAGGTGCAGCATGCAGGATTTTCAATCTTAGTTGAGACATAAGATCGCCTCATTGCAGCATACAAACTCTTAGTGGTGGCATGCGGGATCTAGTTCCCCAACCAGGGATTGAACCCAGGCCCCCTGCATTGGAAGCACAGAATCTTAGCCACTGGACCTTCAGGCAAGTCCCGGTCATGACGCATTTTTAAATTAATGTATGTAGAGGACTTCCCTGGTCGTCGAGTGGCTAAAACTCCACAATCTCAAAGAAGGGGGCTTGGATTCGATCTTTGGTTGGGGAACAAGATCCCGCATGCTGCACCTAAGAGTTCACAGGTTCCAACCAGAAGATCCGTGTGTGTGCTCAGTCAGGAAGTCAAGTCTGACTCTACGACCCCATGGACTGGAGCCCACCAGGCTCCTCCGTCTATGGAATCTTCCAGATGAGAATACCAGAGTGGGTTGCCATTTCCTTCTCCGAGGAATCTTCTCGACCCAGGGGTAGAACCCAAGTCTCTTGCACTGGCAGGTAGATTCTTTACCAATGAGCCACCAGGCACGGCCCTGCCACAACTAAAGATGCCACGTGCTGCAACTAAGATCGAAGATCTCGCCTGCTGCAACTAAGACCCAGCACAGCCAAATAAACACATATTTTTAAAATAAAGTTACATACATTTTTTTTAGGCATAACACTACTGCAGACTTAATAGACTGCAGTATAAAGGTAAACAAATTTATATGAATTGAGAAAACAAAAAATTCACGTGACCTGCTTTATTGCAGTGATCTGGAACTGAATGCTGTTTCGGAGGTTTGCCTGTATAGAGGAATCAACATTAAAAAAAAATCACAATTTCTCATCAGAAACTATATAAGCTGGAAGGCAATGTAGTGACATCTTTATAAAAAAGAAAGAAAAAACTACCAATCCAGTATTCTATACCCAGCAAATATATCTCACACACAAAAAAAGTGAAATAAAAACCTTATCAAATAAAAACAGAGAATGCATTACCAGTAGTCCTATACAACAACAAAAAATTTTAAAGACATTCTTCAGGTAGAAGGGATACCAGACAGAAATGTGGGTCTACACAAAGAAATAAAAGATCTCTGGGAGTCGTTAAAATGAAGAGAACTATAAAAGACATTTTATCTTACTTTTAATCAATCTAAAACATAATTGAATGTCTAAAGCAAAAATAACAGAAAAGTTTTGCAAACTTATAGGATATGTAAAGTATGACATTAATAGCATAAAAGATGAGATGATGAAATTGTTGATGGAAGTATAGTTTTAAAGATCTTACCTTACACACAAAGCAGTGGAATATATTTAAATGTTCACTGAGATTCACTCAAGAAGTTTATTTGAGCCTCCTCCCTCCCTGTTTAGTATGATATGTCCATCTGCATTACACATTAACCAGACTGCCTCAAAGGTAGGAATGCCTACTTGCCATAAAGATCTGTTTTCTTTTGAGGCAAGCAATGTAACTTCTTAAAAGAGTAACATTCTTTCTCAACTCTGTAAGGGGTCATGATGACTTGAGGTTCACTCTGCATATGCTTACTTAAACTACTGTATACTTGGTGAACTTTATGTCACTATGTCATTTTGATAAATGATCCTCTGTCTCAAAAATGGACAAGAGATTGTCATGGTGACTGAAGTAGTCAGAAGAGTGTCTAATATCCCTTATATATGTGGAATCTAAAAAAGAAATGATACAAATAAACTTACAAAACAGAGAAAGACTCAACAGAGTTGGAGAACAAACTTGGTTTGGTTGCTGAACTGAGGGGAAGGGATAGTTAGGGAGTTTGGGATGGACATGTACACAGTGCTGTGTTTAAAATGGATAACCAACAAGGACCTACTGGATAACATAGGGAACTCTGCTCAGTGTTATGCAGCAGCCTGGATGGGAGGGGAGTTTGGGGAAGAATGGATACATGTATTTGTATGGCTGAGTCCCTTTGCTGTTCATTTGAAACTATCACAAAGTTCTTTATCGGCTATACTCCAATACAAAATAAAAAGTTCAAAAAAAAGTATATGACTATGCCTTCAATATCTAATAGGCAGAACAGTTCTCAGAGCTCCTAAGTCTGTCTCTTGGGTTATAATCCTCAGGTTGGCTCAAATAAAATTTTCTTGACTGTTAACTGAATTTTCACCAACAATAGCTAGATCAAAACAAAAAGGATAGGGACTCTCCTGGCAGTCCAGTGGTTAAGACTGGACTTAACCAGGGAGCAGGAGGCATGGGTTCAATCCCTGGTTGGGAAACTAAGATCCTGCATGACATGCAGCACAGTGGGGAAAAAAATAGTAAAAGGATAAGAAAAGAGTCCTTGCATAATCAAAAGAAAGCTGGATTAACATCAAAGTAGACTGAACAAGAAAAATTACCAGGGATAAAGTGTGATATTACATAATGTCATTTCAATAAATGACAATGATAAATGTATCAAGTCACCAGAAAACGTTAACAATCCTAAATGTTTATGCACAAAAGAACTTCAAAGTAAAAGAACTCAAAGTTGATAAAACTGAAAGAAAAGATAGGTAAAATCCACAATCGTAGCTCAAGAATTCAGGATTATTTTCTCAGTAGGTGACAAGACACATATATAGAAAACCAGTAAGGATACAGAAAAACTGAACCACATTACCAACAAACTTGACCCATTTAGTATTTACAGAAAACTCTACCACTAACAGTACAATAGTCATTAAAGTACATAAAAAACATCCTCAAAGTATAACATATCCTTGGCCATAAAATAAAACAAAACTTGTATTTTTTATTTTTGGCTGTGCTGGGTCTTCGTTGCTACAAGCAGGCTTTCTCTAGTTGCAGTGAGTGGGGGCTACTCTTCATCACAGTGTGCAGGCTTCTCATTGTGGTGGCTTATCTCGTTGCTGAGCATGGACAGTAGCTGCCCCAGGAATGTGGAATCTTCCCAGGATCGAAGCATGTCCCATGCATTGGCAAGTGGACTCTTAACCACTGGACCTCCAGGGAGATACAAGTCAACAAGGTTTAAAGAACTGAATTATGTAACAAAGTAAATTCTTTAATCAAAACAGAATTAAACTAGAAATCAGTAATAGACAAAGATTTAGAAAATCCCTAATGTTTGGAAATTAAACAACAAATTTCTAAACAACCAATAGGTGAAAAAGGAAGTCACAAGGGAAGTTTAAAAAACTGAATGGAAATGAAAAACAAAACATACCAGAATTTAAGAGATGCAGCTAGAGCAGTATTTAGAGGACAGTTATAGCATTAAAATCAATGTCAGTAATAATGGGAGAGACATTACTACAGATGCTACAGACATTAAAAAGTTATTCTTTTGCAACAACAAAAAATAATAACCACTAGCTAAATTAAGGAGAAAAAGGAACAATCTCAAATACACATAATAAGCAAAGTGGGAAATATCAAATACGAGAGAAAAAAGATGAAATAATGGGGAAAAGATTCCATCTTCATAGCAATAAGTTACTACAGAACAATAATATAAAAACGCAAATATTTATGAAAAAACTTACAAAGTGCTCGTAAGGGGAAAAAAAATGAGACTTGAACAAACGGGAAGGCCTATAGTAAGAGCCAACATTATAAAGGTGTCCACCCCCACCCCCCGCCCATTAAATGTAACCATCAACTGGATCATAGAAGCACGAACAGATTTTTTAAATTAATTTATTCTAAAGTATCAGTGAGAATCATTAGCAAACGTGTATAATCTCAAAATGGTGAAGGTTTTAGGGTGTCCAATAAAGGAAGAGCAGTAAACTCAACCACGGAAAAATTCGTAACGCCTCCACGGTAAAAACTACTGGTGAGCAAAATTAAGAGGCAAAATAAAAAATGTTTGCCGTTCGTGTGACAGGACCAGCGGGCGGCGCCACCTCGGGGAAGCGCGGGAACGAGCGAAGACGCAGCGGAGGGCGCGCCTCGGGGAGCCCCGGCTGAGGGGCCCGGCGGGGAGGTCGCGGCGTCGCCGTCGCGGCGTCGCCGTCCGCGCGGCCCGCGCCTCGCCTGCGCGCGCCGGCCGCCCTCCGCGAGGCCGCGGCCGCGGTGCACGCGGCGCCCGCGCGCTCTGAGGCGCGCCCGGCCCCGCCCCGGCCTCGCCCCGCGCCGCCCGCAGGGTCACGCGCGCGCGCGCCCGCCCGCCGGCGCCCGGAGCGCGGCGGCGCGGCCGGAGACCTCCGCGGCCGGTCGGAGGCGCCCCGCCGGACAAAGGGAGGGAGGCCAGCCCGCGCCGCCGCCCGCCGCCGCGCCGTCCCCGCCCCCGCACGTCCGGCCGGGCGGCCCCGCCGGCCCCGCGCCGCCGACAGCGCCGGGCCGCCGCCGACGCCGCCCCGAGGGTCGCCGCCCCGAGGGGCTCCGAAGTTTGGGCTCCCGCCGCGCGCGGGCACGAGCCCACCCCTCGTCCCCTGCCCCTCGGCCCCCGCGGCCCCGCGGGGCGGCCTGGCAGGCCCCCTCCTACCTGGAGGGGCACAGCCTCCGCTCGTGGCGCAGGGCCAGGCTGGGTCACGGCGGGGAGACCGGGGCCCTGTCACCTACTCGCGGCTGCAGGTGGGGGAAGGGTGGCCCCCGCCGCGCTTGCAGCAGTGCGCATGCGCAGATGCAAGGGGCTGCACGCCGTCCCAGGGTCCTCCGAGGGGTGGTCCGTCAAACTTCGGGACTACATTTCCCATAAGCCCGCAGGGCCACACCGTAGGGACTCTCAGGAAAGTTTTCACCTTGTTCAGCCAGTCGGAGGAGTGCTGACCGTGATAATCCCTTGGCCTGGACCTCATTTCCGCCCAAGGGGGTATGAGTTACAACCACCACCTCCCCTAAAATAGGAGTCCCGGCTTTTCGAGATTACACAGGTAATCTATGATCACAGCATTTGAATTAGAAAATATGTATAAAATAGAGCAAATATCACCCATGATCTCACCTTTCAAAGATAACTATATATAACATGAAGTTACCTTTCTGATATTAAAAATAAAACTGGCCATAAAGGTACCATGTGTAGGTCAGTAGGGTTTTTTTTTTTTTTAGTTTTGGATTTACAGTAAAATTTGAGGAGAAAGTTCCAATGTACCACGTGTGCCCACACATGAATGGCCTCCCCCACTATCAACACCCAGTACCAGAGTGGTATATTTGTTACAATTAAACATACACTGACAAGACACCCAAAGTCCATAGGTTACATTGGGGTTCACGCTGGGTCTTGAACGTTCTATGGGTTTTGCCAAACATGGTGACATGTATCCACCACCATAGCATCACACAGAGTAGTTTTACTGCACACAAATTCCCCTGTGCTCCATCTATTCATCCCTCCCTCCCTCTCCCTAAGTCCCTGAAAGTCACTGACCTTTGTACTGTACTGCTAGGATTATTACCGAGTCCAAGCTGCACGGAAGACCAATAACTCAACAGACAAGTTGATGGGGCAAGGAGTAGCGACTGAACTGGGAAACCAAGCAGACCAAGAAGATGATGAACTCATGTCCCAAAGAACCATCTTGCCTACTTTTGGATTCAGGCATCCTTTATACATCCCCTAAAAGGGGAGGGAGTGGAGTCAAACAGTTCCTGGTTCCCGGCAGCCTCTGGAGGGGATATATTACTTTCTTCTTCCTGCAGTTATTCACAGGTGGGCCTGGTCAAGGTGCTTCCAGTGAGCTGAAGAAAGGTATTTTAGCCTAATGCGCATCACCTGGGAAGCAGTGTTCCCAGAGATGGGTGATTATGTATAATGTAAGCTTTGAGGCAATATCCCTTTAGTGATTAAGTTGTAATAGAATACAAAATTTCTTCCCTATTACAGTTGTCTTTTTCAGAATGTCATATAGTTAGAATCATTCAGTTTGTAGCCTTTTCAAGTTGGTTTCTTTCACTTAGTAATATGCATTTAAAGTTCCTACATGTCTTTTCATGGCTTGTTAGCTCATTTCTTTTTAGCAGTGAATAATATTTCATTGTCTGCACGTACCACCATTTTATCTACCCACTCAGCAACTGAAAGACATCTTGGCTGCTTCCAAGTTTTGACAATTATAAAAGCTTCTGTAAGCATCCCTGTGCAGTGTTTTGCATGGAAATAAAATGTTTCTCATTTGTGTAAATGTCAAGGAACACAATTATTAGGTTGTATAGTGACAATATAGTTTTGTAGAAACTACCAGACTGTCTTCTAGACTAGCTGTACCATTTTGCATCCCCACCAGCAATGAATGAGTTCCTGTTGCTTCACATCCCTGTCAGCTTTTGCTGTTGTCGGTGTTGTGGACTTTGACCATGCTAACAGGTGTGTAGTGGAAGCAACCAGTTTTCAGTTAAACAATATACGGTCGCAAAATCTGTTATTGAACCAGACCTGGGTCTGTATGCACACACTGAAGCCAATATATGATGCCAGGTTGTGGTAAACGAAAGTGCAGAGTTTATTGTGAGGCCAAGCAAGGCGTAGGGTCAGATACTGCTTCAAAGAATGGAATTCCCTGATGTCTTTCAGGGAAAATTTTTTAAAGACAGGATGGGGCTTCCCTGGTGGTCTAGTGGTTGAGAGTCCACCTGCCAATGCAGGGGACACAGGCTTGACCCCTGGTGCGGGAAGATCCCATGTGCTGTGGAACAACTATGGCCGTGCAACACAGCTACTGTGCCAGGGCTCTAGAGCCTCTAGTCTCAATTTCTGAAACCCGAGCCCCTGAGAGCCTGGGCACCACTAATGAAGCCACCACCGTGAGAAGCCCACACGCAGTTAGAGAGGAGCCCCGCCCTCAGCAACTAGAGAAAGCCCACACGCAGCAGTGAAGACCCCTACAGCCAAAAGTATATAAATACATCAATCTTCAAATAAACAAAGGCAGGGTGAAGGAGAGGGTTGTGGGGTAATCAGCTCATGGACATTTTTACGATTGGCTGGTGATGAAGTAATCAGGAGTCTACCTTGATTTACTCACCAACCTTCTGGTTTCAACTGGTCTGGGCTCTACATGTTTGTGGTCAAAATTTAGTTAACTTCTTCCACCTGGTGGAGGTTTCGGAAAGTAGCTCAAGGACATGGTTCACAATATTATCTATAGCCCTTGAGGAGTAACTAAAGATCCCTGAATTTGTTTAATGGTTAAACAATTATTATTTTGACTTGCTTAACTGTTTTTGTATGTTTGTATTTCTTGGATTAAATTTCTCCTTGAACCTTGGGGAAGGCCTACAAGACAAAAGTTTTCTTCAAGCAAGAGGCAGGCAGAGGGGACTTCCATGATGGTCCAATGGTTAAGAATCCACCTTGCAAAACAGGGGATATAGGTTCGATCCATGGTAGGGAACTAAGACCCCCACATGCAACCAAGCCTGAGCCCATCTGCTTGCCGCAACGAAAGATCCAGCATGAAGAACAAAGACCCCGTATGCTGCAATTAAAAGACCCGATGCAACTAAAGAAATATTTAAAAAATGTTTTCTCTTTACTCAAAATCAAAGAAAAGCAATATGATAACATATGTAATATCATTTTGACCTATCAGTTTGGACAATGTTTAAAAGAGTAAGGATATCCAAGGTTGGAACAACTTGGCAAAAAAAAATTTTTATGTGTATTCATTTATTTTATTATTTAGTTTTGGCTGTGATGGGCCTTTGTTGCTACACACGGGCTTTCTCTAGTTGTGAGCAGGGTTCTCACTGCGGTGGCTTCTCTTGTTATAGAGTGCGGGCTCTAGGCTTGTGGGCTCAGTAGTTGCGGCTCACAGGCTCCAGAGCGAAGACTTAGTAGTTGCGGCTCACAGGCTGTTACTGCACCACAGCACGCAGGATCCTCCCAGACCAAGGACTGAACTGGTGTCCCTTGCATTAAAGGCAGATTCTTAACCACTGGGCCACCAGGGAAGCCCCCCAGAAAAAAATTTTTATACAATTCTGGTAGGACTATAATACATAAAATCTTTCTGAAGGCCTTATTGTATCAAAAGTTAAAATTTTTAAATTATAGATTTAATCTTGTACAACGATGTATATACGTGAATGTTCTCACATTGCCGCCTATATCTGCTACAAAACACTGGAAAAATCTAAAAATCTTTTGGTAGATGTAATTAAAATAATCATAATATGTAAATGGAATTTGGGGAGACATTGAAAATGATAATGCACGCTAACTCCATTGGGCTTCTCTGGTGGCTCAGTGGTAAAGAATCTGCCTGCCAGTGCAGGAGACTTGGGTTCAATCTCTGGGTCGGGAAGATCCCCTGGAGAAGGAAATGGCAACCCACTCCAGTACTCTTGCCTGGGAAATCACACTGACAGAGGAGTCTGGCAGGCTACAGTCTGTGTATGGGGTTGCAAAGAGCTGGACACGACTGAGCAATTGAGCACACACATGCTAACTCCATGGGGGAGGTGTCTGATGCATTCAGAAATGAAAAATTGCAGATCACACAGATTATGTAGCATGTGAGCCTATTTTTGTAAAAAATTATACATATTTTAAAAAGACTAAATGCTTAAATGTATAAAAAGAATAAATACACACTCTTCCCCAGTGAGTTAAATTCCACACACATGAGTTAAATTCCCAACTGCCTTACACAACAATGTAGAGTACTGTGTTTGGGGTTGTTTCTGAAGACCTTGCACATTATTCTTTATTAATTTCCTCTTAGAAACAAAGGGAAAGTGTGGAAGATTAAAAAAAAAACATATTGCAAATTTTAATTTAAATGTTGCCTTTAATTTTTTTGACCTTCCACTAAGGTTTCACACTCTTTCTCAGTCAACTACCCAGCATGTCCTAGTGGCTGTTTCATCTTCCCAGCAAGTTGTAGCATCAGCTTCCTTTCCAACAAGCACCGAACAGTAACTACATGCTTGGACGGCACTGTTATTGGATTCAAAAAGACTTTGTTATAATAGTGACTGTTGAGAGTGGAGCAAATATTCCAAAGCACATAAATAAAGTGTGGTTTGTTCCTGCGTGCTTGCGTGCTGAGTTGCTGCAGTCGTGTCCTACTCTCTGGCGACCCTATGGACCAGAGCCCACCAGGCTCCTCTGCTCCTCTGTCTATGGGTTTGTTCTTAGATACTGGCAAAAAATTTTATTTTTGTTCATTTGATCAAATGACATTCCCATGGGGCACAGATCCTAGATCATCCAATTTTATCAAACAACTTGTGTACTCTGTTACATTAAAATTCACTGGTCTTTCTTGCACTTTGAATGGATCCTTTATCTCAGATCCATGAGTTTGTCATGTCATACCCTGGCCACTTGAAAAATACTGGCTTCCTGAGTCCTAAAGATCTTTAAAATGTTGATACATTTTATTGCATAGTATCAAATGACCATAATAACATCACCACTGGTCTCAACAGAAAAGCTTTCCTAAGTTTTAGGAAGCAGAATCGGGTTTTAGCCAACATTCAAATTTTCACTTGAAAGATAATTTTACCATTGAGCAACAACTTGTAGCCACTTGTTTTTCTTGAAATGACAGCTCACTTCATTCATTTTTGAGAAAATGTCTGCCAAACACCCAGCCTTGGATTGACTGTAAGCCATTCAAGTAAAAATGTTTCATGAGAAAAGCAGCTAGTTCAACTCATGACTCAAACAGCAGCACAAGTGGTTTTCCTGGAGACAACATCGCCTCTCTCTGTGCAGCAGAAGTATTATACTCTGTATGTACTTCCTGTTTCATCAGACAGAATATTAAAAAGGCGAGCGCTGAAAGGCTGAGACAAGCACAATTAATCATTTTTACTGCTCTACTGAAGTCAGTCTTCAGTGAAACTGGCGCTTCTTTCCTGTAATTGTGTGAGAGTGCAGAAAGCAGGGACTACCAGGGACTTCCCTTGTGGTCTGGTGGTTAGGACTCTGTGCTTCCGCTGCATGGGGCACAGGTTCTGCCCCTGGTCCGGGAACTACTACCCTGCGCGCCTCAGCACAGCCCAAAAACACTAAAACAGGGCAGTGACTGCCAGTGCGGTTCGGTGCCACTGTCTGGAATCCCCAGGAGGCTCCCCAGCATGTAATTTTTTAAACGTGACCTTGACCTCCTGGATCCTCAGCAAGGGTCTTTGAGACCTCAGGGGTCTGTGGGTCATACTTAAAGCACAGTCACTGTGCACTATTATCACACCTAAAAATTGCACTACTGCTAAGTCACTTCAGTCGTGTCCAACTCTGTGCAACCCCATAGACGGCAGCCCACCAGGCTCCCCATCCCTGGGATTCTCCAGGCAAGAACACGAGTGGGTTGCCATGTCCTTCTCCAATGGATGAAAGTGAAAAGTGAAAGTGAAGTCGCTCAGTCGTGTCCGAAGCTTAGCAAGGACTGCAGCCTACTAGGCTCCTCCATCCATGGGATTTTCCAGGCAAGAGTACTGGAGTGGGGTGCCATTGCCTTCTCCAAAAATTGCACAGTATTTCCTAAGCACTATTCAAATATCCAGTTGGTGTTCACATTTCCAACTTGTTTCCATGAACATCATACATTTCTTCAAATTTTTCAAACTCAAGATCCAGTCGGGGACTTCCCTGGTCCAGTGGCTAAGACTCCTAACTCCCAACGCAGTGGGCCCAGGTTTGATCCCTGATCAGGGAACTAGATCCCACGTGAGGCAACTGAGAGTTTGCATGCCGAAACTAAAGTTCCTGCATGCTCTAAGACCTGGCACAGCCAAATAAATAAATATTTTTTAAAAAATCCTGATGAATCCATGGCCCAGGATTAATGTCTTTTAATACATAGGTCCTTCCTCCGTATCTTTTTTTCCCCTGTGTCACTTAGATGCTAGAAACACTGGATTGTCTAATCTGAAGAACTTCCACATGGTCTGGACTGTCTTGATCACCTTAAATTTTAATTGTCAATTTTCTCTTCCTTCATCTGAACTCTGAACCTGAGGTCAAGGTTTAAGAAGGAATTTTAGCCAAATATTACCAGTGATTCCTTACTCCTTTCCAGGTCTTGGAACAATTCTTTTTCTGAATAAGTTTAACTTTTCCCCCAAGTGTCTTTATTTTCTACTCCTTTATTCAGCATTCCTGCCATCGTTTATCAAGCACCTGCTGGCGGCAGGCACCTGCGTGGACACAGCTCTGAGTGACCCAGAGCCATCTCCTTCTGAGCTTCCATTCTACTTGGGGAGACAGGCAATAAACGAGTAAAACAGAGCCTGTCAGATGGCGTTTACTGCTAAGAAGGTCATATCTTCCCTGGTGGTCCAGTGGTTAAGACTCTGCAATTCCACTGCAGGGGGCAAGCGTCAGGGAACTAAGATCCTACACCCTACTTGGCATGCTCCCGCCCAAAAAAAAGTTGTATCAAGAGCTTGTGGAGGGATGTGTTTTTGAGCAGAATGGCTAGTGAAGGCTTTACTCAGCAGGTTAGGTTTGAGCCAAGACTCTCTTAGACTCCATAATTCCTATAATCGTAACTCTTAAGACTCCATAATCAGACCCCTACCGGTGGATATTCCTTCCTTGTATTATTTCCAGTGTCTGACAACACCACTCCATCTGGTCCCCAGTTTCTCCCAGCTATTTGACCAGCCTCTCTCTTTTTTATAGCCAAGATAATGGAAAAGGAATGATATCTAATCACAAGCTTTTCCCTCCTCGTTTGGGGCTCTGAGAAGTGACCTTCAATTTACTTTTTTCAAGGCAAAATTACAAAGTAGGGACCCTGCAAAAATTCTTCTAATTTGTAGCAAAGTTGAATGTATTATGCTATCTTTCCTTTATTTTTTTTTAAAATTATTTGGTTGCATCCGGTTTTCGTTGCAGCACGTGGGATCTTCATTCCGTTATGCGGGATCTTTCGTTGGAGGTACTGACCCTCTAGCTGTGGGGTGCGGCCTCAGTAGTTGTAGCAACAGGCTTAGTTGCTCTGGAGCATGGAGCTTCCCAGGCGGCTCAGGGGTAAAAGAATCCACCTGCCAATGCAGGAGACGCAGGACGCACTGGTTCAGTCCCTGGGTGGGGAAGATCCCCTGGAGGAGGAAATGGCAACCCACTCCACTGTTCTTGCCTGGAGAATCCCCATGGACAGAGGAGCCTGGCGGGCTGCAGTTCATAGGGTTGCAGAGTCAGACACGACTGAGCTCACACGCACACATGCACGTGGGGTCTTAGTTCCCTGACTAGGGATTGCAAGGTGGCTTCTTAACCACTGGACCACCAGGGGGGTTTCTTTCCTTTATTTTTAACATAAATGAACTCTGGGAAATGGAACCAACCTGAGCCTCAAAAAAATTATCTTATTTGAGTGCTTGACAAGGCCATCTTTATCCTCAGTGAACGAAGGGGTCTTTCAAGGTCAGTGGCTGAGATCCAGGGATCCTCTGTGCATTTGAGGACTGTCTGTCTCGTTTGTCATGGCCTTTCCCGCACTGTGCTTGATGTAGATGAGGAAAGAATGAATGACTGGGGCAGGAAGTAGTCACGCTTGAAACCCAGCTACGGCCAGTACTGTGCACGTCTGTCCACCTAAGTGCACCAAGGGCTACCTGTGCATCGTGCATCCTGCTGGAGTGGGCAGCTTCCAGCATCACCCAACTTTTCGGGGCTGCCCACCTCAGTGGGCCAGCAGTGCCTCCGCAACACACCAGGGCAGGTAGCTGCTCCTCTGGCCCTTCTCTCGGGCTGGCCAGGTCTTGGGATTGTAAAGAACTCCAGCTATTTCCTCACTCTCTCTCCTCTTTGTGAAGAGACACCTAAAGACTACACTAAAAATAGAAGAAAAAAAGATTTCCCTGGTAGCCCAGTGGTAAAGAATCTGCCTTGCAGTGCAGAGGACAAGGGTTGGACTGCTCAGAGAGCTCAGAATCTAATATCCCACATGCCGCAGAGCAACTAAGCCTGCGCGTCACATCTAGGATGTGTGTACTACATCTAGGAGATCCCACGTGATGGAACGACGATCCCAAGTGCTGCAACTAAGACGTGAATCAGCCAAAATAAATAAATAATTAAATAAGTTAAAAAAAGAATATCCTATTTATCCCACCTTAGGGGAAAAAAAATCATAGTCATTCTGAATCAGGTTTAATTTTGGGCACATTGGTTTTTATGGAGAATTTAGAGACAACTGCATACAAGTCAGAAAGACATAGGTTTGAATATTATTGGACACAGTCTTATTCTTTTAAAAAGCAAATATTCTGAACTTGTTTTATTTCTTCTATTTGCCTTAGTCTTTTTTTTTATATTTATTTTTAATTGGAGGATAATTGCTTTACAATGTTGTGTTTGTTTCTGCCACACATCAACACCATTCAGCCACAGGTATACACGTCCCCTCCTTCTTGTATCTCCTTCCCACTTCCCACCCCATCCCACCCCTCTAGGTTGTCGCTGAGCACCAGGCTGAGCTCCCTGCACTATACAGCAACTTCCCATTAGCTATTGATTTCACACGTGGTAATGTATATATTTCAATGTTACTTCATCCCACCCTCTCCATCCCCCATTGGACAAAGTATTATTGCAAAATAAGCAACTGAAACAAAGCTTCCTCTATTTTAAGAGCAGATCCATAAATATTAACAGAACAGATCAGGACTCCATTGGTCTAAATACCCGTTCACAAATGGAAAAAGCCTGGAGAAGCCAACAAGTTTTAATTCTGACAAAGATAAGCTGTTTATGGCTTCATAATGATAGTATGACTGTTTTAGGGGCTCCCCCAGGCCACGTTCAGGTTCAATTTTTCCTTAGAAGGACACAGAACTCAGTAAGCTGTTATACTCATGGCGACATTTTACTGCAGTGAAAGGATACAGATTAAAATCAGCAGCGGAAAAGGCACAAAGGCCAAGGTCCAGAAGACACAAGGCACAAGATTCCAGCTGTCCTCTCTCAGCGGTGTCATGCACACAGCACTTGATTCTCCTAGCAATGGTGTGTGACATCATATGTGGAGTATAGCTAACCCTAAGCTCAGCTGAACCTTGGTATCCAGGGTCGTTACTGGAGGTTGATCATATGGGCATGTCTGACTGCCCACACGGCTGACCTTAGTCTCCAGCCCCTTCCCAGGTCAAGCTGATACCCTGGGATCAAAAAAAAGAATAAATGTTTATTGTTTTATGCCATGGAGTTTTAGGTGTTTGTTATACTATAGCAACAGCTAACTGATTCAGTGGGGTAGTAAACAGAGCAACAAAAGTACTTTTTGAAATTAAAGCGTACTGACACAAAGCAGACAACTGCTAAGACACACTTTCGCAACACACTGCTGTCAAGCAAACATTTCTGGTTCTAAATGTGACAATGAAGTGTCAGCAATGCTTCTTCTTTGGTTTAAAAAGTGGTTCTTAGGGGATATAAGTATACCTATGGCTGATTCATGTTGAGGTTTGACAGAAAACAGCAAAATTCTGTAAACCAATTATCCTTCAATAAAAAATAAATTAATTTTAAAAAATGGTTCTTGCATCATTTTCCTTGTCGGCTAGATCTTTAACATTTTTTAATTAAACTATTGTTTTAAGTGTAAGAACACTTGGGACCCCCCTGGTGGCCCAGTGGCTAAGACTTGGAGCTCCCAAAGCAGGGGGCGTGGTCGAGGAACTAGATCCCACACGCCCCAGCTAAGAGCTCACATGCTGCAACTAAAAAAGAAACTTGGCGCCACAACAAAGGTGGGTGTGCAGCTAAGCCCCAGTGCAGCCAAATAAATTAACAAACATATTTTTTTTAATGTAAGAACACTCAACATGAGATCTATCTCCTCAGCAGCTTTTTAAGTGTACTGTGCAGTAGTGTTTTGCACGAGCCCAGTGTGGTACAGTAGATTTCTAGAATTCATTCATTTTGTATAACAGAAATTTTAAACCTGTAATTAGTAACCTACGGGGTCAACACATTTAAAAGACGCCATTTTCGAGCTTCCCTGGTGGTCCAGTAGTAAGAATCCCCCTTGCCATGCAGGGACACCGGTTAGATCCCTGGCCCAGGAAGATCCCACATGCTGCAGAGCAACTAAGCCCGTGCACCGCAACTACTGAGCCTTCGCGCCCTAGCACCAGGGCTCTGCAACAGAAGCCCCTGCAGTAAGAAGCCCGAACACTGCACCCAGATAGTAGCTCCCACTCTGTGCAACTAGAGAAAGCCCTTGAGCAGCAATGAAGACCCAGCCTGGCCAAAAATAAGTAAATACATAATACCATTTTCTTCTAATACTTTCATGATGTCACTTATTTACATTTAAATATTTTATCTCTTTGGTATTTATTTTGGATATGGAGCCAACTTTATTTTTCTGCCTGATACCATGGGTTAATAAGTCCATCTTTACTACACTGACTTTCAGCTCAGTTCAGTCGCTCAGTCGTGTCCGACTCTTTGCGACCCCATGAATCGCAGCATGCCAGGCCTCCCTGTCCGTCACCAACTCCCGGAGTTCGCCCAAACTCATTACCATCGAGTCAGTGATGCCATCCAGCCATCTCATCCTCTGTCGTCCCCTTCTCCTCCTGCCCCTAATCCCTCCCAGCATCAGAGTCTTTTCCAATGAGTCACTGACTGTAGGTGCCACCTTTATCAAACATAAAATATTTGTAATTGGTTATACTTCTGAACTTCCTATTTCTGTTCCACTGGTCTGCCTATTCGTGCAGCAATATCACACTTATTATCATTGTGTCTTATGGTATGTTTAATTACTAGGGTCCAATCCCCCCTCATTAATCCCCTTTCTATTTGTATTTTTATTAATAGACTTAATTTTTTCAGAAAAGTTTTATATTTACCAAATATTGAGCAGATAGCAGAGCTCCATATCTCCCCCCAACAAGAGTACAGTTTTCCTCTATTATTAACATCTTACATTAATTAGTATGGTTCATTTGTTATAATTAATGAACCAATGCATGTGAGTGCTAAGTTGCTTCAGTCGTGTTTGACTCTCTGCGACCCTAATGGGCTACCGCCCTCCAGGGTCCTCTGTCCATGGGATTCTCCAGGAATACTGGAGTGGGTTACCATGCCCTCCTCCAGGAGATCTTCCTGATTCAGGGTTCAAACCCAAATCTCTTATGTCTCCTGCAGTTGCAGGCAGGTTTTTACCAAGGACCACCTGGGAAGCCCAATGAATCAATAATAGTATATTATTAACTAAAAGCCATAGTTTTTCAGATTTCCTTAATTTTACTGACTACTTTTTCTGTTACCAGATTCTATCCAGGAGGCTACATTTAGTCTTCACATCTCCTTAGGCTTTGCTACAGACTGAATGTTTGTGTCTCCATAAAATTGATAGGTTGAAAACTAACCCCCAATGTGATGGTACTTAAAGGTAGGGTCTTTACGGGGAGGATTACATCAGGAGGGTGAATCCATCATGAATGTGCTTAGTCTAGAAAGCTCCCTCGTCCCCTCCACTATGCGAGGACTCATCTAGAAGACAGCTCTCTGATCCAGGAAGTGGTTATCAGACACCAGATCTGCCCATGCCTTGAGCATGACACCCCAGCTTCCAGAACTGTGAGAAGTAAATGTTATGTAAGCCAGTAAATGTTGCTGTTAATGGGTTACTGAAGTCCATTCAGCAATGGACTTCAGCAACGAAATCCGAACGAACTGAGACGGACTCCCTTGGTTGTAGCTTTTTCAGACTTTCCTTGTTTTTGATGACTTGGACAGCTTTGAGTACTGTCGGGCATTCTGATATTCCTCTATTGGTGAGTGTCTGATGTTTCTGTCATGGTTAGACGGGGGTTATAGGTTTTGGGGAGGAAGACATCAGAGGTAAAAAGAACCATTTTTATCCTATCCTATCAAGGGCAGTATATTAGCTTCCTTGGGCTGTTATAAAATTAAAAAAAAAAGTATCACAAACTGAGTGACTGAAAACAACACAGACTTGTCCTTTCACAGTTCTTGATTCTGAAATCAAAGTGTTGGCAAGACCATGCAGCATCTGAAACCCACAGTGAGGAATCCTCCATTGCCCTTCCCAGCCTCCGAGATGCCCAGGTGCAGCCTCTTCACCGCTGCCTCCATGGCCACGTGACATTCTCCTCTCCCGTCTCCGTGTCTCTTCTTCCCTTCTTATGACACCAGCCACACTGGACTAAAGGCCAGCCCTACGCAGTAGGACACCATCTTAACTGATTATATCTGCAACAACCCAGTTTTCAAATATAGTCCACTCTGAGGTCCTGGGAAGGACATGAATTTTGAGAGGATGCTATTCAATGCAGAACAGGCACCGTCAACATGATTTGACTGTTGGTGTCGGGCTGGAGTAGCACTTGCCAGGCCTCTCCACTATAACATGACCCTTTTCCTTTCCCCCTTTCCATACTGTCACTTCAGAAGGAAGTCACTAGGAGCAGCCCACAATTAGGAAGTGGGAAGTTATGCTTCCTACCTTTAGGGGGAAAGTTCTACATAATTTATGTACAATTCTTCTGCACAGGAGACTTGTCTGTTTTCCCTACTTATTAATTTAGTCAATCTATCCAGTTACACGTAATGCCGATTCAGAAGTGTTAACTCGTCTCCCTGTGGGAAACAACTTGACCGACTCGAGGACAGTGCTCATGGGCAATTCCTTTTGCCTTTAGTCTAACTGAAAACTCCATTCATGTAAGTCAGCACCTGTTTCCTCCACCCTCTTCAGAGAGGTTGCTTTATATGTTTAGAAAGCTAGATTCTCTTGTCACAGTCTTCATTCTTGCCTGGGATCCGCCAACCTCCTAAACGATCTTTTAGAAATCTACCTCCACTAAGGCTCACTCTTGGTGTTGTAAAGTTTTATAGGTTATGAAAAATGTGTAATGTCAGGTATCCACCATATAAGTTATCAGAGTACAGAGGCTAGAGAAATACCTTAAGCAATCCCACAAGAATGCAATCATCCAAAAACTAAATATGGAAAATTCTACAGAACAAGCATCCTAGTTTCTTTAACAAGCAAATGGCATGGAAAAATGGGGGAGAGGGAAACTGCTGTAGATTAAGAGAGGCTTATGAGACACATTAACCAGTTGCTCTGTGAGGGCTTTCCCTAGATCTTGATTTGAACTAACCAACTGTAAAAAGAGACTTTTTTTGATTTTTCTTTTTAAAATTTTTGGCAGTGTGACATGTGGGATCTTAGTTCCTTGACCAGGGGTTGAACCTGCATCCCCTGCACTGGAAAGCTTGAGTCTTAACCACTGGGTCACCAGGGAAGTTACAAACAGACAACTTTTGAGATAAGCCAGTTAAGCAACACATTGAAAGTGGACACATGGATTCATTTCAAATGTGGTTGGGGAGAAAGACCCAAGTAGGAGTTTGTATTCCTGGTTTGACTGGGAAGGAAAACAAAGACAAGAATAGCTTTATCTCAGTAAAGTTACAACACGTTTTTTCAGTTTCTGTAGAAGGAAAACCAAGCTTGGAATAGCTTCAAGAGCAGCAGCCACATCACTCCCCAAGATCCTGGGATATGCCCAGTGGGAGAGTGGAGACAAAGGGATGCAACTGTTTTTTCCTTCACTTACCTGGTAAATTGCTGTTCCTCCTTAGGACTCCTCTTCCAGGAATTCTTCCTGGCTTGCCTTACTGCAATAGCCCACCCCATGCCCCAAGAGCCTCCCTGCGCTTTCCTTCTCAGAGCCCCATCAAGACGCACTCTGTGACACTGGAGCTGGGCCTTGTGCGATGGGTATCTGCCAAGCCCCTGAGCCTGGCTGGAGCTCTGGGTACTCGGACCACAAGAAGTCATTGCATAATCTCAAGTAAGGTAGTGGCTGCTGTTCTGTTTCCCTTTGGTTCAATAAACCTCACCTCTCCTTCAAGAAGTACTGACTCAGCAAGGTCTGGCAGGGCCACCTTAAGGCTGCACCACCTTAAGCAGCCCCGCCCCCAGCACAACCAATAGCCCGGGGTGGTAACTGGAGACTGCACAGCTATGGCCAGCCTGCTCCGGCCTGCAACTTGGGGACTGTTCTCCTGGAGGGGCTACTGCTCCAGGGGGACGCAGGTGGGTAGGAGGGGAGGGTCCCCTTAGAGGGTGGGGGGCCCGGCTCCGTGCTGCCCCAGCATTCGGAGATCTCCGGGGGAGGATCGCTGGGCTCACCCCATGTCAGATGTGGGCGTTGAGTGAGGGGGGCTGAAGCCCCAGCGTCTACCGTGAGGGGGCCTGGAGGGTTTCAACTCCAGAGCGCCCCTTTGGGGCTCCGAAACACACACACATTTTGAAAGAATGCCTGGGAGGCAGGAAGCTGGTTCTAGGTCAGGTCCTGTCATGGATTCGATGGCCTCTTTTCCCCGTCAGTAAAATGGGAAGAAATACTCAGAAGGGCTCGAAGAGCCCTAGGAGGCCCCGGCCGACGTGGGGCGGGGCTGTGGGTGCCTCCACCAGCCAGAGGGCCCCAGATATCTCTGAGCGACCCTGCCAACGCGTGTTCCTGCCCTGTAGGGCAGACTCGGCGCGGGCTTTGTGGAGGCCCTGAAGGCAGTTGTGGGGAGCCCGCACGTGTCCACCGCGGCTGTGGTCCGAGAGCAGCACGGGCACGATGAGTCCATGCACAGGTGTGTTCCCCTCCACATCAGAACCCCCCGGGAGCGAGGGTCCTGGAGTGTCTTCGGCCCCCTTTTGGGCGCTCCGGCATTCTCCACCTCTCCTCTATGCCCCCAGAAGGGTGTTCTCTACCCACCGCGCAGCCTCAGGCCCTGCAGTACCTACAAACACGAGCAGGACCTGAAGGTGCCACACACCCCTACACTGCTGAGGGTCTGGTTGCAGGTGCCAGCCTCCGGACGCCGTGGTGTGGCCCCAGGATGTGGAGCAGGTCGGCCGGCTGGCAGCCCTGTGCTATGGCCAAGGCGTGCCCATCATCCCCTTCGGCACAGGCACCGGGCTGGAGGGTGGAGTCTGCGCGGTCCAGGTACCTGCGGCTGGCCTCCCCCGCGGGCCGGGCGCTCCCGTCACACTTGTCCCAGGGGCGGCGGCCTCCTCCACCAGGCGCAGCGCCCCTTACCAGCCATCCTGCTGGGAGGTTGGCCACGAGCTGAGGTCCTCCTGGAGGAAGACCGAGGGCAGCCATCCTTTGAATGCCTCCCGCCAGGGTGGCGTCTGTATCAACCTGACCCATATGGACCGAATCCTGGAGCTGAATCCTGAAGACTTCTCTGTGGTGGTAGAACCCGGCGTCACCCGCAAAGCTCTCAACACCCACCTGCGGGACCGCGGCCTCTGGTTCCCTGTGGGTAGGCTGGGGTCTTTCCCCGGGCCTGGCGGGCTCCCTGGGAGGGGGGTGTTTCTGAGGCTCGGTGGGACCCCTCTGCGGGCCCCAAGCTGCCCTCTGCCCTCCAGACCCAGGTGCAGACGCCTCTCTCTGCGGCATGGCGGCCACCGGAGCCTCGGGCACCAACTCTGTGCGCTACGGCACCATGCGCGACAACGTGCTGAACCTGGAGGTGGTGCTGCCCAGCGGGCAGCGGCTGCACACCGCGGGCCGCGGCCGGCGCTTCCGGTGAGCGCCCTCTACGGGACAAGCCGGCGCCTCCCGTGAGCGCCCTCTCCCGGCCGCGGCCCCGGGAGAGGCGCGACAGGAGACTGTCCTGTGGCCCAAGCTGGTGGTCCAGTGGTGGGGGCTGTGCCAGGGAACGGCGGGGCTTCCCCGGCAGCTCAGGCTTAGAGAATCCGCCTGCGAGGCAGGAGCCCCAGGAGCCGCAGGTTCCATCCCTGGGCGGGGAAGATCCCCAGAGCAGGGCACGGTAGCCCCCTCCAGGGCTCTGGAGGATCCCAGGGACAGAGGAGCCTTGTCCACGGAGTCGCAGAAAGCTGGCCAGGACTGAAGCGACTTAGCAGGCACGTAGGGGAGCGGCTGCCTGGGGGGTAGTCTGCGCCGAGGGCGGGCAGCCCAGACCTCGGGCTCTACTCCCTTCTGGCCTCTAGCCAGAGATCTGGCGGCATGTGGCCTGGGCGCTCATCTGCCTTGTGTCCCCGGGCCCAGGAAGAGCGCAGCCGGCTACAACCTCACCGGGCTGTTTGTGGGCTCCGAGGGAACGCTAGGTCTCATCACAGCCGCCACTCTGCGCCTGCATCCTGTCCCTGAGGCCACTGTGGCCGCCACCTGTGCCTTCCCCACCGTCCAGGCGGCGGTGGACAGCACCGTACACATCCTCCAGGCTGCAGTACCTGTGGCCCGCATTGGTGAGCAGTCCAGGTGGGCTCCCCGGGGGAGGCCCCCTTTAAAGCGTCACTTCACCTGGCCTCTCCTTGGCCCCAGAGTTCCTAGATGAGGTCATGATGGATGCCTGCAACAGGCACAGCAAGCTGAACTGCTGCGTGGCACCCACGCTCTTCCTCGAGTTCCATGGCTCCAAGCAGGCGCTGGCAGAGCAGGTGCAGCGCACAGGTGTGTGGGGGTGCTGTGGGCAGGGGGCACAGGCTGCCCCCAGAGTAGAGCTTGGTGTAACTCCCCCCGTCCCCCACAGAGGAGATCATCCGTCATAACGGAGGCTCCCACTTCTCCTGGGCCAAGGAGGCAGAGGAGCGCAGCCGCCTCTGGGCAGCCCGGCACAACGCCTGGTACGCAAGCCTGGCCCTGCGGCCGGGCTGCAAGGTGAGCAGGCTGGGATGCAGGCGGGAGCCTTTCCTCAGCCTGGCACCCTGTTGTCCAGGGTGGCCAGCCGAGGCCCTGGCGGGCAAGACTGCCACATCCTTGGGAGGGAGCCCCTTCCTTGAGCCAGGCCCTGGGTGCAGGGACCGAGCAGTGGCAGCATGGTGCCCTTAGGAGTTTGAACACAGAAGGCAGACTTCCTGGAGGAATAGGTGGTGAAGGGGGGGGTGGTAGCTTACGGGAAGGGGAGGCAGGGCCCCAGGCAGCCAATGCTGGGGTACCTGATTGGGGGTGGGGAGCAGGCGGAGAGCCCTGGGAACCTATCTGGGCCAGTCCTCTTGCTCCCCAGGGGAAACTGAGGCTTAGAGACGGAGCAGACACATGCATGCGAGAGGCCGAGCTCCCTGAGCCCATCTGTAGCCTTGACCCCTTACCTTCTGGGCACGCCGGGTGAGGGGGGATCGCTTACGGAGCTGCCACAACTCAGGGCTATTCTACCGACGTGTGTGTGCCCATCTCCCGGCTGCCGGAGATCCTGGTGCAGACCAAAGAGGACCTGGAGGCCTGGAGACTCACAGGTTCCGCCAGCCCCCTGCGGGTGCGTGGGGCAGGGCACGGGGGAGGCCAGGGCCACAGCTCTGTCCTCTGGGCCCCCAGGAACCATCGTCGGGCATGTGGGCGACGGGAATTTCCACTGCATCCTGTTGGTAGACCCCGAGGACCCTGAGGAGCTCCTCAGGGTCCAGGCCTTTGCAGAGCAGCTGGGCAGGTAAGGGCGAAGCGGGAGGCAGGGCAGGAAGGCGGTGACAGGGGCCGGGGCGGGGGGGGGGGGGGGGGGGAGGGGGGAGGGGTGGAGCTCCCGCTGAGGATCCCTTCCGGTTGCCTCCCAGGCGCGCACTGGCGCTCCACGGCACGTGCACCGGGGAACACGGCATCGGGCTGGGCAAGCGGCAGCTGCTGCTCGAGGAAGTGGGCGCGGTGGGCATGCAGACCATGCGGCAGCTCAAGGCCACGCTGGACCCCCGAGGCCTCATGAACCCAGGCAAGGTGCTGTGAGGGGCTCTGGGCACCTGGCCCACAAGCCCCCCCAGAGTGGCACCTCCCGTTCTGGAGCCTGTTTTCAAGCCCCCAGACTCTGCAGGGGTCTTCCCCAGCTGGAAAGGTCTTCACCTGTCTTTTTAAACGCACCTGAGGCCATGGGGAGGAGAGAGAAGCTTGGACAGGCCTCTGGCTTCTCCCCAGCTCTCTTGCTGTCCTCGGGAGCCTTTGCTTCAATAAAATTGCTGGGGGTCATTCCCAGTGAAGCAGCTTCCTCTCTGCTCTGACACATCCGGGCCTGGGTGGGCACCATGGGTCACCCCAAAGACTAGGTCCACTCCTCTCCTCGGCCTCCACAGCCCAGGACAGGAGGACAAAAGCTGGGGACGCAGCACCCATAGCCCAGCTCCATCTGCCTGGTGAGGGGAACGCCCCTTTGCTGGTGGGGAAGGGACGTTCTGCTCCACGTTCTCAATCCTGTGCTCTCCCCCACCCCAAATAAACTTGAGCCCCACTTGCAGCTATCTGGAGATGAGCAAGCTGCAGCTGTGAATGGCCTCCTGTGCCTGCCCACCTCTCCTCCTCCAGATTCTCTGTCCTTCCGTGATGCCCTCATCCCTCACCCGGCCTCTGCTCTTTGACCTGTTGCAGCCTGAGGAGGGGACAGTGCTCAGGTTGCAGGAGGAATGTCACTTAAGGGGACTCAGGTCCCTGTCCCAGTTGCTCTGCCCGTGAGAACCCCAGGACCTGAGGATTAAACCGTGGCCATCCTCACTTACTAGAGACTTCCCCCACTGAGCCCCCAGACTGGGCTCTAGAACATTCTGATCATGTCCTTCAAGTGGCTGCTACCAAGCACTGGAAATGGAAGTGATTTTCCTGGTCCCACATCTGTCCACGGTGTGGTATGTTTCTCTACCAGCTTTCTTGACTCTCAGTGTCAGGCTCTGTCCCCCCTGAGGCCTGCCCCAGGCTTGGTCACAATTTCTAGCCAGAGCTCCTTGTCCAGGGTGCCTGGTAGTTGTTCCCCCTAAGCCCACGCGAGGGCGCCTGACACCACAAAGCTCAGACACCAGTACCGCCTGGGGTGTCTGCTCCCCTCGCAGGGACTTAACAGCTCTAAGCTCTGGGCCCCCCATTTCCCAGGGTACAGCAGATGCCTGGAGCCCAGGAAACAGATCTCCAAGCTCCCACCCACCTGCAGGTCCCAGGAGCCTCTGGTGCAGGCCCACCTCCCTCCCTGGTAGCCTTGGCCCTCAGGAAAGAGGCTGAGCAAGGGGTGCAGGGGAGCCAGCGTCACCCCCCAACTCACTTCACTCCTATCCTCCTAAGACCCTGCCTCCACCCCATAGAGGCAGCCCCTCTGAGACAAGCTTGGTTCGAACGACTCCTCTGCTAACACCAGGCTGAGCCCCGAGTTCGCTCTTCTGACATTTCTGTCCCTTGGATGTAACAGGGGTAGTGTGGGGCAAGTTTCATGTCCCCCCCACTCCCCAATAAAGGAAACAGCAACACTCTAACCATCAGCCACATGAACTCACTGGTGCCTCCCCTCCACACAGGCTGCCTCCCGCCAGCAGTCCTCCAGGGGCAGCATTCTGCAGGGCCAAGGCTCCTCCCTGGTGTGCCACCCCACCCCCCAGTGCCTGGCAACTAGTAGGTGCTCAGGGAATGGCCATTTCCCCACAGTTCTTTATAAGGAGAAGCTCCAAACATGCAGGAGAGTTGAAAGAACAAGCACACTGTTCACTCAAGATTCAACAATGAATATTCTTACCTGGCTTGCTTCATGTGTATCGTTGGAAAATCATTTGGAATTGAGTTACAAATTTTTTCACATCATTCACCTATACAATTCAGCATGTTTCCTAGGAATAAGGACCTAAAAACCTCGACATGATTAAATGGCTACTCTGCGTGCTAACTTGCTTCAGTCGTGTCTGACTCTTTGGGACCCCACGGACTATAACCTGCCAGGCTTCTCTATGGTATTCTGCAGGGAAGAATACTGGAGTGGGTTGCCATGCCCTCCTCCAGGGGATTTTCCTGACTCAGGGATTGAACCTGAGTCTCATTATGTCTCCCGCATTGGTAGGCGGTAGTCCCACGAGTGCTGCCTGGGATTACTAGATGACTAGTTTTAGTGAGGTGCCCTTTGCTCAGGAAGCCACCCTCTCCAAATGTGCAATCCACTTGGCAATCCTCCAATAGCAACCCACTCCAGTATTCCTGCCTGGAAAATCTCATGGACAGAGGAGCCTGGCGGGGTACAGCTCATGGGGTCACAAAGACTCAGACATAACTTGAACAGCCGAGGGTGCTGAGCCCTTGGCAGAAGGAGTGGGTGGAACCCACCTCCTAGTTCCTGCCAATTCCCCCAGCCCTCAGAAAGGCAGAACTCGGGAGAACCGTTTGGCTGGAGGATGACAGACACCAGTTCCATCTGGGAAGCCAGGACAACCCCATCCCACCCCCGCCCAGAAGCTGGCAATCTGGGGCTGAATTCAGAGGACACGGCCACCAGCAGAGGGCTGTAGTGAGCCGGGTGGGAGTGAAGTCCCTGGGGGTGGGATAAACGCCAGCACAGGAGCCTGGAATAGCACCCCGGGCGTGGGCTCCAGCCCTCCTCTCACCCAGCTCACCCAGGGTGCCGCCAAGGCTGCCAGGTCTAAGCCACCGAGGTGGGCACATGGTTCCCCCCTGCTTGCAGGCCTAGGGGTCAGGCAAGGAGACGTTCAGGGCCAGCTTTGCTGGAGGAATTAAATATAGAACAGGGAGACACAGTTGCCAGGCAGAAGCAGGAGGTGCTGTGAATAGAACAGTGCTTTCTGTGGTGACAAAGCCATGAGAGAGCCTGCTATGCATGTGCCAAGGCTTCTGGGCAGATTCTCTGACCCTCACGGTGACCTCTGAGCTGTGACTTTGTTCCCACTTCACCTGTGGGGCATCTGAGGTTTAGATGGGAGTCCTTTCCCCAAACATGGTTCTGCCAGGCAGAGAAGCCCCATACAGACAGTTTAGAGCCCAGGTTCCTGTCACCATGGCAAGTGCAGGTTTCCGGGGTCACCACCCCACCAGCTTGGACCCAAACTCCTCTCGAGTTTTTCTCTGGAACGCTGGACATGCTGGGGCCTTGGCTCACAGCTGCCCACCAGCCTGCAATGCACAGAGCAGGTGCTTCAGCAAGCATCTGACAGAACACGACTGCAGGGCCTTGGTGGGGTCAGAGCCCACACGCAGGGGGCTGGAGGCCGGCAGAGCATGTGTCCCCCTCCTGGGCTGCCCTCGCAGGTTCTGCAGTGCCTCTCCAGGAGCGGGTCTGGCGCAGAGACAGAGGCCAGGTGGGCACTGGTACCCCCTGCCCTACGCTTCCCACTCTGCCCAAGGTGTGCCAACTCTGGTGAGCCCAGAGTGGCTGGTTCTAATTCAAGGGCTCTGAGCTGGCTCAGCTCCAAAGCAAGGCCTCTTTCTGGGCCTCAATGAAGCATGCCCGTGAGTCAGCATGGAGACTCAGCCGGAGCAACAGGAAGGGCAGGGTGCAGAATGGGGAGCCAAGTATGGTGGTGGGGGGGGAGGTAATGCCTGGAAGAACGCGAGTCCCTACAGCCTCCACCGGCTACAAGATCCCTGCCCAGCAGATTTTTCCAGAAAAGTTCTGTCACAACCATGCCATGGGTGACGGCAGATAGATTCCATGAGGCTTGAGCAGGTTTGTAAACCTGTGGGACTCCAGCCTGCCCTGCCCTGTTCCCTCACCCATGAATCCCTGCTGACACACTAGTAGCCCCAACACTAGCCTGAAGGAAGGCTAAGGCGGGTGGGCGAGAGAGCAGGGACAGAGACCTTCAATACTCACTTCTTGGTTGTGTAATAACACTTGATTAAAATGAAGTCACACAGTGCATCTTTTATTAGACATTATTTTAATACCATATCAAAACACCTTGACTAATGAAGAAAGCCTTTTCCCCCAGCTTTGAACATTTTTTTTAAACATTTTATAAGGTTTTTTTTTGTTTTGGATTTTAATATATAAATACAGAAACCTATCTTGCCGGAACTGATGTCACATGTGAACATCAACAGCTAAAATGTTCTCAAACAGAATGCCTGAAAACAGGGGCAGCTGTACATATCCTTTTAGTCTTTTGTTTGTCTAAGTTTTCTGGAAAAAAGAAAATACACAGGGGTCTAGGAAAAACGTTCAGGCATTTTTGCAGGACACTTGTGATTGTTAAATCCTCGGAACTGACCAGAACCAGGAGGGAAGTAGGAAGGAGAAATGGGAAGAAGGGGGAGAAGGTCCTGATGGACTTGTTTTTGGCAATGAAGTCAAGATATTGGGGTCCCCAGGGGAGAAAAGTGCAAAATCAAGCCAGAAAAATGGCGGGGGGGAATCGAACTAACAAAAAAACCAAGGCAGAGTGGTTGATGGAGAGGCTGCTGGATGCCGGGCACAGGAGGGCTGTGAGCTCGCTCCGCGCCCTTGGGACTTGATTGGCAAGAACCCGGCTCTGTTCGTTTGTCACTGAGTGGGTTCTGGCCGGGCAGCAGACAGCGATCTGTAAACATCACGAGGGAAAACACCAGTCGACACTAGACTTTTTGCTTTTTTTATAATTTTTTTTTTGTAAACACTTTAGAGACAGACCCACAATGCCTTTCAAAAGTGAAAAAGAAAATGCCCTTTCCCTCCTGGGATGAGGATGAGGGGAAGGATAGTGGGTGATTCTTTCTTCTCTCAAAGTGGCTCTCATCCAATCTGGTGTCCTCGGGGAGAAAGGGGGACCATTCTCTGGAAGTCAGTGCAGGAGGGCGCCCTGTTCCCACTGCTGTCCCCAGCTCAGCTCTGCCCCAGTGTCTGAAGCCTCCTCTCAGGAACGGGGCCCTGGCTGTCCCTGTGGGGACCGGAAGATGTCAGTCGCGCTTGGTGGGCCCGAGGCCGGCCGTGTGTGTCCTGCAGAGGCCAGGCTGGGGCGCCCCCGAACTGGACGTCATGCTGGGAATCGGGACTCGCAGCCGGTGCCAGGCTCCATGCCCTCTGCCTCTTTCTTCCCCTCGTGCTTTCTTCACCCCACGTCCTCAGTTTTTGAGGAGAAGGTAAAAAGAGCAAGTGTCCCTGAATAGTTTGACATCGTCAGCTGTTCTGGGAGTTTACTTGGGATAAATGAAACAAACCTAACAAAGAACAAAAGAAAACAAAAAAACAAGAGAAAGAGGGAGACGAAGAGAGAGCGAGAAAGAGAAAGACAGAACGGAAAGAGGGCCCTGAACCCCTGGGTGTGAGATGAGGTGGGTTTTGGTTCCTCTGGGGGTGTTGTCTGTTTGGCGGAAGGGACAAGTAGGATGGAGACAGGAGAGGACATTCAGCAGTAAAGTAAGGTGCCCGAGGGACACACGGGCTACACAATGGTTACAGGGTGGGAAATGCCCACCACCTGATGGGTACTCCCCTATCTGGGGAGGAAGCTGGCTGGGTTGGCCTGCAGTGCAGTCAGGGACCTGGGCTGTGGTGGCGGGGCCCCAAGTCTGACTCATCTGAAGGGGGTGAGGGAGGGGGCCAGAGGAGGGAAGAATCTGGTGAGGTGACTGCTGACAAGTGCTGCAGGGACAATGCGCGGTCCTGTTCAATGACCGTGATGTCCACGTGGGAGTGCAAGCGAGATGTCCCCATCCCCAAAGAAGCAGGACCCCCCACCCCCACCCGGGTGAGGACCTGCTCCACAGCCCAGGGAGCACAAGGCACAGCACTGGTCCCAGGCTTCCCCCACTCAGCACTTTGTGAGGCTCCTGCTGAACCTCCTTCAGGGAGATTTGCCCTCAGCGTCTGGATCACACTGATCTGTTCCCAACTCCACCTCCACTCTTCTGGACGACCATGCAAGAGTGGACTCTCAGGCTTCCCAGGAACCACTCCCACCTCACAGAAGCACTGCTGCTTAGACCGTCTTCCCTCGACCCCTTTCAGTGGGGAGGGGGGGCGGTGTGTGAGGGCAGCTCAGCAACGCCCTCCCCACTCCAGGGCCCCAATCACTGGCTCACCATTGAGAGGAGTCAGCAAGCGAGCCCAGCAGGGTCAGTCCGCAGGGTGTTCTGGACAAGATCTGTTCACTTCAAACCACGAGTCTATGCAACTGAGCGGGGAGACGGCAAGGGGGATGCGTCACCGGCTGAGCAGCGGTCTCGGAGCAGGATTCCTACGTCTCACCCGCGAGGACCCGACACCCACTGTCTACTGGCAGGAAGGAGCAGAGCACTCAGATGGGTGCTGGCTCAGCCGGAGGCCCCGTGCCGGGAGGCGGGGTGGCGTGGGCCTAGGCCCACAGGAAGCGGGGAGCGCGGCCTCGAAAAGGATGAGGCCTCGGGGGCGTGGAGCACGAGGACACACAACTACCAGAGAGACGGCGAGTGCGGGGGGCTGCGAGGGGCGGCCAGGCGACCGTCTCCAAGGCTTGAAGGGCAAGGAAGGCTGGGCAGCGCCCTGAGCGTGCCGTCTCCTGAGGCTCTCTGCCCGGCTGTGGTGGTCAGCCAGCAGCCAGCCCTCCCGGGAGAAGGTGGCCCGGGGGGTGGAGCTCAGGAGCGCCAGGCAAAGGCCGGCAGTGAAGTCCTGGAGTCACAGAAAGGGCTGTCCCAGCCTGTCTTTTCGAAGCAGGAACCAGACTGGCTCTTTGCATGTGTCTCCCCGAGAGCTAGAGTCCCGTCCCCAGTTCTGGACGCGGGCGGCCTGGCGCTGGGCCCGGGCCCGAACCCTCCCCGGCCCTCACTCGCGCCCTCCCGCACCAGCCGCATCCGCGTGTGGCCCCGGGGCCGGCGGCCCCAGTCAGGCTTCAGGAAAGCCTGCGTCAGGAAGCGGCTCCGGGGCCGAGGGGCCGAGGGCAGTGGCGGCCTGAGTGAGGCGTCTTCTTTCCAGGTGGAAACTAGACACAGGCTGGAGCTGGAGCCCGAGGACGAATCTCGGCCCTATTATGGAGGGGCCCGCCCCACAGGTAGTGAATATGGGCGGGGCCTGGGGCCGAGGCAGCCAGCAACTCCCTCCGTGCAGGCCCCGCGCCACAGACCAGGGTCTGCACGCTGCGGAGCAGCGGGGGCTCCTGGAGACACACGGAGACCCAACCTTCCAGGGGGCCGGGGATCCACAGGCCTCCCCGGCTCTGCGCCCCGCACGTCCAGACGTCCCCGCGGGCTGGCCTCTGCTTCGAGGCCGCCCAGGGTCCTCCTGACGGCTGGCTCTCTCCTCCCACCACAGGGAAGGAGCCCTCTGGGGTCTGGGTGTGGCTGAGCCGGGCCTGCCAGCTCCCTCGTACCTTTTGTGATAAATGCACAGGCAGGGCAGCCTGGCTATCGTGTCCCCCTGAAGCAGCTCCTCCAGGCAGATCACACACTCACCCGCGTCTTTAGTCAGCACGTCATCTGCAGAGAGGGGACAGTGGGAGAGGACGGGGGTCAGTCACCAGCTGGCCGGGCTCTGAGAGCCGGGTGGGACGGCGTGGGCCGCCTGAGTGGGTGAAAGCCTGAGGCGGACCTTGACGTGAAGGTCCTCACTGCAGACACCAGACATGTAAACCACATGCCAACTATCTGAGGACAAAATGGGATTAATCACCAAATACACAGCCCAGGAGACAGAGGATGAAAATGGACGGGAGAGGGAGACACCGGGAGCTGGGCAGCAGGAGACAGACTGGCTCCCTGGACAGACTTTCCTCTAAACATACACACAGGCCAGGGAGAAAAAATGGTGATGAAGAGAGTTGGACTAGGCAAGAATGAGGAGGAGAAACAGGCACTCTAGCCAATATACGTGCACACAGGATTATTCACAACAGCGGGTGGGAAATGTCCACTAGCTGATGGAGAAATGAACCGTGTGGACCCACGCAGTGGAGTATCGCCGAGCCAGAAAAGGTGAAGGGCTGATGTGGGCCGCAACATGGACGCACCTCGACAACATGGTGTGAGTGAAAGAAGCTAGACGCAAAAGGCCACCGGCTGTACGATTCCCTTCATGCGAAATGTCCAGAAGAGGAAAGTTTAGAGACAAAAAGTTAGGTCAGGGGGCACTGGAGACTGCGTGCTTCACGACTAAGGGATTTTCCTCCTTTTTTTTGTGGTAACATGAGATGTACCCTCCTGATAAAAATGTAAGAGTACAGTACACTTCTGCTGCGGGCATCATGTTGCAGAGCAGACCGCGAGACTTCTCCATCTCACGTAACTGAAACTCTCTACCTGTTGAAAAGCAATTGCCTGTTTCACTCTCCTCTGCCATCCACCCTTCTGCTCTCCGGTTCTATGCAGTCGACTGTTGATGCCTTTAGATCCTTCATTTAAGTGGAATCATACAACGAGGTCCTTCCGGGGTGATGAAATGTTTGCAACTAGACAGAGACGGTGGTTGCACAATGTTGTGAATGTCCTAAATGCTACGACACTGTTCCTTGCGTGTCAAACTCAAACACATTTTAACTCAATTAAATAAGGGAAAATCTTTGGCCAACTCATGTGAAGAGCTGACTCATTGGAAAAGACTCTGATGCTGGGAGGGATTGGGGGCAGGAGGAGAAGGGGATGACAGAGGATGAGATGGCTGGATGGCATCACCGACTCGATGGACGTGAGTTTGAGTGAACTCTGGGAGTTGGTGATGGACAGGGAGGCCTGGCGTGCTGCAATTCATGGGGTCGCAAAGAGTCAGACATGACTGAGTGACTGAACTGAACTGAACTGGGGGAAAAAAAAAAAAAGGACACCTTACGCTCCCACCAGAAAAGAATGAATGGAAGGAAGCTGCTGCACATGGCCCCGGATGAAGCCGTAAGCACAACAGCACAAGCAGAGCTGGGGGCAAGGCCAACACCCTCTAGGACGTTCCTGTGACATTCTGGACACTGGTGACTCAAGTGAATAAGCCATGGTCTCAGGACTCAGGAAACTCACAGCCCAGTAGGGGAGGGTGAACAAGACGGAAATGAACAGCATGGGGATTCCTGGAAGTCTTAGGACACACACAGATCCAGATGTTAGAGGTGTGGGAAGCGCCTGGGCGGGGTGGGGACGGCTTAGGGAGTCCAGGCGAGGGGACAGCCTCTGTGCACCTGGGGGGAAGGACGCTGCTGCAGAGTCGTGGGGCCACGGGGAGAGGAGAGACCAACTTCCTGAGGACAGGCTTGGGACCTGCATTCTGCTGCGGGGCCTGGGCTTTCGCTGGTTCACTGAGGGGCCCTCGAGTCGTGCTCTGATCACATCTGGTCTTCTGAAACCACTAGAAGTGACTGGAAGAGCCCTCGGTAGGCAGCCCGCTCAGGAGGCTGATGCAGCATGGCAGGAGAGGGGAACTCAAGGCCAGCGCCAGCACTGGGGGTGGGAGGCTGACAAGAACTGGGGCAGCTGGGCAAATAAAGGGGCGGGGCACAGGCGGGCGCTTGTCATGACGAGAGGGAGCCCAGGAGGAGGGGGCCAGCTTGGGAATGAAAGATGAGCTCAGCGCTGGGTGGGAGGTGCTGAGCAGGAATCTCCCCGGCGACACGGCCACAGAAACCTCCCTGAATTCGCACAAGTCCTGATCTGGGGTTTAGAGGAGAGATGTGGGCCACAGCGGGAGGTGGGGGATACAGAGCTTAGACAAACCCAGAGAGCAAACGACTGAACCAGGTGAACTCTAGTAATTGAAATGCAGGTGAAAAGAGGTGAAGTCAGCAAAAGGCTACCTAGACGTTCTCAAACCCACAGGAGAAATATCCAGAGGGTGGCTTCTGGATATGAAAACAGCAGAGCCTGAAGCAGGAGAATTCCTCACTGCTGAAAGATTTTAATTGATCATGGACACGGCCAGTGATACACACGGAGATTTCACATGTGTGTGTTCAATGAGCCTCAGGGTCTTACAAGCCAGGCAGGACACCCGGTTTATTCTTGATTGGCAAACAGGGACAATGCAGCCAGAGAACCAGACACCTTGCTGAAGTCAGAGGGCGTGAATGGGGAGTGGGCTGGGGACCCTGGGAGCTTGGGGAAGCAGGCGGTGCCCAAATGCAGCACAGAGCCCAGGAAGCGGCATCTCCCCACTGCTGAAGGGAGGAGGAGCCCAAATCCGGCAACAAGTCTGAGTGGGTTGAGTAAAATTTCCTGTCCCAATCCTCAGGGTGCTAGGAATCAGCAGCCCCCAGGTATCCCTGAGTGCCCAGCAGGGGCGGGAACACAGCTGAAGCTGAAGTCTGGCCACCACCCAGATCCTACAGGACTTCTGCTCTCTCATGCTGGGAGCCCGCCGTCAGCTGCCAGGGGACCTCGCCGCCCAAAGGAGAGGACCCTGAACCATGCTGAGATTACTATGCAGATGGACTCTGATGCCTCTGGGCTGGGCACCCCAAGGTCCCCAGAGCAGGGGGGCTTGACCAGTTCTGGTCAATGAGAACACAGAACCAAGCTGTTTTTTCTCCTCAAGCCCCACAAGCCCCAGCTTCCTGACACCCTGTGCAAAGCCAGGGTCTCTGGCCTGGGAGGAAGCGTGGAAGTGAGCCTGGCCTGAGGGGTGGTGCTGACAGGGCCAACGCTCGGCTCTAAGGCAGACCAGAGAAGCAGCCCAGGGTGGTGGGCAGTGCGTCCTGCTGCCGGGGCGGGGGTGGGAAGTGGTGGCACACTTCTGCCTGTCCCCGACAGCTGCCATTCATCAAAGAGGAGCGGCTGAGGAGGAGACGAGGGAGCCCTCGCTTCTCTGGGGCCAGCTCCAGGCCACCAGTGTCACACACACACAGCCCGCTGAACCCCAAAGACACCGGGGGGTCAGGGCTGCAGCTTAGGCTGTGGGTAGCAGCCAGGACCCCCACGCTGCTCCTTCCACTTGGCCAACCTGCTCCCGTCCTTCAGAGACCAGGCGACAGTCTCTCCTCTGGAGCTGGAAACCAGCACCCACCTCACCTATGGCTGCAGCCCTCCCTTCCGGTGGGGGGAGGAGCCTGTCTGCGGGGAGCACAGGCCCAGCGTCACCCAGTGGGACTCTGGAGGGGCACAGAGGTGGGTGTGGACACTGGGGGCTGAACCCACGTCCCCGGGCCTGTGGCACTCACAGCCCTGGTGAGCAGGACGGTGGGAGCCAGAGAGACAAGCCTCACGCACGTCCCAGACAGGCTCCTCGTGGCCTTACCTCCAGGCCAGGTGCCCAAGAGCCTGGCACCGCAGCCTCCCGAGGGCCGGGAGGGGGCAGTGCCACCCACGCCAGGCTATGTCAGCTCCCTTCCTGGGGAGTTTCCAGGCGAAGGGGAGACTCCGAGTGGAGCGCTCCCCTACCAGCAGCAGTGTCCCACCCCAGCCCCCGGACTGCCAGCGCTGCCCAGGTGGGCTGGGTTTCCATCATGACAAGCAGAAGGGGGGTCCTCAGGCCCAAGGGGCTTCATTTTACAGAGGCTGCCCTGGGGCCCTCTCCCCTCTCCCCAGGGCTCCCTCTCACCCACGCCTCATGCACCGGCAGCCAGGAGCCCTCTCCTGCCATCCCCCTGCAGGAAGGGCACCCGCACAGACACCCCCAGACAGACCCCAGGCCGTCAGACTCAGCCACTACTAGCATCAATAACAGCTCCCAGCAGCGGCCCCACTAGCTTGGGCAAACTCCTAAGCCAGGACCTGGCTGCCCAAGGCCCAAGGAAAGGCACTTCCATCCCAACCACGGGGTCCCTGAGAGCAGAGACACAGGCCAAACAAGCACCATGGACACAAGTCTGCTGGCGGGGGGTAAACGAGCAGGAGGCACACCTACTTTGAGGGGAGCCAGAGTCCCTTTCATTTAGAGAAACCTTGTGTGACATTCAGCATTTAGCTGGAGGCAATGACCTATGGCAGAGAGGAGGGGTGGGCAGGCAGGACCTAAGAAGCAGGGCAAGGGTCTGTGCCCCAGAAGAAAGCTAAGCAGACAGGAGCTTTTAAAGCTGCTCTGACAGCCACCAAGCTCGCTGAATACTGCTGGCAAAAGAGCCTGCCACACGCCAGGCTCTCCCAGAGCCAAGGAGCCCTGTTGGTCACGAAATCGGGGCCTCCTCGGTCCCTGGACTGTGACCCTTCTGTTCATGGCAGAACCAGGCTCCTCACCTCCAGATTCATTCTACTAGCTGACCAACATGAAGGTCAAAACCTGAGTGCGTGTTCTTGAGGATGCCAGTCTCAGAAACACAGAGAGACACTGGAAAGGGAGAGAAATTACAAGACCCCGTCAAGCTGGCCACATGTATCCAAGCAAATGGGTCCCCCGACTCCATTCTCACCCTTGAGGCGTCCATTCTGGGTTCAGAGCTGCCCTCAGAGGAGAAGAGAGGACAGGAGGGTCTGTGCTCTGGGGTGCATGCCCACCGCATCCCTGTGTCATCCCGACTCACGGGCCAGGTGCCCATGCGGGAGCACCAGCTCCTGGTCTTTAAGGTTCTCCTGAGCACTGGGTGAACCAGTTAAACTAGTCTTGCCCTTCCTAAACTGGCCTTTTTAAAAAAAAAAAGTCTGGCAGGCGGCTACTGGAGGGCTTCCAACCCACGGCTCAGGCCAAACCTCATAATAAGAAAAATACTACTTTCTATCAGTCTCATTTAGGAGGTTTCTTCCCCCCACCCCGCCTCTTTGGTGGTTAATTTCACCTTATATAACTGCTATCAATTTCCTTAAAATTTCCCCAATTGGTGCTAGCATCTACAGAAAGGGTGTGTGTGTGTAGATGGGGAATCTCCCGGGAGTGACCAGGAATTTCAGTGAATCTTCATAAGAAAACAGCACATACCCACTAAAAAAGTCTCAGATCATCCCCTTCCCAGAAAGACTGAGAGTTTTACACCTCACAAATGCCTTAAATCTCTTCTTTTTTCCCTTTTTGGTAGAAAAGACAAAGTAGGATGATAAGAAGTCATTGGTAAAATATGACCTAGAGGTCTGAACTGGGATTTTGGCTTAAGGCCCCAAAAGGCCTGTGCCATATCTCAGAACAGGCCCCAGACCAGCCCTGGAGACTCTCACTCCATTGACAGACCCCAGGTGGCAAATGCCTTCTTCATACCTGGAAGGTTTAGGTGTCCTTAGACAAAGACTGCCTGTGTTAACAGTGCGCGCAGAGGGGCGAGGCACCTTCTTTGCCTTAAGACAAATTCCACTGATGGGACCAGAAGCAACATGCTGCTCTTTGCCTTGGGTGATTAAGGACTGGCTTTTACAAAAGAGGTCCTCCCATTCACACTCACACACACATTCTCTCATGCACCTCCTCCCCTCCCCTGGCCCCAAAGAGATGGCGTTTCAACTGTGTGTATGTCAGCTGCTCAACCGTTCCTGACTCTCTGCGACCCCATGGACTGTAGCCCGCCGGGCTCCGCTGTCCATGGGATTCTCCAGGCAAGAATCCTGGAGTGAGTTGCCATTTCCTCCTCCTCTTCCAAATGCAGGGATCGAACCTGGGTCTCCCACATTGCAGTCAGATTCTTTACCATCTAAGCCACCAGGGTAGCTCCCAAGTGAAAGTCGCTACATCGAGTCCCACTCTTTGCAACCCCATGGGCGGTAGCCCACCAGATTCCTCTGTCCATAGAATTCTCCAGGCAAGAGTACTGTTCCCCCTTCTCCAGGGGATGTTCCCAACCCAGGGATCGAACCCATGTCTGCCACATCACAGGTGGCTACTTTACCGTCTGTCTGAGCCACCAGGGGAGGCTTTTCAACTAGAGGAGGGAGAAAATGGGAACACACCAAGAACAGTCACGGCAGGCCTCCGGCTGGCTGGCTAACCTCTGCTCCCTCTGAGGGGACGCTCAGTGTGAGTGTGGCTGAGTGAGGCCAGGAGGCCATGCAGGGCAACACGGGCACACCCATGCCAGGGCAAGACACTTGGGTTTGATCCCTAGGAAATGGCAGCCCACCCCAGTATGCTGGTCCAGAGAGTTCCCTGGACAGAGGAGCCTGGTGGGCTAGAGTCCATGGGGTCCCAAAGAGTGGGCCATGACTGAGGCGACCGAGAACGCACCCAAGTCTGTGCATAGCACGCTAGGCAGGTGTTCACTTTCACTCTGTCCACGGGGTGTCGTGGCGGGGGACTGGGGTTTCATGGAGTCCCTCGATGTACTCATGCTCAGCCCCAAGGTGGCAGGTCAGTTCTTAGTCCCCAAAGGTGTCCACATATCACATCTATTCTGCCCTGGACAGTCAGGCTTAAGCAGGTCGTGCAAAGCTCGGCCGGGACTCCCCTTCCCCACAGAGAGATGACGCTCCCGCGGGCCTCCCGCTGTCAGCTGCGTGAGACCAAGGCCTGTCTCCCAACCAGACGCAAGAAGAGCTAAGCGGGTGGCAGGAAGGACGGGGCACACTAGCCTCCTGAGGGACGGACTCCCTGCCCCACTCCCCTTGCCCTTCCCACTTGGAAGGCAGGGTGCAGAAGCTGCCCAGAGGCCACCCCCTGCCTCCCGCCCCAACCAAACCCTCACCGTTGTAGGAGAGACGAGGTTTGCTCAGACACATTATAAAGTGCATTTCCATCTCATCAGAAGCCACGGACTTGGAGCAAATGGGGCACTTGAAACCTGAAAGAGAGAACAGAAGGAAATGTTTTGTTTCGTTTCCCCAAACCAAGCATATCCATAATAAAGGTGGAAACTCTTGTGTGACTCTGGCCGTGTGGGCTCAGAATCAACACAGAGAATGACGGTCTAGATACAGCCCACAGCTGACTTCTGCATTAAGGCAACCAACATTTCATTTTTTTGTTATAGCCTCCAAATCCCATTTTTCTCATGGAGGCTCACCCTTAGCAGAGACATTACTTTGCCAACAAAGGTCCATCTAGTCAAGGCTATGGTTTTTCCAGTGGTCATGTATGGATGTGAGAGTCGGACTATAAAGAAAGCTGAGCGCCGAAGAATTGATGCTTTTGAACTGTGATGTTGGAGAAGACTCTTGAGAGTCCCTTGGACTGCAAGGAGATCCAACCAGTCTTCTAAAGGAGATCAGTCCTGGGTGTTCGTTGGAAGAACTGATGCTGAAGCTGAAACTCCAATACTTTGGCCACCTCATGCGAAGAGCTAACTCATTTGAAAAGACCCTGATGCTGGGAAAGATTGAAGGCGGAAGGAGAAGGGGACAACACAGGATGAGATGGTTGGATGGCATCACCGACTCAATGGACATGGGTTTGGGTGAGCTCCGGGAGTTGGTGATGGACAGGGAGGCCTGGCGTGCTGCGGCTCATGAGGTCGCAAAGAGTTGGACACAACTGAGCGACTGAACTGAACTGCACACCCTTGTCATGCTCCTTGCCGAAGCCTACTAGCCATCTCTGGCATCAGACTTGAGTTTTCTTTGCATTCAGATCCTTTCCCAAGGGGGTCTAGTGGGCAGTGGGGACAGGGAGTCATTGAGCGAATCAAGGTGACTGAACAGTCTGTCTTTAAATATCAAAGAGTTAACATCCTTCCTGGGGAAGGAACCCCTACAGGTGTGGGCACCTCCACCCCTCAGCCTGAGCACCTTCCCTCCCACAGCCCCCTGCAGCTGTCCTTGGAGAGTGAGCGCAGTGGGGTGGCCCTGCAGAGCACTCCCGAATGCCGCACATGCCTTGGCCATATGCCTCCAAGAGTGACAGCTGTTTCACAACCACAGGCGACTGACCCTGCCGTTTTATTCTCCAGGAAGTTTATTCATTACACACCTGGGGAGTTTCATCAAAGTGTATCAGCACTGGATATTCTGGCGGAGAACCTTTTGAGCTGAACTCCATTATGCATTGATCGCTTTTTTATAAATTATCTTTTGACTGATTTTTACAGATAAATACAGATTTTTACAGATAAATACAAATCTTTCCAATTTTCCCCATTTTACTTTTATTAAAATTACTTTTCAAAGGGGGAACTCCCTCCCTGGCGCTCCAGTGGCTGAGACGCTTGTGCTTCCAGCGCAGGGGGACTGGATTCCGTCTCTGGGCCAGGGAACTAGATCTTACATGCTGAAAGTAAAGATCCCACACGCCTCAGTGAAGACTTGGTGGAGCCAAATAAGTAAATATTGTAAAACAAAACAAATGGGAAATTCCCTGGTGGTCCAGTGGTTAGGATTCTGCTTTCCCAGGTTTGATCACTGGACAGGGAACTATACCCTAAGCTCCACAGGCTGCACAGTGGAGCAAAAAAAAAAACCTACTGGTTTCAAATAGAATACTTCACTTCCATTCTGCTGAAAAGACTGAAAAGTCATCTATTTATTTGTCCACATCAAATTTTAAGTCTCCCTTATTGCGACCATAACCCCTACTTTCCCAGTCTGGAGTTTCCAGGTCAAATACAGACGTCTAAATACTGGGGTGAAGATTTGACCCTTCTGTTAATTTTCAGCCTAAGTGTCCACACACAGTTTCACTGGACGCAGGAGCAGTATCTACCATGAGGAGAGGGTTCAAGGCAAAGAGGAGCTCACAGCTTCCCCAGTGTCCTTCCCGAGGGGACCCGCTCACTCTGCAGGGCAGCCCCTGACCTGGACAGCTGGCGGTGCTGAGCCAGGAAGCGGGCCGGCTCCTGGGCAGGGCACAGACTCTTGGCATGAGGTCTTCTCTGAACCCTCCTCTCTTCAGGGACAGGGCTCTGAGCTCCAGAACCAGACAGAACACCCACAGTCCAGCCCACTCTGGGCAAAGTGGACCTCAGACTCTGCGGCACCAACCCCATTCCCCCAGCCCCTTTCCTCAGAGATACTCAGCATCTACGTGCGTTGGCTAAAAAGTCCTGGAAGTGCTGTCATCTCAAGGACTCTGGCTGAGCTTTGAGAAAGGGCTGTATTTTCTGATCTCTGGGTGGTTATGCATCCATTAAAGACAACACCAGAACACAGAAAGGAAACTTGAGAGGGGAGGGTCCATCCCGCATCCTAGCACAGGTGAGTCATGAACTCGAGTCTGGCACGGTGAGAATGCTCTTCTAACCTCGTCCTTCTGTCTCCCTGAGTCTGCCCTCAGGCCTGTGCCCTGCAAATACACCAATACTTGTACTCAGTAACATTTCACAGAATGACCAGCCACTGGGAGACTAGTTGTTCACCCTTCTTTCTCACTCAAAAGACCAAGGTTTTGCGACGCTTTAAGTGACTACAAGATGCTTTCACTTTAACTTGCCAAGTCAGGACCCTGCCTGCAGGCTGAGGGCGCAGGGCTGAGGGGAGGCCAGGATGGGCCTGACAGGCCCTCAGATACCACGTCCTGATGCGGCCACTGGGAGGTGGTACAGGGACTGCTCACTAAAGAAAAGCCCTTCACCTTGTACGTTACTCACACCTCTGATTACTTAGCACAGTCATGGCTGTTACAATGGCATCATTCGAACCTTTGCACCCCACCGTGATTCCCTGAGTATCGGAGAAGGGTCAAGTTACAGCTACGATGCTGGGAAAAAGGGACGCCCCGCAAGAAAGGTCTAGGAGGAAACGTCACTGGACATTTATGTCCTAGGAAAAAACAAGCTGAGATTCACAGGTTTAGGCCCATCCTCTCATTGTACAGATAAAGAAAGAGACCCTGGGAGGCCAACAGTCAAACAACTGAGGGGCTGAGCTGAGACCAGAATCAGATTTCTTAGCTCCCAACCGAAAGTCCTCGCCATTGGAAAAGAAAGAGTTGACTGCAGGTGTGATATTGTGATTTCTAATCAGAAGCATATATGTGGCCTTTGTCCTGTTTCTGGCCCAGAGCTAAACTAAAACCCTTGGAGTCCATTAACGTAAGGCCAGTAGCATTTGGGCTTTTGTCGTCACTTCCTGAAACAGCTCCAGAACCAAAGGTGAAAGAGTTAAAGGAGTGTTTATTCATAACCATCCCCTTTGAGGTGACTTTTGGAAAGTCCCTAGATGATAACCTAAGGATGGGGTCCGGTTGCCAAGAGAACCAACCACGTGATTAGAAGACTGGAACTTCCAGCCCCACCCCTGACCTAGAGGCTCGACCAGTCACCAGTGGCCAGGGACTTAATCGATCATGCCTATGTGACCAAGTCCCCATCAAACCTCGAAGGAGAGGGTCTGGAGCTCTCTGGCTGGAGGTCTGGGGAGAGCGGTATGCCTGGAGCCAGTGTGGCTCTGCCGTTCCGCCCCCCACGACCCCAACACCCCCACCCCGCCCACCCCACCGCCCCCATCCGCCACCCCCCCCACCCCGCCCCCCTACCCTTCCAACCTGACACTGTGCACCTCTCTCGCTGGGCTGTTCCTGAGTTACATCTTTATATAATAAACCGTTCTTCTAGTGAGTGAAATGTTTCTGAGGTCTGGGAGAGGAAGGGGGCATGGGAACCTCCAATTAACAGGCAGCTGGACAGAAGCGGAGGTGACAACCTGGGCTTGTGACTGGCCTTGGAAGTGGGGGCTGTCCTGGGGGGCTGAGCCTGTGGGATCAGATGCCATCTGCAGGTAGCTACCCTCAGAATTAAGTTAATTGCTTGGTGGTGTTGGGAAACACACCTCAGAACAGAGTTTTCAAAAAGAGGCGGGCTGGGAAATACTAGGTCTTGGAGGAAGCGCCACTATGGTAGGAGAGACCTATATTCTAATGAAAGCAGGGTCAGTACCACTTCCGTCACCCACCTCTGCATTTGTGTGTGTGTGTGTAAGGCCAAAAAACCCAAAAACCTCAGGCTCTGTTGTCATGTGAGCGGGGAAGGCCAAGATGACCCGGGTTTTCCAGCCTCAAGACCTTGGCAAGTTATCTACTCTCCCTGGACCTCAGTTCCTCATCTGAAAAAGAGACACATCTACTTCCCTTTGGAGAATCAAATAAGAAATCTGAAAGCGGGCTAAAATGGCGCTGAACAAAGGCACACCATCAGCAAGCCAGGCAGTGAGTAACGAGGAAGAAGGCAGGGGACGGTGAGGGATGGGGAGACGGACCAGCAGGGCACCCTGGCCACAGGTCATGCAGAAGTGAGCTGGGCCCATCTCTTCAGAGCACAGGACTCTGGAGCACTGTGAACGGCGCTTCCTGTACAGCCGACAGGGAACTGTACACACCAGGCCCCTAGCCTCTAAGGCAGGTGATCATCAACCGCACTTTCGCTGATCTGGGCAGCTTTACAGGTCTTCTCATTTGCTGGGAATATGAGGCGGGTCAGCATTAGCGTTAACTCTGTTTTGCAGAAGAGGACACCAGGGTAGGTCACCTGCCCAGGTAACGCAGCCAGAGGGCCAGGGCTGGCACCCAATAGCCAGGGAGTCTCGCCTCCCAGCAAGCACTGTGTTCCCAGGACCGTGGGACAGGCCGACCAGTACAGGAGGGTCACACAGCAAAAGGGACGTGAAATGCCACACACACACACACACACACACACACACACACACACACACAAGGCATCCTCAAGCATTCACCTCAAGACTCCCACATCGTCCCAGCAATGCCCTCTGAAGCAACCGCGGTCCCGGATAATCCCACACACTGTACCAAGTGTTAAGTTTTTCCCCCTGGGAGTTCTATTAATACGGAAGGACCGAGATCTGCTTTCCTCCTGGCACTGAGCCTGCAGCATTGGCTGTAAGACGCTGAATTTGCAAACTACCTTTTAAATGGAACGTGAAGGGCAAAAGGTGAAATAGAGAGCCTGGGGGGTGGGGGGACTAGTGACCCCCGCTCCCTTCCTGAAAGGTCCTGATGATCAGGATGGACACCGCTGCTTGCTGCCCCAGGCACTGCGTGGGACTGTGCAGTCACAGCTCAGCACCAACAGCCCTGCGGATGACAAGTACTGTGATCTTTTTCAGGTGAAATGGCTGATTCTTAAACGCCTCTTTTATTTTTATGGACTGCCCTGGGTCTCCGTTGCTGCAAGGGCCTCTCTAGTTGCCCTGAAGTCGGGCTTAGATCCGCTGCAGCACATGGGGGTCTTAGTTCCCTGACCAGGGACTGAACTCCGGTCCCCTGCACTATGATCTCTATGAGCCATCTGACAGTTAAAAAAAAAAATCTAGGAAATTTTGATACCACTTGGAAAAAGAAGTCCCAACTGAACTAAAATCAGCCCAGCAAACAAAGATCAAACAGTGGTCCCTGCAGTCATCCAACTGACATGATTTCCGTCAGCTTCATGCGACCTCATCAGCACTCAGGAAATTCGGGGAAGAGATGCTCTCTTGTCCTTCACGGGGAAGCAAGCTCCAGGTGGGACTCGAGGACTCTGCCCAGCGAGCCCTGGAAGCGGGGTGAGCAGACAGCATGCGCCCGCTGCCGCCGCCTCTGTCTAATCTCTCCTCGGAGGGCCCTGCCCGCGTCGTGTCTTCGTCTGCCGGAGGGAGGAGGCACTGCTAGCTTGGGCTGGCCAGCCACGTCTGCCAGCAGCTCCCGAGCCTGTCTGCCCCTCCAAGGCTGTGGCAGAGGCAGGGGCCCAGGACAGAGCACCACGGGGGACTCGTCTCCGCCCCAGGACTGTGCTGGGGGGCTCCACCGAATGAACACTGCTACAGGACTCTTCCACGCCCCCAGTCAAGAGGGAGATCCTTACGGAGACCCCGTCTTCCTTCTTCCTCTTGGCATCAGATCAGCCCAGGGTTACGTAGAGAGGTGAAGGCCAGAGCCCAGTTGCTTCCTGTCGTTCGACAAGGCCTGAGTGGGAGGAATCCTCGCTGGACCGAAGATCGGAGCTCCCGGGACAGGACAAGCCTCCACCTGGTGAGGGGCTGTCCCCCTGCTATCCTGGGTTAAAGGGAGGTGGTGTCAGTGAGCCCCCCTGCAGAGAACCAAGGGGGAGCCAGGAACACACACGTGGTCATGCACGTCCAGCATCTTCCTGGACAGGGTTAACTGGGCCCCTTGGACTTGACCCAGTTGCTTCCATCTGACCGTCAGAGCAACTGAGGAAAGACTGGGGAAACCAGCTCAAGCTACAACTCCCTCGTGCCTCTACAGCATTTATCTTGCAATACAAAGGAAAGCTTTTCTCATTTTCCAAAACTGCAACCTTCTCCTTTAAGACCTGATTTCTTGGGCAGGCAGAACGCGGCTCTCACGTTGCCCCAGTTCCCTTCCGGACCCTCCCTCTAAGCTGATGCGCTATTTTAGCCCTGCCCCAGTTCTGCCTGTCTCTGGGATCACCTAAAGGGAGAAGACGCAAAAGCAGCAGCCAGCGAAAAGGAAGCCAGGCAGGCCCTCCATCCTGGTGGGGGGCTGAAGGAATTCCTCCCACCGAGGGGCGCAGGAAGCACCACCCACTCTGTCCCTACCAGCCAGGGCCCGGTGTCCTGCCAGATTTCTCCCTCTTCTATTCTTGTGGTGCCTAATGTCTGTTAAATGAGACTTGACCGCATGAATTCTATTAAATGGGATTTATTACAATGAAAGGCCAAGGGGTAACGCTGGATGACTTATTTTTCTATACCAAAGAAACGTGTCCCCGAGAGCACATGAGTAAGTATCACATTTTTAACACACACTGACTGTCTCTCCCTCCCTCCCTCCATCAGAGAAACAACTGGAAACCAATGCAGTTTATCAGTGGTTGATGTCTGGGCCATTCTCTCCTGCAGAACATCCTGGACTAGGGAAAGGCCACCAGTTTTGACTATTGCCTCTTTCGACACCCCTCTTCTGGACTCAGCCTCTAGACTCCGTTCCAGAGTCTGGGGCTCACCTACTGTCCCAGGAGCCAACAGAATTCTCATAGCAAGTATCAAGAGACAGCCTAAGGATAGATACTTGAAATCAATGTAATACCAAGTGCGTCTCTGTGTATGTACTTAATGTATCTGTTATGTTGGTTAATTTTCTGTTTACTGGGTCATGGGGTACACAGATATTTGGTTACACATTATATCTGGGAGTTTCTGAATGAGATTAACATCTGAGTTCAAAGAGTGAGTAAAGCAGATTGACCTCCCCAGTATGGGTTGGCATCATCCAATTTGTGGAAGCCCTGCAGAGAATAAAAAGGCAGAGCAACAGAAATATATATATATAATATATCCCAGTGGTTTGGTTTCTCTGGAGAAATCAAATACGTTTCTTTATTAGCATGTCAAATGTACAAGTTTAAAAGACTGACAGCAGCAAATGTTGGTGAGGATATGGAGCAACTGGAACTCTCATATTCTTGGAGGGAGTATAAGACACAGTCGTTTTGGGAAAAGGTCTGGTAGTTCTTTGTAAGACAAAACACACACTTAGCCTAACCCAAGAGGTTGTTGTGCGCAGTTGCTCAATCACGTCCTACTCTTTGTGGCCCCACGGACTGTAGCCCACCATGCTCCTCTGTCCATGGAATTTTCCTGGCATGAACACTAAGCGCAGAGAGGAGCTACCCCACGTCAGACGTCAGGGGCAGCGGCCTAGAGTGCCAGGCTGCAACAGCGCAGGAACGGCCGAGAGGAGCTACCCTGCATCCGAGGTCAGCAGCGGCGGCTGGGAGGAGCTACCCCGCGTCCGAGGTCAGGGGCGGAAGCCGAGAGGAGCTAGCGGCCGGGAGGAGCATCCGAGGAGTGGTGGCTATGTGGGCGCAGGAGGGCCTAGAGGAGCCATCCCACATTGAAGGTCAGGAACAGCGGTGGTAAGGAGATACCCCTCGTCCAAGGGAAGGAGCAGCAGCTGTGCTTTGCTGGAGCAGCCGTGAAGAGATACCCCACGCGCAAGGTAAGAGAAATCCAAGTAAGATGGCAGGTGTTGCAAGAGGGCATCAGAGGGCAGACACACTGAAACCATAGTCACAGAAAAATAGTCAATCTAATCACACTAGGACCACAGCCTCCTCTAACTCAATGAAACTAAGCCATGCCTGCAGGGCAGCCCAAGAAGGGCGGGTCATGGTGGAGAGGTCTGACAGAACGTGGTCCACTGGAGAAGGGAATGGCAAACCACTTCAGTATTCTTGCCTTGAGAACCCCATGAACACTATGAAAAGGCAACATGATAGGATACTGAAAGAGGAACTCCCCAGGTCAGTAGGTGCCCAATACGCTACTGGAGATCAGTGGAGAAATAACTCCAGAAAGAATGAAGGGATGGAGCCAAAGCAAAAACAATATCCAGTTGTGGATGTGACTGGTGATAGAAGCAAGGTCTGATGCTGTAAAGAGCAATATTGCATAGGAACCTGGACTGTTAGGTCCATGAATCAAGGCAAATTGGAAGTGGTCAAACGAGATGGCAAGGGTGAACGTCGACATTCTAGGAATCAGCAAACTAAAATGGGCTGGCATGGGTGAATTTAACTCAGATGACCATTATATCTACTACTGCGGGCAGGAATCCCTCAGAAGAAATGGAGTAGCCATCGTGGTCAACAAAAGAGTCCGAAATGCAGTACTTGGATGCAATCTCAAAAATGACAGAATGATCTCTGTTCGTCTCCAAGGCAAACCATTCAATATCACAGTTATCCAAGTCTATGCCCAACCAGTAACGCTGAAGAAGCTGAAGTTGAACGGTTTTATGAAGACCTACAAGACCTTTTAGAACTAACACCCAAATAAGATGTCCTTTTCATTATAGGGGACTGGAATGCAAAAGTAGGAAGTCAAGAAACACCTGGAGTAACAGGCAAATTTGGCCTTGGAATGCGGAATGAAGCAGGGCAAAGACTAATAGAGTTTTGCCAAGAGAACGCACTGGTCATAGCAAACACCCTCTTCCAACAACTCAAGAGAAGACTCTACACATGGACATCACCAGATGATCAACACCGAAATCAGATTGATTATATTCTTTGCAGCCAAAGATGGAAAAGCTCTATCCAGTCAGCAAAAACAAGACCGGGAGCTGACTGTGGCTCAGATCATGAACTCCTTATTACCAAATTCAGACTAAAATTGAAGAAAGTAGGGAAAACTGCTAGACCATTCAGGTATGACCTAAATCAAATCCCTTATGATTATACAGTGGAAGTGAGAAATAGGGCCTAGATCTGATAGAGTACCTGATGAACTATGGAATGAGGTTCGTGACACTGTACAGGAGACAGGGATCAAGACCATCCCCATGGAAAAGAAAGGCAAAAAACCAAAATGGCTGTCTGGGGAGGCCTTACAAATAGCTGTGAAAAGAAGAGAGGCGAAAAGCAAAGGAGAAAAGGAAAGATATAAGCATCAGAATGCAGAGTTCCAAAGAATAGCGAGGAGAGATAAGAAAGCCTTCTTCAGCGATCAAAGCAAAGAAATAGAGGAAAACAACAGAATGGGAAAGACTAGAGATCTCATCAAAAAATTAGAGATATCAAGGGAACATTTCATGCAAAGATGGGCTCAATAAAGGACAGAAATGGTATGGACCTAACAGAAGCAGAAGATATTAAGAAGACGTGACAAGAATACACAGAAGACTGTATAAAAAGATCTTCATGACCCAGATAATCACGATGGTGTGATCACTAATCTAGAGCCAGACATCTTGGAAACTGAAGTTAAGTGGGCCTTAGAAAGCATCACTATGAACAAAGCTAGTGGTGATGGAATTCCAGTTGAGCTGTTTCAAATCCTGAAAGAAGATGCTGTGAAAGTGCTGCACTCAATATGCCAGCAAATTTGGAAAACTCAGCAGTGGCCACAGGACTGGAAAAGGTCAGTTTTCCTTCCAATCCCAAAGAAAGGCAATGCCAAAGAATGCTCAAACTACCACACAATTGCACTCATCTCACATGCTAGTAAAGTAATGCTCAAAATTCTCCAAGCCAGGCTTCAGCAATACGTGAACCGTGAACTTGCTGATGTTCAAGCTGGTTTTAGAAAAGGCAGAGGAACCAGAGATCAAATTGCCAACATCCGCTGGATCATGGAAAAAGCAAGAGAGTTCCAGAAAAACATCTATTTCTGCTTTATTGACTATGCCAAAGCCTTTGACTGTGTGTATCACAAGAAACTGTGGAGAATTCTGAAAGAGATGGAATACCAGACCATCTCACCTGCCTCTTGAAAAATCTGTATGCAGGTCAGGAAGCAACAGTTAGAACTGGACATGGAACAACAGACTGGTTCCAAATAGGAAAAGGAGTATGTCAAGGCTGTATATTGTCACCCTGCTTATTTAACTTCTATGCAGAGTACATCATGAGAAACGCTGGACTGGAAGAAACACAAGCTGGAATCAAGATTGCCAGGAGAAATATCAATCACCTCAGATATGCAGATGACACCACCCTTATGGCAGAAAGTGAAGAGGAGCTAAAAAGCCTCTTGATGAGAGTGAAAGAGAAGAGCAAAAAAGTTGGCTTAAAGCTCAACATTCAGAAAATGAAGATCATGGCATCTGGTCCCATCACTTCATGGGAAATAGATGGGGAAACAGTAGAAACAGTGTCAGACTTTATGTTTTGGGGCTCCAAAATCACTGCAGATGGTGACTGCAGCCATGAAATTAAAAGACGCTTACTCCTTGGAAGAAAAGTGATGAGCAACCTAGATAGTATATTCAAAAGCAGAGACATTACTTTGCCAACTAAGGTCCGTCTAGTCAAGGCTATGGTTTTTCCAGTGGTCATGTATGGATGTGAGAGTTGGACTGTGAAGAAAGCTGAGTGCCGAAGAATTGATGCTTCTGAACTGTGGTGTTGGAGAAGACTCTTGAGAGTCCCTTGGACTGCAAGGAGATCCACCCAGTCCATTCTGAAGGAGATCAGCCCTGGGATTTCTTTGGAAGGAATGATGCTAAAGCTGAAACTCCAGTACTTTGGCCACCTCATGCGAAGTGTTGACTCATTGGAACAGACTCTGACGCTGGGAGGGATTGAGGGCAGGAGGAGAAGGGGAGACAGAGGATGAGATGGCTGGACGGCATCACAGACTTGATGGACGTTGAGTTTGGGTGAACTCCGGGAGACGGTGATGAACAGGGAGGCCTGGCGTGCTGCGATTCATGGGGTTGCAAAGAGTCGGACATGACTGAGCGACTGAACTGAACTCAACTGAATACTGGAGTGGATTGCCATTTCCTACGCCAGGGGATCTTCCTGAACCAGGGATCGAACACGTGTCTCTTGCATCACCTGCAATGGCAGGCGGGTTCTTTACCACTGGAGCACGTGGGAAGCCCTCCTAACACAAGAATTAGTGTCTAAATATTTATCCAAAAGAAACAAAAACATATGTCTATATGAATATGTCTCAGAATATTCATCACAGCTTTATTCTAGTAAGAAATCTCTGAAAAAACCCAACTGATTGTCAATAGCATGGATAAACTGTGACATAATCATGGAATGCAATTAGAACCCTACTCAGCAATAAGCAGCATAAACTACTGACACATGGAACACAGATGATCATTAAAAATATGCTGAGTGAAGTGCACGAAAGAGCACATATTACAGGAATTATACAAAGTTCTACAACAGGGAAAGTTAACCTACGGTGGAAAAAATCAGAACAGTGGCCATCTCTAGGGGTAGCGGTTCGGGCAGAGATTAATTGAAAAAGGTTCAGAGAAGCTTTTGGGGTGATGAAAATGCTGTGTCACGGGGAGGGCTTAGGTCATACACATGCATGTTTCTGTCAGAATTCTGTGAATGTACGCTGAAGATTTGAGACTTCATTGGTGTACATTTCACCTCAACCAGAAAAAAGTGTAAGCAAATACTGAACTGTAGTTAATGATAGGCTAAACGAAGCATTTAGAGGGAGATGTACTGTCTACATTAAAACAAAAGGCATCAAAAAAGTAAGATATATAAGCTAAACTTTTCAAATTTCCTGTATGTTTGAAATTTTCATAATATAATGCTGGAAAAAGTGTCATTTGATAATGTGTTTTTTTCTTTCTGAGACTGGATGTGTTTTATTTCTTTTCTTAATTGCTGTGGCTAAGACTTTCAGTACCTGACTGTGTGGATCACAACAAACTGTGGAAAATTCTCAAAGAGATAGGAATACCAGACCACCTGACCTGTCTCCTGAGAAATCTGTATGCAGGTCAAGAAGCAACAGTTAAAACTGGACATGGAACAACGGACTGGTTCCAAACCGGAAAAGGAGTATGTCAAGGCTGTATATTGTCACCCTGCTTATTTAACTTACATGCAGAGTATATCATGTGAAATGCCAGGCTGGATGAAGGAAGGACAAGCTGGAATCAGGACTGCTGGGAGAAAGATCAATAACCTCAGATACGCAGATGACATCACCCTTATGACAGAAAGAGAAGAACTAAAGAGCCTCTTGATGAAAGTGGAGAGTGAAAAGGCTGGCTTAAAATTTAACATTCAGAAAACTAAGATCATGGTATCCAGTCTCATCACTTCATGACACATAGATGGGGAACAATGGAAACAGTGACAGACTTTATTTTGGGGGGCTCCAAAATCACTGCAAATGGTGACTGCAGCCATGAAATTAAAAGACACTTGCTCCTTGGAAGAAATGCTATGACCAGCCTAGACAGCATATTAAAAAGCAGAGACATTACTTTGTCAACAAAGGTCTGTCTAGTCAAAACTGTGGTTTTTCCAGTAGTCACGTATGGATGAGAGAGTTGAACTATAGAGAAAGCTGAGCACCGAAGAACTGATGCTTCTGAACTGTGATGTTGGAGAAGACTCTTGAGAGTCCTTTGGACTGCAAGAAGATCAAACCAGTCCATCCTAAAGGAAAGCAGTCCTGAATGTTCACTGGATAGACTGATGCTAAAGCTGAAACTCCAATACTTTGGCCACCTGATGTGAAGAACTGACTCACTGGGAATGACCCTAATGCTGGGGAAGCTTGAAGGCAGGAGAAGGGGACGACAAAGGATGAGAGGGTTGGATGGCATCACCGACTTGACGGACATGAGTCTGAGCAAGCTCTGAGAGTTGGTGATGGACAGGGAGGCCTGGCGTGCTGCAGTCCATGGGGCTGCAACGAGTCAGACACGACTGAGCAACTGAACTGAACTAAACCATGTTAGATAAATGTTTGCCTGGGTCTATGATCCTTGACTTGCCCTCCTTTCTTCCTCAGTGGTCTGCAGATAAAATTCTATCATTTTTTAGCTTCCTGGAGTTGCAAATAGAAAATCTGACGCCAGTGTGGTTCTTTTTCCTTTGTAAATGGTATGTTCCTTTGGCCTGAAAGCTTGGAAGATTTTTCTTTCCATCCTAAGAGTTAAGCAATATTACTAGGATACTCTTAGATGTATCTTAGTTTTTTCCCTTCATGGTAGGTCAGGAGTGCCGTTTACCAAATATTTCCAGCTTTCCTCCTTCCGGCTGTATGGTAGGAACATATGCGCCTCCCTCTGAAGTTAACAGTGGGATTGTGATTTGCTTTGGTGAATAAAAGAGGAGAAGTGATATATGCACTTCCAAGCCAACTTTAAGTGCTATTAATAGTTCATGATTCAAAGGCTCTGTCACCTTTTGTTCCTGGATAACAACAACGAGCAAAACCCCCTCCTCCCGTACCTATACTGGCTCCCGCATCATGCGGGGAAAATAAACTTGTTGAGTTAAACTACTGACTGTATGGACTGTCTGCTATTACACTTTAACCTACTTCTAACCCGTCCTCACGGATACGCCCTTCCTTTCCCTTGTTCTCCTCTGAGGGCCCCTACTACTTGCATGTCAAGCGTCTTGGTTCCATCTTCCAGCTGGGTCTCGTCTCCTCTTCCGTAACTTCTCTACCTTAGCATCTGCTCAGGAGTTCAGCCTTCATGACTCCTTCAGGCCCTGCCTGTCCCTGCCTGCTGGAAGAGGTCAACGGTTGGCAGCAGAATCAAAGCAATGAGACATGCATTCTGATTAGAATCCTCTGCCCAGATATCCATATTTCCCTCTTTTAAATATACAATCTCTTTGTATCAGTAACAGTCCACATACGTGTCATTTTCAATGCCTCTGCGTTCTACAGTAATCATATATTGTGTTTAGCCATCTTCTTCTGTGGGTGTTTAGATTCCCAATTGTTGCCTGCTATAAAGATTCTCTCAGGGTAGTGATCTCCATTCTCTACTCTAAGCAAGGAAAACAAACCAATGTATTTTTGCTGTTTCTGGATTCCAGGCTGACTCCTAATAAGGAGTCAGAAGAAACAGGCTCTCTTTATCACTAGCCAGGTGGCCTTGTACCAGCTCCTCAGCAATATATGCATAGGATAGCACCCTGCCTTCTTTCCAATATAGTTCTAAAATCCAACCAACAGTGGATATGCAAGTGCTCTGTGCAGAGCAAAGTCATGTGACATACGAGGCGCCCATTTTACTTGGCTGCACCTAGTGCAACGTGAATATACAGAGACTTGCTAGTACATCTGCCTATTTGGGGAAATACACAAATTCTTTGGGCAAAGAAGTGAAAAATGAGCTGATCCTACGTAATGTATTTTTGTGGGCTCTAAGATGCCATCAATTTTTTTTTTCAATTGGAGTGTAATTGCTTTACAATGCTGTTCCAGTTTCTACTGTACAACAGTGTGAATCAGCTACAAGTATACACAAATCCCCTCCCTCTAGAACCTCCCTCCTATCCCCCAAGGTCCCACCTCTCCAGGTCGCCACAGAGCACAGAGCTGGGTTCCCTGTTCTGCACAGCAGGCTTCTGCTCCTTATCTGTTTTACACGCAGCAGTGTATACATGTCAATGCTACTCTCTCGACTTGTCTCCCCCTCTGCCATCATTTGAAGGGGCACCATTATGAACCTCCAAGAAAGAGAAAAAAGCTGTCAGTCATAATTTGAGTGATATGACACACCCCGATTTCAGAATTAGAGTGTGTTCAGTTGTTAAATTGTGAAGTGCACGTGCCTTAGAATCAATGGATGCATGAAAACACATACGTAAATATTTTTAAAATATACAGGCTGAATCCCAATCAGTACCTCTATCCCGTTCATTGGCTAAAAATGACAACAGGCTCAATGGAGTGCCTCTCATGGGCACAAAGGCAAGAGGTGCAGGCTGTGCATGTGGGCGTGAGCCCGGTGACTGCAAACTCGCCCACGGCCACGGCAAGGCCCGGCTGTGCTCCTGCCAGGTGGGGCCCGACGCCAGCGCTCCAGCCAAGAGAAGAGCGGGAAAAGCATTTGCCAGGAGCAGGAGCTATGCTGGTAACTGGGCCCGTTCCCCTTGACCCTCTAACCCATTTCTTCCATAAAGAGGCCCTGGAAGGACTATCTAGGAGAAGGATTACTGGGTGGAGGGAAGCAAGAAGGGGCATGACAGTCTGATGACCTGGGCCTAAGCAAGGACAAATACAAAAAGGATGAAAGGCTCCGTGTGAGAGTGTTCCAGTCACCAGCCACTGACCAGGAAACACTACTGTCAAATGATAACCCCTCACCACATGGCTAGCATGCTCCGGCCAAACTCAGGGGCGGCCAATCATGACTCAGTGTGGATGTGGTCTCCAGATGAACATCTGGCTCTTAGTTTGGAGATGTCTTAATTAAAGGATAGCTCATCGGTTCAAAGAGGGAGATGGCCCAGGACCCAAAGGATCAAGGCAGAATTCCTTCAGATTCTCGGATATTAGGCTTATCTATAAGCTAGGCAATAGGACAGACAAGGCTGGCTGGGAAATGTTCAGTTACTCAGCCAAGTACCATGCTCTCCTCTCAGTGGCGGTCCTGCCTCCATTCCAAGTCCCAGCATAGCACAGGCCCACATCCTCTGGAGGAGCCAGCACCCACACCCATGGTTAGAGGGGGCTTTCTGGAGTCTGGGCAATGCTGCAGTGCACCTGTGGAACAGGCAGGACTGCTCAGGCTTCTCCTCATTCACTCAATTGCATCAAGCAGGGCCAAGGAGCCCCCTCCCTCAGAAGAGACAAAGGGAACGTAACATCTAGGTTTTAGGCAGAAAGGGCAGTTTCCACCCCCAGAGATACGGGGACTGTCTCCACAGTGACAGTAGACATGAGCCTCGCTTCTTCCAGTTCCGAGGGGGTGCTGTCTGAGCAGGACACGCACCATGCAGGCCTACCCTCACACCTAACAGGTGCCCTCCGCTGACTTTTCCAGAGAAACGTGACTATACCTGGAATCACCCTATTGTCAGCCCACACTCTTCCAAGTCCTGGGATCCTGACTGATATACTTAAAATTTCCAACTTTTAAGTAACTTTTAAAAAATGGTGTGTGTGTGAGAGAGAGAAAGAAGGTGGAATTGGAGGAGAGAAGGAGAGTTAGCAAAGAGGAAAGGACAAAGATGGAAATTTTTGCACAAAACCCATGCAGGACCAAGAGTTTATTTCTGGGTTTCTGAAGGCACTGTCCATCCCAATGCACACAGGCCTGATAGAGATTTTTCACTTACAAGAAAGGAAATGCTTAAACACACCATGAGATCATGTTCAGCCAGCATCTGACTCACCCGGTGAATGGACATGAATGACACTCTCATCTGAGTGACCGCTCATTCTGAAAAACGCCACTTGCCTAGCACTGGGGGACCTGCGTCCACTCACGCTGACAGCCCTGTCCTCTGTGTCACTGGAGGTCTGCCGGAAGACCCCTCCACAGGCCCCAGTATCGTCTCAGGACGCGGATCTCACACTGCTGCACACACTCCACAGAAACCATTCGTTCAGGTCGGGCCCTGCCACGTGCCCACACGGCAGGCTGAGCTGGGTTATCTGCAAGGATGAGTAGCTGGCTGGCGTCTCGCCTGGGCCTAGAGACCTGGCCCCTTCTCAGCAGGGCATCCGCTGCTCGTCTGCACCTCCACCACAGAAGGAGATGCAGGCAGGAACTCGGCGGACACGATCCCGTCGGCCACAACTGTGCTTTGAAATGGCTTCTAAAGAGGAAGAAGCCAGAAGAAAAGAAGGAGGTCGTTTTGAGAGCTCAAGAGCAGCGGAGTGATCAACCCTGTGGAAGAGAACTGTCAGGGCAAGAGAAGACCTTCGTGCTTCAGCCCTTGATTTCCTGTCATCCACAGCTTTGAGGACCACAGAGAGAGAGGTGAGGAGACGGTACACAGCTACGAGGTACTGACCAGTGAGTTAGAAAGGATTTCCCAGGACCCTCCAGACACAAAGCGCGGGCAGGAAGGGCCACCACTTCTAAGATCCCTGAAACAGCGAATGGCCCCTATCAAGATGTGTAAAGTGTGCTACTATACTGATGATGGCTTGAAGTCTAGGAGACAAAAATGGGAGAGGCCGGTGTAGGGCAGCAAAGAGGGCAAAGGAAGAGACTCCAGTGTAGTAGCAGGAACACGGCAAAACCGCCTCATCTTGCCTCGTAACAGTTCCAAGGTTAAAGAAGTCAGAGATCGCCTAACGATACATAATCTGGCTGGCTGGCAAGCGAAATATTAGTAACATGCTGTAACATGAAAATCAAGTCTATGTCAGCGGACAAACTATTAAGCCGCTAAGCCGTCTCTGTGTTGGACCTTACACATGAATGCTGATGAGAAATGGGAAGGCCATGCAAACTGGAATTAAATTCTTTCTTCACTTTGGTCTTTTGCTGTGATGACCGCGATTACATAGGTTTTGACATTTCCTTATTTCACTGAGTCAGCACATCAACTTCCCCAAATATTGGTATCAGGAACATAATACTGACATATATCACTAACTGAAATCCATGGAAGATATGAGAATTAAAACACGAGCAGCCAAGCAGAATGGAACAAGGTGGTGAGGACTCAGAATTCCAGCCCTCAAGTCATGAATTTTGGAGCCCAGGGGAAATTCTGAGCTTCCATTTCCTCACCTGTAAATCAGGAATAATTTTACCAACCGAGCCTCTGAATGAGAACATATGTGTAAATAGCTAGAGAAGTGTTTGGCTGGCAGAATAACGGTCCCTAAAAGGTGTCCACACCCTAACCTCTGGAAGCTGCAAATGTTACCTTTTTTATATAAAAACATACTTTTTATTGTAGTACAATTACTTTATGTAAATATTATCTTCTGTGGAGAAAAGGGCATTACAGATGGGATAAATTAAGGATTTTAAAATGGAAGACTATCCCGGATCATTGGGGGGGGCGGGGCCCAATGTGGTTACAGATTCTTTACAAGGTAAAGGAGATAGCCAGGGAATCATATGTCAGAGAGACATTTGAAAATGCTAGCTGCAGGCTCTGAAGACAAAGGAATGCGCCATGAGCCCAAGGAGAGCGGGTGGCCTCCAGAAGCTCCAAAAGGCAAGGAAATGGCTTCTCTGGAACCGCCACAAGAAATGCAATCCTGGCAAAACCTTGGCCGTTTCAGGAATTTTAACCTCCAAAAATGTAAGACAATAAATTTGTGTTGTGATCATTTGTTACACTCGTAACAGGAAACCAACACAAAATATAACAGGAGGCCTGGTTATTTCCCCAAAGGAACAACTTGTTACAGGGGAGCTGTCGGCCTGACAGGAAGTTACTGAAGCATGGTGTCCTGTCTCGGGCGTCAGTGAGGACTGCACGGCCAGCCGCTCCCCACACTCACGCGGGGAGTGGCCAAGTGAGGCAGGCAGTCTGTCTCCTCGCTCTTACTCCGGTCACTAAGCGTAAGAAACAAGGCAAAACATTACATTGCCTTTACCCTCAAGGAACTGACGATCTACTCGGGAAGAAGAGACAAGCAAGTTTTCCCTGCCAGTTTCAGAGCCTTCAGGGACTGACGGCCTTGGGAACATATGTGATGTGTAGCCTCTTGACCTGGGTGCTCCTGGAACAGACGTCAGAGGATCCATCAACCTCCCTAAACAACATGATAGGAGTGTTTTTCTTGGGTATGAATCTGTAGATTTAGATTGTCAGAAGGGTTTGGGTTTAAAACCCCAAAGTTCAGAACCATTTGGATAGCAAGAGAGAGATTACAAATACACGGAACCAGGCCCTCCAGGGCTCTTCCTTACGATCAGGGTCTTTACGACAAGTTCCATTAAGTGCACTTTCCCTGTCCACCGAGTCTGCACGTGCGGGCCAGGCATCCCCCAACACAAGCCTCTCTCAGGTCCACTTCCACCACTGTAAAGCAGCAACTGTCTCACGTGCCATGGAAAGCACCTGCAAAGAAGCTGTCTGCAATGGTCTTCTTCACTCCCCCTGCTTCCATGCCCTCCTGAGCTACTCTAAACCCCCAAACTGCCCTCAGCAAGGTTACCAACAACTCCGAGGCGGGGGTATCTGCAAGCTGCTTCTCCAACCATCACCGGTGTCTGAGAAAGCGAATCTCCTGCTCCTGTCGCACGGGGCTGCGCTGGCTTTCCGGTCCCCATAAGGACCCTCTCCCTGATGATGTCTGTTCCCCCACACCATCTCAGACAACCCTCCTGAACACCCAGCCCTCTCCAGCAGCACCCTGTCAGCGCTCCCGGCCGCCGCGCCTGCGTCACCCCCATGCCGCCGCATGCTCCCTGGAGGCCCCTTTACTGCTGTGTCCCCAGAGGGTGGGCTCCTGAAAACATCCGTCAGGTGAACAAACACCGCACTTTGCGGAACTGGGTGAGAAGGCTCCAGCTGTATGACCAGGGGCAGACAGCAAGGGGAGGCTATACCAGACTGTGAGCCGGTTCCCAGCAGAGGTTCAGCCGCTGCCACCCGGGGCTCCAGCAGCTGCCACACCGCGGTGAGCGCCACGTGGGGTCACAGTGGGCGAGACGGAACGTCGGTTGGAGCCCACTGCGGTCACGCCGCTTCCTGCCCACGCCTGTGGTCCCCGTGAGGGCACCCGAGGTAATCACACGGGCGTGTGCACAGGTTGCAGGTGGCCTGCCACCCGGCACTGCGGTGTGCAGCGGATGTGGGGCTTTGGCTGCCACCTGGGCAGGCCTTGGAAGCTCTGGGGGCAGGGAAAAGGTCAGCCCTGCCCCCACGCTGCCCCCAGACCAAGCCTCGCTGAGCTAGAACACCCTCAAGCTCCCACTGCTTCGAGCAACAAGGACAGGCAGAGGCCCCCCCCACCTGCTGCCGCCCCCTCGAGGCAGTGCCCAGGGGCAGCAGAAGAGCAGCAGCTGGTGACCTGGGTCTTCTACCCCGGGGTGAGGGCTGCCAGGAACCCAGGGGCCATTTCCCAGACAGGCTTGATAGTCTGATAGATACATTTCCTTTTACAAAGCCTTTTTTATCATGGAGAATTTCAGACAAACTAACAGGATATAATGAGCTCCCAGGCACTCACCACCCAGCTTCAGCAGTGATTAACTCAGATCCAGTCAGTCTCTTTTTCCCCTGGGGTGGCCATGTCTTGGTGTGTGGAGACAATCACGGTTTAAACCTGGCGTCCTAATGGAACTACTAGCCCCGTTGTATCCGTCTGCAGTGCAGGAGACTTGGGTTCAATCCCTGGGTTGGAAAGATCCCCTGGAGAAGGGAATGGCCACCCACTCCAGGATTCTGGCCTGGCACAACTGAGTGACTCTTACTTTCATTTTGTTCAGTCTCAAACATGCCGAGGACTGGACAGCAAATTATACAGCCACCTGATCTTTACCCCGCCCACCTGGATTATCTTAACGTCAATTTCAGATAAGTCTGTTCATGAATATTTCAACATGTGTTCCAAAAATTAATACAGCTCAACACTCCAGGTATCGACCTGCCCACCCTGAAAGGTTCTGTGCATTTGGGTCCTCCATACCCACTTTGTGGGCTGACCACACAATTCCAGCTCATGCACGGGGCAGCCAAGCGCACGGAGAAGCCAAATGTGCACTGACTCAAGCTGGCGACTCTGCTGGGTGGCCCCCTTCCACTGCCTCCAGGCAGAGATCAAGAAAAGCCGTCGACAATGGGACACTGGGACAACCCCAGCACCGTGGATCATTTTCCACGTGGACACAGAAGGAGCAGAGTGAGTCTGAACTTTTCAGAGTAAAGGAATTCATACTTCAAACCGACCCACAAGAGAATACAGCCCCAACCTTTGTCTCTGTTTTCTGGATGGCATCATTGCAAGGTTTCAGAGGCAGGCTAAAAGCTGGGGCAGTCTACACAACATACTTTCTTCATACTTAGGAAAGAAAATGGAGAGAAGTGGGATACAATCACTTCTTTTGAATCTTTAGAAGAAATGACAGTAGAAAGTTCACTGCTCTATGACCAAGTGAGCCCATTCTGGTAGGTTTCCCTGAGAAATCCTCCTCCAGGCCCATTAGAAGAAGGCTCGGGAAGTTCCCCACTGCACCCAGCAGGGCGGCAGGGAGCTGCAGGCAGCCCGGATGAAGAGCGGGACAGGTGAGTGCCATGCCAGTGTGGGCTCTATGGCGTGTTTGTGTGCAGCAGGCATCAGCAATGGACCGAACACACACACAGCAGAAATCTGAACCCAGTGCCAACTGGAGAAAAGCTACAAAAGGATCTGGAGCAGCAAGCCATTTAAGGTAACAACATATATATGTGGTCACTGAAATCCGAAACAAAAATAAAAACACACAGCACACGAAGCAACAATTCCTAATGCAACAGTGAGAGAATACGTACGAAGCACATTTGCATGGTTGGCTACAAGGGCAGGAGAATGGAGAACAGGAATAGAAGGAAACTGACATACAGTCAACAAGAGCCAAGAGGACAGCCTCACGCAGACCAGCGACAACATGCCGCAAACTGAAGAGCAGCGTCATTAACGCACCCTCTGCACCAGACGGAGGTCTAAGGAGAAATGGGGGAGGCTCATGGCTAACAAAAGCTGGCAAATGATGAACCTGAGAAGGGAAGCCTGGTCTCCATTTCTGAAGTGCCTTCTTTACCTAGATAACTGGCTGACATGGTCCAGGACCGGGCAGGGAAAGAGCAGAGGGCCTGAAAGGGCACCTCATTCCTGCTCACTGCTGGCGCTTGGGGAGGGCGTGTGGATGGCAGTGCCCGAGCTCATCACTGAGGCAACAGGATCCCGGCTCAAAGGCAAGGGCAGGGGGCCCATCTGCTGCAGGCCTGGGGCTGCAGCTCCCAGACGCTCCAGTTTCCGGCTGGACAACTCCTGCCACAGTTCGCCTTATAACCTTTACCTGCAAAAGCAGGGGGCGGACAGGACAGTCAAAACCTAAAACTGCTCCCTGCTCTAATTCTTGGTGCCTGTGTGTGTGTTACAACATTGCTAGTCCTGTGTGTCACTGTTAATGCTCAATTCTGTGCATAAAACACAGTCTCCAGTGGGGGGGACACTGAAAGATGAATCCATTTTCAACAGTTACGCGGTTGCTGTGGATTTTCAGGCCAAGGATGCTGTGGGTGGGGGGCCAGGCTGCGTTGCTGCTGGCCAACCTGGGGAAACATTATTAGGGTCCCCTGTGCCTCTGGACTCACTGCCCAATGGGCCATCTAGTGGATTTAGAATCCAAAAAGGACATCTGGTTGACTCAACTCTGAACAATTATTTACTTTGATTACTGATTTTTTTGTTGTCTCCTCACACTTCATGCCCAATCCTGGTGTAAAAGCATATGGATTAAAAATGATCTCCAACGTGTTCATTCTCCTGGATTTTTATTTTTTAATCTTAGAAGTCAGAGGACTGGGTGCACAAGCATTCATAGTTAAAAAATGATGCTGAGGTTTCTGGCTTCAGAAACTAAGACGACCGTGGTTTTCACAGATATACAAATCCTAAGGAGATTGGCCAACAGAAAGCGGGCAGGAAAGATGACAACTCAGCTGGGACGTGACGTGAACAAGACGGAGGTAGAGCTGATGGTGTGCCTGGTGGAAGGAACTGGGGTCCTGGGAGAAGACCTACCCTGGAGATATGGATTAAGGCAGACACAGTTAGAGAAAAAACCCACGGAACAGATATGCCCCATCTAGGAGACTGTGTGAACATTCCAGTCAGAGCCTTGAGGGACAATAACACTGATGGGACCACACTGAAATACACGGGAACATATGGTGGAGACTGGAAGTAAAATGGGACAGCTAAGAACACTATATTCATAGTTTATATCCTTGGGGTCCAGAACAAAAAGCAAAGACGCAAATGAAGCTCCCAAACAGTAGATGCCTATCCGCAGAGCAATCTTCCTGCCTTCTTCCGTCTTGCTCCTCTTCACTCCCTTTTCCCAGCCCCTTCGTCCCCCTCGGGCATCACCTTGATTCCATCCATTTGCTGAATGAAACCAGGGAGGAGGGAGTGGACGTCCGTGTTGGTGAGAGAGCTTCAGGTCCATTTCACAAAGAGGAAAAAGGTCCAGACAAATAAGGAAATAAACACACGGTAAAAAAGCAAGTGTGTTCTTACAGCCCTGGTCACCAGGGACAACTCCTAAGCATAGATTAGGGTGATTATATTTCGTGCCCTGGAGGGAGGCAAGATTCAAGGCTGGAGACCTGGAGCCTGCTGTGCAGACTCCAGACCTTAGAACCACCCTTGGCATCACTCATCCCCGAAGCTAGTGTTGGAGGCCCTCGCACACTCCTGGGGCACCCTTCCTCCAAAGGTCTCACGCTTCAAAATGAGATCTCTGGGCCTTTAACTTTTTGGACAGAGAAGTGTGTGAGTTTGGCTTTAACAGGCAAGACCAATCAACCAGATCATCCATAAAAAAGGAACAGCAGGCACGGATCAGAACCCAGCTTGGCCTCCTGAGAAAGGATTCGTCTTGGGGGCTGCTGCCCACTGCCTGCCCTCCGCACAGAATGAGACCCCCTGGTCTGGCGAGCCACTTCCTTCTGTTCCACTGCCGGGGATGGCGTCACGTGTGAGGATTTTTTTTTTCTTCCCAGTCCCTTAAGCATGTTACAAAATGTTCACCAGTCCTAACTGCCACCCTCCTCCTGCTCAAGGCTTCCCCAGTGTACTGCACTCTTGGAGAAAGCTGACTCAACTCCAAACTTTGGGGCCCATTTTATGTGACAGAAAAGGGTTTTATTTTTAAAATATATTTCTGGATTATATGTTGAGACTTTTTTTTTTTGGTATCTACACTATTCTGAAATCTACTTTTTTCATTTTTAAATACATTTTCTTCTATGGAAATGATATAATCTCCCTCACCTCTTTCAAAAACGGTTATGCAGTGTCCTACTGTGCATGCGTGGACAGCCGCTAAGTCATATCCAACTCTTTTGAGACCCCATGGACTACAGCCTGCCAGCCAGGCTCCTCTGTCTATGCAGTCTCCCAGGCAAGAACACTGGAGTGTGTTGCCATTTCCTCCTCCAGGGGGTCTTCCCGACCCAGGGACTGAGCCTGCGTCTCCTGCACTGGCAGGTGGGTTCTTTACCACTAGAGCCAACTGCGAACCCCAGGAGTCTACCAACTGGAGACATAACTTTCCCTGGTGGCTCAGACGGTAAAGCATCTGTCTATGACGCAGGAGACCCGGGTTCGACCCCTGGGTTGGGAAGATCCCCTGGAGAAGGAAGTGGCAATCCACTCCAGTACTATGGCCTGGAAAATCCTATGGACAGAGGAGCCTGGTAGGCTACAGCCCATGGGGTCGTAAAGAGTCGGACACGACTGAGCGATTTCACGTTCACGTTCAGACTAAATTTAGGGTGTCTTGGCAGCACCTGTCCGGTTTCACCCTTGAGTAAATTTCACAGAGTGAAACTGCTCAGTTAAGACACAGATACTTCACGAAAACCATAGCTACAAAAGAGTACAAGGGAAAAAGGTAAAGTCCCCAGGTTCAGCTCCGCGGAGGTGATTATCGATGATTACATTTCAAGACCTGGGGAAAGGCTTTATTCTACCCTCACATGTCTGTCAGTGGAGGCTGATTGACTGGTTACGCCACAGGTCTCTTCCCTGACCTGTTTCAATCTTTCGGCGCACCCACTGATTGGATCACACCACACGATCACAGCACTCAGGTCTGAGCGAGGCCTTTTTCTTGTGTCCTTTCAATTCCCAAGGGTCATTCCATTCTCCGCTCTGCAGACCTTTTCCCTGGGAGCAACCATTTCAATCTACTTCACATGCCTCCTCTGGTTTATAGGTGTTCTTGCAAAATGTGGAGTGATATTTTGGCTACATATTTTTTTTTTTCTATCATCCTCTTCAGCAAACAAATAGGCTAGTATTTCTCCAATTTTGGAAAAATGCCTTGATTCCGCTTCAACTGACAGCTATCTCTCCATTTCTTTTCAAGGTTTTCTATCAAAAACTCTTCTGCAAGGTTGTCTATATTCGATAACTCCTTTCTTCCCTCTCACCCCAAGCCCACTCCAACCAGATTTTTGCCTTCAGCGCTGCACTCAAACTGCTTTGTCAAGGGCACCACGGCATGCAGGCCACCACACCTAGAAGTCACCTTGCGGTCCTGTGAGCTCTCCCGGGAGCAGGGCCAGGTCGGCGCGCCCACCTCTGTGACTCACTTTCTCCACTTGGCTTCTAACCTGGACTCTCTCGGTTTTCCTCTTACTCCGCTGGTTGCGCTGTCTACTATTCTATTTCCTCTTCTTCCTCCCAACCACAAGCACAGACATAATAATGGTCTATGCTTCCAGGCTCAGTCCCGACTCCCCTATTATTCTTTCTACATCCTCTCCCTTCTGAGTCTCAGGTTTTAAATACCATCTGTGTTTTTTGCCTTATTTGTGCTTTACAATGCTCCTCCTGGCTCCTGTGACACAGAGATACTCTATACTCCTCCCTACTTTTCTATAATCCCTTATCTGCAAACCTTGGGGCCAAAGGAGTTTTGGAATTCAGACTGTTCCAGACTTAAGAAAGCTGTTATCATGTGATACTCCTAGTTAAAGTCTAGAACAGCACATATTACACACATTAATAGTTTTGAAGTGACCCACCAAGGGAATAATTAGGGTAAGGGTCACCAATGGATAATAAAGCCATCAGGTATTATCATCAGAACACTAAAATAATTTGGACATTGGAGAACAGGATATTTGCAAGTCACCAATGAATTGCCCAGAAAGTAACTGGCTAACTGCAAGGAGGGAAGAAAAAAAAAAAAGGGGGTTTTTACAAGGGAAATTTCTGGTAGTCACCATGTTAACCAAATTATCAAACTTAACAGAACTAGGGTGGAAAACCCTGACATTTCATTATGTGTTTCCTTACATCACATATATGAAGTACATAGCAACAACACCTGGATTCTTGCCAAAAATGTTCAAATGGAAATTATTCCAGACCTCACTTTCAGCTTATAAAGAGATGCAAGGGATAGTTAGTATCTAGAGAAACAGGTTAAACGACACCGTGAGAAAATCAGACAAATCCAGAATGCTGCTGCTGCTAAGTCGCTTCTGTCGTGTCTGATTCTATGGGACCCCATAGACCGCAGCCCACCAGGCTCCCCCGTCCCTGGGATTCTCCAGGCAAGAACACTGGAGTGGGTTGCCATTTCCTTCTCCAATGCATGAAAGTGAAAAGTGAAAGTGAAGTCGCTCAGTCATGTCCAACTCTTCGCGACCCCATGGACTGCAGCCTACCAGGCTCCTCCGTCCATGTATTTTCCAGGCAAGATTACTGGAGTGGGGTGCCACTGCCTTCTCCAAATCCAGAATGAGGGCCATTCTATACGTCAGTTGGTTTTGGTCTTTACAGGAAGTCAATGTCTCTCTCTTTCACACACACACACACACACACACACACACACACACACACACTCACACACTCTCTCGCTCTTCTGGATCAAGAGAAATGAATGAAATATACTAACCAAACATAATGGCTGGAATCCTGGCTGGATCTTAGTTCAATAAACCCATTTAAAAAAGTAAATTTTTGGTTTAAGGCCAAATATCCCTCAGATTAGAATCACATTAAGGTGTGAACAGAGAGAGAATGAGTTAGGACCAGGAAAAGAAGTCAGCTATTCTCCCAACAAAGCTATAGCAGGAGGAAGGCCCCTCCAGGAGAAATCAATGATCCCTGCTCAGTCCTTCCAGAGTCTCGCTTCTGCCAGCACTATGGTGTCCACTGCAGCCTGTCCTGCACCGTATTTTTTTTGGATGTATGGTTGTTGTATGTTTGTTTCTCCCACACTAGATTCTTCCCAAGGACAGCAAACACGTCTCAGTTTCTTTCTGTATTTTACGGAGTGACCTCAATAGCAGGTGTTCAACAATGTTCACTAAACATTATTTAATCAACAGTAAACAAATAATGCTCAAATGCTCAATAAACACATGTTGAGTGGGGAAAAACATGTGGGGGATAACTGGACAGGTATGAATGTGGGTACTAGATGATATTACAGAATTATTGTTAATGTTTTTAAATGTTGACTATTGTAAGTTTTCACAGTAAGTTTGATGAAACATTGCAGTTAAATGTGTGATATTCACATTCAGCAGGACAAGGAAATGTACAAAACATTTCACCTCCAGTTTTCCTGCCTTGTGGGTTATGAAAGAGCTTTTAGTTTTCAGAGCTTCTTGGATTTCACATTTGTGGATAAAGGAGAGCGGGCCTCTATTAATTCTGTGGTGTTACCACTTTCATTTAGGCCTTGGATCCTCTCCGAATCCACCATCGTATGTGATATTACGTGGTAAACTGGTTTATGTTTTTCCAACTGATGAGTCAGTTTTCCCAACACTGTCTACCAAGCAATTCATCCTTTCTTCATGGATCTGTAGTGCCTTTTGATTTTGTTTTTTAAAATATTCACTCACTTCTTTTGGCTGCGCCAGGTCTTACTTGCAGTGTGTGGGACCTCCCCTCTTCATCCTTGCAGCCTGCCAGATGCAGGATTTTTAGTTGCAGCATGTGGGGGCTAGTTCCCTGGCCAGTGGGCAAACCCGGGCCCCCTGCACTGGGTCGAGTCTTGGCCACTGGACCACCAGACAAGTCCCCTGGGGTACCTTTTTATAGTATATTAAGTTCCCACATATACATGGGTCTATTTCTGAGACCTTTACTCTATTTCATTTTTGTCTATCACCTATTCTGGCATAGATACCATACTTCTTTTATTACTACGGCTTGTTAGCTTGTATCTGATGCTTAAGTTCCCTTTTTCTTTGTAAAAGTTGACTTTGCTATTTCAAATGCATTTAAGAATAAAAGCTGCCCCCCTAAAAATGCAGTTTCATGGAACTGCAGCTCTGGCAGCCTCTATTTTCCAAAGATGGCTACACCAGCACATGCTTTATCCCACACACTCTTTCTCCAACGATATTAACATTCTCTTATTGATATACGGGGTTTATGTAGACGGCAGCCCACCAGGCTCCCTCGTCCCTGGGATTCTCCAGGCAAGAACACTGGAGTGGGCTGCCATTTCCTTCTCCAAAGTATGAAAGTGAAAAGTGAAAGTGAAGTCGCTCAGGCTCCAGGCTCCTTCCAGGCTCCTCTGTCCATGGGATTTTCCAGGCAAAAGTACTGGAGTGGGGTGCCATTGCCTTCTCCGTAGTGTATATAAGGTTTTCACAAAAACTGGTCAGGGTCCTTGGCTAGGAGGAGACTCTGCCTCGGGCCTGCCGTTGTACTAACCTGCACTTCACTATCTGCATCACCCTTCTGAGGGAGCTTGTTTCCTGGAACGCGTGGCTACAGTGGGACTGGTACAGTTCCTCGCTCTATGAAAGCGCACTCCTTTCTCCCCTATTTGAAGGCACAAGAGCTACTGAGCAAGGACCACAGGAGCCCAATCCCCCTGCCATCACATGAGATAAGGTGAGAAACACCCCATGCCTCCAAGAAGAGCAGCTGCGTCGCCTCAATTCACCGAATACCACACTCCTGGGCGACCAGCTCTGAGCTCCGCGCACCAGCGGGAGCTCCAAGCACCTTATGTGGGGTCCTCTTTGGGGAGTGGACAGAGGACGCACAGTGAGCTGAGGACAGGGTGGGGCACTCAGTCCTTCCAAAGAGCCTCTTTGGCTCTCACCAACGCAAGACACGCGGGTGCCAAGCGCAGCCTGGAAAGGTCTCCATGCTCTTGCCGCAGCAGCTCTGCGCCGGCTGCTCACAGGTCTCCATCCCTCCAGGAGGTGGGCAGGAGGGGAAGGGGGAGAGGAGGACGGGGAAGCAAGAACAGAGGCACGCGCTCCTGGATCCGAGCCTGGCACAGGCGCTGGGCGCTTTATTTGCATGACTACACTTAAGCCCGTGGACCTCTGTGCTGGGCACTGCGATTAGTTCTAATTTACAGGGGAGGAAACTGAGGCACCGAGACGTGAAGCCAGACAGGATGGGGCGGTGCCGAATCCCAGCCCAGGCAGACTGACCCCGGAGCCACACGGAGAACCGGATGCACAAGTGGGACGGGGGGCCCACCAAGGCTCTGGCTGTTTCCTCCTTGTCAATCAAGGAAGAGCAACTGAGTCTGGGATTAAAATCAGGCCTTCTGTCAAAGACTGCCCAACGTAAGACTCGAAGTAGGGGAGAAGTTTTCAGGAATAACGCTCCTATACTCCCTGGGGTGACCTGGAAATACAGAGGTTTCCAGAACTATAATGGTATTGGGGAACGGACCAATGTTTCAGCAGAATCCTGAGATGGAAGACAACCTCCATTTCTCCTCCAGCCCTCCCCCCGGCAGGAGGGAGGCAGACACACACAGGCAGGTCACAGCCCGCCTGTCCCCAGCTTTCTACTGAGGACAAAAGCAGTGACTCTGGGCCCAGAGCTTCCCCTCTTCATTCTTCAGGAATTCTGCGGAGCTGGTGGCAGGAGGGCCACCCTGCTGACAGCCACACAGCTTCAGAGCTCAGAAAGGGGCCTCACAGGCTTCAGAACCCCCTCTCAAACCACCAGCCCGTTGTCTCCACTCAAGGGTGGCTGATCAAGATCTTTGCGCTGAGATTTAAAATATACATACGAGATCCCACCATACATATTTCTTAAAGTAACAGAACAAGCACAACCATCCAAGGCGAATGGTGAGGCCAGCGGGGTGGGGTGGGAGGGGAGCTGGAGATGAAGGGGGCCTGGCTGCCAATGCCTGTCCCAGGCCAGGCTGGGGTCCACCCGGGCCTCCAGGAACACGAACACACCTCAGCACCCAGGCTGGAGGCTCCTTCCGCCCTCCCTGAAGGCAGGCCTGTGTATCTCCTGGCTCCCAGGGCCAGCCTGCAGCCTCTGCAGGGGGAAAGGGGCTAAGCAGGAAGCTAAAATACGTGCATTCTTATCAGGGTTATAAATCGTGATGTTCCTGAGTCTCCACTTTTTCACCTGTGAGGTGAGGAAACGGGCTTATGCCTCTAAGATTCGTCCTTAATTCTAAGGCTCACGAATTTGAAATTAGCGACGACTGGGGGTGCTCTTCAGTTCAGTTTTCTTTTTCTTGTGGGATCAGATCTTAGGTCCCCGACCAGGCAGTGAAGGCGCGGAGTCCTAACAGCTGGACCGCCAGGGATTTCCCAACACCCTTGGTTTCTACTGCCCCTGAAGGAAAGCAGTATTATTTCCAGGTGAGCTGAAACAGGAAGCCTCAGGCCTCACACATGGTAAATATTCTAAAATACTTTCAGAATTGATATTCCTGTTTAAAAGAAGAGAGAGCCCCTATTAGAAAAGGCAAGGAAATATTTGTTTTTCACCTGCTGACTGCTAAACCTCAGAAGATTCCCCTGAGAACCCTCCACGGACCCCTGCACAGCATCCCTCCCCCAGCCCTCCCTTACAAAACCTCCAACACCTACAGTGGCCTGGGGAGAGACACCACAAAGAACTCAGGTGCGTGCGGCCAAAGCTGCTGGGAAAAGGTAAAGACTATTCCATGTTAGCACTCCCTTCTACTTAAGCTCTTTTAATCGACCCTTTCTGATAAATAATTCACCTCACCTTGGCAACTGTCAACTTCAGTAGAAGGTCAAAGCATTACCCTTGGGCCGCTGTTGGAGGGAACTTCTCCAGCTGCCTTCGGAGAGGCCTAGAGAGGTTCTGAGGACAGAGCAGTTATTTCCCACATGACTAAGAAATGCATTTTTCTGGAGAGGCATGGGGTGTCTGCCTGTCATCCTAACCTCCCAAGTGCTTAGGAACAACTACAAGGCACTACCTTCTTCTGAGATGCTCTCAAACAAACAAGGTTCCAAGCGTGTTATTATAAATGAGATGTAACGAGGCTGTCAAAGCAGCTTCTTTAAACTGTCTCGATTCTTCTGAAGCTGCTGAACAGACGTTTGCTTAGATCCTTCTGAGCAGGGCAGCAGTGAGAACACTGACAAAAGTATAACTCTATGTTTCACAGATTAACTTGAGAGGAAACACGATGTAAACCAGCGTCTTCCAGTGTCTCAGCGGCCAGGCTCTTCCGAAGGGCAGTCTCTCACGGTAATACTGCACTTAGGCCAATTTTTCATTAAAAGGCCTCAGCCAGGTCAGAAGCTGTGACAAAACGAATTCCTTGAATTAATACTTTAAACCGAGCTGGTGACAAGTGATTAATTCTGTGAAAGAAAGCTGGGGGAGTGAAACTTATACTCAGTACAGGGATATTCCCCATGTCCTCCCTCCCCGATTACCTCTGACTAAATCCATCACAAAGCCCTCAGTGTGGACACCAGAACCATCACTGCAGGTCTGAATTCACTGTGTCCCCCTGAAAGGTCGTCACCCTTGGGCAGTCTTCCTGAGATCTTGCCTCACTTTCTTAGCCTCCTCCTTCACGTAGTTAAGAAGCTCCAGCACCATCAGAGTACAGAGGAGAAATGGAGAGAGAACTTCAGAAGTCTTCCCCCAGATCAAGAGGGCAGCCAAGACTAATACCCAGGGGCCTGGACTCCTCAACTCTCCTGAGGCTGGTGTGATAGGGGGGGTTTCATGGCCCTGGTGCTCAAATGAATAGACATTAATAGAGTTTATCCCTCTTGTTTTGGTCCAGGTAGGATCAGCCTAACTTACCCAGCTGTCTAGTCAAAGAGACCTTCCCCAACTCTCTACATCGCTGGACTCTGTAAGCACCAAGGAGAGATGGGAGAAATGGTGGGGGGATGGGGGTAGGGTGGAGAGGAAGGAAGATGAAACGTGACTGTCAGGGGTCAGATGAAACAAAGCCAGCCTGAAGGAGAAGGGGGAGCTGTCAGATCTACCAGCCTAAGATCTTCAGTCCATTTTAAAGCTGATTCAGGCAGCTTCTAGTCACCACGGGCAGAGTAGAAAGACTCAAGCTCTGGGCTCCAAACACTTCTCTGCTCACAGCTGGGAGGATCAAATAAGACCTAAGGACAAACATCAAGAACCAGAGTCTTCTGATGGCAGAAAAACTGGTTTTCTCTGATACCAGAGGTTTATTGTGCTCCATCTTGATTTATGATGCTGTTCTTTTTCAAATCCCACAGATATCTGACGCCAAGCCTGCAAAAGGGAAGGTAACCGCCAAGCGTCTATAATGAGTCCAATGTCTGAGCCCAAGACAGCTGAGAGTGGGACCTTCCAGCAGGGCCAGGTTGGGGACGTTTCCAGGGCTCCCTTCACAGATCACAGATCCCAAACACTACACAGCTGGAGATCAAAGCCAGGATCCAGTTATTTATACTCAAACGGGGAAAACCAACTGGGCAGCGGTAAGTAGAGACTTGGTTTATTTAAAGGAGAAAAGGAAAGGAAACACTCTGGATCCAACCAGCAAAAGCTGTACCCAAAGCAAGCCTAAGTACTGAGAGTTACTGCGATCTAACATCTTAGCATTCTTGGGCTTCTCCCGTGGCTCAGCTGGTCAAGATCCGCCTGCAATGTGGGAGACCTGGGTTCGACCCTTGGGCTGGAAAGATCTACTGGAGAAGGGAATGCTACCCACTCCAGTATCCTGGCCTGGAGAATCCCATGGAAAGTACAGCCCATGGGGTCACACAGAGCTGGACACTGGGTACTGTCACCTTCACTTTCAACGTCTTAGAAATTATCAAACTCAGTCTAAACGTTTCTGTCCAAAGCAGCGTGACGAGAAGTACACACGAAGGGCTGGGACCCCCATCGTCCGACAGGGCTCCGACTCCCCTAACTGCAGCCACACCTCTCACTCTTGCGTGAGGCCTTGGCTGCTTTCCTTCCCGTAGCCTCTCCTGCTTGCGGTGCTGCTGGGCCAGCAGGTATGGAGAAATAATCCCTGGGCTTCACTGTTTCTGCGGTGCTATTCTCAGAATGCCCCTTGCAACACGGCCACTGAGAAGCCAAAAAAGGAAAAAGCTGCCCACCCCTGATGAGAGCAGCCCACCTAAGGGGACGGCCCCGGCTACCATCAGGTCCATACACTCCTGCAGAGAAAGGAAAGGAGGGCAGGCAGGTCAAGTGTCAGAGGATTTACAGAACCAGACACACGAACAAAGGCTCTGCCCTTCGGGCCCCACGCGTGCTGAGGCGCCGGCAGTGGCTCTGCCCGCCCCCACCCCAACACGCAACGCAAGGCTAACCCTCAGTTCCCAAGGCAAGCAGACAGCACCGCCTTCCTCGCAGAGCAGCTGTGGATGACCGTCCTGAGGCCTGGGGTGATGAATCCCTTGTTTATGAAGTTTTCATTTGCTCCTGTAAAGTTGTTTTCAATCCTACTTCCTAAGACTTCTGACTCTGGAACTTGAATTAGAAGGTTCAAAACTGACAGAGACCCAGAGGAATGATAAGGAATGAAGCCACCTCGATGCCCTGAATCAGCCAACCTCTGGGCTAAGGGAAGGCTTCTAGTCTCAGGGCCCTCTCAGTCAAGGACCAAATTAAATCATTTAAAAGGGGGGTTTTCTCTAGTGGTCCAGTGGTCAGGACTCCATGCTTTCCTTGCTGAAGGCCCAGGTTCAATCCCTGGGTGGGGAACTAAGATCCCACAAGCTGTGTGGCAGAGTCAAAAAATTAAAAAATAAAATCGACACTTTCCCAACGAAAATCCTTTTAAAAAAATCTCCAGGTATTGATTGATCAAACCTGGTGATTCTTGCTGAGCAAACAAAACTCTATCGCCAACTCTATTTGTACTGGAATAACCCACCAGAATCTGTTTAGATCAGAAATCTGCTTGCCACGAAAAGAAACATAAGCATTTGGGTTACACAGGAGTCAGAGGAGTGGGGAGATGGAGGAGGCATCTGGCAAAATGGAATTTTTCAGAGACCCTGGAGCCATCGGATTCTGAATGAAGGAAAACACCAGGAGACTCTGAACGAATCTGAAAGAAAAGACAGAGCGTTGACTCTCTAAGGAGAAACAGCATCATAACAAGAACCCTACGTCTTGAGTTCCAACAAGCCAAGTAACTGAACCGGAAGAAGCCACGGGACTGGACAAATGCTCCGGGGAAGGAAAGCTGGCCCTCTTTTTCTGGCAAGAGGATGGCCAGAGCCAGAGAGCTCTGGGTTTTCTAGCTGCTTCTCAAGGGAATCCCCAAAGTGGACGGCTGAACTCACTGGTATTAAAGGTCTCTTCCATGAGATAAGAACATGGTGATTCCTCCTCCCACGCGCTACATGGGAACTCCAGCCCCTTTAAGTCTGTACAGGGACACAGTCCCTGTTGTCATTAGAGTGCCCACCCTGCCTTTATTCTTTAACCCAGAAAGGTTAACACCGACATCGGCAAGAACTGTCTACCTGGCTTTGAAATCTGCCCTGGCCATAACCATTGCCAGAACTGACGAGCAGCCCGTCATCAGAAAGGAAGCACTGCTCAGCCCAGTGCCTCTTTCCAAGGCCTCTGACCAGAGCCGCCGAATAGCACGCGAACGCTCATTACGGCCACTGTGACCCACGGAAGTAGACCGTCCTTCACAGTCAACCTCCAAATGGGCCGACCGCTGAAGACGAAGATTCTGGCCCATCTTCACGGATCCTTCTCTTTCTTTCTGTTACTGGCCACATGGCACATGGGATCTCAGTTCCCTGACCAGGGGCTGAACCCACGCTCCTTGCACTGATGGTGCGAAGTCTTAATCACTGGACAGCCAGGAGAGTCCTATGGATCCTTCTATTTCAAACAGATATTTTTTAAAAAAAGGCTTTTGAAGTGAAATGGTAAGGGGGACCTATAAAAATAACCACCAGCTATTAGGAGCTGCAATGGCTGCAGCCCTCAGAATTTTCTAAAGCAACAAATAGTCCTGATTACACATAAATATAACCTGCCAGCTCAGCAAGGATGGATCTAGATTCTGAGCACTCCAGAATGGTTCTGGGTCAATGGCAAGAAAAATGTCTGTAATGAGGAAAGACCGGGGCAGAAACTCTTCTTGATTTCTTCAAAGCTTGTGATACGAGAGACCCCATCTGGTCCTTCGAGGACACGTGCAGTTAAGAGACTCTCCCAGGGCAAGCTCAGTTCGCTAGGAAGGGCAATAACCACCCCTACGGACAATGTGTTCATGCTGCTTTTCTTCTGTAAAATCAAGGTCCTTTGTCTCCAAGCTCACTTGAAGAGGTCATGAGCGTCATTTCCACGCCTTTCCAGCAGAAGTGTCTCCCCACAGACCAGAAGCAAGGGCTTTCTGGCACCAGGTGGCAGCTGCTGAGTCCACAGTGCCTCTGGCTCTGTGCGCAGAGGAAAGGCTCTCCCCGCAGCGGGAGCGGCCATGCCATCATGAAGCCCACAGCCTTCCCAAGAGCAAAGTGGGCCTGCAGCGGGCCCAGGGCATGGCAAGTGTGAGGACCAAGTTCTTCCCCAAGAGACACCAAGAGCCTGAAATCAGGGCCCTGGTTCTGCACACAAAGGGCGAAACTCTCCAACCGCAGGTGAGGGGCCGGGAAAGCCGACGGAGTACACACCAAGGGCCTTCACTCCTGTTAGCCAGCGCTGCCGTTCGTTCAAGCCAGAGAAACGGCTCCTGTAGAAAACACCGACGTGGAAGCAGTGGGGAAAAGCCCAAGCGACGCTCCCACACTTGCCCACCCTCTCCTCGCACCACCGCAGCCCAGGGCCCCTCCTGGGACGCCAGCCCCGCAGATGCGCGAGGACCCCGCCCTGCCGCCGCCTCAGCCTTCTCTCTGCCTTTGCTCTGGGAAGCCGGAACGACGAGAGGAGCAGGCTCATCCGGACGCCCTGCTCCTTTACTACCCTTCTAAAACAAGAGAGCTACACAGATCAGACCGGGAAGAGACTCGGACTCTCCTGTTCGGACTTGGCCACTACAAAAGGCCACGTAAGAGAGGCCAGGAGGGCTGAGACCGTCCAGCAGACGGGGCAGTGGGAGCCGAGGACCATCGCCAAGAGCTGGTCTCCCGCTCCAGGAGACGGGACGGTCCACGTGAGGAGGTGGGGCCGGCCCCCAGGGGGGTTTATCAGGGGAGGAGCCATGGCGCGATGTGGTAGTGTCGTCACAGGACGCAGACGGAGGAGACGGCCAGGGACGCGCAGGACGCTGCCACACCTGACCAGTAGATTACCAATTACTTCTTAAAGAAGAAAGCAATGATTCTAGACCTTTAATTAGACATGCGTGATTCAGAGGTCAGAGTCAGGGCTGAAAACCCAGCATAAGACCCGAGAAGCCCCCAGGGATCTCCGTGCCAGCTCCACTGTGCCCTCCCCACACTTTCTCTCTGCCCAGGATCTGAGACCAGGGGCCCCAAGCCAGCACCCAGCTTGTCCCCAGGCTCACGGAGGCCAGCAAGGTGGAAGAACAGCCAGGGCATCAGGAAGGCAATGGGGGGTCAGGTTCCCCCAGCAGGACCGGGGCTGGAAGTCCAGAACCAGACCCTGAAAGTCCCCGGCCGCTCACAACACTTGCTGGGTTTTCATTTCCTTCCTCAAACCAGGAGCCACATTTTTGGATCAATATGGTTAACAAGACCCTTCACACTCTGGAAGGCAAAAACGCGCCCATGAAAACGCTGTGCCTCTGAAACACACAGCAGGCCGATTATTCTCCACATGAGCACTGCCGTCTCCACCAGGGACCCCAAGCCCAGAAGGAACCAAGTGGTCCTGCTGGGTGCAGACGGAGCACGAAGGGACTGTCAGCCAGGAGGGAAGGGTGGAGCAAACCTGAGAGAGGAAGGAGGAGACACAGACTTAATCCACGCAAAGCCCAAGTTTTGCCCCGGGCTTGGGAGGACACTGGCCACTGAAAGGAACGTAACAGAAGAATGTGAGCTACCAGGACGAGCCAGACAAGCCAGTGGACGACGCTACAGCAGAGGCTACGGCCTGAACAGGAGCCCACAAGCCCCAGACAGATCCGGAAACCCCAGAAGAAATATCTCCTATTTCTGTGAGTCAAGTCTGCTTATTCAATATGTCCCTTGCGTTTTGCATGAGGCATCCCTGTGATGGGAATTACAGATGCAAAGAACGGGAAGACCTCCAGGCCCAAAGGTAGCTACCTTGAGGGCTACAGTTTTCTTCTCTCCAGCTGGAGTCCTCAAGTTGGAGAATATAATTCTTTTCTGATCCTCGGTTCCCATTTTTCATGTATATTTAGATAAGCGGTGTTTAATGTTAAGGTTCTAGCCACCCACCTGAACTAATTTAATTTTAAAAGGTGGGATGGGCAGTGAGAGAAAGCCCTCGTGATTTCCTCCGGGATCTATGAACATAGGTTCAGGAAGACCACTGGCCGACCTGGAGCGGGGCTATAAGAGAAGTGCGTTTCCTCGGGAGGGAGGTTCCTCCTTCATCCCCAGCACACATGCCTCGTGGAGCAGTGGTAGGATGTCCAGCCTTGGGAACACATGTGTCTTAGCCCTGACGGCAGCAAATGAAAATGCTTTTCCCATCTGCAGGCTCAGATTCCCCTCATTTTCACATGGGTCACCAACTCTGCCTTAATTTTAAAAGCTGGTGCCACAAAGGAGCAGAATCATGGAGAGATTAAAACTGCGTTTGACCTTACTTACAAAAGAGCAGCAGAGTCATGGATGTAGAAAACGAACTTGTGGTTAACCACGGGATGGGAAGGGGAGGGACAAACCGGGAGACTGCGGCTGACATACACACTACCATACGCGAAAGAGATAACTAGCAAGAACCTGCCCTGTAGCAGAGGGAACTCCACTCAATACCCTGCAATGGCCCATATGGGGAAAAAATCTAAAAAAAAAAAAAAACCAGTGCATATATGTGTGCTGCTGCCGCTGCTGCCAAGTCGCTTCAGTCGCGTCCGACTCTGTGTGACCCCACAGACGGCAGCCCACCAGGCTCCCCCATCCCTGGGATTCTCTAGGCAAGAATACTGGAGTGGGTTGCCATTTCCTTCTCCAATGCATGGAAGTGAAAAGTGTATATGTATATGTATAACTGATTCACTTTGCTGTATACTTAAAACTAGCACATTATAAATCAACTATACTCCAACAGAAATAAAAACAAAAAACCTGCATTTGGTGAAATGCATCAGACAATAAAATGGACTGCACTGATGAGTCCATGATAAAGCAAAGGCAGGGAAATGTTGATCATGGAGTCTGGGCGGTGGGTATATGGATGTTCACGGCACAGTTCTCTCAGCTGTGCTGCCTCTGGTGGGTCCGTCTGCTTGAGGATGGAGGTGGCCTTGAAGGAATGAGGAAATTGCTCACATATGTGAGATCAGAAGGCCTGGCCTCACCTTAAACATGCTTGCTGGCCTGAAGGCAGCTTGTCAAGTCACCAAGGACTCTTTACAAGGGCATACGTCAGAACCAGCCTCCTCAAAGTTGGGGACCTTCGCAAACGACTAATGCTTGGGCCTCATTGTAAGTCCTGACCCACAAGCTGAGGCTGGCAGAGTGGTATAATTTTTTTATCTTGGTGGAGGTTTGTGTTGTTCCTGTGTATACACTGTCAAAACTCAGTGAACATATATACTTCACATGTGTGCATCTCACTCTGTAAAATTACACGCCAAGGGCAACTATGAGCAAACACTGAAAACCAGCTAATGGTATGCACGCTGAGATATTCAGAGGGAAGCATGCAGAGAACTGCACTTACTCTGAGATGCATCGAAAAATAAGACTGCGTGGCGAGATGAAAAGAAAAGAAATGTGGTGATAAACAAGCAGAGTAAAAAAGATGTGTTTCGGGTAGGTAGTGGTGGTTGCAGTGATATGACTATACCAGCAAAACAAGTAGTTTTTTGGAAGTTCCTCAAGCGGGTTAAACAAATTGCGGTGGAATACTACGTAACAACAACAACAAGCGGGTATTGTGGTGGAATACTACGCAACAACAACAACAATAACAAAAACAGGAATGGATTATTGATAAACACAACCTGGAAAGGGAATTATGCTAAATGTAAAGAGTTAATCCTAAAAGTTATGTACCTGTGTGATTCATTTATACAGCATTAACAAAATCACCAAATTATAGAGACAGAGAACAAATAGGCACAGTTGCCAGACACTAAGGAATGGGGCGGGGTGGTGGTGGAGTATGACAATAAAGGGGAGTATTACAGAACTCAGTGGTGACGGAACATTCTACGGCTTGATTGTGGTGATGGGCACTCCAGCTGACACGTGATATAACCACACACACACACACACACACACACACACACACACACACACACACACACCCATGGCGCATGTCAAACGGTGAAATGTGAATAAGGTCTGTGGGCCGTCCCAAAGGTACCAAAGCCAATGTCCTCATTTTGATATAATGCCACAGCTACATAAGATATACACCACTGCGGGCAACTGTATGAAGGTGTATGGGATCACTACTATTTTTACAACTTCCTGCGAATCTATAAACAAAAGTTCCTCAGACAATTCCAAATTTCCCTAGACTCATTTAGTCTAATCACTGACTATAGAGAAGAAAAATCAAAATTCTATAGAGTTCTCTCAATCACAAAAAAGTTTACCTTCTAATTCTAAAACTAAACTTAATCAGGTACCAGAAATGTTTGTCGAAACTTCTAAACCAACAGTGTCTAAACACACCCCCTTCCTTCCCTCGGACAGGCACTCTTGGCATTACATGTAATATCAGGATTGAGATCCTCCACATGGGTAATCTGGGGGGAAAGAGGTAGGTCAAGTGGACCAACAGAAGAGGAAAAAAAAGAGAGATGCTACGTTACAAAGGAGCAGCTGCAAATGTGCAAACTAAAAATTACAGGGAAGTTTTAAGGAAACTGTTTCACAACCAAGCCAAGGCTTGTCCAAAGGGGTTTCTCTTAGCTTTCAGAGTTCCCAAGCCATTATTTGCTAGTGAATTTCATGAGCAGAGGGGGACATGCCCCAGACACAGCTGTTTCCATCTGCTGTTGAAAATAAGATCTCGCCTAAAAAAAGAAAATGTCAAAAAAGTCATGAATCCTTCAAACTACAACCTCAGCAGAGGAGTGAACCATGATTCTTAAAATGTGATAACTTTGCTCCTGCTTGAACACACTGAAAAGGCAACCATTCTGACACATTTAAATGCTGATGTGCTGATGCCCTTAAGAACTGGAAGATTAAGCAAAACAGGACACACTTGGAGCTTCTACAGCTTAACAGCTTCACTGTCCTTCCTGCTGCTTTCCACCACTCCATCCCTTCTCCAACCTCCAACCATTAAGAAAAAATAACCCATAAGATTTTTCTAATCGGGATCAACAATAAGCTGGAAGCGAAGATTCTGGGATCTGTTAAACTGTGAGAAAGGTGACAACTTGAGTCACTTGCTAAAAGTTCACAGAATAAACCTAAGCCTTAAAAATGATCTAAAGTGCCGAGTCTCTCAATTGTGAAAATCAAAACCAGGGGAACTTCCAGTTACAGTAATATGATAAACCAGAAAACCCTATTGCTGCAAATACCTGATATTACTGGAGAACAAAAAGAACTGGAAATCCCCAAGCACCAGAAACCAAGAGAACTGAAAAGAGAACGTGAGGGTGGGGAGGAGGCTGGTCTCCTCATGCTACAGAGAAAAAAGGCCTCTCCTGAGCTCTGTAGCTGCAGGCTTGCACCTCCTACTCTGGTGCCCATAAGCTCGCAGTCAAAAATTACAAAACACACGGGAAAACCACCCACCAAGAGCAGGGTACCAAAACAGTACAATCTGACAGATACTGTGGATACGTACACCTTAACTTTTAAATTGCTCAGAAAAAATTATACATGAGAGAGGTAAGGGCGTGAGATGGAAGAGAGTTCAAATATGACAAAACATTAATTGGCTGGATCTAGGTGAGGCGAATGAATGTAGGTGTTGGCAGTCCTGTTCTTTAAGTCTTCTGTGGGACTGAAATTTTTCAAAATAACAAGTTGGGGAAAAGAAAAGCATTATCTTATACATTTATAAACTTTTATGTTTATAAAATGTACGTATCAAGGTTAAGTAAATATGGTAATGAGTGTGGGGGTTAGAAAAGAATGGAAGAACTGGAAGCAATTAATGAAAGATTTAATGTGGTTTCAATCCAACTAACTTATAGAAAAAAAGAAGTCCCCAGGAGATCATTTGAGGGAGAGTTAGTTCATTTACTTCAGGAGATCTCATTTCCATACTACTTAAGACAGAGCTGATAAAAGTATGCATCTGTATCGGATCATCTAAGGAAATGTAATTGCCAACTTCACCAAAAGATCTAAGAATAATGTTCTCACTAGATATTCTACCGCCATGAATCCCGAATACGAAATTAGCAAAAGGCTTCCTATGTGAATGTGGAAGTGATTTTTTAAGAAAGAAACAATATAAGAGGATAAAAAAAATAATTTCTTCTACGGATTAAAAGACTTGTGGGACAGCAAAGCAGAACATGGGACAGGCAAATCTATGCAGGAGGTAGACTGCTTAAGGCTGGGAGACTTGGTCGGCGGGTGGGAGAGAAGACGGGAGGCATGGAGCTTCTTTTGGGGGTTAAGCTGATGGTGATGATGGCTGCACAATTCTGAAAATACTAAAAGAATTGTATACTTCAAATAGATGAACTATATATAAATTGTATCTCAATAAAGTTGTGAAAATGCATATACTAGAAAACAAAAATAATGGAAAATCGTTCGCGAGAGTGTCCAACTCAAAAACCTAGGAAAGAACTATAGAGTAAACCCAAACAGAAGGAAAAGGAGGACAAACGTGCCAAAAAAAAAAAAAAAGCGCTCGGCAGAAAACAACCATGGTGTTTAGGCAGAAAAAAGATTAGTGGTGGCAGGGTAACTTAGAGAGAAGCTAAGCTTCTGAGGACAAGGCCACACACAGCACGGCGCAAGTGGACCAAGGAGCCTCCCGCCTCGGGACACTCGAGAAAAGCACCACCATCACACCACCCACACCCTACCCCGATGCCATTTACTTGCTAGAATTTGACCCGTCCATACACCGCCTCCATGGCCTCAAGTTGCTCTTTCCAAATTAGCCCTTGGACGGGGCCCAGGTCATCTCTCTGGACCCTGCTGTGAGGAGAGCCAGGTATTCAAGTTTTCTGAGCTCTAACTGATGAAAGCAGGCCCTCATTGGTTTGGAAAGTCTCCAGCCTCCACTCCTGAGAGCAAAGACGGCTCTGAGAGGACCTTCTCGAGCCCAGGGAAAGCATCTACAAGTCACAGCAACGAGCACTTTCAGAGGCGAAAGTTTAAGAACATTCCCCTTAAAATCCCTCTGTGGTGAGGAACAAATCAAGGGCATCCGCCGTAACTACTTCCGTTCAGTGGTGTGTGAGCCGGCTGAGACAGCACAGTGTTAAAGGCTGGAGCGTGGCCCTCCTAAGTCCCATGTGGAAGTCTGAACGCCCAGTAACCCTTAATATGACTGTCTTTGGAGACGGGGCGGTGAAGGAGGTCACTAAGGTAAAATCAGGTCATTAGCATGGGCCCTAGTCCAACATAAGTAGTGTCCGTATGCCAAGTGGAGACCAGTGCGCACACACAGGGAAGGCCATGTAAAGACACAGACCATCCATAAGCCAAGGGGCGAGGGTCAGAAGAAAGCAACCCCGTGGACATCTTGATCGTAAACCTCCAGCCTCTGGAACTGTAATAAACTTCTGCTGTCTAAGCCGCTCAGTTGGTGGCGCCTTGCTATGGCAGCCCTAGCAACCTAACATGGTGAGAAAGAGACAAAAGATACAGGACAAGAAGGGAAGAGACATCACTGTACTATGATTACCTGCATGAGGAAGGCAGGCGAATCTACAAACTGCGAGAACTAAGAAATGCTAAGTAAAGCTGCCAGATGTGAGATCCACACGCAAGAAAGTCAACAGCACTCCTCCCAAAGCGCTAACGACAGTTAGAGAACAAACAGGTACCTTAATTAACTGTCCCTCACTGTGCAAATGGGTAAAGAAACTGAACTATACTTATCCACAGATCAAGGGGACACTACAAAACAGTTATCTCTAAAATAAAGAGGCTGGATTTGCACAGATATATCTCAAAAACACAACTCTGAATTAAAAACAAAAACAACCAAAAGCAAGTTACAAAGAAATAGACACATTCTATCTATTCATTTTTAATACACACAAATCATGGAGACGCATGTAAGTACAAGCGCAGATAAACCCACAGGCAGGGTGTTTATGTTAGACATTTCATCTTGGTGACAGGCACACAGATGTTTGCCATATCATTTTCTGTACTGTTCTATACATTTGAAAGGCTTCATTTTTTGGATAGAAATAGACTCTTTGAGGTCCAGATAAATGCAAACTTAAAAAACTTCTAAGGAGTTCATGATTTTAAAAGACCCACAGTACTCTTCTCTACTATCTGTACACATATGCTTTCTTAGGAGACTCTTAAAGCTCACTCCCATACTGTTCCTACCCAGCAGGAAGATAAAACCAGCAGAGAAAACAATTTAAGGTTTCAAGACGTCTAATTTTTAAGTCAGAATAAAAACCAACTTTAGGCAGTGCCCTTGCTCGTGGCTAGTGTGATCGCCGATAATCTGAAAGGTGCCAGGGATATAAATACACCACATTCTCCACTTGGGAGGCTCAGTGAGGTCATTAAAGAGAATTTTCAGCCAAGCCAAAGGATTACAGGCACCAGGTTCATGTCAAATCAGGACCATAACTGGGATACCTTGGATAAAGCCAGGGACTGATAATGTCAAGGAATCTTTACAGCTAGGTTAAAAAAGAAATCTTGGATCCAGTAAAACCTGCACTGGCCCCTCCTATGCTTATTAGCAGTCACCATTCCCCGCTCATCCATCCTCTCTCTGTGCCTAGGATAATGACTTCAGTGCCTACTTCCCAGCCTTTTCCTAAGGGGGAAAAAAAAATCAAGAATGCCTAATAAAAAACTGTAATGCAAAGGGCAGAGAGAGTTCATGCGTTTAATTTTAGGTCAGTTACCAGGTTTTTCTTGAGCTCTGGCCAGGGTTATTCTGGTACTGGCATGGAGAAACCTATTTTGCATGGGTGCGGGTTAGATTAAAAACAAAGAAACAAAAGTCTCACAACAGGCGCTCAACCTACACATCCCTCATGGAGTCCCTGAGGCCTCCAGACAAGCACTGCCCACTGAGCAAGCCAGGGCATCTGCCAGAGACCCTGCTAAAGACGAGGGTTTCCCATGGTACAGAGAGGGACAAGGGAGACAGCTCATAGAACCACTGTTTCAAATCCTCTGCCACTGCCTCCTTCAAACGAAGTACTAAGCAAAGTTGGAGAAAAAACATCTCACAATGCTGGGAGAAAAAAAAGGTCCCACATTCAACAGGCCGGTGGGTGACAGAGAACATGTTAAGCTCCCCTTGAAGAATGAAATATGAAATAACAGATAACTTCCTTAAAATATCGTTACTGCATATGTCACTCTTGGTTCATTCATTACATATACAGCCCTTTTTTCCAAGGGAAAACAGAATGTCCATCAAACAATTCGATCCTTGCAAAATCAATGGCAGCAAACTGAGTCACCAGGATAAGGGACCTGTTCTTTACCCAGCAAGGCTGATGGTTAAACCATGCAAGAGACTTCTAAGGATTAAATTCTGAAAGTCAAGATCTGGGTTTTAAAATATGCAACGGTGCCTTCTGATTCATGCAGATTCTTTGGAAACCAGTACTCCATTCGACCCCAAGATCCTCCTCTCTCCTATCTGCTCCATTCTATACTGTCTCTCTGAGTAGAGCATAAACTCCATGAGGGCCAGAACCATGTTTTATCCATTTTTGCAGATCTATTAGGGCCTAGAATGATACCCTGCCTATAGTCAAATGCTCAAACAAACGTAAGCTGGGTTTAAGCAAATCTGGCCCAAAGAGGCCTGATGAAAGGGAAGGAAGATAAAAACTACTGTCTGGAAGGCAGCCTGTTCAAAAGAACTACACATTTAAAACGTTAAAAGATGAACAGCTATCCTCTGCAAGACACAGATAAAGTGTTCCTCTAAGTTAAATTGAGGAAGGGAAATACCAGTTTCCTCTGGCAAGCTTCTGAAAAGATAAAAGCATCTCTGCTTTGAGTGATAATGTGTTACAGGCTTAGGCAAAAACAGGTGAAAAAAAAAAAAAAAAATCTGATAAAACCATGGAACTGCTGGTAACTCAATGAAAGGGGAACCGGAACTGGCCAGGCCACTTCACAACTCATGGCTACACAGGGCGGCTTTAACATAAGGAAGGCTCAAAAGGAACAGAGAAGATAAAGCCATTATCCTCAACTTGTCCTTTACTGCAGATGCTCTCTTACCCCTATTAAGCATTTATGGAGTGCCAGCTACTGGTGAGACATCCAGGTGAAGGGAAACACCCCAGCTATCACTGTTCTGGAGCTGGCCTTGGCTTGTGTTCTCATTAGCTGCTCAACCTGCCGTACGCCTAAGCTGGAGAGAGGCCAGCACAGCAAGCGTCTCTCAGGAGTCATTCATTATAACCTATCAAAGAGCAGAGTCAGTTTCACTTTCTCTCTGAGAAGTCACAAAGACTCCTGAACAAAAAATATCAGGATTCAAAAACAGAGGACTGTTTTGCAGAAATCGAGAAGCTGATCCTAAAAATTTGGATGGAAATACAAGGACCTGCTATTGCCAAAACGATTTTGAAAAAGAACATCCACTACCAGATTTCAAAACTTCACCATAAAGCTGTACATAACTAGGATAATGACAGACATATAAATCAATGGAACAAAACTGGATCTAGAAATACACCTTTACATTTACAGCCAGTTGATTTTGCCATGGGAATTCAGTGGGGAGAAAGAATGGCATTTTCAACAAATGGTGCTAAGATCACTGAATGTACAAGTGGTTCTTTAAAAAAAACATGGAACTTGCACCTGTACGTCGCACTACACCCCAATATTAACTCAGAAGGGAGCAGAAACACATGTAAGAGCTGAGACTATAAAACTCCCAGATGAACACACAGGAGAAAAATCTCAGTGACCGTGAACTAGGCAAAGATCTTTCTACATATGACACCAAAAGCATGATCAATAGAAGAAAAACCTTGATAAACTGGACTCAATCAAAATCTGAAATACTTGCTCTTTAAAAAACACCCTAAGAAAATGAAAGGACAACTCACATATTGGGAGAAAATATCAAATCACGTATCCAGAATACACAGGGAATTCAGTGTACAACTCAGTAAGATAACAGACAACCCAACTGGAAAACCAGATAAACAAATGGGCAGAGATATGAGTAGACACTTCACCAAAGAACATATATGAATTTACATGAGGCCCATGAGAAGAGGCTCAACACCATTAGTCACTGGAAAAACGCAAATTAAAACCACGGTAAGATGCCACTCTCCATCTACGAGAACAGCTATAAACTCGCACGGCAGACGACGCCAGGGGTTTTGAGGTGACAGAATTGGCATACCCCCCACCCCAATCCATTGGCTGGAACGTACAGCCACTCTGGAAGAGTCTGTCAGATTCTTAAAAGGTTAAAGAACTGCCACGTGGAAACACATGTCCACACAAGAACCTATGCATAAATGTTCACAGTAGCACCATTCATAACTGCCTTAAAGCAAAAACAATCCAAGTGTCCACCACCTGATGAATCAACAAGATGCGGTAAATTCACACAATGGAATACTACTTAGCAATACGGAGGAACAACACCCTCAATGTGGATAAACCTAAAAGAAGGGAGCCAAATGCAAAAGTGCATATTGGATGATTTCATTTACAGGAAATTTCCAGAGAACACCAGTCCAGGGCAGCAGGGCAGCGGGACTGAGCAGGGATTGACTGTAAGCAGACAGAATGTTTGGGGGATAGAAATGTTACAAAACTGGGTTTCAGTGATGGCTGCACAACTCTGTCAGTTTACTGAAAAAATCTCAAAATTGTACACCACATAAAATTCGTAAGCTTTAGCATGAAACATGTAAGAATCACCTGGAAACCTGTTAAAACCCAGATACCCAGATAGCCTCCCATCCCAGATATGGATTCAGCAGGTCTGTGATGGGACCCACAAATGTCCAATTCTGAGAAGCTCCCGGAACATGCAGTAAAAATAGATTCCAAAGTCCCATCAGAGGTCTACTACACAGAATCTTCAGGAAAGGAGGCCCTGGCATATCTCCACCTCTTACAGGCATAGCCGTCCCTCAGTACCCGTCCACGGGGACTAGTTCCAGGACACGCCACCCCTTCGTGGATACCTAAAGCCACGGACGCTCCAGTCCCTCACAGAAGATGCACAAAACCAAACACAGCCTCACCCATACACTTCAAACCATCTCGAGATTATTTATAATACTTAATACAATCTAAACACTATGCAAACAGTTGCCTGGGAGTGGCAAATTCAAGTTTTGCTTTTTGGAACTTTCTGGAATTTTTTCCCAGATATTTTCGATCCACAGTTGGTTGAATCCATGGATTGGGAACCTGGGGACAAAGACAGCCACCTGTACGGGAGAAGCTCCTGCTCAGTCTCGTGGTTCAGCACTTCATGAGCTATCACACTCTCATACACAATTAGTTCCAATGACTTGAAGTAGTTCCAAGAGTAAATCTGTGTGCTCTTATTTTGAAAATGACGAAGTAAACGTCCTATATTTTTACATGGTTCAAAATCAGATGGGGTTCTGCCTTAGGCCTTTCTAAATAAAGTAATTTGCAGAGAAGTAAACTGTATTCATTCAAGGTATTCTAAATATGGCTCCACATTTTTTAAAAATTTCTCCTTTAAAAATGTTTAGGCTACTTTTCGGGTTGAATCTGTCTTAAATCTGTTTAGGTGCACGATCACATGTTTTTCTGAGTTCTTAACAAGGATGTGTAACTGATCTATAGGATCACAATTCTGACTGCCATGGATAACATTCAACAGCACTGGTGCCATTTTTAATGGTTCAATTCAGTAACTAGTGGAGTCTAATGCTCAGCTATCAGAGGACCTGGTTCACACTGGGAATTAACCATACTTTTTAAAATCATAAAAACAATAGCACCCAACATCAGTGAGTACAGAAACGGGAAATTTTTACAGAGGACTGTGTTCCAGGAAAAAAAAGAAAAGCACTTAAATTATTTTCAACTTCTCTTCTAGGGAAAAAAAAAAAAGCACTTAAATTATTTTCAACTTCTCTTATCAGTATGGCTCAAAAGCGTGGGAGTGGCCTTGCACACGGGATACCATGTCGCACAGGCCAGAAGCAGCCAGAGCGCTGAGCACAGCACACGTGGGACTCCCTCAGAGCGCCTCGCCTCACTGTTTCAGATTGACTGAGACGGCCTGGGGTGGGGCTCAAGCTCTCCAAGGCAAGGATTCCATGTTTCTGAAGACAGTCCCAACAATGCAGTCCATCCCACAGGCTTCTCTGCAACGGCCCCCTCCTAGCCCTGACTCCTGTTACTGACCCACAGAATATGGAGGGGATGACAGCAAGTCACCTCCCAGGCTAAACCGTAAGAGAGCTACAGACAGCTGTGTGTCCCCTGCCTGGAAGCTTGCTCTTGGAATCCAGCTGCCATGTAATGAAACCCAAGCTAGAAAAGAAGTGGGAAAGCCCCACAGAAAGGGAAAAATCCTTGTCTCCCAGCCACGCCAACCAGCGTCCCTGCGGTGTGAGTGAAGGGATGCCCTGCTCCACCCCAGCCCCGTCACTACCTACCACCCCAGGAGACGCCCCGCCTGCGGCCACACAGATGAGACCCTCCCAGCTGAGCCCTGCCTGTTCCTGCGCCACAGCATTATGAGCAAAGAGAAAGCGGCTGTGGGCTCAATTAAGCCGTCACATTTTGGGGTAGGTCTTGCTACCTAACAAGAGAAAACAAAAACAGGTTTCAAGTTTGCTCTCAAATGTTCTTGGTAAATGGGCAGACATTAGTCAACATGAACGGACTTGGTCTCTACACCTCAGGGGTGGGAAGAGCCTGAAAGCCAGTTTCCAGGAAAGAAAATAAGTGACCATAAGCAAGACTCAATCTGCTTCAAAGACTTTTCCGAATCTGTTGGCAAAAGATTTTGTTGCTTCCCAGTTTTTGTACTGAAAATCAGGTTACATGAGTTTCGTGCTTTTCTAAAGGCCAAATCAGGCACAGTACTGCCTTTACACACCAACTGTGATTCCACTTATCTTAGGAGTTGACTGAAACAAAACAAAAGACCCTAAGGTTGTAGTCTTCTACAGTCCATCCGTTCGTTTCTTCCCTCTATATACCAGCACGTGCGGTGCTAAGTCCCTTCAGTCGTGTCCAACTCTTTGCGACCCCGTGGACTGTAGCCCACCAGGCTCCTCTGTCCATGGGATTCTCCAGGCAAGAATACTGCAGTGGGTTGCTGTGCCCTTCTCCAGGGGATCTTCCCGACCCAGGGATCAAACCCACGTCTCCTGCACCTCCTGCATTGGCAGGCAGGTTCTTTACCACTAGCGCCACCTGGAAAACCCCATTATACCAGAACCCCCTGTCAATCTTACAACAGGGAAGTGAGTTTAAACCCGATTGTATCTAAGATGCGAAAGCGGACGCCGAGTCAGGCTTGGTCTTTTCCCGTCTAACAGATGGGAGGTTTGCACTGAACTAGCACTCGGGAAATGCCAGGTTCGCGTTTACTCTCTCTTCCCTCCCAAATCAATGCAGCTAAACCTGCAAAGTATTGCACAGCCCAAGGGTTTTCTTGAAGGCACTCTAAGCAAACACAATAAAGAAACTGAATCACATACGGCTCAGTTCATAGCGCTCAGGGAGATTAAACATAAGTATCCAAGTACACTGAATAAATCTCACTCATCCAAGCACCATACAGGTATTACCATCCCTTTTAAGTGGTTATAATTTCAACATCTGAGAAAGAAAATTAGTGAAGTTGCTTCCACATTTCTGAACAGGTTGACCAAAATTCTTTAGACAACAGAGAAGATAACTTAGCTGCCAGAGAACAGGCCGTGCTTGTCCAGAGATAGATCCTTAAAAGGAGAAGTGCAGAGATGCGCTCTGAGCCTAAAGCAGCTATGCAAGTCTTAATGATCCCAACTCAAAGCTGGCTAGTGAACGCTTCAGTGCTGGAAAGTAGCATCTTAAGAGAGAAGAAGGCTTTGGTTGAAACAGGACAAAGTCTTCATATTCAGAAGAATGCCAGCAGGTACAGAGCTTAGTTCTGCTAGGGTTTAGGAGACCAAGGATTTCCAATAGGATCCTTCTTGCTTCTTACATAAGACAGTAAGTTGAATCTTCTCATCACTGACATTAAATTGATACTAGCAGCCTCCTACTAATTATAGCCCAATCTTCACCAGTTTCTTTTATACTCAGATCTCCCTCACTCTTTTATCCACTTGAACCATGAACCAGAAAAATAAGACTACATGTGCTTTTCAGGTCTCAATACGATTTGCTCAAATCTTATAATTCTGCTATATGAACTGTGAAATCGCAGTTTTATTACTTAGGGCCTACTCACTCACCCCTCCTCTCTCGGTGGCTGAACCTGAGACCCTGAGGCAGCAGTAAAGGGCTCAGGAGTCTTCTGCTGGAGGCAAATGAATGGAAGAATGCCGCTGGGAGGCTCTCACCCTGTACATTCAATGTGCCGTGCTGTGCTTAGTCACTCAGTCGTGTCCGACTCTTTGCAACCGCACGGACTGCAGCCCGCCAGACTCCTCTGTCCACAGGATTCTCCAGGCAAGAGTGCTGCAGTGGGTTACCGTGCTCTCCTCCAGCGGATCAAACCCAGGTCTCCTGCACTGCAGGCGAATTCTTCGCCTAGGGAGCCACTAGGGAAGCCCATACATTAGATACTATAAAAGAGACTGAAGGGACACTATGATAAGTTAAAGATGTGCAATGCAAACCCTAGACTAACCACTAAAAAATAAGCCCATATGTAAAAAGCTAACAAGCCCAACTGCTAAGATGACTCTGCTCTGTCCCTCAGTCGTGTCGGACTCTCTGTGATCCCACGGACTGTAGCCCACCCGGGTCCTCTGTCCACAGGACTTTCCTGCAAAGAATACTGGAGTGGGTTGCCACTGCCTCCTCCAGGGGATCTTCCTGACCCAGAGACTGAACCCATGTCTCCTGTATTGGCAGGCAGATTCTTTACCACGGAGCCACCTGGGGATCCCAAACAGCCCATAGTGAAGATAAATTAGAATTAAAAAAAAGAAAAAGCCAGAATATATAAAGAACTTCTACAACCACAAGAAACAAACAGCCCAAATTTTAAGATGGACAGAAGATGTGAACAGAATTTCTCCAAAGAAGACATATAAATAGTCAACAAGCACTCAAAAAGATGCTCAATGTCATTAATCACGAGGGAAATACAAATCAAAACCACAGTGAGTTATCCCCTTATACCTGTCAGGATGTCTATTTTCCATAAGAAAAGAAATAACAAATGCTGGTAATTGTGGAGAAAAGGGAATCCTTCTATACTGTCAGAGGGAATGTAAACTGGACAGTCACTATGGGAAATTATATGGCAATTTCTCAAAAAATTAAAAATACCATATGGTCCAGCAATACCACTTCTGGGTACACATAAACTGAAAACAAGGTTTCAAAGAGATGTATGTATACCTATGTTTATAGCAGTTTTATTCACAATAGTCAACAGATGGGAGCGACCCAAGTGTCCATCAATGAATGAATGGTTAAACAAGATGGGATACATCTGCAACAGAATATTAGCCAGCCTTAAAATAGAAACAAACTCTGGTACTTGCCATCAATGGATGAACTTTGAGGAGATCATGTTAGGTGAAATCAGTTACAGAAAGACAAATAACTTATGTGAGGTAGCAAGAGTCGTCAAAACTCACAGCAACAGAAGCAGAATGGTGGTTGCCAAGGTCAGGGGAGGGAAAAATGGGAGCTGCTGTTTAAAGGGCACAGAGTTTCAGTTTCTCAAGGTGACAAAGTTCTGGCTAACACACTTAACACTGCTGAACTGAACCCTTAAAAATGATTACGATGCTAAATTTTATGTGTCTGTTTACCACAATTTTTTAATTTTAGAGTGAAATTCTTAGAGATAAATGTTTAAAAATGTGTGCAAGACCTTTACTCTAAAACTGTAAAACACTGCTGAGAGGGATTAAAGATCACTTACATAAATGCAGAGAAATACTATTTTCACAGGTTTGAGGTTGCAGTATTTAAATTTATTCATAAATTTCACTTGATCTCAATCAAAATTCCTGTAGGCTTTTTTCCTGGAAACGTACAAGCTGATTCTAAAATGTACACAGAAATTCAAAGGATAGCGAATACTCTAAAAAATTATTTAGAAGAATAAGGTAGAAGAATTACACTGCTTTGATTTCAAGACTTACTATACCACCACAATAATCAAGAGTGTGGAACTGGCGTAAGGACAGACATACAGAGCAGAACAGAACACAGTCCAGAAGCAGACCCACCATACAAACGATGGCGAAGTTTCCTTCCCTTATTCCTTTCTTTTTTTGCAGTAACCCGGGTTTACAACATGGTGCAAGCTTCATGCGTACCACTGTATATTTCTACGTCTGTGCGCTATAGCGTACTCACCAGCAAAACCTTGGTTTCCGCCCACGTCCGCAGTCGAGCCCGCTGACCAGTTTCACCCCCGCCACCCCCTGGCAACCACTACTCTTCTCTATCTATGCACGGATTCTCACCTGGTTTCTTCATTTTGTCTGCTTGTTCTTTGTACTCCACATTATGAGTGAAATCAAATATTTATGTTTCTCTGACATTTCGTTTAGCATAGTACTCTAGAGTCCATCTATATTGTAGCAAATGGCTGAGTAGTATTCCATTGTATATACACATTTTCTTTATCTGTAAATAGAGTCAACAATTCAACAGGGGAAAGCATAGTCTTTTCAACACCTGGTGCTGGAACAACTAGGATGGAAAATGAACTATGAAAGCAAAGATAAGGCTTGTACATGGAAAACTACAAAACAGCTGAAAGAAATCAAGGAAGACCTAAAAAACAGAAAGACATCCCATTCAAGTCTATACATTAGAAGACTTTAGTACTATTTAGATGTTAATACTCCCCAAATTGATCTAAAGATTCAATGCAATCCCTAACAAAATCTCAATTGCCTTCTTCACAGAAATGGATAAAATGAGTCTAAAATTCAAATGAAGCTGCAAGCAACCCCAGTCTTGAAAAAGAACAAAGCTGAAGGGCTCATACTTCCCAACTTCAAAATTAACTACAGAGCTATAGTAATCAAAACAGCACTGGCATAGGAGAAACACACAGACCAGCAGAAGAGAGAGCACAGAAGTCAGTGCACATGTCTACGGCCAATCGGCAAGGGTGCTAAGGCCGCTCAACTAGGGAAAATTCGTGTTTTCAACAGATGATGCGGGGACAACTGGGTGTCTCCATGCAAAAAGAATGAAGGTGGACCTCCACCTCACACTACAGATAAAAATCGAGAGATCAAAGACCGAAAACTATAAAACTCTTAGAAGTAAACACAGGTAAATCTTTCTGATCGGAAAATAGGCAACAGTTTTTTTTAAAGTATTGGAAACGAATGAAAAAAACAAATCGGGCTTCATCAAAACAAAAAACTTGTGTGCCTCAAAGGACACTATCAAGAAAATGAAAAACCAACAGAATGGGTAAATTTTTGCAAATCATGTATCTGACAAGACATTAGGATCCAAAATACATACAGAAAACTTACAGTTCAACAACAACAAAAACAATCCAAATAAAAAGTTGTCTAAGGACATGAATGGACGTTTCTCCAAAGAAGATATACTAAGAGGCAACAACCGAGAAAAGATGCCCAACATTCTTGGAAGTGAAAGTGGAAATGAAAGTCGTGCAGTCATGCCAGACTCTTTGTGACCCCATGGACTATACAGTCCACAGAATTCTCCATGACAGAATCCTGGAGTGGGTAGACAGTTCCCTTTTCCAGGGGATCTTCCCAACCCAGGGATCGAACCCAGGTCCCCTGCACCGCAGACAGAGTCTTTACCAGCTGGGCCACCAGGGACATCCCCCAACACCCCTGGGGAAATGCAAATCAAAACCACAGTGAGATACCACTTCACAACCACCAGGATGGCTATTATCAAGAAAACATAATAACAAGTACTGGACAAGATGCAAAGAAATTAGAGCCCTCATATACTGTGGGGGAGAATATAAAATGGAATATTTCCTTTGGAAAACAATCTGGAGTTTCTCAAAAACATCAAACATAGTAACCATACGACCCAGCAATTTCACTCCAAGGTATCTAACACTGGTGAAATGAAGACATATCCACACAAATACTTCACCTGAATGTCCTCAGCAGTACTGTTTTTAATGCCCCCAAAGTGGAAACAAAGCAAATACCCATCGACAGATGAACGGACAGACAAAAGGTAATAAACTCACACAGTGGAACACAGTACTGACACACACCGCAATATGGATGCACCGTAAAGACACCAGGCTAAGTGAGAGAGTGACATGCACAGAGTCGCATACTGCACAGTGCCACCTTCATTACACGCCCAGAACAGGCAAATACACACAGTGGAGAGCAGATTGCTAATCGTCTGGGGTTGAGGTAGACTGAGAGAAACTGAGTTACTGCTAATGGTTACGGGGATTCTTTTGGGGCAATGAAAATGCTCTAAAATTTATTATGGTGATAACTGCACAACTCTCAATACACTAAAAACCACTGAATTGTACACTGAAAATCTGTAATTGGTGTGGCATGCGAATTACATCTCAATAAAGCAGTTAAAAAAATAGGTCGAAGGAGAAACTGAGCTAGACAGGTAAATTTTGGAGTTGTCAGCATATATCCAGTATTTATAACCAGTATTCTCAAAGACTTCTCCAGGGTTTTGCTGTACAAAAAAAATGAGAAGTGGTCCAAGGACTACGCCTCCATTTTCTTCAACACTGGAGGGAGAGTGATCAATGAGAGGCAACAAGAAAATTAGGTGAGTGTGGTATCCTGGAAGCACGTGAACCAAGTGTTTCAAGGAGATCAACCTGTGAAATGCATCTGGCTTTCCCAAGCTGAGTACTGAGATGCAAGCACTGACGGAGCTGACATGAAGGTTCTCAGCGACCTTGAGAAGAACAGTTTTGACAGAGAAGAGCGGACAAACACACCTGATTAGAGTGGGTTCAAGGAGACTAGAAGGAGAAAAATCAGAGAATCAAGGAGAGAGAGGTTTTTCTTTGTTTTTTGGTCGTGCCCACATGGGATCTTCCCGGACCGGGGATCAAACCTGTGCCCCATGCACCTCTGCCTGGCTCTTAGTAAGCCATAAAGAAATGTCTGCCATTAGCAGCATTGCTTCACATACTACTTAAAGATTGGGCATGTTCCTTATTTATAAAAACTGCAATAACCAACAAAAAACAGACTGTTATAAAAGGGACAGTCTACTCAGTAGGGCAAAGTTCAAAGACTCAAGTATGAAGCCTGGCTCAGGCTCAAGTCATTACAGAATTCTTCCAAGTACTGCTCCCACTCTGCTCCTGTTTCTCCACTTCCTGGGAACATGGGAGAAATAACATGTGCCGTCCAATAGGGCTGTGGGCTCACAGGAACTCCATAAACATTAACTGTGCTGTTGGGTAATGGGTTCAACTTCAACTGAAACTCAATTTCTAAGTTCTGTGCCAGCTTTCCGCCCACATAGGTGGCCTTGATAGTCATATGGAATAGCAACATCTTTGAAAAAAAAAAAAAAACACCCTAGGAAAGGGTGTTTTTTAAATTTAGGAACATTTCACATGTCCATTTAAGAGAGACCAGACTTCTTCTACAGTTCAAATAAGATGCCTGGTTACTGGTCATTTTATTGCTCCACATGTCCCTGGAAGGAGGAGGAGAATCAGTTATTCACCTGCCTGTCACCTGACAGACTCCTCTGTGGGATCCCACCACAGTGTCGGGTCCCAGTGGGTTGCTGCAGGCGCCATTGGCATGCTGCCTGTATGACAGTCTGTTTGCAGAACCCCGAGGAAGCAAAAGCACCCGCCGAGTGCAGAGCCCTGAGATTAGCTGCCTCACACAGGCCTGGCTTGAAATGTTTCCATCCTGGCCCCCACCTGTTGTTTTCTTTTACGGCAGCTCAGATTGTGCATCCAAGGTAAAAATTTCTTATGCTCTAAGTCCAGCTACTGGCAGAACCAATTATCGCATCAGAAGTAAAAATGGGAAGAAGCCGTGAACTTGGGAACAAGCTGGACATACTCGGATTATTTCAGAATTGAAGGCTGGGAGACAGCAGGGCCCTGTGAAGCCTGCTGCCTGGAGTTGTCTACTCACCAAATGCTCTTGGTGTTTGGTGTTGAGCTCTGGGTTCTTTCTAGTCTATAATTTAATTGCTCTACCGAGAACAAAGTAAATTTACAGGAAGGGCTATGTGATCTTTCCCTGTGACATCCCGTTAACAACTTACAGTTAAGGAAGTCTGACCAAATGAGAGGCACGGTCTCTAGCAAAGAGGTTAAAAAGGTAAAAGCTCTTTGGGGGCAAACTTCCTGGGCATCAACCTGTGACATTATGAGTTCACTCAAAGAAGCACAACAGCTGGAAGGGGGAGGGGGAGAGATCCACTTTGAATAGGTTCCCCCTCCACAGGCACAGGTTTCTGGAAATTACAAGAGACAAAAACAAAACAAAATCCAGGAGTGACATGGAACAATGAAGAAAAAATTAAATGAAAGACAAAGGTTGTGAAATGAGATAAGCAGAATGTGATTTCTACCGTTTTAAGCATATTAGTCCACAGGGGCAAGCAAAAATCTGGAGAAATGCTTACCAACGAGATCATAGAGAACTTTCACTTTCTGTATCAATGTTTGTAGTCTGATTATTTCCGTGACAGGGGGAAAAAAAAGCCTAGGAAGAACCTATGCTTCCAGATTTGATTGAAAAACAAAAAACTGCTAATCCAGAAGCCACAAGTCTGTTCACTTCCGTTTCTGCCAAGTGCCTATTAGTTTCATCCTCTGCAGCTTCTTCCATCCTTTCCAGCCTGTTATAGGACGTTTCCCTCTTTTACAACCTTTTTCCTTCTAGAAATGCCGTCTCTGAATTCTTTCTAAACCCCTCCCAGTCATCTTAGAAGCCATCTTTTTCTTTCAGATTAATTTCTTCCAAAAAGTCACCTCTAAGCTAGTTTTGCCAACCCTACAAAATCCACCAGGATGAACTAATAAGTAATGGATTCTTTCCCATAAAATTACCTTTATCTTCACCTCTAAAATTAACATCCTTTTTTCATATGTGTGTTCACTGAACAACTTTTATTTAGGTACCTAGCAACAGCTAGAACTGGACGTGGAACAACAGACTGGTTCCAAATAGGAAAAGGAGTACGTCAAGGCTGTATATTGTCACCCTGCTTATTTAACTTAAATGCAGAGTACATCATGAGAAACGCTGGGCTGGAAGAAACACAAGCTGGAATCAAGATTGCCAGGAGAAATATCTATAACCTCAGATGTGCAGATGACACCACCCTTATGGCAGAATGTGAAGAGGAACTAAAAACCCTCTTGATGAGAGTGAAAGAGGAGAGTGAAAAAGTTGGCTTAAAGCTCAACATTCAGAAAACGAAGATCATGGCATCTGGTCCCATCACTTCACGGGAAATAGATGGGGAAACAGTGGAAACAGTGTCATCAGACTTTATTTTTGGGGGCTCCAAAATCACTGCAGATGGTGACTCCAGCCATGAAATTAAAAGATGCTTACTCCTTGGAAGGAAAGTTATGACCAACCTAGACAGCATATTCAAAAGCAGAGACATTACTTTGCCAACAAAGGTCCGTCTAGTCAAGGCTATGGTTTTTCCTGTGGTCATGTATGGATGTGAGAGTTGGACTGTGAAGAAAGCTAAGAACCGAAGAATTGACGCTTCTGAACTGTGGTGTTGGAGAAGACTCTTGAGAGTCCCTTGGACTGCAAGGAGATCCAACCAGTCCATTCAAAGGAGATCAGCCCTGGGTGTTCTATGGAAGGAATGATGCTAAAGCTGAAACTCCAGTACTTTGGCCACCTCATGCGAAAAGCTGACTTATTGGAAAAGACTCTGATGCTGGGAGGGATTGGGGACAGGAGGAGAAGGGGACGACCGAGGATGAGACGGCTGGATGGCATCACTGACTCGATGGACGTGAGTCTGAGTGAACTCCGGGAGATGGTGATGGACAGGGAGGCCTGGCGTGCTGCGATTCATGGGGTTGCAAAGAGTCGGACACAACTGAGCGACTGAACTGAACTATACCATAAGCCATGCATACTCCAGATAGAATTTAAAAAATTTCTCAACTACCCTATCTAGCTCATAATAGGTACTCTGCAATCAACCAGAACAATGCTCCTTCTCAGAATAGGAAACCTCAAGTTCAAATCCTAGCAAACAACAGGCTTAGTCTCACATGCCAACTCCAGCTAGTTAGTCTGAACTGGGCACCTGAGCACTATGTTGAGGATGCTGAGTGCTTGCAGCCTCCATAATAAAGACTGAGTATGTTTTGGGATTTTTTAAATACTTATTTGGCTGCGCCAGGTATTAGTTACAGCATGTGCGATCTTTAGTTCTGGCATGTGGGATCTAGTTCCCTGACCAGGGATCGATTCCCGTCTGCATTGGGAATGCAGAGTCTTGGCCACTGAACCACCAAGGAAGTCCTGTAAGGTATGTTTTCAGTTCTTTTTCACAGGCAAAAAACAAGGTTAGGGTCACTGGCTCTTTCCCTCTCTTTACAACCTCCTGGGGCCAGGCTAGTATGACCCACATTGTTCTTATTTTTGGTCTATCTTGAGTCCAGTCACTGTGAAATGTTGCTAAATTTGAAGAAGGTGTGGGTGTGTGTATGTGGTGGGGAGAGGGGGTGGAGAAAGGAGGTGCCTCTTTTCTTGAGAATCCTGAAGGTTCTATTGCAACTCAAAGGAAAATGAGATGGCAATTTAAGGGGGTGGAGAAAGATGGTTTCATTACAAGGAATTTCCAGTCTGATTCAAACTTCAAGTAATAAGACCTTGCTTGGGCTGGTTTTCTCCATTCACAATCCATCTTCCCTATTCTCAATTTCATCACAATTGCATAAAATCAATAGACCCATGCAGTAATCCTTTTCCATGTTCCCCAAAGTTTATTGAACATTAGGTTCATTTCACTTCTCTACTTACCCTCTCCCCATGGTATCAAATTACAGGTAAGACAAGTAAGCTTGGGTTTACCACTTCACCCCGTAAATCATTCTCAGAGCGCAACACCCTTTCTGTATTCCTCCCACATACTGATAGTACAGAATGGGGATGACTCGAAGGAAAGACTTCCAGGTTCTGATGATCAACAAGTTGACTTTGTGAACCTACATTTACCCATTCTGTCTACCGTAAGAATACTATGGAAGAGTTCAGAACAGCCCTGTCCGGGACAACTTTCTGCTACAATGAAAATGTTCTCTATCTGTGCTGTCCGACTGTAGTCGTCACTAGCAATCTGTGGCTACTGGGCACGTGAAATATGGCTAGTGGGACTCAAAGGAAATTCCAAACTTTACTTGATGGTAATTTAAATAGCCATACGTGACTAGAGGCTACTATACAGGACGGTGCTACTATACTGGACAGAAGAAAGAGAATATATCCAGCCTCATGAAGAAAAAAAATGGAAAGCTCTACAAGTTTACCCTGTAACTTCCCTCTGCATATCCCGAGGACAGAGAAAGAGTTAGGTCCTCTACTGCCATAGAAACAGACCCCCGCCAGTGCTGCGAGCCCCCAAGAGGCACAGTGCCGAAAGTCTGCCCTATGTGACTCAGGAGGCACTCTTCCTCTGGGAGTAGAGAACAAAATGAAGACGGGCTTCCAGTTTCCCTAGCGTTCACTCAACAGTATGATGCCACTGATAGGGCTTTACGGAACTTCTGAGCAGGAAGAGAGAACAGAACACAGCTAGCTAACCCCACTGATTTTCCCAAAGAGAAAAACTAGAACCAGAAAAGATGATTTACTCGTGAAAAAGTCTTTTTACACAATTGAAGGAAAAAAGTAAACAACCTACAAGGAATTTAAAATGTAGTTCAATGAAACATAAAACTCAATGAGCAGGTTAAAAAAAAAGTAGGTAAGAAAGAATTATTGTACTGAAAGGTCAATCAGTGCTTAATTATGTTTGACTCTGCGACCCCATGAACTGCAGCCCGCCAGGCTCCTCTGTCCATGGGGATTCTCCAAGCAAGATTACTGGAGTGGGCTGCCATGCCCTCCTCCAGGGGATCTTCCTGACGCAGGCATCAAATCCAGGTGTCCCTCATTGCAGGCGGATGCTTTACTGTCTGAGCCACCAGGGAAGCAATAAGAGTGAAGCATACAGAAATAAAGAGTGGGAAAATATGGAACTGCTTAAGAAACACAAAGGCTAGAAGAAAAAGGTCCGATACATGACGTCTAAGATTCTCAAAAGCAAAGCCGGGAGACAATAAAACAAAGGCAAAATATGAAGGGATACATGGCTGAGTACTTCTTGTACATTTTTAAAGACATGAACTCTCATATTCAAGGACAAAAAGCAAGCAAGAAATACAGAAATAAATCAAATCCTGGACACACAACAGTAAATTTGCAGAATACCAGGAACAAAGATTATAAAGCAGTTAAGAGAAAACACAAGTTAACTGTTTAGAGCTGAGAATCAGAATTCTCAACTGCAATATCAAAAGCTAGAAGATAATGAAATGGAATAACATGGCCCAATTGCTGAGAAAAAAATTACTGCCAAAACAGATTTTTATACTCTGCTAAATTATCACTCAATAGTTACAGCAAATAAAAACTTTTTTTTTATTTGCAAGCAAAAAAGGGAGTGTTTAGGAACTTCCCTGGTGGTCTAGCAGTTAAGAATCCACCCACCAGGACTTTCCTGGTATTCCAGTGGCTAAGACTCTGCGCTCCCAACACAAGAGGCCTGGGTTCGATCCCCGGTCAGGAAACTAGATCCTACATACCACAACTAAAAAGATCCCACACTCCAAAACTAAAACCTGGCAGTCAAATAAATAATTGTTTAAAAAAGAAGAGGAATCCCCCTGTAACGCAGGAGACGTGGGTTCGATCCCTGGTCCAGGAGCTGAGACCCCACATGCTACGGGCTTTCAGCACAGCTGCTGACCCTGTGCTCTGGAGCCCGTGTGCCACACCCACTGAGCCTGCACACCACAACGACTGAAGCTAGGCAGTGCCCAGAAGCCCATGCTCTGCAACAAAAGAAGCTGCCACAAGAAGCCCATGTCCCCTGCAACTAGAGGAAGCCCACGTGCTGCAACGAGGACCCGGCATAGGCAAAAATACATAAATAAAAATTTTATACAGTGTTTAACATATTCTCACTGAAAAATGTAATGCCTACCTCTACAAGAAGGAAATTAACTCAGAAGGATGAAGTACGATGAAAGAAGGAACAGGAGGCAAAAAATCTGCTAAGCAGGTGGGTGACTCCAACCAAGCAGACATTATCAAATAAGAGGCTAATTCTAGAGTATAAAAACAGAATGAAGTGGAATTAAAATACTGAATCTCAACAATGTTTAAGACAAACTGTGGGTTCTTTTTTATTTGGGAAGAGAGAAGTGATATTAATTTAACATTAGATTATTTTCAAACATGCAGGCCAAAAATTTAAGAGGAGCCTCTAAAAGAATTGAAAGCTCCCAAATGGAGATAAAGAAAACTTATATAGTAGAAGGAAGGAAAGCAGAAAAACGCAAACAGAAAACATGATATATAACACAAAATAACTATATATAGTAAGATATTTAATTAACATATAGTTGTATTCACAGCATTTTTAAAATGAATTAAATTTGCCAATTAAAAGTCTCAGATTAGCTTGAAAAAGAATCCAACTATCTGTCATTTACAGAAGATACATCTAAGACATGAGGACACAGGGACTGAAAATAAAAGGACAGGAAAAGATCCCAGCAAACAGTTACAAAAAGAATACTGACATTAATACCAAACAAAACAGACCAGAAGAAAAAGTACGTGAAATAATAAAGAAGAACAATCTGAATAAATGCAAGGGAAAATCTGATACAATAGCCATTTGAAATATTTAATTTAACAAATTAAGAACACAAGGGAATTCACCTTTGAGGGAATGAAGGCTATCCAACAAAAACACAGACAATGCTTTTAATGCAAGAAGCACTTTCTTCACTAGGAGGAAAACAAGAATGCCCATGGTTACATAGATTCAAATAGGCTTTTTAACACAGGAAGTTGTCAGCAATCCTAAAGAAGGAAAGAGGAGTGACACACAAGAGAATGAGAAAAGAAGAAACAAAACAGTTATTATTTACCAACCTGACTCGCCTGGATTTTCTCTGTAGATGCTTTCCATTAAAACTATTAGACCTACAAGAGTTCAGCAAGTCTGCTGAATATACCAGAAACCTGAAATAGTTATAAAAACATTTTAAATGTTACTTACAGCAATAACAAAAACTATAAGGTACCTATGGATAAATCTAATGAAAAAAGATTTGAGATCTTTAGATAATTACTCAGCTTTACCCAGAGACATTCAGTAGTTACTTTTACTGATCACTTACTACCCTCTGGGCACTGTTTTGAGAGAGGTGGATATGTCAATAAGCTAAGTACATATGAAAGATATAATTATTATAAGTCTCACTTAACCTTACTACCACCCCACACTGCCTCTCCCAAGAAGGGGTGTCTCGTATGCACTGGTGATACACTGGTAAGCATAGTTGTCTTCCAGGAAGGGGTGTCTCACTGCAGGCATCCCCCATACAGGAACCTCTGACTCGCAGTCAAGGCTCCAACAGACATTCTCAGGTGATACTGCTGAGGCAGACTTGACCGGAATTACCCAGCCTCTAGCTGTCTTAAGATTCTCAACTGAAAGCAAGAAGGCCCTCTTTTATCACAGATCACAGCACAGCACACACCGGGTGAGCAGAGACTGGGGCCTGGTTACATCAAATCACATAAAGACACAGACCAACTCGGAAGAAAGCAGATCTCCGTGTGAGGCCTAGCCGCCCTTCCAGACATCGCGTCACTTAACATCATGTGGTTCTCCCACTTCTAGCAACAGATCAATGTAGATTCCTCAGACTTGAGATGCTTCATGTATTAGGACTTTAAGCTGCTTTGCAAAGGCAAGAACTTGGTGGATATTCAACCGCTTAAGTCTTTTCAGTAACATTTGAACATTCTGGCTAATGGAAATGCAATATTTATTCCGCATTTTGCGACTTTTCTATAAGTCTGCTGCTGCTGCTGCTGCTAAGTCGCTTCAGTCGTGTCCGACTCTGTGCGACCCCAGAGACGGCAGCCTAGCAGGCTCCCCCATCCCTGGGATTCTCCAGGCAAGAACACTGGAGTGGGTTGCCATCTCCTTCTCCAGTGCATGAAAGTTAAAGTGAAGTGGCTCAGTCGTGTCCCACTCTTCGCAACCCCATGGACTGCAGCCCACCAGGCTCCTCCGTCCATGGGATTTTCCAGGCAAGAGTACTGGAGTGGGTCTCCACTGGCTTCTTCTATGAGTCTGAAATTATTTCAAAGTTTAAAAAAAGTAAAAAAAAAAAAAATTCTTTTATCTGTTAGGTCCATTCCCATCAGGTTCATGGGTAGACCCAATTTTATAAAGACGGCAAATGATAAACTCAACGTAAAACTCCAATAAATATCCTAACAGTTCCTTCCCCACAAAAGCTGTCAAAGCTGATTTTAAATTTTATATGGATGCAAAAAGCACCAAAAATAACTAACCGGTTTGTGTTGTTTTTATTGTTGTTGTCTGTAACATACAGAACTGTTTATTCTGAGGCTTACAATACAAAGACATAGGGAAATGATATTGTTTGTGCAATATAGCAGGGGAAAAAATTTGTAACTGCCCACTAGGGTCAGTTTGCCAGATGTCCTGTCACGAAGAAAAACAGCTATAAACAGAGCAGTTCCTGGTACTCTGTACTTCATTTTGCTGATTCTATCCGGATTCCCTTCTTTGTCCCCTCGAAAGCTTTATTTAGACAACACAGCTTTGAAAGAGAATAAATAACAAGTTGAAAGGATTTGCCCTTCCACACAGCAAGACAAAACTACAGTAATTAAGAAAGTATTAGCACAAGGATAGACAACTTGGCCAATGGAAGAGAACAAAAAGCCCAGGAACAAACCTATGCCTGGAAGGACACTTGATTATTTGGAGAGAGGTATTTGGAAACTTGATAAAAGGTAGCTTTGCAAATCAGTAGGAAAAGGCTTTACCATTCTTCACTTGCTGTTGGGAGAGCTGGCTATTCATATGGAAGAAGGAAAAGATATCCTTATCTTATCCCATTCAAACAACTTAATTCTCCATAGCTTAAGGACTGAAATATGAAAGACAAAAATTCAGAAACTTTCAGAAGATAATGTAAGATATCTCTTCTGACCTCAGGGAAAGACAGCCTTTCTTAAGACACAAAATGCATAAGCCATGAGGGAAAACATTGGAATATTATATTAAAGGTAAATTAACCATAAGCAAGTGCAAAAAGAATAAAGAGGTAACCCAAAAACTGGGAGACCAAAAAAAAAAAAAAAAAAACCTGGGAGACAGACATCTGTCTAACATATGCTTCAGATGTGTATCTGGAAACAAACAAAACAAAAACACAAATTCATATTATAGGGACTAGTAAGAAAAGGAGGAACCATCCAATATAAATATGGATAAAAGACATGAACAAGCATGATAATTTAAAATATACTAGCATATTAATTTATATGTATATAAATAACAAAAATCACAATGATACACGATCTCGCACTTACTAGAGCTTGCCAAAAATTCAAGTATAACAATATCAAGTTTCAGCAAGAACATGGAAAAGTGAATATATGCTATCTGGGGAGTATAAAATTGGTACCAGCACACTGGTCATCTACTGGGTAGTATTTAATCAAGAGTTGGAGCCTCTTGATGAGCCTATGACCCAGCGAGCTCATGACTAAGAATGCACTCTAGAAAAACTCTCACTCAAATATGCAAGGAAACAGCAAAATATTCTCAAAGTAACTGAGAATAACTTTAATATCCACTGATATCCAAGAGAATGGATGGATAAACGGTGATATTTGTGCGATATTCATACAAGAGAGAAGAGCAGCAAAGATGAACGTGTTAGAGCAGCAAATAGTGCAGTGGATTTACAGATCCCAAGTCCAACCTCGAGCTCTATCTACAGACAGAGACATAAAAAGACGAGACACTATGAAGCGCAGATTGAACGCTGCAAATGCTATTTTAGACAGAAACAGGGAGTAAGAAGTAGAAACATATATAGGATGATCAACAGGAGAATCAGGGCAGAGGTTACCTTTGGGAAGGGAACTCGCGCGAGGTCCATACAATTACATCTATAATGTTCTATTTACTTATCTGCTTGGTAGGTTAGCACATTCTCTCTTGGATGCCTGAAACAGCTCGTTTTTGAAAAGATTCCAAGAGACAAGAATTCCTATTCAGAGTCACACTATTTGATTTCCTAAAATATGCAAGTGAAACCAAAACTGAAATAGCACAAACCCCTGTGACCCTTCCATCTTGCAGTCACAGGACTGGGACTTCACAGAGTTCATCTAATGTGAATGGACAGGAAAAGGAAGGGTCAGGCTCCAGCCTGGATCCCATGACAAGATGTACCCTGGGGACCCTCCAGGGAAAGAGAGGAAAGTTATTCCGCTATTTTATAAAAGTGATAATCATTTTTTAGAAATTGTTTGGAACTCCTTAGGGAAAAGGTATTTTGTAATCATGGCATCAGTTAAAAATATTGAGCCCCACTATACCATCGAAGAGAAATTTGAACTCTCAGAACAGAGGTTCCTACTGGTTTTTCCTTGTTTGAGCAAGTTGGTTAAAGTCATCCCTGCAGGATGTATCTATAATCCTAGAGGCCTGGATGCCTTCAAGGCCCACAACTCCCCCTCCCAGTTCCCTGCTTCTGCCCTTTTCTCTTAGTTATTGCTGGCTCTTAGGCATCAAACGCTGGCTTCCTGTTCCCCCTCACTGAGCTCTGGAGACTTGGAACTGGTAAAAGGCTTTGAAGAAAAGTACAAAGCCAGGAAAACACGGAATGGAGACAGCTCTGACTTTCCAAAGGAAAGCAAATCTCAACAGTTGTAATAACCTTTCAGACTTTCCTTCGCCTGTAGCTTACATAAGCCGTGGTTCAGACACGAGGACCGAAGAAGTACTGGTAAGTCACTCAAGCTGGAGACGGTGAAAACTCGGGCTCTGGCGGGCAGAGAGGCTGGAGACAGGCGTTCTGGATGCTGGTGGTACAACCCTGGTTTGTTCTAAGGCTCGGTGTCTCCAGCATCCCCTCTCCACCATCCCACAAAGACACTGGCTCAAGGGTTCACTGAGTGTTATTCTAAGTGCTTATTAGACCTGAAGTCTTAAGAGCACAGACCCTGTGCGAATCTTCTCTGTGTGAGGCGGTGAGCGCCAGGCGCCATGCCACCGTTTCACAGTGTGGAAAGAGCAGGCATGCTCGTGGCTTTTATGAGTCTCATCATAGGGACCACAGTCATCCCTCAATCCAGAAATAACTGTTCTAGTACACAGTTCAGGCCCTCTAACCCAAGGAGTCTGTTTCACGGTCCTTTTACACCACAATGCTGTTTTAATGGAGAGTCTGAATGCTGAAACGCCAACCTCCTTGGTCAGGTCACTGTGACAGTTCTCTGAGCACAGGCCTTCCCCATTCTATTCTGCTCTCCTGCACTTTGAATTCAGGGCTTGCTGTCAGCACGGAAAGCACCAGAGTTCTGATATGGCAGCCCTTTGGCTATGTTCGACCGAGGGATTTATCTTCGACAACCTACTCAAATCCTCCCCCAACAGCTACCAAAAATTCCCCTGGTGAGAAATGCTATTATGAGAAGGAGTGGCTGCTCTGTGACTCACACTGTTTCATTAAAAAGATTTTTTTTTCCCCAAACAAATGTTCAGTAGAAGAATCCAAAGGTTTTCCAAAGCCACAGCAAAAACAGAACAGCTCATAATACTATTTCTCAAAGGTCTGCCACTTCATAGGAGATTCCTATACCTCAAAATACTGGAGATACTTAGATTCGCTATTCTTTTACATTGCATTTGGCCTCTGCACTTGAGAGGAGGTAGGAAATGGGGTCGCACTGAGTTGGACACGACTGAAGCGACTTAGCAGCAGCAGGAAATAGATGGATTAAACACAGCCAACATGACTGGGCTTGTTCAGATATTAAGATGGAAGGCAGCTAGCTTGCAAGCCAATCCTGAGCACAGGCCTTGAATTTAACCAGAGTTCATCAGGGCAACTGGCTGCAAAGGTATCAATCTTTCAGCCATTCCTGACCAGGACTGAGGAAATCTAACATTACATTTCGTGATGCTAACTACAGTAGTGGGCAGTGTTGTCACAAAGTTTCTTTGAAAAGCTGACTTAGCTGGTGCTGTACCTTTGAGGGCATTAGCAGTGTGTATGATCTAAAGAGAATAAAACAATATTACAGAAAACTCATCTGTATTCATGGTGGACCAAATGCCCCATCGGTTTAGACTGGAATCCCTAGGGCTCCCTCAAATCCTTGCGGGACTCCTGGAGTACCAAGGTGGGAATCAAGATAAAGAACCCTAAGAGCTTTCTCTAAGGAAAAGCACCATCTCAGCAGGGGTAGGGGATTAGGGGTGTTCACCAAACACTGGAGAAATGTGGGCAAAATGACCAAGCTGGCTGAGGTCTCGGGGGTCTCAGCTTTGCATTCTCCTCCTACCTCTGTCTCAGATGGTGTGGGCAACTCCAGATTTAAGTTTCTCCACATGCTAAAAATCAGCTTCGACCTTAAAAGACATTGCACAATACAGAGGTGACTAATTACAGAATAACTATTTTTGAAGCATGGTTTATTTAACTACATTTTGTAGAGGGCTGAAGGTATGATCAATAAGCAAGCTGGAGCCACGGTAAACCGAGTGTAATTCACCAAGACCAAGAGGCCAAATACACGGAAATGCAAGGAGAGGTTTCTCCAAAGATTATCCTTCAGAGACTAAGGGATCACCTCAACAGCCAAAGTCTATACAAAGTCTTTCAGCATGGAACATCCTATATTCTTTACTTTGGGTAAAAAAAAAAAAAAAAAAAAAAACAACTCAAATATAAAACAGATTTTAAAATTTCTGGGGGAGAAATAACATTTTGGTCACCAGCACTGCCTTCAAAAATTACTTAAAACAGCACTAAAGTGTCAATGTCGTGGAGCTCACAGACAAACACAAGACCAAGGAGGAGAAACTCTTACTTACATTTCCTTAAGCACATTTTGGCTTAGGATAAATTTCACAGACATGGGTTAAGAGTGGTGAAAACACAGTGAAAACAGTGTTCAGTGACCAGGAAGAGAAGAGGCTCTAGGGATGACAAAGGTACTGAAGGCAAAGATAATTTCAAAAAAATGTTTCTCTTTTGCAATTTCCATGGAGGAGAGGACCGCTCATGTTGGCACATATGAGGAATTTCTTCTTAGTAGGCGCTTGACTGGAAACGCAAAGAACAGATGACCTGCCCCAGCGCAGACAAGAGGGCTGAGGAAAGAAGGGAGAGTTGAGCCAAGGGCAGGGAGGAGGCCATCCCTGTAGCACCTCATGGGCAAACACGCGAACCTGCCTGTGTGTTCAACAGGGGAACGAAGAAGGAGGCCAAATCTGCCGCGGGCTGCAGTATTCAGACTCTCTCTCAGAGGAGTGAGGAAGCAAAAATTCTTAGACAGAACAAAGTAATGCTACTCACCTTCACCATAAGTATACATGCCCGGCACCTAGGAACACTGGAAGCAATCAAGCTCAGTTGAATAAGTCAATGTCTCAGTTCAACAGATCTACACATACAGGTCCATACTTTGTCAATTAAAAATTAAAATGAAAAAGGTGTTTTGTCCACGTTAAAGTCTGGATTTATCCTAAGAGCTTGACTTGTCTAGCTTCCCGGCTGGGGATAGAAGAAAGAGGATGTAACTCAGGAAGCCCTCTTGCAGCACAAGCAGCTAACAGCACACAGGCCTCAGGAGAAAAAACCAGGGGAGGAGAAGCATGGAGGAGGGGACCCTGTCCCAACCACCTTCTGTTCGGAGCGACTGGGGACCAGGGCAGACTGGCTCAGGCCTGCCTGCAGGAGAAAAACGCTTGGTTCCACGTGAGAGAAAATGGGCAAAAACTGAACAATGCTCTTGCTGGATGGCTACACCCTCTGGGAGCAACAGAAGGCAAGACCTGTGTGGATCCCACTCGGGAATCTAGTTTAGAGATGCTGAAAGAGATGAATGCATAAGAAAAGCATTCGGAGTTCACTGGGGAGAGAAAAGTTAGATCCATGGTCGGGGAGCCTTTCCTTTATAGTGGGTATTCTGACTACATTTTTAGAATCATTTGTGACAAATTCAGGTTCTACTGAACTCTGGGAGCTGCATTTGTTAACGAGGCTCTGGAGAATACTGGGCAGAGTCAAGTTTGCACACCCTGTGAACCATTCACAGAAATCAGGAGAGCTCGGCGTTCGCATCTGCCTCCTTCTCACTACAGATTTGGGAGCGCACTATAAATTCTTACCATGCCTCCTCTAACTTTACAGGGCGCAGCCAACTCCTCCTTCCTCTTTACTCCCAGCAGAGCAAGGCTGTACTCTCAATTCCAGCAACTCCAGGGAGATCTCAAGGTAAACAGTCTCACCAGTCTATAAAGTACCCCAGCTGCTGCTTTAAGATTCAACTTGGTTCTTTATTTGCTTCACACTTGAGGGTTGCTCTTCAGGTTATTCACTCACACCCACAACTCACCCCTCATCCACTCAACCTATCAAACTCAGGAACCCAACTGTTGGTTTCAAGGATAAACATGTGACCTTGTGAGGAAATAAAGGTTCAGAGGTGAAAATTGCCAGGTCTCATACTCAAGCCTACACCCACCGTCATCACTAGGAACCATCTGATTGAGACAGGCCAGGACAAAGCCTGGAAAAGAGACAGACGAAAATTTGTAAGCATTCATTACAAGACTAGTAACAGGATTTAAGTTTTGGACTAACTTCGAAATGTTGGTACCACAACCTCAGTGACCCAGTCATTAAAAACACCCCCTACTTAAGGGTTAGTAAGAGCAAGACCAAGAGCCCATTTAAGTTACCACCACTTCCCTATGACATTTCCCCCAATTTTGAAACTGTCAAAATTGAAGTTTAGTTTTAAAATTGGGTTTGCTAAAATATAAGTGCCCAATAAACTTGGGTTGAATATCATATCTGTAAAATACAAAGCATGTTCCTTTTCCCAAAAGCAACTAGAGTTGCATTTCTGGTAAAGAGTGGCTTTGGCTCAGAGAGTATTCCTTGTGACCTATTTGGGGTGCTGCTGCTGCTGCTGCTAAGTCGCTTCAGTTGTGTCTGACTCTGTGCGCCCCCATAGACGCCAGCCCACCAGGCTCCTCCGTCCCTGGGATTCTCCAGGCAAGAACACTGGAGTGGGTTGCTGTGTCCTTCTCCAAACCATGAAAGTGAAGAGTGAAAGTGAAGTCGCTCAGTTGTGTCCGACTCTTAGCGACCCGATGGACTGCAGCCTACCAGGCTCCTCCACCCATGGGATTTTCCAGGCAAGAGTACTGGAGTGGGTCGCCATTGGTGTGTCTCTGTTTAATGGCAAAATGTACACATCCCATAACAGAGTGAAACCACTGTTTTTTTGCAACACCTTTCAAACCCTAATGAGGAAGAAGTAACTGACCTTCAAGAAATGATCTTCTCCTCAAGGGAACCCTACTTTTCTTTTATAGCAAACAAGCCCTCATGGTAACAGAGAACTAAAAACTCTGCTTTGTAAAAAGTCTTCCAAAAAAAAAAAAAAAAAACCACTAGTCTTCATTAAGAATAGAACTTTTTTGCAGGGCAAGGACTCATCCTGCTACTTGGAGGCCACAGAATGGTTTTCCTTCTCCAGAATCCATGGAAAGGACCATTACATCCAGCACACCTAGAGTGAGGCACAAAGAGGCTTTCTGATCTACTCCAATGGGATTGGCAACTCTCTCTATTTAAGAATAGAGAAGATCAAATCACTTGAGAACCCCAGAGTGCCAGCAACAGAACCCATGAGATATCCTGCTGGCAGGTTCAAAGACTTAGCAAAAGTCACCTTCTACTGGCCCCTTTGATGGCCTGGTGACAAGACAGAACAGTTTAGTTTCCTGAACACACACGTGTATACACATATATGACTAAGAAGGCGGAGGGAAATCTCTATGACCGGCCATTTATACTCAGGCCCAGGAAACGGGCAACCTCTTCCTTCCAACATGCTGGGTCTCTATATTTCCCCCCTACATTTGGCAATCTGCATTCTGAATTAAACAGGACTATAAAAGGATGACCAGACCTCCCGAATACCACCCAGACAACCATCAGAGGCGTGAAAAACCTTATAGCAAAACACATTTTAATGTGGAAAAGGGACCCGGACTCTATTAGGCGGCTTTGTTAACTACAGATGGCCCCCTCAATACAGGTCAGATTTCAGCAGAGGGCACTTGCTTTCATTCTGGACAAAGAGTCCCCACGATTCTAAGCCTCTCTCTGCCCAGCAGATTCTGAGGAGGTGAAAGAAGGCAGAGAACTACAGAAGTGATCCCTGTAAGATAAGAACTTCCCACTGCAAGTTACTTGGCTTTCGTAAACAGCCTCTCGTGAGGCCACAACAGTGACCCGGTAAGGTGGGCAGAGCAGGTATGATCTCCATTTCAACAGGTGGAGAAACAGTTAACTTTGAGGTGAAATGACTGACTTGCACAAGGTCACAAGTCAGGCAGTTAAGGAGCAGCCCAAGCAGGAGAGGAACCCAGCCCTCTGACAAGCAGGCCAGTGAGATTTCCACAAGGCTCCCCAGCTTCCTTCTGTTTTAGGATGAGAGGAAGCAGACGGTAATGGCTAAGAGGTCAAATGGATTCTGACGCTGGCAGGCCTGCACTGCAATCCCAGCTCTGCCTCCCATTAGCTGTCCGGCCTTGTGGGGATTCCTTAACCTCCCTCTACACCTCAGTTTCCTCACCTGTAAAATGGGAATAAAAACATTTTACCTCCTACTGTTACAGTGGTGAGTAATGATATGATGGACATACAGCATTCAAATTCATTCACTCAACAAATATTTGTGCCTGGCACACAGAGTGTAGGAGTTACAACAGTGGTCAAGAGGCACAGTCTTGCTCTCATGGAGTAAAAATTCAGAGGAAGCAAACAGAAAGAGTAAATGGACAAATAAAGTGTGATAAGTGCTATTAAGGTAACAGGTGAGTGATGGAAGAGACTCACAGGAGGCAGGCAATTTCTAAGAGTGGTCCCTGGGGAGAGATTTAAGTTAAGTCTCAAGGGATCATAAAAGGTTATGCATGTACAGAATGGATGGAAAAGCATTCCAGGCAAAGGGAGCAGAGGGTGCAAGCTAGGGTCACGACCCCGGCGAGGGCAAATGTGACTGCCATGTATCCTCACAGGATTTGGGGAACAACCTTTACAGGCTGTTATCTGTATTTTTAAAATAACCAAGACAAGACTCAAAAGAGGTGAGGTGTCTCGTCCGCGGTCCCAGCTCCTGGGGCCCTAGCATTCTGCCCCTTGACACAGTGTCAGCTCAGTCCCTCTGAGGAAGCCTCGTGCTCACTGAACTCCCCTCCTTACTTCTCAGACAACTGTTTTTTGTGCCCATGAAGAGATCCAAAAGCACCTTGGAAACACAAACGACATCACAACAACGTCAGACACCTAGTCAACCGTGCCCTGAAACCCTTACTCCTCTGCTCCTCAGACACGAGAGTGAGAACTGCTGGGACCTTACCCAAAGGCCCCACAATGGAAACAAGTTTCTCGTCTCACAGCAAGCGAGCAGCGAACAAGAAAGGAAGGGGATGTCCTGGAAGGAAGGGCTTGTGGCCTGTTTCAGAAGGCGAGGGAGAACCACCACTGCAGAAGAACAGAAGCATCAAAGTTCCTCTCAAATGCGCTGCACAGGAAAAATTAATTATTTCACTTGCATAAAACAACAAATCCCTAAGGCAGTGGTTCTCAATCAAGCCCCAACCAGGAGCGCTCTGAAATTTGTGGGGGCGCTGAATGGGCAGAGCCCAGCATGTTCAATGCCTGCAAAAGCCAGGATGGCCCTATGATGACCATATTACCCGAAATATTAACAGCAGCCCCCCCCCCACACACACTTCAATGTCAATCCCTCAAGGGATTAATATGCTTCAACTTTTCCTGTAGTCCCTGGTTCAGCAGCTCTTCCTAACCTCTAGCTGGAAAAAGGAAAAAAAAAAATTAAGGTTTTACAGCTGAAGAGTCTGAATTTTAGAATCCAAATGCAAGCTCATAACTCTGGCATGGAACCTGGTGGCGGAATAAGGAAAAAGAACTTTCTGGTAAAAGAAAAGAAATTTGAGTGGAAAAAGGGAACTCCTACTCTAAGATTACATTCCTGCAACACACAAAATTCTACCTGTGACTTTTGAGAACTGTCTTATAGTGCTTTTCTGTTTAAACTCAGACACTAATGACAGCTCTCTGAAAAACTTAACTACAATCACCTCAAAAATACACCTGACCCTTTCTGGACCAAATTTTATAAGGAAGATTACTAAGTTTAAGATGTCTAAAGCTGATCAAATGATATCTGAAAGTGCCAGAGGTAATCACACCCTATATCTCTTCAGGCCAGTGTCCAAATTATATCTAGAAGTCTGTTCAGGGATTAAAATTCCATCCTAGCAATTAAAAGCCACTTTCAAGGATTACCCTAAATTAGTCACTATTCCTCCCGAAAACTCATTTCACAATCAGTTTAAAGAACTGAAAAAAAAATTAACATTATTTCCAGAAATAGAGATCCAAAGTGTCTCCCCTATTTCATAAGAGCAAGCAGTGATCCAACAGATAAATCCTCCATAGAGCAATCTTTCTTCTACACAGTATCTAAATTTTCTGAAGTCGCCCAAAGGAGTCTGAATACGTTAACGTCTTTACTCCAACTCGCCAATTAGTAAATAGCGGCCCCACACCCCTTCTGACCAATTTTCTGGAGGCCTAACCTGGTTTCTCAGGTTAGCTAAGCAGACAGACCTGTTTTCCTCCAGAAGCTCCTGCCAGTGTCTCTTCTGCCCTGCCAGAGTCTAGGAAATCCTCCTCCAGCTTTTTGCTGACCTGTCACCAGAAGTTCACAAAATGAATTCATCCAGGTCCTTTGACTCCTCCTTTCCCCCCGACATGTGCCAACAGCAGTGCAAGAGAACTGCCATGTCTTGGTCACAAAAAGATGCAGAATACCCAAGCACTTTAGCATGGAGGAGAAGAAGAAAGATGGAGGGATCCAAGAGTCACTGAGCCAAGGCTGCTACTGCATGCAGCACGGGTAACCAGAGCCCCGGTCACGCAAAGCCTCCCAGGGACGCTCCCTGGCTGCGCCCTCCGACCAGCAGGCCACACCTGTCTATGGCAGCAGCCTGTCGGCCGCTCCATTTTAAACAATTCAGATTTCCAGCACAGCCGCAAAACTGGGCACCCACTTCTCCAGCAAGAGCAAGTGCCCTCATCCAAACCCCACTTGGCCCCACTCTTCTCTTCACATCCTTTGTCTGAGATGCTCGGTCCAATTGGATCCCTTCTGTGTTACCGGTGCACCCAGTACAATGCAGCAGTAACAGAAAGGAAGCACGGAGGCCGACTTGCGACCAGCCAGACTTCTCTGAGGACGGGGAGGCCAATGAATGAGACTTCAACAGGCATCCACAAGTGAACCAACGCCTGAAGTCCTCACACACCTGGCTCTCCTCGGCCTCTCAGAAAGCCTCATTTCTAGAGAGTGGGTATTCCATTCATCCCTTGGCTTCGGGAACCAAGAGGACGACAGCCAGATCCAGGTAGCGCACTTTACCTCCAGACCTTTTGCGTGCACGCGTGCGAAGGTGCGGGGCACCTCGGCGCGCCCTCCCTGGCACCCCACCCTCCGAGGCCTCCGGCGCCCGCGGACTCACCACTGTGCGAGCTGAACCACCGGGGTGCGATGTGCAGAGGTAGAGCATCCGCTAGCGAGGCTCGGGAGCCCAGGTACAGCATCCCGTCTCTATGGTGACCGCCACCCGTCTCCTGGTAACCATTGCCGTGGGCATAGGTGGAGTCGGACGTCGACCCTCCGCTGCCGGGCGCCCTCTCGGCGTCGCCGGCCCCCCGGGAGGCGGGGGTGTAGAGGCCAAAGGGCACCCCGCTGGCCGTGCTGGGGTCCATGCCCATGCCCGCCACGGAGCTGACCGAGCGGCTGCGGAGCCCCATGGCCCCGCCGCCCGCCCGGTAGTGCCCGAAGTGGGGCGCCCCTCCCGGCGGGGGCACGGCGCTGTCGTCGGTGGAGACCCCCGGGAAGGGGCCGCGCGAGCGGGCCGCTGTGCTCTGCTTGCCGCCCATGCTCGCCCGGGCCCCGGCGGGGCGGGAGCCTGCAGGCCGAGACCCTCCCCCTGTCCTCAGCGGCGGGGGCAGGGCTGGGCGGGCATACGGGGGAGCAGAAAGGAGACCGGAGGCGAAGGGAAAAAGGAGGAAAAAGAGCGGACCCGAGCAGGACCCAGACTACGGGCTGCAGGCGTCCCGAGCCCGGCGCATGATTCCCCTCGCGGTCCGGAGAGGCGAGGCGCGCGGGCTCGGCGCGCCCCAGGCCGCCCCCGGGCTCCCGAGGGCCGGGCGCCGCGGGGAGGAGGCCGCCCGCCCGGCAGCGGCCGCCGGAGGAGGAGGGCGGGGGCGCCGGCGCGTGCCGCCTCAAGACGCCGCGGCCGGGACGGCGGCCCGGACCCCCGAGGCCCGGGCGGGCTGCGGCGCCGGCGGCCCGCGGAGCTCGCGAAGCCGCGCTCGCGTCGCGCTCTCGGCCCTGCCGCGCGGGCCCCGCCGGCCGCGCCGCTCGCTCCCGGGCTGCGCTCGCCGGCGCTCCTCGCCGCCGCGGAGACAATGGAGGGCGGCAGCGCGCAGGCGCGGCGGCGCCCCCGCCCCCCGCGTTAACCCCTTCGCGGCCCGCGCGGCGCCGGGCGGGGACGCGGGGCGGGGACGCCTCGCCCGCCCCGCCCCGCCCGGCCCGGCCCTGTCCGATGGCCCCGGGGCAGGAGCGGTCCGAGCCGCTGGAGCTCAGGACCAGAGGCGACGCGGCACCTTTAAGCCCCCAAGAGCAGCTGGTCATTCAGGGGGAATCCCCCCGTGGGCGGAGGGGCGGCGGTGGTCCAAGGGGTGGGAAAGAAACCCGGGGAAGAAGAAAAAGGGCTCCAGACGCCTACCTAGCCCCGAGGGTCACTGGTCAAGCTCCCCTCCCGGCACGAATTTGCCCCCGCAGCACCCTCTGGTGGACTTGCTGTCCGTTCTGTCTGAGGTTCAATGTCCTGGAATCCCCAACACCAGGAAGTTTAGCGTTTTGGGACTCGATAGTTTTTCCGGGATTAAACAGGGCTGGGGGGGGTGTGTGGGGGGGAGTTGCTTGTCATTTCAGATTTTGCTGCCAATAGATCAGAACTTCCTATTTTGGACTTAAGCAAATGGGTAGATCCTTAAGATAAAATGCGATTCTGAAAATCATCAGGTGTACGATTAAAAAAAAAAATAACAGACGTGGAAATCTAATAATGCAGCTAGAACTAGTGATTTTAGAAACTCCCTGGTTCAAGGAAGGACTCCTGTTTTGTTTACCGTTTATCCAGGTATGCATCGCAGGGCCTGGGACACAGCAGGTACCCAATATTTGCTCACCGAGTCTGCGTTTTGCAACTCATTCCATTCTTTCGTTCATTCATTTGTTCAACAGCTATTTTTTTAAGTGCTGAGTGCTGACTAGGACTGTCACTCAGTCCCTGGTCTAACTGACTTCCTTGTTCTAAATGTCAGATACTTCCAAATCAAGGAGCCAAAACAGGGTGCAAAGAAATATTAAAACTGAAAAAAGAAAGGTTGATCTGTCATAGGTATTGATTGTCTCAGTGTGACCAGCTTGGAAGGAATAGGAGGCCTTTGCAAGCAGCAAAAAGCCCTGCAGAAGGAAGTTGAGATTTCTGTATGAGAAATGATGAAGGAAAAAACAGAATGTTTTAATACCCAAAACATTATCTGTAAGTTTCCAAATGGGGAATTTGTATACAGCTAAGATCCAAATGAGTGATTTGAAGAGAAACAAGAAAGGTTAAATTTAACCCAATTTCCTCCCTGAAGAAAGAAGACAGGTAGTTCAGTACTGTGCAGAAAAGAGGATACCCTCCGCAGATCTCTACTGAGGAGATAAATATATAATCCATAAGAATTGTAACCATCTAACTAGCTTTTGATTTACCTATTCATTCAACACTTTTTTTTTTTAAAGTTGAACAAAATATAAACCTTTTTTTTTTTTTTTTTGCTGCACTGGGAGGCTTGTGGAACCTTAGTTCCTTGACCAGGAATCCAACGTGGGCCCCCAATGATGAAAGCAGAGTCCTAACCACTGGACAGCCAGGTAATTCCCAAAATATGAATTTCTAATAAGTGCCAGATATTGCACTAGGTTCTGGGATATGATAGTGAGCAAAACAAATGGAGTCTTGTTCTCACAGGGCTTCAGAAGAAACACTAACCTAAATGTTCATCAACTGGTGGATGGGTAAAGCAAATGTGATACATTCATACAAGGGACAGTCATTAAAAGAATGAAATGCTAAAAAAAAAGAAGTGCTGATACATGCTACCACATGAATAAATCTTGAAAACACTAAGTAAAAGAAGTATGAAATGTCCAGAATAGGCAAATTTATTGACAGAAAGAAAGATGGGGGTTGGGGGAAGGAAGGGAGGGGAGAACGGAGAATGACTGCTACTGGGTTTATTTTTGGAGTGATGAAAATGTTCTGGAATTAGATAATGGTGATGGTTGTACAACCTTGTGCATATACAAAAAAAAAGCACTGAATTATACACTTAAAAGGGTAAATTTGATGATATGTGAATTACAGTGCAATAACACACACACATATATATGAGGTATCAACGCAGGCAGTGACACTCCAGTGTGGTAGATAAGCCTAAAGCAGTGCCTGGCAAGTAAGCAACACTCAGTGTATGTTTATGAAATGAATGAATGAGTAATTGCTGAAGACCGTGTGCTGATGGAAGGAGAAGGAGACGGGCACAGACATAGTGATTCTAAGCCAAGACCTAAAAGATGAGTTGGAGATTAGCCAGGGAAAGCAGGGTGGGGGTGGAGAATTAGCTGTGTTTCAGGAAGAGAAGAATGTTCCAGACAAAAGGAACAGCATGTTCAAAGAAGCTGGAAGACGCAGTAGAGCTGCGAAGAGAGGAGTGGGAACCGGAGATGAAGCTGGTCCTCAGAGCTGACCAAAGGGCCCAGGGTAGCCGTGAACTGTATACTGAGGGGATGGGGGGCTCTGGAAAGTTTTATCAACATCATTATCCTTAAAAATAGTAACGATTAATAAGGCCAAATGATTAATGAGCCCTGAAGATGCTCCTGCCGCTCTTTAGTCCTTAAGTCATGTCTGACTCTTTGCAACCCCATGGACTGTAGCCCGCCAGGCTCCTTTGTCCACGGGATATATATACAGACAAGAATAAAGATATGAATGGAAGACTGGATGGGAACATGAAACAACATAATGTAATCCTCTGGGGGGTGGGAAGTAGGAACTAGAGAGCTGGGATGATGGATGGGAAATGTTTCGTTTCATTATGTACTTTTTTGTATTTTAGTGTTTGAACAGAGAGCCTAGATAAAGAGAGAGGGGAGCATATGGAAAGTGTAAACCACTGGAAGAAGCAAAACTGGACTTCTAAGCTTTACAGTGAACATGCTCATTAAGGCCTATTTGGATTACAATTTCATTTTTTCTCTATGCTTCCCAATAGGGTGAAAAAGATTAGTTCTGCCTAATAACTGTATTTCTTTTTGTATATTAATAATTTGCCCTTGAGGAATATATTCCAGTCTGCTGGTTGTCCTGTCTCTCACATCTGGCACCACTGAATGGCCGAGAGTTTAACCTGCAAAGGTGAAGCCCCTGCTTTCTGCAGTGTGATGACACTGAGCTTAAGTGGCCTGTGGGACCTTGAATGACAGTCTTTCTCAGGCAATGTCCTTATTATCTCCTTGCGCAGTTATTCAGATGACAAATTTCCCCCTGAAATAAAAATATTAAGATATAGAGCAAGGAAAGGTCTTCATTCAGCAGCTTGATTCTGTCCTTTACATCTTAGAGAGAGTGACTCATGCTGTAGCAACAGGCATCCACTGAAACCTGCAGCCTCAGATTAGCTTCAGTTTGTCTTTTGTTGCATCAAGAATCCAGTATGTGTTTTGCTCCAAGTCTCTCCTGTGGGTTCTTGGTTTAAAGTTAACAGATCTGGGGAGAGGTGGCAAGTCATTCTGGACACACGTGATGCAAGGATATCATATGCAAAAATGGCTCCAGCTAGACGAGAACCCTCTATTTTACTTTTTATCTTCACGCTCTCACTGACCCTGGAAGAACTGTTTCCTGGTTCTCTGCCAGCTGTGAACCAGGATTAATAAATCACTGACCCACCTACCAGAATAGTCAGGAGAAAGAGCTGACAAAATCAGCATTGCCTGTAATCAATATTTTATAATAACTATAAATGGAGTATAATCTTTACACATTGTGAATCACTATGCTGTACACCTAAAACTTTTATAATATTGTAAATCAACTATATCTCAATTTTTTTTTTTGTTACAAATCAGCATTGCCAAAGCCATCTGCCTTTGCAGTGTGAGTGTATGACAGTGATACAAAACCCCAGTTTGGAACATCACCTGGAAGAACGTAAGTCTGGGACCTGAAGGGTTCAGAAAATGAAGGAAAAGGCTTCTTAAGGCCTATTCCTGGGAAGTAGCCAGGCTGGGAATGACCTCCCACGGCTTCTGCTGCTGCTGCTGCTGCTGCTGAGTCGCTTCAGTCGTGTCCGACTCTGTGCGCCCCCATAGACGGCAGCCCACCAGGCTCCCCCATCCCTGGGATTCTCCAGGCAAGAACACTGGAGTGGGTTGCCATTTCCTTCTCCACTGCATGAAAGTGAAAAGTGAAAGGGAAGTCGCTCAGTCGTGTCCGACTCTTTGCGACCCCATGGACTGCAGCTTCTAGGAGCCGACAAATATTTCCAAACAAGAAATGTCCTCTCAGCCCTCTCATAGCTCTTGGTTTTGTTTGTTTGTTTGTTATTGGCATTGTTTGTTTTATTTTGTTGGGGTTTTTTTTGGCCACACCCTGCAGCATGCAGGATCTTAGTTCCCCAACCAGGGATGAAACCCACATCCCTTGCAGTGGAAGCCTGGAGACCTAACCACTGGACTGCCAGTTAAGTCCCCTCATAGCTCTTTGGAGAAGGCAATGGCAACCCACTCCAGTACTCTTGCCTGGAAAATACCAGGCTCCTCAGTCCATGGGATCACTAAGAGTCGGACACGACTGAGCAACTTCCCTTTCACTTTTCACTTTCATGCATTGGAGTAGGAAATGGCAACCCACTCCAGTGTTCTTGCCTGGAGAATCCCAGGGAAGGGGGAGCCTGGTGAGCTGCCGTCTATGGGGTCACACAGAGTCGGACACAACCGAAGCGACCTAGTAACAGCAGCAGCAGCAGCATAGTTCTTTAGTTTTTGAATCGTTTTACTTGAAAAGAGAAAACATAAAGAGAGAAAACCAGGCTAATGATCAACCAAATGTATGTAGCAAGGAGCCAGAGCATGTGGGCACACCCACAAATATTTGTTGATTGATGAAGAGAGGAAAATTACTGGTAGACTTCAGGGCAGGGTCCCAAGCTTCCCAGATACAGAGAGACTAAGGGGTCAGCTAACTCCACATTCTGCAGAAGAGGAAGCAGGGGACGGGAAAGATAAAGGACTGTGCTCAGACTTGCAAGGAAGTTGCTGATAAGACCCAGCCAGAGTCCTGGATTTCAGGGTTGGCTACATCATACCCTGCCTTCCTGTGGCGTGGCGAGCAAGTGACTTTCTGAAAAGACATTGTTTGGTGATAAGAGCCCTGACGCCTGGTCAGCAAGTTGGAATCTGCCTGACAAGGGACCCCCAATGCTGTTCCGTCTCTAACACAGACTGGACCTTCAAGTGCAGATCTCAGGGACCACAGTAGTGAAGAAGCAAGCAGAGAGTTCTGGACTTCTCTGCAGAGTCCCTCCTCTTTCCTGGTGACACCGTGGGCGGGAGGTGGAAAGAAGGCTTGGGGAGGTAGCTAGAAAGGGGCTCATGGTCCCTCTCCAAAAATTCTCCCTGGCCTTTTTCACGTTCAGGAAAGAAAACATTGGGAAAACAGAGAGCACCGAGGACTTGAAACCCAAAGTACTTTCTGTACTTAATACCTATGACAAGCAGATTTTGAGAAGTAGGACAAAAATAAACTAAAGAGGTGGGAGTTGGGGAGGGTTTCAGAAATGCTTGGGCAGGGGCAGTCCTACTGGTTTTAGTGGGAAAGGAATTACCAAGCTACATGTCGACAGACAGAGAGGCTCGGAATCACTTTTTCTATCCAAAATAAAACTTCAAAGTCTAAGCAGGGCCCTTCCTAACGAGCACTTTTCAGCTTTTCTACCTGTACTTTTTGTTACATCCTGCCATCTTCCCTAAGTTATAGCTACACCAGACTATTTGCTAATCACTCGTTCAGTGGACATCTACTTCTGCTTCATTGAGTATGCTAAAGCTTTTGACTCTGTGGATCACAACAAACTGTTGAAAATTCTAAAAGAGGTTGGAATACCAGACCACCTTACCAGCCTACTGAGAAATCTGTATGCAGATCAAGAAACAACAGTTAGAACCAGACAGGGAACAATGGACAAGTTCCAAATTGGGAAAGACGTACATCAAAGCTGTATATTGTCACCCTGCTTACTTAATTTATATGCCCAGTACATCACGTGAAATGCCCAGCTAGATGAAGCACAAGCTGGAATCAAGATTGCTAGGAGAAATATCAGTTAGATGACACCACCCTTATGGCAGAAAGCGAAGAGGAACTGAAGAGCTTCTTGATGAAAGCGAAAGAGGAGAGTGATAACGCTAGCTTAAAACTCAACATTCAAAAAACAAAGATCATGGCATCAACTCATGGCAAATAGAAGTGGAAAAAATGGAAGCAGTGACTGATTTTATTTTCTTGGGCTTCAAAATCACAGCAGATGGTGACTGCAGCCATGAAATTAAAAGACACTTGCTCCTTGGAAGAAAAGCTATGACAAACCTAGACAGTATATTAAAAATTAGAGACATAACTGCCAAAAAGGTCTGTATAGTCAAAGCTGTGGTTTTTCCAGCAGTCATGTTATGAATGTGAAAGTTGGATCCTAAAAAATGCTGAGCACGGAAGAATTGATGCTTTCGAACTGTGGTGTTGGAGAAGACTCTTGAGAGTCCCTTGGACAGTAAGGAGATCAAACCAGTCAATCCTAAAGGAAATCAACCCTGAATATTCATTGGAAGTATTGATGCTGAAACTGAAGCTTCAATTCTTTGGCCATCTGATGGGAAGAGCCGACCAATTAGAAAAGACACTGATGCTGGGAAAGATTGAAAGCAGGAGACAACAAAGGGTGAGATGGTTGTGTAACAGGAGGAAAAGGGGCAGGGCAGAACTTCTGAAAGTATGACATAGCCTAAAGACACAACATAAACTGATTAGAATCCAATGGGACCAAGATGGCTGACAAGACTTTAATCCTCAATAAACAAGTGAAATGACACACCCTGAGGTGTCATGACAGTTCCATGGCACAGTTAAAAGACCAAAGAGTGGGGGGTGGCCCAAATCCTGGAAATCTCCATTTCAGTCAGTTTAGTCGCTCAGTCATGTCCAACTCTTTGCAACCCCATGGACCATGCAGGATTCTCTGCCCATCACCAACTCCCAGAGCCTAATCAAACTCATGTCCATCACGTCGGTGATGCTACCCAACCATCTCATCCTCTGTCTTCTCCTCCCACCTTCAATCTTTCCCAGCATCAGGGTCTTTTCAAATGAGTCAGTTCATCAGGTAGCAAAAGTATTGGAGTTTCAGCTTCAGCATCAGTCCTTCCAATGAATATTCAGGATTGATTTCCTTTAGGATTGACGCTGAAGAAACTGAAGTTGAACGGTTTTATGAAGACCTACAAGACCTTTTAGAACTAATACCCCCAAAAGATGTCCTTTTCATTATAGGGGACTTGAATGCAAAAGTAGGAAGTCAAGAAACACCTGAAGTAACAGGCAAATTTGACCTCGAAAATGAAGCAGGGCAAACACTAATAGAGTTTTGCCAAGAAAATGCACTGGTCATAGCAAACACCCTCTTCCAACAACACAAGAGAAGACTCTACACATGGACATCACCAGATGGTCAACACCAAAATCAGATTGGTTATATTCTTTGCAGCCAAAGATGGAGAAGCTCTATACAGTCAACAAAAACAAGACCAGGAGCTGACTGTGGCTCAGATCATGAACTCCAATTCTTGGTGCTCAACAAAGTGAAGAAGCCACATGGGTTGAAGTCTCAAACTGGGTTTGGGCTGGGTTCAAGTCCCAGCCATGTGGATCTGAGTACCAATCTGAGGTAAAGGGTTTCTGCTGGTGACCCAGATGGGCCAGTGATAAGGTAAGAAAAGATTTAGAGTCAGGTCTTGGTCCGAAGAGGTCCCTGGGACACTGAGCCAGGTATACTGAGGAATGTGCTATGCTGTCTGCTTATTTGTGACTGGCAGGTCAATCCTGTGTGCTTATGCATGTCCAACAGCAGGTCCAAGACAGAATTGCTTTCTTTGAGGTTTTTCTCCTACATTTTTTTCTTCTTGCTGATTTCTGTTGTGCTTCTTCTGTTAACCCCAGAAGATTGCTTTTATTCCCTCCCTCTAACCCTTACAAGTGTTGACCCTTTATCCCCAACTTATAAACAACCTCCAGCTCATCGTCAACACCTTTGGGGAAGTCTTGGTGCCATTTCTTTGTGACAACTTTTCGGCATTAACAACTGGTTGGGAGACTCCCTTGGAAGGGATAGCATCTAAAATCCTAAGTGCAAATCTTGACCAAATTGTGTGGTGGATTCTGACTTAAGGGTAAAATTTTGAATAGAACAGGAGTTAGAGACATCATCCTGGTTTGAGTCTGAAATGGGTCCCGAGGCATCAGTCCCAACCAATACTCCCCCTGGGTCTTATCCTCCAGGATTGGGAAAGATTTGGACACTGGGATCAAAACCAAAGAAACATATTAGGCTTTGTAATCACGATTGGCCGCAGTATGAGCTAGGAAGCCAAGAAAATTGGCCACTAAGTGAGTCCCAGTGTTATGATACTATATTGCAGCTAGATTTATATTGTAGAAGGAAGTTTAAGTGGAGTGAGCTTCCATATGTTCAAATCTTCACGGTCTTGTGTTTAGACAATGAGACCCCACAAAGGACCTAAGGTGTGAGTAGCTCAGAGGGATAATTCCAATAAGGACACAAAAGACATTTTCACTGATCTACCTTATGGGGCCATCCAAAGGTTAAATCTTCTGCAAGGAGTAGCCAGAGCTCCTCTTGGCCTACTGGGAGGAACCGTTGACTCAGGGGAAGACACATCTAGGGATGAAAAGAGGCCTCACTCATATTCAGGAACCCCTTCTTTGTACCTTGAGTCACCCAAGGGGCCCATCCTTAGCTCAGCTAGCACAGTCAATGGTACAGGTTACCAACCAACTGCCCCTACAGTTTTGCCTCTGAGAGAAGTTCCTGATGGAAACTGAGGAACAATAAGAGTCTCTGTACCTTTCTCAAAGTCTGATCTAAGTTTGGCAGAAAACAAGTCCAGAAGTTTTTCCTGAGAATCCTGAAGGTTTTACAAAACACTTTACCTGACTAGTGAGATCTTTTGATCTCATCCGGGAGGACTTACAGATTTTACTATCCCACTGCTGCATCAAGGAAAAGCAGTGTGTAATACTGGCAGCCCGAGGCATGCAGTGCACCTCGGGGGGAATGAAGCTGTCCCTGAGGCAAACCCGCAATGGAATCACCAGCTGAACTCTATTGATAGAAATAGACAGGGTCATATGATTAACTGTTTAATAGAGGGTATGAAGGAAGTTACAGTAAAACCTGTTAATTATGACAAGGTGAAAGAGCTCCAACAGGGACAGGATGAAATCCTGCAGTCTTCCAAAGGAGATTAGTGGAGGCTTTTAGGAAGTATACAAATGTAGATTCCTCCTCCTCTGAGGGACAGGCCCTCTTGGCTACATATTTCATAGTCCAGTCTGCCCCAGACATAGGCACAAAATGCAGACAGCAACTGTTGGCCCTCAGACTCCAGTGAACGATTCGCTCCAATTGGCTTATTTAGTTTTCAACAATAGCGATATGGTCCAAAATGCTGAACACACCCAGAGAAATATGCAAGAGACCCAGATGATTGCAATGGCTTTGTCTGCTCAGAGACGACCAACTGGGAGGCTGCCCTTTCTGGGCCAATCTGGTTCTGGCAAACCACAAGCCCCATGGGTACCCCTACAAGGCCAGTGTACCCTGTGTGGACAAAAGGCACTGGAGGAAGGCCTGTGGTCAAGGTGTCCTTTGTAAACAGCCAGAGCGTTGGCGGAGGGAATTTCACAGATGCCAGAGAGTGACAGGGCCCCTCAGCCATGGATGGTTTTGCAATCAGAAGACCCAATGGGGCCCAAGGCCAGAAGTGGCTCTGCCTAGAGACGCTGTCGACATAACCAGTGTCCAGCCTCGGGTGATCATTGATGTGGCTGGCCGCTTGGTAGAATTTCTTATAGACACTTGTGCAGCCTTCTCAGTCTTAACCCAAAGGATTGGAAACCTTAGCAATCATAAGGAATATGTAATTGTTAGGGAAGAAACAGGGGCACAATTTCCTAGAACTCATTCTGGGAAATGCTAATGGTCAGTTGTTCTTACCTTTGTTTCTGTTTGTGCCAGATTGTCCCATCCCTTTAATGGGAAGAGATTTATTAACTAAGTTAGGGGCCACTCTGTTTCTGGAGGGGCAAAGGGACCACCCTCATTGCCAAATGATTTTAACAAAAAACAGAAAGGGACAGATTGAATCTGAAGTTGAGATAGAAGCCTTAATAGGCCCTGGAATGCAGAATATCGAGGTTCCAGATCTGGCCAAAGACGTCCAGCCAGTGGTTACTACACAGGATCCTCAAGAAATGTCTGTTCACTGGAGAGGACATGAGTCTCAGATTCCCAGGTCTGAAATTGGAAAAGGAAATCACCGAGCTGACCAAGAAGCAAAGCAGCTTATATACCAACAGATAAAAACACAGGCAGTTTTAAAAGTCCTGGGCTTGATAGAGGAAATGCCACAGCCTTGCTAAACCAAGGGAGAAAAGTGAAAGTGAAGTTGCTCGGTCATGTCTGACTCTTTTCGACCCCATGGACTGTAGCCCACCAGGCTCCTCCATCCAGGCAAGAGTACTAGAATGGGTTGCCATTTCCTTCTCTAGGGGATCTTCCCAACCCAGGGATAGAACCTGGGTCTCCTGCATTGCAGGTAGACACTTAACTGTCTGAGCACCAAGGAAGAAAACTGGGCTAAAAATAGGGGGTTAATAAGTCTAGAGGGATGGTATAAGTTAGATCAAAAGATGATGATTTCACAAGCTCAGCAATGGAAAGTAATCAAGGCTTTATATGAAACTACCTGGTATAGATGTGAAGCTCTTTGGAAAGCTCTTTAGAATTTACTATAAAGATTAAGGTGAAGTCGCTCAGTCGTGTCTGACTCTGCGACCCCATGGACTGTAACCTACTAGGCTTCTCCGTCCATGGGATTCTCCAGGCAAGAATACTGGAGTGGCTTGCCATTTCCTTCTCCAGGGGATCTTCCCGACCCAGGGATCAAACCCGGGTCTCCCACATTGGAGGCAGACGCTTTAACCTCTGAGCCAGTTTGTGCGAAAAGGAATGAAAATGGTGGTGGCCTAGATTACCAAATCATGTGACACTTGTTTCCAAAATCATCCTAGAACAATGCCACACCTTCCTCCATTATTTAGACCCATTCAACACCAAGAAAACATGGAAAACTGGCAAACTGATTTTACTCAGATGCCCAAGTCCAGAGGATACAAATATTTATTGCTAAAGGTAGACACATTCATTGGATGGGTAGAGACTTTTCCCACATGGATAGAAACGGAGTAACAAAGAACTTGATTAAGAAGATAATCCCATCTTTAAAATTACATCAATATATACAAAATGATACTGAACCTCTCCTGGATTTGGGAGTTATTCTGGAAAAATTGTTTGGGTTCTCAAGATCTCGGCTGGAATTCTGGAACAGGTACTATGAGGTCTCTGTGTTTGCGTGCTCATATGTGCCTGTATGTGTTATAGATGTGTGATATTTCCAAAAATTTGTAAAGAGCTCTATTTAATTGACTTAAAGAAAATTAAATACTCATATAAATACTCAAAAATACAAAATAATCTGGCCAGAATGAGTTTCAGGCTCATGTTATCGGAAAAATGTTCAAGACAAAACTGATATCTGGTATTGAAAATGGTTTAAGCATTTCAGTGTGATTAATATAGGCAAAGAGTTACACATGATCATGATTTTCTAAGATTGGATTAAATTTAATTGGGTAAATGGATTTTGTTAGGAATAGGCTAAGACAAGACTGAATTTGGTTTGTTTCTCTGAAGTATTCTTCAAATGCTACTTTTGACAAACAAATTGAGATGAGTTTCTTAGCCTGTAAGTGATTTATATTTGCTTTTGAGATCTTTAGGGAAAAAATCTTTAGGTTAGGGGATAAGTATTGTCTTCCAGTGACTTATGATCTTATCTGACTAAAAACTAACTTTGGGCTCCTGAGGTATCTCAAAGAGAAGTATTTAACTAGGGTTATTTGGTGTTATGTTAAATGTGATCATTTCTAATTCTGGTTATTGTAACCAAAGTTCATTGTACACTGTAATCAGATGTTTGACCATGTCTTTTGAGTTTTTTTCATTTATAGATATTTCTTTACACTGGTGCTGATACAAAAATGGTTCATCATCAAAAAGATACACAGGAAGACTAAGGAACCAGTTAGAACAGTTCTACATCCAGATGCTGGCTATGTAGGGATTTCAGCCCAAGTGGACTAAAACAAGGAGCTGCCCTGCCCCTGGGGCCCCTAGATCAGGTATCCAGAGAATTACACTCCGTGATAGGCAGGGTCAAAGCCCCTACTCAGCCTCTGGGCAATTACAGAAGATGGACCTTTGCCCTTCTTTTTCCCACAAGATTATGGGTGTAAAATCTCTGAGGGGTGAATGTAACAGGAGGGAAAGGGGCAGGGCACAACTTTTGAAAGAATGACATAGCCCGAGGACACAACATAAGCCGATTAGAATCAAATGGGACCAAGATGACAACAAGACTAGAACTTAATCCTGAATCAGCAAGTGAAATGACACACCCAGAGGTGCCAGGACAGTTCCGTGCACTGTTAAAAGACCAGAGTGGGCTGTGGCCCCAATCCTGGAAATCCCCACCCCTTCCCCAAAGTAGTTGGAATAATCCTCCCACTCATTAGCATATGAAAGTACCCAGCCTATAAAAACTAACCATGTCACATTTCACGGCACTCACCCTCTGTCTGTGATGGCCCACACCCTGTGGAGTGTGCTTCTCTCTGTATCTGAATAAACCCACTTTTTACCTATTACTTTGTAAATCTTCCACTGAATTCTTTCTGTGATGAGACATCAAGAGCCTGAGCTTCATTAGGTCCTAAAACCAGGTACTTTCAGTTTTGGCTGGATTTGAGTCCCAGCCATGTGGGTTTAAGTCCCAAACTGGGTTTCGGCTGGCTTTGAGCCCTGGCCACGTGGGTTTGAGTCCCAAACCCTGGTAAATGGTTTCAGCTGGATGGCATCACTGATTCAATGGACATTAGTTTGAGCAGCTTCCAGGAGATGGTGAAAGACAGGGAGGCCTGGCATGCTGCAGTCCGTGGGGTCACAAAGAGTGGGACATGACTGAGTGACTGAACAGCCACATCCTAGGGCTTCTCGGATGGCGGCTCAGTGGTAAGGAACCCACCTGCCAAGCAGGAGATACAGGTTTGATCCCTGGTTGGGAAGATTCCCTGGAGAATGGGAACCCATTCCTGGGTTATCTTTCAATCTCCTGCTCCTGACTCTGGCTTGTAGTTTTTCCCCTTCCTGGCTCTTTGAGCTGATACCCTTCTCTCCAAAGCAGTCTTTAGCTTTTTGGATGGAAAATTGGGAACAAACTGTAAGGTAGTGTTGCTGCTGTTGCTGCTAAGTCGCTTCAGTCGTGTCCGACTCTGTGCGACCCCATAGACGGCAGCCTACCAGGCTCCCCCGGCCCTGGGATTCTCCAGGCAAGAACACTGGAGTGGGTTGCCATTTCATCTCCAATGCATGAAAGTGAAAAGTGAAAGTGAAGTTAGGTAGGTAGAATAGGGAAAAGGAGCCCAAAATGGTGGTGGCTAAAAGACAAGGAAGGTCAAATGAAGGTCCGAGGACCAGAGTGAAGACTTCAGGTAGAACAAACAGCGCTCCTGCTAAGCCCAATTTGCATAGGGCAGGCCCAGGGGGAGGAAAACACATATAAAAGGAGGAGAGGAAGTGCTTTCTCCCTCTCTTTCTCTCCCGCGTGCATGCGTGCTCTCTCTCTCTCCCTCTCTCCCTCTCTCTCTCCCCCTTCCCCGCGTGCTCCTCCACTCTCTTCTCTTCGAGTCTTTGGGGTGGCATGCCTTCACGCTTCGAGGATGGATTCTCCTGCTATCTTCTAAATAAAATAGAGCTGTAACACTGATTTGCCTAAGAGCTATAACGGTTTGTCCAAGACCCGAGAGCTGTGACGCGCCAAGGGCTTTAATGTCCTTCGCTCCAAATCTTTGTTGTGACGAGACAAAGAACCGGGGAACATACACTCACGTGAGAGTAGGAAGAAAGTCCAGTGCAGGAGTTTGGAGGCCAGGGCTGGAGGAGATGTTTAAGGCTGGGTGAGTATGTCTGATAGGTGAACGAGAAAGAAAGCAAGGGATTTTAGGGACCACTATTGGTGATTCTGTGTTACGTTCTGGGTGTAATGAATTACAAGCAAGGACCTTGAATTGTTTTAGGAACTGTTTTTGCTTTCATAGAAGACATCCTTTTGATGTAGGCAGCACTGGGGGGAATGACATACACTTTTTGCCTTTATTCATTGGACCAGTTTTCATGGAGTGCCAGGTACTTGCTGTCACCATGCAAGGCTGAACAAAACAGACCTGGTCCCTGTCCTTTGAAAGCTTAAAAATATTCAATAAACAAATAAATATTGAGTTCCAAATTGATGTCTATATTAAAGGAAAGGAAGAAGGCACAGTGTCGTGTGTGTTAATTGCGGAACTGTTTTATGTCTTTGGAACACATCCTGCTTTCACACTTTATGATGCTGAAATACCTTTTAAAATAGAGGACTCTATCAAAAATCCTAAAATTATACTGTAAAGCTCAAATGTTACTGTCTTCAGGATGTTATCCTGTTTGCCCACATTGAGCAGTTTCCAGGCATGAGTTGGTCTTCCTACCCACTGACAAGTCCATCTTCCCATTAAATCCACACTCCAAGAGGGAAAGGAAGCCTTCTCATCTCTATTCATGTCACAACTTGCATGTAGAAATAGCTATAATTTCAACAACAATAAGGATAGCTTACCCTTGAGTATTCACTTTATTCCAGGCCCTGTGCTTGCTTAACTCCTTACCACAACCAAATGAATTTCTTCCTTCTATAGAGAAATTGTCCCAGAGAAAGGCAATGACAAATAATGCTCAAACTACCACACAATTGCACTCATCTCACGCTAGCAAAGTCATGCTCAAAATTCTCCAAGCCAGGCTTCAACAATATGTGAACCACGAACTTCCTGATGTTCAAGCTGGTTTTAGAAAAGGCAGAGGAACCAGAGATCAAATTGCCAACATCTGCTGGATCATCAAAAAAGCAAGAGAGTTCCAGAAAATCATCTATTTCTGCTTTATTGACCATGCCAAAGCCTTTGTCTGTGTGGATCACAATAAACTGTGGAAGATTCTGAAAGAGGTGGGAATACCAGACTATCTGACCTGCCTCTTGAGAAATCTGTATGCAGGTCAGGAAGCAACAGTTAGAACTAGACATGGAACAACAGACTGGTTCCAAATAGGAAAAGGAATACATCAGGGCTATATATTGTCACTGTGCTTATTTAACTTATATTTAAAACACATCATGAGAAATGCTGGGCTGGAGGAAGCACAAGCTGGAATCAAGATTGCTGGGAGAAATATCAATAACCTCATATATGCAGATGACACCACCCTTATGGCAGAAAGTGAAGAAGAACTAAAGAGCCTCTTGATGAAAGTGAAAGAGGAGGGTGAAAAAGTTGGCTTAAAGCTCAACATTCAGAAAGCTAAGATCATGGCATCCGGTGCCATCACTTCATGGCAAATAGATGGGGAAACAATGGAAACAGTGACAGACTTTATTTTTTTGGCTCCAAAATCACTGCAGATGGTGACTGCAGCCATGAAATTAAAAGACGCTTACTCCTTGGAAAGAAAGTTATGACCAACCTAGACAGCATATTAAAAAGCAGAGACATTATTTGTCAACAAAGGTCCGTCTAGTCAAGGCTATGGTTTTTCCAGTGGTCATGTATGGATGTGAGAGTTGGACTATAAAGAAAGCTGAGTGCCGAAGAACTGATGCTTTTGAACTGTGGTGTTGGAGAAGACTCTTGAGAGTCCCTTGAACTGCAAGAAGATCCAACCAGTCCATCCTAAAGGAAATCAGTCCTGAATGTTCATTGGAAGGACTGATGTTGAAGCTAAAACTCCAATACTTTGGCCACCTGATTCAAAGAGCTGACTCATTGGAAAGACTCTGATGCTGGGAATGATTGAAGGCAGGAGGTGAAGAGGGCAACAGAGGTGAGATGGTTGGATGGCATCACCGACTCAATGGACATGAGTTTGAGTCAACTCTGGGAGTTGGTGATGGACACGGAGGCCTGGCGTGCTGCAGTCCATGGGGGTCACAAAGACTCGGACACGACTGAGCGACTAAACTAAACTGAATTGAACTGATGGAGAAATTGAGGCTAAGCCAGTTAAGACCAGGATTTGAAAGACTGAGGCTGAAAAAGAGAACTTAATAACCATTCCCCATGCTAGCACAGCAGTTGTCCAACTTTTGGATCTCAAGACCCCTTTAGACTCCTAAAAATTACTAATGATCCCCCAAAACTTTTATGTGGGCTATATTTAGTACATCAGAAATTAAAACTGAAGACTTAAAAAAATTATTTCATTTAAACATCAATGCATGTTGTTCAGTCGCTCAGTTAATATAAAATATTAACATTACTAACACATTTTGTAAGTGAAAAATAACTTTATTTTCTAAAAAAAGCTTTAGTGAGAAGAGTGGCAGATCTTCTTAATAGCTGGCTTAATAGAAAACCTCTGTATTTTCACATCTGCTTCGTTCAGTGTGTTACAAATATGTGTCATGTACCCTCTGGAAAACTCCACCGAACACTGGTGAAACACAGTAGAAAAGACAAATAACCTCTTAGGATCACTATGAAAACTGGTTTGCCTTCGGAAGCAGACTCCCCCTCCGTCCTTGGATACTTCGGTAGGCACTGCTGTACAGTATGGGCTTCCCTGGTGGTTCAAAGGGTAAAGAATCTGCCTGCAGTGCGGGAGACCTGGGTTCAATCCCTGGGTTGGGAAGATTCCCTGGAGAAGGCAACAGCTACCCACTCCAGAAACGACTTGTGCGTTGGCACTTTTCATTGCCTTTGTGGCAGGCCTCTGAGGAAGAAGTAACCATTGTCACTATTCAGTGGCTAAATTGTATGTCTCTCTTTGGATTCTTTGCGACCCCATGGATGGCAGCACGCCAGGCTCCCCTGTATTTCATTATCTCTCAGTTTCCTCAAACTCATGTCCTTTGTGTTGATGATGCCTCCCAACCATCTCATCCTTCGTCGCCCCCTTCCCCTGCTCCCTCAGTCTTTCTCTGCAGCTGGGTCTGGTAACCACTGGTCTGCACTAATGATTGCAGGGAGAAATATCAATAACCTCAGATATGCAGATGTCACCACCCTTATGGCAGAAAGTGAAGAGGAACTAAAAAGCCTCTTGATGAAAGTGAAAGGGGTGAGTGAAAAAGTTGACTTAAAGCTCAACATTCAGAAAATGAAGATCATGGGATCTGGCCCCATCACTTCATGGGAAATAGATAGGGAAACAGTGGTAACAGTGTCAGACTTTATTTTTTTGGCTCCAAAATCACTGCAGATGGTGATTGCAGCCATGAAATTAAAAGACGCTTACTCCTTGGAAGGAAAGTTATGGCTAACCTAGATAGCATATTCAAAAGCAGAGACGTTACTTTGCCAAGAAAGGTCCGTCTAGTCAAGGCTATGGTTTGTCCTGTGGTCATGTATGGATGTGAGAGTTGAACTGTGAAGAAGGCTGAGAGCTGAAGAATTGATCGTTTTGAACTGTGGCGTTGGAGAAGACTCTTGAGAGTCCCTTGGACTGCAAGGAGATCCAACCAGTCAAGCCTAAGGGAGATCAGTCCTGGGTGTTCATTGGAAGGACTGATGCTGAAGCTGAAACTCCAATACTTTGGTCACCTCATGAGAAGAGTTGTCTCATTTGAAAAGACTCTGATGCTGGGAAGGATTGGGGGCAGGAGCAGAAGGGGACGAACGACAGAGGATGAAATGGCTGGATGGCATCACCGACTGGAGGGACATGAGATTGGGTAAACTCCGGGAGATGGTGATGGACAGGGAGGCCTGGCGTGCTGCGATTCATGGGGTTGCAAAGAGTCGGACACGACTGAGCGACTGAACTGAACTGAAGTGAATGTCCAGCTTTGGTTATCCACGGCCTGGGCCTTGCCAAGGACCCCGGCCAGAGGAGAATATATCCCTCCCCTGCGCCGAGCCCTAACCTGCAAGCTCTGCTCCGGTTGCGGCTCAACCTTGGACTACAACTCCCGGCAGAGGTTGCGGCAGGGGGCATGTCTTCACCGCCCGAGAAGCGAGGGTGGCTGGAGCCGAGTGACGGAAGAGGGGGCGTGCCCGTCTCGGTGACTACACGGTACCGCAATTGGAGGAACCGAGGAGAGGGGGCGTACCCAGTGGTGTGTGAGCCAATGGCGTGTGGCCAGGCGGGCGTGGCGTGGCAGGGCGGACCTGTGGGCTGCGTGTGGCTTACTGAGCCCGGGAACGCGAGTACAGTGGGGTGGGAGCGGGTAGTCCTGCGGCCCCCGCGGCTGGGCGCGGGCGATGGCGGCGCGATGGAGCAGCGAGAACGTGGTGGTGGAATTCCGCGATTCCCAGGTGAGCTGGGGGGCGAGTGGGGCCTTCCGAGCATGCGCCCTTCCTGGTTCCCCTCCCCCACGCGGCCGAGTCTGTCTCGGGGGCGTCGGGGCGACCCCCGGCCCGGCTGCGGTGGTGGGCAAGAGGGTGGCCAGGTGCTGTCAGACCCCAGCGGGCGAGGGGAGCTTGGATGACCGTTGGGGGTGGTTGGGGCTGCCATTGGCGAAGTTTCGGGGTTCCCCTCATGGATACAGGGAGTGGGGTCTGCCTGGGGATATCTAAGTGCAGAGATTGAGAGTTTGTGAGCGCTGAGCGGAGGCTTCCCAGGACCAGGGTGGTGAGCGAGGGGGTGTTTGCAGTCCCTGCCCCTGGTGATTTTGGGCTTGTCACAGAACTTGTCTGAGCCTCAGATGCATGGATTTCCCAGCCTCACGGGACTTTGGAGTGGATTCGATTAAAAACAACAACAGCAAAACTGCATGCAAAGTGTCTGTTTCAGCGTCTAAGCTTCTAAGTGTTCCCTGATTCTAGAATAGTGAAAAACATCCTACAGCGAATAGGAGTATGCACTGCATGTATTAACACGGGTTCGAATCCCGCCTCAGCTCTTAGCCTGTCCTCACCCTCTGCTCATGTTTTCTTACCTGTAAGAGGTATGAATCGTGCCTACCTTGTAGGGTTGGTTTGAGAATTTTATGAGGTCATACATTTAAAATGTGTGGCACAGTGCTGGACACATGGTGAACCTAAAGGAAAGCTCCAACTTACTAGAAATTTTTACCAGCTTTCTATTTCATTTCTTCCATATGCCGGGCCTTGTGCTAAGTGATTTATCTACATTTGGTTTTAATAATGTGTGAAAAATCAAGGTAAGTAGATATTACTCCTTTTTTTTCCCACTGGGAAAGCTGTTCCCCATTTGGCTGATTCCAAATGACTTGGCTACGGCTTCTCATTATGTGATCCCACTGGGATTTGAGTGCAGGCATCTGGCCCCAGGGCCTTGTTGGGCTCATTACACCACCCTGCTTCATACTGTATGAGTTTATTATACAGTCATTCCATGAGAAATATCATGCCCCCCGACCCAGCACCTAGGACACTGTCTTGGTGTTTCTCTTCTTTCATCGCACACATATTTATTGAATACCTTCTCTGTGCCTGGCTTTCATGCACTCACTTGTTCAGTAAAGGTTCACTGAACTTTTGCTAGGTGCATGCTGTGCCAGGCACTGTCTTGGTGCCAAGGTGATCTTTACTGAAGGCGAATCTGGATTTATGATAAGGGGATGATGTGGTTCCTTCTTTCTAAAACCCCCTCCTTCTTTTGCCCTGAAGATGAAGGAGTGGAGAACCTCCCACCAGTTTGCTCTGTGGTGCCCTTGATACACAGCAACCATGGGGAATTTGAGCAACCAATTTGGATTAAAGTATCCTAAAAGCACTTTGCACTGTCAGCATGATGTCTCTGGAAGGAAGGAAGGTGCCAGACTCCCAGGGAAAAAGAACCGTATTCCTGTTACCCTTCTTGTTAATTGCTTTCTCTGGGAACTAAGAACAAAGTCATGTGTCCTACCTCTGAGCCTGCTAATTTGGAAGCTACTAATCTGCAAACCCTTTAATTTTCACAGAAACCCAGGTAGTCTCACCCCTACTTCTCTGTAGAGATGTAATTGGAAAGACCTGCAGAGAGGGTGCTGACACAGATATTAGGATGCTATGAAGTTGTATTGAATAATTAAACCTAAACAGCAGTTGTCATAGTCAGAGAACAAAGTCAATGGAGTAATCTAACTGCCTTGCGGGAGTTTCTGTTTTTCTATTTGATTTTTCTGTTCATCTGGAAGGGTGTGTCTTATTGTGAGTTAGCATGGTTTTGTGATTGATTTGGTGGTCTTTGGGAGGGATAGGGACCTACTGGGACCCATTTGATTAACTGTTTCATTAATGTAGAAAAGAAAAAGTTAAAACTCTTAATATTGCTTTTCTGAAGAGCAGAACAATAAACCTTTCCAAACATTCCACCACTTTAAAAAATCATAAAAAAGATCTAAAGCTCTTAAGGACTTTACTGGTGGTCCACTGGTTAAGAATCTGCCTTATAATTCGGGGGACATGGGTTCAGTCCCTGGTCTGGGAACTGGGATCCCACATGTCATGGGGTGACTAAAGCTGCGTGCCACAACCCAAAGCCAGTGGAGAGCCAGCATGCAGCAGCTGAGACTGGATGCAGCCAAGTTTGTAGATTTTTCAGAGAAAAACCCTAGTCTGAAAGGTGAGACTCTTTTTACATTTTATATGTGTTGTTTATAAAACAGATGTTACTTTCACTGATTACTAGTGAGGAACCTGTGCTGCTTGGCATCCACTCTGAAGTAGTCGCTAGAATCAATGAGATCAATGAGTGTAAACACTAAGAAAACTTAGTTTTCTGGAGGAACGCTATCTGCTAGAACTTTCTGAGATGACGGACATATGGCTCTTCAACAATTTAAATGGGTCTAGTGTGACGGAGATGTTGTATTTTAAAATTTAATTAGATTTTAATTAATTGCCATTAAATAGCCACTTGTGGCTAGTGGCTCTGGTATGGGAAGGTGCAATTCAGGGAACTAGGAAGATGGAGATTAGTTTCTACTCTCAACGAGGGGGAGTTGGTGGACTGTGAAGGTAAGGATCTCTTAATTCAACAATTAAGTACAAAAATACCAAAGAGCATGACTTTTGTGACGAAGGTAAGAAGGGCAGACTCATAGCAGCTGTCTCCTTAATGTCTCCACTTGGGCATTTGCAAAATGCTCAAACTTTCCCTGCACCCCAGCTTCTTGCCCCCTTCCAGTCCACTCTCCACACAAAGTGATTTAAAAGAAGTACAGATTTATTCAGGTACACTTAATGTTCAATAAAAATTCACCCTTTTGAACTTTCCGGGTGGTGCAGTGGATGAGAATCTGCCTGCCGATGCAGGGGATGTGATTCAATTGCTGGTCCCTGAAGATTCCAGGTGCCTTGGAGCAACTAAGCCTGTGCACCACAACCGCTGAAGCCAGCGTGTCCTAGGGCCTGCGATTGGCTACAGGAGAAGCCACTGCAGTGAGAAGCCCGTGCAAAACAACGAAGACCCAGCAGCATCTTAAAAAAAAAAAATTTGCTGTCTGTGGTGTTTTGTTATGCTATGCTATGCTGTGCTAAGACGCTTCAGTCGTGTCCGACTCTGTGCGACCCCAGAGACGGCAGCCCACCAGGCTCCTCCGTCCATGGGATTTTCCAGGCAAGAGTACTGGAGTGGGGTGCCATTGCCTTCTCCGGTTTTGTTATAGCAGCTTGAATGGACTGATAATCAGAGAACAAAACAAGCAAAACAGTCCCCACCCACATCATGCTTTCATCTCTACATCTGATTTTCACTTATCTAGTGCATATGAAATGGCCCATTATTTGGGAGTTTATGTTTCCCTGATTACAGTGAAGATGAATATCTTTTCACATTTTTTTTCCCCTGTCAAATGCTTGTTTATGTCTTATACCCCTTTTTTAAAACTGAGTTGTCTCGTTCCATAGATTGTAAACATTTTTCTGAATTTTAATCCTGTATTTAGTTAGGTAAGTTGCAAATATGTTCTTCCAGGTTGTGGCTTGCCTTTTCATTGTTCCAATGATATTTTTAGATGGACAGAAGTTTAAGCTTAGTGCAATTGAATTTATGGATTGTACATTTTCAGTCTTCTTAAGAAAAATCCATATCCTAGGTTCATACAGATTTTCTTCATAATTTTTCATTTTTTTTCTTTTCTTGCTACTTTAAAATTGAGGAGGCATCTCAGGAGAAAGCATGCTCTCTGCTGCCCCTGGTGGTTGATGACTTATTAGTCTCAGCATTACTAAAACTGTTCTAGACAGATGAAGACTTGACGACTGGTTTTCGCTCTAAAATAAACAAAAAACAAAAAAGAATTCAGCAAATTCTTTAGCTAAGGAGAAAATTATGAATAATTTATAGTCAATACATTTATGTCGAGCAATCCAGCTTTGATCCCTGCTTTTCGAGATTCTAGGGGACTTCCCTCGTGGCTCCAGACGGTAAAGCGTCTGCCTATAGTGTGGGAGACCCAGGTTAAATCCCCGGGTCGGGAAGATCCCCTGGAGAAGGAAATGGCAACCCACTCCAGTATTCTTGCCTGGAAAATCCCATGGGCGGAGGAGCTTGGTAGACTACAGTCTCAGTCTGTGGGGTCGCGAAGAGTCGGACATGACTGAGCGACTTCACTTTACCTTTTTAGATTTCCTTTTTGAGAACTACAGGGATGGAGGGAAATGGTAGGACTAGTTTTGGTGGAAGTGACTATTATGATGTGAATGCTGCAGGTTGTTTTCTAGAAAACTTGATATAAAAATGCAGTGGATAGGAGTCTGCCGGCCAGTGCAGGGGACATGGGTTCTATCCATGGTCTGGGAAGATTCCACATGCTGTGGAGCAGCTAAGCCTGTGTGCAACAGCTATTGAGCCTGTGCTCCAGAGCCTGCAAGTCACAACTGCTGAGCCTGTGCGCTGTGACTACTGAAGCCCGCCCTAGAGGCTGTGCTCCGCAGCCAGAGGAGCTACCAAGATGAGAAGACTGAGCGCCGCGGCTGAGAGGAGTCCCCGCCCACCACAACTAGAGAAAGCCCGCCGGCAGCAGTGAAGGCCTAGCCCGGCCAAAAATAAATAAATAAATAATTTAAAATGCTGTGAGGAAAGAGGGAAGAGCATAGTAGAGCAGAGAGGGTTTGGAGCTAGAGGCTCGGTGTTAGGATCCAGGTTAGGCCACTTATTTGCTGTGTGATCTTAGGCAACTTACTCCCTTTCTAGGCTTCACTTTCTTCATTCACTAAACTGCAGTTAACAGTACCTACCTGTGTCCAGGATTCCCCAGACCAGTCCCAAGTTTTACTGGGAGGATTCACACTTGTATTTGCAGTTATGATTTATCGGAGCAAAAGACACACAGCAACATCTCAGGGAAGAAGCGTGAAGCCTGGAGGAAACAGGGCATGAGCTTTTGAGTCATCTCCCCATGGGGTTGCTCAGGACATGCATAATTCCTCCAGCATCGAATTTTGACACCCATGTAATGATGTCTACCAGGGAAGCTCCCTTGGGACACAGTGGCCAAGGTTTTTCTTTGGAGCTGGTCATATAGGAACCTTCTGGCTAGCACAGACCAAAATTCTGCATTCTCTGAAGCACAACAATGGCTCTGCCTACACCATGTTGTTTGTACATATAGTTTAGACACAGCAAGCTCTTCTTATCAATTAGGGAATATGAGAACGCCCCACCCCAACACCACCACCTCAGGTCCGAGATATCAGTCAGGAGTCAGCCTTGTAAGCCAGCCTTTGTAAGGTTAGCACTCTCATGCCTGCTGGTAACTCTTTTCTCCAACTACCGAGTTCCCTGTGGATTAAATGAGATAATTCAGATGCTTATATCTTTCCTTTTCTCCTTTGCTTTTCGCCTCTCTTCTTTTCACAGCTATTTTTAAGGCCTCCCCAGATAGCCATTTTGCTTTTTTGCATTTCTTTTCCATGGGGATGGTCTTGATCCCTGTCTCCTGTACAATGTCACGAACCTCATTCCATAGTTCATCAGGCACTCTATCTATCAGATCTAGGCCCTTGAATCTATTTCTCACTTCCACTGTATAATCATAAGGGATTTGATTTAGGTCATACCTGAATAGTCTAGCGGTTCTCCCTACTTTCTTCAATTTCAGTCTGAATTTGGTAATAAGGAGTTCATGATCTGAGCCACAGTCAGCTCCTGGTCTTGTTTTTGTTGACTGTATAGAGCTTCTCCATCTTTGGCTGCAAAGAATATAATCAATCTGATTTCGGTGTTGACCATCTGGTGATGTCCATGTGCAGAGTCTTCTCTTGTGTTGTTGGAAGAGGGTGTTTGCTATGACCAGTGCATTTTCTTGGCAAAACTCTGTTAGTCTTTGCCCTGCTTCATTCCACATTCCAAGGCCAAATTTGCCTGTTACTCCGGGTGTTTCTTGATTTCCTACTTTTGCATTCCAGTCCCCTATAATGAAAAGGACATCTTATTTGGGTGTTAGTTCTAAAAGGTCTTGTAGGTCTTCATAGAACCATTCAACTTCAGCTTCTTCAGCATTACTGGTTGGGCATAGACTTGGATAACTGTGATATTGAATGGTTTGCCTTGGAGACGAACAGAGATCATTCTGTCGTTTTTGAGATTGCATCCAAGTACTGCATTTCGGACTCTTTTGTTGACCATGATGGCTACTCCATTTCTTCTGAGGGATTCCTGCCCGCAGTAGTAGATATAATGGTCATCTGAGTTAAATTCACCCACGCCAGTCCAGTTTAGTTCGCTGATTCCTAGAATGTCGACGTTCACCCTTGCCATCTCTTGTTTGACCACTTCCAGTTTGCCTTGATTCATGGACCTGACATTCCAGGTTCCTATGCAATATTGCTCTTTACAGCATCGGATCTTACTTCTGTCACCAGTCACATCCACAGCTGGGTATTGTTTTTGCTTTGGCTCCATCCCTTCATTCTTTCTGGAGTTATTTCTCCACTGATCTCCAGTAGCGTATTGGGCACCTACTGACCTGGGGAGTTCCTCTTTCAGTATCCTATCATTTTGCCTTTTCATAGTGTTCATGGGGTTCTCAAGGCAAGAATACTGAAGTGGCTTGCCATTCCCTTCTCCAGTGGACCACATTCTGTTAAGAAGAGATAAGAAAGCCTTCTTCAGTGATCAATGCAAAGAAATAGAGGAAACAACAGAATGGGAAAGACTAGAGATCTCTTCAAGAAAATTAGAGATACCAAGGGAACATTTCATGCAAAGATGGGCTTGATAAAGGACAGAAATGGTATAGACCTAACAGAAGCAGAAGATATTAAGAAGAGGTGGCAAGAATACACAGAAGAACTGTACAAAAAAGATCTTCACGACCCAGATAATCATGATGATGTGATCACTAATCTAGAGTCAGACATCTTGGAATATGAAGTCAAGTGGACCTTAGAAAGCATCACTACGAACAAAGCTAGTGGAGGTGATGGACTTCCAGTTGAGCTGTTTCAAATCCTGAAAGATGATGCTGTGAAAGTGCTGCTCTCAATATGCCAGCAAATTTGGAAAACTCAGCAGTGGCCACAGGACTGGAAAAGGTCAGTTTTCATTCCAATCCCTAAGAAAGGCAATGCCAAAGAATGCTCAAACTACTGCACAATTGCACTCATCTCACGCTAGCAAAGTCATGCTCAAAATTCTCCAAGCCAGGCTTCAGCAATATGTGAACTATGAACTTCCTAATGTTCAAGCTGGTTTTAGAAAAGGCAGAGGAACCAGAGATCAAATTGCCAACATCCGCTGGATCATGGAAGAAGCAAGAGATTTCCAGAAAAACATCTATTTCTGCTTTATTGACTATGCCAAAGCCTTTGACTGTGTGGATCACAATCAACTGTGGAAAATTCTGAAAGAGATGGGAATACCAGATCACCTGACCTCCCTTTTGAGAAACCTGTATGCAGGTCAAGAAGCAATGGTTAGCACTGGACATGGAACAACAGACTGGTTCCAAATAGGAAAAGGAGTACGTCAAGGCTGTATATTGTCACCCTGCTTATTTAACTTAAATGCAGAGTACATCATGAGAAACGCTGGGCTGGAAGAAACACAAGCTGGAATCAAGATTGCCGGGAAAAATATCAATAACCTCAGATATGCAGATGACACCACCCTTATGGCAGAAAGTGAAGAGGAGCTAAAAAGCCTCGATTAAAATGAAAGTGGAGAGTGAAAAAATTGGCTTAAAGCTCAACATTCAGAAAACGAAGATCATGGCATCCGGTGCCATCACTTCATGGGAAATAGATGGGGAAACAGTGGAAACACTGTCAGACTTTATTTTGGGGGGCTCCAAAATCACTGCAGATGGTGACTGCAGCCATGAAATTAAAAGACGCTTACTCCTTGGAAGAAAAGTTACGACCAACCTAGATAGTATATTCAAAAGCAGAGACATTACTTTACCGACTAAGGTCCGTCTAGTCAAGGCTATGGTTTTTCCAGTGGTCATGTATGGATGTGAAAGTTAGACTGTGAAGAAAGCTGAGTGCCAAAGAATTGATGCTTTTGAACTGTGGTGTTGGAGAAGACTCTTGAGAGTGCCTTGGACTGCAAGGAGATCCAACCAGTCCATTCTGAAGGAGATCAACCCTGGGGTTTCTTTGGAAGGAATGATGCTAAAGCTGAAGCTCCAGTACTTTGACCACCTCATGCGAAGAGTTGACTCATTGGTAAGACTCAGATGCTGGGAGGGATTGGGGGCAAGAGGAGAAGGGGACGACCGAGGATGAGATGGCTGGATGGCATCGCGGACTCGATGGACGTGAGTCTGAATGAACTCCGGGAGGTGGTGATGGACAGGGAGGCCTGGCGTGCTGCAATTCATAGGGTCGCAAAGAGTTGGACACGACTGAGCGACTGAACTGAACTGAACTGAACTGAAAATGAGATAATTGCGCAGATCCCTTAGCAGGGGTCAGTGTCCATTAAATGCTTGATGCATGTTCATTACAATGTTGATATTAGAAAAGTTGCCTGAGGAAGCAGCAGTCTTGGCCAGACTCATGGAACTAAGAGGACCTTTGGGAGTCATCGCATCTCTCCTCTTATTTTACAAGTAAGGAACCTGAGACTCAGAAAGTTTAGGTGACTTTCCTTGTGAAACCAGTTTGTACCATTTGAGTTTTTGGGGAAGTGAGGATGTTCTCATTTTAAAGGGAGAGACTTCACTTCAACAACCTAAGTGTCCAGCAACAGATGAAGGGGTTGAGAATTCATGGTACATCTATACCACAGAATATTACTCAGCCATAAAATGGAATGCAATTGGGTCATGTGTAGAGACTTGGATGGATCTAGAGTCTCATACAGGGTGAAGTAAGGCAGAGAAAAACAAACATTGTACATTAATGCATATATGTGGAATCTTGAAAAGTGGTACAGATACGTCTACGTTGAGGGCAGGAATAGAGACACAGATGTCAAGTGGACATGGGGACACAGGGGAAGGGGAGGGTGGGATGAATTGGGAGATTAGAAATTAACTTGTGTACACTAATGGGTAAAATAGATAGCTAGTGGGAACTGCTGTAAGGCACAAGGAGCTCAGCTTAGGGCTTTGTGATGACTTAGATGGGTGCGATGGGGGTGGTGGTGGGAGGAAGTCCAAGAGGGAGAAGATATATATGTATGCTGCTGCTGCTAAATCGCTTCAGTCGTGTCCAACTCTGTGCGACCCCATGGACAGCAGCCCACCAGGCTCCTCTGTCCACAGAATTCTTCAGGCAAGAATACTGGAATGGGTTGCCATTTCCTTCTCCCATATATATGTCTATATGTGTACATATAGCCGGGGCTTCCCAGGTGTCTCATTGGGTAAAGAATCTGCCTGCAGTGCAGGAGACTCCTGTTCCATTCGTGGGTTGAGAAGATCCCCTGCAGGAGGGCATGGCAGCCCACTCCAGTATTCTTGCCTGGAGAATCCCATGGACAGAGGAGCCTGGCGGGCTACCGTCCATAAAGTTGCAGAGTCGGACAAGACTGAAGCGACCTAGCCCACAGGCACATACATAATAGCTGATTCACTTTGTTGTCCAGTGGTGGCTATCACAACACAACATTGTGAAGCGATTATACACCAGTAAGAAATAATAGATAAAGAGGGAGACTTCCAAGAAAGGCTCATTGTGCTCAGTGTGTAAGCAGACCTTTGATAGATAACCTCTCCTGAGCCTTGGGCAGGGTGGTTTGAAAGGAGGCTTGGCAACAGTGTAACAGCTCTAACTTAAAGCATGGGATCTGTCATGTTAAATGCTCTGATCCTTTTCTATCAGTGGGTTTCAGTTTGTGGGATTATTCTATGGAGTCTGGTAATGCATACATCACAGTCTGTGCTCAGGCACCTGACATCCTGATCTTAGGGGAACTGACCTAGCTCTGATTTGCATTGACTGAATGCTTCCACTTTGCATCATTTAGAAGGATGGCAAGCAAAACATTTCTGTTTTTTGGACAGCTCTTTGTAATTCAGCTGGGATCTAAAGAGGAAGAGCTGCTTTCTTTCCTAGTCCCTTTAAAGAAACCAACCCTAGCTTTTGTTCTGCAGGTAGCAGAGGCCTCTAGGGAGGCTTTCCTTTGTATCCAATCAAGACAGATAATCCTATGAATCTGTATTACAGATTCTTCCCAGAGATCAACTTTCTAACACAACCTTGTGTTTGTACCTAAATTTAACTGTAAACCCAAAGTGGATGTGTAATGCAATTCATTTCCAAATTCAGTGTCATTTGACTATTATAGTCTCACACCTGTTATTTTTTAAAAGATGAAAGTGTTTTACCATAGCATTTTTTGGGTAACAGTTTTATTGAAATATTTTTCACATCTCATACGATTTACCTGTTTAAAATATATACAATTCAGTCGGTTCTAGTATATTCACAAAGTGTGTAACTCTGACCACAGCAATTTTTTTTTTATTTTTTTAACCACAGTAATTTTTAGAACATCTTTGTCACCCCAAGAAGAAACCCTGTACCCTTTAGCCATCAGCCCCCCAGTACCCTGATACCCCAGCTCTAGGCAGCAGCGACTAATCTAATTTCTGTTTGTATAGATTTGCCTATTCTGAGGATTTCATACAAATGGAATTATACAATATGTGACATGCCATTGTATAGATGTACCAGATTTTATTTATCCGTTCATCAGTTGTTGGACGTTGGGGTTGTTTCCACTTTTTGGCTATTATGAATAATGCTGCCATGAACACTTATGTACAAGTTTTTGTATAGCATAAGCTTTTATAAGACCTGTGTTGTCTATAGTAGCTAGCATTTATGGAGTATATACCATGGACCAGGCATTGTGCTAGCAAATTGATTTTTACCTTCAAGAAATTGCAGTGTGATGGTGGAGACCTATCAGCAAGTAGATCCTTACTGTAAAGTATGGTAAGTGCTGTGTAGGGACTTCCCGGCAGTCCAGTGGTTAGGACTCCATTGCTTCCACTGCAGGTGGCGCGGGTTCGATCCCTGGTCAGGGAGTTAAGATCCCGCGTGATAGGTGACACAGCCCAAAGCAAAAACAAAGCCTTATAAAGGTGAGCCTTGGGTACTGTGATAGCATAGGTGGGGCACTGACTGTGTGCAAGCGGATTGGAATAAATTAAAAGAGTCAGAACAGGAAGGAATGGGCCAGGTGAAGACTGGAGAGAAGGGTCTTCAAGGCAGAGGAAGCAGCTGGTGTGAGGCCAGAAGAGGAGAGAGTGCTTGCCTGAGTTTGAGGACCTGGAAGGAATTCTGAAGAATTCCTGGAGCAAATGGCTGGAGTGTTGGGATGGAGTTGGGAGGGAGAGGCGTGAGATGGGCGGAAGGAGGAGCAGAATAGCGGTCTCAAGTGACCTTTAATGTCATGCCCAGGCTGTGAGCAGAGTGGAAAGAGAAGAGGCTTGGAAGGAGGCCTTGAAAAGATAGTAGGGCTTTTTATTGTAAAATACTGCACATAAATAATGTAAGAATGTAGGCTCATTTAGAGGAATAAAAATCTCATAAAAATCTCTACCATCGAAACATTTTCATATACTTTTTTTCAGTGTTATTCAGGCTAAATAGCCGATTTAAATTTTAGTTCATAGTAGGGAATGAAATATCACTTTCCCTCTGTAAGTAAAGTGCAAGCCTTTACTCGCGCGGTTTACTTTACAGCAAGCCCTGTTCACAGGCTGGTGGGAGTCCTCTCTCCTCGTTGTGGGGCTCCCTTCCTCTCTTGCAGTGGTATCGCGTAAGAGCCCCAGGCTCCTCACCCTCTGACATCCAGACTTAGCATCTCTTAGCCGTTCCCCATCGAGAAAACTGAGGGTGCTGAGGCCTTCCCGGGGGCTCCTGTCCTGGATAAACACCACCTTTTACTGATCAGTTTATTTCACATCCTGTCTTAAAGCACTTCTCTGCCTCCATTTCCCCCTTTGGAGCAGCCTAGCATAACCCTCCTTCATGTGCTCCTGCAAACATAACGTTGGCCTCTTTTTTGTGGGGGTGGGTAGGGGTAGGGAAGTGTAAGTTAGGTGTGGGTTTTTTTTTTGTTTTACTTCTTAAAAAATAACTTACTCTGACGAGGAGATATGGTGAGTTATGATATTCTAATTGTAGGCTAGGTGCCTGCATTTTTCTGTGGCAGCCCTTAATGCTTCTGGAATATTCCATTGTATAGATATCTGTAATTTACTTATAGATAACATGAATCCAACAACTTTGGGTATAAACGTTTTGCTGTATTTTGAATAAATTCCGGAGGTGAAATTACTGAGTCAGAGGACATGACTTTTTTTTTTGGTATTATTACCAAATTATCATTTATTGTCTCTGTACCACAAATTTAGCAGTTTGAAGTGGCATCCATTTGTTAGCTTACAGTACTGTAAGTCACAAAGAGTTGGACATGACTGAGCTCACTTGTGTGTGCAGGCGTGCACACACACATACTCTGTAGGTCAGAAGTCCAGGCTGCTTTCTCTGTTTGGTGTCTCATAGGCTGAAAGCCAGCCATCACTTTACTGTGTCCTCATCTGGGAGCTCCCCAGATGACTTGGAAGAATCTGCTAACAAGCTCATTCAGGTGGTTGGAAGAATTCAGTTCCTGGGGGTTATGGGGCTGAGGTCCCTGTTTTTTGCCAATTGTTATTTAGGGATCACTCTCGGCTTCTGCCATGTGGTCTGCCCATCTTCATAGCCGGCAGCAGAGTCTTCTCCGTGTTAAATCCCTCATCCTCCAAATCTCTGACTTCCTCTGGCTCTGACCTCTGGACCTGCCTTTAAAGGGCTGATGTGGAGGTCTCTCTAGCTCTGTCTGCTCCTCCAATAACTGTTTCATCATCCCAGATGGAAACTATGTACTCACTAAGCCGAATCACCTCACTCCCAGCCCCCTAGTCCCTGGCTGCCTCTGTTGTACTCTCTGGACACCTCATATAAGTGGAATTATGCAGTATTTACCCTTTGTTTTCTGATTTATTTCACTTAGTGTAATGTTTTCAAGGTTCATTCACACTGTAGCATGTATGCCACTGTGTGTGTATACCATGCTCTGTTTGTCCATTCATCAGCTGATGGGCATTTGGGTTATTGGGGTTGTTTCAGGTCTCTTTTATCTTAGGGTGAACTGATGTGGGTCCTTAATACACCTCAAAGTGCTTTTACTAGATTAGTACCTAGACTAACAGGGAGAATGTGTGTGAATAGCAAGGGCCCAGAATCTTGGAGCCACCCTAGGATTCTTGCTACCACACACCCTCTAGAAAGATGGCACTGCTCCTGGTTGCAGGTACCATCTTGCCCTCTTTTCATGTCCTTAGTGTATAAATTGTCCAGAAGAGTTCTGGAAATGGCATTTCATTTCAGAGCCTGTCTTTGCAGCTTGGCATTTCTCTGCTCACGACGCCAGTGAAATGAAGAATGCGTAATAATCCCCTTCTCAGCCCCCATGAAAACACTCTGACATCTTGTCCCTAATATTACAAGTTTCTTGGGGGTATATGAGTGAGAAACCCATTAAGAAGACCAATGAAAGTGAGGAAGAGAATTTCTGTTTACCATTTGTGATTTGTGAGTGTAGCAGGATGTACAAAATGCATTCTCTCTGGACTGTCTCTTGGAAAGAGCTTAGAGCACTTAATAAGCAAACAGCAGCACAGACTGTTTCAGATAATGCCCTGGGAATGCAACAGGACTTGAATTTGTCCAAGTAAGAGAATTTAGGGCTGTAGCTGCCATGATTAAAATTTCTCTCATGTTCCGGCCTGTATGCAAATCTCCTTGATTCAGTGTGGTCTTTTGGAAATTGGACATCGGCTCCTGAAAAGCTGGTGCTCCCTAGAAGTTGGGAGACCTGGGAAATGGAAACCAGTAAAATATGCTGGAAATCTCAGATTAAATAGGAACTGAGCATCTCAAGGATATGACTGTAGAGTCAGCAGAAGTGGTGTTTGAAAATATTCAACTGCCATTTAGCTTGGAGAAGTCCATGTCCTTTGGAAAGGGGTGGAGTGTGTGTGTGTGTGTGAGTGTGTGTGGCTTTGGAAAGGCATGGAGTGTGTGTGTGTGTGTGTGTTCGGAAGGAGCTCTTAGTAGCTGAGTTTGCTGTGAACTAGTTGGATTTTCCGACGATTCCAGGACTTGATTCCTCAATGTAGACTCTACCCGCTTGGTTGTGTGTACCCCTGGCGGAATAGATCGCAGCTGCCCTGTTGTGGAAGATGAACGTGAGATTCGGATGAGAACTAGAAGGGGGTTAAAGAGGCCACTGTAGGGAACTGCCTGGGCCATGGGAAGAGGAAGCCCTGCAGGTGCCGACCTGGGCTGGTCTCGCTGGCAGGACTGAACGCCTCTTCTCTCTCCCAGGCGACCGCCATGTCCGTGGACTGCGTGGGGCAGCATGCAGTGCTTTCCGGGTAAGTGAGCTGGCGGAGTTCGCCTGCCGTGGTTTCCGGGAGTGAGTTGCAAATCCAGAGGCTTCTGGGAAATTGGACAGCGCTTCTTTAATGTAAGGATTACAGTCACTGGGTTTAGTTCCACTCTCCTAGTGACCTCAGCGGTCCTCACTGGGATTATTTGCATCTCTGCCCTAACAGGTGAGCGATAAAATTGCTTTGAGATGTTAGTTCGTTACTGGCAGTGTGGTCTTGAAATCGCCATTTTCTGTTTAATGCGCGGACTCTGGAAGGATGCTGTCTGGTACACTCTAACAGGTAGTTGGTTCCTAGGTTTGAGAGGATCTGGGTTCCATTGATTATGAGCCCCAGATGTTTATTCAGTTGGCCTCCTTGGACTTCAGTTTGCTCATAAAGAAACTGGATTTCCTCATGAAGAAATTGAATTACGTAATCTCTGTAGTCTCTTCTGGCTCAAAATTAAGATTTTGGCAAGTGAAGTCCATCCCTGCGTTTGCTGATCACCCTAACATTGTACCGGTATGATAGCATTTAATGGTCAGAGTCCCCCTCTCCCTTTCATGTTGCTCTAGATTGCTGCCTCTCAGATTCAGCTGTATTTTCATTAACTTTGTGGTTTGTGGACCCATTTATAAAATGAAGTTGTTTTCTATTCATTAATTTTGAAGTCATGTTTTAATTTACTTTTAAATAAGACCATTGCAAACATTAAGTAACTCAAAAGGACGTATCATGGAAAGTAAGTTTCCCTTTTCCTTCTGACCCCTCTCTCCAGATACCGCTTTCTTGTACCACACTGGATGCATAGATGTATAAAATTTGCTATGTCCCTTTCTCCCCTCCCTCAATCACTTTAAAAAAAAAAGAACTTTATTGAGCTATAATTCACATACCCATACAGTTCACCCATTTCAATGTACAATTTAGTGGTTTTGGTGTATATTATTAATTTCTGAATCAGTTATTTTAAATTTTTTATTAAAAATTTATTTTTTATTTTTTGGCTGTGCCATGGAGCATGTGGGATCTTAGTTTCCTGACCAGGGATTGAACCTGCACCCCCAGCTTTGGAAGCACAGAGTCTTAACCACTGGAGCAGAGAAGTTGCTCCTAATCAGTTTTTAAACCTCCCTTTTTTTTTTTTAAATGAAGGAAATGCCTATACATGTTTAAAAGGTCAAGTAGCATTATAAAGCTTGTATTGTCAGCAGAATTCCGCCTCACCCTTTCCCCACCCTAATCTCTCTCTCAGAGGCAACCACTTGAGACTTTTTTTATTTGAAAAATAATTTATTTGACACTGCATTGATAATATATGAATGTCTGTTTCAACCTAATTTTTAAAATAGCCAAAGATTCGAATAGACATTTCATGAAAGAAAAAGTATCAGTGGCCAACATAAAAGATGATGAATGTCTCTGGTCACTGGGAGTAATGAGATACCACTGTACATCCACTGGAATGTCTGAGATTTGAAAGTCTGCAAATGTTAAATGCTGGCAAGCCCATTGATGAAGGTGGAGTGCTATTATTGTGTTACTGTGCATCTCTCTTTTTATGTCTGTTAATATTTCCTTTATGTATTTAGGCGCTCCTGTATTCAGTGCATATATACTTAACAATTGTTACACCTTCTTGTTGGGTTGGTCCTTTACCACTGTATAATGTCCTTCTCTGTCCACTTGAGACTTTTTAGCTGTTGTTTTCTTTGGATTGCCTCCAGTTTTCCGAGTGGTATACTACGTATTGGAGAAGGAGATGGCAACCCACTCCAGTACTCTTGCCTGGAGAATTCCATGGACAGAGGAGCCTGGCGAGTTACAGCCCGTGGGATCGCAAAGAGTTGGGCATAACTGAGTGACTAATACGCACACTCTTCGTGTGCTGCTGCATCTTGATTTAGCTATCGTAAATATTCAAGCTGGCTTCTTACAATGGAAGATGAGTGTTGAGCATCTTTATTTGGTCTGTGAGTCCCTTATCGAAACACCTGGCTTTCCCCCTCCTGCCAATATAGTCATATAACCATTGTGCTGATCATATGCGGGGTTCTTTTCCTCAGTGCTATTGGCAAGAGGCCCTATGTTATTCTGCTCCTGGACTCTGTGTGTGCCCTACTTTTTACCTTTGGAGAAATCTTACCTTTATCCCCAGTGTTACCTCTACCTCTTATGTGTGTGAAGTTTTCACCATGACTGATTGCGTATGTCTTTTTCCATTCATTTTGCTGGGCACTTAGAGGGAGCCACCTCCCCTTTCTGACATTGTTACCTGCTCTATCTAAACAAAACGAAAAATAATACATACTTGGCATTATGTAGCCATTTTAACTGGAGAAGGAAATGGAAACCCACTCCAGTGTTCTTCCCTGGAAAACCCCATGGACAGAGGAGGCTTGTGGGTTACAGTTCAAAGGGTAGCAAGGAGCTGGACATGACTGACAACTGAGCACAGCACAGCAGCGATATTAACAGCCCATAAGATACTTGCAGGTGCCCTGGAATAACTGTATCTTAAACGTTAGGCTTCTCAGTATTGACTGCTGTGGGTCTCGTCCTTCGTAGCATTCTAGGAGAAAACGGGATCACGTAACAGGACATCATGCAGATGTTTCTGTTTTGGTGTGTTCTTAGACATGTATACGTCCATACTGGTTTTCAACATGATCTTAAAGTTCACCATTTCATTTTCTTATATTGAGCTTTAAAATATGTGTAGTAAGGTATAGCCTTAAGTGTACAGCTCGAATAAATTTACAAATATATGCACTCATGTGATCACCAGAGTAAAATACAGAATAATTTTTAGTAACGTGGAGGGCCCTTTCAGTCTGGAAATCTGTGTCTTTTAGTTTGGGGAAAATTTCCTGCATTCTGTCTTTGATAATTTTCCCCATTCTTTCTGGAGCTCCTCTTAGGGCTTGTTGGATATCCTGAATGGATTCTGTTCTGGTCTTTTGGTCTTTTTATTTTGCATTTTGAGAGTGTATTTGTTTATTTTTTTGGCCACACCGTACAGCATGTGAGATCTTAGTTCCCCAACCAGGGGTTTGAACCCCTGTCCCTTGCATGGGAAGTGCAGAGTCTTAACCACTGGATCACAAGCAAAGTCCTGCATTCTTGGAGTTTTTGTCAACTTTAACTTCCAACCCTTCTATCAGATTTAAAAATTTCAATGGTTATTTTAATTTCTCAGAGCTCCTGTTCTCTGTTCTTTCTTTGGCTTGTCTTCTTCTATGTCTCTGAGGCTGAGGAGTGTCGGCTTCCTTCTTTCCTCTGTGCTGCCCGCTTCCTTTCTTTACCCTTTTGGTTGTTTTGGTCTCTGTCTTTCCAGTTTCCTGCAGTGACTGATGCTCATGGGCTCTGTGTTAATACTCGAGAGTAAGTGCAGTCTCTGGTTACGTGTGTGATGGTGGAGCTCACTGTAGTGAGAAAGCAGTTGGAAACCTGGCCCTTTTGTTGGAGTGTTCTGAGGTGTCTGGAAGTTCTCGGTTCACATACTGTTGAAGCCTAGCTTGAAGGGCTTTGAGCATTACCTTGCTAGCATGTAAGAAGAGCACAGTTGTGCGATAGTTTGGGCATTCTTTGGCATTGCCCTTCTTTGGGATTGGAATGAAAACTGACCTTTTCCAGTCCTTTGGCCACTGCTGAGTTTTCTAAATTTGCTGGCATATTGAGTGCAGCACTTTAACAGCATCATCTTTCAGGATCTTAAATAGCTCAGCTGGACATCATCTTCAGGGCTTTGGTTTTGTTTTTTGTTTGTTTGCTTTTGTTCTTTCCTGGGCTGGTCATTTCCCCTGAGAAGAATCCTGCTGACACCATCACTGGAGACTGAAAGCCACACGTGGTGAGTGCTGTACTGGGGAGGAGGCCCGAGGGTCCCACCCCCCGCTTCCTGCCCTGTTCTGGGCGCAGCAACTCCCGCCCACCCCTCCCACCCCAGCCCTGGCTCCTCTGAAGTAGTTTCGCTCCCCCTCCAGCCCCTGCCAGCCTGGATTCCGCAGTGTGAATCACCTCACCCTGCAGGCCCTTGGGTGCTCGCTGCCTTTCCTCTAGATCAGTTACCATTTTTCGGCCTGCTTTCCATCTTTTCCTCTCTCGTTTTCCGTGTCTTTGTGGATTTCTCTCTTTTATATTTTCACCTTTATTCTAGTGGATCTTCAGTGGGGGATGAAGGCAACCAGTATGTTCAGTCAGGCATGTTTATCCGGAGGTACCCACCTTCTGCTAGTCTGCATTTTCCCCGTGCTGTCTCTGGGTTCCCCTGTTGATACCCGCGTCATGTGTATAGTATCGGGCCTTTGCCCTGTTTTCATTCTAATGAGAAGATGCTGGCTGTACGATCAACTGATTCCTTAGGAAGAGGTCAGAGGTTCTAGGCCTTTGTTCTGCACCAGCTTTCTCAGAAGCCCCACAGACTCTCTGAATTTGTGTTGTAACCTCTGCTTTCCTTGTCTCTTAACCTATCCCTCCTAGGGCTTCTGCTAGAGTTCAGTCTGCCACTTTTAGTTTTCAATTCCTGTCTCTTCTGAGCAGGGACAATTCATCTTTATCTTCGTTGTCTCGCTCACCTGTCGTCGCTGATACCCTGGGCACTCAGAGCACTCCCCAGCAAAGAGCTGCTGATGGCTGCTGAGAGGTTGATCCACCCACCAAGGATTTTTTCCCTTAGAAGAAAAATAGGTGGACAAAGGAGCTCCCCATTTTCAGATCCTTCTTTTTGATTGGCACTGTGAACATTATTGGCACTTAATATGATTATTGTTTCCATCATTATTATGTTTTGGTTCCTCCTCCCCCTTCCAATAGTGTGGATTTGGTTCCTGTCACCAGGTCATCAACTTGCATGGGAATCTGAGGTATTCTACAGAATGTTTGGCTAAGTGATAAGTGATGTGTTTGGTTTACCCACACTTACTGAATGCAAAGCACTGCCTACTGACGAGGGAATACAGAAATACTCAAGACGTGGTCCATACCCCGAAACGTTCAGCTGCTCTGGGACAGGAGCCTGTACAAGAGCAGTTCTGCTATGGAGATAGGTGCTGTAGTCGAAATGCAGACTGTGTAGTGGGGGTCTTGTGGAATCAGCTGTGATCCTAGCTGGGGGAAGAGGAAAGCCTGAGACGCTGAATCTGGTGGAGGGGTCAGGATTCGGGGGATACAGGAGGGAGGGCCATCTCTAGAGGCAGACCTCGCAGGGGTTCAGCAGCCACGAGTTGCTCTGGTCACTTGTATGCCTTTCAGAGTCAGTAAACATCATGTGCATCTGGGGATTTTTTTTTTGCGTACTGTATGTCATTCCAAATGTGCTTTTCTATCTTCATGCCAATGCTGTTCTGTTGTCAAAGTGTTGATGTTGTTTTCCTAGCCGCCGATTCCTATACATCGTCAGTCTAGATGCCCCCTTTGAAGGTCACCGGAAGATCTCACGCCAGAGCAAGTGGGACATTGGAGCTGTGCAGTGGAATCCTCATGACAGCTTCGCGCACTATTTTGCAGCCTCGGTGAGCTCATGTGACGAGTACTGGAAAAGTCTTTTAAATGTGAGATCTGGGCTGGTAGGTCTGTGTTCTATGTAGAGAAGAGAATGTAATTCACCTTTCTCAAATGGGAAAGAGGTGTGCATGCTTCTTAAAGGAAGATGGAAGCAAATTACAGACTTAAGTTATATATGAAAAGAATCCGGGGGCCCATCAGTATTTCTAAGGATTGAATCCAGTCTGTTTATGATAAGAACCCGTTTTCATTTCAGGAGTATAACTAGCCAGGGACTCAGAAAGACCTTCTAAGGAGGGACCTGGTGAGCTGGTCTCGGGGGGATTGTTGTTGCTTTCAGAGTGATCAGAAGATTCCAGGCACCTTTCCACTCAAAGGAAGGGATCCTTTTCTTGACTAGGATTCGTTAGATTTGTTTAACCCCCTGAAATTTTATGTACCTATTTATATATGAATTCTTCCAGGGAAAAGATGCATACAAATTATTAGATTTTCCAAGGGATTCCAGACTCAAAAAAGACCTGGGCTTAGATCATTTCTAGTATCCCTGGCCAGAATTTTTATCAGGATTTGTTCTCCTAGGACGATTAGAGATCTAAACCTCTGGCTCCTTTTGCGCTGGGCAGGGAGGGCAGTGTTTGAAGGAGTCCTCATCCTCCAGGGAATGTGACCATTCGCTGTGCCGCCTGGGTCTGTTCTTATCAGGAATGACAGTCTGTGAGAGGAAAGCATCTTACAAAAGAAAGAAGAGCAGTGTTGTCAGCTTTAGAAGGAACAAAAAGCGGCTCTTCCCTGTCGCTTCCAAAATAGAATCTGACTGTCTGCCTTTAACAAGGGACGGCGACTAGATTGGCAGTGGTTCCCGGGACTGTTGAAGGGTCAAGCTGGGTCCTTCTTCGTGGCGGGGTCTGTCCTGGGCTTTGCAGGAAACCAGCAGCACCCCGGCCCCTCCCCCACTAGATCTCAGCAGCATCCCCCCACCCCCATCGTGACAACCACAAATGTCTCTGGACATTGTTAGGTGTCCCCTGGGAAGCAAAATCTCTCCTGATTGGGAACCACAGGTTTAGGCTGAGCCCTTAGTGCTCGACCCAAGTGGACTAACACTGCTTGTGTTTCGGGGCAAGACAGAGCCTTGTTGATTTTTTTCAGGCATTTAAAGTGAACAGTTCAGTGTCCTTTACCACATTCACTGTGTTATGTAATCACCACCTCTGTCTCATTCCCAAACATTTCCATTGCTCCACAGGAAGCCCCACTATGATTAAGCAGTTCCTCCCTCCACCCACAGCCCCTGGTGACCTCTCTGTGTTCTGTCTCTGGATTGAGCTCTTCTAGACATTTTATATAAATGCAGTCAAACGATCCATGACCTTATGTGTCTGGCTTCTTTGTCCATGTTGTAGCATGTATCAATACTTCTTTGCCTTCTTTATGGCTGAATAGTATTCCTTCGTATGGATACATCACGTGTTGTCTCTTTGTCCACCAGTGGACATTTGGTCTGGCTATAAGGAGTAGTGCTGATAAGCACGTGTGTGTGCGTGTACTCTTTTGAGTACCCATTTTCTCTTCTCTTGGGTATATTCCTAGGGGTGGTGGGAGGGCCACTTGGTAAGTCTGTGTTTACTTTTTGTGGAACCATCCATCTGTTACAGTGGCTGGGTCGTTTGGCAGTCCCGTCAGCACTGCACAAGGATTTCAGTTTCTCCAGAGCCTCACCAAAATTTGTTATTTCCTGTTTTTGTTTTTGTAATTTAAAAATTCTAGTCCTCTGAGTAGGTGTCGTGGTTTTAATTTGCATTTCCCTCATGACTAATGACGTTGAACATGTTTTTGTGTGTTGGTTGGCCATTTTCATATCATGTTTTGGAGATTTGTCTGTTCAAGTCCTTTGCCTGTTTTTGAATTGGGTTATTTGTCTTTCTTTGCTATTTAGTTGTAAGACTGTAGACCTTTATCAGTGATCAGATCTGCAGGTATATTTTCCAGTTCTGTAGACTATCTTTTTAATTCCTTGAGAATGTTGTTTGTGACATTTCATTTTGATGAAGTTCTGTTTCATTCATTTTTTTTTTTTTCTTTCCTTCATTGGTCTTGGTTGGAAGGCAGTTACAGGAGAAAGCACTTTGGAGTTAGGAAATCTGAGGCCAGGTCCCAGTTTTAATGCTCACTGTTTTCTCTTGAGCACCCACCCAACTTGTGGAGTCTTAGTCGCCTCATCTGTGATGTGGGTGATGGCATCTAGTGTGCAGTGTGATAAGGAAAGCAGAGGGTGGGTTTCCTAAAGTTCCTGGTCCATAAGCTGACCCTAGTAGACCCTGGAGATGGCAGGGAATGTTGTTATAAGATCAGGAAGACCTTTCTTCTCACTCCTGTTCCTACTGGAAGCATTCTGAATTCTAACCTTTTGACAAGAACGTTATCTGTTTAGAATTGGAAACTGGCATTTCTGGGTAAAAACCTCAGAGCTCTGTATACGTGTCTCTGAGCTAAAATGAAAACCAGTCTTCAGAAATTATTAGATTACCAATAGTAGTTAGTGTATTAGTAATCTTGATCCACTCTCAGTATGTTTCATGAACTCATGATATTTGGGGAGCATTTGCTGGCCTGTTGTTTTTTAAGTGAAATGTAGTTTGATGGAAGCTTTTTCTTTTCTTCCTTTTTCTTATTATAGTTGAGGTTCCTTCTGGCCCATTTGCCCTGTGTCTTTCTGCTTAACCTTAAAGAAGTTCACGTGTCAAGGAGTCTTGTATAGTTTTGCCTTCCGGGACACCCTTTTCGGTGGTGGTTCTGTTTTCTTTCTTATGCAGGCGTTTTTTCAGTGTGTGATAGGTGGCCTCCTGGCGTTTGACAATGGGAAGGATGAGCTGAGAACCCGGAGTGTGACAGCGACTGGGGAGATGGGTGTGTGATCTTCAGAGCAAGGGGTGGTTCCTCTGACAGTGGAGGAGGGCTCCATGACCCATAGCTCTCGCGCTCAGGAGTGTATCTGTAGCTTCAGTTCAGCAGTGACGTTTAAGATGGCGTTCCCCTTGTTTCTTTCCAGAGCAACCAAAGGGTCGACCTTTATAAGTGGAAAGATGGCAGTGGGGAGGTTGGCACGACCTTACAAGGCCACACGCGCGTCATCAGGTAGGCACTGCCCTCCGCCGCTCCGGGCCTCTGTCGTTTGGTCCCATCTTGGGGGAAATGAAGCAAAGACACCATCCCCCTCCGGGCTTGACCCTCCTGGGTGTCTGCTGGGTCCTTAGCAGTCCTGAAGTGATGGCTTTCATCCCCCTCCGGGCTTGACCCTCTGGGTTTGCATTGACCCTGGGTGTCTGCTGGGTCCTTAGCAGTCCTGAAAGTCCTGGCTTTCATGGCGAGGAACAGCTGGAATTTGGGAACCCGCATCCCTGTAGCTATTAACCCCGATCCCAGGAGATACCTAGATGGGCACAGCCTGCTCCAGAGTGAAGGGCAGTGCTCCTTTGCTGCAGGAGGGGATGCAGCGATGCCTGAGGAACTCCCCGGGGCTCACGGTCAGCGGTGCCCTGGCGCGTGAGACCTCGGGGCCCAGCTCTTAGCTCTGTGTCCAGCCGCGTGGGCACCTCGTGGGGCTCCTGCCTCACAGTCTGTTACCCGGATGTGCGGTTTCTTCTCCCTGAGGGCCTTCCAGCTGGCTCCTGGGATGTCCCTTGGGTCACTGTCTTTGGGTGGGGACATTTTGTTGTGGGAAGCAGCAGCAGGAAGCGGTGAAGGTGGCAAGGGAGGTGGTGGGGAAGGCCGGACACCAGGCTGTTAACTCTGTGTGTAGTAAGTGCCTTTTGAGGAGGGACGACGTTGGTAGGGAGCGCCAGAGGCTTCTTGCCCTCCGTGGAAGCTGCGTGGCGACATGGTACTTTGCCGCTGCTTTGAAGATGTGGGGTTTACTCAGGGTCTCTGTGGTTAAGTCTGACTTAAAAGGCAGTAAGTCAGAAATTCTATGCTTTTTCCCTCCCTTTGTTTTGTCTTACGGGCACACACCTGTGTCTGTGTGCATTTGTGTGTGTGCGTGTTTTAAGTTGAAGTGCTCCGTTTCTCTTGGGGGAGCAGGGGGGAACCAGGGAAGGACCTGAAAGTTCCCTTCAGAGCTCAGTGAAGTCTTCTTTCCCAAGGGACTTGGGAGATACCCAGCCTAAATACCCAGATACCCAGCCTAAACCATGTTCAGGGGCCCCTTCAGGGTGACTTTTCGAAGCCACCAGAAGTGAAATCTGGTCGTGCTCTGGAATGTCACTTAGTGCTTTCTCGTCATTGCTGTCTTCTTTCCTCCTTGTGTTTCCAGTGACTTGGACTGGGCAGTGTTTGAGCCTGATCTCCTGGTCACCAGCTCGGTGGACACCTACATCTACATTTGGGATATCAAGTAAGAACAGTGAAAGGGCATAAGCGCTCAGCTGCTACAGGACCTTGGCCGCCTCGCTGCAGACCCTGAGACAGGGAGGTCCTGCAGGAGTCTTATTTAGGAGGGGACAGAACTGCTAGTGGGGGGCGGGGGGAGACTGGCTCAGGAAGGTGAGCGAGAGGGCGCGTCATCCTCCTGGGCACGGCAGTGAACCGGTGGAGCCTCCGGGGGACACTGGGTTCCAGTGCGCCACTCTCTCCCCGGAGGTGACCCACCTGGGGCCGAGGAAGCGGGCTGCCGTCTGCTCTCGGTCCCTGGATGAAGGCTGTCCACGGGGGCCTGGTTCCCTGGCAGTTCAGGCCCATCACAGAGGTTTGCAAAACGGGCTCCAGCAGCCCGGGAAAGTCCGGTTGGCAAAGAAACCCAGGTTCTGGCAACGGGAACGCAGGTGACGGTGGGGGCATTTCGCTGGGCACACACATGGGTCTGCAGTGGGCAGTGCCCTCAGACAGCTGCTCAGCTCTTGGTGCCGCTCCACCGCCCCCGGAAAGGGGGCCGAGAGCCAGCGTGTAGGCCAGCTCCCCATGGAGCTAAGCGTGGGGGAGCGCCCAGTCTCGGAGTCTGCGCATCCTGAGTTCTTAGTACACGGCTGTTCCCCTTTCTCTTTGCAGAGTAGGTTCCCTTCCCTGTAACCCCTAGCTAGGGGCTACGTGGCCTGGGGGGTTCCCGGGACAAGACACCCTCTCCCCCACCACTGTTCCAAATGACAGTGATTTTGTGACACTTTACACTGAGAGGTGAACTGTAGGCAGAGGACAGGCCAGGTGTTGAGGTTTGCTGGAGCAGACAGTCCAGCGGAAGGGATTCTCAGGGAGTAAAGGTGTGCACAGGTGACCTCACCAGTGACCCGTGCAGGTCCGCACCTCCGAGGTGATGGGTCTGAGGGCAGCGCCAGAGGAGGGAGAGGGAGCAGAAAATCCAGGGGAGGTGGACCAAGAGGGGCTCTTAGCCAACAAGCAGTCCCCCGGGAGCTCTGGGGCAAGGATCCCTCGTTTATATGAAACGGTTGTTTTCGTAATGTAAAAATGGAAAGACACTGAACTGATTTGCCTTCTCAATAAGCCAGGGCTGCAGCTGTGCCTCGTCTGGTCCTCCCAGCCCTACGCGGCTGCCCACTGACCATTTGCAGTGAACCATTGACCATTTGAGTCTCCCGCTGTATCCAGGAATAGTTTGTTGCTTTTTTTTAACTGTAGTAAAAAACCACAAAACGAAATTTATTACCTTAATCGTTTTTAACTGTGCAGATTGGTTGTGTCAAGTATATTCACATTGTTGTGCAGTGAAGCTCCAGAAGTTTTTCATCCTGCAAAGGTGAAACTCTGTACCCATTAAACACGCCCCCCGCCCCCCCAGTTCCTGCTCCTTTCAGCCCCTGGCAGCTGTACTTGCTGTGAATTTGCCTATTCCAGGTACCATGTGTAAGTGGAATCACACAGTGTCCATCCTTTAGTGACTGACTTATTTCACTTAATATGATGTTCTCAAGGTGCAGCGTGTGGTAGCATGTGGCAGGATCTTCTTTCTTGGTTTTCCTTCATCCCTTTGATGTAGCACATGGGATCTTAGTTCCCTGACCAGGGATCAAGCCCACGCCCCCTGCATCGGAAGGCAAGAGTCTCAACCACCGGACCGTTGGAGAAGCCCCCCTTTCCTTCCTTTTTAAGGCCTGGTGACAGTCCACTGTCTCTATAGACCGTCGTTGGCTCATGTGTTCAGCAGTGGACACTTGAGTGGCTTCCACCTCTGGGCTGTTGGGGACATCCAGAGTAGTTTTTCACGCCATCCTGGCTGTGCTGTTGGAAGGTTCTTGCGTCTCTACAACTGTCCCCTTGTTCCTTAGGAGGAATGACCCAGGAAGGGGCCTTTTGGCTCCCTGCATGTTCACTTCAGTCACTTAGGCCGCGCTATTGAATACTATAATTTGTGCTCTGTGGCGACAGCTATATGATTTGAAGTTCAGATTCTGCCTCAGTTGAAGAGGTTGAGAAGGGGGACAGGATTTTCTTTACACCACTTATTAAGGTTCCCAGTGAAGCCCCAGCACCCCCTGAAAGGAAACTGAAGAAACGCAAGCAGAGGGAGAGAGGCCCCAGGTGGGTGGTGGCGGGTGGACGGGCGTTTGACTTCTGGCTCTCGCCTTTCAGAGACACACGGAAGCCCGCTGTCGCGCTGTCCGCTGTAGGTGAGTGACTGCCCACCTCCCTCCCCGGTGGCCTTCATTCCCCTCCTCCCACCGCCCCCCTTGCACCGACCCGTCTCCCTCCTCCCCGTGCCCCGCATCCCATGCTCTGTCCAAGCTGCGTGGACCTTGACCCTGCTGCTCTCTACTAGAGTTGGAACTGTAGAATGTGGTCGGGAACTTACGTCAGAGTTCAAGGGCAGGCGCCACATTGCTTTTCAAACTTTTTATTGTGGGAACTTTCCAAACTGTGTGAAGCAAGAGGAGAATGAATTGCTTGTGTTTGTCATCCAGCTGGAACAACTGTCAATGCACAGACAGTCTTCTGTTGTCTTTCACCTCCACCCCCTCCCCTTTGGGATTATTTTTGAAGCAAATCCCAGGTGTCATATCATGTCATCAACAAATATTTCAGTAAGTGTTTTTTACAACAGGAAAGTGAAAGTGAAGTCGCTCAGTCGTATCCGACTCTTTGCAACCCCGTGGACTGTAGCCCACCAGGCTCCTCTGTCCATGGGATTCTCCAGGCAAGAATCCTGGAGTGGGTTGCCATTTCTTTCTCCAGGGAATCTTCCTGACCCAGGGATCGAACCCAGGTCTCCTACATTGCAGGCAGACGCTTTACCCTCTGACCCACCAGGGAAGCCAACAACAGGGGGCCCCTTTAAAAAACACATAACCACAATACCATTAGCACACCTAAAAATATTAACAGTAGTTCTTTAATATCCTCAAATATTTAAGCATATGCAAATTTTCTCAGTAGTTTCAGTAGATGTTATTTGGTGTTTTTGTTCTCCTTTTACAGAATTTTTGAATCAGAATCCAAATAAAGCTGGTGTTGGTAAAGTGGTTGATATATTTCTCATCTCTTTCAGTTGGTAGGTTTCTTCTCCCTTCCCTTTGGTTGGTTTTCCTTTCCTGCAGTTTCTTTATTGAGGAAAACAGGCAGTTTGTCCTGCGGTTTCCGCACAGTGCTGATTGTGTCCCGACAGGATCATTTAATATAGACACACTGACACTTGGAAGTTGCCTTCTCATCTGCCTGTTTCCATCACCTTTTTGGAGTTGACTGCTCTTGCATTTCTGCACTGGGCGTGTTACAGAAGATTCTCACCACTTCCTGAGGGCTGAACTTGGGCATAGAAATGTTTTATCTTTCCCCCCATGATGAAGCCCAGTTATCAGGATTCTAATTTGATGTCCTTGATCAAAACAGATCATGTTATCTGTCTCTTAAATCCTCCTTATTTTGAATCTTCTTGGGTCATTTCAATTTACATTTGATGTTTACTCCAGAATGGTTGCATGATTCTTTTTCTCCCCTGCATCCCCCCTCCTCATCATTTGAAGGCATTAAACATCACAAATGGATTAAGCAGTTGGTTGGTTTGCCCTGTGAGGTTAGGGACCGTGTTGTTCAGGGCTGCAGACCAGGGTCAGTCTAAGTGCCTGCTCTGAGGAGATGCTCTGTGAGGGTTTGTTCCATAGATGTAGGACTCAAGCGCCTGTGCCTCTGTGCTTAACAGTTTAATTGATCTGGCCCCTGCCCCCATGCACATACTTCTGATCTGTGGCATATAAATGACCCACAGATGTGGTCGCAGAGGGCATCCAGCTGAAAGAGAGTACCAGGGGTCTGTGAATGTTCAGTCACTCATCCCTGAATTCGCTAGTTCTCCTGATGGGTTTCTAACTTAATTGGATTGTAGAGGATCTCTAAAAAGGAAGGTTATTCCAATTGCTTTCTTTTCTAAGTGCTTCTTAAGAAGCAGAGGTAGGAGATGTCTTTCCTTTTTGTACCTCAGTGAGGCTTCTCGGTGGTGGCAGAGCTGCCCTGAGGGGGAAAGAAGTGAACGCGAAGCTTGTGGACCTTTACCTAAAGGCGCTCTGGCTAACATTCCCTGAGAGGTGCAGCCGGAGGCTGCTGTTCCCCAGAGTCTGTGGTCCTGATCTCTCTGTGAGTGAATTGTTTCTACCACGGGGCAGGAAGTCAGTAAGAGCACGTCTGTGTGTCCTCCGGAGCCGTCTCTGATTCTGAGAACTCTGGGGCTTTCATTTGATCTTGATGTCATGATCCTACAGGTTGAATTAGGAGGTTCCCAGAATCCTTTGGGAGGCTTCATGTTCTGATAGACCACCTACTGGGAAAGGTATATTTTCTTGAAACTTGTTTTTATTATTTTTCTTCTTTTTAAAAATTTTTCTTACTTTCTTTTCTTCCAGTTTTATTGAGATATAGTTGACACACAGAAGTGTATAAATTTAAGATGTCCAGCATAATGATTTGACTTACCAAATAATGATCACAATAAATGTAATGAACATTCATTGTCTCATATAGGCACAACATTAAAAGAATAGAAAAAAATTTTTTTCCTCGTGTCTTCGAACTCTTCAGTAACTCTGTCACATAGAAATGGAGCCGTCTTTTCTTACACTTCCTCCTCTAGCTTTCTTGCAAAGAAACTGGGTCTCCTGAGTAATATACTACCTTCCTCCAACTTCAGGGGTGTCCACCATTCATTCTTAGGTGACATAAAGTGCCCTGTGTCTCGGGAGAAAAACACAACAAACAGAGAAGCAAACCAGCAAATACTCTCACCAAAGCCTAGCAAGGCTAAAGTCTGGGCTTTGCTCTGTTTCCTGTTGGGTACCAAGCCCTTGCTTTCTCTCTCATCCTTTCCAGATTCTTGGGTCAGGTTGCCCTCTAAAGCCCTGGATCCACTGTGGTATCAAGTAATAAACACCCACCCGAGGAGAGAGGGTGTCAAAGCAGAAATGTCATGTGTTGCCTGAGCAACAGCAAGAAGAGGTGGAGAGCCGTCACGTTCTGGTCTAGCATAATTACCGTGACTCTTGAAGAGCCAGCCAGCAGTGCTGCCGTGCCCGTTTTCCACCTGTCTCAGCCCCTTCTGGCATCTTCCAGTACCAGCCCCTCACTTAAGGAGCTCTTTTGCCATTATTGCTCCCTGTGTGTATTGGCAGAGGACTGAGTTCCTGTCCCCACGCAAGGCCACGTGTACTTGCTGATGGGGAGACAGGAGAACTGGTGGGGAGCACGTAACTTTCCTGAGGGCAGAATTGGGTAAACTGGGGCTCATTCTTCAGCTGAGCTTCAGCTAGAGGCTGTATTTTTCCAAGACTGCCCCTCCTCCCCAAACAAAAGCAGAGTGGGAAGGTGCAGGCTTTGATCTAAGGCTCTTGTGATCGCAAGCTTGGCGTTGGAGAGGATGAAGGGTGGGTTGTGTGATGAGTCAGTTACCGTCCAGCAGAGCTGGGCTGAACCGCTTAAGCAGCTACATTTCCTGGGCTTCCCTGGTGGCTCAGTGGTAAGGAATCTGCCTGCCAACCCAGGAGACACAGGTTTGATCCCTGGTCTGGGAAGATCCTGTATGTCATGGAGCAAGTAAGCCTTTGCACTGCAACTATTGAGCCTGTGCGCTCGGGCCCAGGAGCCACAACTTCCGGGCCCCTGTAGCCGCTGTACCACAACTCCTGGAGCCTGGGCGTCCCAGCGCCTGTACTCCGCAGTAAGGGAAGCCACTGCCGGGAGACGCCCACGTGGCAACGGAGACCCAAGCTTGTGCTGCTGCTGCTGCTGCTGTGTCGCTTCAGTTGTGTCCGACTCTGCGTGACCCCATAGACGGCAGCCCACCAGGCTCCCTGGGATCCTCTAGGCAAGAACACTGGAGTGGGTTGCCATTTCCTTCTCCAGTGCATGAAAGTCAAAAGTGAAAGTGAAGTCGCTCAGTCGTGTCCGACTCAGCAACCCCATGGACTGCAGCCCACCAGGCTCCTCCGTCCATGGGATTTTCCAGGCAAGAGTACTGGAGTGGGTCACTATTGCCTTGTCCGAAGCTTGTGCTAAGTCGCTTCAATTATGTCTGACTCTCTTCGACCCTATGGACCATAACCCTCCAGGCTCTTCTGTCCGTGGGATTCTCCAGGCAAGAAAATCGGAGTGGCTTGCCATTTCCTCTTCCAGGGGATCTTCCTGACCCAGGGATTGAATCCACGTCTCTGAGGTCTCCTGCATTGGGAGGTGGGTTCTTTACCACTAGCGACACCTGGGAAGCCCCCAGCATAGCCAAAAAAATAAAAATAAAAATTTAAAGTGAATATATAAAAGTAAGTGGAAAAAAAGGAACTACATTTCCCTATTGATTCTACTCAGAGGTAGCCTGAAGTTTTTTTTTTTTTTTCCCTCATGAGATTATTTCCTCAATTAGGTGACTCTGATCCTGTTCCCATGTGTCAATTCATTTATTTTTTTGGCTTCATTTTCTCTCTCACTGTGGAGCTGATGCAGTCATAGAAGCTTGAAGAGTTCTGTTCTTATTCATCCGGAACTCATTATCCAGCTCCCCTGGATAAGCTCCACTCTGTTCCGAAGGCGTTGAGGGCAACAGCTTTCTTCCCCTGATTTTGCTTTGCAGCGGGTGCCTCACAGGTCAAATGGAATAAGAAAAACGCTAATTGCCTTGCCACCAGTCATGACGGGGATGTACGGATATGGGACAAGCGGGTAAGTGATCTCTTTTTCCCCCAGGAGGGTATCCAGAGGATGTGAGCAGCAGGACTTGTCCAGGGTAGCTTGGGCAGCATAGTTAATTGCCGTGTTAAGAACCTAGTACCAAATGACATTTGCTTCCCGACCAAACTGGTGTTGAAGAACATAGGGGAGTGAGGCATTATGACCACAGGTTAAGAAAATGAGCTTGGCCTGACCTAAGCTACAGTCCCATTTTGCTACTTCCTGGTTATATCAGGTGAACCACAAACTTTTCCAAGCCTCAGTTTCCTTGTCTTTGGAATAAAGGTGGTAATAGTGGTTGTATCACTGAGGAGGTCAAGCCTGGGGAACCAGACACCATTCTAGAATGGTCATCGGGCTTCTTATCCCTGCCCCAGATTGCAGAGGGAAAATCCATTGTTTTAGAACATACACCATCCAGAATCTGAATCACTAGGCCGGGTACTCAGTATGCCCAAATATTCCCAAAGTAATATTTGAATATAAAAAATGGTTTAAATAGAATTTTTGAATAATTTGTAGTACATGGATATTTATTTGCCTTAGACTGTTTTCAGAACCATAGGCAAAATAAACAATGTGGTATTTAGCCATGAATCCAGGACCAGTTTTCCAAAACAGTGGCTATGTCCCTTATCTCGTAAACATGCACTGCGGAGCTGTTCCTTTATAGGCTTCTCTCTGGTCCACTCATAACCCTGACTTCCCTTGTTATCTATTTTGTTTTAAGAGATTTAGCTTTTTTTTTTTAGCTGTTGGGACTTCCCTGGCAGTCCAGTGGTTAAGACTCTGCGCTTCCACTGCAGGGGACACGGGTTCAGTCCCTGGTCAGGGAACTAAGATCCCACAGGCTACAGTGGTGTGGCCAAAAATTAAAAAAGAAGTCTCCCAGTCCTGTCAGCCTCAAAAGAGGGCCTGCAGGTCGTGTAATCTCCCTGCAGCAGCCCACAGCCCTGAGAGGCAGGAAAGGGGTGAAGCGCCCTGGGCATCTGCTGTCCTGGCAAGCCTGTCATGCTGGCGTCAGGGAGAGGGCCTCTTGCCTGTGTAACTCCCAGATGGTGGGGTAAGGATGCAGAAGGCAGTCGACTTGCACACGATCGGGGATGGAGGTTCAGCTTCCTGCTCTGTGAAACGGGAGGCTAGAGCTCCTGCCTTTGTGGGGAGGAGCGACTGTCAGTTTTCCCGAAACTGGTTCTGCAGCTGTCCCAGCTGGGATGCTGGGCGTCCTGTCTCAGCGTTGCTTTTTGTTGCCCTGCTCCCTTCCCCTGCCAGCAGGGAATAAAGTCAGATCGTGGGAGAGGAGAGGGGAGTGAAGCAGAGACGGGGAGGCTGCGGGGTTGGGTGCTAGGACTTGCTGGGGAGGTGGTGTGCTAGTCAAAGCCCTCGCCTTGGACGGCTCTTCAGTGACGAGGTGATGTTAGAAGGAGAAGGATGGTGCGTCTTCCTTATGTCGCTTTTATATCTGTCTCTCTACTTCAGTCTGCTAACAGCCATGCTTCACCCCTCTTCATTTCTTCAATTGGCAATTAGCTTTATTCATGTCTGTTGCTGGTATAACATTTAAGGGGTTCCCTGGTGGCTCAGTGGTAAAGAATCTGCCTGTAATGCTGGAGATGCAGGTTCGATCCCTGGGTCAGGAAGATCCCCTGGAGGAGGAAATGGCAGCCCGCTCCAGGATTTTTGCCTGGGAAATCCCCTGGACAGAGGAGCCTGGCTACAGTCCGTGGGGTCGCAAAGAGTCAGATACGACTCAGCGACTGAACAGCAACGAAACTAATATTTGAATATAAAAACTAGTTTAAATAAAATGTTCGATCAGTTTGTAGTGCATGCATATTTATTTGCCTTAGACTGTTTTCAGAACCATAGGCAAAATAAACAGTGTGGTATTTAGCCATGAATCCAGGACTGGTTTTCCAAAACGGTGGCTATGTTCCTTAGCTCGTAAACATGCACTGCAGAGCTGTTCCTTTATAGGCTTCTCTCTGGTCCACTCATAAGCCTGACTTCCCTCAGCGAGTCTGTTACCTATTTTGTTTTAAGAGATTTAGCTTTTTTTTTTGGTCTATTAATACTCAGGATTTCTGTTCATATGGATTGTAAAACTTGTTCGTTGTAATTTCACTTCTCTGGCACTTTTCTAGTATCAAAGCAGGACTGTTGGCAGCAAGCATCACAGGCTTTAAAAAGTGCAGTATCAGTGGTGATGTTGGGTTTTCACTCAGACTCATGAATGCTTAGTAACACTGCTATTTCTTAGTGTTCATTATGCGCAGGCATTGTTCTAAGAACTTTATGTGTATTGATTCATTTTTCTTTATAAATAGCCTTTAAAATGGTTATAATTATTACCCCCATTCTGCAGCTGAGTAAATTAAGGCACAGTTTGTTGCCAAGATTTAAACTCAGGGAGGCTGGTTCTGGAGATTGTACTCTTAACCTTATAGACTATAGCTGATGACAGGAAATAATACAAAAGGGCACATAAAAATCATCTGTGTCCTATTGCCTAGAGTCACATGCTAACGTTTTCGTATTTTCCTTTCTTGTGCTCTTTTAAAAACATGGTTTATCATATCTTACACATAGTTATGCATACTTTTTTCATTTAACATTAAAATAAATTCATTTTCTCTGTTATAATAAGCTTTTTCTAAGTATAACTTTAGTGGCTGCATGATATTGTATCAGATAGCTGTACAATAATTGATTCTAACATTTAATTAATTCCCCCTTATCATTCCTTATGTTCCTGGTTTCCTAGGTGTTCCACATAGCACAAGATGAACATCTTTTGTACCTAAAACTTCTTGTGAATTTAGAATAGTCCCTTAAGAAAGGAAAAATTTTAAGCATTTTGATGAAAATGGTCAAATTTCTTTTCCCTAGAAAAGATTATACTGTTTCATATGTATACCAGCAGTGACAAATGCTGCCTCACTATGTTGAATATTATTTCCAAGTGTCTCCTAATTTGATTGCTTAAAAAAATTTTAATGTTTTAATGTATATTTCTGAAGTTTGCTTCTGAATCTGTTTTGTATGTACTTGGCAAGCATGTATTGTTTTCTTTTGTGATGTGCACGTATTCTCTTTGGGAGTCTTAGGGCTTGACCACTTGAAGCTTGGTGGTTTTCAGATAGAGTTTATTCTCTATGACAAGCTCATGGTTACCACTGAGAGAGGGAAGGAGGGGAGGGGCAATTTAGGGGCAGGAATTAAGAGATGCAAACTGTTACATATAAAATAAGCTATAATACTGTGTTATTACAACATGGGAAATATAGTCAATATTTTATAATAGCTGAAAATGGACTATAATCTTTAAAGATTGTGCATCACTATATTGTATACCTGTAACTTGTATAAGTCAGTCAGTTCAGTCGCTCAGTCATGTCCGACTCTTTGTGACCCCATGAATCGCAGCACACCAGGCCTCCCTGTGCATCACCAACTCCCGGAGTTCACTCAGACTCACGTCCATCGAGTCGGTGATGCCATCCAGCCATCTCATCCTCTGTCGTCCCCTTCTGCCCCCAATCCCTCCCAGCATCAGAGTCTTTTCCAATGAGTCAACTCTTTGCATGAGGTGGCCAAAGTATTGAGCTTCAGCTTTAGCATCATTCCCTCCAAAGAAAACCCAAGGCTGATCTCCTTCAGAATGGACTGGTTGGATCTCCTTGCAGTCCAAGGGACTCTCAGGAGTCTTCTCCAACACCACAGTTCAAAACCATCAATTCTTCGTTGCTCAGCCTTCTTCACAGTCCAACTCTCACATCCATACATGACCACTGGAAAAACCATAGCCTTGACTAGACGGACCTTTGTTGGCAAAGTAATGTCTCTGCTTTTCAATATGCTATCTAGGTTGGTCCTAACTTTCCTTCCAGGGAGTAAGCGTCTTTTAATTTCATGGCTGCAGTCACCATCTGCAGTGATTTTGGAGCCCCCAAAAATAAAGTCTGACACTGTTTCCACTGTTTCCCCATCTATGGGACCAGATGCCATGATCTTCGTTTTCTGAATGTTGAGCTTTAAGCCAACTTTTTCGCTCTCCTCTTTCACTTTCATCAGGAGGCTTTTTAGCTCCTCTTCACTTTCTGCCATAAGGGTGGTGTCATCTGCATATCTGAGGTTATTGTATAATATTGTACATCAACTATACTTCAGTTAAACAAAAAAGGTTGATGGTTTTACTGCAGGACTGGGGTGGATCTGTTTGGATGTCACAGTCCCACTCTGTGGGTGATTGTGAGAAGGGGATCCGGCATCACAGACCATGGTCCCAAAGAGGAGACGCACCCACTGCCTTCTTTAAGGTGTGCCTGTGCCGGGAGCAGAAGATGATTAGACTCACAGGCTGGTGTTCTGAGCATGCGTGAGGGAGAGCTGGCGAAGTCTTGTTTTGTTTGTTTTAGACAAAACAAAATGGAGTTTCTTAAGAGCAGAGACGGCCTCTGAGAATTGTTTCTTTTGACTGTGCTGCGCTGCATGTGGGATCTTAGTTCCCTGACCAGGGTTTGAACCCCTCCTCCCTTCCATGGAGGCATGGAGCCCTAACCCTGGGCCAGCAGGGAGTTCCTCTGGGGGTGTATTTGTATCCCCACCCAGCAGACTGGGATAGGCTGTGTCCAGCTCAGGTGGACGCGCTGAGCTCTTTGTAGAGTGCCGCCTCTGGCTGATGGTCCTGTTGCAGAAACCCAGCACAGCTGTGGAGTATCTCGCGGCCCACCTCTCTAAGATCCACGGCCTGGACTGGCACCCGGACAGCGAGCACATCCTTGCTACCTCCAGTCAAGACAACTCCGTCAAGGTGAGCGGCGCCGCTGGGGCAGGGTGGGGAGCGTGTCTGGGGGCATCAGGGGACCGCGAGCATTTCCTTCGGAAGGAAAGCTGCCGCTGGTTAGCCTGGCGTGTGTTTCAGGGGGTCGTGTGCTTCCTGGGGAGCCGGGCAGGTTCACTGGGGATGTGGACCAGGGGAGTGGTGAAGTAGCACGTGTCTGACTTGGCGCCTGTGTTTGTTTGGTGGGTCTGCTTTCTGTTTGTGAAAGGAAGTCAGAGACAAAAACATTTATAAAGGACTAGAAGTTTACTCTGCAAGATGCGGCCAGGAAGTCCCATTTCTGAAGGACTGGCTCATCAAAATAACACAACAGATACCCAAGCAAAGGAGAAAAACCCACACAGTCCTTAAAGTTACCAAGTTGACCATTAGTCTGGGTGGAAAAACAGCAGTTTTCACACATGATTATCATATCTGCAAAAGTTAGGATGTTTTTGGTCATCCACATTGCACACGTCAGGGACGGAGTTATTTTATTAGAGATTCTCTAACTCAGGGGTCCCCAGCCTCTGGGATCTAATGCCTGATGATTTGAGGTGGAGCCGATGTAATAATAATAAAGTGCACAACAAATGTGATGCACTCGAATCATTCCAAAACCACCACCCCCAGGTCCATGGAAAAGTTGTCTTCTACGAAACTGGTCCCTGTTGCCAAAAAGGTTGGGGACGCTACTCTAACTTGCAGGAAATGCTCGAGGATTTATGTATGTCAATAAGCCTATTATTCTCAGTTTCTCTCAGGGTGCAGTGTTTCTTGTTTGTTCTCTGGCTTTGGAATGTGATCTGCACCCTTGTTTGAAAGTTTGCAGGGCATGGAGTTTCTCCTTGTGGTCAGGTCTCTGCCTGGACGGACAAAGATGTGACCGCAGATGTTTGCTTAGCAATTTTGTGATTGGCTTCACCAATGTAATTCTTCACTTTACGCAGGCATGTACAGCTTTTTGGTATGGTTAGCAAAGCTAGAATCATACACTCAGCCTTAAAAGTTAACTTCCGTCTGGAGGTTTCTAAATCCCCTAGACTTGTAATTTACATTTATGTGCCCAGAGTAGTTTTTCTCTTTGTTTGTTCTGGCCTTAAGTTTTTGTCCCCATAACCTGATCGGCTTGTTTCCCAAGTTCAGGAGCCAGAAACCATCCTCCTCTTTCTTTGAGATCTCCAAATTTGTCAGTATTCACTGACAGCTTTATTACCCCTGAGGCTGGGATGCCATGGGTAATAAAGTAGATAACAGGCCACTTTCCACATGTGAGACACAGTCCTTGTTCCTTACTAGTTGGCTTGTTGTTCAGTCACTCAGTTGTGTCCGACTGACTCTTTGGGACCCATGGACTACAGGACACCAGGCTTCCCTGTCCTTCACTATCTCCTGGAGTTTGCTCAAACTCAAGTCCGTTGAGTCAGCGATGGTATCCAGCCATCTCATCCTCTGTCACCCCCTTCTGCTCCTGCCCTCAATCTCATCCCAGCATCAGGGTCTTTACCAATGAGTCGACTCTTTGCATCAGATGGCCAAAGTATTGGAGCTTCAGCTTCAGCATCAGTCCTTCCAGTGAATATTCAGGGTTGATTTCCTTTAGGATGGACTGGTTGGATCTCTGTGCAGTACAAGGGACTCTCAAGAGTCTTCTCCAACACCACAGTTCGAAAGCATCAATTCTTTGGTGCTCAGCTTTCTTTATAGTCCTACTCTCACATCAACACATAACTACTAGAAAAACCATAGCTTTGATTATAGAGACTTCTGTGATGTTTCTGCTTTTTAATACACTGTCTTAGGTTTATCGTAGCTTTCCTTCCAAGGAGCAAGCATATTTTAATTTCATGACTGCAGTCACTGTCTGCAGTGATTTCTCAGGGAAATAATCTGTCACTGTTTCAATGCTTCCCCCTTCTATTTGCCTTTAGCTTAGGAATTAAATGAGATTTTTGGCATAGTTATTTAATTTTTTCCATATATCCTGGTAGAAAGACAGTTTTTACTGAATGTGTATAAATAACATAATTATAAAAAAGTGAAGCAATTTAGAAGTGCTTGTAATAATAATCACAATGCATGCCATTTTTTTCCTACATAATCATTTACTTAGTTTATCTGATAGTTTATTAGTTTCTAATTTATATGAATTTTTATTGTTTTTTTTTGTTGTACATTCTAAGGAGTCTACTGGAACAAGATACCATTGAATGAATTTCACTTCACTTTGTAGATTGTAAACAGTAAAACTGTTAAAAAAGGGGGTTGGAGAGGATGGGATTAGAACGGGATGGTAGGAGGTAATTCTTGTTTCCTCTGACAACACTTTTTGCCAAAATTAAGTCCCATATTCAAAATAATATTGTTCAGAAGTCATTCTCACATGGCCACGGGGCAGCTATTCTTGCTCCCTCAACTGATAAGCAGTCAGCGGCCACTACATTTCAGCTCCTGTTAGTGTGGTGCCAGTCACTCAGCCGTGTCCACCTCTTTGCGACCCCGTAGACTGCAGCCTGCCAGGCTCCTCTGTCCATGGGATTCTCCAGGCAAGGAGACTGGAGTGGGTTGCCATTCCCTTCTCCAGGGAATCTTCCCAACCCAGGGATTGAATCTGGGTCTCCTGCATGGCAGGCAGAATCTTTACCGTCTGAGCCACCAGGGAAGCGGATTAGTATTGGGTTGGCCTAAAAGTTTGTTCAGGTTTTTCCATAAGATGTCATAGAAAAACTTTAAAATAAACTTTTTTTTTTTGCCAACCCAATAGTTAGTTAAATTCCTCTAAGTGGTATATAGTGATGCAGGATGAAAAAGTTGCTTTTACCTTCCAACTGGGAAGGGGGTTTAATAGGCACACTGGCAGTGATCTGCCTGGAGGACTGATCCTCATGAAGTCTGTGTTTCACCGGTAATGTTTCTAAGTGTGAAAGGGGCGTTTTCTTTGCATCTCTGTCATAGGAGCATGGTCCTGGGGGCTGACTCAGAGGCACTGCTGAGTCTGTCTAAGAGGACAGAAAGCAAGGAATTCAAAGGCTCTGCTTTTTCAATAGTTGAGGTTTGTTTTTGTTTTTTTAATGGCATTTATTTCACAAATTATCCTGCTTCTTTCTTCCAGTTCTGGGATTACCGCCAGCCTCGGAAATACCTCAACATTCTTCCTTGCCAGGTGCCTGTCTGGAAGGCCAGATACACTGTGAGTGAGCTGCCCTTCCTCTCACTTGGAAATATTATCTCGGTGTTCTGCACGTGAGGGGCCAGCCACATTTTCTCTTATTTTCTTTGTGAGGTGGTTTTCTCCTTCTGACTTGGTTTAGGGGTGGGACAAAGGTGGTAATGACAGCATAAAAGCTGTTATCTGTTTAAAACTTTGCCTTGGAACGTTGGGTGAGACTCTGTACTAGCGTCGATGGACTAGCTGGGCTGGGTGCTGGGCAGAGTAAAGGTGGTCAGTAAGGGTGAAGAGGAGGGTGAGCTGGAGGGCTGAGAGGCTGGAGGTCAGTGAATTGTGCTGGAAGGGACTCTGGCTTTAGATCCAGAAGATCTGGGTTTAGGGCCCAGCAATCCCATTTAATTTTTTTCCAGCTTTATTGAGATATAATTGACATATCACATGATGAAAGTTCAAGTTATGCAACATGTTGACATGTTACATTTGTGTATTGCCAGACAGTTATCACTATAATGCCACTATATATAATCTACTGCAGTATAGCATTTATACTCCTATAAATGCCGTACCATTATAGCATTTATTAACACTTCCATCACTTAGCATAATTACCCCTTCTTTTTTGTGATAAGAACATTTAAGGTCATATTCTCTTGCACCTCTCAAGTATACCATGTGGTATTACTGACCATAATCATCACACTGTACATTAGATCCCCAGAGCTCATTCATCTTACAACCAAAAGCTTGTACCTTTTGACCAGCATCTCCCCATTTCTTCCACTTCCCAGCCCCTGGTAGCCACCATTCTACTCTCCGTCTCTCTGAGTTCTGCTTTTTAGATTCTGCACATAAATAACACCATGGAGTATCTGTCCTCTTTCTGACTCATCTATGCCCTCAGGGTCTACCTGTGCCGTGACAGACGGCAGGATCTCCTTCTTTTTCATGGCTGGGTAATATTCCATTGTGTAGGTTCCGTGTTTTTATCCGTTGACGGACAGTAGGTTGTTTCTCTATCTTGGCTTTTGTGAATAGTGCTGCAATGAGCCGTTTGATATTTGTGTGGCCTTGGACAAGCCGCTTGATGTTTTTTGAGTAGTAACTTCCTCCTGTGTCAAATATGAATAGTTTTTAATATTCCTTGCTCTTTTTTGAAATCGTGGTAAATTCCACTATTCTTTAGTGTCCAGTCCGGTGGTATTACTACCAGTACAGTGTGCTCTCTCTTTGAAAAACAGCCCCGTATGAAAAAGTGTCAACCATAAAATGGTGCAGATATAGTGGGTAGGCTCTTATCAAACTTCCGTCTGTTTTGCCACATTGACTGCTGCTGATCAGAGATGATATATTTCCTTTAGTGTCAACTTGAAAGGGAGCCCAAGGGTGAGTAAAGGTTCCTTTATACATCAGGCTGTTCCCTGGGGCGTCGTGGAGTGCAGAAGGTAATTGGGGTATTAACTGGCCTTCACATCTGGGAGCACTTGGGAAGAAGTCAGACGTTGTTCTTGTGAATTGAAATACTTCTCTGGATTAATACGTTTGCTTTAAAAAATAAACAGAAAAGTTCAGAGTGCTGCCAGGAGAGCAGGCGAAGGTAAATATGCTCTTTTAGGTGGCTGTGGTTTATTCCTTAGAGAACAGAGTCTGCATATCAACCAAATGGGCTTCTTAGCTACTGCACAGATTGGTGTTGATAAGTGGGATGTGTTAGTCCTGAAATGGAAAGGTTTTCCTTTGAAATGGGTTTCCCTGGTGGCTCTGATGGCAAAGAATCCATCTGCAGGGCAAGAGACCAGGGTTCGATTCCTGGGTCAGGAAGATGCCCTGGAGAAGGGAATGGCAACCCACTCCAGTATTCTTGCCTGGAGAATTCCATGGACAGAGGAGCCTGGTGGGCTACAGTCCATGGGGTTGCAAAGAGCTGGACACAACTGCGCCATGGACACTCAATTCTTTTGAAAGGCTGTGGTCTCGGGGGCCATGGGAAGGTGCTGCTTCACATGGACGGAGTGCTTCTGGTACATTTCCACAGGGCAGGGCTGTTTGCTGTCCCAAGTCACCTGCCGTGTGCCTTGTACCCTCATTCCAGGAAAGCACTCAGTAACTCTCGGGGTCTTGTGAGAGGAGCTAGGGTATGAAACAGTATGTTCCAGGGTGCAGCCTCCAGAGCCATTTGCTTATTTTACATTAAAAAACATTCTTCTCCAGTTATTTGGCCTAACTTTACCTTTTACTTGCTGTGGTCCTTTCCTTCAGTAAAGAAAGAAAAGCCAGCGAAAAGTAGACATTAGCTTACGGTATTTGGAAAAATGTTCCCCAGGTCTAATTTGTTAAAGTTAGGCGAGAACTCCAAGCTGGGTAACTCAGGGCTCAGCGGATGCCCCCTGGAATGATGCCTGCTCTTCCCTTTCTCGCCGCAGCCTTTCAGCAACGGGTTGGTGACGGTGATGGTTCCCCAGCTGCGCAGGGAGAACAGCCTGCTCTTGTGGAATGTCTTTGACTTGAACACCCCAGTCCATACCTTCGTGGGCCACGATGACGTGGTGCTGGAGTTCCAGTGGAGGAAACAGAAGGAAGGTGGGTGGGAGACCGCTGGCCAGTTTCCTCCAGCTCCCGTCAGGGTGGGCTGCATGATCGAAGGGGAGGATGTGGAAACAGGGCTGGCTTCGAGCAGGAGTCAGGGTTCCCCTGCCCCTAATTGTAGATGGGTGATAGGGTGTGTGGCTGTGGTTCCACCCCAGGCCCATCTTTTTCTCTTGCGTTCTGTGCAGTCTCTCTCCTGCCTGGAAGGGGCTTCTAAGAGGTTGGTAGCTTTGCTGTTGGGTCACTTCCAGAGCTGAAAAACTCCAGGGTCACGACACTCTGAAAACCCTGGCTCTTGCACCTTCCCGCTGTGTTGATGAGGGTGATGCAAAGTCATCATCAGTACCACCCACCACATATTCCCAGTTCTCTTCACAAACACAGAGGGCTGTTTCACCTCCCATCCCCTTGAAGACAGGTTTGGCCATGTAACCCACTTGGCTCCTGAGACATGGACAGAAGTGATGCAATCTCTTCTGGGCAGAAGCAGTAACGGCCAGTGAGCAGTTACTCTCGTCTGCCTCTGCCGAGGCACTTGGTGAGTTTAGCTGCAGCCTCCCTTGCCTTGAGATCTTACTGCCACGCTCTCTAAATGTTCTCCAGACCACAAGTAAATTTCGTGGCCTTTCTGTATCACAGAAGGAAAGCCCCAGGCAGTGGAGTGGTGTGACTTGTCCAGAGTCCAGGAGAGGTCTTTAGTGGGCCTGGGATTAGACCAGACATCTTATCCCAAGTTTGTGACCCTCACAAGCCTCTTCCAGGATTGTTTTTGAAAGGACGCTTTTGATGATCCTCTTGATTTTCCCATCTTCATTTCTATAATCTCTCCTGCTTCTAGAAACGTGAGGCTGCTTGGTCTCTCTCCCATCCATTTCCATGCTTGACTTCAGCTTTCAACACATTCTCTTGCACTTTGCCATAGAAAAGAGACGACAGAGTTTCCCCATGATTTGACAGGGAGAGGTTGGCCTATAGTTTTGGATTGCAGTCAAAAGTATTTTAACAGCCCATTTTCAGTTGTCTATGTCATCTGTGAGCTGGCAGGGTGAATTGTATAAATTAGGGCTGTTCTAGCCAGTAGTGAAATTTTGAGTACAAGTTATAGGTGTTTTTTTTTTTCTAAACTCCCTATATTGTGAGATACATCATGTACAAAATTACATAAAATATGTACAGTTTATAAAGTGAAAATCTGAGTACCACCAAGGTCAAGAAAGAGAACATTGCTAGAAATCAGAAGCTTCCTGATCACAATTCTTTCCCTTCCCTAGAGGTAAACACTGTCCTAACATTTACGATATGACTTCTGTTATCTTGTTTATAGTTTTACTACCCATTCCTGCATCCCTAAAAATAGTTTAGGTTTATTTGCTTTTGAACCTTTTATAAATATAATCATCCTTCATGCATTCTTATATTTTCTTTCTTTCTCAACCTAATGATGTTCCATTTTGTTTTTGCTGCCATGTCCTCTTAGTCATTTTTTATTGGCCCACCTCAGACTTTGATGTTGGTTTTCACTGTGGTGAAGGACCTCTCAGAGGTAGGAAGAGAATCAGGATGTTGTGGTCCACGGAAAAGGATGCTTCGTGAAGGAAGCGGAGGTCATTGGTTTCAGGTTTTGCTGAAGGATCTCCATGCAGAATAAGAGAAGCACTTAATTGTGTAAGTAGGTATAGATAGGAAGCCATATAATCATTAAGAGAACAGTTCCAAAAGCACATTGAGGAGGGAAGCCTGATTATAAGACAGCAGAAACAGAGGCAGCAGGAACTGGTTTTGTGAATGAGGTTGCCTTCAGAGGCAAGGGCAGAGGCTGCATCCCTCTTGATTTGAAGGCAAGGAGAAGATGAAAAAAGGGAGTATATAGGAAAGCAAAGGTCTTTTGAAAATGGGAGGGAATAGGGCCAAAGGCCCAAGTAGAGGAATTGGGTTTAGAACGGAATTAGGCATAACTTTTCTTCAATATCAGAGACATGAAAAGAGGCTGGAGGGGACGTCCCTGGTGCTCCAGAACATAGAAGACTGTGCTTCCAAAGCAGGCGGTGCGAGTTCAATCCCTGGTCAGGGAACTAAGATCCCAGGTGCCCTGTGGCTTGCCCCCCAAAAGAGAAAAGAGGCTGGCTGTAGAGTCAGAAAATTGTTGCTATGGACATGGGCTGGATGGTGGGACTTATGACAGGCAGTAGCTCAGAATACTTGCTGTCTTGCTTGTTGTGCACAGGAATGTATTAAAACATTGAGTGAAGGCTTGGCTGAAGGCAGTGACAAAGAGAAGGAACGTTTTTTGGTAAACTTTTATTTTTGTATTGAAGTATACCTGACTAAGTGTGACAGTTTCAGGTGGACAGCAAAGGGACCCAACCATACATATACAAGTATCTATTCTCCATTAAACCCCTCTCCCATCCAGGCTGGACTTGAGCAGAATTCCCTGTGGTATACAGCAGGTCCTTGTTGGTCATTCGTCTTAAATATAGCAGTGTGTACATGTCCATCCCAAACTCCCTAACCATCCCTTCCCCTGATCCCAGAGAAGGAACTTTTGGCCCTTACTGTTCTCTGTTGCCTGTTTCCCCATGCATAAAATGAGGGAGTCAGATGAAATTATTTCCAGGTTGTTTACTCTCTGAAGATAACCATAAAGAAGATTCTGGATACTACAGAATCACCCTGAAATGTCCTGATCTTCCATAAAGCTCTTTTAGAAACCACCTTGAACCTTGTTAGAGTAATTTCCCTTTGACTAGCCCTGTTGTGTGGAAATACAAATTCAGTTAAGACTAATAAAGATCGATTATTCCTTCTATTACGAGATGTGTAAAATCTTCCCAACCCAGGGATCGAACCCCCGTCCCTTGTATCTGCTGGATTGGCAGGGGGATTCTTTACCACTTGCGCCACCAGGGAAGCCATTCCCATCTAGTCTAAAGAAAGAAATGTTTTAACAAATACAAGAGATTTGGTAAATAACAATTTACCAAAAAATTCTTTTAAACAGTAAGATGTCATGATGCATTTAAAGCAGTATGTTTTACAGACAGCCTATTCGTTCCCAGCTCCTCTGGAACAGAAAAGATAGAACATTTGTGGAGGTGAAAGTTCAGTGAGACCTTAAATTCTAGCATCACTCTTCGCCTGCTAATTTGCCGGCTTTTATTTCACTTTGTTTAAGGTTCTGCTCAAATGTGACTTCCTATGAGAAGTCCTGTCTAAAAATGGTTCCCCTGTCAGTCTCTATCCAGTTATCCCACAGTGTTTTTTAACAACTCTCTCACCACCGGGCATGCTGTTGTGTGTTTGTCTGTTTCCACCATTTGAATGTGAGATCTGTAAAGACAGATTCTTGATTCATATTGTAGTCCTAGTACTTAGAACAGTGCCTGGCATATAGGAGGTGTTCCATAAATATTTGTTAAATGGACGAATGAATGAATGAATGAATCTCCCTCTATCTCAACCTGGAACAAATTTGATGTTGAATCCAGGAAAACATCAGGATTCTTATCTGGTGATTTCCAGGGTCCAAGGACTACCAACTGGTTACGTGGTCACGGGATCAGACCTTGAGAATGTGGCGGGTGGATTCCCAGATGCAAAGGGTATGTATTCAGTGTTGTTGTGGAAGAATGTTAACGGGATATGCCAGAAACTTAAAAGATTTGGTAGTTGCAGAAGTTAGAGGATATGTGATAGATGTTTAATACGTACTGGCTGGTTGGCCAAGTGGCTTGGGTTTACTATACTGAGGCTTTGAGGTCTTCAGGAGCCAGTGTCAGTGTCAGAACTTCAAGGATGCAAAACCTGTGAATGTCTTTTTTCCCTCTTGCCCTGGCCTAAGATAGTGTGGGTTAGAGTACTGAGAAGGTGGCCTGGGGGTTTCCTTTCTTTCTTTCACCAATGGGCTAGGGAATCTACCCTGGCACAGGGCAGAGTCCTGCACGTTCGTCAGCAACACCTGTTGTGTGAAGCCCTTTCCAGTCTGTGCCCCATAAACTGTATCTGTGCCTACGTGAAGCACCGTGGTCCCAGGTGCAAATTGCTTTCCTGGCCCTCACTTTGCCCTGCCCCGTTACGGGGTTCTGTCTTCTCCTCCAGTGGCAAAGTTCCTTGAAGGTGGGAATGATGTCTCACTTATATTCCATCCCACACAGCGCTCTGTGCACAGTGGATAGAAAATGCCGAGACAGATTTGCTAAACTGCTTAGGACCAAGTCACTCTTGAGCATTTTGGTGAAATATCATCATCTTACTGCTGTTTAAATTTTTTTCCTCCAGAAAGTACCATATGCTCCAAATGCTTTTAAGTTATATTTTTGCTCTTGGCTGGCTTAATAACTCCATCAAAGCTTGAAGTTTAAAAGGTTTTCTGAGATTTTCAAAAACTATGAACCTGATAAAACATTTTCTGGGGTAGAATAATAGTCTGTTTTCCTGTGTGTTTAACCAGGGAGAGTAGGGTATGGGCAAAACCCATTTTGATTGTATTGGTTTGGGGCTAACATTTCTCTCCTTTGCAGCTTTGTGCAAATGACATCTTAGATGGTGTTGATGAGTTTATTGAGAGCATTGCCCTTCTCCCGGAACCTGAGAAGATCCTTCACACCCAGGACACAGATCACCAGCACAACTCCAGCCATGGGGAGGAAGAAGGTAATTGGTCACCCCGATGTTCTAGTTATGGTGCCCCTCTCTGCATCTCTGAGTTGTGGTAGATACCCCAGAACTGCTCTCTGAATGCATTTCAGAAATGTTTTCCAATAAGTGACCCTGTCTCTCCCGCTAGTCTTAAAGGAAGACCCCCCAAGCAGTCTCTTGGAGGAGAAGAAATCAGAGCAGCCGGGCCTGCCTCAGACTCTGCAGCAGGAGTTCTCTCTGATCAACGTGCAGATTCGCAATGTGAACGTGGAGGTGCTCAGGTTTTCTGTCTCTCGTGCTTGCGGTTGGTGGCCGAGGGGACTGTTTCAGCCATGATTTGGGCTAGCAAATGGCTTTTCTGCTTTAACAGGGAAGTCTGTGTCCTTGCTTTCTTGTTTCGGTTTTGTAAAGAAATAATTAACTGTTAACTAACAACTGTTAGTTGTTCAGTTGTGTCCGACTCTTAGCAACCCCATGGAATTTTCCAGGCAAGAATACTGGAGTGGGTTGCCATTTCCTAGTCCAGGGGATCTTCCCAACCCAGAGATCGAACCCTCGTTTCTTGCGTCTGCTTCATTGGCAGGTGGAGTCTTTACCACTTGCGCCACCAGGGAAGCCATTCCCATCTATTTTAAAGAAAGAAATGTTTTAACAAATACAAGTTTTTTTCCCCTTTATGCTATTGTGCTCTCATAAGATGAACTAAGGGATAAACGGATGCTCGTATGTCTTAAAATCTCCTTAGATGCTCCAACACTTATTTGACCCTATGTGAAGGTGCTCAGATCTGGGAAGGTTTAGTGTTTTGGCGGAGGCTGCTGGTGAAGTTAATGGCAGGGCTGAGTTTGAAAGCCAACCTCCTTATTCTCCAAGGTTCTTTGTGCTTGCCTTAGCAGTTGGTTATTTCCTTGGTGGTTTAGATTCAAAGTAAGAAGGTGACCCAGCCTCTTTGTTCATTTAATTTGGAGACGCTTATTTACATTTTTCCTTTAGGGTGGGTATTGAAACACTTGGCTTCAGAGAACTGAGTCGAAGGAGTTTTAAACTTGATGAGTTTTGCTTTTGCCCAGATTCCATTAACAGTAGGGCTGGGTCTGCGCACTTAGTTGTCTCCTTTGGCCTTTAAAGCAGCTCTGAATTAAGTGGTCTTATCCCCACTTTACAGACGAGGAAATAGAGACACTAAGAAATGGAGTAACTTGTCCGAGCTGAGCAGGTGTTTGAATCCCAGTCTCCAGGCTCCCCGCACGTGTGGCTCTTTTCACTGTCCCCCCAGCTGCCGTCTCTAGTTGGCACTACAAGAAATTGAAAGGGATAATGGCCTCTCTGGTGGACTGGTTATCTCTGTCAACTCAGTTGTGTTCCCTCTGTCCCAGCTGAGAACAGCTGGGCTGCCCAGTGATCTAGCCCAAGAAGGAGAGTTTGGTTCCTTTCCCAGGACTGCTTTTTAAAAATTACCGGAAGGGACTTCTCTGGTGGTCCAGTGGTTAAGACTCCGTGCATCTGCCGTGGTGGGCAGAGGTTCAATCCCTGATTGGGGGACTAAGATCCCACATGCTGCGAGGCACAGCCATAAAAGAATATAAAATAAAACAGAATAAAATCACATACCACACAACTCACCCTTTTAAAGTGTATAATTTAATGGTTTTTAGTACATTTACAAACCCATGATTTACAAATCATCACCACTGCTACTTTCAGAGTGTTTTTCATCATCGCCAAAGAAATCCTACATCCCTTCGCAGCATCTTCCTGTTTCCTTTCTCCCCAGCGCCTGGCTGATAGACACTTAACTTTTTTCAGTCTCTATGGATTTTCCCAGGAGTGCTTTTAACTTGAGTGAGGTTTTTAACATCTTCCTGCTTGTTTTCCCATCTCCAAATAAATATAACAAGTTTCAGCCTATCTCACAGCTTCGAGATGAAGCTTTTCTAAGTCAGAACACTTTGAGCTTATTAAACCAGTGCTATAATTAAAAACCCATTTTGAAAAAAGAGTTGTCCACACCTTCGCTATTATTTGTCTTGGGAGACTCTCTCCCTTGACTCTGTTACCAGCAACCTAGAGCATTCTGTTACCTTATTTAAACCTGTTTGCCTCTGAAGACCCTTTGCAGTTCGTTCCTAAAGCAGCTCTTGATTGGTCCCCCGCAGATGGACGCAGCAGACAGGAGCTGCACAGTGTCGGTGCACTGCAGCAGTCACCGCGTCAAGATGCTGGTGAAGTTCCCTGCGCAGTACCCAAACCACGCCGCCCCCTCCTTCCAGTTCATCAACCCCACCACCATCACGTCCACCATGAAAGCGAAGCTGCTCAAGGTGGGCCTCTGTGCGTGCAAGTCCTCTCTGACGTCCTCAGGGTCTGAGTTGAGTAGTAAAGTTGAATGAAAACACCTTTGTTAAGATTTGGACGTCATCTGTCCTTCCTCACTTGAGTTTTAACAGTTGTATTCTTTTTGTGTAGAGAATCCCGAGTGTTGTTTCTTAATCTCTTTGGGTCAGGGACCTGCCCCCCTTTGAAAGTCTAATGGAAATCATAGACCCTTTTGCAGAAAAACTGGCACAGATGTTGCATGTAACTTCAGAAATAGTGCATGTAAATAACAGGCAGTTCTGTAATTGCATATAACCTGCTCACAGATCTCATTAAAGCTATGAGATCCCAGCTTAATACAGTACAACTTCATTTATTTGGAAACTATAGGCAAAATATATTCTGAAGCTACAAGATAATTTCTAATCAGAAAAAAAAAAGTATTTAAGGTCATTAAAAATATCTGTTCCATAAGAAGAGATGTTGTCACTTAGAGTGAGGCTGGCTTGCTGGACAAGTTGGGACAAGTTAGGTGGGGTGTATGATATGACTGTGGTGCCTGAATGAAGGGGAATAGCTTTGTTGCAGTAGGGGCACCCCTTCCAGGGCCTGAAACTGGGCTCTTGTCTAACACTTGGAAATGAATTGTCTGAGGAGACACGTGCTGACAAAAGCAAGAGATTTTATTGGGAAGGGCGCCTGGGAGGAGAGCAGGAGGGTAAGGGAACCCAGGAGAACTGCTCTGCTACATGACTTGCAGTCTTGGTTTTACGGTGATGGGTTTCTGGATTGTCTTTAGCCAGCCATTCTGGCTCAGAGTCCTTCCTGGTGGTGCCTGCCTTGTTCAGCCAAGATGGATGCAGCGAGAAGGATTCTGGGAGGTGGTCGGACACCTGGTGTCTCCTTTTGACCTTTCCTGCACTCTTCCGGTTGCCGGTGGCTTATTAGTTCTGTGTTCCTTATCAGGGCCTCCTGTCATAAAACAACTCATGCAAGTGGTTACTACGGTGCCTGGCCAGGGTGGGCTTCCCCTAACAGCCTGGCGTTTCATCTTGACCTGGATAGGTTCGGAAACTTGATCTGTCAGTTCACACAGAGCTGATCAGGTGGAATCCTCGTAAAAATGGCCCTCAAGCTAGGATGATATGCCTTCTTCCATCTGAGCGGCATCATATGTGAAATCAGTGAGAATGTCCTAAGGGCACCAGCTTGACCTGATTGCTGTTCATTTTTGCCTAGTTTGTATTATACTCACTTGATTGTTCCATCTTCTTGGGGTATGATAGGTAACCAGGAAACTTTAAGCTTCGTAAGAGTCTCTGAAATGCTAATTACTCAGGTTTTGTGGTATTTGACATCTTGTCCTGGTAATCTGAACATTTTGTTGCCTCATTTGAACACATAAAATAAGAGATTTTTCTATTGGTATAAAAACGATAGGATAAGGAAGTGCTTTAAAGGTCTAGTTCAGTGGTATCCAATAGAAATGAAATGTAGACTGCATGGAATTTTCAATTTTCTAGTAGCCATCCTAAAAAAAAGTAATAGGTAGATTAATTTCAGTAATATTTTTATTTAATCTAGTATATCCAAAGTGTTATCATATCAACATGTAAGCAATATAAACATTATTGAGATAGCTTTCTCTTTTTTTCCCTTTCTTATCCTAAGCCTGCAGCTTTTGGTGTAAGTTTTGTGTTCACGATACATCTTGGTCCAGACTGGCCGAGCTGTGCTTAGTAGCCCCATGTGGGTAATGACTTCTGTGTTAGACAGCCCAGGTCCAATTTGCATGCCTGTCTTCAGTATGTGTATGTCAGTTTATACCCATAGCTGCTGCTGCTAAGTCGCTTTAGTCGTGTCCAATTCGGTGCGACCCCATAGACGGCAGCCCACCAGGCTCCCCCGTCCCTGGGATTCTCCAGGCAAGAACACTGGAGTGGGTTGCCATTGCCTTCTCCAGTGCATGAAAGTGAAAAGTGAAAGCAAAGTCACTCAGTCGTGTCTGACTCTTCGAGACCCCATGGACTGCAGCCTACCAGGCTCCTCTGTCCATGGGATTTTCCAGGCAAGAGTATTGGAGTGGGTCGCCATTGCCTTCTCTGATACCTATAGCATGTACTTTAAAATGTCAGATTTTATATTTTTAAAGGATCAAAAAAAAGGTACTTTCCAGTTTTCACTAAAGTGACATCTGGGAATTCGCTGGCAATCAAATGGTTAGGACTCCATGCTCTCACTGCCAAGGGCCTGGGTTCAGTCACTGGTTGGGGAACTGAATCCCACAGCTGCAAGTGCAGCCGAAATGAAACAAAGAAGATGGACTCTATTCCCTCTGTCGTGTATGTATCACTTTGAGCCATTTTCAGTTCAGACTGGAGGATGTTGCTTCCAAGTGGTACTGAGATTTCTCATGGAGGAGGGTGGGGCTGGGGGAGAACCAAGGAGTAGAATTCACTGTTAAGGAAGAATGGTCATTCTAATACAAGAAATGTGCCATCTCAAAGCCAGCGTGTGTGCGTGCCCTGGCAAAGGAAAGGGCTTCTGGAAGAGCATTCACAAAGGAGTCTTCTCTGAGCCTCTGAGCCTCTTGGACAGGTGGAAAGCAGCATGTTGTGTTGGCAGCCTCAGACACAGCCACACTCTGGTCACCGAGCATCGTCACTGCTTCCAGCGCTTCTCACAATAAAAGCAAATCAGGAGGAAGTTTGTTGCTCTTCTTGACTGTGTTTTGTGCCTTTTCTAGATCCTGAAAGACACTTCCCTGCAAAAAGTGAAACGCAACCAGAGCTGTTTGGAGCCCTGCCTGCGCCAGCTCGTCTCCTGCCTGGAGTCTTTTGTGGTGGGATCCTTGTTACCTATCTCTGCCTGGGGCTTTTGTTTCCTTTCTCCTTCCTAAAGTCCTGGGCTCCCTGATCATGTAATAATGCATCCTATTTTGTAATTCATCTTGAAGACCGATTATGGGTTTCAGTCTCTTTGACTTTAAAATTTCAGAACCAAGAAGACAGTGCTTCCAGCAACCCCTTCGCACTCCCGAACTCCGTCACGCCGCCCCTACCAACATTCGCCCGGGTGACCACCGCCTACGGGTCCTACCAGGATGCCAATATTCCCTTTCCCAGAACATCGGGGGCCAGGTTCTGTGGGGCAGGTAGGTCTTTTTTGGTTCTCTGATTCTAGATTTGAGACAAAGAATGTCTCTATAAAAATTTCCATCAGAAAATTTTTCTTAATTTCCTGAGAACTCAAAAGATTTCCATCATAGTGTTATCTGAGCTGGATTGGCATTTACAGACATATTCTAAGAATGTTTAGCAGAATTATGGTCTTAACTTTTTTCATTCTGATGAGTGTGAATTTGAGTCTTGACTCAGAATATTGAGAATGTACGTAGGAAATATAAAACACCTGTGAAAACTTTCCCAAACCACATACATCCTTGTCTCTCCTGGATCCTAGAGATTCTTTTAGGGGGCACTGCACTGGGGTTTCGTTGCAGCACACTGGTGCTCTGGCTGTGGTGCTTGGGCTTAGTTGCCCCAAGGCCTGTGGGATCTTAGTTCCCCAACCACCCACATCCCCTGCATTGGAAGGCAGATTCTAACCCCTGGACCACTAGGAAAGTCCCGATCCTGGAGATTCTGATCTTTGTCTTAAGTATGGCTGCAGTCATGAGCCCCTGCAACTTAAAATACTATGTCTTATCCTTCAAGTATGTTGAAGTAGAAAAAAGATTAACCAGTACCGTCTTAAGATTTCCCACTATCAGCTCAGTGACCTTGATGTGCATGTGTGATGTCTCCTTTGACAGGGTATCTGGTGTATTTCACAAGGCCCATGACGATGCACCGAGCAGTCTCTCCTACTGAGCCTACTCCGAGGTGAGTGGGAGATGCAGGCATAAGCTACATTCATGGGCCAGAAGTGAGCAGACATGTGGGAATTTGCTTTTGGACAGTTTGTGTTAGTTATGAGCAAGTGTTCATTATAAAATTTATTCCCAAAAGATTAAGGTTCATTAAACTGCACCTAAGCTGAGATTTCTACTATTAAGTTACTACTGGGAGGAATTGCTTGATAAAAGTGTGTTTGTCAAAACAAGGCAAGTGCCGTTTTAATGTGCTGTCCCCGTATTGCTAACGTATTATCTGAACGTTAAATAAAACTAGAAAAATAGCAAAAGAGATTATTTATAGTCCCATAACACTAATAGGGTAAAGTGTACCGTCTGGTGGCTCAGATGGTAAAGAATCTGCCTGCAGTGCAGGAGATCCGGGTCAGTCCCTGGGTTGGGAAGATCCCCTGAAGAAGGGAGTGAATGGTTACTCACTCCAGTATTCTTGCCTGGAGAATTCTGTGGACAGAGAAGCCTGGTGGATATAGTCCATTGGGTCGCAAAGAATTGTACATGACTGAGCAACTAACACTCACATTTTTCTTTTAACACCAATTGATCATTCTTAACATTACCACACATGTGTAGTGGATGTGCAGCCAGCCATCCCTAAAATCAATCTGTAACCTTGTAATTATACCAGAAAGAAACTTTGAATTCCTTAGGGGGTCACCCTAGTTCCCAAGTCCCCCATTCCTTTAGCCCTGGGCAAACACTTATCTACTTTCTCTCTATAAATTTGCCTAATTCTGGACAGTTCATGTATATGGCATTATATGTGTGTTCCTTTTTTACTGACTCTTTTCACTTAGTATATTTTTAAGGATCATACATGTTATAGCCTGTATCAGTTATTTCTTTTTATTGCCGAATAATATTCCATCCCATGTGTATATACCATATTTTTTTATTCATTCAGACCAGTCAGCAGACATTGGCATTGTTTCCACTGTTTGACCATTACAAATAATGCTGCTATGAACATTCTGTACAGATATTTGTGTGGATATGTATTTTTTCATTTTTCTTACATATATACTTCAGAGCTGAATGACTGTATCATATTGTAAATTTTTTTCTTAATTAATACACTTTATCTTTTAGAGCAGTTTTAGGTTCATAGCAAAGTTGAATGTAGAGAACACATACCCCTGACCCCACATATTTACAACCACCCCCATACTAGTGGTTTTTTAACTTAAATATTATGCCTAAGTCTTTTGGTTCTGCAGTCTGATGGCCAGAATAACTTGGAAACACTCTTGCTACAAACACCTGGTTATATTGTATATGATATAATTAGCAAACTTAATAATGAATAGCTAAGCTAACAAGAAAGAAAGTTCATGAGCAGATGCTACTGCTGTCTTGGGAGTTTGCCTGTCTCTGCAGTAACGGGCAGATGAGAAACTGGCCCCACAAGAACTGGGAGTTAAATGCCAGAGAAGCCCCTTCATGACACCAGGTTCGTTATGCCAAAGGTTGGACTAGAAAACAATCACCTACTCTTAAAGGGAAACCACAAATATCTGTATCTGAACTTTGGGTCAGCAGGAAAATGTTCCGATTAGAATGTTTTTTCCTACTGACAGTTTTTTGCTGAGGTATAATTTAGGGTACACAAATGTGAAGTCTGTGCCTTGATGACCAGCATCTAGGTCAATATACAGCATTGCGCTCACCTCTCCCCAAAAGTTCCCTAGTCCGTTTACCTGGAGGAAGCGACTCTTCTGCTTCCATCAGTGAAGTTTAGTTTTGCCTGTGCGTGAACTTCATCTATATAGAATCATGCAGCATATAATATTTTATGTCTGGCTTCTTTTGCTCAATTTAATGTTTTTAAAATTGATTTCCACATTATTGTGTGTATCAGTAGTCCCATTGTATGACAGTAATGTAATTTATTTATACTTCTGTTGATGGACATTTGGGTTATTTCCAGTTTTTATTTTTATTGTATGTAGACCTACACATACAGGTCTTGTAATGTCCATGTGTAATAATTTCTCTATCCAAGAAGTAGATCTCTAGGTCGTAGGATACGTGCCTGTTTAATTGCCGAAAAGTCTGTTCCCAGTGTTGTGCCATTTTATACTCTTCAAGCAGTGTTTCAGGATTCTGGCTGTTCACATCCTCTCCCAAACTTGGTGTTTTCAGCCTTTTCAACTTTAGCCATTGTGGTGGTGTGCAGTAGTATCTCATTGTACCTTTAACTTGTGTTTCCATGATAATGACTAATTGCAGTAGAGTGGCAGCCTTAATATGCTGCCTTGGTGCAAGCTGTAACCCCCTCCTAGGTTACCTTGTGAAGGTTCCTGTGGGCCCTGAGCAGTCGTCCTGCTCAGTCGTCAGTTGGTACCTTATTGGGCCTCTCCCCCAAGCGACCAACTGTCCGTGAGTGACCGTTGGTGGTCCTGCTCAGCCATTGGTTGGTGCGCAGTGGGCCCCTCCCCCAGGTGACCAACTGTCAGTGAGTGACTGTTGGTGGTCCTGCTCAGCCATTGGTTGGTGTGCAGTGGGCCCCTCCCCCAAGTGACCAATTGTCAGTGAGTGACCATTGGTGGTCCTGCTCAGCCATTGGTTGGCATTGCAGTGGGCCCCTCCCCCAAGCGACCAACTGTCAGTGAGTGACCGTTGGTGGTCCTGCTCAGCCATTGGTTGGCATTGCAGTGGGCCCCTCCCCCAAGTGACCAACTGTTAGTGAGCGACTATCAGTTGGTTCATTCAGCCTACAGTCAGCGGAGTGGTGGTCATCAGGCTGAGTGACGTAAGAGGCAGATCCCAGTCTTCTCCCCAGAGCCCTTCAGCTCACCCACTGGCCTCCGGCCCAGGCCTTGAGGTGGCAGTGAACCTCTCCGCCATTCCTGCCTCTGGGACCTAATGTCAGCCACAGTCCGCGTAACCTGGTCCCCACCATTTGGGCGGCCTGAGGAGCCTGAGGGCCCGTTGGGTCCTGGGCACCAGACTCCCTCAGCAATGACAGCTGGGAACCTGGCCCTGAGGGAGCCACCAACTGAATATACCTCCTCTTAGCCAGGACCTGGACCTCAGAGAGTGAAAGTTTTGCCGAGAGACTGTGATCTTTCTTGTCAGAGCAGAGAATAATGTTTGTCTAGGAGAAGGCATGGCACCCCACTCCAGTACTCTTGCCTGGAAAATCCCGTAGACCGAGGAGCCTGGTGGGCTGCAGTCCATGAGGTCCCTAAGAGTCAGACACCACTGAGCAACTTCACTTCCACTTTTCACTTTCATGCATTGGAGAAGGAAATGGCAACCCACTCCAGTGTTCTTGCCTGGAGAATCCCAGGGACGGGGGAGCCTGGTGGGCTGCCGTCTATGGGGTTGCACAGAATCGGACACGACTAAAGCGACTTAGCAGCAGCAGCAGCAGTTGAGATTTACAGGAATGTTGTTACCTGACCTCAAGAACACAGGATCTAACACCAAGAAGTTTGCCCCAACTGACCCCTCCCCTCCCTCACTTTTCCTGTAAAAGGGTTTTGCTGAGAACTCTCGGGGAGTTTGGGGCTTTTAAGGGACCAGCCATCCATCTCCTTGCAGGACCCTCAGCAAATCTTTGTCTGTTCCAGACTCCGACATTTTGATATTGCTTGACCTCCCTGTGCATCGGGCACATGGACTTGCATTTCACTAACATAATGGTTCGTTGTTGTTGTTTAGTTGCCAAGTTGTGTCTGATGCTTTACGACGCTATGGACTGTAGCCCACCAGGCTCCTCTGTCCATGGGATTTTCTAGGCAAGAATACTAGAGTGGGTTGCCATTTCCTTCTCCAGGGGATCTTCCCAACCCAGGAATCAAACCCATATCTCCTGCATTGGAGGCAGATTCTTCACCACCGAACCACCTGGGAAGCCAAGATAGTGATAGTGGACAACTTGCGTGTGCGAGTTGACCACTTGGTTATCTTCTTCTGTGATGTGCCTGTTCTAGTATTTTGTCTAGTTATTTTAGATTATGTTTCTTATCATCTGTTTGTGGTAGTTCTTTATCCATTCTGATTGCAAATCCTTTGCTGGGTGTATATATATATATATATATATATATATATTGATTTTTCTCCTAATCTGTGACTTATCTTTCTCCCTCTTTAATGATTTTCATGTATTAGCAGCATTTAATTTTACTGCAGTTGTTTATCACTGTTTAAGTGTTAGGGTTGGTGCTTCTATGTCTTGTCTAAAAAAAAATGTCTGCCTACCCCAAGGTCATAGAAATATTGTGTGTTCCCTCTTAAAAATTTATAGATTTAAATTCCTTATTTAAGGTCTGTAGTTAATCTCGAATTAATTTTTGTGTATGATGTGAGGTGGGAGGGAGTCAGAGGGTTTTCTTTTTTGTCTTCAGTAGAGGTAGATAGTTGTTTTATACCTATATATAGCACCATTTATGGAAGACATTTTGCTCTTGTCAAATTTACATTGATACGTTTGTTGAAAATCAATTGACCGTATGTTTTGAATCTATTTCTGGACTGTGTTTTCTCTTTGATTCGTTGGTTTCTCCTTATGCCAACACTACCCTGTCAATGTAGGTTTGTATAGTAAGTCTTCAAATCTGGTAGTTAGGTCCCCTAACTTTATTATTCTTGTATAGGATTGTATAATTTCTATAAAAATAGGAATCAGGTTACTGGTTTCTACAAAAAAAAGTCTGCTCATGTTCTGCTTGAAATTGCATTAATTCTGTAGATTAATTTGGAGAAAATCAACATTTTAACAACATGAAATTTTGTGGTCTGTTAACACAATGTATTTCCCTGTTGTTTTCAGTCTTGTTTAATTTCTCTCAGCAATATTTGTATTTTCAATCTACATCTTTAAGTGTGTCCCGAGGCATTTAGTGTGTTCTGATATTTTCCAAAGATTTGATATAAAGAAATACTATAGATTATTGTAGATTGACCTTGTATTTAAATACACTTACTAGTTTAAGTAATTTACAGATTTCTGTGACTTTTCTGTGTATATAGTCATAGAAACATTCTCTGCTTCTGCAGATAAAGCATTTTTCAGTTCTAAAATTGCTATTTGGCTCCTTTTTGGAGTTTCTATCATCCCCACCCTGTTATATCCATCTTTTCCTTCCGATTTCATCAAGTGCTAAGAGTGGTATCACTTAGAGCCATGACAAGATTGAAGACGCCAGTACGGATAACCTTGCCTTTTCAACCACAGATCTCTCTCGGCCTTGTCTGCCTATCACACTGGCTTGATTGCACCCATGAAGATCCGCACAGAGGCCCCTGGGAACCTCCGTCTGTACAGTGGGAGCCCCACGCGCAGTGAGAAGGAGCAGGTCTCCATCAGCTCCTTCTACTACAAGGAGCGGGTAAGTGGCTGAGCCATGGCCTTTGAGACTTATCCCTTCCCTAGACTCTTGTTCTTGGTCTCCCTTCCTACCACGCGCACCACCTATTAATAAATTAGTGATCCCCCTATAGTCTTTCCCTTTCATACTTAGTGTGTTAGAGAAAGACCATTGCTTTCTTCCTTTCAGTTGGTTTTAGCTACTGTAAATTGTATGGGTGTGGGAAATTGGGTGACTGGTTGTTATAATCCATATTCTTCCCTCCCTTTAACCTTGCCTTTGTGATCCCCGTTCATGAAGTTGATTCCCATCCTCTCAGAATGATGTAGCTTCAGGTCTTTCTGGGTATTCTGATGTTTGTTAGCAAATTTTGGGATGCTTCAGTAGGCTTGGTATCCTAATATATTTGGAACTTCGTAGTTGTGGGAAGTTTTAAAGTTGACCTCCAAGAGATTTTATACTTCTAGTAAGTCTGTGCTGAAGTACCCATTTGAATGGACCACTTTATACAAAAATCACCTGAAACTGTCTCTTTCCTGACTTCTTAAGGAACTCATTGTCCCTAAAGTAGCTATTAAGCTGTCAGAAACCTTTGGTGACGAGAGTGTAGAGAATGTCAGCAGAGCGTGGGAATGATTCTGAGGACTTTTGTGTTGTCAGGTTGAGTCTGGCTTAAACCAGCTTTTAGGTGACATGATGTATTAATTGGTTACCACTGAGTTACCCACAAACTCAGTCCTTAGTAATACTTTGTTGTTCTCTTCTGCTAATTGAGAAATGATAGATTGACTATAATTAAAATTTATGTTTTTTGAATTATTTAAAATAAAACCCCAATTTCCAGCAAGTGTTAGAGGTGTCTTCACTTCAATTGCAATGTAGTGTCTCACCTTCTTGGTTTGCAAGATAGTTGACTGTCTCTGACTTGGTCAGGTCTTAGGGTTGTATGTGACAAATGAGTGGCAGGAACTGATGCCTTGAGACATTACTAGAATTGGGCAAAACCTTCAGTCGAATAGGGAAAATGATTTTTTGTTGCCTCTCTGGCCAACTCCATAGTCCCCTTTCTTTGCACCACTGATGGAGTTCTCCACTCTCCCCCCACAACCCAACCCCCACAACTGTTCACGGACCTTCTTAGAACACGTTTATCTTCCCAGGTGCTTTATTCAAAGAAATTTTTTTTCTTTTTCTGCAAGCTAGCAGGTAACTGGTGAGATGCTTTAATAAATAGATTGGAACTAAGGCATTTTATCATTGATGTAATAGCCAAACTCACAATTGGATAAGTGTGGGAATTTTCTTTAGCGTCAGAGCCAGGTTGAGGAGATCTTTTGGTCAAAAAGGCAGTTCTGAATTCCCTTTCAAATCACACCATGCACTACTCATGCTTGGGTTCAAACTGGGCAGCACAGATGGGCCAGCACTTTCGACCTGAGATAGTATGTAAAGGTTGTGTTTCATCAAGATAACTCCAGTTCCAAGAAGGGGCCTCCCCTAATGCAGAAGCATTTGTAAAGCCTACATATGTTTTTGATGGTCTGGCCTCTTTTACGACAAAAGCTGTAATCATGAAGAGGGAATAAAGGCCCGTAGATAACTAATCACCTCTTATCAGACAGGATCTGGATTGGGACATTTCAGATTGGGGTGATTCCCAGTGTGCTACTTTTCCCTAGAAAATGGGCCATTGTAGTCCTCTAGGATGACATAGTGAGTGGTCTCTGAATTATATTTCAGACAGTGGCCAAATAAAATAGGGAGAAATAGTTTTATTATAATTTCATATGAAACTATTGTATTGATGTATAACATGTACAGAAAAGTTTGCAAATCATTGGTATATATTTCAGTGAATTAACAATCACACAGGCCAAGAAATAGACTATTCTAGGAACTCTAGAAGCCCTGGGGGAGGAAGGCACATTTTAGTGGATGACATATAGTAATTATTAGGAGATTGCTGATATTTAAACATTTTTGACCTTAAGAAAAGGTTTCATGCGGTTCCACTTAGTAAGTTAAAATCAGTTAGTAATAACTGGTCAGGCAGTTGTTTTGTGATGAATCTGAAATAAATTCATAAATTCTCCTCTGAAGCTTGTTCACATCCATCCTATTTACATGGGGCATAGGGGAGGAATTAAAGGTTTTAAATATGCCACAGTATCATGCGTAGACCATCTTATCGTCCTCACAGAGAACAATAATGGTTGTATCCCTCAAGGAGTATTTTATGATTCTCAGTGTCTAGTTTCAAATGTCAAATCATATCACTTTTATTACTTTTGTCCCGGAAATTATCCCAGTTTACTAAATTTTTCTGTGCTTGTCTTCATTTTTAGCCCAAATTTTATCTCATACATACTTTTTTTCTTGTTTAGATCTGTACACCCAAGAGCTTTAAATGAGGAAGAATAAAGGAAAGGAATATAATGCATTAAAGTAAAGCATTGAAGGAATTATAGAGTATTTTGGAGACTGAAGGAAAAAAAAATCTCTTAAAGCTGTTGGGGACTAGTATTCATTTCACTTATTTTTGTGTGTTTTTAACCTTCCCTACTTAGGTCATCTTGTTTTATCACCCAAAGGCTCTCCAGATGGAATTCCAGTGTTCACTCTTAAAATTTTTTTAAATGTGAGAGAAGTTTAAAAAAAAGGACCCATTAAATTTCATAAGAAGTTAGAAAACACAGAGATACTACCTTTCATTTGGTAACTGGACCATCTATTAATAGCTGATGAATTACTGTTTATTCTTAGAGTAAATCAGAAGGTCCAGAACCTAAGATAAACATTAGGCATTGCCCTGTAAACATTCAAAAAAATTTGCAGCCTCCTACATTTGCTTCAGTTGATGTCACTAAAATAGCTTTAAGGTAAACAGCTGAGGAGGTCCCGGTTGATAGGATAATTTCTGATTTCCTGAAGCAGTGTTGTGTGCTCCCAGTTTCTCCCTGATGCTTGAGTTGTTAGCAGGAGCCTTCCTTTCCCACAGGCTCTCGCTTCCTCGTGGCACCCCTCTGAGGATGGTCCTGGAGTCCCAAGACTGAAACTCCAGTCTCCCCGGCGGGCCCCAGCCACACCAGAAACAGTTCAGTGTTGAGTCTGTTGAGGAACTTCTTCCTGTTTAGGAACGAGAATCTTCTCGCGCATACATGTGCTCTTGAAGGGGAAGCAGAGTTCTCCACCTGTTTCTTACGATCTTAATTCTTTTAGGAGAACCACAGGTCTCCATTGTAGTTTCTCTGTCAGAGCTGTGTGGACATCAGCCTCCTGATATCTTGAAACATGTTTCGGACTAAAGGACAATGACATTGAAGCTGTGTGTGGAGTGTGATGGGTTGGGGGGTGGTTGAGGGCTTCAAGTACTGCTGTGCTAAGGTTCAGGTTTTTCAGTTGTTCCCAGCCGGAATTTGCAGTATATTATGGTACCTTTGAATCCATCAGATGTGTGGGAAGCTTTCATTTTATTCTATATTTTTTCCCTTTTAATTTTCTCGGTGTTTTTCTTCCCTCCTCCTGGGTGTAACGTTTTCACGCACAGATGTCTCCTCGCTCTGCCCGGCGACGTTGGTCCATACAAGCAATTAACGACTTCCCGGTACTGTGCGCTGTCAAATGCTCTTCTTAACTAATCTTGTCTCTGCCCAAAGGCCCAAGAATAAAATGCCACCTGCCTGGCTTTGAGGAACCTGAAATGACAGGCTGGCTGGTCTTTAGGACCAGCATAATCAATTACTCACTCTTAGGAGTCAGGCCCCAGGGACTGCTCCTGGTTCTATCAGTTTCAAATAGTTGAATACTGATATCACTAAAGATTGTGAATAGACTTCTTTGAAAATAAAGCTAAATGCTAGATTTCTTGGAAAGAACCCTGATGATAAGCCTTTAGTTCACCTGATTTCACTTGGAGTATTTGTATAATTTCATAGAGCTTTCAAAAGCCCACGTTTGGCATGGCGGGGCAGCAGAGGAAGATGTGAGAGGCTTCTGCCATTCTGTCTCTGTTTTTATCGTCTTGCTTATCGAGTTCAAAGAGGGAAGTGCCCACCTGCTTCCTTGGCGTGACGCTGAAGCTAGATTTTAATCCTTCGGGAATTTCCTGGAACAAATTTTTTTCTTTGCCATCAGCATTTTGCATTGACAGTAGCACTTCTGCAATGGACATCTTCTTTTCCTTTTCTTTCGCTGACTCTCTCCTCTTCTGTCTTCCTCTCCCACCCGCTTCATGTTTCAGTCGTGCCATAGTGACCTCAGGCTGTGCAGGGCAGCAGTCTTGAGGCTTTTGTGTAAATTTCCTTATAGGGGGATTGTAGCCTTTTCATATAAAAGCCAGTTGAAATCAGGAACCCTGATTAGCAAGTGCCCAGTACCCTGCCCAGTACCTTGGAGGTGGAGCCGCCTCTCTGGCCACCTTTCCTCAGAGAGCCTGTCCTACCATCCCAACTGCTGTGTTTCCACTGATTTTCCAGGAGTCCCTGCTCCCGCTATTTAAATAGGAACTCGTTTTGACTCACTTCCCACTCTGCTGATTATTATGCACTGTTGATGGGGTTGCTGCGAAGCAGTTGGTGGCTTATTCTTGGGCTGTTTTACATTTAACCCATTTATTGGCATCAATGTTGCCTCCGATTGTAGCAGTAACACTGGTGGTTCAGTCGCAAGCTGGCTATTGGTTGTCATTCAGTGCTCCCTGCACCAGTGCCTCCCTCCTCGCCCCTCTCTCCCCACCCTAGTCCTCGCTGTCCTCTTTCCTCTAATTCCATGAACACCTTCTTGGTCTGTTCAGAGGAGCGTCCCGGTCTCATTGTGTGATAACTTGTCTGTCTTGCTTTGTCTCTCCTCCCTTGATTCCTGCTCATGAAATCTGTGGGGAAGGGGTGTTTTCTATTGATGGGGCATTGAGATGACCGAAGAGAAGTGCAGAGTCCTTTGCCTCCCAGAGGGACCGATTTTACTGCACAGAAAAGTATCTACATTTAAGCCCATCAGAGTGGGACTGGAGCAATGCAGGAGGTTTAGGGGGCTTTGGGGCCCAGTACCCTTATCTCACCTGGAAAGGTCAGCCACACCTCATCCCAGTGTATCGTGGTTGCCATCACCTGATGGGGTCTCAGACCAGATAGATTATCCTAAAATCACCAGCAAGATACTAGGGCAAAGAAGTCATGGGGAGGCGTGGATAAGATATGAACCACTTTTGTTGCCAAAGCGCTGGAGGGCACACCCGAAACATTGTCCATGCTTGGTAGGGAGCAGCAGGGACCTAGGCCCTGACGCCTGAGTTGAGATCTGCTGCATCTTCATTTAAGCAGCCTTGTTGGATTTGAATCCCTAGAATAACTGGCCCAAGACAGGATTACTGAGTGGCCTCGTAGCCTTGATGGGAGATAGCTCATATCTAAAAACCATCAACCCCACCCAAAATTAAAACAAAAAAAGTTTGTGACACCTCCCCTTTAAAGATTTTTCAATAATGTTTTCTGGTTATTTTTGCTGGATTAAATGAACAAATAGAGCTGTCCCTTTATTGTCTCTGCAGTTTGATTCTCGGTGGCAGCTGTCATTAGGGTGATCCTGTGTTGGGGACTCTCCTTCTATTATAGGTTCAAAGGCACCTTATGTAAAGCATTCCCTGTGCATTAGTATAGATCAAACAGAGAAGCACCTGGAAGCCTCTCAAGAAATTGATAAGGAAGTCCCAGGAAATACAGACTGTGATTTCTGTAATTCAGTTATGGGTAGCTGCAGAAAGTTGCCCAGACCACTGTCTCTGCATTTTCATCAAAGACTAATTGATGACTCACATGGACCTGTTTCTACCTATTTTATCCAAGACTGCAAATGGGAGAAGAGCCCTGAAGCATCTCTTTGGACCCTGAGTTTTCTTCTCTCTGGATGTGTCCAATCCTAACAAATCCCCAAAGGAAATTAAACAGTTTGAGGTACAGGCTTGTGAGCCCAGCCTGGAACACAGCAACTTTGTCTGAGCCCGGTGTGTGAAGCCTGATAGCCTCAGGAGCAGTTTGCCTCTGCCCGTCTCTAGCACACTGCTCTGACTCTGCAGAGCTCAACCCAGTGCGTGGCAGAGAAGTGTCTTTACTCGTGCATAATTAGAAGACGGTATGTTGAACAGGCCTCACTAGAATCAGTTATTGATCTCCTTATATGCAGAAATGGGTCTATTTTTATATGGACCAAAACTGTTTATGTATTAACAGGTAGCTTAGGACTTAATTCCCCCTGTTTTAAAATCATAGTTTTAAAAATAGTTAACAAGTATGGGCTTAGCAGCCTGACACCTGTGTTCAAATCTCATCTCTAGGAGTGCAGCCTTGAGTAAGCTCAGGTCCTCATTGGTCAAGCCCGGGACTGTCTCATTTCCCAGGTACCGGGTCCTGTGTGTCCGTTGTAGGGAAGGCTCTGGGGAAACAGCACAGTTGCTTGTGGTCTTCCATGTCCATCACTCAGGTCCCTCTGCTCAAATATTTTGGCATTCTGAAATTGATTCTTTGCTAAGAAAACATTCTTACATGAACTAGTCTATTTGCAAATGAATCACTCTGGGCACATGGACCTTAATTATTTTTATGCTTTCATTAGGTTTGCTTAAAAAGTCAAGAAACTGTGGCTGTTTCAGTGTGGTCTGAACGCTGCAGACCCCATCCCTCATGAATCCTCCATTGACTTCCACTATTCAGTTAAATGGAGCTGGCATGGAATTCTCAGTTGTTGAAGGGCTTCTTCTTTGCTCTTTGTAATAAGGAGCCAGAGTCAGTGCTTGGAAAGCAGTGTTAGAAGCCTTTCGACCAACCCAGAAGACCCAATTAGATGGATCCTATTTGGCTCCAGATGAAACTGTTGAGTGTAAATTTTTTTTGTATTTTTTCTTCCTTAAAATCCAGTACCCTAAATCTCACTGGAGATAACTGATTATGTGGGATCTTGCAGGTGTGTCATTTCTTGGGATTTTTAAACTCCCAGAAACCTGGATAAAAGTCACAGTGAAGTGAGTTTGTGGACTTATGCCCTACCCGTTCTAGTTAACCGTGTTGTTTTGTCCTGTCACTGCTGGGTTGGTGGACATCGAGCATCCCTCCCGAAAACCAGCCCTAGTGCTCAGGGCACTCGCGACTGCATGCTCTCGAGTCAGTGAATGCTCCCTGGCTCCAGCCCATCCTGACAAGCTCTTTGGTCATTAGCATAGTCGCCCCTTATTTGCACCCACATCAGGATTCTTTAGAAAACAAGCTGGGCCAACAAAGAATTGAAGGGCTACCTGCTAATAATAGTTGTAGCTTCTTGTATTGCAGAATAGTGACTTGTGTATGGATACATAGCATTAATAACTGAACTGCTTCCAAAACCAAATGGGTTGAGGCTGATAGCATATATGTTTATATATATGTATCCAAACTGATAGCATATATGTTTACAAAGTACTATGAAGAGTTCAGATACTTCAGCCAAATGTCTGCTTTTACCTGTCATGCACTGACTCCAGGTTTCCTAGATTTAGCCGGTTCCATGCCACTTACTGATCCTGTAGAAAATTACATGCATTGGACAACTTTAGGGGTTAGATGGGACATCAGTGGTTAGAAATGCCTGAGTATAGACCACGACTGATTTATGGGAGAGTGATTGTATCAAAGTCACTGGTGGGAAAGGAGTTTATCTGTGAGTCATCTAAGTAATCATCTAACCTACATGCCCGAGAGTTCATGGACATTTAGAAAAATTAGAGATTTTTAAATTGCACCTTTCCAGGTGACACTTTGCACTCTCACCTTTTCATTGTCTGTTGATTAAACTTGTGAGATTGGAACCCCAGAGTTTGTCCTGAGGCCAAAGTTACCAAGTGAGAGAAGAGAGAGTGACCAGAGCCTGCATTTACCGCAAAACAGAAACGCGCTGGGGGCGTGTGGCGATAAGACCAGTAAGCCTTGCCCTGGTAATATAACCAGGCCCTCTCATGAGCTCCTTTTGCCTCCTTCGTTAATAAATATGTCCCTTCCCTCCTGAGTTGAATCACTTAGTTGACCCCCTTTCTAACTTCTGGAAATAAAAGAAAATAGAATATTGTTCCCTTGGCTGGTCGTCATTTTGAAGGTACCAGATGGGGCTACACTCTCATAATTCTCATTCTCTAAGACATCTCTCGTTTCCCACACACAGACTTCTCTGCAGGCCTTTGTAGGGAAGGCTCTGGGGAAATAGGATAATTGCTCCTGATCTTCCATGTTCATTACCCAGGTCCCTCTGCTCAGGTATTTTTGACATTCTAAATGATCGCTTTTAGAAATAACTCAGATCTGCTAGGAAAAACAGGGCAGTTCTCCTTGAACCGCTAAGTTTCTGTGTCTACCTCCCATAGATGAAGGTTTGCAAATCCTACACTACTGTGTCTGAATTAAATTTCAACAAGCTTGATTAAAGCTATCTGAAAAGGGGAAAAAAAAATACACTTTGATTAATTTAAAGCAAGAATTTTGAACCTAGGACTGCACCCAACCTTAAAAGTTGCTCTTCTCCCACATTTTTGTGGTCTTATACTAACGTATTTACCTGCTGTTCTTTCTTTCTTTTTTAAATTTCGGCTTCAAGGTATTTATTTTTGAGCACCTGCGGAATGTATATAGCATTGCAGTAGGTGCTTATTTTACTGTTAGGATTTTGGACCATGAGCTCAATGCCCTTTGTCATCCTTTTTATTTCCTACAGATGCTGATTCATTTAATTGTGGGCATGATGTAATGCAAAGTCTCTGCAAATTGCCAATGACCCAGCAATGATGTGCTCTGCAAGTATAGATTTCCATTCATCAAAGTCCCCATTAGTTATGTCTTGTCATCTCCCCCAGAAATCAAGGAGATGGAAAAGTAAGCGTGAAGGATCGGACTCTGGCAATCGACCAATCAAGGCTGCTGGGAAAGTGATCATTCAGGATATTGCTTGCCTTCTTCCAGTTCACAAGTCATTGGGAGAACTGTACATGTAAGTTCAGAATTTCAACTGTGCAGTGCTGCTCACTTAGACATGAGTATCAGAGTTGTTCGTTTTAGTTTTTGGCTGCTCTGTGGCTTGTGGGATCTCGGTTCTCTGACCAGGGATTGAACCCAGGCCACTGCAGTGAAAGCCCAGAATCCTAACCTTAGGCTGCCAGGGAGCTCCCTATTTATTTTTTGAGGTATTGGAATCTTTTCTTCAAGAGCAGTTTTAGGAGAAGTCCAGTGCGTTAGCTTTCTTCTGCTGGATAGCAAAATTACCACAGACCTAGTATTTAAGTAACATGCATTATCTCACAGTTCCCCTCGGCCAGGAGTCTGGGCTTGGCTTACCTCGGCCCTTTCTCTGATCTCCCCAGACTAAAGTCACAAAGTTGCCGGGTGGCAGTTTTAGCCAGTGCTCAGGGTCCTCTTCCAAACCCATGGAGGTTGTTAGCAGAATTCAGTTCCTTGCAGCCAAAGAATTCAGGGAATTTCATCTTCTCAGAGACCAGCAAGAGTGTCTCACTGATGCTTCAGCTTCTTTCTAAGGTCTCGTTTGTTTAGGTCAGGCCCATCCAGGAGAATCTCCCTTTTAACAGTTATGGGAGTGATGTCCCATCAGTATTTACTGGTCTCACCCCTATTTAAAGAGATGAGAGATCTGCTTTATACAAGGCACAGACAGCAATCTTGGGTACAGTCTTAGAATTCTGCCTCCTGCACTCAGTATGTAAAACATTTAATAGCAGAGCCACTTTGGTTGAAGGGAGGTGGGAGGTGAGTGACAAGCACACAGAGGCTGCTGGCCTGTGGTTCCCCTTCTTCCAGAACTTGAATGCATAACAAAAAATATTTCTTTTGTTGTTTGTACAGAGCACATTACCCCTTGTGTTATAAACTACAGTTGTTATTACATACATTTAAATCAAGTTTTATTCAACCCTTAAGCCTAGGGAACTCCCCAGGAAAGCTGGCTGGCAAATTGGTCTTTGAGTCTGGCCTCTTTTCCTGACTTCAAAGAGGTGAGCGATTTCACCTTCCCGAGGCCTGAACTCTCAGTGTAAAATCAGCTGTGATGTTGGGTAAGGTAAGCTTTTACTGCAGATTATGTAGAAAAGGAGCTTAAGGCCAATACAAAGAAAACATTTTGAGTGACAACCGAAAGAGACAGTTTTTAGTTTATTTGTCAAGCCGGAAATAGTTGATTTAGAAGTCAGTTAGAAAGCGGCTTTTTAATTCCTTTTAAATTTCAGACTGAATGTGAATGATATTCAAGAAACGTGTCAGAAGAATGCTGCTTCTTCCTTGCTTGTTGGAAGGAAGGATCTTGTCCAGGTATTTCCCATCCCTTTTGTTGGAATTCTGGATTTTTCTTTTGGAGCAATTTCTATTCACTTTATGGTTGTGGTTTAGTGACATTTTAAGATGTGCCTCTTATTTTGTAAATTTTTTCCCATTTTCTTTGCCAAACTCTAGGGCTATTGCAACTTTCTAAATCCCTTGGATATTTCTCTTACTCGTGCTTAGTTGAGGAAGTTTTAAAGCATTTACTAAGTATTTTTATAACAACTCTTTTTTAGTGCATAGTGATAGTTAATAAATTTGGATATCTTAATCTTTGCCATTTGCACCCTCAGTTCTGTTTCGTTTTTACTTTTAAAAGTGCATCATTTCATACAAGGTTTACAAAGGCAGTCCTTAAGATGGAGATATGTTCAGTCCCAAAATATGAGGTTATATTATAAAATTTAAATTTGCTTCATTTCTGCAGGAACACGTTAGTGCATTAAGCATGTTGCACCTATGTTGGTGGGCTTTTTTGTTGTTGTTGGTTTTCCTTTCTTTTTTTGGCCACATTGCACAACTTGTGATCTTAGTTTCCCGCCAGGGATCGAACCCAGGCCCTCAGCACAGAAAGTACAGAGTCCTAACCGCTGGACCGCAAGGGAATTCTCAGTGTCATTATTTTTTTAAATAGTTTTATTGAGACTGTAGTCTAGAGACCCTGCAGCTCCCTCATTTAAGATGCACCATTCAGTGGCCTCAGTCTGTTCACAGCTTTTCGCAGTCATCGCCACGAGCAGTTTCGGAACGTTTCCATTACCCTGTGAAGGCTCACTCCTCCATCCAGCCCTTTCCAGCCACTAGTTCGCGTTCTGTTCCACCCTTTATTCTCCAGTGTGCAGACTAGATTGAGCAGTGGACGCTGCTAGCTGTTGTCCTGTCTGCTTAGTTTTCCCCTTGCAACCTTCCAAATGACCCGGGACTAAGGCCTTCCCTTGATTTTTTTTTTTTAAGTTTTTTTTTTTTTCCTTTCAGTACTTTTTTTTTTTTTTTGATGTGGACCATTTTTTAAATCTTCATTGGATTTGTTACAATATTGTTTCTGTTTTATGTTTTGCTTTTTGGCCCCAAGGCATGTGGGGTCTTAGCTCCACAACCAGGATGGAATCAGCACCCCCTGCATTGAAAGGCAGAGTCTTAACCACCAAACTGCCATGGAAGACCCTTTCCCTTGATTTTTATCTGATTGAAAAATCTCTTAAGATTTCCTTTATCTCCTACTAAACACCATCAAGTCACTGCTTCAGACCCTTTTAAGTAAAACTTACAGTCATGAATTTAATGTTTTTCTTTAAGAACTGAGCCACCTAAAATTCTACAAACATTGAGAAGGCAAAACAAAGTACTCGAACTAGTGGGGAATTTCTAACAGGAAGTGTCAGCCCAGCTCTGCTCCCTCGTGGTGTAACCCTGGGCAAAGTATTTCAGATGCTCTAAGCCACTGTGTGTATTTGTAAAATGAGCCCCGCAAGAATAATTACCTCATAGGGTTGATGAGAAGATTGGTTTACATTCTAGAAAGACATTCTCTGAGGAAAAATTACTTCCTACAGTGTTTTGGTTTTTTTTCTCTTTTTCTTTTAAATTTTCAGTACTTTTATGGCAGAGTTGATTTGGAAGGTCAGGCTAGTCCAAGTGAAGTGAAGTAGAAAGACTCTTTCCCGGGGCTCAGACACACCTGGATTTACATCTGGGCTCTTTCCCTTTCATGTTGTGTGATCCTAGGCAGCTGCCTAATCATTTTGAACTTCATTTCCTCAACTCTAAAATAGGAACAATACTTCTGCTTCTGAGGTCCTTATGAGAACTCAATAAGGTAATTTATGTACAATTTCCATACCTGCGTCTCATAGATGTAAACATCCAATAAGTGGCAAATGACTGCTGCTATTCTTGCAGTTCCAGTCATCACTGTGGTGTGGTCTTGCTTAATGGGCTGGGAACGACATCAGTGCTGATGCTTGGAGAGTTTTTTTATTCTTTATTCACGTGTTGAAGATGATGTGTCACCTGCTTTGCAAGAAAGATTTGCAGAAATAAACCTAAGTATCAACTATATCCGTTGAAGGCACTTAGGAAACATGTATTATAAATGAGGGAATAATGGGCCCAAGTTGTCAGCCAGAATAGTAAAAGTCCTTTCTTATTCCAGAAACCTCTGAACTTCTTCCAGCAACCATCCAGCTGGGCCACTGATCATAAAAATGAATGTTTTTCATTTGAACCAATACTCATGGGTGTTATTGGAGCCACACAATTTAGTTGATTTTTTTTTTTTACATATCTGATGTGTTTCTGTTCCTGTTTTTCAGTGTTTTTATTTGCTTACTTTTTTTTTCTTCTGTTTTAAACTCCTGATTGAAAGTCTGTATCTTTTTCCTTTCAAGTTTCTATCAGAGTCTAATAGTGTTTTCCAGTTAGTGGGCATATAATACTAATAAAATTTTTCCAAAAATATATTCCATTTTTATAGGTATGGAGGCGATGGGGGCTCTGTTGATGGTGTGATGTATTTGTATTTAGGGTGTGCTAAATCTTAGGTTTAATAGACACCTTATGGATTTTAGTTTCTGCTTGATGAGTCCAAGCCCTGTGAGATTTCAAATTTGGAGATATTCCTCCCATTTGATGTCAACAAAAAGAAAGCTGGGTCTTGGCCTATTTTTCTGTAGCTTCAGAGAGTATACTGAAACTTTCATAATGAAAAGGTTTTCATTATTTGGAGAAAGGACAGATCTTCAGTGTGATATTGAATGCATTTTTTTTCCCTGCCAATTCACTAATGAAGCAGCAGAAAAAGACACATGAGTCACTGGTTAAACAGGCAACCCGTGGAAGTTACTGTATAGTGTCTTTCTCTGAAGTCTGCTTCATTAAAGTTTTTAAGGCTAGCTTTTTCAGGTGGGGACACAAGTCCGCTGAGAATCTTGCAGAAACGCAAATTCTGATTCAGTGGATCTGGAGCATAGCCTCAAACTCTGCACTTCAGTAAGCTCCCAGCTTTGGCCGCCCCCAGAGTAGCGAGGCTTTAGGCTGTGTATGGAGGCGGTGGTAGGGGGGCGGTTCTTTCCTGGTTCCTGGCCCTCTGCGCCCCAGTCTGAGCGTGGCTGTTTCTCTTTCATCTGTCCAGGTTTGGTCGCTGGCCGCAGTAGCTACGGATCTTTGCCTTGGTCCGAAGTCTGACCCAGATTTGGAAACACCCTGGGCTCGACATCCATTTGGGCGACAACTGCTGGAGTCCCTGTAGGTTTTGAGAGCTAAAAGTGAGGAAAATGAATGGTGTCCCTTTTAGGTCTGTAAACGTTCTCAGTGTTACTGTCTAAAGTACAAAGCCCTGAGGCATGAGAAGAGGAAGCGAGACCTTTTTCCTTTTAAAGTTGCAGTAACTTCTGTGCAGAACTGATTTCTTAGAACAGGAGGAACTATACAATATTTGTCATTTATAACGAGGATTTTAGACTCAGATATCCTTGAGAGAGTTATGCTTTGTCCCAGAAGTTATATCTGTCTGAACACAGAGCTCCTGAGGTAGAAAGTTTGTCGAGGTGCTGTAGAACCTCGCCCCTGAGAGCAGGTTAGAGAACTGCTTGTTGGCTTTGTGTTTTCCAAAGGCCACGATGTGTTCACCCTACTAGACAGTTTATGAAAATACTGAGTTTGATTTATTGCACTAACGTATGACTAACAGGAAATACAACGTGCAAAATTATTTACAGCCAGGAAAAATCACTGGAGCCTCCACGACAGGGAGGCCCAGGTCTTGAAGAGAGATGGAGACGCGCTCCTTCTTCAGGTGGAGGTTCGCTCTACCTACTTGAGGCGAGATCTGGGATGCTTGCTTACTCTTCAAGTGCCTCGTGGTAACACAGGATAATGATGTTTGTTCTACCCACTTCCTAGGAGGCTCATGAGAAAGTGTGAAAACACCTTAAAACTATTAGACTTTGCTTGTTAGGAAAGTATCAGTACTATTCCATTGCAAAGGCCAAGTTCCTGGGATCTCTACCTTACCTTCTGGGTCAGTTGTCCTTAAAGGAGCAAAGGGGAAGTGAGGACCTAAGAGGTAATAAAATTGTTCCCTGTTGTTCTTATTTAATAGCTCAGACTCATAATGCCACCTCTGGAGTCTGACCTGCTCCCCGTTTCTCTGAGCACTTTCATGTAGCCTTAGGTTATATGAATGGAAGACTAGGAAACCCCCAGAGAGCAGTGTGATGCCTCCTTGGAGTTGGGGAGGCCTCACTCAGATGTGCGTTGAGTCTCCCTGATTCTTGGAGAAACTTCATTCATGTCTGAGCCCAGGCCTGGATGCCTACCAGGAGCTTTCAGATGGGTTATCTAGGTCATGTGTGATACTCTGATATGTGTTATTCCAGAACAAGTCGATCAAGCTGCTGGATCTGTAGAAAGCTCTTGTTCCTGATGGGGGCTTTTGAGGCAGAATCAAGAATTCTCTCTTCTTTTATGGTTTATCATAGGATACTGAATATAGTTCCCTGTGCTATACAGTAAGGACCTTGTTGTTTATCCATTTATATAAACTATAGTGGAAAAGCATATGAAAAAGAATGTATATATATGTATAACTGAAGCGCTTTTCAGTATAGTAGAAATTAACACAATGTCGTAAATCAACTATACTTCAATAAAGTTAGTTTTTGAAACAGCTGTCCCTTCCTTCCCCGATGGGAACAACCTGCCGCAGTTGCGACAGTCATCATTCCCCCGTGCCTTACGACTTCTGTCGTGCCCCTTTCTCTCCAGACTGGCTCATTACTGCCGGCTCCGGGACGTGCAGACGTTGGCCATGCTCTGCAGCGTGTTCGAAGCCCAGTCTCGACCGCAGGGGATACCAAACCCTTTCGGACCTTTTCCCAGCCGCTCAGCTAACCTTGTGGTGTCCCACAGTCGCTACGTAAGCTGGGGGTTTCCTGGTCTGAATCTGGCTTTTTGCCAAGGTGAGCCGTCACGGGAAGCGGCGCTCTCACGCTGCTCCCGCTTTCATTGCAGCCCAGCTTTACATCCTCAGGATCCTGCTCGAGCTTGTCCGACCCGGGGTTCAACACTGGTGGCTGGAACATAGGTCAGTACGGAACTGCCTTAGCCCATGCTGAGGTTTTATACTTTCAATGTGGTGTGTGATTTAATGTGTGATCTTTAGCTGATGAATATTCTTCATGTTTTCCCTTGTTTCTCATTGCCTTTATGTATTTATTTACTTTTTAATTTTTGGCTGTACTGTGCACCTTACAGGGTCTCAGTCTCCCAACCAGGGATTGAACCCAGGCCCTAGCAGTGAAAGTGCCAAGTCTAACCCCTGGACTGCCAGGGAAGTCCCCTCATTGACCTTTAAATTGAGTAAGGTGGAGATACCACAGTCAGCAAGGGCTGAGACATGGGCTTTTGTGTCTGAGCATGCTGGTTTCTGCTGTCTCTCTGCCTTGCTTGGTTACTTCCCATCCTATGACCTTGAGAAACTGGCAGTGGGCCTTCCCATCGTCCATCGCCAGCCCCAACCCTTATCCTTTGTGCTGCATAAGCCCCTTCCCCTTTGCCTGCCACTTCCTGTTACCACCCTATCCACGAACCTCCTTCAGGATGGAGAAGTGACGCTGAGCCCAGTCCCACCTGGACGTAAAGGTCTATTTAACCAGTAGATGTATATGTGTTTTCTGGATTTTTAAAATTTCTTTTTAAAAATGATTTTAATTTTGTTGATTACAGAAGTACTATTTGCCCAGTGAAGAAAACAGATGTTGGTGGAGAAAATACTAATGGTTGATTTCCCCACCTAGAAATAAATAAGATCTGTTAACATTCCAGGACATTTCCTTCCAGTCTCTGTGTGCGTGTGTGTGTGTGTGTGTGTGTGTGTGTGTGTGTGTGTGTGTGTGTGTGTTGGGGGCGGGGGAGGGGGGCAGATCTTTCTATATTTGTGATTTTATATTCTATTTTTTATTTTCTCATGAGCGTTTTCTCATGCCATTTAAAGAGTTTTTTAAAATAAGTAATGCCTGCCTAATAATCTATATCACTCTTATAATTTGCTTAATCATTGTGTGTGTGCCTAATTATCAAGTTAACATTAATAGTAAATACCTGGACAGAAAGGTAAGGATAGGAAAGCATTCTGTTTAGTTCTAGGACTTCTCAGAATCTTCAGCTTAGCTTATTTTCCTTCCAGGAAGTAAATGGGACACATGTGCATCAGGAGAGTTTTCAGGTTATTTCCCATGCCTTCTCTGATTTCCATCTTCCCTTCCCATTTGATTTTCTTCAGTGGGAAGAGAAACAGAACACATATCTTCACCTTGGGGAGAGTCCTCACCAGAAGAAATCCGCTTTGGGAGTCTGACCTACAGTGATCCTCGTGAGCGAGAGCGTGATCAGCATGATAAAAATAAAAGGTAATGACCTTCCCAGCCAGGAGCTGTAGTTCTGTGATGCTTCGATTCTTGCCACACCGGGACTCTAGCTTTTAGGAAAGGTCTATGCTGCGCTTAGTCCCTCAGCCGTGCCCGACGCTCTGCGACCGCACGGACTGTAGCCCACCAGACTGCTCTGTGCATGGGGATTGTCCAGGCAGGCAAGAATACTGGAGTGGGTTGCCATGCCCTTCTCCAGGGAATAATCCCAACCCAGGGATCGAACCCAGGTCTCCCGCACTGCAGGCGGATTCTTTACCAGCTGAGCCACCAGGGAAACCCTAAGAGAGGAATATTAAGTGCCATTTGGCATCGAACTTGTTTCTCGTAAAGGAACTGACAGAGGTGTTCTGAATTTGATCCAGGCTTCTGGACCCCGCGAATACCCAGCAATTTGATGACTTTAAGAAATGCTATGGAGAAATCCTCTACCGTTGGGGTCTGAGGGAGAAACGAGCTGAAGTGCTGAAGTTTGTCTCCTGTCCTCCTGATCCTCACAAAGGCATTGGTAGATATGAATTTCTTTCTGTTCTCATCACTCTCTGAAAGGTTCTGTCATTTAACGTGTCCATAACATAATCCTTGGAAGTTCCAGTGTCTCATTTATAAGTGGAAATTTCTGAAGTACTTTGAGTTTATTTTAAGTTATTGAAAACCCTGGCATTTCATGAGACAATTACATTTTTACTGTAAAGGAAGAAGTTGTCTGTCCAATCCTCAGATGTAGATTGGCAGTAGGGACATTTATTCAGTTATTCAGCTAACATTTATCAGGCTCCTCTTAGTCCCGGTGCTAGCACACTCGTCCTTTGTGGCAACTCCTAGGCCAGTAAGGGAGAAAAATAATTACAAGCTGTGATCAGCATTTATGAGCAAGCAAAAAGGGTGTTGGGTCAGGGGAGCAGGGAGGGAGAATTTTAGCAGACATTTTGAGCTGCATTGGGAAGGCTCTCTGAGGAGCCGAGGTCTGCAGGACAGGATGGAGCCGCCTGTGCAGCAGGAGAGTCTCGCGAAGGGCATCCCACCCAGGAGCAGCCCCACAGGGGAAATAGCTGTTATTTTGAACAAGCGAAGGAAGACCAGTGTGCTGGAGCACAGTGAGTGAGGAGAGTGCTGTGAAACGACCACAGGAGAGTCAGGGGCTTGAAAGTCACGGTAAAGAACTTGGACTGTATTCTAAGCCCAGTGATGCGTTTCAAAGGACATTAAGAAGTAAGTGATACGACTCTCCTAACATTCCCGTGGTCAGGACTCTGCTTTCACTGTTGTGGGTCTGGGTTCAATCCCTGGTCAGGGAACTAAAATCTTGCAAGCTGTGTGGTGCGGCCAAAAAAAACGAGAAGTGAGGCCAAACTAACAGGGAGGGAGCATAGCTCCACCCAGCAGCGGACAGCTGGTAGAAGTGGTAAGCTCCAGTTTCCACTGCAAGAGGGTTTCGTTGGCTATTATAGGAAGAAAGGATGGAAGGAGGACGGAAGTAGAGGCCGACAGGGCATTGGAAGACTGTTCAGGTGGTCAGAGCCAGAAGGACGGCCTGGTCTCAGGTGTTATCAGTGGAGGTGGAGAGAGATGGATGAAGTAAAAATGCATTTCAGGGGTAGACTCAATATCAGTATGTCTTACTAACAAGTTGGATGTGGGCTTGAGGAAGAGACAAAGCTTAAATGATCCCAAGTTTCCAGTTTGAACTGGAAATGGCGATGCCATATTCTAAGATTAGAAAAGATTGGAAGAAAATTGAAAACTCAGTTTGGAATAGTAGGAAATGTTGAAGTTCAAACTGTAGAAATCATGTAGACAGTTGGATATGAGTCTGGAACTTAAAGGAGAGTTTAGGGCTAAAACTAGGAATGTGGGAATATTTAGCACGTTGATGGTATTCATGCTGTGAGCACTGAGTGCATTTACCTGGGAACTGTGGGCTGGAATGGGCTCTCAAATAAGAGAGCCCACTGATTCTGGGCCTTGAGGGAAGCCACTAGTTGGAGCTTGAGTCTTGGAGAAAGAACCAGAAACAGACTTTGAATGAGATACTAGTGTGTTTTGAGGAAAACCAAGACTATGATATGAAAGAAGTTGAGATATTTTCTAAAGAGTGATACAAAAGAGAGATATAAAGAATAGACTGAACACAGTTTGATTTCCTTTGGCCCCCAGACCTTGCTGAAGTGTCTACATAGAGCTTTTATGAAAAGACACAGCTGTGCAAGGAAAAGTAATATTGGCAATAAAATTTGGGACCTGGGTTACAGATAGTTAGTGGTAGCTGATTTTACAGAGAGGGAGCTGAATGCTGAACTGGCAGGCAGAAAAACAGTAACACACATCGATAATCCCATGTAACTAATCCCATGGACTGTAGCTTGTCAGGCTCCTCTGTCCATGGAATTCTCCAGGCAAGAATACTGGAATAGGTTGCCATTTCCTTCTCCAGGGGATCTTCCTGACCTAAGGATCAAACTCAGGTCTCCTGCATTGCCGGCAGGTTCTCTACCGTCTGAGCCACCAGGGAAGCCCAACACACATGGCAGAACCCCCGGATGTTTCAGGAATTCAAGTACCCAGAACTTCTGCAAGTAGCAGGAAGGTGAGGTCAGAAATAGGAGCCTTGTATGATGGCCTTTATAGGGTCCCCAGATCCCCACTCCTATTTTGCAAAGCAGTTTTCACCCTTCCTTTCCCTCAGCAGAAAACTGGAAGTTCACTGTCTAGAAAAGGTGGACACATTTCCCGATAAAGGGGCTGCTACGTAGCTAGTATATGAATGAAGAAGGACCTGGGGATCTAGAGAAGATCCTAGAAGTTTCCAGAGAGAGAAGATGAGTCGCCTGCAAAGGATAGGGATACGAATAGCATCACACTTCGTGGGAGCAGTGAAGCCGCTGAAGATCCTGGAGCTGCACAACAACAGTGCAGCAGTGCCTTCCCTGGGCTCGAAAAACGATCCTTGTGGAATCCCTTAGCATCTAACCTAGAGTTCTGTACCCAGCTCGCCCTGTAAGGGTCAGAGCAAACCTTCAGCCTATCTAAGGAGGAGGAATAGGTGCAAAGCCAGGAAACCAGGGTGTCAGGACGATGATGAAGGGAGATGTGCGTGACAGACCTGGAGACGCGCCAGTCCAGGCTGGAGCTTCAGAGTGCTGTCCCTGAGAAAAAACACCTAGCGTATTTCTGTAGTCAGTGTATTTCTAAAAGACTCAGGTGTTTGGAGATAAATTGTCAATAAGCAAATGAAAAAACAAGACTAACTCTAGGAAAACCAAAATGTGCAAGAAAGAAAGGAAGTCATCATGGTACGTGGTTTGGCTTGATGAATACTTGCCTAGAGAAATAATGTAAAAGCAATATTAATCCAACCAAATCATAATAGAGCTGCGTGGGGAAGAAGAGGAACAAGGTGTCCGTGAGTCTGGTTGGGGAAATTGGGAAGTGAAAGAACTTCCACTGGGGGAAGGTCAATAGACAGTGCTTAAATATGACAATTAAGAAATAACTGGGGAAGGGACATATGTATACCTGTGGCTGATTCCTGTTGATGTATGGCAGCAACCAACACAATATTGTAAAGCAGTTATCCTTCAATTGAAAATAAATAAATTTTTTAAAAAAGAAATAATTTTATAAACATGTGTAGAGATAGGGAGATAAAAACCGAAGAAATAGTTAAATGGGTTGGAAGAATTTCCTCTAGGGAGTGATGGGTGTGGGAGTGGAAGGGAATGCTGGTTTTGATAATACAATGTATAGAATAATTTGATTCTTTTTTTTTTTTTTTAATTTTAAAATCTTTAATTCTTACATGTGTTCCCAAACATGAACCCCCCTCCCACCGCCCTCCCCATAACATCTCTGTGGGTCATCCCCATGCACCAGCCCCAGAATAATTTGATTCTTTAAGTTGTGTGAATATAGTTTCAGTTAAATAAAAACAAACCAAAATAATACATAGATTTAAATGTTGAATAAAAGGATTATTTTAATATGGATTATCTTGGTACATGTACATGAAGAAGTACAGACACAAAATGCTGTTTGGGTAATCTATAATATTTTTCAGAGCATCTACAGGCATGCAGGTATATCAGGGAAAGATCAGTGATGGCCTCCTGCAATTTGTCTTTTAAGTTAGTTTTCAGGTAAATAAATAAATCACAGGGATACGTGACTGATGTGCCAGCCCATCAATCAGCTAGACCGTTTGACATCTGCTGTTCGAAAGGTTGTGCTGGGTTCCTTGGGCTGGACGAAGGACTTTAAAGTCTGGTTTGGGGTTGAAGTTGTTCAGGAAGTCTCTAATCCATACTCCTTTGATTACAAATCAGGGTGTCTGATCCCTCCAGTTCTGTTTTTTCTTTCTCAGAATTGCTTTGGCTATTCAGGGTCTTTTGTGTTTGCATATAAATTAAACAATTTTTTGTTCTAGTTCTGTGAAAAATGTCATTGATAATTTGATAGGGATTGCATTGAAAGTGCAGATTGCCTTGGGTAGTATTGTCATTTTGACAATATTGATTCTTCCAATCCAAGAATATGCTGTATCTTTCCATCTGTGTGATCTTTGATTTCTTTCATGAGTGTCTTATAGTTTTCAGAGAACAGGTCTTTTGTCTCCTTGGGTAGATTTATTCCTAGGTATTTTATTCTGGCGCAAAAATAGAAATATAGATCAATGTAATAGATTAGAAAACTCAGCAATAAACCCATGTGCCCATGGCCAATTAATCTATGGCAAAGAAGGCAAGAATATACAGTGGAGAAAAGACAGCCTCTTCAATAAGTAGTGCTGGGCAAACTGGACAGCTACCTGTAAAAGAATGAAGTTAGTTAAAACATTCTGTAACAGCATACACAAAAATAAACTCAAGTGGATTTTAACCTAAATGTGAGACTGGATGCTATAAAAGTCTTTAGAGGAAAAATAGGCATAACACTCTTGACATAGATTGTAGCAATATCTTTTTGGATCCACATCCTAGAGTAATGAAAACAAAAATGAGCAAATAGGACCTAATTAAACTTAAAAGCTTTTGTACAGCACAGGAAACTGTAAGTAAAATGAAAAAGTAGCCCACAGAATGGGAGAAAATATTTGCAAACAAAGCAACCAACAAAGGATTAACCTCCAAAATCTACAAAGAGTTCCTGTAGCTCAATATTTAAAAAAACTAATAACCCAATCAAATAATGGACAGAGGATCTGAATAGATATTTCTCCAAAGGAGACATACAGATTGCCAGAAAGCACATGAAAAGATGCTCAACATTGCTGATTATTAGAGAAATGCAAATCAAAACCACAATGAGGTATCACCTCGCATCAGTCAGAACGGCCGTCATGAAAATGATAAATGTTGGAGAGGGTGTAGAGAAAAGGGAACCCTCTTACACGGCTGGTGAGAAAGTAAATTGATGCGGCTGCTGTGGGGAACAATATGGAGGTTTCTTAAAAGACTAAAAATAAAACTAGTATATGATTCAACGGTCCCATTCCTGGGCATGTATCTGGAGAAAATCCTAATTTGAAAAGATACAAACACCCCAGTGTTCTTAGCAGTGCTGTTTACAGTAACCAGGACATGGAAGCAACCTAAGTGTCCATCGACAGATGAATGGATAAAGAAGATGGGGTGTGTGTGTGTGTGTGTGTGTGTGTGTGTGTGTGTGTGTGTACACTGGAATATTACTCAGCCATAAAAAGAATGAAATAATACCTTTGTATCATCATGGATGGACCTAGAGATTATCATACTAAATGAAGTAAGTCAGACAAGAGAAAGACAAATATCATATAATATCACTCATATGTAGAACATAATTTTTAAAAAATGATGCAAATGAACTTATTTACCAAGCAGAAACAAACTTATAGTTATTGAAACAAACTTATGGTTATCAAAGGGGAAGCATGGGGATGAGGGGTAAATCAGGAGCTTGAGATTAACATGCATACACTACTATATATAAGGTAGATAACAAATATGACCTACTGTATGGCACAGGGAACTCTACTCAATATTCTGATAACCCATATGAGAAAAGAGTCTGGAAAAGTATGGATATATGTGTAACTGAATCACTTTGCTGTACACCTGGAACTAACAACATGTAAAACAACTACAATAAAAATTTTTTAAAGTTATGCTTAAGAAAACATAGCTATTTTTAATCAAGATTTTCAAACCGGTTTATCTCAGGATTTACCTTAACTGGGAACTACCATGAGATATTTCCCTTAATTACTGTGTATGTAATGTCTCTATTGGTCCATTTTTATGACTGCCTGTTGTTTTGAAGCAGAAGAGCTGGTTCTGATAGAAGGAAGAACCCAGGACCCTTCCTCTACTGTAAGGGGTGAAAGAAGAGGGAGATACGAATATCTGTGGGTGTTGAGATGAAAGGAGCCCCAGTGAAAGGCTTCTATTTCCTTAGGGAAGGGAAATAAGAGAGGCCATCAGGGGTTCTGCCATTTAAAAAAACTGAACAGCAGTGGCTTAATAAGATCCTACAGAGCCCTCCAAATGAATACATCTTTATTGCTCACAATGCCCAGTTCTCGTTTGCAGAACTAAACTCACCGTGTCTCTTTTTTGGCCACCTCCACCCTTCTCCAGAGTTTGGCGTGTACTGCAGCCACTGCCGGAGTGAGGTCCGGGGCACGCAGTGTGCCATCTGCAAAGGCTTCACGTTCCAGTGTGCCATCTGCCACGTGGCTGTGCGAGGGTCATCCAACTTCTGCCTGGCCTGTGGACACGGGGGGCACACCAGCCACATGATGGAGTGGTTTCGGACCCAGGAGGTGTGTCCCACCGGCTGTGGGTGCCACTGCCTGCTTGAAAGCACTTTCTGACTCAGCCCTCGGGCATTGTGGGAAGTCCTAGAGGGCCCATCAGTGCTGGCTGATAGGCTGTCTGCCAGAAGCGAGGCTCCAGAGCCCACCTCCAGCTGGACTGGGGTGCATTCCCCTCAAAGATTGACATGGTGTGGGCTGTTCCTGAGCTTTTGCCTTCTCAGCTCTTGGCTGTTTGTTGCTGGCATGGATGTCGGTGGAAGAGGACTCGGGCAGGTGGAAACACCTGCCTCCAGAGCTGTGTTTACCTTTCAGATGTTGACCTCAAACCACCGACAGCATCCTTTCTGATGCCTATCACAGAGATCAAGGTCGGATGTAAAGGACAGTCTGTTGAGCCAAAGGACAGTGGACATTACTTCAGTTGACAAATGGACCTGTGACATAAGTTGGTGCATTTAATGAACTGATGGACTATGGCCTTTTAAAATATGATACTTAAATTATAAATATGTACTTAAGGATCCTTAAGATGTATTTTTTTTGTTTGCTGTTTCTCTTCCAGCTGCTTTCCCTTGGCTAATAAAATTCTAGTAATCATCTGGGGAAAAAAAGAGGTGATATTTTAGTGAATCTTTTTTAATTCTACTTCTAATTGAAATTAACTCTTTGGGATAGGACCAAAGTCAACGCTCAGATTTTCAAAGGAACGCTGACTTGCTTTTGTCATCCAGGAGGAGAAAATAGAACTTGACATTTAAGGTTCTTCCCAACTTGAAGAGTTTGGTTTTTTAAAATCATTTCTTCTAGCAAGAGGAACCACCTCAGATTACATGGCAGCATTGCTGTAAGAGGTTCCTGTTGCCGTTGTGCAGGTTGGCTGAGTTTCCATAAGTGCTTTCATTCTTCTTTTGGGCTGCTTCACAGGCTTCCACCCGTGTTTATCTGCATCCACCTGTTCTTCAGAACGTTCTCAGTGCTGATAGCTCAGTTGGTAAAGAAACTGCCTGCAGTGGGAGAGACCCCGGTTCGATTCCCGGGTGGGGAAGATCCACTGGAGAAGGGATATGCTACCCACTCTAGTATTCTTGGGCTTCCCTTGCGTCTCAGCTGGTAAAGAATCCTCCTGCAGTGTGGGAGACCTGGGTTCGATCCCTGGGTTGGGAAGATCCCCTAGCGAAGGGAAAGGCTACCCACTCCTTCTGGCCTGGAGAATTCCATTAACTGTATAGTCCATGGGGTAGCAAAGAGTCGGACACGACTAAGTGACTTTCACTTCAGGAAAGAGAAATGCTTTTCGATACTGCTACTGAAATTTATATTCATTTCTTAGCATTTTACAATTCCAGATGCTTACCTTAGGAAATATAACTCCATGTCTCAAAATATGACAGTCTTGTACATCACTGTAACTACAGGTCAGGACTCATTAATAGATTGTGAAGTCAATGTAGAGGATGAAAACCACAGTTTTAAAAAAATGAAAGTAGAAGAGACATCAGAAAGTACCAGTTAGGGTAAACTTTGTTTTGTGTAACTTGGTTACAAGTGTATACATACACATTTGCACATGTATATAAAGGATCACAGTATAAATTCATTTCTTACTGAGGGTTTTGTTCAAACCATTTTCAGAACACTTTTAGATGAGGCTTATGTAAAGGTCATCCCTCTGTTACTGGATATGAAAGAGCATGACGTAAGAAAAGCCTGGATCCTGTGCAGTGAAAGCAGAGGTTTAACCCTGGGCTCGGAGTCGAGGTAAGATGTCAGCCACTCTGCAGAGTGGGCTGGATAACTAGGTGCAGTAGGTACATGGAGGCTGATGAAGGAGGAGGCCGAGAAGATCCGAACCTGTTCACTGTCCTGTTCACTGATACTTGTTTGTATTGATGCTGCTGTAATGGTACCATGGGAGTTGCAGTAATTTGGCTAATGTGTATGAAGATAAAAGTTCTATCATGTTCCTCAATGGAATCATGTCATTTGCAGAGAACAATCTTTTCCTGTCGCCCCTCTTCTCAAACTAAGGTCAGAATATAGTTTCTCATTCCAGCTTTAGTCCTTTGACTCTTTCCCTTATGGTGGTTATCAGTATTTTCCAATAAGACTTGTGATTGAAAAGCACTTTGAAGAATAGACGATGGATGTGAAGTCGACCATCACTTTGAAATACAACTAAAGATGCTTACTCCTTGGAAGGAAAGTTATAACCAACCTAGACAGCATATTAAAAAGCAGAGACATTACTTTGCCAACAAGGGTCTGTCTCGTTAAGGCTATGGTTTTTGCAGTAGTCATGTATGGATGTGAGAGTTGGACTATAAAGAAAGCTGAGTGCTGAAGAATTCATGCTTTTGAACTGTGGTGTTGGAGAAGATTCTTGAGAGTCCCTTGGACTGCAAGGAGATCCAGCCAGCCCATCCTAAAGGATTGAAGGCAGGAGAAGGGGACGACAGAGGATGAGATGGTCGGATGGCATCACCGACTCATTGAACATGAGTTTGAATAAGCTCCGGGAGTTGGTGATAGACAGGGAAGCCTGGTGTGCTGGTGTGCCTGGTGTGTTCTTAGAGTAACTAAGAGAAGAGAAAGGAAGAAGAAAAGGGAGAAGGAAATGGCAACCCATTCCAGTATTCTTGTCGATCCAGGAACCTGACAGGCTATAGTCCATGCGGTTGCAGAGAGTCAAACACGACTGAGCTTCTAACACTAATTTAATGTAACTTTTAACAATCTCTCCCTTTTTAATTATTTTTTAAAAAGACTTATTCATTTGTTTGGCTGTACTGGGGCTTAGTTGCAACATGTGGGATCTAGTTCCCTGACCGGAGATGAAATCCCAGTCCCTTACACGGGAGCGTGAGGTCTTAGCCACTGGACCACCAGAGGAGTCCTACGTGACAGGCTCTCGGTGCTCCCCTTATTTGGCTGCCCAGATACAGTATCAAGGATGAGAAGACAACTAGACAGAAATGATGTCTCTTCCCTCACTGAGCGCAGCTCTTTGGTCTCTTGGCTGTGGATTCCCGCGCAGGAAAGCGCACACACTCTGTGCTTTCAGAAGATTGAAAGTTTGGCTGCCACCAACTCACCCTCCCTGCTAAATACTTCTGTGTCCAAACTGAGACGAACCCTAGTTTAAAGGCCTGGGGCCAGATATCACTGTCTTCTGCCGCTATCTTAATTTAGAGAGAATCGTTGATGGGAGCACCCCAAAACTGTCTCAGTTTTTTTTTTTCCTTCTTCTTTTCCTAATAGAGTTCAGAAATGAAAGAAAGGGAGAAAAGATATCTAACATCGGTATCCAAAAAACAGTCCCCAGCAAAAGATTGCTGGCTTTAAGAGGCTTGGGCCCATCTGTATCATTATCAAATGGTTTTCCTTCTGTAAACAGTTTGGACACATTAGTTGCAACAGAGTTTAAATATTTTTGCAATACAAATAGAGGATGTACTGTCTCTTTTTTTACCCACAAAAGGCTTTGATAGCGTTGGAAATCCTGAAATTTTTTGAGTTACAGAGCTTCCTGTTTTTACCTTTTTAAAGCTGAGAAATTAACACTAGGTGGCAGCAGAGGCCCATATTTGGTGAATCTGATAGCTTCCTAAGTCTTCCTATGAGTTTGTGGATAAAGGTTAAACCAAGTGAAGTGAAGTCGCTCAGTCGTGTCCAACTCTTTGCGATCCCATGGACTGTAGTCTACTAGGCTTCTCTGTCCATGGGATTTTCCAGGCAAGAGTACTGGAGTAGATTGCCATTTCCTTCTCCAGGGGATCTTCCTGGCCCAGGGCTCGAACCCAGGTCTCCTGCATTGCAGGCAGACGCTTTACCCTCTGAGCCGCCATTTCTCCAGTTGTGAAAGAAATATCTGCTCCATTCATCTAGATTCATCGACCCAGGGACTGAACAGACTTACACCATTGGAAAAGAACAGCTATTTGAAGTCCTGCCCATCACCTCCTCGACTATGAATGTTTCTCACACATCATGGCTCGCTCTCTACCTGCCTCATTATGTCCTTTCAATCAGAGATCAACTTTGGGTTGGCAAACGTTTACTACGTCTCAATACGTTAATATTTAAATAACAAATTTTTTTGAAGGACTGATTCTGTTTTTCCATCCATCCACTTCACAAGTATCTGTTCGGTTTCAGACACCGTGCTACTTTCTGTAGAAGCACACTTGTTCATGAGACGTGATTCCTTCTGTTTCATGATCTTAACATGTAGTGTGCACTATGCTTATTGTAATGAGGGTTTCCTGGGTTGGAAATTTGGAGTGGTGGGAATGGCAGCTGTGACCTTCAAGACCTGTGTTCCCACTGCAGCTTTTAAAAATATATATTTATTTTTAATTGGAGAATAATTGCTTTACAATATTATGTTGGTTTCTGCCACACATCAACATGAATCAGCCATAAGTATACCCATGTCCCTTCCCTTCCCTTCCCTCCTTCCCACCTCATCCCACCCCTCTAGATTGTCACAGAGCACCTTATTTGAGCTCCCTGCGTCAAACAGCAAATTTCCACTGGCTATCTAATTTCGCATGTTTCAATGCTACTCTCTCAACTCATCTCACCCTCTCCTTAACAGAAGAGGCTCGTAACGAAAATACGTGAAGCAAATGAGTGTTATGATTTGCTTTATGAAGACAATTTCAGTGAAATTCTCTAGAAAGACATTTTGCATATGAAGCACATTGGACTGTTCCTTTACACAAAGAATTGTCTCCTCTCTCAATTATGTTTTCTTGAACCCCTCTGCCTTCTAGAGCTTCCATTTATCTTCCTATGTCAGAGTCACAGCGTAAAGGGTTTTGATTCAGTCACAGCTGACTCTACCACAACTGGAAGTGATCAGTGAATCTAAGAGGGCTGGAAATTGGGCTTGGGGGCCGTGCAGCCAGGGGGAGTGTTAAAATACAGATGCCCAGGTGAATTTGAACTTCACTTGGAACATACAGGTTGTTCATCTGAGGTTCAAATTTAAGTGGGGATCTTATATTTTTGTTTGCTGAATCTGGTGATCCTTGCCTAGGGTCACGGTTAAATTATACCCTGAGATGATCCCAGGTGCTGACTCCAGCGGGCCCCCCGCTCTGGGCTTGGGATGCCATCCTTCCAGATCTCTACCAGCTCCGACTCTGAGGTCTCACCTGGAATCTGTTCTTCATGGCTTCTTCTTTGTATCACCTGTCCCCAGTGAGATCCTGGGGTCCAGTAGCCATATACCAAAGGAAAGATGCCTTAGTGTCTCACTTGTAATCTGGGAAATCCAAGTCAAAATGGATTTGGTGAGACGACACACAGTGGTAAGAGCCTGGGCGCCGTGGCCAGACTGCGTGGACTGCGTCTCAGCTTGCCTGTGTCCTTGGCGCTGTGCCTCGGCCTCTTCCTCGTGAAGCATGAGTAGCAGTGCTTACCCCAGTGGGATTGTTTGGAACAGCGTGTCTCTAAATTCCCAGCATTGCTTCAGAGTTCACACGCTCTGGCACAGAGCTCTTTCTGCCCCCCTGGCAGGGTCTCCTGAGGAATTAGGGGACTCCTGTGCTGTGTGCCTAGTCACTCGGTTGTGTCCGACTGTTGGGAACCCTGTGGACTGTAGCCCACCGGGCTTCTCTGTCCCAGGGGATTCTACAGGCTAGAATACTGGGGTGCGTAGCCATTCCCTCCTCCAGGGGATCTTCCAACCCAGGGACCGAACCCAGGTCTCTCACGTTGCAGGCGGATTCATTACTGTCTGAGCCACCAGGGAACCCCTGGCTCCCTGATAATCAGCCTCCCCGCCACACTTCACTTTGAAACCCTCAGGACTCAATTCGTTATATTCTGTAGCCTTGTTTATGCCAAGACAGAAAGTTAATAAATGTATTTTCACTCAGATGATCAAGGTCAGCAGTGACAGTGCCGAGTCATGTTGACAGTGTGACATGATAATGTGAGGAATTTTACCTGTATGGCCGTCCTCTCCCTAATCCACAACCCCGGTCTCATTTATGAGAAAAACATCAGACAGATGCCAGCTCAGGAACATCCTATGAAATACCTGGCCTGGACTCCTCAAAATTGTCAAGGTCATCAAAAACAGGGAAACTGAAAACCTGTCACAGCCCAGAGAAGCCCGGGGAGGTATGATGACTAAATATAACTGTAACTTGGGATTCTGGGTATGAGCCTGAAACAGAAAAAAGGACATTTGGGAAAAACTATGACGATCTGAGTGAAGTATGAGTTTCAGTTAATGTGTCAATCAATACGTAAGTGACAAAGTACCATGTTACTGTGTGGCGCTAACAAGCAGGGAACCTGGGCTGTATGGGAGCCACCCGTGGTGACTCTGCAATTTTTCTCTTAAGTCTCTTCTACAATAGAGAGATTATTTAGGGACTTGCCTGGTCATCCACTGGTTAAGACTCCACAGTTCCAGTGCGGGAGATATGGGTTCAATCCCTAGTCAGGGAAGTAAGATCCCACGTGCTTTGCAGCCACAAAAAAGAAAAAAAAAATTATTATGATCTAAAATAAAAGTTATTTAAATGATTTCAGTAAGGAACTTTAAATTTCTCTCAGCAGGAGTAATAACTTTCCTCCAAAACTATTCATAAGACGTAAGACACAGTTGGAAGATGGGCCGTACTCCGTTTTCTACCAGCCTCTTCTTAAGACTGCCTGTTTTACGTGCACATACAATCCACATTGTCATCATTATCGTGATTTCAAATGACATGTGCTGCCATTGCTAAGTAACTGAATTAATTTCTTAAGTAACCTTGATAGTTCCCTCAATTCTTAGTTTGACATTTTAAGATCAAAGAGTCATCAGAAGATAAGTGGCCCAGTAGTTAGGACTGCTTGCTGAGGGGGCGGGTTCAATCCCTGGTTGGGGAACTAATATCCTGCAAGCTATGTGGCATGGCCAAAAAGTAAAATAAAAAATAAACACATTGAAAAATAAAAGAGTAGTCCGGAAGGAACTCCCAAGCACTGTTTAATATATTGTCTCAGTATATATTAATAATTAATCTTTCCAGGGTAGGCTGCAAAGCCAGTTAATCACTCTTAGAAATAAGGATAAATTTTTGAAATAGCATCCATCCCTATTACTACCTTGATTTTATTTAATTGAGTCACTGTGTTCAGAAATGGCAGAACCACGCACTCATGGTGGACTGGCATACACACACACACACACACAATATTTTTCCACCTATCAGACTGGCAAAGATAAAAAAGTTGGAAAAAAAACCAATGTTGGCTAGCATGTGAGAGAGCATGCAGCATTATATAACATGAATGGGAGTGGTAATTGGTGCAACCTTATTAGAAAACAACTTGTCAGTAGCTTTCAAACTGTTCACTCTCCAACCCTTAGACTCAATGTCATTTTTAGAAATTTATTCCACAGATAGAGTTACACAAATGCACGAAAATGCTTGTATGAGAATATTTATTTTCACATTATTTATTATAGTGGAAAGGAATTAGACAACCTAAATACTCATCAGTAGGGGACTGATTAAATTGTGATGTGTTCATACGGTGTAATGTTATGCCACCACTGGAAAAATGGGTATATCTTGCCTTTTCTCCTTTGCCTTTTGGTTCTCTTCTTTTCACAGCTACTTGTAAAGCCTCCTCAGACAGCCATTTTGCTTTTTTGCATCTCTTTTTCTTGGGGATGGTCTTGATCCCTGTCTCCTGTACAATGTCACGATCCTCTGTCCATAGTTCATCAGGCACTCTGTCTATTAGAACTAGGCCCTTATATCTATTTCTTACTTCCACTGTATAGTCATAAGGAAATTGATTTAGGTCATAGCTGAATGGTCTAGTGATTTTCCCTACTTTCTTCAGTTTAAGTCTGAATTTGGCAATAAGGAGTTCATGATCTGAGCCACAGTCAGCTCCCGGTCTTGTTTCTGCTGACTGGATAGAGCTTCTCCATCTTTGGCAGCAAAGAATATAATCAATCTGATTTCGGTGTTGACCAGCTGGTGATGTCCATGTGTAGAGTCTTCTCTCGTGTTGTTGCAAGAGGGTGTTTGCTGTGACCAGCGCATTTTCTTGGCAAAACTCTATTAGCCTTTGCCCTGCTTCATTCTGCATTCCAAGGCCAAATTTGCCTGTTACTCCAGGTGTTTCTTGATTTCCTTCTTTTGCATTCCAGTCCCCTATGATGAAAAGGACATCTTTTTTGGGTGTCAGTTCTAAAAGGTCTTGTAGGTCTTCATAGAACCGTTCAACTTCAGCTTCTTCAGTGTTACTGGTTGGGGCATAGACTTGGATTACTGTGATATTGAATGGTTTGCCTTGGAAATGAACAGAGATCATTCTGTTGTTTTTGAGATTGCATCCAAGTACTGCATTTCAGACTCTTTTGTTGACTATGATGGCTACTCCATTTCTTCTGAGGGATTCCTGCCCACAGTAGTAGATATAATGGTCATCTGAGTTAAATTCACCCATTCCAGTCCATCTTAGTTCGGGGATTCCTAGAATGTTGACGTTCACTCTTGCCATCCCCTGTTTGACCACTTCCAATTTGCCTTGATTCATGGGCCTAACATTCCAGGTTCCTATGCAATATTGCTTTTTACAGCATCAGACCTTGCTTCTATCACCAGTCACATCCACAGCTGGGTGTTGTTTTCACTTTGGCTCCATCCCTTCTTTCTTTCTGGAGTTATTTCTCCACTGATCTCTAGTAGCATATTGGGCACCTACCGACCTGGGGAGTTCATCTTTCTGTGTCCTATCTTTTTGCCTTTTCATACTGTTCATGGGGTTCTCAAGGCAAGAATACTGAATTGGTTTGCCATTCCCTTCTCCAGTGGACCACATTCTGTCAGACCTCTCCACCATGACCCACCTGTCTTAGGTGGCCCCACACAACATGGCTTAGTTTCACTGAGTTAGACAAGGGTGTGGTCCGTGTGATCAGATTGGCTAGTTGTCTGTGATTGTGGTTTCAGTCTGTCTGCCCTCTGATGCCCTCTCTCAGGACCTACCGTCTTACTTGGGTTTCTCTTACCTAGGATGTGGGGTATCTCTTCACGGCTGCTCCAGCAAAGCGCAGCCACTGCTCCTGACCTTGGATGTGCGGTAGCTCCTCTCAGCCACTCCTGCAGCCTCCGCTCCTGCAGAAAGATATAAGCATCTAAATGCAGAGTTCCAAAGAATAGCAGGGAGAGATAAGAAAACCTTCCTCAGTGATCAGTGCAAAGAAATAGAAGAAAACAATAGAATGGGAAAGAGATCTCTTCAAGAAAATTAGAGCTCCCAAGCGAACATTTCATGCAAAGATGGGCTCAATAAAGGACAAAAACAATGGACCTAACAGAAACAGAAGATATTAAGAAGAGGTGGCAAGAATACACAGAAGAACTGTACAAAAAAGATCTTCACGACCCAGATAATCACGATGGTTATCACTCACCTAGAGCCAGACATCCTGGAGTGTGAAGTCAAGTGGGCCTTAGGAAGCATCACTATGAACAAAGCTAGTGGAGGTGATGGAATTCCAGTTGAGCTGTTTCAAATCCTGAAAGATGATGCTGTGAAAGTGCTGCACTCAATATGCCAGCAAATTTGGAAAACTCAGCAGTGGCCACAGGACTGGAAAAGGTCAGTTTTCATTCCAATCCCAAAGAAATGCAACGCCAAAGAATGCTCAAACTACCACACAATTGCACTCATCTCACACGCTAGTAAAGTCATGCTCAAAATTCTCCAGCCAGGTTTCAGCAATACGTGAACCGTGAACTTCCTGATGTTCAAGCTGGTTTTAGAAAAGGCAGAGGAACCAGAGATCAAATTGCCAACATCTGCTGGATCATGGAAAAAACAAGAGAATTCCAGAAAAACATCTATTTCTGCTTTATTGAATATGCCAAAGCCTTTGAATGTGTGGATCATAAGAAACTGTGGAAAATTCTGAAAGAGATGGGAATACCAGACCAACTGACCTGCCTCTTGAGAAATCTGTATGCAGGTCAGGAAGCAACAGTTAGCACTGGACATGGAACAACAGACTGGTTCCAAATAGGAAAAGGAGTATGTCAAGGCTGTATATTGTCACCCTGCTTATTTAACTTAAATGCAGAGTACATCATGAGAAACGCTGGGCTGGATGAAACACAGGCTGGAATCAAGATTGCCGGGAGAAACATCAATCACCTCAGATATGCAGATGACACCACCCTTATGGCAGAAAGTGAAGAGGAACTAAAAAGCTTCCTGATGAAAGTGAAAGAGGAGAGTGAGAAAGTTGGCTTAAAGCTCAACATTCAGAAAACGAAGATCATGGCATCTGGTCCCATCACTTCATGGGAGATAGATGGGGAAATAGTGTCAGACTTTATTTTTTGGGGCTCCAAAATCACTGCAGATGGTGTTTGCAGCCATGAAATTAAAAGATGCTTACTCCTTGGGAGGAAAGTTATGACCAACCTAGATAGCATATTGAAAAGCAGAGATATTCCCTTGCCAACAAAGGTCCGTCTAGTCAAGGCTATGGTTTTTTCTGTGGTCATGTATGGATGTGAGAGTTGGACTGTGAAGAAAACTGAGTGCCGCAGAATTGATGCTTTTGAACTGTGGTGTTGGAGAAGACTCTTGAGAGTCCCTTCCCTTGGACTGCAAGGAGATCCAACCAGTCCATTCTAAAGATCAGCCCTGGGTGTTCTTTGGAAGGAATGATGCTAAAGCTGAAGCTCCAGTACTTTGGCCACCTCATGCGAAGAGTTGACTCATTGGAAAAGACTCTGATGCTGCAGGGATTGGGGGCAGGAGGAGAAGGGGACGACAGAGGATGAGATGGCTGGATGGCATCACTGACTCGATGGACGTGAATCTGAGTGAACTCTGGGAGTTGGTGATGGGCAAGGAGGCCAGGCATGCTGTGATTCATGGGGTCGCAAAGAGTCAGACACGACTGAGCGACTGAACTGAACTGAACTGAACTGAAGCAACTTAGCAGCAGCAGCAGGACTCTCTCCCAAACTCCCCTCCCATGCAAGCTGCCACATAATTGGACAGAGTTCCATGTTCTATGCAGTACGTCCTTATTGGCTATCCATTTTAAATATAGCAGTGTGTATATGTCCATCCCAAAGTCACTTAACTGTCCTTTCCTCCCATCTGGAAGGATACACTATTAGAAAGAATGTTCTCTGGAGAATAGGCCAGGAGTGGCTTGGAATGGAAAATATTTTACTTTTTAGTTTTTTGGACTATTTGATTTTTGTATGTTACTTTGACTTTTTAATGTACCAGAAAACAAGTTAAATATTATAAAGCTTCCCTGTCAAAAACAAAACAAGCAACTTTTTTAAATATAAAAAGAGAAGTTTTTGTTGGCATCTCCATGCTTGACTGAGAAGAATTTTGTGTATTGGAGACAGCCGGGAGCAAACAATTCTAGTTCCTCAATTTTGTTTTAAACAAAATCGCCATATCTGGGGGAAAATGTTTACACGGCTCAGAAAGGTACACACCCAAAGAATAGGTGTGTACATTGCATGCGTTCTATTGAACAGATTTATTACTAGGTAAATTCTATGGGTGTGTTTCATGTTTCAGATGCAATATCAAGTTTGTTCTCAGTAATTGGCCTGAAGTAATTAACTTAAAGGTTAATAACTTTGTTAATAGGTTGTGTCCGACTCTGTGACCCCGTGGACTGTAGCCCACCAGGCTCCTCCGTCCATGGGATTCTCCAGGCAAGAATACTCGAGTGGGTTGCCATTTCCTTCTCCAGGGGATCTTCCCAACCCAGGGATTGAACCTAGGTCTCCCGCATTGGAGGCAGACGCTTTAACCTCTGAGCCACCAGGGAAGTGCTGTTAATAGGTAGTGACAACTAAATTCAGATTTTGAAAGTCCTTCCCTAGAGAGTTTTGGCATCACGTACATTACAGTTCTTAAAATGATCATGCTGCTGAAGAAAACTTCACTCTTCTTCCCAAATAGTCTTGAAAGACAATCATAAAGATTAAGAGGAAAGAGAGATTTGATCTCAAGCAGGCTAGCTGAAATCTGAATTCAAGAAGTTTGGAGCAATTTGGAGCCAATAATGATAATATATTAAGTATAAAAGACATGATCAAGAGCTTATATTTATGGCAGTATTTTAATTTTGTAAAAACAAACCAAAAAAAGCACATACACACATTTAAAATTGTGGACTACAATTCCATTTCCCACCCCAGACCCTCTGCCTTCGGGCTGTGGGGTGCAGTGAGGACTCGGGCCTCCAGCCTTGGGGAGGTGCTTGGCGGCAGCAGCCCCGCAGGCTCCCTGGCCCCGAGGGAAGATGGGGGTAGGGGTTGAGCAGGTAAGCTGGGGCGTGCGTGCTTGCTCACTCGTGCCTGACTCTTTGCGACCCCGTGGACTGTAGCCCGCCAGGCTCCTCTGTCCATGGGACCCTCTAGGCAAGAATACTGCAGTGGGTTGCCATTTCCTCCTCCAGGGGATTTTCCCAACCCAGGGATCAAACCTACATTCTTGAGTCTCCTACATCGGCAGGCAGATTCTTTACTGCTGCACCACCTAAGCTGAGTGGGGGCATTTACCTAAAAGAGCGATTAGTAGTGGTTACCAAAAGCAAGGGGAAGTGGAGATTGGAGGGGCAACCACTAAATCCACTCACTGTGGGAAGCAGTCATTAATGAGAGTTGACCTACGAGTATGTATTTGGGGGCAGGATCTGTTGCTTTTATTTTTAAAAAATAACGGAATGTCTTTAAGTTGTGATTCTTTTTTAAAAAATATTTATTTCTATTTATTTGGCTGCACCACCTTAGTTGGACTTCCTTGGTGGCTCAGACGGTAAAGAATCTGCCTGCAATGCAGGAGACTTGGGTTCAAACCGTGGGTTGGGAAGATTCTCTGGAGTAGGGAATGGCAACCTACTCCACTATTCTTGCCTGGAGAATCCCACGGACAGAGGAGCCTGGTGGGTTACAACCCATGGGATTGCAGAGTGGGACACAATGGAGCGACTCTTTCTTTCAGACCTTAGTTGCAGCATACAGGTTCTTTAGTTGTGGCATGTAGGATTCGGTCCCCGACCAGGGACTGAACCCATGCCCCTGCATTGGAAGTGTGGAGTCTTAGCCACTGGACCACCAGGGAAGTCCCAGGATCCATTGTTTTTAAAGGTTGTTGTTTTTTTTTTTTTTCTAGTTTTACATTAAGATATAATTGACCTACAGCACTCTATGTTTAAGGTGACCAGCCTTATGATTTGACTTACGTACATCATGAAATTATCATCACAGTAAGTTGAGTATCATCTCATTTAGATACAAAATCAAATAATAGGAAAAAATATTTTTTCTTGTAATGAGAACTCAGGATTTACTCTCCTAACTTACATATATAACCTTCAGTTTAGTTCAGTTGCTCAGCTGGGCCCTACTCTTTTTCATGTTGTACATTACATTCCTGGTATTTATTTGTCTTGGGGCTTCTCTGATGGCTCAGTGGTAAAGAATCCACCTGCCAGTGCAGGGGACTCAGGTTCAGTCCTTGGGTTGGGAAGATCCTATAGAGAAGAGCATGGCGACCTACTTCAGTATTTCTGCCTGGGAAACCCCATGGACAGAGGAGCCTGGCGGGCTATGGGGATCGCTTGGGGTCCCAAAGAGTCAGACATGACTTAGTGCTAAACAGCAACAGCTTATTTGTCTTATATCTGGTTTTAAAGTTTTAAAGAAAACCCCTATCTGTACCGTTCAGCTGAAGATCATCAAAACCACACTTGTAGGTGAACACGTTGGGATTATTTTCTGTTGCAGAGAGGGAGACTTCTCACCCTGGGTCCTGGGGTGTCTTGGTGAGAGGCTGCTCCAAGGACCCTCTTACAGGATTTGCACTTGTGTTAGGTGAGTTTGATGTGAGTTCATGGAAGTGGAGGTTAGCTCTTGGTTGGATGTTTTGTTCCTGTCAAAAGCAAAAGGGTAATTCTATGATTTGATACATTAATAAAACTCAATGAGAGGGAGGAGAGGCCAGAGTGAGGCGATACTTGGTAAAGAAGCAGCCGCCACTCATATTGGCTGGGAGAGGGTCATGATTGGTATTTGGGGGCTTGAATGGTGTTCAGGTTTTATCTGTGTTCAGACACGATTTCTGGGTGATTTTGTTTCCGTCTTGCTCTACGCGGTCACAGAGTGGCCCTGTCCAGTGTTAATGTGACGTTGTCTGTGTTCACCAAGAGAACAACAAGACCTCAGTCGAGTCAGACCAACCTTTGGCTGTAAGGAACTGTTTTCCTCTGTCTTATTCACAATTATAATAAATTTTGTCAGACTGATGCCTGCCCCCTGCCCCGCCACCCCCACCCCCTGCCCGCATCCTTTTCTTGGGTACACCATGCAGCATGTGGAATCTTAGTTCCCTGACAAGAGGCTGAACCTGTGTCCCCTGCATTGGGAGTGTGGAATCTTAACCACTGGACTTGCAAGGAAGTTCCTAATGCCACTTTCAAAGTAACCAAGTTTTTATCTACTCAATCAAATCCTTAGAAAGTTGGTAGCTTTTCTTATTCTCAAGAGTTGTTTTTTTGTTTTTTTTTTTAACTAATGGTATATAAAAGGGCCACAGAGCAAAATGTTTTCCGTAATGATCCCTTAACCTTTAATCAAGGGTCATATAATAATCAGATGACAGCAAGAAAGGAACACAAGACAAACAAAAACACATTATGATGCTATGCATTTTCTGTGTTACATGTATATATCTATAAATGTATAGAGAACTTTCTGGAAGGACATACGTCAAGCCAAAAACTATGGTTACCTTGAAACAGCAGGGAGACCAAGACTGGCGGCGATAATCAAAGGGAGCCTCACTTTTTTAAAAAGAGACTCTTATTAGTCTCCAGCTCACAGCATAGTTGAGTGGGACGTACAGAAAGTTCTCACATACCTCCTTCACCACACGTACATAGTTTCCTTCATTACCAGCGTCCCCCGCCAGAGTGACGCATTTATTTAAAAAAATGAACCTACACTGCAACATGTTATTGTGAAGGCATGCAAATTTATATTTTATTGGATCATAATTAATCTTCTAGTTGTTACATGTTCATGCCTCAGTTTTCCTTAAATCCCTCCCTTTTGAAACATTCTAAAATTTTTCAAATATTCACAAAGGTAGGATAGCATAATGAACTCTCACATACTCCTCACCAGCTTTCACAATTGTCAACGCCCACCGGTCCCGTTTTTATCTCTATTCTTGACAGCCTACCCCTCCCACCTTGCCACAGGATTGTTTTGATACCAATTTCAGACATCATATTGTTTCATCAATAACACTTCAGTATGTATCTTTAAAAGATAAAAATTCTCATGTGTAAGCTAGCCATAGTACTTAACACTTTTAACACTGATTCCTAAATATTCAGTTACTTTTCAAATTTCCTAAATTTTGTCACATATGTTTATTCAAATCAGGATGCAAACACTTATTGCCTTGTCTCTTAAGCCTCTGTTAATCTGATAGTATCTGCAGGTTTCCTCCCTTTTTCATCCTTGCGATTTTTCTGTGGGAGAGCAAATTGTTTTTTCTTCCAATCATCAAATGAAGTATTGTCTCTTTGCAAATTATCTGTAGAAGGAAATATGTCCTAGAGAGTTTTCTACATTCTAGATTTTGCTGATTGTATTCATTCTATTCATTCTGGTAGTTAGATTTAGAGTAGAGTTTCCAGATAAAATACAGGAAAGTGAAGTCGCTCAGTCGTGTCCGACTCTTTGCAACCCTGTGGACTGTAGCTTACCAGGCTCTTCCATCCATGGGATTCTCCAGGCAAGAATACTGGAGGGCGTTGCCATTTCCTTCTCCAGGGGATCTTCCTGACCCAGGGATTGATCCCCGGTCTCCTGCATTTCAGGTAGACGCTTTACCCTTAACTAAACAATATTTTTTAGTGTGAAAGTGCTCACTTGTGCAATATTTTATCATCTTGTGTTTTTTTTTTGCTGAGTTTGACAATCATAATCTAGAGTTACCACATTTGTGCTTGGGTTTTTGGCAAGAATACATTCAATTTAGTGTTGGGTACTTCTATCAGGAGACACAGAAGATCTGGTTGTTTCTCTTTTTTGTGGCATGAGAAATGACACAGGGGTTCATATTTATGTTACCGTTTATATTAAAACTATTTCTCACCATAGGCAGTTGGATGCATCCCTTGTTAAGATAGCCCCTCAGCTTTTCACCTGATGACTTTTGGCAACTAATGATCATTGCCCAGAATAATTTATTAGGGCTTGCAGAATATTTATTCCAGGGCTATCATTCCTTCTGCATTGATAAGCTGGCATTATTCTGTAAAGAACTTACTCTGCGGTACAGTTTATGTAGGAAAGTTAAGCTTTTTCCTTCAGGCAGAATTTTGCAAGCATCTATGAGAGACCCTTACAAATCTAACAATAAAATCTTGCTAAAGATTTAGATAAGTTACAAATCCAGTAAATCAAAATATTCACTAAGCTAACAGTTTTAAAGCATTTCTAGATGTTAAAAATCAAACATATACCTTTAGAAAATCAGAACTCTTCAGCATTTGAATGTTGATAGCACACTTAAATTAGTTAAATCTTCCTAAGGATCACAATTAAAATTAGATTTTAAATTGTCTAGTATATCAGTTTATCTGAAATGGTTGAAAGCACTGAAAACTGAATAAAGCTTCTAAAAAGAAGCACAAAGTTATACAGCTTTTCACACTTGATTTGACACACTTTGTATTAAAACTCTTTCTCACCATCTATATGTTTATTACTTATGGCTTTCTAGACATGGAGACTCACTTACCACTTAAGGGGATCTGAGTAAGCATTGCCAGTTTCCTGCCACAGCAACCGGCCAGGAAAGGCAGCCAGAACTTCCAAGGGTGGGAACTTGGATCCACCAAACCCTAAATGGCCAAGCCCAGGCCTGTGTCTGGCTCTCAAGTCCACATCTTCCAATTGCAGCTAATTATAAATTTGTTAATCCAGAACATCATACATTCTTGGTCATCTATCAAATTTCATCCTCACGAATCTTTACTTTCTGATGTAGGTAGATGGAATTTGGCAACACTTTTCATCCTCCCCATGTGAGCTGTAGCCAACTTTCCTGCTGCCTATTAAGAACTCATTGGATTCTGCACTTCTTTGCTTCTATATCCACTCATCAGCACCCATTTCATGGTTTGTTTGTTAACGGGTCAACCTTATAACTCCAGATGAAATGTGAAAAGTGTCCCGAGGTCAAGTATCTATCTCATTCTTACTGATATTTTTCAGGTAAAGAAATAACCGCTGGGAATTTTTTTTAACTGATTAATTCATTTATTGGGCTGTGCCGAGTCTTAGTTGGAGCACTGGGGATCTTTGATCCTCATTGCAACTGGTGGGTTCTTGAGTTGTAGCACGTGAACTCTTACTTGCCGCATATGGGATCTAGTTTCCCGAAAGGGGTCAAACCTGGGTCCCCTGCGTTGGGAGCGGGAGTGTTAGTCACTGGACCATCAGGAATGTCCCCACCACTGAGGAATTAAGCAGATGTTGCTTGTGAAACATCTTGTTTCCTGTGAAACTTGTTTCAAGTTTTCAGCTGCGAGGACAGGACTGTAATTCAGGACTTCTTTTCCACCATTACTAGGTCAGGCGTAGGCACTCTGTGACCTGGATGCCGTTGTTGGCTGTTCATCTTAATTGTCTCAGACTCTCTCTAGCCCCCTAGCTCACCTTTTATTCTTCCATTTCTTCATGTCTGTGGGTAAAAGATCACTGAAAACACATGAGCTCATTTACAAAGAGTGGTGGTACAACAAATTGATTGTGACATCTGCATACCTGGAACACAGAAAATCTCTTTTTAGGCATTGTTCACTCACATATATAAAATGCGGACATCCACTGACCTTGGATATTGGGTGGCTTTGAGACATTCAGGTAAAGATATTGTTTAAAGTAACCTGTATTATTCCCCTCACTATTAAGCAACAGATTTCCAATCTAAAGATGGAGATTACTACTGTCTCTCAGCTCACCTACCTCATTTCTGTTGCTGATTTGTCCTTGTTTTGTAGAAACATTTGCAGTTTCTATTGCATTTGAAACAGTAGTCTGTTCTGGAGAATCCTAAGTGTAAAATAATTTTATATACTTACCTAATTCTATATTAACTAGCTTTAAAAATTCAATATACTTATTTGAAAGCAGAATGAAAGGGAATTCCCTGGCCGTCCAGGGGTAGGACTGCCGGGGCCTCAGTTTGATCTCCAGTGAGGGACCTAAGATCTCACAAGCCGCACAGCCAAAATAAACAAATAAATAAATAAAGGGCAGAGTGGGAGACTGAGTCTACATTAAGGCATTTCAGCTTGGGGCACTTATTATTTTCATAGGGTGACTTTAAAAGGGTGTTTAAATCTTTATGGCTGTAAAAGCATCCTCTTCCTCTGGACTCTGTTCTTTTTTTCAAGACTTTGTCATGAGGGGTGCTGTGTAATCTTGAGAGTATAGTCGGAAATATCCCAAAGTATGAAACCAGCCATACCTTGGCTAGTTCATAGGGCAGAGAGGTCATAAGCAACCAGTGTCTCCAGCTCTATCAAGTGATGGTTACACATCTCAACCCTGGAGGGATTTTGAAAACCTTCAGAGGTTCCCATGGTTGGTTAGCTCTGGCTACTTGAATGCCATATTGGGCAACAAATTCTCACCTAATAAAATCAAGACCAGAACTAAAATTCCATTTTCTACTTATTTTTAAGGGCTTCCCTGGCAGTTCAGTGGTAAAGAATCTGCCTGCCAATTCAGGAGACATGGGTTTAATTCCTGGGTTGGAAAGATCCCCTGGAGAAGGAAATGGCAACCCACTCCAGTATCCTTGGTTGGGAAATCCCATGGACAGAGGGCTACCATCCATGGGGTTGCAACGAGTCCAACCTAACAACCTATAGTTGCAAACTTAGTGACTCAAAAACAACACATTCATTTGTAAAGCATTATTATAGGCAACGTACAGTATAATATCTTACCGTTAGGCTGAATTATGCCCCCACCCTCCGCCCAAGATATACACATCCTAATCTTCCCTCCTTATCACCTAATCACCTTCTTAACTCCCATCACCTAATACCATCCCATTGGGGATTTCAACCTATGAATTTGGGGAAGGGACACAGACATTCAGTCTATGGTACATGATAAAAGAGACTTTGCAGATGTTATTAAATCAAGGATCTTGGATAGATTATTCTGGATTAACCAGTTGAGCCCAAGGTAAACACAGGAATCCTTAGAGAGGCAATAGGGTCAGCACAGAGAAGAGGTGTGAAGCTGCAATCAGATGTTGGAATGATATGCTTTCCAGATGGAGGAAGGGACTACAAGCCAAGAAAGGCAGGCAGCCGCTAGAAGCTGAAAAAGGCAAGGAAACAGATGCCCCCCTAGAGTCTGCAGAATAAATAGAGCTCTGCCAAAATACTGATTTTTAGCCACAAAGACCCATTCTTGGACTTCTGACCTCCAGATTTACATGATAATAAATTTGTATTATGTTAAGATAAATGTTTTTAAAAATAAGTAAAATTAAAAGCACGGTTGCAAGCTTTTCCCCTGACCCAGAAAATAAAGGATAAGGTCACTGAAGCAAGGCCAAGAGGGCATAAGAGCCCCAAACGCCACAGAAGGTGAATGACCCTGTTTGACTATAGCCTGACCAGCTCTTAAAAGGAGGAATTAATGACCAAGGACGCTGAAACAAGGAAAAGTTTTCAAAAGTTAGAGCTTTAGCCAGGATCACTGGTTGTGCAGCTAAGCAGTTGGTACTGATACGGTGAAAGTGACTCTTGATGTCTTAGAAAAATGATGGTAGTTACTCAAGGTTTACTTTCTTGGGTGGAATAAATCTTCATGATTCTTTCTCTAAGTCTGTATAACTCTTTCAAATGTTCCAGTACTTTTAAAGTCACTTCTTTATCTAAATGTAAGAAGGTTTAAATAAATCGACTATGAGAACTTTTGATAAGGGTAAAAGAGGAGAGGGAAAAAGCTGGCTTAAAACTCAACATTCAGAAAACGAAGATCATGGCATCTGGTCCCATCACTTCATGGCAAACAGAAGTGGAAAAACTGGAAGCAGTGACAGATTTTATTTTCTTGGGCTCCAAAATCACTGCAGATGGTGAGTGCTACGATGGAATTAAAAGATGCTTGTTCATTGGAAGGAAAGCTATGACAAACCCAGACAGCATATTAAAAAGCAGACGTATCACTTTGCTAACAGCAGCCCATATTGTCAAAGCTATGGTTTTTCCTGTAATCATGTATGAGTCGGATGTGAGAGTTGAACCATAAAGAAGGCTAAGTGCTGAAGAATTGATGCTTTCAAATTGTGGTGCTGAAGAAGACTCTTGACAGTCCCCTGGACAGCAAGGTGATCAAACCAGTCAATCCTAAAGGAAATCAACCCTGAATATTCATTGGAAGGACTCATGCTGAAGCTCCAATACTTTGGGCCACCTGATGTGAAGAGCAACTCATTGGAAAAGACCCTGGTGCTGGGGAAGATTGAGGGCAGAAGGAGAAGGGAGTGGCAGAGGATGAGATGGTTAGGTAGCTTCCCTGACTCAATGGACATGAATTTGGGCAAACTCCGGGAGAGTGAAGGACAGTGGAGCCTGGTGTGCTGCCGTCCATAGAACTGTAAAGTGTCAGATATGACTTAGCAACTGAATGACAACAACAGCTATGAGAAGCCATAAAGTAAATGAAATTATAATCTTTGAATGCAATTAAGGACAAATGCTGGACTATCGCCTCTCCGTGAGCAAGCAAAACACTCTTGTGCGGCGTAATATGGGTCAGTTCTGGTGGATTCTGATAGTTCTAACTAGAAATGCTTTTCAAAAAAAATAAATTCAGAAAAGAGTCTTTGTAGGAAAAGGCTGTCTTCTTCTAAAGGCTGCCTTCTTTTAAATTACACAAATTGTCAAGATCTCAGAAAACAAGACAAGGCTGATCAATGTTTGGGTTCAGTATCCAGGTTCTAAGTGGATGCATTTATTGAGTGTTTATTGTTGATGATTAACAACATTGTTAATATTATTATTAGTGTAATTCCTATAATATGAAATAGATAATTAACAAGGTTATTATTAATAAGGTAAACATTTCATTAGTAGGAAATTTGTCTTTAATTGTATCTTTGCTTTTCTCTAATTTATTTTAAAGGGTAAATATTTGGTTGCTTTATACTCACTGCATGACTTTGCCACCAGATTTTGTAAGTGACATACAATCTTGCTCAATGGAAGGAAGGGTAAATATTAATGATCTATTTTTCTTTTTTTTTTTCAAATTCTAAAATTGAGGTCTAATTGACATGCCGGCATTCTAAGTCGCTTCAATCATGTCTGACTTTTGTGACCCTATGGACTGTTGCCTACCAGGCTCTTCTGTTCATGGGCCTCTCCAGGCAGGAATCTTAGAGTGGGTTGCCATACCCTCCTCCAGGGAATCCTTCCCCAACCAGGGATCAAACCCACATCTCTTGTCTCCTGCACTGACAGTTGAGTTCTTTACCACTAGCATATATAATGTTATTTTGGTTTTGAGTATACAGCATAATGATTTGATATATGTCTAAACTGTGAAATGATTACTGTAATAAGTTTAACGAACATCCATCATCTCACATAGTTACATTTTTTTCTTGTGATGAGAACTTTCAGATCTACTTTTTTAGCAACTTTCAATACACAATGCAGTATTGTTAACTATAGTCACCGTACTGTCCCTTTTATTCTCAGGACCTATTTATCTTGTAACTAGAAGTTTGTACCTTTTGACCACCTTCAGTGCAGTTCAGTCGCTCAGTTGTGTCCGACTCTTTGCGACCCCGTGAATCGCAGCACGCCAGGCCTCCTTGTCCATCACCAACTCCCAGAGTTCACCCAAACTCATGTCCATCGAGTCAGTGATGCCATCCAGCCGTCTCATCCTCTGTCTCCCCTTCTCTTCCTGCCCCCATTCCCTCCCAGCATCAGAGTCTTTTCCAATGAGTCAACTCTTCGCATGAGGTGGCCAAAGTACTGGAGTTTCAGCTTTAGCATCAGTCCTTCCAAAGAATACCCAGGGCTGATCTCCTTCAGAATGGACTGGTTGGATCTCCTTGCAGTCCAAGGGACTCTCAAGAGTCTTCTCCAACACCACAGTTCAAAAGCATCAATTCTTCGGTGCTCAGCCTTCTTCACAGTCCAACTCTCACATCCATACGTGACCACTGGAAAAACCATAGCCTTGACTAGATGGACCTTTGTTGGCAAAGTAATGTCTCAGCTTTCGAATATGCTATCTAGGTTGGTCATAACTTTTCTTCCAAAGAGTAAGCGTCTTTTAATTTCATGGCTGCAATCACCATCTGCAGTGATTTTGGAGCCCCAAAAAATAAAGTCTGACACTGTTTCCACTGTTTCCCCATCTATTTCCCATGAAGTGATGGGACCAGATGCCATGATCTTCGTTTTCTGAATGTTGAGCTGCCAACTTTTTCATTCTCCTCTTTCACTTTCATCAAGAAGCTTTTTCGTTCCTCTTCACTTTCTGCCATAAGGGTGGTGTCATCTGCATATCTGAGGCGATTGATATTTCTCCCAGCAATCTTGATTCCAGCTTGTGCTTCTTCCAGCCCAGCGTTTCTCATGATGTACTCTGCATTTAAGTTAAATAAGCAGGGTGACAATATACAGCCTTGACATACTCCTTTTCCTATTTGGAACCAGTCTGTTGTTCCATGTCCAATTTTAACTGTTGCTTCCTGACCTGCATATAGGTTTCTCAAGAGGCAGGTCAGTTGGTCTGGTATTCCCATCTCTTTCAGAATTTTCCACAGTTTCTTGTGATCCGCACAGTCAAAGGCTTTGGCATAGTCAATAAAGCAGAAATAGATGTTTTTCTGGAACTCTCTTATTTTTTCGATGATCCAGCGGATGTTGGCAATCTGATCTCTGTTTCCTCTGCCTTTTCTAAAACCAGCTTGAACATCAGGGAGTTCACGGGTCACGTATTGCTCAAACCTGGCTGGAGAATTTTGAGCATTACTTTACTAGCGTGTGAGATGAGTGCAATTGTGCGGTAGTTTGAGCATTCTTTGGCGTTGCATTTCTTTGGGATTGGAATGAAAACTGACCTTTTCCAGTCCTGTGGCCACTGCTGAGTTTTCCAAATTTGCTGGCATATTGAGTGCAGCACTTTCACAGCATCATCTTTCAGGATTTGAAATAGCTCAACTGGAATTCCATCACCTCCACTAGCTTTGTTCGTAGTGATGCTTTCTAAGGCCCACTTGACTTCACACTCCAGGATGTCTGGCTCTAGGTGAGTGATCACACTATCATGATTATCTGGGTCATGCAATCTTTTTGTACAGTTCTGTGTATTCTTGCCATCTCTTCTTAATATCTTCTGCTTCTGGTAGGTCCATACCATTTCTGTCCTTTATCGAGCCCATCTTCGCATGAAATGTTCCCTTGGTGTCTCTAGTTTTCTTGAAGAGATCTCTAGTCTTTCCCATTCTGTTGTTTTCCTCTATTTCTTTGCATTGATCGCTGAGGAAGGCTTTCTCATCTCTCTCTGCTATTCTCTGGAACTCTGCATTCAGATGCTTATATCTTTCCTTTTCTCCTTTGCTTTTCCCTTCTCTTCTTTTCACAGCTATTTGTAAGGCCTCCTCAGAGAGCCATTTTGCTTTTTTGCATTTCTTTTGCATGGGGATGGTCTTGATCCCTGTCTCCTGTACAATGTCACGAACCTCATTCCATAGTTCATCAGGCACTCTGTCTATCAGATCTAGTCCCTTAAATCTGTTTCTCACTTCTACTGTATAATCATACTGCTACTGCTAAATCACTTCAGTCGTGTCCGACTCTGTGCGACCCCATAGACAGCAGCCCACCAGGCTCCCCCGTCCCTGGGATTCTCCAGGCAAGAACACTGCAGTGGGTTGCCATTTCCTTCTCCAATGCATGAAAGTGAAAAGTGAAAGTGAAATCGCTCCGTTGTGTCCGACTTTTAGCGACCCCATGGACTGCAGCCTACCAGGCTCCTCCGTTCATGGGATTTTCCAGGCAAGAGTACTGGAGTGGGGTGCCATTAAGGAGTTTGATTTAGGTCATACCTGAATGGTCTAGCGGTTTTCCCTACTTTCTTCAATTTAAGTCTGAATTTGATGATAAGGAGTTCATGATCTGAGCCAAAAACAAGCTCCTGGTCTTATTTTTGCTGACTGTACAGAGCTTCTTCATCTTTGGCTGCAAAGAATATAATCAGTCTGATTTTGGTGTGGACCATCTGGTAATGTCCATGTGTAGAGTCTTCTCTTGCGTTGTTGGAAGAGGGTGTTTGCTATGACCAGTGCATTCTCTTGGCAAAACTCTATGAGTCTTTGCCCTGCTTCATTCCGTATTCCAAGGCCAAATTTGCCTGTTACCCCAGGTGTTTCTTGACTTCCTACTCTTGCATTCCAGTCCCCTGTAATGAAAAGGACATCTTATTTGGGTGTTAGTTCTAAAAGGTTTTGTAGGTCTTCATAGAACCATTCAACTTCAGCTTCTTCAGTGTTACTGGTTGGGGCATAGACTTGGATCACCATGATACTGAATGGTTTGCCTTGAAAGTGAACAGAGATCATTCTGTCGTTTTTGAGATTGCATCCAAGTACTGCATTTCGGACTCTTGTTGACCATGATGGCTACTCCATTTCTTCTAAGGGATTCCTGCCCACAGTAGTAGATATGGTCATCTGAGTTAAATTCACCCATTCCAGTCCATCTTAGTTCGCTGATTCCTTGAATGTCAACGTTCATTCTTGCCATCTCCTGTTTGACTACTTCCAATTTGCCTTGATTCATGGACCTAACATTCCAGGTTCCTATGCGATATTGCTCTTTACAGCATCGGACCTTGCTCCTATCACCAGTCACATCCACAGCTGGATATTGTTTTTGCTTTGGCTCCATCCCTTCCTTCTTTCTGGAGTTATTTCTCCAGTGATCTCCAGTAGCAAATTGGGCATCTATCGACCTGGTGAGTTCCTCTTTCGGTATCCTATCATTTTGCCTTTTCATAGTGATCATGGGGTTCTCAAGGCAAGAATACTGAAGTGGTTTGCCATTCCCTTCTCCAGTGGACCACATTCTGTCAGAGCTTTCCACCATGACCCATCCATCTTGGGTTGCCCCACACGGCATGGCTTAGTTTCACTGAGTTAGACAAGGCTGTGGTCTGTGTGATCTGATTGACTAGTTTTCTGTGATTATGGTTTATGTGTCTGCCCTCTGATACCTTTCGCAACACCTACCATCTTACTTGGGTTTCTCTTACCTTGGACGTCGGGCATCTCTTCAGGGCTGCTCCAGCAAAGCGCAGCCACTGCTCCTTACTTTGAATGAGGGGTATCTCCTCACAGCCACCCCTCCTGACCTTGAACGTAGAGTAGCTCCTCTCGGCCCTCCTGTGCCCGTGCAGCCACCGCTCCTTGGACGTGGGGTTGCTCCTCTTACCACCTTAAAAAGTATAAACTTTCGGAAGTTTGTATATTTAACCACCTTCAGTGGGAAGCATGGATGAATTGGGCAGAGGTGGCCAAATGTATTTTTCAAGAGTAACCTAACAAAGATTTTTTTGGGCTTCCCTGGTGGCTCAGACAGTAAAGAATTTGCCTGCAATGCGGGAGACCCAGGTTTGATCCCTGAGTTGTGAAGGTCCCCTAGAGATGGAAATAGCAGCCAACTCCAGTTTTCTCGCCTAAAGAATTCCATGGACAGAGAAGCCTGGCGGGCTATAGTCCACAGGGTCACAAAGAGTTGGACACAACTGAGCGACTAACACTTGCACTTTTCCGTTTCTGTTCTAAAAGAATATGTAAGGTTATGTGTGGTGACCCTAAGAATGAAGGAATGAAACTGAACCCTGGAGACAGTTTTCTTAGTTCTTAAATGAAGAGTTTCTGGGGGGGAAATTGGCTTTCTGAAGTCAAAAGAAGAAAGACCCTGATGGATGTGTGTACTGGGCTCCCCAGGATCGCTGCCTTCCAGCCCTCTCTCCCTGCGCTTCGTTCCCTCCCACTGTAGCCCCACCCATTTTGCAGTTGCCTCTCTCCCTAGACCATAAGCTCCCCCAGGAAAAGGTCTGCTTTTTTCTGCCTCCACATCTCAGGTCTGGCACAATCCCAGGCATGTAGTAAGTGCTTTAGCAAGGTCACATAGCCTCCTGGAGAACCTTGCCCCAGTCCTGCAATGTATTGCTACCTGATATGTGTTGTGACTGACTCTTCAAAAGGCCATGCCACCGTTCTGTCAGTTGCGTCAAGATGGTGGAGACATGATAAGACTAATAAATTCCATGAGCATGGGCCCAGTGCTGGACTTCTTTTACTGTAAAGTGAGGTTCTTGATCAGAAGCACATGTAGAGTACTGTGGTGATGGAGGAAACATCCTGTAAGTCCATGGACAGAAGCAGTGGCTTCAGGAAAGGCAAATCCGTATCTAGAGGACCTACAAGCACACCTCGTCTTATTGCACTTCACTCGGTTGTGATTTGCAGATACTGGTGTCTTACAAATTGAAGATTGCAGCAACCCTATGTTGTCAGATGATGCATAGCATTTTTTAGCAATAAAGTATTTTAAAATTAAGGCATTTAATTTTAAAATTAAGGCATTTAATGCATATTTTTTAAAAAGCATGGCCCTGTTACACACTTAAAAGACTGTAATATAGTGTGGACATACTTTCATTTGCACTGGAAAACCAAAAAATTCATGTGACTCACTTTTTTGTGATATTCACCTTGCTGCAGAGGTTTGGAACCAAACCCACAGTATCTCTGAGGTCTCCCTGTATTGGGATAAATACACAATGCTGCCTCTTCCATGATGGAAACAATCCAGTGTGGTCAGCCTGCCACCAAGCAGATGACTGAGCACCCCAGAGAATGGTTCCATCTCAAGGGCTCAGTATAGTCTCTGCTTCCGGCAGACTGGACAGTTAGTGGCCGTAGCCAGGTCACTCTCAGTGAATGGAAGCCCATGTTTCCAAGCCTGTGCACAAGCCTCTGTCCCTACCACCGTGGCCACTTCGCTTGTGAGTCTACTGAGTGATGGCAGGAGTAGCAGGGTAAAGAGACTGACTGGTATCCACAGAAAAGTCAACCCGTTCACTTGATTATTAAAATTCCCCTCGGCTGAGTTCATTCTTTGGTGAGAATTCATGTGAGACGCAAATATTTTCACACTTTTTGCCCATTCAGAGAGGCCTATCTATATACCTCTTTCCCTAAATTTCTTTGTCCCCAGTTTTCCAATCATGTTCCTTCTAGGTCCTTGACCATCCAGCCCAGCCACTGGCTACAGTCCATGAATTGGTATCGGATTGCAATATGGCCATTTGTCCTTCCAAGCTGAATGTACAGCCAGGTACATTGCAGGAAGTTCTGACCCCTGGGAGGATTGGCCTTCACCATCATCTTTCAGGGGTGTCCCAGAGAGGGGCTATAGTGTTGCAACTGTCCACTTGTAGGTGGTGGACATATCTACAGGACCATCTATAAGCCAGGTCTGAGTCTATACTTTCTCTGCCAGTTGATAATAGGGGACTCCCCATGAAACGATGCAGCGCAGGCTGGGAGAGACAAGCCAGTGTAGCAGCGATGGGGACCACAGGCATTTGGGCCACTTTGCCATGTAACCTACGTACTTGTGCCTTCAGGATCTGTTTAGGCCAGGTGATTTATGTATCACTTCCATTTGATGATGGGAGTGTTGCTATGCACACCCGTCATTGTTTCATGGGGGGTCAGATATTAATAACCTCCATACTCAATCATGTGGTAACTTGGTGACCCACAGTCAAGCGTTCAGGCTGCCCGAAGTCCCAGTAGCAGCCAAGAGCTCTTTCTCTAACGAAGGGTAGTTAGAAGTGGAGGATGTCAGGGTCTTGCTCTAAAACCCTAAAGGCAGTGCTTTCACTCACCCTTGCTGTGCTTGTTTTGTTCTGTTTGCTAGTCACTCATGTCGGTGAAGGAAATGGCAACTCACTCCAGTGTTCTTGCCTGGAGAATCCCAGGGACAGAGGAGCCTGTCGTCTATGGGGTCGCACAGAGTCGGACACGACTGAAGCGACTTAGGTGCAGCAGCAGCAGCATGTTGGTATGGATGATCTTTTATACTCAGTGTGCTGATTCAACTGCTGATCTCGTCCAGAAACCTTCTTACAAAGACACACCCAGAAATCATACTCTACCAGTTCTCCAGGCGTCTCTTAGCCCAGTCAAGTTGACGCATGCCGTGTGGTAGCTGTTAGCCACATCGTCTATATCGCTTTAAAAATAATCAAAATTAAAAATTTGGTATCTCAGTCATACTAGCCATCATTCAAATGCTCACTGATTAGAGGCCACATGTTAGATAGAGAATATTTCCATCCTCACAGAAAGTTCTAGTGGACAGCACTGCTTTGGAGAATGCAACCAAGAGGTGCAAAATTTCTCTGACTTGGCAGAGATCAAATGACAAGGCTGCAGAACCATCAGGAGAAACACTCATTACTTAAACAATGCCAGAATATTAGTTAATGGCAGGACAATGGGTGGAGAGCCGGGGAAAGGTGGTAATATTTTTGAAACTTCAGCCAGCCTCTTTGGACATCCATATTCAGGTCAGTTCAGTTCAGTCACTCAGTCGTGTCCAACTCTTTGCGACACCATGGACTGCAGCACTCCAGGCTTCCGTGTCCATCACCAACTCCTGGAGCTTGCTCAGATTCGTATCCACCAAGTCGATGATGCCATCCAACCATCTCATCCTCTGTCATCCCCTTCTCCTGCTTTCAATCTTTCCCAGCATCTGAGTCTTTTTCCAGTGAGTCAGTTCTTTGCCTCAGGTGGCCAAAGAATTGTAGTTTCAGCTTCAGCATCATTCCTTCCAATGAATATTCAGGACTGATTTCCTTTAGGATGGACTGGTTGGATCTCCTTGCAGTCCAAGGGACTCTCAAGAGTTTTCTCCAACACCACAGTTTAAAGGCATCAATTCTTCGATGCTCACCTTTCTTTATAGTCCAACTCTCACATCCATACATGACTACTGGAAAAACCATAGCTTTGACTGGATGGACCTTTGTTGGCAAAGGAATGTCTGTGCTTTTTAATATGCTGTCTAAGTTGGTCATAGCTTTTCTTCCAAGGAGCAAGTATCTTTTAATTTCATGGCTGCAGTTACCATCTACAGTGATTTTGGAGCCCAAGAAAATAAAAGTCTGTCACTGTTTCCATTGTTTCCCCATCTGTTTGCCATGAAATGATGGGATTGGATGCCAGGATCATAGTTTTTTGAATGTTGAATTTTAAGCCAGCTTTTTCACTCTCCTCTTTCACTTTCATCAAGAGGCTCTTCAGTTCCTCTTCACTTTCTGCCATAAGGGTGGTGTCATCTGCTTATCTGAGGTTATTGATATTTCTCCTGGCAATCTTAATTTCAGCTTGTGCTTCATCCAGCCCTGCAGTTCTCATGATGTACTCTGCATGTAAGTTAATTAAGCAGGGTGACAATACGTACTCCTTGCCCTGACGCACTCCTTGCCCAATTTGGAACCAGTCTGTTGTTCCATGTCTTTCTAACTCTTGCTTCTTGACCTGCATACAGATTTCTCAGGAGGCAGGTAAGGTGTTCTGGTATTCCTGTCTTTTAAAGAATTTTCCACAGTTTGTTGTGATCTACATAGTCAAAGGCTTTGGCATAATCGGTATAGCAGAAGTAGGCGTTTTTCTGGTATTTTCTTGCTTTTTCGATGACCTAACAGATGTTGGCAGTTTGATCTCTGGTTCCTCTGGTTCCATATTCAGGTGTATGTATGCAGTTCCAGTTCCTCCCTCAACATAATCATTCTTAAAAGCTCTTTTCGCATACCTTCCTTCTAGTGTGGAGGCCCCAACTTTGTTTCTGAAGTTACTAAACCTTTCAAGAATCTGATGCAAATATTATGAGTTGTCTTCACCCTACCCAACCCATTTTTCTGTATATTAAATGAGGAACTGGGGAAAAGATGAAAAGATATGATTACAATTTATGTCCCTGTTTTAGGCAGAGTTACCTGTATGCTCCCAACGACAAAATTAAAATGAATCCATTTTCTGGAATGGATAGAGCCCATAGTTTGGCATTTTATATGAGTGAATAATGGACTTTTTGCCAAGTCTAATAGAGTCCCAGTTGTCCTTTATAGTAATAATCATTGCTAACATGTACTGAAGTGTTGCTGTGTACCAGGCACTATGCTGATTGCTTTGCATGCTTTATTTAATAGCAGTCCTCTGAAGCGATTACTAATATTAACTTTTCTTTGCAAGTGACGAGGCAACAGGAGGTTAAACACCTTTTCAAGGTCATGCAGCTTACACCCCGCAGAAGCAAGATGTAACCACCTGTCTGCAGTTTGTGCTCCGAGCCTTGGCACTGTACTTTTTCTTGATCATGTCTCTGTGTGTATTATTCTGTGTTGGGTTTCATCTGTTTGTTGTGTGTCTTTCCTTCAAGACTAAGGGCTTCTTAAGGACAAAGTCAGTGCCTTCTGTGCTGAAGCGTGTAGTTGCTTTCGGCTGCCGTATTCCTTCTTATTTTTGAGCTCTCCCTCGTGCTGCCTTTGTGGAGTTTACCTCCCCTGTGAAAGCGTAAAAGGACCAGAAACACTCTTTCCTTTTCTCCAGACACTAGAGCGTGGACACGGGACCTGGCTTGGCCAATCACTTCTCCCACCTGGAACGCAGAATCTTGAACTAACAACACAAATAGGGTGAGATGGTTAGGCCTTGTTCACGGTGACAGTGGTCTTCAGTGGTGGTGGCACCTGAACAGTGGTTTCTGGTGAAAATGGTTGTGTCTTCCTGCTTGCTGGCCCTCCACCACTGCCTTATTTCCTGTCCATTTCCCATACCTAGGTTTCCTCCCTCCCATCTGTTTCTTCCAGAATATTCTTTTCCTGTGTGTTGAGTTGGTTTCTGCTGCCTGTAACCAAGAATCACGACTAACACAGACAGCTTTGTATAACCAAAGAATAAGGATGGTGCTTTACTAACTGTTTGTTGAGTGAATAAATGAAATCCCATAAGCTGTCAACATATCTTAAGAAGGATGGAGTAAAAGTGGGAAGTAGGATAAGAATGAGGATAAGAATCACAGAAAGGGAGGTGGGAAGGAATAGTTTTCCATTTAAATTCTTTTTGTAACTTGCCAGATGTACATGCTGTAAAGTGGAAACTCTGACAAAGATAAGACATGAGATAACTGTCATTCTTGAAAATTAAATTTAAAAAAATTTTTTTAACTGTCATTCTGAATTTTTTCAAGAAAACTAAAAAAAATTTTAATTGAAACAATCTTTTAAAAATTCTTAAAAGTATCATTAGGAAAGAAAATCCCTCTGCTTAGATCTGCAGTCTCCTCTGAAGGTCCCTGTGAATTCCACTGTAAGTCTCCTCAACAGCTGCTTTTCAGACCCAGCAGCTTTTCAGACACAGCAGCCCTGAGCCCCTCCAGGCCACTAGTTACTCAGCTCACATGGTGACCTGGTTACAGGAAATTATCTTGTCCCAGTTTCCTGCAACTTTGATTAAGAGCAAGGATTAGTGTGGCTTCTTCACCTTTCACAAGTCACCAAGAGACATTAGGAAAGCACTGGAAAGGATTTGGTTCAAGCTGTCATCAAGAGGTATTTTATAAAATTAAGTCTCATTAATCAGCACCATAATACTCCAGAAGGCATCCAAGTAGACATTAGGCTTCACATGAAATGCAATTGGATAAATGAGCCCTGTAAGCTAGAGTGCAGGAAAATTGTTGAAATTTTATATAAACGTTCACCTTTATAGCAACACATCAAAACAGTTGATTGTATATTACTCTTATGAAACTCCAATACTTTGGTCACATGATGTGAAGAGCTGAGTCATTTGAAAGGACTCTGATGCTGGGAAAGATTGAGGGCAGGAAGAGAAGGGGACAACAGAGGATGAGATGGTTGGATGGCATCACCGACTCAATGGACATGGGTTTGGGTGGGCTCCAGGAGTTGGTGATGGACAGGGAAGCCTGGTATGCTGTGGTTCATGGGGTCAAAAAGAGTCAGACACGACTGAGTGACTGAACTGAACTTATGCATTCAAAGAAGTTGTTCTTTCCTTGATTAATTATTTGTTGACCCAAACCTAGCTGGATTGTCTTAGTTTGGTTCTACACTCTGTTTATACTGTGTCAGTTAGGGGTCCCCGAGAGACAAGAGGCCCCCTCAGGACTCTGCGTGCTACTCACTTCATCTATTTGAGGGAGACAAAGAAGGTCAAAGGGAGAGACAGAGTCACAGAATCCGCTGTACTTCTGCCCTTTGAGCATACTCCAGACTCCTTGCCATGACTTCCTGGACTTTGCGTGACTATTAGGATCCCACCCACATCTCTGGCTTTATCTTCTCACACTGCACAGTTCTCTTTCCCAAACTCCTGCGTCCGGTGAGCTCTTCCTCAAACAGACCTTTCTTACAGCCTTTGTTTGTGTTAAATAGCTGTTTGGGGGAATTCCCTGGCAGTCAAGTGGTTAAAAACTCAGCAGTTTCCCTGCGGGAGGTGCAGGTTCAACCGCTGGTCAGGGAACTAAGATCCTGCATAGCGAATGGCCAAGCCAAAAAAACAAACAGAAAACCTCATTAAAGTTTTCTATGGCGATGGCATATTGTCTTGATAATATTTGGGATATATTGTTGTTGTTACACAGTCACTCAGTCGTGTCCGACTCTTTGCGACCCCATGGACCGACTGCAGCACACCAGGCTTCCCTGTCCTTCACCATCTCCCAGAGCTCGCTCATACTCACGTCCATTGTGTCAGTGATGCCATCCAGCCATCTCATCCTCTGTCGTCCCCTTCTCCTGCCCTCAATCTTTCCCAGCGTCAGGGCCTTTTCTAACGAGTCAGCTCTTTGCATCAGGTGGCCAAAGTATTGGAGCTTCAGGAACAGTCCTTCCAATGAACATTCAGAACTGATTTCCTTTAGGATGGACTCTTTGATCTCCTTGTTGTCCAAGGGACTCTCAAGAGTCTTCTCCAACACCACAGTTCATAAGCATATTAGGTTAAATAAAATATATTATTGAAATTAATGTCACCTGTTTCTCCTTATCTTTTCAGTATGACTGCTATACAATTTAAGTTTTCTTTGGTGGCCTCCACATAATTTTCCTTTTCACTTTCATGCATTGGAGAAGGAAATGGCAACCCGCTCCAGTATTCTTGCCTGGAGAATCCCAGGGACAGGGGAGCCTGGCGGGCTGCCGTCTATGGGGTCGCACAGAGTCAGACACAACTGAAGCGACTTAGCAGCAGCAGCAGCAGCACATAATTTTCTGTGAAACATACTTTATTAGGTTTATACTTAACCAATTCATTGATGATTTATCCTGAAGCAGGCCATGCAGGGAGGAATGTATCAAGTATCACTGGAGGACACAGGAAGGAGAGCTGTGCCCAAGGTGTCAGGGAGGCTCTCAAGGAGGAGTGGCGTCCGAGGTGGTCCTCAGTCTCTTCAGACATCAACAAGAGTTTCAAGGGTGCAGACTCTTTGTGGGCTCTCCTGTCTTCAGAACTTTTGTTTCCATTCTTGAAGCATGGAAGACAGTATCCTACACCTCTGCTCTATGAAAACCCAACAGCCAGACGAGTCCTGGCTTTCCAGAAAAGGGCTGAGTCAAGGTAAGGGATATTCTGATATCTGAACTTTAATCTCAGTATCTGGCCTCATGTGCGTAGTATTTATGTCATGTAGTGAGTCGCAGATAAACATTGCTGGAAAAGTTTTCTCCTTTCAAGGACATCTAAACAATGATTTCTAAAAGTACAGTACAAATTTACACTGATTTAATACTCAGTTTGGTTTGGGAAATCATACTCAGCTGCTACTGTGATAATCTTTGAGTTCCAGGGGATTTTGAAATGACATTGCTAACCAACCAATTTTCTCTTTCAAAAACCCTTTTTGAGTAGGATCTTCAGCTCTATTTTTCAGGAGCCTTACTGTGCTAGGGATGTGTGGAGTAAGGCAGTGCTTCGTTTGAATCATTCATGGATCTATGAAGAAACATATTTATTTCTTATAGTTGAGTAATAGCAGGCGCATTAACATACTCTGACGCTTTTTTCGGTTGTTCTGCAACGACTGTGTGAACCCGGGCCCTTGGCAGTGAAAGCGCAGAGCCCAACCACCTGGGCATTTCCTGTGACTCTTGTTTCAAAATAATCACTTCACTGAGATAGAAGTGACACACCACACAGTTCACCCATTTAAAGTATACAGTGGCTTACAATGTATTCCTAAAGTCTTGCAGCCATCGCCACAATCAGTTTTAGAATTCAGTGTTTTAGTCCAGTTGCTCAGTTGTGTCTCTTTGTGACCTCATGGACCGCAGCATGCCAGGTGTCCCTGTCCATTGAGTCAGTGATGCCATCCAACTATCTCATCCTCTGTCGTCCCCTTCTCTCCTGCCTTTAGTCTTTCCCAGCATCAGGGTCTTTTCCAATGAGTCAGTTCTTCACATCAGGGGCCAAAGTATTGGAGCTTCAGTTTGAGCATCAGTCCTTATTCCGAACTGATTTCTTTTCGGACTAACTGGTTGGATCTCCTTGCAGTCCAAGGGACTCTCAAGAGTCTTCTCCAACACCACAGTTCAAATCTGTGGTGAATTCTTCAGCACTCAACTTTCTTTATGGTCCAACTGTCACATCCATACATTTAGTTTTTTTTTTCCCAAAGGAACCCTGTACCCCATTGCCAGCACCCCAGGTGTGGGTTGAATTGTGGCCACAAAGATATGTCCATTTAGAATCTCAAAAAGTGACTTTATTTGGAATGAGGGTCTTTGTGGATGTCGTTAAAGTAAGGATTGTGAGATACGATCATTCTGGATTAGGGATTTTAAAGCCAGTGATGAGTCTTTATAAGAGAGAGAAAAGGATCACGCAGAGACGCAGAGAGGCAGCAGTGTGAAGCTGGGGGCAGAGCTGAGGCACAGAGCCCCGCAAGCCGGAGCACCCGTGCACCCCCAGCAGCGGCCAGAAGCCGGGAGGGCAGCGTGGAAGGATTTTCCCGCAGAGTCCCCACAGGGGACAGAACTTGCCGACACTTGGTTTTGGACTTCTGGCCTCCTGAGCCAGAAGAGAGTACATTTCTGTTGTTTTGAGCCTTCAGGTTTGTAGTAATTATCATGGCAGCCCTTGGAAACAAATAGACTCCAGATACCCACCAGTTTCCCCCGCTTCTGGTAACAACCAGTTTACTCTCTGTCTTTAGAAGTTAAGTAGGTAGGTGAAAGTCGCTCAGTCATGTCCAACTCTTTGCGACCCCATGGACTGTATAGTCCATGGAATTCTCCAGGCTAGAATACTGGGATGGGTAGCCTTTCCCTTCTCCAGGGGATCTTCCCAACCCAGGGATTAAACCCAGGTCTCCCCCGTGGCAGCGGCCTCTTTACCAGCTGAGGAATTAGGGAAGCCCTTCTGTCTTTATAGACTAACCCATTATGAGCATTTCATATATATTTCATGTAGTCGTGGGGTTTTTTTTTTTCCTAAATTAATTTTACTTGGAGGCTAATTACTTCACGGCTGTGGGTTTTGCCATACATCGACATGAATCAGCCAGGGGTATAACTGTGTTTCCCCCGTCCTGAACCCTCTTCCCGCCTCCCTCCCCACCCCATCCCTCTGGGTTGTCCCAGAGCGCTGGCTTTGAGTGCCCTGCTTCATGCATCTAACTTGCCCCGGTCATCTGTTTTACATATGGTAATATGCATGTTTCAGTGCTATTATCTCAAATCGCCCCACCCTCGCCTTCTCCCACAGAGTCCAAAAGTCTGTTCTTTACATCTGTGTCTCTTCTGCTGTCTTGCATATAGGGTTGTCGTTGCTGTCTTTCTAAATTCCATGTATATGCATTGGTATACTGTATTGGTGTTTCTCTTTCTGACTTACTTCACTCGGTATAATAGGCTCCATGTAGTCTTTTGTGATTGGCCTCTTTCACTTAACATGACATTTTCAAGGTTTATCTGTGTTGTAGGACATATCAGAATCCCATTTCTTTTTATGGCTGAATAATGTTTCAAATATGGATACACCACATTTCATTCATCCATTCATTAGCTGATGGACATTTGGGTTGTTTCTGCTTTTGGGTTATTATGGGTGATGCTTCTGTGAATATTTCAGTTCAGTTTAGTCACTCAGTCGTGTCCTACTCTTTGCGACCCCATGGACTGCACCACGCCAGGCTTCCCTGTCCATCACCAACTCCCGGAGCTTGCTCAAACTCATGTCCATTGCGTTGGTGAGGCCATCCAACCATCTCATCCTCTGTCTTCACCTTCTCCTGCCTTTAATCTTTCCCAGCATCAGGGTCTTTTCGAATGAGTCAGTTCTTCTCATCAGGTGGCCAAAGTATTGGAGCTTCAGCTTCAGCATCAGTCCTTCCACTGAGCATTCAGGACTGATTTCCTTTAGGTGGATGTTTTTCTGTGGACATATGTTTTCATTTTCCCTGAGTATGTGAGTCATCTGGTGACTTCATGTTTAACATTGTGAAGAACTGTCAGCCTGTTTTCCAAAGTGGCTACACTGGTTTACTTTCCTGCCAGCAGATAATGGTTCTTCACCTTCTCACCAACATTTGTTATTATCTGTATTATTTTTATTAGACCTGTATCCGTACCACTAGACTCCTTGGGCATACACAGCCTTCTCCGTCAGCACCATAAGCCCCCTCACGGCTTTGGCCTCCTCACCACTTGTTCCTTTGGGCACACACAGCCTTGCATGGCATACAAGTCCCCTGGGGCTCACACAGCTTACTGTGTTACACAGCATGGATATCACAGTCTCAGGTATCCAGAACCTTCTGTGTTGACGCCACAAGTCACCTCAGATGCTTAGAAACTCTGCCTCCTTGCCTCCTGTACACACACAGCCTTCTTGTCCAACACAGAAGTTGTTTTGGGTACAGACAGCTTGCTGTGTTCGTGCTGTTCTGAGGTACACAAGTCAGCTGCTCAGTTGGGTCTGACTCTTTGTAGCCCTATGGAATGCAGTATGCCAGGCTCCTTTGCCCAAAACTAAAGTCTCATGGATGCGAACAGCTTTCTGTGAGCACACCAGAGGTCTCCTCAGGTACTCAGAGTGCCCTGTGCATACACTACAGCTCCAGCTGGGTGCACACCACCTTCTGTGTCCTGCTGTGTCTGTGGCACTGTACTCTCATACACACAGCCTTCTTCTGTCTCACTGCAAGTTTCCTCAGACACACACAGCCTCTGTGTCCGCATCACAAGTCTCCGAGGTACACGTGGCTTCCTGTCCACACAGAAAGTCTCCTCAGGGACACACCATCTTTTATGCCCGTATCACACAGGGACGCGTGTTGGCACATCTCTGTCCACACCGCATATCGTCTTGGGAACAAACGGCTTTCTTTGTGCCTCTAGGCATGTGGGATCTTGGTTTTCCAGCCAAAGATCGAACCCCCATGCCCCTGCAGTGGAAGTGCAGAGTCAGCGCTTAGACCCCCAGGGAGGTCCTGGGGACAGACGGCTCTCTGCTTTCGTGCCCCCTGCTGTCCTGAGCACACACACCCCTGTAGGCACGGCACAAGTCCTCTTGGAGCCTTCCTTGTCCACATCACCGTTTTCGTCAGACACCCGCACAGACTCGGGGTCCACACTGGATGTCCCTTTGCACTCACGTGGCTTTATTTATTCGGTTGCATCAGGTCTTACCTGTGGCACTCTGGTCACACCTGAGTCCCCTCAAGTGTGGAGCCTTGTGTCTGTACCACAAGTCCACTCAGAAGCACACAGCCTTCCATGAGCACACCACAGATATTTCCGCCCGTACGCCCAACTTCCTGGTCTTAGGCTTTTGCAAGGGCTACTGTAGGCAATTAATCACTGAGTGTCTACAAAACTCAGGCTCTGGTTCTACTCAAGCTCACTGTGCTAGTACACCCGTCACCACAGGCTGGTATTCTGATCGAGTTTATTTCTATTTCTTTTTTTTAAATTTTGGCTACGCTGGGTCTTTGTTGCAGTGCATGTGCTCTCTAGTTGTGACACGCAGGCTCCAGAGTGTGTGGGCTCAGCAGGCATATGGGATCTTAGTTCCCCAACCAGGGATCAAACCCAAGTCCCCTGCATTGGAAAGTGGAGTCTTAGACAATGAACCACCATGGAAATCCCTATTTTATTTCTTTCCAGACCTATATCCAAGCCACTGGTTTCTGTGGCTTTTTAATATCTGGAGACATTTCAACTATTGGTTAAGTTTAAACTGGCTTGTTCAAGCAGGTTTCATCTGTGATTTTATCATCTTAAGTGGAATTATATACTCAGATAATCAGGCATTTCAGATTCCTCTTTTCAATGTGTGTTGACTTTTTATTAGCAATTTGGAGGTTCAGTGGTTAGAAGTTTTCATGGTAGCCTTCGAGGCTGGGCGGAAAAGCCAGCTACCTCACTCAGACGCTCTGGGAAGCCTTGAGCCCCTTGGAAGGAGGGCCTTCGGCACTTGGGATCACCACTCCTCCAGCTGGACCCTACATTCTCCAGGCAACGCACTTCCTCCAATCAGATGGAAGCGCCCAGAGTGGAAAGGACACGAAGGGCCTTGAAAGAGGACTGTGATGGCTTAGGATCACACACTGGCTCCAGCACATCCCAGTGTTGCCTGAGGCAGGAACAGGGACAGTCGGTTCTGTCTGGCCGCCCCTGCGCCTTTCGTGATCATCTGATCTTCCAGTTCTGCTGGGCTCATGTTGATCTCGTGTTTTCCCCATCACTGTGGACCTGCCAACCCATGTTGTTGATAGAGAATAATTTCCCTCACACCCTCTTGGAGAAGAGAAAAGAAGAACTTTGGCAAACCAATCTCCAGACAGAATTTGGCTTTGGAACGTCTTCAGTTAAGATAAAAAGCCAGACGTTTTCCTTCGTCAAACAGTACTCTTCCCAGTTGGCAGTGAAAGGAGGGGAGGTGGTCATCCCATGCGGCCCTTGTATAGAGCGAGGGACAGGAGTCATGGCTCGGAGTCAGCAGTCAGGCCAGCTGGGCAAGAGGGGTGACGCTTCTACACCCAGGCCCTGGGCTTCGAGCTGGCCCTAGTCTTATCATTGTGTCTAAGCTTGGGCTTGGGTGACTACTGTTCTGGGAGCTTCCCCATGGTTACACAGAACAAATCCTCTCTCTAATCTCCAACTGAACTGAACCCAAACCCCAAAGCCAGCCTCAGAATAGACTTAGTCTTAGAATATTCTTGATCAAATGATTCTTCCTAATATCCCTTTCTCACTCCCAATCTACTTAGTCTTAATCTGACTGGCTTGGATGTGCGACAGTAAGTACTAACAGAATTAAGCAGGTTTCTTTATTGCAAGATCTCTCTGAACCTTTAATATGCATTTTAGTCCTTTAGAAAGGGAATAGAATTTGCATTTACTCCCACTTATTTGACCGTGGAACTTATTTCTTACATATCTGTCTCTAAGACCGGTATGGGGCAGGACAGTATTATTGGGTGAGCTTTCCAGAAGCAGGATTTGAAAGGGTGATTGTTGTGCAGGAGATTTACGCAGAGAAAGGTCTCAGAAGAAATTCATAAGGTGATGAGGGATGGAGGCTTGGGCAGGGGGTGAGCCAAGGAGAGACACAGGCTCTGATGGAGTGTCATCTCAGCCTGGGCCCAGGGGAACTTTAGACTGTGCAATGTGTCACAGAGGTGCCCTCCCACACACACCCAGAGGCAAGGGAGCCAGGCGGCTACACTCCCACAGAGCTGAGCAGCCATTGGCCACGGAGGGCCTCTGGGGCTGGTGCTGACCTTTCCAGACACCTCCAGATAAAGCAATAGTGGCCGGCCAAGGCCGGGAGGAGGGTGTAGGGGTGAGCAGTTAATAGCCAACACCCTAAGGCTGGAGGACAAGTGCACACCCCAGCTCGGGAATCTGGGCCGGACACCAAGAATTCTGCCACAGTCACAGTTTGGCGGAGCCCCTAGGCTGCACAGTCCTGCCTGTGGTGTCTCCCACAGTTGTACCAGAATCAGGCTGCTCTTTGGAGCACCTGCCATTATTTGTCCAGCATCCCTATTCTGCGCCGTCGCCATCTCTAAGATAAAGAGGACTTACCAGATGGAGGGGAAATTTCATCTGGAAGTTGCTAGACTATACCATCAGGATGAATGGCTCTCACCTGTGTGCCTGTGTATATAGAGTGAAAGAGGTTTCTTAGGGAAATGCACTTTCAGCCCCAAACAGGGACTTCCTTGGTTTAAGGAGCAGATGGGGAGGTGGAAAAGTTCTCAGTGCCCCACAGTTCCGTTAGGGGCAGCGCAGGATCTGGGGACGCTGGGAGCTCGCACCTGGGTAAGCAGGGGGGCAGGACCGTTTGGTCTTCTCGGGGTGGTGCGATGGCGGTGCTGCTGCTGGTGTGGCTCCAGCTGGCCGAGAGGACAGGAGGATGCAGAGTCAGCTTGAGCTGGGGAGGCATCCAGATCAAGGAAGAGCTGCCAGTTTCTAATACTTCGCCCTTTCCCAGCCGTCCTCCAGGAGAGCGCCAGACAATGGCCATTGTTCCTCATGGCTCTGCTTCCCCTAAACTAGTTGGTGGCGATCCCCTGTACCCTCAGCTCCAGGCCCTGGGCGGAAGCCCAGAGCTTCTTCAGGGCTCAGGTGAACGCTTTGGGGCTGGCAGGGGAGGGGTTGGGGCGCCCAGGTGGGCAAGCTGGGCTGGTGAGGATGTGGCCACGCTGGCATTCCTAGAGTAGGTGCGTTCTGCAGGGCTGGGCACAGAGCCAGCGAACCAGCACCACTGTGTCCACCTGCGGCAAAGGACCCTTGACCCAGAGGTGCAGTGATCAAGTGCCCTACGGGAGCCCCAAATATTAACGGATCTTCAAAGTTACCTTCCATTCACCAAGGAGACCCCGAGAAATAGAAAAGGAGCGAGACAGCATCTTCCCATGGGCCCCCTGACCTAGACAGTGCCTCTCCCCGGGACCAGTGTGATGGTCAGACTCCTGGAGGTCTGAGCCCAGGTACCACGCCTGCAGATGTGTGGCTGCTCAGCCCGCGGTGCTGCTGGAGGAGGACCAGCTTCACCCCTTTTCTACAGACCTGCTTGAGGGGAACCCCTGGGAATGAACCTAGGGCCTGACCCCCAGCCAGAATGCTTCCTCCTGTCAAAATCTTTGCCTTGTGCAACCATTTCTCGCAGGCCCAAAGCAGAAGAGCTTAGCAGCAAAGTGCAAGTCTCCAAGCACAGAACTGCAGGGCTCGCTTTCCCATGCTTGGGTGGGCGCTTCTCACCGTATTCTTCCTCTTCTGCATCCCCACAGGACTTCCTCCTTTCCTCCACTTTTTTCTTCTGTCTGTGCTGAGGGGCTTGTGGGATCTTAGTTCCCCAACCAGGGATTGAACCCATGCCCCTACAGTGGAAGCTTGGAGTCCCAACCACTGGACCACCAGGGAATTTCCCTCTGCTTTTTTTCTGAACTTATAAGTTTAGGTCCATTTGTGGGATTTGCAGTTGATGTCATTCAACAATGTTGGAAATCAAAACCCAAATCCAGGGATAGTCTCAAAATAAATGGTATGAATTCTTCAGACAGCTGCAGATGGAAGGAGAGATGACATGGAAACTTAAATGCAATGTGATGAGCTGGCTTGGATCCTGGCCCAGGAAAAAAAATTTGCTTTATAGGACCTCATTGGAAATAGGTGAAATTTGAATATAGATTTGAATGGCTGGCTATGGAATTGAATATCCAAACAATAGAGTTATATTGCTGTTAAATTTCTTGATCCTGATAGTGGTATTATGTAAGAGGTCCTTGCTTTTAGGAAAGACACACTGAAGTGTTTAGGGATAAAGGAATATAATGTGTCTAATACACTTTCATATAGTTTTGCCAAAGTATGTGTGTATACATGTACATAGATACAAATATGTGCATTTTTGTATTCCGTATATAATACAATTACGCACACATATAAAAAGGGAGAAAGAAAATAATGAAACAAATAATAATTGGTGAATCTGAGCAAAGGGTATATGAAAATTCTTTGCAATGTTGGAAGCAGAAGTTGCTTCCTTGGCTCCATAGCTAGAGAGAAGGCAAAGGCTGTTCTGTGAGATGTATTCACCGGTTCACTCTGTTCCTATATTTTTCTTTTTGCTTCCTCTTGCTGTGATGTATAACCATTAAAGGACTCACTTTTTTTTTTTACTGAAATAAATACATATAAAAAGAAAGCTTTATACCACTATCACAAATGGAAAAGGCAATATACCTTGCCAAAAATATAAGGTAACTATAAAGACAAACACAACAAAAGCAGATGAATGACATGATTGTTAATAAATACTAGCTGGGCTTTGGTTGATCCAAAGACTCTAAGCTTCAGCAAGCTGTAGCATTTAGTAGCATCAAACAGAGGTGTTCTCTTTGACATAACCAGAAGGACTGGAGGAAACATTGACACGGGAATGACTTTCTTACTGTGGCATTCAGTATTATTATGGTAAGATCATCCCCCCTCTTGGGGAACGTGGAGAGAGGCAGGACAGAGCAGCTGGTGGCATGTAAGCGCTGGCACCTGGAGAGAGCTCTGCAGTACAGACCCTGAGGTGAGTGCTCATGGTGCGGCGGGACGGGTTATTTATAGATGAACAGTTTGTAGGGCTTCTCTTTTACCCCATTTAGACCTCAAGTCTATCTTGTGGGCTGACACTGGGAAGCCACTTGGTGTGCTCCTGGATGTGTCGTTGGCCTGGGAAACTACAAAGAAGGCTGTGGTCACAGACAAGAGGGGCTTTGCTGGGCCTCATTGCGGAAAGTTCACTGTGTGGCCGATATCCTCCTTACCAGGCCCCTGACCTGGGTTTTGTGCCAGGATTTGGCCCTCAGGGCCACACATTGCCCCATTCAAGACTTACCCACAAGATTTCCAAAGGAGAAAGAGTTTGAATATGGATCTGATGGAACTAGGGTAGACTAAGGCACTGAATGAGAATGAGTGTGAGGGGATGAGGGGGTGGATATACAGGGTGTGTGTGTGTGTGTGTGTGTTGAGAACTGCAGGACTCTCGGCACGTAGGGCTCTGCCCAAGCTCCAGCATGGCTTCCAGCAGCATAAGACCAGCATAGGATGACCTCAGTGTACCCCCTCTCCCTGCCTTTAAAAAATGTCTGCCTGAGAACATTATGGAACGTTATGGAACGATTTCTAATTGCAAAATACTGATAATACTCTAAATAGGAAGGATTATAGGAAATAATTGAAACAGGAAGGATACTGGTCTAATAACCTATGTTATATCCCCACAGTGGAACCCTATGAAGCTGTATAAGAAAATAAGGAATATCTCTATAAATTGATACAGAGTCATTTCTAAGCTATATTGTTAAGTAGAAAAAGAGAAGTACAGATAAAGACAGAAACAACCTAGTGTCCACCATGGACAAATGAATGAAACATATATATATTATATACATACATATTAATATGTATAATATACTATAATATAAATACATTACAACATTTATTATATATAATACATAATAATAATGGAATATTATTCAGTCATAAAAGGAAGGAAATCATATCATTTGTGACAAGATGGATGGACCTAGAAGGCATTGTGCTAAGTGAAAAAGATACAGAAAGACAAATATTGTATGATTTCATTTATATGTGGACTCTAAAACAAACCAAAAGAAACTCATAGGTACGGAGAACAACTGAGTGGTCGCAGAGACAGCCAGTGGGAGTGGGGGAGAGTGTGATGTAGCTAAGGGTGGTCAAAAGGTTCAAATTTCGAATTGTAGGATAAATAAGTCCTGAGGGTGTCATGTACAGCATGGTGACAAGAGCTAACAATACTGTAATATATATTTGAAAGCTGCTAAGAAAATAAATTTTAAAAGTTCTCGTTACAGGGAAAATAATTATAGCCATCTGTGGTGACGGATGTTAACTGAACTTATTGTTGTAATCATTGCACAGTGTATACATATATCAAATCATTATGTTATTTACTTAAAGCCAGCACATGTAATATGTCAGTTATATCTCAATTTAAGAAAGAGTATATGTGGGGCAGAAGTGGGCGTGGAAAGATGACCAGAGGGAAATGAGCCAGACTGTGAATAGTGGTTCTCTCTTGCCAGAGAAGCAGAGCTGGGGAGATTGGGCTGGGGACATGACCGCTGAAAGAGGGCTTGCTTGACTCACTCTTGAAACTTCTATTTTATGTAACACTTGCTGTTAAAGTCAGATTTGTTGTTGTTGTGTAGCCGCTAAGTTGTAGCCAGCTCTTGGCGACCCCAAGGACTGTAGCCTGCCAGGCTCCTCTGTCCATGGGATTTCCAAGGCAAGAATAAGAGTGGGTTGCCATTTCCTTCCCCAAGGGGTTTTCCCGACTCAGGGTTCGAACTCGTGTCTCTGCATTAGCAGGCGTGTTCTTTAGCACTGAGTCAAAAAGACTTACTGCTGGGAAGCCCCAAACCAGATTTATATACAGTAAAATTCATCCAAATGGGTATACAATTCTGAGTCTTGACAAATACACACAGACATGTTACCACCACCAAAATCAAGACATAGAATATTTCTGTCGCCCCCCAAAGGTCCCTCATGCCCCTTTGTAGTCAGTCAGTCCTCTCCCTCCCCACTAGCCCTTGATCTGATTTTTGTTCCTTATAGAACTTTTGTATACTAATCACACATTTGTGTATCACCTATGTAAATAAATCCATTAACCTAAATAAGGTTATTCTTCCATTTCCCATTATCCACCTGTGCTCATTTCAGGGGAATAAAGGCAGGAAATATAATAGGAAATCAGAAGATGAAGTGCCAGTAACATCTTGATAAAGTTCTAGTAACATCTTCCAACTCTCTCAAATAGGCAGCTTGACCATACTTCTCTACTATGTTTGCTCCAAACTGATTCACATATGTTAATTGCCCTGTAATGAGCTAATTATCCCAACTCTCTTTATTGAATGATCAAATAGCAGAGTCTGTGGTCCAGTGAGTGGTGGATGGACCTGTGCCTGCGTGGTGAAGGTGCAGGGAAGGTGAGAGGCACCTCAGAGGCAGAGCTGGCGTGCTTGACACAGCTATGAAGCTGTGACTAAATACTGAGCATTTAAAGCCTCGTGATGTCGCTGCAGAAATAAGAGAAGCTGGTTTTAGGGGCAAGCGATTGGGTTCAGCATGTTGAGCATGTAGGAGGCTCACAGGGTGGTCAGAAATACCTTTTGGGGGACTTGGCAGTGCAGTGGTTAAGACTCGGTGCTTCCACCGCAGGGAGCATGGGTTCCACCCCTGGTCAGGGAACTAAGACCTCACATGCTACACATTGCGGCCAAAAAGAGAGAAACGCCTCTCTCAGAGAGGATCAGCAGGGGGACTGTGGATTTAAAATTCATCAATTAGAAGTGGTTGTTGCGATGGCACCCCACTCCAGTACTCTTGCCTGGAAAATCCCATGGATGGAGGAGCCTGGTAGGCTGCAGTCCATGGGGTTGCAGAGTCGGTCACGACTGAGTGACTTCACTTTCACCTTTTACTTTCATGCATTGGAGAAGGAAATGGCAACCCACTCCAGTGTTCTCGCCTGGAGAATCCCAGGGACGGGGGAGCCTGGCGGGCTGCCGTCTATGGGGTCGCACAGAGTCGGACACGACTGAAGCGACTCAGCAGCAGCAGCAGCAGTTGAGAACAAGGAAGTGGACAGTCACCCAGGAAGAGTACAGGGGGTCATGGAGATATGGGGGACAGCTTGTGAAATAGCTCCACCTTGGAGATCTTCAGAAAAAGAAAATATGCCAGTAATAGGAAAAAGGAAGGTGTCGTCAAAGAGGCTGGCCAAGAATCAGAAGAGTGTCAGGAGGCGTGGCAGAGTGCACAAGGACACTGTCCAGCAGCCAAGGAGGAGAGCTGCCATCATTAAGATGCTGATGGACACACGGCACAGGTTCACTGCGGCCGAAACTGCTGTGCGGAAGTGGCCGGGGAGAGCCCCCCGCTCTCAACAAGGACCTGAGGCTCCGTGGCTCTGGCCCCCTGTGCCCCCTTTCCATCTTCAGTCTGGGGGGAGCGTGAGCAGAGAGGTGAGCCATGTGGCTCGTATTACCCTCTAGAGGACGGGGAGGAAGCCTCTGACCTCACACTGGGTGTATCCTAGCAGCGGTGTGGATGTCGTGTGGCTTGTGGGATCTTAGCTTCCTGACCTGAGGGGTCAAGCCCCAGCCCTCAGCAGTGAGAGCATGGAGCCCTAACCACTGGATGCCAGAGAATTCCCTAACCTTCACTTAGTGTGCGTATTCCCCCATGCACTCTGCACTTAGCACCATAGCAGTGAAGACAGGTTTTAAAATGATGTCCTTTACAGATAGCTTCTAGCTTCGTGTGTTCAGGGGATGATTTTCTTGGCTTGTCTTGGTGTCCCCGGCTCAGGAGAGAAAAGGCACTTGGCCCGGATGGAGAAAATGAAAGTCACTCCGCTCTGCACTAGCATAGAACACTGAGGAGTTTCTCAACACTGAGGAGGCTCAACAGGAGCCTCTCACTGCTTAGCCTACCTGTTGAGATGCCCCCGCCCAGAAGACCTGTTCAGATGCTACTCCCCTCACCAGTGAATAACTCAGTCCCAGTGGTGGCAAGACCAAATTTTGACTCAGAACCCTAAAGCAAGTTATTGTCCTCGTACACAATTAGCCCCTCTGCCCAGGACTGCTTTATCTGAAACGGCTGAGAAGGGATGTCTAGGTTCAATTGTGAGCAGCTGGTCTCTGCCGGACCCAGTGCTGGGCACTGGATGGATGACAGGGTGGCACAGAGGACGGGCGAAGGCTCAGGACCCCTGTCTCTCTCCCTGAGGGCAGAACAGGTGCTCCTGCCCACAGCATAACTATAACCATAGGCTCCACCACCAGCAATTCCTGCAACACACAGGCGTGGGGCCGGGCAGAACACCTGAGGAGGTGTTCTTTTATGTGCTCTCATTTGGTTTCACAACAGTCCTTGCAACAGCCGGGCCAGCGGTTTTTTTTTTTTTTTTTTATCCCTATTTTTGAATAGAAGCCAAATATTTATAGCAGCACTCTTCACAGAGTCAAAAGGTGAACAGCCCAAAAGAAACAACCCAAATATCTATCAGCTGATGAACAGATACACTAAACGTGAAAAAAAAATGTGGTCTATCCATACAATGGAGTATTTTCAGTCTTAAAAAGGAATGAGATAATAGATACAAAAAATATGCTAATTAAAACAAAACAGATACAGAAGGCCATGAATTGAGTGATTCCATTTATATTAAATGCCCAGAATAGGCCAATCTGTGGAGACAGCAGATGTTTGGGTAGGGAGCAGAAGGGAATGGGGAAGGAGGGCAGGTAGTGACTGCTAAAGGCTGTGAGGTTTCCTTTTGGGGTGATGAAAATGTTTTAGTAGGGGTGATGGTTGCACAACACTGTGAATATACTAAATACCAGTGAATTATACATGATAAAATGGTTAAAACAATGAATCTTATGTGAATCTTAACTTATTTTTTAAAAAAGAAAAAGGAAACCAGTGTTCATGAGTGTAAGAAGCTGGCTACAGTCACCAGGGTCAATGTTGAAAGTGAGTCGCTCAGTTGTGTCTGACTCTTTATAACACCAGGGACTGTGTAGATTCAGGGTAATTCTCCAGGTCAGAATACTGGAGTGGGTAGCCTTTCCCTTCTCCAGGGGATCTTCCCAACCCAGGGATCGAACCTAGGTCTCCCGCATTGCAGGCAGATTCTTTACCAGCTGAGCTATTAGGGAAGCCCTTAGGGCTTCAGACTAAAAAACTAATGCTTCACCACTGATAACCACAAATATTATCTATTTTCTATGATTTTAGTTTTTTAAGATTCCACACAGAAGATCCTTAGACACCTTCAACTCACACACAGATGTTTGTCAATTACAACTCAAATCGAAAAAACAAACCTCCCACACTCAGTGCTTCATCATATACAATGTTGACTTTTAGCAAACCGATCAACCAACAAGCCAACCAACAAATAAAAAGGCCACCAAAAATAAATAACAAACCTGGGGTTTGTCCCAAAATGAAGGAAGTACATAGTCAATAACATGTGGAAGAAAAAGATTGTATTTCCTAATACAGGCATAATGTTCAGTTTTCAAAAGAGTACTTGAGCTCAGCCTTAGCCTGTGGGCAGCCGTGACACCATCGTGATAGAAGGAGTTGTTGGCTGCCGCCTGGTAGCCGCAGCTGCAATCTCCGGGACCAGCCCTTGAAGGCTCCTGCACCCTGCCCTGCCGCCACCATCACTGCTACTCCCACAGGTCACAGGAGACAGGTGAGGAATGCAATGCTTGCTGGGTGACATGCTTCAATACGTCAGGTATTGATGTTCAAGAATTGCGTAAAGGGAAGAATAAACTTGCTGGCTATGATCTGGTCCCAGAACCCAAAATCACTGTTGCTGGTTTGTGAGCATGCTGCTGCTAAGTCACTTCAGTCGTGTCCAACTCTGTGCGACCCCATAGACGGCAGCCCACCAGGCTTCTCCATCCCTGGGATTCTCCAGGCAAGAATACTGGAGTGGGTTGCCATTTCCTTCTCCAGTGCGTGAAAGTGAAAAGTGAAATTGAAGTCACTCAGTCCTTTCCAACTCTTCGCGACCCCATGGACTGCAGCCTACCAGGCTCCTCCGTCCATGGGATTCTCCAGGCAAGAGTACTGGAGTGGGTTGCCATTGAGCATACCTATGCTTAAATGATTTTGCTAGTACAGTTCACATCATAGAGATCGTTAAGAACAAAGCAGGACCTCATAAGGAAATCTATCCCTGTGTCCTCCAGGAACTTAGACCAACTTTAAATGAATTGGGAATCTCCAGTCCAGAGGAACTGGGCCTCCACAAAGTGTAGACCTCATGGTTGGGCTTCCCATGGATTTATTGACAATGTTACTTGATTATAAACAGTCACTCAGAAATATTGATGATAACAAATTACCTTATTTGAACTAGTTTTCCTTTGTTGAATACCAAACCATGTAATGTACCTTGGACTTTAATAAAAGGGAAATGGGTTTGAACTGAAAAAAAAAAAAAGAGTACTTGAGGGAGTTCCCTGGCAGTCCAGCGGTTAGGACTTTCACTGCCGCGGACTTGGAATCAGTCCCTGGTTGGACAACAAAGATCCCCTAAGCCTTGTGGCCAAAAAAAGGAGTACTTGAAATGTGTGTATGTTTACTTGAGACACGTTTGTGTTTATACTGGCATAATTATTAGGATGGCCAAAATATTTGTTCAGGTTTTCTGTAATGCCTTATGAAAAAAATGGAACGAACGTTTTGGCCAACTCAATCTAAGTAAATATTTGTTGATTTTCTAGTGTGTGTTAAGGACTGGAGATTCAAACTGACTTGGAATCATTCCCTGCCCTTGAGTACTTTCAGTCTGGTTAGGGAGCAAGGTGACGGTATAGGGCACCACTGGTGAGGGCAGAACGAGTGGGGCAGACAGTAAAGGAGTCAGAGAAGATTCTTTGGTGAGGTGGTCCTTGACACAGGCGGTCAAGCCTACCAGGCGGAGAGACAGAGGATCTTTCCATTTGAAGGAGGGCGAGGCAAGTCTGAGGAAGTGATTAGGGCTTTATCCCAGCTTGAATTTGGACCCCATATTTTGCAAGAGGGAACCTCCACAGTTTCTGAGAAGGGTGATGATGCGTACTCAGTTAATTTGCACTTCTTCAGTGGTGTGGAATCAGAAGAAGCAGAGCTTGAAGGAAAAGAGACTTTTAGGTTACAGCACCAGTCTAAACATCAGGGGAACATCTGAATTAGAGTGTGGAGTTCAGTTTCAACACATTTAAGCACTTACTATGTGTCTGAAACTCTGAGAAGCAAAGCAACAGTGATGGAGGCAAGATGGCCCCTGCCCTTGAGTTGTTCATATCTAGTGACAACAGAAAAATCAGCATTAAATTTGAAGTTAAATTTGGCCCCCAGCTCTATTCCTTACTAGTTCTATGGTCTCAGGTCTCATCTTCCTCATCAAATGATAAAATTGAACCATGTACTTTCTTTGGGGACACTTGTGATTCTATCCTTTTTATGATGAAAAGAAAATATGAGTTATAGTGGATGCATTTTAAAGGAGAAGGCTGTGGTATAGGTCTTGATTCTATATGATTCTAAGGTTTTGCATGTCAGGGCTAGGTAAGTGGTGGTATCACCGACAGAAATAAGGCAATCTAGAGAGGGCTACTGATTTAAGGAAAAACTTTTAAGACCTCAAACCGTAAAATTCCTAGAAGAAAACATCGGCAATACACTATTTGACATGGGTCTAAGCAGTATTTTTTCTTTTTTGGATCTATCTCATTGGGCACGGGAAACAAAAGCAAAAATAAACAAACTGGACTACAGCAAACAAAAAAGCCTTTGCACAGTAAAGAAAACTGTCAACAAAATGAAAAGGCTGCCTACTGATGGGAAAAGGTGTCTACCAACAATATATCTGATAAGGGTTTAGATAGCCAAAATATACAAAGAACCTATACAACCCAACATCAAATAAATAAACAACATGATTTTAAAATGAGCCTTTTTCCAAAGAAGACATGCAGATGGCCAACAGATGCAGGGGAGGGAAGGGGCATGAGTGAACTAGGTGAGAGATTCAGAGGTAGAAATTCCCAGGTACAAAATAAACGAGTCACAGGGATGAAGTATATAGCATGGGGAATATAGTCAATAATATTGGAATGACTTTGGTCACAGATGGTAGGTAGACTTGTGATCGTTCTGTAATGTATAGAAATATTGAATCACTATATTGTACACTTGAAACTCACATTGTTATAAGTCAATTATACTAAAAAAAAAGAGACATGTACAAGAATGTTCATTAGCAACTCTAAATATCACCAAGCTGAAAGCAACTCAAATAGTTATCAATGATAGAATGAATAAATAAGTGTGGCTTTTTCATATAGTGAAATACTACACAGCCACAAGAATGTACAAATGATTACTACACCTCAAAACATGGGTGAATTTCATGAACATAATTTGAGTGAAGTAGCTACAGAAGAGCACAACCTATATGATTCCATTAATATAAAGTTCAAAAGCAGACAAAACTGGTGTATGGTTTTTGAAGCCAATATGGTGATCTTCTCTGGGGAAGAGAGAAAGAAGTAACTGTGGAAAGGGCGTCAGGGAGGATTCTGCAGCGCGGCTAGCCTTCTGTCTTCTGGCAAGAGCATGTTCATTCTGTGAAAGTTCATTAAACTGTACACTTAAGATGTTGTGTACTTTTCTCTATGGATGTCATACTTCAACAAAAAAAAACTTTTTTAAAAAAAGAAGCCATTTACAATAGCAAAAACAAAACCCTGTAAGGTATACTTGTAAGTTAATTTAACATATATGTGTAAGTCCTATGCATACAAATTTAAACTTAATGGAACAATATCAGATATGACCGGAATAAGTAGAGATATAGCTCAAGTTCATAAATAGGACTTGGTACTGTAAACCTATTGTGTGTGTGTGTGTGTGTGTGTATGCACTCAGTTGTGTCCGACTCTTGGAGACCCTGTGGACTGTAGCTCACTGGGCTCCTCTGTCCATCGGATTTTTCCATGCTAAGAATACTGGAGTGGGTTGCCATTTCCTTCTCCAGGGGATCTTCTCAACCAAGGGATAAAACCCACATCTCTTATGTCTCCTGCATTGGTAGGTGGATTCCTTACCAGTAATGCCACCTTGCAAACATATTAATCCTTTCCAAATTAGTCTATAGAGTCAGTGTAGTTCCTTTCATAATCGGAATAGACTTTCTTGTGAACATTGACACATTGATTCTAAAGTTTATATGAAAAAAAGGAAAACCCAAATAGAAACCAAGATACCTGCTGAAGGAGAACAGGCTGTGAACAGTAGACTACCAGATACCAAGATTTATTATAAAGCTGTAATAATAAAGACAGTGTGGTGGTGGCAAAATGAGAAACAAACGAACAAAAATCCCTGATCTTTACAATAGTATAAAAGATGCCCATAACTCATAGAACTGTATAGTTGGCTCTCCATATCTGTGGATTGAATCTGTGGATTCAACCAACTGCAAGTCAGAAATATTTGGGGGGAAAAAAATGCAGAAAGTTCCAAAAAGCAAAACGAGTTTGCCATGCATCAGCAACTATTTACACAGCATTTCCTTTGTACTAGGTATTATAAGTAATCTGATTTAAAGCATATAAGAGTATGTTTGTAGGTCACACGCAAATACTATGCCATTTTATATAAGACTGGAGCATCTGCAGATTTTGGCATCTGGGTTGGGGCTTCCCCAGTGGCTTAGTGACAAAGAATCCGTCTGCGATGCAGGAGCTACAGGAAACCAGAGTCCAGTCCCAGGGTCCAGAAGATCCCCTGGAGGAGGGCATGGCACCCCATTCCAGTGTTCTTGCCTGGAGAATGCCGTGGACAGATTACAGTCCATAATGTCACAAAGAGTGAACACAGCTGAAGCAGCTTAGCATTTACACACGCAGCTCTTGAGTTGGGAGGCAAATTCATTGAATCATACTATTTTTGCTTTAAAACTTATATATACTCTCTTATAAACCTTTAAAACATTTTTTAAATTTAAAATAGTAAAATAATCATTTTAGTATTATTTACTAGTAAGAAAATAATTACTTGAAAAGTCACGATAATGGTTACTTTGGAAGGAGGGAAGGCTTGTGATCTATCTGGATGGAGATTTTAAACGTGCTTGCCCTGTAGTATCGTGTGTGTGCTCAATTGTGTGTGACTCTCTGCAACGCCATGGACTATAACCCACCATATTCCTCTGTCCATGGGATTTTCCAGGCAACAAATACTGAGAGTGGGTTGCCATACTGGGTTAGCGTACTGTGTATTCTTGTTTTCCACTAAAAATAGCGTAGAGAGTGTTCCCTATCAGTACACATAGATATACCTTTCTTTCCATTGATTAGTATTCCGCTGACTACACCATCATTTATTTAATCAGTCCACCCTAAGGATGATTACTGTTTTTTTTTTATTTAATCTATAAGCAGTATTGCAGTTAATATTATTATGCACGCCTCTGATGGAGTTCAGGACATGTCACCACAAATTGGCCACTTTGGCATATTGGGGCCTCCCTGACAGATCAGTTGGTAAAGAATCCACCTGTAATGCAGGAGACCCTGGTTTGATTCCTGGGTTGGGAAGATCCCCTGGAGAAGGGATAGGCTACCCACTCCAGTATACTGGCCTGGAGATTTCCATGGACTGTATAGTCCATGGGGTCGCAAAGAGTCAGACATGACTGAGCGACTTTCACTTTCATTTGGCATATTGACTATTTTGAATTAAATTTACTTAAAAAACAGGGGTACAAGAAAAACACTCTGACCCTCCTTCATCACCTTAAGTGGAGGAAATAAATCTCCCATGTGAAAGGTGCCCTTCCTATACCAGAAGGTAGAGAGACATCCTTATCAGAAATAGGGAATTCAGGGCTGAGAAGGCTATATAAACAAACCTTGTTACTTGTTACCCCTAGCCTGAGGCCAGGGGCAGCCAAGAGGAGCCACCCAGCACCCAAAGCCAGGGGCGGCGGCTGGGCGGAGCAACCCCACCAGGAGCAGCCAAGAGGAGCCACCCAGCGCCCGAGGCCAGGGGCGGCCCCACGCCCGAGGAGCATTGGCTGCGTGGGCGGGCGCAGGAGGGCCTAGAGGAGCTATCCCACGTTGAAGGTCAGGAAGGGCTGCGGTGAGGAGATACCCCTCATCCAAGGTAAGGAGCAATGGCTGTGCTTTGCTGGAGCAGCCGTGGAGAGATACCCCACGCCCAAGGTAAGAGAAACCCAAGTATGATGGTAGGTGTTGCAAGAGGGCATCAGAGGGCAGACACACTGAAACCATACTCACAGAAAACTAGTCAATCTAATCACACTAGGACCACAGCCTTGTCTAACTCAATGAAACCAAGCCATGCCCGCGGGGCAACCCAAGATGGGCAGGTCATGGTGGAGAGGTCTGACAGAATGTGGTCCACTGGAGAAGGGAATGGCAAACCACTTCAGTATTCTTGCCTTGAGAATCCCACGAACAGTATGAAAAGGCAAAATGATAGGATACTGAACGAGAAACTCCCCAGGCCAATATGCTACTGGAGATCAGTGGAGAAATAACTCCAGAAAGAATGAAGGGATGGAGCCAAAGCAAAAACAGTACCCAGCTGTGGATGTGACTGGTGATAGAAGCGAGGTCCGATGCTGTAAAGAGCAATATTGCATAGGAACCTGGAATGTCAGGTCCATGAATCAAGGCAAATTGGAAGTGGTGAAACAAGAGATGGCATGAGTGAACGTCGACATTCTAGGAATCCCCGAACTAAGATGGACTGGAATGGGTGAATTTAACTCAGATGACCATTATATCTACTACTGCAGACAGGAATCCCTCAGAAGAAATGGAGTAGCCATCATGGTCAACAAAAGTGTCCGAAATGCAGTACTTGGATGCAATCTCAAAAACGACAGAATGATCTCTGTTCATTTCCAAGGCAAACCATTCGATATCATGGTGATCCAAGTCTATGCCCCAACCAGTAACACTGAAGAAGCTGAAGTTGAACGGTTCTATGAAGACCTACAAGACCTTTTAGAACTAACACCCAAAAAAGATGTCCTTTTCATTATAGGGGACTGGAATGCAAAAGTAGGAAGTCAAGAAACACCTGGAGTAACAGGCAAATTTGGCCTTGGAATATGGAATGAAGCAGGGCAAAGACTAATAGAGTTTTGCCAAGAAAATGCACTGGTCATGGCAAACACCCTTTTCCAACACCACAAGAGAAGACTCTACACATGGACATCACCAGATGGTCAACACCGAAATCAGATTGATTATATTCTTTGCAGCCAAAGATGGAGAAGCTCTATACAGTCAGCAAAAACAAGACCAGGAGCTGACTGTGGCTCAGATCATGAGCTCCTTATTACCAAATTCAGACTTGAAGAAAGTAGGGAAAACCGCTAGACCATTCAGGTATGACCTAAATCAAATCCCTTATGATTATACAGTGGAAGTGAGAAATAGATTTAAGGGCCTAGATCTGACAGATAGAGTGCCTGATGACAGAGGTTCGTGACATTGTACAGGAGACAGGGATCAAGACCATCCCCATGCAAAAGAAATGCAAAAAAGCAAAATGGCTGTCTGGGGAGGCCCTACAAATAGCTGTGAAAAGAAGAGAAGCGAAAAGCAAAGGAGAAAAGGAAAGATATAAGCATCTGAATGCAGAGTTCCAAAGACTAGCAGGGAGAGATAAGAAAGCCTTCCTCAGCGATCAATGCAAAGAAATAGAGGAAAACAACAGAATGGGAAAGACTAGAGATCTCTTCAAGAAAACTAGAGACACCAAGGGAACATTTCATGCGAAGATGGGCTCGATAAAGGACAGAAATGGTATGGACCCAACAGAAGCAGAAGATATTAAGAAGAGGTGGCAAGAATACACAGAAGAACTGTACAAAAAAGATCTTCACAACCCAGATAATCACGATGGTGTGATCACTCATCTAGAGCCAGACATCCTGGAATGTGAAGTCAAGTGGGCCTTAGAAAGCATCATTACGAACAAAGCTAGTGGAGGTGATGGAATTCCAGTTGAGCTATTTCAAATCCTGAAAGATGATGCTGTGAAAGGGCTGCACTCAATATGCCAGCAAATTTGGAAAACTCAGCAGTGGCCACGGGACTGGAAAAGGTCCGTTTTCATGCCAATCCCTAAGAAAGGCAAAAAAAAAAGAATGCTCAAACTACCACACAGTTGCACTCATCTCATATGCTAGTAAAGTAATGCTCAAAATTCTCCAAGCCAGGCTTCAGCAATACGTGAACTGTGAACTTCCAAATGTTCAAGCTGGTTTTAGAAAAGGCAGAGAAACCAGAGATCAAATTGCCAACATCTTCTGGATCATAGGAAAAGCAAGAGAGTTCCAGAAAAACATCTATTTCTGCTTTATTGACTATGCCAAAGCCTTTGAGTGTGTGGATCACAATAAACTGGAAAATTCTGAGAGAGATAGGAATACCAGACCACCTGACCTGCCTCTTGAGAAATCTGTATGCAGGCCAGGAAGCAACAGTTAGAACTGGACATGGAACAACAGATTGGTTGCAAATAGGAAAAGGAGTATGTCAAGGCTGTATGTTGTCACCCTGCTTATTTAACTTCTATGCAGAGTACATCATGAGAAACGCTGGACTGGAAGAAACAAGCTGGAATCAAGATTGCCGGGAGAAATATCAATAATCTCAGATATGCAGATGACAGCACCCTTATGGCAGAAAGTGAAGAGGAACGAAAAAGCCTCTTGATGAAAGTGAAAGAGGAGAGTGAAAAAGTTGGCTTAAAGCTCAACATTCAGAAAACGAAGATCATGGCATCTGGTCCCATCACTTCATGGGAAATAGATGGGGAAACAGTGGAAACAGTGTCAGACTTTTTATTTTTTGGGGCTCCAAAATCACTGCAGATGGTGACTGCAGCCATGAAATTAAAAGACGCTTACTCCTTGGAAGAAAAGTTATGACCAACCTATATAGCATATTCAAAAACAGAGAGATTACTTTACCAACAAAGGTCCGTCTAGTCAAGGCTATGGTTTTTCCAGTAGTCATGTATGGATGTGAGAGTTGGACTGTGAAGAAAGCTGAACGCCAAAGAATTGATGCTTTTGAACTGTGGTGTTGGAGAAGACTCTTGAGAGTCCCTTGGACTTCAGGGAGATCCAACCAGTCCATTCTGAAGGAGATCAACCTTGGGATTTCTTTGGAAGGAATGATGCTGAAGCTGAAACTTCAGTACTTTGGGCACCTCCTGCAAAGAGTTGACTCATTGGAAAAGACTCTGATTCTGGGAGGGATTGGGGGCAGGAGGAGAAGGGGACAACAGAGGATGAGATGGCTGGATGACTCGATAGACATGAGTCTGAGTGAACCCCGGGAGTTGGTGATGGACAGGGAGGCCTGGCGTGCTGTGATTCATGGGGTCGCAAAGAGTCGGACACGACTGAGTGACTGCACTGAACTGAACTGAACATATGAAATTAAATTTGTTTTTCTTCTGTTAATATTTATTTTATTACAGAGGGTTTCTCAGCCCAGAACCTAGAAGGGTAGAAGGAAAATTATTTTCCTCCCCTTACACATCTTTATATAGTAAGCTGAAAGATTAAATTTCTAGTAGTGGAATTACTATGGTAAGAAATGTATTATAATTCTGAACAGATGACTAAATTGATTATTCAACTTCAGACAATAGGAGTTTAAGGCAATGGTGGAAAACCCAAATATGGGAGTCCTACAGATACCATCCTCAGAAGGCCCTGAGGATGCCCTTGAGTGCTGGAATGCTTTTGCACATGCAAGATACTTGGAACAGTGTAGATGTGAAAGCGGGGTGAGAGGGGCTATTTAGGTATTCACTGTTCGAGAAAGCAACGCTAGTGATGCAAAGCCTCCCTCCATGCATGGTGGACAGCAGTTCCACAGCCAGCCTATGGACTCAGCCAGACTCTTGCCTTTTCCCGAAGGGTGAGCAGGAAAGGCCTGGAAGGGAGAGAAGGAAGGACAACGCTCCTAACCTTGTATGTGTGTGTGCTCAGTTGTGTCTGACACTTTGAAGCCCGCCAATTTCTCTGTCCATGGAATTTTCCAGACAAGAATACTTGAGTGGGTTGCCATTTCCATTTCCTCCTCCAGGGAATCTTCCTGACCCAGGGATTGAACCCATGTCTCCTGTGTCTCCTGCATTGGCAGGTGGATTCTTTACAACTAGCGCCACCTGACCTTGGACATGTCTGTAGCTGGGGTAGCCTCTAGGGCATCTGAGCTAGGCTTTTCCCACAGCACTGGCCCAGCATAGAGGCCCACCCCCACAACAGAATAAACAGGGGTGACCGTGAAAATACCTTTTTCTGGGAGAGAACAAAGCCAGTTAAATAGATGCAGCCCCAGTACCAGGATCCTTTTATTACAAACCACAAGCTGAAGTGGGCAAAGTTGTGTGCAGTTCTTCCCTGTTATAAACAAACCCGGATGAGCACCCTTGGTCTTCCCTCCCATCCAGCATGGTCACTGGGCTTCACTTCTTTAGATCCCTATTTCTTTTTTTGTAATGGCAATGTGATTCTCTGTTCTTCCTTCAGAGTCCTCTCCAGAAGATGAAACTAGACTGAGGCAACTCAGGCAGGCACTCTGTGTGCAAAATTTAAGTTAAGTTGCTCAATCGTGTCCGACTCTTTGCGACCCCATGGACTGTAGCCCACCAGGCTCCTCCATCCATGGGATTCTCCAGGCAAGAATACTGGAGTGGGTTGCCATTTCCTTCTCCAGGGGATCTTCTCGACCCAGGGATCGAACCCAGGTCTCCCGTAATAGAGGCAGACGCTTTAACCTCTGAGCCACCAGGGAAGCAAATTTAAGGGTACACCAAAAAATCTCTGTAATGAAGATAATACTTTAGGGACCTCCCTGGTGGTCCAGTGGTTAAGACTCTGTGTTACACTGAGTATCACACTGCAGAGGGCAAGGATTCAATCCCAGCTCTGGGAACTAGGATCCCAAATTTGGCATGGCAATAGTAATAATAATGCAGTATTTTAAAAATTCAAAACTAGTGCAAGAAAATCCAGGATGAACAAAATACTAAAACTTAAAGCATTAAAGACAAGATCCAGGCCTTCATGTTCACTACCCTGCTTCACTCTTCTTGCTAGTCCTAGTTCTACTAAAACTTTACAAAAGCAGGTGGCCAGCCCACTGATTGGTTTGCCAGTATTCTTATTAAAAAAAAATTATTATATATATCTTTATTCTGGTAAAAATAGACATAAAAGTGAGCTTTTAAACCATCTTAAAATTTACAGTTCAGTGGCACTAAGCACATTTACATAATTAACAAAATATTACCTTAAAATATTGTGGGGGCTTAGTCACTCAGTCATGTCCAACTCTTTGCGACCCCATGGACTGTAGCCCACCAGGCGTCTCTGTCCATGGAATTTTTCAGGCAGAAATACTGGGATGGGTTGTCATTTCCTCCTCCAGGGGATCTTCCGGACCCAGGGAGGGAACCAACGTTTCCTGCGTCTCCTGCATTGGTAGGCAGATTCTTCAGCTTCTGAGCCCCGAGGGAAACCCATTGTTAAATATTAAATATTTATCTATTATTATTGAATATTATGTGTTGTGATTACAGGGTTTGGGGGCGCCAGAGGCCAGCGTCTTGGTTGCGTTACTCGAGTCGTCACACTGCCTCTCCTCCTCGTCACCCACTCCCGGAGCCTGAGGATGGAAACCTGAAGGTTTCTCCCAGGTGGCGATCTGGGAGATCGGCGGAGATAAGGCAGCGGTGGTGGCGATCAGGCCAAGGAGCACGTCTGTCCGGACCGCCGACGACGACAGAAGGACTCGCCCCGCCCCCATCCGTCTGCCCCTGTGCTCCCGGGCACACCCGTCCCGAGACACACCCGGCGGGCGCGCCCTCCGCCTGCCTAGGACCACCCGGTGCAGCGCGGACCCCGGCCTGCCTCGGGCCACCTGGCGGAGCGCGCCCTCGCCGGCCCGCCCTGCTCCGCCAGGCGTCCCGCCGGCCAATGGCGAAGCGGCCCCCGCGGAGTCCCGCCGCGCGGCCAATGGGAGCGCGGCATGCAAATGAGCAGGTGCGGTGGCGGCCGGCCGGTCAAGGCGGCGGCGGCCGCGGGCTGCCAGAGGCGCGCCGGGCAGTCGCCGAGCCAGCCGCGAGCTCCGCTCTCCCGCCATGGCCCCCGCTCCGCCCCCCGCCGCCTGCTTCTCCGCCGCCGAGGTCCAGCGGCGCCTGGCGGCCGGCGCCTGCTGGGTCCGCCGCGGGGCCCGCCTCTACGACCTCACCGGCTTCGTGCGGCAGCACCCGGGAGGCGAGCAGCTGCTGTGGGCGCGCGCGGGTCAGGACGTGAGCGCCGACCTGGACGGGCCGCCGCACCGGCACTCGGACAACGCGCGCCGCTGGCTGGAGCAGTACTACGTGGGCGACCTGCAAGGAGATCCCCAGGTACAGCCAGGCGGTGGTCCCGCACCCCTGCTTCCTCCCCCCACCACCGGCACACCACTGCCCGCGAGCCCCGTGCACCTGCGCTCCAGGAGGGCCCAAGGTGACAGCCACCTCCTTCTCTCCTGGTAACAAGCCCTGCCCGCCACCGCTGGCTCCCCAACCAGGAATTTGCCCTTCCTTTCCAGCACTTCCCCTGACCCTCTGCTGTCTGCTACTTCTCCCACCTCCCAAGGTATCTCCTGCTTCCTGCTGGTTCCTGCTGCAGCCTCTGGCCATCTGACGTCTTGGGTCACTTTTTCCCTCCCAGCCCCTCACACACCCAATCTTTCCTTCCTGTTCCCTTATCAGCCTCTCACTTTTTGCAACTACTCTTCATTTCTGTTTGAATAATAGCTTCCAGGCTCACCTGTCCTCCCCTCCCCATCTCACTCTACTCCTGCATCCGAAAGGCACAGACTGGTCACCCTTCTCAGTTAGTTAGGATTTCCCTGTGCCACCCTTGTCCTGTGCCAGGGCTTCCCTGGCCGAGTGGAAAAGCTGGGGTAGTATCTTAGACGGCCTGTGTCCTCCCGCCCTTCAGATCTCCCTTCGTTTCGTGCCCTGCGTGCTGGCCTGGGTGTCCAGCAGAGTGACGTGATGGGGTAAGCCAGTTTTGCTGGGGAGACGGAAGTAGCACTCTGAACTGCATGCAGCTGTGCATTCCAGGCTAATGGTGATATTCAAACCTCTGTCTGATCCCCGGGTGTATTTTATCATCTCCATTGTAGGATGTGGAAACTGAGGCTCAAAGAGACACTATAGTAGTCTGAGGTCAGTTTGTGATCTGAGGGAGTCTGGGCTAGATAGTAGAAAAGTCAAGTGTGTCTGATTCCAAAATCAGTACGCTGTCCATTCCAAGGACCTTTGGGTGTGGGAGATGATCTTATCTATTGGGCTCCGGGTAGGCCTGGGCCAGAGGCACACTGACTCTTCAGGCCTTCCCCAGGCCCAGCTGTAGGACTGGGGACGGTGGGGCCATCATGCTTGAACATAAACCAACAGTTGTTCCCTGCTTCTAGCTCTTCATTCAAGACGGTCCCAGCAAATGCTTTTAGGTCTTTGGATGAAAGAACTTGACTCTCACTGTTCCAGGTGTCTTTTCACTGAATCATCCTGCCCAGTTCTTTCATCACTGATTCACTCACTCACTTGATGTGTTAATGATTGGCAGCACTGAGCTAGGCACTGATACCAATGGACTGAGGTACCAATCGACAAAACAATATGGTTTCATTCATGGACCTAACACGCTATAGTAATTCTTCAGTTGCCTGGAGCTGTCAGAGTATGAATCAGGGAGAACTTTCTGGAGAAAGTGCTGTTTACCCTGGGAGCTAATCAGTGGATACCTGACTGTAGCCAGGTGGAGTGTGGTGAGAACAACACTCCAGACAGAGGGAACAGAATACCTGGAGGCTCTGAAGGGTGAGGACTTGGCAGAGTCAAGGGACAGAAATAAAACCAATGTGACCGGAAGCTGGTGGGCAAGGAGAGGGAAATGGAAGGAGGCCGGAGATCAGCCAGGCAGCTGTGGTCAGGATTTGGGGCATGATTCTAAGAACAACCAGAAGCCAGGGAACAGATTCAAGCAAGGATGTGGCATGGTCAGAGTTGCATCTTTGGAAGAGCATCCTGGCTGCAATGATGAGAAGGAGTGGAGGGAGCCAAGGTGGGTGTGTGGAGACCAGGCAAGAGGCTACCCTGCAGCCCAAGTGAGAGGTAATGATGGTGGCTTTGACCAAGAAGAGGGGAAGGTTGAATTTGGGAGACTTTATAGGTAAAATGACAGGACTCACTATTCTGCAGCAGGAGCCCAGTTTAATCTTGGAGGCCGACATTTGGTGTCAGGTCATGCCGAAGGGGTTTAGCTGTAGGTATAACCAAAGCTGAGTGCAGGAAATGAGAGGCAGAGGCCAGAATACTAGAGACTTCCAGGCATGTGATGGGTTATGGAGGGCATCCTATTTTGTAACTGTAACCTATAACAGGAGCCTAGGGTGTGACCTCTCCTCCCAGCACCATCCAGAGTATCTTTCCTAAGATGGCTTCACCTCCCGGCTCTGCTAGCCACCCAGCACTGTGGTTTGATTGGGCTTTGTTTTGCTTTGCTTCCCTCATAGCTCAGTTGGTAAAGAATCTGCCTGCAATGCAGGAGACCCTGGTTCAAGTTCTGGGTCAGGAAGATCCCCTGGAGAAGGGATAGGCTACCCACTCCAGTGTTCTTGGGCTTCCCTCGTGGCTCAGCTGGTAAAGAACCCGCTCACAATGCGGGAGACCTGGGTTCAATCGCTGGGTTGGAAAGATCCCCTGGAGAAGGGAAAGGCTACCCACTCCAGTATTCTGGCCTGGAGAGTTCCATGGACTGTATGGTCTGTGGGGTTGCAAAGAGTTGGACACGACTGAGAGACTTTGACTTTGACTTGCTTTGCTTTACCTGACCTTCAGAGAATACTGAGTCTCAATTTGCTTCCTACGCCTGCCCTCACCTAGAGTCCCAATGTGGCCGTGTTTCAGGTGTCCTTATAACTGGGCTCCCACCTGAGGATATGGGGGAGAAAAGTAACATCATACGTACAAACCCATGGCCCATACTTGACCTATGACCATAATCACCCAATACTCCAGTTGCTCGTCAGCTTCTGTCTGCAGATTTCTATTCTGGAAACAAGTGTAGGGTTGTCTTTATATTGAGGAGGAGAGGTAGCCAGAGGAGAAATCTAGAGAAGCTGTCCTGCCAGAGAGAAGCCCTCCTTGTAAGGCCTGAACACAGAGAAGACACTTGTGTTCTTCTCTCTGGTTAAGCTCTCCTAGCAGCCCCTGTGCTGCCCTCTCCACCTCTCTCCTCTCCTCGGACTTGACCAGGGACGCTGACACCTGTTGAGGCTAGAACCCGGCTCCTGTAACGTGAGGACAAGGAGGGGCCTTGACAGGGAAGGGGAGTATCATGAACCAGCTCTGTTCTTTGGGGTCATTTCTGAGTGTTGCCCATCGTCAGAATCCTTCTTCCCAAGTGTAGTCCTTGGAGAGGAGCCTGCTGGATGGAGCTCTGCCATGAAATTGCAGGGACAAGACTCAGCCCCATTGGTTTCCCCTGTTCCCCACTTTACCACACCCCCTCTGTATATACACTTACACACACATTCATTCACACTCACAGGAAAGCACACACACGTAAAACAAGTCAGACTTGTTTAAGCCAACATACTATGGGATGAGGCAAGGTTTGTTATAGCCTTGGACTTGAGGAGGAGGTGAATCAGTGATGGCTCAGCAGGGAAGTTGGCCCTTTTCTCAGCGGGGCGCTCTGGGCTCCTCACTCCAAGCTTAGGTAAGAGTGACTCACATTTGTTAGGGGGTGTGAAGCCCATTGATTGAGCTGCAACCGCCTTTTTTTTTTTTTTTAAGAAATAAAGAAATGACCTCCTAAGGCCATGGATAGTGTGTTTCCCAGACGTAGGCCATCCATGAATCAGTGTCCCAGTTTTTTTTTCAAATTGGCATAGGACTTGAACTATTTAATGTTTATCTGTAAGTAGACTCACTATCTATTTTACCACTTACTTGCCCTAGGCATCATTACCAGTAAAATCACAGATTTTACATTCACGTTGAAAATAGAGCTGTTAAAATAAATGCTCATCCTCCCATCCCCTAAAATCCTGAGCACCATCAGTGGAGTGAGTATCACACTTTGGAAGACACCTAAAGCAGAGCTTCTTAACCCTGGTGATCTGTGGAGAATTTTCTGAGATTGATAGAAGAGATGAAATTATGTGTAGAAACGCATGGTTGTGCATTTTTCTGGTGCGAGAGCTACAGCTTCCATCACAGTCCAACCAGAATCCTTTCCTCACTCCAGACCTGCCACGATGAGGAAAATAACTCTGAAAGGGCAGACCATACTCCCCCCGCCATCTCACAGTGCTAGACCTCAAGAACGCTTCTTGTGGGCAGACATCTAAGCTTGCCCCTGGAGAAAAGCCCTGTTGGAGGAAACCCTGGAGGAAGGCAAGCCCTGACTCCCAGCCCCTGCTGTTGGGCTAACCCTGCTTTCTGAATGTCTCTGGGTGTTGTGTCCTAGTCCCACAAGGCATACCTATCTCTGAGTGGCCGAGAAATCCACAGATTCTGCCGTGTGTGCTTCTGCCAGGCTCTGAGGGTCTGGCCATGCAGAGGTTCAGAGCTTGAGTAATTAAGGAGGAGATCTACGTGCAGGAAGACTCAGGGTTTCCACCCCACCCCAGGCTCCGGAACAGCTTGAGCATAGCGCAGCTTGGAGCGCCGGTCTGAGCTGAGAGTTCAGATAAAAGCCGGTGCTTGGGGAACTTGCCAAGCTGCCCCCACCTGCAGAGCAGAGTCGACATGACAAGCCTGCTGACTCACGGGGTCAAGGTCTGCTTAGCCTACAGGAGGGCCCCTCAATGGGCCTGCCTGGCCCATCCGCGGCTACCATCCTTTGCTACTTGCCAGGGCCTTGTGGTGGCAGGTGGGCTTTACCTGGAGGATGAAGCTAGGGCCAGCTGAGAGAGAGCCAGGGACCCAAGTCATTGTGGTTCCATGTGACATGGGGTAAACACAGGCTCCAAGATTGCTCCCTGATGTCACCCCGGAATTCAGAGAAGGGGCTTCGAGACCTAAATTAAGGGGAAGGTTGAAATTAGGGCTTCCCTTCTGGCTCAGCTGGTAAAGAATCCGCCTGCAATGCAGGAGACCTGGGTTTGATTCCTGGGTTTGAGACCTGGGTTGGGAAGATCCCCTGGAGAAGGAAAAGGCTACCCTCTCCAGGATTCTGGCCTGGAGAACTCCATGGACTGCATAGTCCATGGAGTCACAAAGAGTCAGACACAACTGAATGACTTTCACTGTTGCTGGAAGTTAGGACTCTATGGGGGAAATAAAAAGAAACAGACAGGAATCTCAGAAACACCTGAGAGTAATCATTTCTTGAAACATTCCCAGCAGAGAACCAAAACTGATGCCTGAGCAGCATCCGTCATCTTCACTTTCTTTATTATTTATCCTAAGACACACACTCACCATTGGTCCATACGTTGCCTTCCATTCATTTAGACAGACAAGTAGTGAGCATCCTGTTCTCTCTGAACCCACCGTGGTACTGAAAGTGCCCTCGTCAGGGTCATCGGGACCTTCCCCTGGCTAAACCTGATGGTCAGTTCTCACCTGGCCTGACAGAACTCTGACATGGCGATCACTGCCCTGTTCTTGATAGGCTGTGTTCACCTGGCTTCTGGATACCTCGCTCCCTTAGCTTTCGACCTGCATTTATTTTCTTTTGCTGCTGTAACAAATTGCCACAAACTCAGTGCGGTAAAGCAACACATACATGTTCTCTTCTGATTCTGCAGTCAAAAGTGAGAAATGAATTGGCAGGGCAGCCTTCCTTCTGGAGGCTCTAGGGGAGAATTTGCTTCCCCCCTCTTCGAGCTTTTAGAGGCTGCCCACGTTCCCTGGCTCCTGGCCCCAGCCACCAGTCACGTTGCTCTCTCCTCTGCTCGTCTCTCGCTTCTCGTTCTTGGCCTCTCCCTCCTGCTTCCATCTCTCGCTTGTAAGGAACCTTGTGGTTACGCGGTGCCCCTCGCTCCCGCACACACACCGGACAATCCAGGATCATCTCGTCACAAAGTCTTGAGTTTAACCACCCTGCACAGGCCTCCACGCCATATGAAGTCACATAGTCATGGGCTCCAGGTGTGGGGATGTAGATTTTGGAGGGAGTGCATTATCCCACCTGCTTCACCCTCCGTCTCCACCGCGGGTTCCTCTTGTTCCTCGTTTCCCAGAACAGTGCATAGAGCTTAAATGGAACCACACAGTGGCGTGCCCCACGATACAGCTTTTTTCACTCAGTCCTACAGCTGGGAGATGACCTGTGTTGTCCTGCTGACTCCATTCGCTGTTCTGTCCTAAAGGATCCAGAGGCTATAGGAGGGAGTGGGGGATAAAGCAGGCTGGTGGCTGGGGCAGACCCTTGCTCGTCCTCACGGGCCTTCGGAGTCTTCCTTTCAGACGTCTGCCCGCTGCTCTCCTGCCACGGCCAGAGCCTCGTTACGCTCATTACTGCAGCAGTCCCCTGGGCAGGTCTCTCCCTGCCAGCACTCCCCGCAGCCCACGGCCTGTGAAGCTCTCCCGAGAGCATGTGGTTATATTACAGCGGGATTCCTAAATCTTCAGTGGCTCCCAATTGCTTCCTCCAGGGCTCCACGCCCGGAAAACTTAGTTGAATTTGGAGCTAACTCAGGTAATGACCCACTCTACTCCTTCAGTCTCCTTCCTTTCCCATCTAGGGTTGGGTTTTTCCTTCTCGCACACTCACATAGCACTTGGCCTCTACCTACAGTACAGCATTCAAAATGTTCTTCCCTGTTCACTGTGCTCACTGCATGTCTTATCTTCTCGACTAAATTGTAAACTCTCTGAAGACTGCAATTGCCTGACTCACCTGGCTTTCCCTGGGAGACACTAGCCCACTGGTGCCTGCCAACAGGAAGTAATAAACGTCTAAATGAATGAATGAAGGAGCTGCTGAGAGCAAGCACAGCTCTCGATCGGCGTTTCCAGATGCCGAGATACGTGCTGAATTGAAAAGGGAAGTGGTGATAGAAGCACACACAAGATGCTTCAGGTAGTGAGATGTGGAGACGCAAACAAACCTCTTTCCAGTTTCTTCTTTGTTAGCTGCAAGGATTGTGAGCTGATGGAAAGTATGGAGGACCATCAGGTGAGCCCCTCATTTCTGCCTTTGCCCTCAGTTTTTCATCAGCCAGGAGGAGTTGGCAAAACATCTTCCACATGAGGCTACTGCAGTTCACCCCTACCCCGAGTCCCTGGCAAGGGTAGAAGTAAAAGTAACCATAGGAAATGCTGATTGAGAGCCCTGCTTGCTCTCAGCGCTGCGACTTGTAATCCTGTGTCTGTAAGTGTCTGGATGATGTGTGGAGGTAGAACCCAGGTTCCTAGGTATCCAGTTCTGTTGACTCTTTCCTGTGTCTTTTCATGCAAAACTCTCTGAAGCATGTCATCTCTGAACTGTGATTCTCAATTCTGTCTAATTGCTGCTCATCTAAAACGGGCAAAAGATTCTAACGACCTCTCTTCCCGCCTGCTCTTGCCCTCTGATGGAAACCAAGCTCAGTCATAATAGTAAGGTTGGAGAATACCAAACTTGATGCTAGCAAGAGCTGTAAGGTTATCATTGAGACGCAGAAACCTCATACTCAGGATTTGTTGTTGTGAAGCCTTGCCCTAAAACAGTTATTCAAATGCATTGTTTCTTTATTGCGATAGTATATTGCAAGGTGTTAAAACAGCAATACCAAATAAGCAAATTTGGGGGGACTTGTTTCAACATATTTGAACTGCGGTGCGTACAGAATGTCTTAAGGTCCTGTCAGAAGAAAGCTAGTAGCCAAAAATTCCACTGATGCAACGTGACTACACTTAAAAGTGAACCATGCAATCTACATCAAGCGTGGTTGATAATTACCTAAGTGGATTGGTCACACTTTCTCCTTTAAAACAGATAGAATTTAAAGGGAATAGTTCTGCACACTCTTACATGCTCAGCAGAACCTTCTTCACATTGTTTAGCATTGTGCAGTGCTCACATTTCCCTCTGGAAAATGGAATTGGTGATTTTAGTAATGGCTAGTTTTGTTTTATAAATTCTGAATGTTAGTAGTCCATAATAACCCACTTAATTGCTAATAAATAGCCCCTGCTACTGCTAAGTCACTTCAGTCATGTCCGACTGTGTGACCCCATAGACAGCAGCCCACCAGGCTCCCCCATCCCTGGGATTCTCCAGGCAAGAACACCAGAGTGGGTTGCCATTTCCTTCTCCAATGCATGAAAGTGAAAAGTGAAAGTGAAGTCACTCAGTCGTGTCCGACTCTTGGCGACCCCATGGACTGCAGCCTTCCAGGCTCCTTCATCCATGGGATTTTCCAGGCAAGAGTACTGGAGTGGCGTGCCATTGCCTTCTCCAATAAATAGCCCCTAGTCTTGTGTAATAATGAACTTCTATGAAACAAGATCATTTACCCACAAAAATCTAAGAAAGATCTCACATTTTTAAGTCAAGTTAAGGCCCACACTTTGAGACCGACTGCCATGGAGAAATAAGGAGCAGTTAGATTTGGCTGAATAAATACAGCATCCATGACCCCAAATTAGGGACCAGGGCAGACCAGCCTGATTTAGTAGTTGCTTCCCCTCGTGCCAGGCAGGATCCTTTGAGGGACTTCTCTGCTGGTCCAGTGATTAAGAATCCACCTGCCAATGCGGGGATCATGGGTTTGATTCCTGGTCAAGGAAGATTCCGCATGCGGCAGAGCAGCTAAGCCCGAAGGTCACAACTCTTGAAGCCCGCGTTCCTAGAGCCCATGCTCCACAGCAAGAGAAGCCAGTGCGATGAGAAGCCGAAGCACTGCAGTAAAGAGGGGCCCCGCTCCCTGCAGCTAGAGAGAGCCCGAACGCGGCAATAAAGACCCAGCACTGCCCAGATAATGAACAATAAATAACATTTTTATTAAAAAAAAAAGCTTTAGAGTGGCAAGTATAACAGCTTATGCAGGTTGGAGACGGTGTGCCATAAAAAATTCAGGTGTTCCTTGAAGCTGAGAGGGAAGGTCTTTGACTCTTAGGATTAAAGGTCTTGTAAAGGGAATCTACTTTAAATGAAGACCAAAATTTCATAGAAAATGGACCAAGGGGAGAAGGAAATTGATTATCTTTAAAAATGAAATGGAAAAGGTGTGGAGAAAAGGGAGCCCTCTTACACTGTTGGTGGGAATGCAAACTAGTACAGCCACTGTGGAGAACAGTGTGGAGATTCCTTTAAAAACGGGAAATAGAACTGCCTTATGACCCAGCAATCCCACTGCTGGGCATACACACCAAGGAAACCAGAATTGAAAGAGACACGTGTACCCCAGTGTTCATCACAGCACTGTTTATAATAGCCAGGACATGGAAGCAACCTAGATGTCCATCAGCAGATGAATGGATAAGAAAGCTGTGGTACGTATACACAATGGAGTATTACTCAGCCATTAAAAAGAATACATTTGAATCAGTTCTAATGAGGTGGATGAAACTGGAGCCTATTATACAGAGTGAAGTAAGCCAGAAAGAAAAACACATATATATGGAATTTAGAAAGATGGTAACGATAACCCTGTATGCGAGACAGCAAAAGAGACACAGATGGATAGAACAGTCTTTTGGACTCTGTGGGAGAGGGAGAGGGTGGGGTGATTTGGGAGAATGGCATTGAAACATGTATACTATCATGTAAGAAATGAATCGCCAGTCTAGATTCGATGCAGGATACAGGATGTTTGGGGCTGGTGCACTGGGATGACCCAGAGGGATGGTATGGGGAGGGAGGTGGGAGGGGGGTTCAGGATTGGGAACACGTGTACACCCGTGGCGGCTTCATGTTGATGTATGGCAAAACCAATACAGTATTGTAAAGTAAAAATAATAATAAATTTTAAAAAAAATTTTAGTTTAATCTGACAGCAAGGGAATTCCCCGGCAGTCCAGTGGTTAGGACTCTGTGCTTGTGCTGATCCGTGTCCTCAAACTAAGATTCTACAAGCCTTCTTGGCAAGGCCAAAAAAAAAAAAAAGAAAAAATCTGACACCAAAATTAGGATTGTGCTTGGCTGTTTATTCTTAAATTGAGCAAATAATGCTTCAAGTAGTGTTGTTTTACATGTGTGTGTTTTTTTGACAAAATGTATGAAAGCACAGTGTGACATTCTAAGCTTTGCGTTGACTGTTCACAGCATGATCATAAAGAGGGTCATTTTAGCAAGAGGATTTAAGGGCTGAGGGTCTCTTTTGGTCCTTGGTAAACAAGCGCTCCTCTTTTGAAGGGCTTCATCCTTTGTCGACTGCCTGTGTTTCAGTGTTAAACAGCCTGCATTTGCCAGACCCTTATTTGACTGTGGAATTGCACCTAAAACAGCTTTCTCTCACTTTCATTGACTTTCATTGGATTCATGAAATTTTACGAGTTTTTGCACTGATTTTGAATTTTCCCTTGGCAGTCAGGTTTCATTTTATTACGTTGTATATTGTCAGACGGTAGTAACCCCAGCCATCAGCTTGTCCCTCCTTTTCTCTATTGTCGTAATTACCTGTGAACATAGTTCATACACAAACTTAAATGACTGAAAGGAATGTGCAAAAAAAAATTGGGTGCCCCTCCCAACCTAGTCCCTGTGTGAACACTATCAACAACTTCTGGTGACCTCAGAGAAGCACATTCATTATTCTTTCTATTTCCCATGTGAAGGAGTTGTACGGTCAGGCTCCTTGGCAACTTGCTGCTTTCCTTTTTAACCTAATGATGTATTTTGTACTTCCTTCCACATCAGCCATGAAAGTTTTCTTCATTCAAGAACGTGGGCTATCTTTCCATGTCTTTGAACCCTTTTTTATATCTTTTATTAATGTTTTATAGTTTTCAGCATATACGTCTTTCCTTGGTCAGGTTTATTCCTGGGCTTTGTTGGGGGAGTGGTGCAATCTTAAAAAAGTATGGCCTTTTACATTCCCTTTCTGAGATTCCATTGTTAATGTAAAAAAAATATAATCAACTTCTGAATGTTAATCTTGTATCCTGTTACTTTGCTGAATTCATTTATTAGCTTTTGTGTGGAGTCCTTAGGGTTTTCTGTATATAGTATCATATCATCTGCATAGAGTGACAATTTTACCGCTTCTCTTCCAATTTGGATTCCTTTTATTTTTTTCCTTCTCTGATTGCTGTGGCTAGGACTTCCTATACTATGTTGAATACAAATGGTGAGGGTCTGCATTCTTGTCTTGTTCCCGATTTTAGCAGGAAGCCTTTCAGCTTTTTTTCACTGTTGAGTATTGTGTTTGCTATGGGTTTGTCGTAAGTGGCTTTTATTATATTGTGATATGTTACCTCTTTGCCCACTTTGATATGAGTTTTTATCATGAATGGATACTGAATTTTGTCGAATGCTTTTTCTGTATTTATTGAGATGATCATGTGATCTTTGACTTTGTTTGTGTGGTATACTACATTGATGACGTGCATATGTTGAACCATCCTTGTGAACTTGGGAAGAATTCCACTCAGTTGTGGGGTATATTTTTTATGTGTTGTTGGATTCAGTTTGCTAATATTTTGTTGAGAATCTTTGCATCTATATTCATCGAAGACACTGGTCTGTAACTTGCTTGGTGGTGACTTGCTTGGTTTTGGTATCAGGGTTACAGTGGCTTAATAGAATGCCTGTGGGAGTGTTTCCTCCTCTTCAGCTGTTTGGAAGAGCTTGAGAAGAATCGATGTAAGTTCTTCTTTGTATGTTTGGTAGATTCTCCTGTGAAGCCATCTGGTCCCAGACTTTCGTTTGTAGGGAGTTTTTAAATTATAGATTCTATTTCACTTTTAGTGATTGATCTGTTCAAATTACCTGTTTCTTCTTGATTCATTTTTGGTGGGATGTATGTTTCTAGAAAGCTGTTCATTTCTTTTAGGTTGTCAACATTCTTTCTAGTAGCTGTCCCTATTGATGTTTTTCCCTATTACATCAGTGCTATAAGAAGCATCCTTACATAATCATTTTGCACACACATGCAAATAAATTTGTAATATAGAATTCTAGACTTGAAATTTATTTATCAAAATATATCCATTTTGTATTTTGATGGATATTGCCAAATTGCTTTCTGAAAAGGTTGTACCAATTTAAATTCCCTCTGATATCATACACATCCTCACCATAGATGTATATTACCAGTATTTTTAATCTTTGCCAATGGGTAAAAAGACAAATGCTCCCTGTTCAAATTTTCACTTCTATGAATTACAGGAGAAAGTCTTATAATGTGTATTGTACACGTTTCTGAATTGTTCACACCTTTTTGGTAAGCTGCCTGTTCAGGTCCTCTGTCCATCTGTGTTGGGTGGTTAATCTTTTCCCTATTAATTTATGTGTGTGTGTGCTTGCTCAGTCGTTTCTAACTCCTCGCGACCTCACAGACTTGTAGCCTGCCAGACTACTCTGTCCATGGAATTTTCCAGGCAAGAATACTGAAGCAGGTTGCCATTTCCTACTTCAGGGGGTCTTCCTGACCCAGGGCTCGACCCTGACTCCTTGTGCCTCCTATGTCTCCTGCACTAGCAGGTGGGTTCGCTGCCACTGCACCACCTGGGAAGCCCTCGTGACTGATCCCACTCTTGATGTATGAAGTGTATTAGCCTTTATCCATCATGCACATTACTACTTGTCCTCCAGCTCTCATTTGTCTTTTCCCCTGTTTAATGGTTTTTTCCTCCATTTAAACCCTTTTAGCTATCGTCATTCTTAGAAAGATCACCTCTACTTTATGATTTTATATATAAAAACAAAAATAGTATCCTATTCATAGTTTTTATCCTTAATGATTCTGTTATTTGTTTGGTTTTGCTTAAATGTTTTATCTACTGGAAATGGGGGAGGGTATTATAAGTGACAAAATAGAGATTATTTTGGGTTCCAAAGTCTCTAAATGACCAACTGGTTTTCCCAGTAGATTTATGGCATAATCTATCTTTTCGCACTAACTAAGGAAAAAAAAAAACCCACCTTTCCACACATTAAAATTCAACATTCAAAAAACAAAGATCATGGCATCCAGTCCATCACATCATGGCAAATAGATGGGGGAAAAGTGGAAACAGTGTCTGATTTCATATTCTTGAGATCCAAAATCAGTGCAGACGGTGACTGCAGTCATGAAATTAAAAGATGCTTGCTCCTTGGAAAAGCTGTGACAAACCTAGACAGTGTATTAAAAAGCGAAGACATCACTTTGCTGACAAAGATCCATATAGTCAAAGCTTTTCTCGTAGTCATGTATGGATGTGAGAGTTGGATCACAAAGAAGGCTGAGCACCGAAGAATTGATGCTTTCAAACTGTGGTGTTGGAGAAGACTCTTGAGGGTCCCTTAGACAGCAAGGAGATCCAACCAGTCAGTCCTAAAGGAGATCAGTCCTGAGTGCTCATTGGAAGGACTGATGCTAAAGCTGAAGCTTCCAATACTTTGGCCACTGGATTTGAAGAGCCAACTCACTGGAAAAGACCCTGGTGCTGGGAATGATTGAGGGCAAGAGGAGAAAGGGGCAGCAGAGAATACCATCACTGACTCAATGGACATGAGTTTGAGCAAGCTCAGGGAGATAGTGTAGGACAGGGAAGCCTGACGTGCTACAGTTCAAGGGGTCACAAAGAGTTGGACGTGACTTAGTGACTGAATAATCACACAACATTCACATACATATTTTGGACTATTCTTTTTTTTTTTTTTTAATATTTATTTATTTGGTTGTGCCAGTTCTTAGTTGCAGCATATGTGATCTAGTTCCCTGACCAGGGGTCAAACCTGGGCCCCCTGTGCAGAGTCTTAGCCACTCGACAACCAGAGGAGTTCCATATTTCGGTCTATTCTTGGACTCTATACTAATGAAATCGCTCATTTTTTAAACTTATTTTTAATTGGAGGGTAATTGCTTTACAATGTTGTGTTGGTTACTGCTGTACAGTGACATGAATCAGCCATAAGTATGCATATATCCCCTCCCTCTTGAACCTCCCTCCTACCCCTCTAGATTGTCACAGAGTGCCCGGCTGAGCTCCCTGGAAACCACTCATTTTTTATTATGTTTTTAGCATTCGGTTTTTTTCCCCTCTTTGCTCCTCTGTTCTATTCCAGCCAGACGTCTGCTCCCACCTGCTCCACTGGAGAAAGCAAAGGGCAGGCCAAGACCTGAGAAACAGCTCTGGGTCGTGTTGCCAGCCGTGGGGGAGCACGGTCAAGTCTGACTTTCAGGCGCTTTGGCTGACCAGCGCACCCGGACCCTGAGGTGGTGTGGCGGGAGCAGGGGAGCGTGGCTCTGAGAAGCCCACACAGGGTGCGGCCACAGTCTGCCCATCCACGGGGAGGATGTGCACACTGAGTGTGCAGTGCTTGTGAAATGGTAGTGTTTCTGCAGAGATGGGGAGAGATGTGGAGGGAGCGTGTGGAGGCAGCCTTGCCTCCGTGGCGGCGGGTCTGGTGTGTCTTCCGGCCTTGCGTCCCCAGCCTGTGGTCAGAGGAGGTCCATCAAGTCAAGTTCTGCGCGTGCATGGCGGGCGAGGGAGCTCGGAGAGTTGGGGGGACCCGGCGAGGGAGCCCACGCCTCTCTTGCAAAGCCCTGTAAATCTAAAACTGCACGTCCCTCTGGTCAGGCGAACTGCATACTTATCCCCTCCAGCTTCCTTTCATCAAAATCAAATGAGGCCTTATTAAAAGCAGATTCCTGGGACTTCTCTGGGATGACAGAAGTGTTCCATATCTTGATGTGGGCATTGGCTACAAGAAGGCATATAATTGTCGAGGCGTATCGTACAGTACATTTAAGATTGGAGGCTTTTTCCTGTGTGAAATTTATACCCAGTGTTTGTTCTTTCTTTCTGTTTAAGCTTGATGCATTTGTTTATTTCTGGCGGCCCCGGGCCCTCGGTGCGGTGAGCAGGCGCTCCTCTCTAGTTGTCCTGCTCTGGCTGTCTCTCTGCGGGCCTCTCTCGTCGTGGGGCGCAGGCTGTGGGCACCCGGGCTCAGCGTGGAGGCCCAGGGGCTGAGCTGCCCCAGTGCGTGTCGTGGGGGCTTAGCTGTCCTGCAGACATGTAGAATCTCCCCAGACCAGGGACTGAACCCTTGTCCCCGGCATCAGCAGGTGGATTCTTAACCACTGGGACCCCAGGGATGCGCAATGCCCATTCTCTTTTAAATGGAGGCAGATAACTTGCTTCTAAAGATATGACCTCCTGATTGTGAGAGTTAGCTGTTGGTATACACCAGGCTTTAAAAATTGCTTCCCCCCCATTATATTTTTTAAGGTTTCACATATTTTGTTTCATATGTTTTGTTCAGTAAAGAAGAGAAAAATTATGCAACAAATTGTATTCAGCATAGTCAATCCCAACATTCAGCACGAAAAGAGTTTACAGAGGATAGGAAGTACATTAATAAAAGCCAGTCTTTACCAAAAGAAGACAGAAAATATATTATTGATTCAGAATATTTTACACTTGAATGATAAACTGCAAGAACTTATTTTGGGCACCTACTGATGTAAGAGAAAGGAAAAGAAGAAAAGAATACTTTAGAAGAATTCAATATCCATCCCCCCCCCCTTAGTTATTTTACCATTAGTGGTAATTATGTATCAACTAGAGATTTAAAATCCTAGCTCAATTAAAAGCATGAAAACTCTGACAGGTTAAAGGAATTGTGTCTGGTCATTCAAATCTTAAGGTCAATCATATAAATCTTTTTTTTTTTTTTTCATACTAGAACTGGGCACATTTGGAGCACACTGAGGGAATGCTGGTCTGGATTTTGTGGTGAGGGCATGACTTTGGAGAAAGACTCTACGAAGCAGGGAGGCTCAGTGTGTGTCCTGTGGGTACAGGAACGCACCGTGACGCAGGGACTGGGTCTCCAAGAGCTGGGGGGCCGCGAGGTCAGCATGAGGAGGTGCAGGGCCAACGTTTCACTTGGAACACTGCCCACATACTTGCTGCTTGCCCTCTGTCTCCTTCCTCGCTCAGACATAAACAGCGTTACAGAGGTGGAATCACACAGTCGTACAGGCAGACCTGTCAGTGTGCTTTACTTGGTTGCACGTCCCAGATACTGTTGTTTTGTGTTGAAGGTTTCTGGCACCCCTGCCTCAAGCAAGTCTATTGGCACCATTTTCCCAGGGGCGTCTGCTCACTGTGTGTCTCTGCGTCACAGTTTGGTAATTGTTGCAGTATTTCAAACGCTTCTCCAGCAAAAAGATAATAACTCACTGAAGGCCCAGGTGATGGTTAAGATTTTTTAGCACTAAAGTATTTTTTTAATCAAGATATACGCAAGGCTTTTAAAAAGAAATAGAATATGAGTGGTAGGCTCTAGATAGTAGGGATAGAGGGACTCACAGTAAGATTCTTTCACCTTGGCTGCATGTTTAAATTGTTTCATAATAAAATATTGGAAAAATACTGGTGGTTGCCTCATGGACATCACGCCCAAATTCTTAAAGAATGGGTGGGAGAATTAAACAAGATAACAGCGCGTGAATGGTTACATGCAGCAAGGCATCCGTTTCTAGTGATGCTGTATTGCTTTCTCAGAGCAGCTCTAGCAGAGTTCCATAGACTGGGCACTGAAAAGAGCAGAAATGTCTTCTCACTGTTCTGTACGTGAGAAGTCGGAAATCAAGGAGCTGGCCAGGTTGGCTCCTTCTGGGCCCTCTTAGGGGACTTACCTCTTTCTTAACTTCTGGTGGGACTGACAACCCTTGGTGTTCTTTGCCTTGTCGATACTTCGCTCCAGTCTCTGCCACAATCTCACACAGGCATTCTTCCTTGTGCCTTATATTTGTGTCCAAATTTCCCCTCATCCTAGGAGGGCACCAGTCATTCTGGACTTAGAGCCCACCCTCACCCAGTGTGACCTCATCACAACGTGATGAATGCAAAGACACTATTTCCAAATTAAGTCACATTCACCAGGTTCTGCATGGGCGTGAACTTGACACGGGTGGCGTGTGTGCATGCTCAGTCACTTCAGTCGTGTCCGACTCTTTGAGACCCCATGGGCTGTAGCCCGCCAGGCTCCTCTGTCCATGGGATTTTCCAGGCAAGATTACTGGAGTGGGTTGCCATGCCCTCCTCCAGAGGATCTTCCTGACCCAGGGACTGAACTTGTGTCTCGTGCAGAGAGATACTATTCTTCCCCATACAGATATCTTTAAATAACTTCTGCCACTCAGATAACCTCGATGGAAGTAAATATGATAGGCACTGGAGAATTGTGCTGTATTTCAGAAAAATGGCTCTAGTAGCAATGGAGATTCTGTTTAAGACTCTTGTGAAAAGTTTGATGTTTCATTGAGGTGAAAAAATACAAATACTAAATACAGAAAATTAACATGATTAACAAGGAGATAGATGTGTGTGTATATATATACGTACATATATATATGCACGTATATATACATACACACACACACACACACAAATACACACATACAGGCTTCCATGGTGACTCAGATGGTAAAGAATCTGCCTGCAATGCAGGAGACCTGGGTTCGATCCCTGAATCAGGAAGATATCCTGGAGCGGGGCATGGCAACCCACTCCAGTATTCTTGCTGGGAAAATCCCATAGACAGAGAAGCCTGGCAGGCTACAGTTCAGGGGATCACAAAGAGTCGAACATGACTGAGCGACTAACACTTTCACTTTAACAAGGAGATAGATGTACGTGTGTGTATGTATATGTACGTTTCATATTCTTGGGCCATTCCCCACATCTACAATATCAGAATCGCTGAAGGCAAGACCTCAAAACATGCACTTTTAACAAGCTCCCTGTGTGCCTCAGAAGCAACATAAACTTTGCAACCCACTGTCCTAGAAGTTTAAGGGCGGAGGGGAAATGGAGAGGGAAGAGCTGGAGTCACTTAAAGTGGCTTGGTGGGCAGGTCTTGTGGGATTACTAAAGTCAGCGTCTCAAGCTCCCAGCAGGGAGCTCAGTGCAGAGCAGCTGTGCGGTGGGTGCTGAACGCGCCGCCCACCCTGTCCCCTTCCAGGAGAGTGGGCACGTCCGGGGACCTGTAACTCTGGTCCAGCTCTGCGTCTCGTCAGCTACGTGATGTCGTGTGAGTCAGAAAACTCTCCCGGCCTTTATTTCCCCGTTCTTTGCCCCACTGCAGGATTTTGTGCGGCTACAGTGAGATCATGTGAGCTCAGTAAAATGGAGCATGGAGATCAACTGACATGGGATGATCATGAGCCCTTTCAGCCAGCTTCCACTAAGAAAGGCAGGTTCCTCTTAGGCAGTGAGGAACGCGTGGTTTTAGAGTCTAAGTTGCTATGTGCTCAGACTCTCTTGGGTCAGGCCACTTGCCCCCTGTGGCATGCACGTGGCGACGTTCAGGTTTCTCAGGGTTGCCTCTCCCCCAGCGAGGGCAGGTGGGGTCTGCACTGACCTTCTGTCTCTCCAGAACGGAGGCTGCGGCCAGCCCAGTGGTCCCAGGGGCTGGTAAGGCTGCCTCCTTCTCCTTCCTCTGTTCAGCTGCACACATAGTGGTCCCGGTCTCCTCATGCCCCCACTGAGCCTAATGCTGGGGGTAGAAAGACAACTGGTTGCTGTCCTCACAGGGCGTCCCTGCCCATGGAACGAAGGAGGAAGACAGGACACTGAGGGTGGTGGTTAGAGCTGTAACAGAATATTCTTCGGGTGGGTGTATGAATAGATAGCAAGTAAATTTTAGATCAGGGGGCTGCGACAGAATGACAGCTACAGCTTCTGATGGGAGTGGTCAGGGAAGGCCTCTCTGGGGAGCTGGAATCTGATGGATGAAAAGGAGCTGTCATAAGAACTGGGTAAAAAGCATTCTAGGCAGAGGAACAGCAAGTCCAAGGGCCCTGGGGTATGGCAGGGTTGGAATCCAGAGGGCAGCTCTGGGGTTGCTGGGAGCGTGGCGGGCAAGGGAGAGTGTGGGATGGGGAGAGAGTGGAGAGGGAGCTGGAGCCTGACCTCAGGGGGGCTCGCTGGTCACTGTGGGGGCTCCGAGTTTACTCTGAGGACGGCGGGCTGCAGGACTGTGAGCGGAACACTGACACGGTCGCTCTGTGGCTTGTTGGAACATTCTGGCTGCCGCGTGGGTGGCGGTTTGAAGGGCATCAAGAACGGAAACAGGAAGAGGGCTAAGAGGCCGTCGCTGTGGTCCAGAGGACAGGGAGGAGTGCCCTGGACTGCTCAACCACGGGTGGGAAGAAGCGCATAGCAATGTCCTGGAGGTGAACCAGTAGAACCTCCCGAGGGAGTAAATGCTGGGAGTGAGGGAAAGAGAGGAGTTGAGGGCAACGTCATGGTTTTGACCTGAGCAGTTAGGCACTTTCATGTGTGGGAATGATGAATACTGGGACGGAGGTCCAGGTTTGGGATGGGGCAGTTAAAGGTCACTGGGGCCCTGTTGGGTGTGAGAGGCCCAGGAAACACCCAGGGAGAGATTTCAAATAGTAGTTGAAGTCTGCTGTCCAGTAAGGTATCCCCGAGGCACGTGTGGCAATTTAATTTTCAATGAAATAAAATAAAAATTCAGTTCCTCAGTCATACTGGGAGAAGGCGGTGGCACCCACTCCAGTACTCTTGCCTGGAAAATCCCATGGACGGAGGAGCCTGGTGGGCTGCAGTCCATGGGGTCGCTGAGGGTCGGACACGACTGAGCGACTTCGCTTTAGGTTTTCACTTTCATGCATTGGAGAAGGAAATGGCAACCCACTCCGGTACTCTTGCCTGGAGAGTCCCAGGGACGGGGGAGCCTGGTGGGCTGCCGTTTATGGGGTCACACAGAGTTGGACATGACTGAAGTGACTTAGCAGCAGTCATACTAGCTACGTTTCAAGTGCTCAGTAGACATGTGTGGCTAGTGGCTACTGTGTTGGACAAGGCGGATCTAGAACATTTCTATCATTGCAGAGAGTTCCTCTGGGCAGCATCGGTCTAAGAGCTGTGGCCCAGAGTCCCAAGGCACTTCTCTCCAGGCTGGTGGCGTCCTGACCTGGGGACTCTGCTCCAGGAAGCTGGTGTCCCTGCCTCCTTCACAGTCGGCTCCTTCTTGCTGTCTCTCCCTCTGCCTGATCATACCAGGCTGTGTGTTCAGTGATGTCCCCAACACGTGGCCTTGTTGGAGAGGCACTGGCCACATGGAAGGACAAGTTGCCCTGGGGCTGTTCAAGGACCTCACCCCCTGAGGCTGAGCACCATTAGTGTGATGAGAATAAATATGGTGTTTAATGAGCATAAAACTGGGAGTGCAGGCTATAACTCATGAAGAGGTACTAGTTCTAGAGCTCACTGTGTGGACTTGGCTAATTTAAGAAACATGCAGTGGATTTGGAAGTTGTCAGGTCAAATGAGGGTGGAAAAGAAAACAGGTTTAGAGTTAGACAGTCTTGTGTTCTGGAACTAACCGTATCACTGGAGATAAGCCAGTCAACCTCTGTGTACACCAGCGTCCTCAACTGTAAATGGGGAAAAACTCCATGCCTGGCAGGGAGAGGGGAAATTGCTTGAATCAGTAAAAAGAAGTAATGGGTTTCAGACAGGTCTTATTGTTATTATTGCTTTGTTTACAAAATAGCCCAGTGACTGTTATTGTTTCTGGCAATATCATCTTTTGCCATTTTGTAAACAGAGGAGAACAGCAGTGTTTTTCTTCCTTATTAGATTATAAAAGGCACATTTTGCAGTCTTGCCTCTGGGATAGTGATATCTGAGGTTATTTGTAAATCCATGGTCTTGCTTCTCTTTTAATAAAACAGCAAAGTAGTATTTTGAGGTCAATCCTTACAGAAAGGAGTGTTACATCTGAAACTGGTTCTTTATATAAGTTGGGTCAGTGAGCAGATAACATACTTTAGATGGCTAGGTGTGTCTTCCCTGTGGGTAACACATTCTGTCAGCCCACCTGAGGTGCCTCGAGGGCTCGGACTTGAGAGACCACAGTCTAGAAACGTCCTGCTGAATCTACGAAAGGCTGAGCCTCGAGCAGCTTGTCTCCTGTCGTTGCTGATGCTGCTCATCAGAGCTGGAACTCCTGGTCCTGCCCATCCGGCCACTACAGGAGAGGCAGGTTTGGCACGGCAGGACCGAGGAGCCGCCTCTTGGTGACTTCCTGGAAATGGTGCCCTCATCTGAGCAGAAGTGATCTGCCTGGATGCAAACGGTCCATGTCAGGACTCGGTAGAGGGTCAAATTAGTAGCCCAGAGACTTGTGGGACACTGTCGTGAGTTTGGGGTGGTAATTTAGTACTTTTAATCCACTGTCCCCTTTTCCTGATGTCTTGGAATGCCCACCTATGCTGGCTCCTGCTTCTGGTGACAGGGTTGCTGGGGACGTCATCCAAGGGGGCTCATTTCACAGTTAGGAGCCACGCGGGGTCACAGCGCTGCTGAAACGGACGTGAGGGATGCGTGGAGGCTGGGACAGTCTTGTCCACATCCCCAAAGCTCCTGAGTGGAGGCACGAGGCACTCCTCCAGACACGCTTCCTACTCCTGCTCATCGCCTCTTCTCCTTTTGTCTTCCCACCGTGAACACTGGGAGAGTGGCCGGCCGAGCTGGTCTCCCTGCAGCGGCGGGGCAGGCAGCCTGTGGCTGTGCACTGGGGCTTCTGTGGCCTGTCATCTGCCAGGCCTGGTTTCATAGGGGGTTTTGGGTTTTGTTACGATGTCTTCAGGCTCGGATAGGCCACAGGACCTGGCTTCTGATTTCGACTTCATCACACGGCAGCCTACTGGGGATGGAAGCAAGCAGGTCCTGCCGCCTTCATTTTTGCCCCCAAGTGTCTGGTGACAGAAACAAACTGGCTCCAGGGACGCTCCTCCCTGGGGCCGCGGGGTGGGCTTGTTAACACAGGCTTCTCCCCAGGGATGCCCCTGGGTGCAGTTGCGGTCCCTCTTCTCCCAGGGCCTGTCTGGCCCACCTGCAGCCCAGGTATCGTGAGACACCTGGACCCCCAGCACCCGCTGGGCCCCCGGGGAGTGGGGCAGAGCTGGACACAGGACCTGGGGCACCATCCCATTTCAGAAAAAGAGTTTTCAGGCCAAGCCCAGGCTGCAGGATAAAAGGCCGTCTGTCTGCCCCGCGGTGCGCAGCCCCGGCCTTCCCAAACAACACCCCTTTATGCGGCTCCCCCGCCCCCCGCGCCCCCGCCCGCTGCACACAGCCTCCTTTCAGCGCCTCTGTGGTCGGCTTGTTTGCGTGCCGCACACAGTGCAGGCTTTCTGCTGCTCTTCTCTCTGCTCTCCCCTCATGCACCCTCCAAGCACCCCCTCTCGGGACAGTCTGGGGCTCGGGCGCGGGCCCGGGGGGCCCACGGCAGGGGCTCGGAGCATCCCGGTGAGTCCCCCCTGGCGGGGACACAGTGAGCACGTGGAGGCCGTCAGTGGGGACAGCTGGAAGCAGCTTCCGGGCTGACACTCCCAGCGGCCGTTGGCGAGCCCTTAGATCAGTGACTGGGTCCTCTGTGCCTCAGTTTCCCTCGTGCGGGAACACGTCCTCAGGGAGAATTGTGTTGATGGCTGTGAGCCGATGGCCACAGGCGCAGGTGGGACTGGCCCTCGCTGGGGAGCGGGTGCTGATGTTCCGGAAGCCGCACGGCTGCGGTGGGTACGGGGCTGGCCAAGTAGGCCGACGTCTACATCAGAGAGGACTGCAGTCCGCTGGAGCCCCAGGCCAGCCTGCCACCCCAACATAGCGTTCCACGTGCTGGAGCAAGACCGCTCAGGCCCTGAAGAAGGGGATCACAGCCACCCTGGCTCTACACGGGGCCTGTGGGCTGGGGAGGGGGTACCCGAATGCCCACCCTCCAGGGCCATCTGTGTGGGCCACCAGGGGCCTGGCAGAGGGCTGTGCCGATCACAAGGCTCCAGTGTCCGCTGCGGCCTCAGGTCCCATTCCCATGTCTCCTTGAACGCCTCCATCATCTGCTCTCACTCCCTGTGGGACTCATTCTCCTTCTGGGGCCCCGGGTCAAACCCAGGGGAAACTGGTCCAGGCCTTTGATTTGCTTGCTGGTGCTGCTGCAGTGGAGTCCCGCGGACCGGGTGGCTGGGGCAATAGGAGTTGGCGTGTCAGTTCCGGAGGCCAGAGCTCTGAGGTGTGGTGGGCCGGGCTCCTCGCGAGGGCCGTGAGGGAGACCGTCCCAGGCCGCTCCCTGGCTGCGGCTGGTCGGTTGGCAAGCTTTGGCGGCCTGGGCTTGCAGGTGCTTGGCCCTGACTCTTCACAGGGTGCTCTCCAGGGCGTGTGTCTCTTTCCACATTTCACCTTTCTGTACAGGCACCAGGCATGCTGGGTTAGGGCCCACCTGAATCACTTCATCTTAACGACTTTCAGATAAGGCCACGTTCTGATGTGCTGGGGGTTAGGATGTCAGCACGGAAGTTTGGAGTTGGGCTAGGTGTGGGGAGGACCTGGTCAGGCCTCTCAGGGGAGAGAGACCCTAGAGGCGCATCCTTGGTGCCCGGCCGCGTCTCCCCTGCAGTCGCTTCACCCCCACGAGTTTATCTCCTTTCCAGGCAAGGAAGGGGGGAAAGAGGGGCGGTGAAAGCCAGAATCCCCCACCCGCTTCTGCTTCCTGCCCTGCTCTTTTCCTTGGAGCCGATCCGCTCGCCTAGACTGAACGGAGGGTGAGGCCCAGTTGCCATCCACTGAACTTCACAGGGCTCTGCTCCCTCCGGAGCCAGTCTGCCACCAACCCGCTGGGGGCCTTGGCAGAGCTGGGTGGTCGTACTTGGACGCCCCGTGGGTTCCCAGGGGACAGAGGCCTTGCTCTTCCCATCCACACCCATCCTTCCCCGTGGCTCCCCCGGGGCGGGAAGGCTGAGCTCCCCCGGGTGCTGCAGACGGGAAGGCCAAGGGCTGCACTTGCGTTCAGACAGATTGGTTTGGCCCACGTCATTCGTTTTAAATGTGAGGCAGATTTTTAAATTCTGGAGATTACACAGAGAAATCTAGTTTCTCAGCTTTTCTTAGAAATCAGAAGGTCTGAGCACTGGGCCGCATCCTAACCTGACCTGGACATAAGTCAGGGCTGCCCCCTTCCCGTGGGGCGACCCCTGCAGGTTGCTGCAGTGCCCACCCTCCCGTACACCCTTCCCCGCACCGCGACCGCAAGACAGCGACCACCGATTGCTGCGCGTGTTGCATTTCTTTTTTTTCCTCTGTACCACTGTCTCCAGCTAAAGGGCTCCTCACGGTTTTGCTTGTTTTTTTGTTTCTTGGTGCCTCATGTTTTAAGAAGAATGGGAGCGAGCATCTCTCCTCATAGAAGTGAAGAGTATTCCTATGTGTTTCATTACAAACAAAGTGAGTCTTCATGCACCACACTGCCTGCTTCACTCGTGGGTGGCACCTGCGCAGCATCTGAGGAGAGCAGGGACTTGGGGTGCCCTTGCCAGAGAGAAGCATTTCTTGTTCCAAGAGGAAGACCCTGAGGTCACAGAGCAGGTCGATGAGGGATCTGGGCCTAGAACTTGGTCTCTGCAGTAGAGTGAATCTGCAGGGCCTGGACTGGGGGGTTGGCCCTGGACTCTTCTCCCTCAAGGCTGCCTCCCTGAGAGGCAGGCGTGTTGAGGGAAGTGGCTGGAACTTCAGGGAGCCGGCAGGGAACCACTCCTGGGTCTCCTGTGAGCTCAGGTCTGAACTCAGTTTATGGGAGAGGAGATGGCGGCCCAGGGAGCCTCGGAGAGTGGGGGTGCTGTCTACGAGACCGTCCCCGTGAGACAGGAGCAGGGGCCTGGGCTGGCCCTGGAGGACGGCGTGCTCCGAGGGCAGCCGGGAGCGGCTACACTGGGAGAAAACCGCGCCGGTGCTGATGTCTCACTGGCCTCTCTCCCTGTGGCCTGGGGCTGTGGCTGGGAGGCTTGAAGGAGCTCAGCCCCTCCCCCCCATATTGCCCAGCATGGCCAGTGGCTTCCAGCTGTGAGTGGGCAGTGCTGCCTACCCAGTCTCCTTAGCGGGGCATACTGACCTCCCCCCTACCCCGTTAGCCATCCTGCCTGCTGGGACCCCCCAGAGCCTAACCAGGCCGCTGTCTGCGCGCAGCCTCCCATTCAGGACACATTCACGTGCTGACCCCGTGCCAGCAGCCAAGGGCCCAGCAGGGAGTGGGGCAGGAGGGGCTTTACCCTCGTGGGGCTTGCACTCTGGCTTGGGAGGCAGTCCCCACAAGAGGGACAGCGAAGCAACACGTTTTCAGCCCCTGAACGACTCTGCTGAGCTCACCAAACAGCTCCTCGCAAACAGCCTTGGGCCTGACCATAACATGTGCTTCTAGCCGGATCTGCCGCCTGCCTTCCCAGGGTGGAATGCTCAGGAGCTCCATCCTTGCTACCTGGGACAGTCTGGTGTCACTCTGTCTGGAGGGTAGACCCTCCAGGAAAGCTGTCATCGGGCACAGGTGTCAAGCCTCACCTGTCAGCACGCGGGCTGATCATTCTTACAAAAGCCACTGTGCGTCTGACTTCAGAACTGTTCACTTCCCTTCCCCAAAGTCTGCGGCTATGCGGTCTGATGGCAGGACCCAGGACAATGTCCTAAACCTGGAAAAGCACAGAAGTATTCTTCACTTCCTCATGCTTTTTGGTTAAGGCTTTTTGTTTTTAAGGTTTGCTTCCAGGATCAGGAGAGTCTGTTAAATAATGCATTGTGGAAGTTTCTAAGAAATTTTTTTAGAGGCCTTTTAAAGTCTGAATGGTACCTGTCCCTAGGAATGACCTTTACACACTTCTGATTCATGGTTGGTGTTTGACCATGGAATTCAAGGCTGAGCCCAGCTCACCTATAAAATAAACACAGAGGCCAGGAAGTCTGGAAGGCATGGCCCCGATCAGTGGATGTGGTGCGGTGTGACGGCTCCCGGAAGGACTTCCTGGAGCACCCACCCCCTGCCCTGATTCACATGGGAGCAGCCCAAGTTGGAACGGGAGACCTTTTGAAAACTCACAACTAGACCCTGGAAGAACAGTCCACTAGAGGACACTTCCTTGTCCCTGAGGGCATTTCTGCTCCTGGCAGTTCCCATGTGCTGCTTGCTCTGGTTCTCCTTGAAATCTCCTCCCATGTTAGAGCCGTGTGCAGTCCTGTGGTTAATAAACCTGGGCTCCTCCCAGGGAGGGCTGTGGTCCAGATGAGGCCACCTGGAAAGCACCTTGCTCATGCTGCCCGCCTGGGATCTGCCAGCTGAAAGCATCCCACTCACGACAGGGCTGCCTGGCGCCTCCAGGACCTTCGGGCTGTGCTTGCCTGGGATTGGGACGGCAGGAGGCGGCAGGAAGACAGGAGGAGGCAGCTTTTCCTGCCACTTCCCCCTCTCCCCACCTTCCTGCTGGGGCAGGATCCAAGGGCAGCGTGACTGCCTGGGGCTGGGGAGGCAGACGGGAGCCCGCGCGGGACAGGACCAGAGGGCCCGAGAGCCTGGGGCCCTCCCTCCTTCTCCCTCGTTACACCTGAAGTATTTCAGCCAAACACCAGCAGCAGCAAAGTCCCCTGAAGGTTCTGTTTTCGTTTTCAGCCAACATCTCTCAGTGAAACTAGATTTTCAGTAATTTGTTAAGAAAACTTAGAGCTGGAACAAAGAGCGCCTTTGATCCACTTCCTGTTACACAGAGATTAGAACCCCCACACTGACCCCTGTGAACCGAGAAAACAATGACGTACAATTAATGCTCACAGAACAAAAATTTAGGTTGTCACTTTTCTGCATTAATATATATTTTTAAATGCAATCTTTTATTATTATCATTGTTATTTAATCCTCGTGTGAAGTTGCCAGATGCCCTTCCTCGGGAAGAACTGCCTTTTATGCTGCAAGTGTGTATTTTCTACCTACTTTCATTTATGAAATGCTGCTAATGATAATTTTTTTGAAAAAATACATCTTATTTTGGCAAAATAAGATGCTTGTCATTTTGTATCAGACTAATGTAATCTCAGTTCTCTTCACGTCTGTTCCATGGACTGGGGCAAAGGGCACTGAGGATGATCTATGGCTCAGGTTTCCGGAACTTGGCCCTTGTGTCTGGGCACCGGCCCACCCAGTGTGGGGCGGCGTTCTCAGGTGGTGTGTTAAGCGTCCTGCGCCGCATCGCTTCCAAGCAGATGTGCTCACACCATTCGATTTACATTTCCAAGGAGCAGGAGCCTTGTGGAATTTCAGGGCTCCACCCAGTAACATAGCCAGGGTCCCCTGAGACCCCTGCCGTGACTCAGGGGTCTGGAATCTCAGGGGTTGCAGAGAGCAAACACCAAAACATGGTTCACTCTGGGAACATGAGTGGAGCATGAGGTATGCTCAAGAGCCGATCCTAGGTGCCTGGAGAGGGCAGTAGTTTCCTGCCCTGCTGGAATCTGTAGCACCTTTGGAGAAACAAGATCACAGCCCACACATGCAAAAACACCACGAGGCCGAACAGTGTACCCACCACCTGAGGCGCTGGGACACGTGAAAAGGGTGTTTTGTTTTGTTTTTTCCTAAGTTGGAATGAAGACATCATTTCTGGCTAGACTGGTTAAGCGAAAAGTATATGGTGGTCACGAAAATGTTTGCCAGCCCAGCTGCAGGCTCCACTTTCTCATTAACTATGGGCTGCTTCACGCCTCGGTCCTCTCACCCGTCAGGTAGGAATAATAATCATGCCTCTCTCACACAGTTGTTATGAAGATGAAAGGGCTGGGCTCATGGTAAGGCTTCGTGCACATGAACCATTGTTGTCATGATAGGTAGGATGACATTTGAGGAGAAAAATGCAAGGCAAATGGCAACTCATCCCTATTGCTCAAGGGAAAAGTCTGGGTTAATTCAAGGGCATAAAGGGAGAAGAGTTTGCAAATAATGAGGGAAAGATGTGAAATACAGGGAAGTCAAGGACAAGCCAACCTGCAGAGGATACTAGTGTGGTCACTCTTAGGAAAGTGGTCAGAAGATCAGAGAATCTTGTCAGCCTTTGGGAACATCCTCCCTGGGATAAGAAGCAGGACCAGTGTTAGAGAGAGGGGCGTTGCAGAGTCTCCTGAGCTGATGTGTGGGTGGCACTCTGCAGATGTTCAGACGCCTGTCTGTGGATGAGTGGGTGAGGGCAGTGGGTGTGGATGAGATCCATGCAAGAGGGAAAAAGACCATAGTGATGCTCACTGACACCGCCAGCCCCTGACGAGGAGGCAGACATGGAGCCAGGGCTTCCATCCCTACAAACTCCCCTCCATGATCCCATTTCTTAGGGTTTCTCTGATTTCCATTGCCTTCTGCCCTCTTGTTCATCACTATTCCTGGCATCCCAGTCTTCATCATAGTGAGCAGGTTTGCAGGTCCAAATCGCCTCCCGGGCCACACCAGCTCTCAACACCACAGAAAACAACTTCAGGTGGCCAGAAGTTAAATGAATGAGCCGCGGAAGATGGCGGTCAGAGCGCTGATGGGAGCTCTGTTCCCATGGCCTGAAATAGGATGTTCCAGGACAGGGAGTCACGGGCCTTGCTGGGTGCTGCCCGCGTCCCCAGTCACACCCACCTTGGAGGAGGAACAGGGACCAGTCATTATGCATAGAGACCCTATTATGTCCTAAGGGGATCTTAGGGAAAAGCAGATGGCAGTGGTCTGTTCTCGGGTCTATATGTAAGCTACTAGGTGAAAAGAGCTTGTGCAGTCCTAGAGGGCAAGAGCCAGAAGTTGTCCCTGAGCACTGCGGCAGCTGAGCAGAGGGAAGATTTTCCCTAGGCCTTCCATGAGCAGAAGCACGGGATGGGTAGATGAGTGCTGTGTCCGGTGCTGGCAAACAGGGACCTTCCTTCTGCTTCCGGGAGTTGTTGCGAAGCACATGCCCTAGATAGACCTGTGTCTGCCACTCAGGGATGTCTGAAAAGTGTAGCGCAGACAGAAAAATCACACGCCGATTCAAATGATAACCCCTTCCCTGCTTGGGATGGGCGGACCCCAAGACAAGCCTTTTGTGGAGAGAGATGGATGGAGTTGGAGTGAGTGAATGGGGTTGGGGTGCAGAGAAGGATTCAATCACCCTACTTAAGAAAAGACCCGGGGGGACCGGGAGACAGGAGCTATCCCGGAGGGAGAGAACCATGGTTAGAGGTGCTCGAGGGTGTTTTGAGGATCAGTTCAGTTCAGTCGCTCAGTCGTGTCCGACTCTGTGCGACCCCATGAATCACAGCACACCAGGCCTCCCTGTCCATCACCGTCTCCCGGAGTTCACCCAAACTCATGTCCATCGAGTCAGTGATGCCATCCAGCCATCTCATCCTCTGTCGTCCCCTTCTCCTCCTGCCCCCAATCCCTCCCAGCATCAGAGTCTTTTCCAGTGAGTCAGCTCTTCGCATGAGGTGGCCAAAGTACTGGACTTTCACCTTTAGCATCATTCCTTCCAAAGAAATCCCAGGGCTGATCTCCTTTAGGATGGACTTGGATCTTGCAGTCCAGGGGACTCTCAAGAGTCTTCTCCAACACCACAGTTCAAATGCATCAATTCTTCGGCACTCAGCCTTCTTCACAGTCCAACTCTCACATCCATACATGACCACTGGGAAAACCATAGTAGCACAAAATTAAAAGGGACAAGATTATTATATGACATTTTTATATTGGATAGTTAGGGAATTTCATTGTATGAAATACTATAAAATTCTCTCTGTCCTCAAGACATCTTCAGAGATGCTTTAAAAAAAAAAAAGAATTCAAATATTAACATGGTGACACAAATTAAAAATACTGAGATACCCAGACCAAGACAGGATCACAAAAGCCCCTTTTACTTGGGTTGTACTTGGCTTTTCCCAGTAAATGACAGCAGTACTGTTGCCATCAGGTTCTGTCAGTTCATTTGGAAGTGAAAATATAAGAATCGTAACAGCTGAAACCCCAACTGGCTGCTCAAGCAGTCTTCTCAGCTTCTTGCAGTTCCTCAACCTCTCAGGCCCCCTTCTCCACGGCCCCCAGCCCCACACCTTCCTTTAGTCTCAGGGACTCACAGGACAGGCCTCTCCTACTGGTGAGGGCTCTCCCCACTCTTCCTGGAGGGAAATGTGCTCCTCGCCTACATGCCAGCCCTCTCTGACCTCACCCCGCATAACATCAGGGCCAGCTGGGGCCATGTGATTTTCGAGGTACATTCCATTTCCTCCTGCCTCTGCCTCTGCGCCCCTTGTGTTTGACCTTGAGCCCGTTTGGGCTCTCCTCTGCCAGCCCCGCCCCGTATCCGGCTGCTGACTCACACCTGAGAGTCCCTGGAGGCCTGGCCCGTGTGCCCTGCGGGCTCTCCTTCTGCGGGCGTGTGGCCCTAGATGCCCATCTGTGGCTCACCAGCACCGCTGGCTCACCAGGAAGAGAGGCACAGCATGTCGTCATCAGGTGTGACCCGGCGAGCCTGCCAGGCCTCCTGGGTGCCACCCTGCGACTCTTGGCCTGGCAACTGCCAGGAGCCTGGGGAGGGGCTGGCAGGGCTCCCCTGGGCCCGGGCATTCCCCCTGCCGGCTCTCGTTTCCTGCCAGTCTCTTTGCCAGCTTGTCTTCTCCCCTGGATCTTTCTGCCTCTCGCTTTAATGTGTATTTCTAAGAGAGAAGACAAGTGCCAGGAATAAGACCGCCCACTCAGTGCTCACCCGCTTTCCAGTGCGCTCAGAATCCTCGATTTCCGCCCACCCTGCCCCCACTGTGCTCGGCCGCGGGGCTCTCTTCCCTTGCCACAATCGGTAATCCTCTCTTGTCTTCTCTCCCCAGGGTCCCGTGGAGAATGGGTCTGTGGCCTCCGCGAGCACTCAGAAGACAGACCCTGTGATGGAGCCAAAGCTCAAGGCGGTGGACTGGGAGAAGGTAGCGGGCACGGGGCAGGGCGGGGTGGCGCCCGGGGCTCGAGGGGCCGAGGGGAGGGGGCGCGGAGCCACCAGCGTGGCTGCTCATGATGAGGGGAGACCAGGACCCGGGGGCAGGCGCCGGTAGCTCACGAGCTTGACCTGGGGCAGTAAACGGCCCACCGTGGTGGTGGATCCCCGGGAACCACGTACAAGGTCTGGCTGCAAAGACCCCAGAGGGAGGTCCCGCACCCGGATCCCTGAAGCTGAGAAGGGCACGAGGACGAGGCAGACACGCCCAGCTTGAGCAGTGCGCGAGGCAGAGCGGCCGGGCGCCTGCGACCACTGGCAGGAGGCCGAGACAGGCGGGAGCCTCTCCGCCCTCGCGCGGAGACCAGCATCCGGCTGTGGTCAGGCGCACCCATGTGCTGGTCAGGGGCTCCTGGAGGGGCTGGGTGGTCACCAGTGGCGGTGGAGCCAAGACGTGCGGGATGGCATTGCCCCGGGGCACAGGAGGGAAGCAGACTGGGTGCATTTCCCTCCAGCCTGATTCGTGGGACTTGCCCGCTGTCATCTTGCCATCTCCTCCGGAAACAGACACAAGTGTTTACGTCCTTAAATATTCCCAACCCCTGCTGGACACTGGGAACAAAAGGCCAGCTCACAGTTTGGTGAGGAGGCCAGATCTCCCCCAGAAGATGTTATTACAACATGGGGAGATGTGAGGAGCGCACCCAAGGAGCACAGCTGACCGGAGGGGCCCACTGGCGGTTTGCCGGGCCCATCTGGCCAGGACTCCTGAGGCCCTGACCCCAGGGGCCCAGAGATGGCATTGGCACTGCCTCCGGGGAAGCCCGCCAGCCCAGGGCAAAGGCGCTTTTGCGTCCTTCGATGGAGAGTCCAGGACAAGTGGCCCTGTGCCCCGTTCCCTTCAAGGAGGCCTGTGACCAAAAGGGGGGTCGAGGGCAGGATGTTCCCAGAGGGCCCACTGGACCTGTCTCCTGACCCTGATGCCAGACTCGGGCACGACTGCTCATCGCCCAGGTCGGGGCAGAGGTTGGCGTTCTCGGTACCAATGGGTGGCTTCTCTGGAAGCTCTGGGGCTCTGGGCTTGCTCTGACATGACGAGGATGGAGGGGAGACAGCCAGTATGAAGGGACAAGGGCTTCAAGCTAGTGAAGTCAGGACCTGGGCTTGAGAGAGGAGGCGCTGTGGTGCGAGCCGAGGAGGCTGGATGAGGCCGGCCAGGGCGGGGAAGCCACAGCGCGTCCACTCTGCGCTCAGCGGCCAGCAGGTAGTACTCAGAGGACCCCATGGAGGGGGCCCTGGGCCAGCCTGTGGGGCTTGGCTTAGGGACTGAATGTTGGAAGGAAAGCACCCTTGAGAGAGCTGACCAGGCCTGGGGTGGGTGGCCAGAAAGAATTGCCCTAGAAGGGAGGGGGCTGTCACATGAGCCAGGCTGAGGATGGGCAGATCACAGCCCTGCGCTGGGGAGGGGTCCTCCCGATGTCCCTGGGCTCCCCCAGAGTGAGGCGGGGGGTCATGTCCCCCAGGCCTGTGTCGCCACCACTGCCCTCATCGAGGTGAAGACAAGACCTCTCCCCTCCCCCAGGCCCAGCCGCTGGCCCCTCGCCAGCATGCCCAGGTCACACCTGACTCATGCACCCTGCCTCTGTGGGTCTCTCTCTTGCACACACTTTCTCTCTTCCTCCTGTCCCTCTTCCTGCATCCCTGGACTAAGAGAGGGGGACAAGGACTGGTGCACAAGAGGCCGTGGAGACCCCCTGTGAGCAATGAGGGGTCAGCTTCGTGCCTCCTCCAGGCACCGAGAAGACCCAGCTCAAGGAGCTCACTTCCCAGGGAGAATGAACTGTGCTTTCCTTGCCTTTTCCCTTTTTTAAATCATCTGCCATGTGGTCCGTCCCAGCCCTTCTGGGAGACCCCCATCTGTTTCTGACCCAGTCCAGGGGCCTCGAGGAGTTCTCGAGAGAGGGCAGGAGGGCAGGAGCTGTGTTGAAGCCAGGGATCTGGGGTGGACTTGCCAAAGCTAACCCTTCATGCTAAGGAAGGGTGTCTCAGGTCCCCTGGCCCGGCCGCCTGGCCCTGGAAGCTGGGGACAGAGTCAGCCATGCTGAGAAGAATGAGGGGAACAGGGATGGGGTGCTGAGGCACAGGGTAAAGATTCTGAAAGGACAGGGCCAGGAAGCAAGCCCAGCGGGCCCTGCCCTGCTCAGAGCTGCAACAGCATCTGGCTTTCAAGCTCTGCCTGAGATTTTATTGGAATTATTTTTAAATCATACCTTCCATCACCTGTTGGGCAGGACCCCAAGTTTTCTTGTGGGACAAGACACCAGGTAAGCTCCTCACCTCACGCTCTGTCCTACACATCTCCCTGTCTCCTGGACGCCTGTGTGGAGCCTTGCCCAGTGGCAGCTGCTGGAGTGCCCACTGCTCCTGGCTTCTGGGCACACCTGTCCCGTTTGTCCCTCTGTCCTTGCTGTTTCACTGTGTCCTTAGCAGGGCTTCCCACTTGGAGTGCCAGCCTCCTGGGAACCAGATTGAGCTAGTATGGTTTGAGAGGTTTGCAGAACCCCCTGCCCAGATCCCCCTGGACAGTGGGGTTAGCACCAAATTAATTCTTCTTTTATTAAGCTCTTACTCTGTGCCAAACACTGTAGGCTAAACACTTAGACGATATTATTTTTTTGAAGCTGTCATTCTCAATTATGTCTATTATTTGTCTTTCTAATTTATTGGGATATAGTTGCTTTGCAATGTTGTTAGTTTCTGCTGTACAGTAAAGTGACTCAGCCATATGTATACATATATCCCCTCCCCTCCCACCCTACCCCCATCCCACCCATCTAGGTCACCACTGAGCAGAGTCCCTGTGCTATACAGCAGGTGCCTACTAATTACCTATTTTATACATGTGTATATGTATATATATGTGTATATATGTATATATGTGTATATGTATATATATGTGTATATATGTATATATGTGTATATGTATATATATGTGTATATATGTATATATGTGTATATGTATATATGTGTGTATATATGTATATATATGTGTATATGTATATATATGTGTATATGTATATATATGAGTATATATGTATATATGTGTATATGTATATATGTGTGTATATATGTATATATGTGTATATGTATATATATGTGTATATATGTATATATGTGTATATGTATATATGTGTGTATATATGTATATATATGTGTATATGTATATATATGTGTATATGTGTATATATGTGTATATGTATGTGTATATATGTCAGGCTCAATCTCCCGGTTCACCCCACCTGCCTTCTCTGTCCCCCACCGTGTACACACATCTGTTGTCTGTGTCTGCATCTCTTTTCCCGCCTTACAAATAGGTTTATCTGTACCATTTTTCTAGATTCCATAATATATGCAATATTTGTGTTTCTGTTTCTGATTTACTTCACTCTGTATGACAGACTTTAAGTCCATCCACATCTCTGCAAATGACACAATTCCATTCTTTTTTATGGCAGACTAATATTCCATTGTATATATGGACCAAATCTTCACCCATGTGTCTGTCAGTAGACGCTTAGGCTGCTTCCACGTCCTGGCTGTTGTAAATAGTGCTGCAGTGAACATCGGGGTGCGTGTGCCTTTTTGAGGTGCGGCTTTCTCAGGGCATGAGCCCAGTGGTAGGATCATATGGTAGTTCAGCAATCTACAGATTCAGTGCAATCCCTATCAAATTACCAATGGAATTTTTCACAGAATTAGAACAAAAAATTTTACAATTTGTATGGAAACACAAAGACCCTGAATAGCCAAAGCAGTCTTAAGAAAGAAAAAGAGCTGGAAGAATCAGGCTCCTCGACATCAGAATCTACTACAAAGCTACAATCATCAAGACAGTATGGTACTGGCACAAAAACAGAAATATAGACCAATGGAACAAGATAGAAAGCCCAGAGATAAACCCGTCCACCTGTGGTCAGCTAATCTATGACAGAGGAGCCAAGAATATACAATGGAGAAAAGATAGTCTCTTCAGTGAGAATCTCTCTTCAGATAGTCTCTTGGTGCTGGGAAAACTGGACAGCCACATGGAAAAGAATGAAATCAGAACACCCTCTAGTACCATACACAAAAATAAACTCAGGGCTGCCCTGGCGGCCCAGTGGCTAGGACTCCGTGCTCCAATGCGGTGCCCTGGGTTCAACCCCTAATCCAGGAACTGGATTCCACACACCACAACTAAAGATCCGTTGCAGCAAATTGACTAATAAATTATTTTTAAAAATAGTAAACTCAAAATGGGCTAAAGACCTCAATGTACGATCGGACACTATGAAACTCTTAGCAGAAAATATCAGAAGAACACTCTTTGACATAAATCACAGCAAGGTCTTGTTTGACCCACTTCCTACAGTAATGAAAATAAAAACAAAAATAAATGGGACCTAATTAAATTTAAAAGCTTTTGCACAGCAAATAAAACCATAAATGAGATGAAAAGATAACCAACAGAATAGGAAAAAATATTTCCAAATGAAGCATCTGACAAGGAATTAATCTCCAAAATATACAAACAGCTCATGCAAATTCAATTTTAAAAAAAAATCAAAAAATGGGTGGAAGACCTAACTAGACACTTCTCTTCTCCAGAGAAGACATCCAGATGGCCAAGAGGCACATGAAAAGTTGCTCAGCATCACTAATTGTTAGAAAAATTCAATACAATGAAGTGAATACCTCACGTGGTCAGAATGCTGCTGCTGCTGCTAAGTCACATCAGTCGTGTCCGACTCTGTGTGACCCCATAGACGGCAGCCCATCAGGCTCCCACCCGTGGGATTCTCAAGGCAAGAACACCAGAGTGGGTTGCCATTGTCTTCTCCAATGCATGAAATTGAAAAGTGAAAGTGAAGTCATGTCCAACTCTTCTCGACCCCATGGACTGTAGCCTACCAGGCTCCTCCATCCATGGGATTTCCTAGGCAAGAGCACTGGAGTGGGGTGCCATTGCCTTCTCCGCATGGTCAGAATGGCCATCATCAAAAAATCTACTAACAATACAAGCTGGAGAGTGTGTGGAGAAAAAGGAACCTTTTTACACTGTTGGTGAAAATGTAAATTGATACAGCCACTATGAAGAAGAGTATGGAGGCTCCTTAAAAATATTATCTTGTATCTAATTTCGGGCAGCTCGATGGGTAAAGAATCCACCTGCAATGCAGGAGATGCAGGAGACTCAGGTTCAGTCCCTGGGTCAGGAATATCCCCTGCAGGAAGGCATGGCAACCCATTCCAGTATTCTTTCCTGCAGAATCCCACCGACAGAGAAGCCTTGAGGGCTACAGTTCATGGAGTCGCAGATAGTTGGACACAACTGAGCACTCATGCACGCCCCTCTAGCGTAGCTGGAAGGGATCTGGTTCAAGTCTGAGCTGCCTCTGATGCTAGGAAAGAGTGAGGGCAGGATGAGATGGTTGGACGACATCACTGACTCAATGGACAAGAGTTTGAGCAAACTCCAGGAGATGGTGAAGGACAAGGAAGCCTGGCATGCTGCAGTCCATGCGGTCGCAAAGAGTCGGACATGACTGAGCAACTGAACAACAATCTGGTTTCATTCTTCCAACAACACAAAGAGATAATGATCCTGATTTAACTCATGAGGAAGAGCTTGTCTCCTGCCCAAGGTCAAAGTCACTCTGCTGGTTAGCTTAGGGGTCACAGCTGAGCCCCCTGACCTGCCCCACCCATGGGTCCTAGAACACTTTTACCCTGACAGCTGGCCAAGAGAAAGACCCTGAGGCCTGTGACTGGGAGGGCGGGTGGCAGAAGGCGAGGGGGGCTGAGCAGGCACTCGGGGAGGCCTCTTCCCATCCCTCCCCAGGCTAAGCCAGACTCCAGCAGCGCTTGCTTCCCTCCGGCTCCTGGAGGCCTCCAGTGGGAGTGAGCTGCTCTCTTCCTTTAAAAGACAGGTGGAGTCATCCAGCCAGGCAAAATGCAGGTCCCCAACCTCCCTGCCCCTACACACACAGACACACACAGACACACACCCTCGGCATCAGGGGCTGCCTGGCAAAGATGTTGATGTTGACCACCTGGGTTTTATCCTTTCACAGCCCCCAGGTAAGTCACTGAGAACTCAAGTAGAGCCTGGATTGGAACCAGGGCCCCCCGGGAGCTCCCCTGGAGGGGGCCGGTCTTGACATCATGGTCCAGGCTCTCTCCCCAGGACTCTGACCCCCAGTCACCCGGGGCCCCGTGAGCCTTCTCCCTCCCTTGGCCCACCCAGAGTAGCAGTCTGGAGGGCCTGGCTGTGGAGGAACCCATGGGGGCTTCCCCAGGACTGTCCTCCCCGCCCATTTTTCTCCCTGCTCCCTGCCCCCACCGCGGATCCGCGTATGCTCATTGTCCGTCCCTCAGTCTCTTTGCAACCCAAAGGACTGCAGCCCGCCAAGCAAAGAATACTGGAGAGGGTTGCCATGCCCTCCTCCAGGGGATCTTCCCAGCCCAGAGATCGAACCCAGGTCTCCTGCACTGCAGGTGGATTCTTTACCACTGAGTCACCAGGAAACCCTCACCTAAGAGCTCAGCAGTGCTCAAAACTATCCCTAAGGAGAAACCAAGCAGGCTGGGCTCTGCCCTTTGTCCCTGCAGGGGCACTGGACCCGGCAGGCTGGGGGCAGGAGCGGCCGCCTGGTGACCACAGACAATTCTGGTCTGTTTTCCCGTCAACAAGAGGAGGAGATTATTCCTGCCCCGTGTTGTGTAGGCTTGTCAGGAGGATCTGGAACAACCTACAAACGGGGACCAGAAAGTGAGCTGCCGGTGAAAGTCCACCCGCCGGTGTGGGCTGGGCGCCTGGGCCGGGCGGCAGGGCGCTGGTGTGTTGGCGGTGCCCCGTCCCGACTCTCTGCGGGCCTCCCAGCGCTCATCTCCTGGAGCGCGCAGAGCGAGCCTGAGGTCCCCTCCTCCGGTGCAGGGAGGTTAGGGAGCCGGGTATGCAGGGCAGAACCCCTCCTGTGGGCTGGAGCTTGTCCATCTGGGAGACCCCAGTTAGACCTCATGGGACGGGCCTGCAGCGACCCCTGCGAGGCCACCAAGAGCCCCCGTGGGTCACACGCTAGACTCCGGTGCTGGGTCCCTCACAGCCTCTGTGCCGGAGAATTCACTGCCCTGGGGGGCCCTGGTTAGGACCTCGGCCGGGAGCTGAGCGGCACGCACAGCTGAGCTGTAGCCTCAGTCTCCTCATCTGTCAGAGGGGCTCATCAAAGGCGGCGACTGGCAACATTCTGGCTTCCAAGAGCAGTAGACCTGGAGTCTGAGCCCAGGGGCTTGCGACAAGCCCGCAGAAACAGGAGAGGGAATTCTCCTCCCTTCTCCTGTTCTCGCTGGTGGAAGCCGGTCCCGCCTCCTTGGCTCAGAAAGCTGCCCTGGAGCGGTGTGCCTGGGGCTTGGGTGCGCGTTGCTGGGAACAATCGCCTCGGCTCCTGTCGGGTGGTGGGCGGGGCTGCTGACGCAGAGCCGCTGCCCCCTCGGCGCGCCCCTCACCCCCCACCCCCAGCCCGTTTGTGCCTCGCCTCGCCCGCGGATGAGCAGGTTCCCACTGCCGAGCGGGAACTGCCCCGGAAAGAGGTCTGTGCCACCCGGCCCCGCGCCGCCCAGGACGAGGGGCCCCTGGGGAGAGGATGAGGCAAGAAGAGAGGCCCCCTCCACCCTGGCAGCACCCTTCCACCCGCCCTCCGGGCAGCAAGCTGCCTTGTCCCCCTGCCAGCCCTGCTGCAGCTGCATTCCTGGCATAGCCGGGAGACTCCCGCCCTCTGCCTGCTGGTGGGGCAGGGAGGGGGAGGCAGGGCCGCTGCTCACCCTAACTGCTGTGCGCTTCCTGGGGCTTGGCCTGTGGCCCCAGGTCTCTGCGTTCATCCCAGCCTCTCTCCCCGCCACACACAGGCCCCCAACAAGCGCACTCCAGAGCCGTGTCTGGGCGGGTCCTCACCCTCATCCGTGCAGTCTGGCTTTAACTGGCTGCACTGAGTCGATGCCACGCTGTCTGACCATCAGGTTCCACTGCTGTAAAAGGAGGATTTGCTATTGTGAGGAGGGCAATGAAGCCCCCCACACGCCTGGGCTGGTCCCCCTTCCCGTCCCTCACCCAACCTTCTTCTGAGGCCGGGAGACTTTTGCTGACACCTTCCCTGTGTCCTCTGAGCCTCAGGAAGTAGGGGCTCAAAGGGGCCAGGAGCAGGTCCAGCTCCAGAGAAAGAGAGTCGTGTGTGTGTATGTGCACGCACGCACACGTGCATATGTGTGCATATGTGCATATGTGTGTGTGTATGTGTGTGAAGTGGCCAAGCTGTCCTGGCCAGGTAGAGTAGGAAGTGACATTTATCCTGAGTCCCTTCCTGCCTCATTGGGTCCGGGCTGTCATCTCTTCATGTCTTGCCGTCGTCGCTTCTGGGCCAGTTGCATGTTGGAAATGACCAGCGAGTGAGCGGTGTTGAGTATATTCCAACACCCGCCTGAGATGCTCATCAGTGAGCAGGGTGCCGGTGCTGCTGCTCAGTCCTGTCCGACTCTGGGCGACCCCATGGACTGTAGCCCGCCAGGCTCTTCTGTCCCTGGGATTCTCCAGGCAGAAACACTGGAGTGGGTGGCCCTGTCCTCCTCCAGGGGATCTTCCCATCCCAGGGATCGAACCTGGGTCTCTTATGTCTCCTGCATTGGAGAGTGTGTGGAGGATGCTATGAGCTGGGGGAGGCGGGAAGGGAGGCTCCTGCTATAGGACCAACCAGCTCCATCTCAAGGGTCACCTAACCCCTCTGGGCCTAAGAGTCCTCCTTCTCAAAGTGGGGAGGAAGTCAGCCAGCCTGAATTTCTACACTTAAAGTGGAAGGGTCGCTTTCCTTCCCCTTTGGGCTGGAATCCTTGCTTTTTGCTCACCTAAACGTTTCTCCCTGGGTCTCAGCTGAATTAAGCTCACAAATCCCATGCTGTTTTCTGTGCGCTTCACAAAATAAGGGAAAATAGGAAAAATTTGCCCAAACTGCTTCTTGGCTGAAAAAGAGGTCTACCTGTTAGCAGTGCTGTGCCACAGCCGGCGCCTTTTTCTCGTCTAAGGTAGCTGAGTCTGAATCAAGTGTCGTGTGCATGCAGAAGTGGACACATAAAGACCAGACAGGGGTGGTAGCAACTGAGAAAAACACCAAAAAAGGCATCACTAAGATGAGCAGATAATCTAGAATATTTTCAATACTTGATCAATGCAAGCAAGTCAAGAAGTGAAGAGCAGAGCAGGCGAATAGCAAGGCAACCTTAAAGGTAAATGGACTGAATACTCCAGTTAAAGTGGGGACTTCCCTGGCAGTCCAGAGAAGTCCCCACTTCCAGCCCTAGGGGTGCGGGTTCCATCCCTGGTCAGGGAACTATGCTATGCAGCAGGATCAAAAAAATTAACGATAAAAATGCAGAGAGTGACTGGATGGAAAAGTCAGACTCGACTGTACACTGTCTGCAAGGGACGCACTTCAAATGTGAGACGTGAGCAAGGTGAAAGTGAAAGGGTGGGCAAGGTAGATCATGCAGCCGCTAAGCATGAGGAAGCTTCTACGAGAATCAGACGAAAAGGACTCAGGACAAGAAGTCCTCCTACCAGAGCCTGTATTTCCCAGTGATAAAGGGGCCAATTCATCACAGTGTCTTCACTGAGCGGTCTCTGGCAAGTTCCTCAGCTTCCATTTCCCCATCTGCGTCCCAGCAGCAATGCCGCACCTGCCGCGTGAGGGGTCCGGTGGGGATCGGAGGGCTTGGCTCCTGTGAAGGATCCAGAGCCATGCTCAGCACGCGACCAGGGCTCTGTGACTCTCCGGCCTCGGTGTTGGCACAACAGGGACAAAGCCTCGCGCGCTTCCTGTGCTCCTGACCGAGCTGCTCTGAGGTGGGATTCTGTGGTCTGTTGCAAGATAAGATGTAAACACAGACCACTAGCTGGTCCTCCAGTTCTTTGCTGGTATGTGTAAGGGAGACACAGGGAGAATGTGTGTGTGTGAGAGTCAAGAGGCAGAGGAATGGCAGGAATGAGTCAACCGGCGCCCAGTGATCTGTTTGCTAGACCCAAGGCAAGGAGGCGTGAGGACTGGGGCCAGGAGGACTGTCACAGTCAGCCAGGGTTTGGACGGTCGCCTCGTGTAACTGGTGCTGCGTGGGATGGTGCTGGGCTGCCCTGGGTCATCTTCCAGCCTGAGAGGCATGAAGGCTGTCAGCACCTGGGACCTGCCAGGCTCACGTGGCCAGAACCATGGCATCTTTGGGCCTCTCCCCCTGGGCTCAGGCAGAGAGAACGCTTGGGGACCTTCCCCACTTGCCCTGAGACCCTCGCCCCCTGCTCCAAAGCTGTCATGGCAGGGCGGGGACCCTTGCTGGGCCCGGGCCAGCTGTGGCGCGGAGGCCTGTGCAAGGAGCAGGTTCCAGCTGGGGCTATGGGGAGGTGGGCTTGTGGACTACAGTCGATGCTTCCTCCCTGGCTTCCGTGGTCGTCCTCCACACGTATCCACGTCTGTTTTCTCCGCTCCTTTCCGGACACCACCTCCCTTCTCACTCGCAGTGGCAGCCTGACCCCCTGCACTGGAGGTTCATTGAACCCCCTGAGCACCAGACATGGGTGCATGGACCCCTCTCTCCTATCATGTGTGGGGGTCCAGGCACACCTGGCTTCACAGACACGAGAGCCGAGAGGCTCTGAGAGGTAGACGCTTGCCCAGGATCCCACGGCTCATAAACGGCAGGGTTGGGCTTTGAGGGGGGTCGCCTGACTCCAAGGTCTTTTTTTTTTTTTTTCACTGATTTTGGTCTAGATTAATCTTCACTACACCGACTCATCAGAAATCTTCAAGGGCTGCTCATTGCCCAGAGCTGTGGCCTCCATACTTTTGTGATCTTGTGACCATATAAGTAAAACATTTTGAGCATATTCTTCATTATATGTCCATTTTAATTATCCATAAATTATTTGCATGAACTTATGTATTTTTGTATTATGTACATTAGAAAGCATTCAAATATGGTTTATATATGAGAGAAATATATCAGAAGCAGTCTCTAATGTTTCCTCTCCACCTCTGGGAATCAGCCTGTGTGTACTTCTGTGGTACACATCCATCCTCACCTTGGGGACAGCTGGCCTGGAGGACGAAGTGACAGCCTCTGGGCCTGATACTGGGTGTCCTGTCATCTAAAGCCCTCAGCAGATTTCTTTCTGCTGCCCCACAGATCAAAGTCAAGGGACCAAACAGGCCCCGGCCATTCTCAACTCCACTTCTGCGGCCATGCTCCCTCCCCGTCTCCGTCTCCCTGTCCCTCTTGCTAAGTCTTCCACACTGTATGAACCCAGACCCAAACCTCACTGTCTGTGCAAAGCCCTCCTCTCCCACCCTAGACTCAGACATTTGTACCAATCATTCGCCTCCGAACCTCAGCCTGCCTGCATCACCATTAAATTATCCTGCCTGGCTTGTTGCCTTGCTGAGTACTTTATGCAAGTAGCATTATTATTACTTCCATTTGGTAGCTAGGGAAACTGAGGCTCAGAGAAGTCAGGTAATTTCCTCAGAGTCACACAGGAAGTGATAGCGCCCGCCTCTAGAGCCTGAACTCCACTTCAGCACTAAGCTATATATAAAGCAAAGATGATCTTTTCCATTGTTGTTTATTTTCCCCAGCAACCAGCATGTATATCAAGAAAAGTGCTGAATGAATGATTGTTTGAATGGATGAATGAATGAATTGCTTAGGCCACCACTAAGAAGAAAGGCCTTGGTGGAGGAGAAAGGGCCTACTTGGTTCCTCCTACAGACTGTATTGATTCCTGTACTTGAAGAATCCTGGTTAAGACGTCAAGCTTCAGGCATGCAGTGCTGAATCTGGGCACTCTGATGTCATCCGCAGAATTTGGTGTCTCCAGTTCCTGGCTTGACCATCCTCTGTGTGGACTGAGTCTTCAGACAGGCACCCCTGGCAACTCCAGGGTCATGCCCCACAAACCTCGCCGTCCCAGCAAGAGGAAGGGTGTATGATGCACCAGCTGCACCAGCTTAGGCCATGGGCCTGTCCTGGATCCCGTTTCTGTGGCCCGAGGGTTGGGATGAAGGGTTACTTCCTGATCTCTGCAGCAGCGAGGGTGGGTTGCTCCATCCAGACCATGGGAGTCGAGGTGGAGCTGGGGAGGGGTGCCGTAACCGGGGGATGAAGAGGTGTGCCTCTCAAGTGCTCGCTTGGCTTTGTCTCCTGAAGGACCTGGTGGACTGGCAGAAGCCCCTCCTATGGCAGGTCGGCCACTTGGGAGAGAAGTACGATGAGTGGGTCCACCAGCCGGTGTCCAGGCCCATCCGCCTCTTCCACTCAGATTTTGTCGAGGCCCTCAGCAAGGCCGTCTGGTGAGTCCTGCCCTGGGGTCATGGTGGGCTGTCCCCTCTCCTGATGGTGCCAGCCAGATGCGAAGGGGAAGGGTCCCTCCCTGGAGCCCAGAGCTGTACTGCAAGCTCTTGGCGACCGTGGAGCATGCCATGGGCATAATCTATCCCTGTGCGTGGTGTTTTCCACCGAGTGGCAACCCAGCATGTAGCCAGAAGCTGCTTTGAATGTCCCTCCTGTTCTGTTCCGGACTGCTGTGAGGCGCTTTTAGCCTCCGCTGCCCTTGGGGGGCTCTTTTGCCTGCAGTCACCTCCTCTGCCGTGAGAGGTCAGCCCCTATGCAACTGCACTCTCAGCAGCCACAGGGATTCTTTTCGCTTTCGGTCCCAGTAACTCGGAGACTGAGAGAGAGAGACTCACGGCTGCTCTCTTCTTTCCTCCTCCTGCCTGCCCCACCCCCGCAGTGGTGTCCCTTTGACAGCAGGTCTCCATGCGCTCTCTGCACCTGTTTTAGTACCTTCTCGTCCCCCCTCTAGTGGCGAGGTATGTCTCGGGAAGCTGGGCCGTCTCAAGCTGCTCTGCAGGTATCTCTCAACCTGATGGTCTTCCTGCAGGTACAGCGTCCCCATCGTCTGGGTCCCCCTGGTCCTGTACCTCAGTTGGTCCTACTACGGCGCCTTCACCCAGGGCAACGTGCAGCTCTTGGCACCCTTCGCCACAGGTGATGTCTGGTCTTCCTGTTGTGCGGCTCCCGTAGCTCCTGGGGGCAGGGACCTTGGTGCTCTTCCTGCTCCTGAGTTTCTGAGACCTTAGAACCCTGAACCACATCACAAGCATTTTAAAATGAGGTCTATCTGTAGAAATACTCTTCCAAAAGGAAGGTCAGACTCCCCTACCCTCCAAAAGAGGAATTAAAAAAAAAACAACAGACACACGTTAGATTAAATCATTTCACCAAGTGGTACAGCAGTAAAGAAGGGGATTTCCACTGAGTCAAAGAACAGAAAAAGTATGACCTGGTGTTGTTTGTCAGGAACTAAATGAAGTCATTTCACCAGGAAGGACAGCAGAGCTGAACTCAGAACGGTTCACAGGAACAAAACAGAGATTAGTACCTGGAGGAGAAAGATTAGAAACAAAGATCAGATCCTAGGTGTCCTAGAGTGTTCCCCGGGCAAAGGGCCATCAGCAGAAGCCTGACCCCAGTAGCCTCTGCTGAGCACTCATCGCATGTCTGGGACTTTCCAGGGATCATCTCATTTAACCCTCCCAACAGCCCGCAAGCAAGGGACTTATCGTTACACCTTTTTAGAGATAAGGAAATGGAACCTTAAGAAGTTAAGCAAGCAGGTCAGATTCACGTGGCTAGGATGTAGCTGCCAGGTGTCACCCAGGTAGGCAGGGGACAGAGAGAAGAGCCTGTGAGGCTGAGCCTCAGGGCAGCACCGTGTCGGCGTGGCCTCTGCTGCCAGCCTGCCTCCCCAGTTCATCACCCACCTCAGGCCTCCAGGTCCGGACCACCTGCCCAGGTAATCTGCCCATCCTGGCAGAGTCCGCCTTGGGAAAGTGCTCGCCCATGGTGAGCGGCTCACACAGAAGCCAGGTTGGGGGGACAGGTGGAAGAGGTACCTTTCCTGATCACACGTCACGTTCCTGACTGTGAGCCTCTGAACCCCTGTGTGCGCCAAATGCGAGCTCCTTCTCTCCACACTCCGGGGCTCTCTCCTGCCCACCTCCAAGAGGACAAGTTGAGGGCTGAATGGTCTAGATGAGAGGGGCCACGGCCACAGTGCGGGGAGCCCCAGTTTCCCCACCTGGTCCAGGATGGGGTGGGGCTGAGACAGCTGCAGGAAGTCCCCCAGAGCTAAGGCTGCTCCCAGACACCAAGGGTTAATGTGTGCACCCCTCAAGCCAAGGTTATCCACTTCTGCCCACACTGAATAGCTCAGGCACAGCACAGGGCTTGTTGCTCAGACGGCCTGCTCACTGAATCGCCCACTGTTTCTGTCCAGCGCTCCCCGAACAATCGCCAACAGTGGCGGGGCCGACAGGGCTGGGGCCGGAGGGAGAAGGGGACGCCGGAGCTTTGGCCCAGGTCCCTCTGCAGGAGTCCTCTGGAGATGCCACTCGGTACCAGCTCCGGCCTGATGGGCCGACAGGGGTGGTGCTGGGGTGAGGGGGCGGGCAGAGCCTTGACCTATAGGAGGCAACTCTGGTGCGAGGCCGCGCGGGTGATTTGACGGCGCTGTGGAGGGCTGAAATGTGCTAATAAAGGTCCAGTGTAGGGGTTAGTGGGCCTGTGACCAGGATGCCAGCAATGGTGGCGAGAGAGCCGCACACGCCTCCCTCACTCCTGGCTTGCCAGGCAAGGCCCAGGCCCAGGCAGGGAAAACAGAGCCACGAAGTGAGGCGAGTGGAGACTCGGCAGGGTCCCAGCTCAGCTCCTGGACAAGAGATATGCTGCAGGAAATGCAGGAACTCAGGGTGCCAAGGAACAGTGGGAGCTGCGCGGAGGCAGCAGTTCAAGGCTGAAACTCACAGGTGCACGTGTGTGAAAATGCTTTGGAAAGCAGAGAGGGTCTTTACCTCCCGGCTGGCCCCCAGCACGGTTCCTGGAGGTGCGTTAGAGTGGGTGCCGAGGAACACCCTAGGCAGGGATTGTGGTGGGAGCCCCAGCAAAGGTCAGGACCCCAGCCTGTGGCCAGGGATTGCTTTTGTATGTCCAGTCCTTTCCCTGCTGAGAAGTGACCTACGCAGCAAGGAAGGGCTCTTGCACTTTAGGAGGAAAACTCCTCCACCAACCAGGGACCCTCCAGAGCCCTTCAAGAACTGAGAAAATGCCGCCCAAGGAGGACTGTGGCTGGACGTATTTGACAGATAACATTTAAAGATCATAGCAGCGACCTGTAACATATGAAGAGTGTTATTTATTATGATATGTTCATACACAGTGTATTATTCTTACATGTAAGTGAAGTGAAAGTGAAGGCGCTCAGTCATGTCTGACTCTTTATGACCCCTTGGACTGTAGCCCACCAGGCTCCTCCGAGATACATACTTATCACACAGCCAGGTATTGTATTCCCTGAGTTCTAGCAACAGCCCTTCACAGCTGGCAGGATATTTTACTGTTGAGAAAGCACGTAGACAGTACAGGGTGGAGACCTGAACCCTGCACTTGAGCAGGGTGTCCCGAAGGACCCTAGAGGTAGCCGGCTGTCCCTCAGAGGGGGACCTGGTCAGCCAGAGCCGCCCAGCCAAGGCAGCGCTGACAGGCAAGTGTCAGGCCTGGGTGTGCACGCCGCAGGCCCTGCTGATGAGAGACATCAGCGCAGCTCACCACCTGATTTGAGAGAGATGGGTCCTTGGGGGGTTGAATCTTGGCTGCGTTACGTGTTAGTTTCCAGGTGAGGCATGAAAATTCCTTCCTTAGTTTAGAGACTCATTTGGAACCGTTTGTCATAATGGCCCGGAATCTGGTCCAGAGAGCTGGAAAGTCACCTCTCCTCCCCACCACCTTCCTGGGCTCTCTCCTTCTGCAGTGATTCCCCGCGGCCATTCACACTGGGCACAGCCCTTCAGAACTGCTTCCTTAAACAGAACCAGAGGCTGCCTTTGGAACAGCACAGGTCAAATCTTATCCATGTCCAGCCCTCCAGAGAGGCATGGGTTGGCGCTTGAGTCTTCCCCAGTGTCTGAGCTCCTGCTGTGGTAAGGGTGCAGGAGACAGAACAGAATACCATCTCTGCCCATGAAATGCTCATAACCTGGTGGGGGCGAACGAGTGGAACAGAGCCACAGTTCAGCATGAGGAAAGGAGGATGTGGAAGGCCACAGTTCAGCATGAGGAAAGGAGGATGTGGAAGGCCTCAGGCCCCGCCCAGGTCGCCCAGGTCGGGGCAAAGGGCATCTGCAGGGGCAAAGGGCATCTGCAGGGGCAAAGGGCATCTGCAGCGTTTCTTACCATTTCTTACCGGAGGGAGGGGATTCCGGTGAAGGAAAGATGTGTGGGGAGGGGAGTGTGGGGAGGGGAGGGGAGCGTGGGGCCCCCAGGGGTCCCACGTGGTTCAGTGGGCCCCAGACGGGGTGGCGGGGAGATGAGGCAAGGATGTGCTTGACAGGGCTGGTCTCAACGGACCCTGAGTGCCAGGCTGGGGGGCTCGACTTTACTTGAGGAGAATGAGGTACCAGAAGAGGGTTTTAGCAGCACGTAGGGGCAGAGAGTTGGAGCAGGAAGCTGCTGTGGGGTGCTGCTAAGGTCATGGGGGAGTCAGAGCGGTGAACTGACCCAAGAGATGTTTTTTAACTGAGATGAGATACGTACAGAATTAACCATTTTGAAGGGAACGATTCAGGCCACCACTCTGTCTAGTGCCAAAATGTTTTCGTCACCGCAGAAGGAACCCCATCCCCCTGAGAAGCTGCTCCCCATTCCCCCTCCTCCAGCCCCGACAACCACCGACCAGCTTCTGTGTACACTTGCCTTTTCAGGACGCACCATGTAAATGGACTCCTACGTATGTGGTCTTTTGTGTCTGGCTTTTTTTTTTTTTAATCTATCGAAAGATATTAAGGAGAGGGAGCTGACAGAGCTTGGTGACACAGGTTGGACATGGGAGAGAGGAATTAAGTCAAGGCTTTGGTAATGTGTGGAAGTCATTAACCTCCCCCTGGGGTGCGGTTGGATGGGAAGGAAGAAGAGGATGATTAACTTCATTTGGAAGCTGCTGACCTTGCAGGCGGGGCTGTGCACAGCTGCGTGGAGATGGCCAGTAGCAAGTGGCTATCCAGGGCTGGGCTGGAGACACAGATCTGGGGGTGTCAACAGGTGGGTGTGACTGACGTCCTAGATCAAACGGGGCCATTTGAGAGCGGAGGGTCAAGGTTTTGACCCTGGAGACAGAGGCGTTTTCCACAGTGGAGCCTGACAGAGGGCCTCTAGAGAAGAGGCGAGGGCACTGCCTGCAAGCCCAGTGGTTGGGACTCTGCACTCTCACTGCCAAAGGCCCAGGTTCAATCCCTAGTGAGGAACTAAAAATCCCACAAGCGCCATGGCAGAAAAAAAAGGAAAGAAGGAAAAGGAAAAGGGGGGAAAAGGTGAGAAGAGAAAAGCCAAGTGTCCCAGCAGCAGGGAGTGGAGCTCTGTGTTCAGGTCGTGTTGGTCCCAGTGCCCTGAGAATCTGAAAGGTTGGGGATCTGCCCCAGAAAGGCGCACACAGGTGCACTGTTTGGGACCATGTCAACAGGCTCACTGTGAAATCCAACCAAGGACTCCCTGGGCGTTCCTAAACCTCAGGCTGGGAACTGATGTGGTTACAGATTCAAAAATAGAGTGGTCACCAGCATCATATGCCACAGCCAATTTTAGAGATAAATTGAAAAAAATTACTTCGATCTGCCAAGAAATACATCAGAAATGGCTTTCATAGTTCTTTGAAGAAGGCAGACTTTAGAGGCTTGAGCTAATGGAAACAGGTGAAGCAGGCTTAAGTCTAACTGACCTTTTCAGGGGGTTTGGCTATGAAGGGACTGCGTCTATGATGAGAAAGTCTTAAATGTGAGCAGAAGAGCAGTGGAGGAGAAGCTGAAGACGCCCAGAGGAGCTGGATGAACGGGGTGGTGGGGGGCAGACCGAGGGTGAGCTGGTCAGTGATGTAAGTTGTCTGCACTTCCACACCCTCAGTGACAAGGGCAGTGCCAGCACTTCCTTCGTCAAGTTGGAGTGAGACGAACGTGAAGGGTAAAGCACTTGAGTGGCGCCTGGCGTGTAGGGGCTGGTGAATACACATTTGCTGCTGCTGCTGCTATTATTATTGCCAACCACCATCCAGTGCCCAGGCACCTGAGTGCACGCTTCTTCTCTGAGGAGCACGAAGTTACAGGGTTGAAGTACAATCAGGGGTGGTTGAAGGTGGACGGAGTCTTTTTCCTGTGAAGTAGGAACCTGGATGGAAGGGAAAGGGGGTGTTTGAAGGTAGTGAGGAGGGAGCTGGACCTGCAGACATGAAAGGATCTCCAGGCAGTGTTTGAGGCCTAGCTGAGGTTGAAGGCACCAGACTTATGGCTACACATGGCTCCTCCTCCGTCTTCAGCGGCTTGGGTCTGGGGTGGAGAGACAGGCTTTTGTGCTCATCCAGGCTTGGGAGGTCATGGGGGCAGCTGAGGTCAAAAGTGAATGGTTAGCTTTAGAAAACAGTTTGGTGGTGCCCCCAAAGTTAAACATAGTTGCAATAAGGTCCCAGAAATTCTACTCCCAGGCATATACCCAAGATAACTAAAAACAGGACTGTTCATAGCAGGATTATTCAGAATAGCCAAAAAAAATAGAAACATCTCAGCTGTCCATCAGCTGGTGAGTGGATAAACAATTATGATGCATTCATTTTAGCAAAGAATGAAGTTCTAACACATGCTACAAAATGGATGAACCTTAAAAATATTGTAAACAAAAGAAGCCAGTCACAAAAGACCACATATTGTATGATTCCATTGGTATGATGGGTCCAGAATCAGAAAACATGATAGACAGAAAGTAAGTTAGAGGTTTCCTGGCTCTGGGAAATGACAAAGGTTGGAATGACTGCTAATGGGTAAAGGGTTTCTTTCTGGGTGATGAAAAGGCTCTAAAATTGTGGTGATGGTTGTGCAACTGTAGATATACCAAATATCACTGAACTATACACTTTAAATGGGTGAATTGTAAGATATGTGAGTTATATTTCAATAAAGCTGCCACTTTTTTAAAGAGAAAGTATAACCAAAGCAGTGGCTAGTGGAGAAAAGAAGTAAAACTTAGCAGGTGACGGTAGACCTGAAGAAACAGTGAGAGCTGAAGTCCCTGTGAAGTTAGAGAATCAGTGAAGTGGAGAAAAGGAACAAAGGCCGTGAGGACTGCAGGCTGTCCTCCAGGAGCTGGGCGCAGGGGCCTCACTTGATGATAATGACATCACTCCAGTCTTTTGGTCTCCAGGCTAATCATCTTCCGTTTTTTCACATCTCCCCCACATGCTGTGATTTTAGATGTTCTCAATGAACCTTTCTCTCCTTGGGTTTTCCTGACCCTCTTGGCCCCCCGGTCCCATCTTCCCTGGGGAGATGGTTGTTAACATCTTCCATCAACAGCCCCCAGTCTGCTGGCTTCATCCGGATCACCTCTCCCTCTCCTCCAGGCCACTGAGGCGAGGTCACTCTTTCCTGGTGTCAGTCCATTTGGGTTGCTGTGACAAAACAGCATAGACTAGGTGGCTTGTAAACAACAAATTGATTGCTTATGATTCTAGAGGCTGGAAGTCTGAGATCAGGGTGCCAGCAGAGTCAGGCGAGAGCCCTCTTCTAGGTCAAAGACTCCTTGAGTACTCGTATGTCAAAAAGGGGAGGATCCTGTCGAGCCTCTTTCATGAGGGAATTAGTCCTGTTCGCCTGATGACCTGAGCACCTCTCATCACCCTGGAGGTTAGGTTTCAGCACATGGATCTGAGAGGACACACGCAGACCATAGCACCGGGCAGAGGTCCAGCACTGGCTGCGGCTGTTCCTCTCACGGTCCCTTTAAGGAAGATCTCAGCTCTCTAGTCAAATCTTACCGTGATACCAAAGTCAGACAAAAATAGCACAAGAAAGAAAACTCCAGAGCAGTTGTCACTCGGGGATCAAGGGGCAGCAGTCGTCAACAGAATACTAGCAGACTGAGCCTAGAACATATTAAAGCACAATGCACCACGACGAAACGGGATTGACTCCTGGAACGCAAGGGTGGCTCAATACCTGAGATCAGTGTGATCCACCACATTAGCCGTCCTCTGACGGGACTCCTCCTAAATAAGCCCACACACATCCTCACAGTGTCCTTGCTGTTTTGACTCTCGGGTCCCAGTGGTGGGGCTGGGCCCCGCAGCTGCGGAGCCGAGGGCAGCAGCCCCCAACGTGACGGGGCTGGGCCGCTGGGGCCTCCAGCCCCTGACCTCCCTCTCTCATGTCTGATGCAGAGTACTCGGTGGCCATGCCTGAGTCGGCGTTCCCGGGCCTCTTCGTGCTGGGGCTGTTCCTCTGGAGCCTCGTGGAGTACCTCATCCATCGCTTCCTGTTCCACATGAAGCCGCCCAGCGACAGCGCTTACCTCATCATGCTGCACTTCGCCATGCACGGCCAGCACCACAAGGTGAGCGGCGCAGTGCCCCTCCAGGCCATGCTGCTGATGCCTGCCCTCAGGAGCTCCCGTCTCGGTGGGGGTTGGGTTGAGGGCAAGGAGAAGTCAAGGGCATGTGATTGGGTCCAAGCCTGAACCGGCCGTGGACAGAGTGAGCATACGTGCCCAACGCTAATCCTCACAACAGCTCATTCATTTGCTCGTTCAACAAACGCTCACTGACCGCTCACTATGTGCCATGTGCTGTTCTGGACACAACAGGCAAGAATCACTGACCTTGTGGAGCTTCCCTCTGAAGCAGGTGCTGCCGTTCTCCCCATTCCACAGAGTGGCAGACTGAGGCTTGGGGAAATAAAGGAACTAAGCCATTCAGCCAAGGTCACCCTAAGACGTCGTCCCCTGTGGACGCCAGAGTCTACGCTGTCGGTCATCCACCCACCCTGGGGCTCCTTCAGGGCAACATACAGGGTCCCAGCAGTCAGGACTGGAAGCCAGGTCCGCCCAGAGGATGTCCCTGCCCCACGCTGTTCCCGTCCTGCCGCAGGGTTCCCACCCTCCCCTCGCCCTCCTTCCCCTTTGACCAGGAGCTGGGGTTCTGGCACGGAGCCCCGCAGGTCCTGCTGTTGCTCCGGTCCGCGGGGAGGGGGGCCCACGCCAGTGTGGTGTTCTGTCTCGGTCACCTGATCGCTCTCTCTCCTCTTTCATTCCAGAGAGGGTCTCGCAATGCTCACAGTCTCTAAAATTTTACCTCTGCCAGGCCCTTGGCTTGTGAAGCCTCAGGACCAAAGGCTAGGCTCTTCCGTGGTCTGGTTCAATGTGACAGCACCCCCTTGGAGCAAAGAAGGCCACCTGGGGGGGGAGACCTGCCTGTCAACAGCTCCAGGGTCGCCCAGCATGTGTGCCTTCGTTGCCCTCAGGCCTCGGGCTCGATGCCCTGCGTTGTCCTCGGGGTGGGGGTGGGGGCTCCGGGCTCCTCTCCACACCTAGCAAGTTCCAGGGCCAGAGTGGCCTCTTGAGCGCAGAACGGAGCATCTCAGGCAAGCTGCTCCTACCTGTGAGCATCTTGCCCATGCCACCCCACCCCCACGTTCCTGGAGCTTCCCAGCTCCTGTCCTGGCTTACTGGGGCCGGGCAGGCTCTCCAGGGCTTCAGGCTTGGTGGCCTGCCCTCCCCAAGCCGCCCACAGGGCCTGCACCCTCCCTGGCCCGTCTGGGCTGCTCCAGCTGCTCTCCCGAAGGAGCATCTCCGGCCAGCGTGCAGTGTGTGACCGCAGGCAGGCCCCGGGGCCCCGGGCCGTGTCCTGACGCGTGAGCCTCTGTCCGCAGGCGCCCTTTGACACCTCCCGCCTGGTCTTCCCGCCCGTGCCGGCCTCCCTGATGATAGCCGCCTTCTACCTGCTGCTACGGCTCGTCCTGTCCGCGGCCGTGGCAGGCACCGTGTTTGCGGGGAGCCTCCTGGGCTATGTCATCTACGACCTGATCCACTACTACCTGCACTTCGGCGCCCCTCAGAAGGGCTCCTACCTGTACCACCTGAAGGCCCACCACGTCAAGCACCACTTCGCACACCATCAGTCGGGTGAGGACCCACCGTGCCACCCCCTCCCTCAGCTGCTCATTTCCCCTTGACAGCCCCCACTGAGCTTCCAGCCGGGGCCAGCCTGGGTTCTGGGGTTCACAGTCAGAAAGGCAAGCCGGGGACACGCATCCTAGGCCCTGGAGCAGGGGGCTGTACAGAGACAGAAAAACCAGGAAACCAATAAAGAGCAAAGATCATTCCAGAGCAGTGATAAGTGCCAGCAAGAAAAGAAAGTAAGGCGACGGTCAGGAAACCATGTCAGCGGGAGGGGGTCCCACACGTGCGAATAAAATGCAGTGTGAGTTATAGATGGGATTTTACATTTTCAAGGAGCCACGTTAACAAGTAAAACTAAACCAATGAAGTTAATGTAAATAATACACTTTACCAGGCCAAGTATAACCAAAATATTATCATTTTAGCATGTGATCAAACACTGTTGGGAAAGCCCTGGGGGTCCAGTGGTCAGGACTCAGCAGTCTCGCTGCTGTGGGCCGAAGCTCCGTCCCTGGCTGGGGAGCTGGGATCCCACAAGCCGTGCAGCGTGGCTAAAAAGATTTTTAATGAGAGGTTTTACATTCTGTCCTTCTGTTAAGTCTTTGATATCTGGTGTGTATCTTGCACTTTACAAGCTCATCTCCATTCAAGGACTAAATCTCCATTGGAAATACTTCATCCATAGAATTTAGAATTTATAAAATTGGCAGTCAAAAAAGTAGATTCACATGTATGAATTGCTCCAGATGTGCCTATAGGTTTTCCAATAACTGAACCAAGTTTAGGTTTTTACAGTGGAATGTAAGTTAATTATTAATAAAATTAAATAAAATTAGGAATTCAGTTCCTCTGTACCCCGGGGCCACATTTCCAATGCTCAGGAGTCACATGGGTTAGTGGCTACCCTACTGGAGAGCAGAATGCTAGCTGAAGTGGTCTAGGAAGGCGTCACTACACAGACACCATTAGAGCTGAGACCTAAATTAGGAGAAGCCAGCGTCTGACGCCTGGAGAAAGAGCATCCCAGGAGCAACGGGTCTGAAGCCTTGAAGCAGGAATGAACTTGGCATCTTCAGAGAGAAGGAGGCGACTGGACTGTTCGGGGGAGAGAGGAAGAGGCAGGCAGCGCCAGGCTGTCCCAGGAAGGCAGGCCAGATAAGAGCCTTGAGGTTCTTCCCACAGCACCCCTGGAAGCCTAGGCACGCTGGTACCCTGCTACTGACCTCTGCCAGGATGGCCCTGGGAGTTAGGAAGCTCATCAGGGGTGATGTTGAAACTTGCCTACGTGCTCGCCCCGCCTGGGCTCCCTCCAAGCAAAGAGATCCCACTCACCTTCTCCCCATTTGTCTCCGCCCTAGGGTTCGGCATCAGCAGCAAACTCTGGGATCACTTTTTCCACACCCTCACTCCGGAAGAGCCCCACCCGAAGACGCAGTGACGTGGCCCCGCCCCGCCCTCAGCCCTGCCAAGGCCGCTACCCCAGACCACCCCGCCCAGATCCTGCAAGGAAGTTGCTTGGCTGGACAGTGCGGGCTTTGACCAGCCCTCGGGCTCGGTGGTGGGTCCTGGGGAGACCCTGACCGAGGATGACCCTGAGCCTGCCCTCCTGACCCGGCGCAGGAGTGCCCCGTCTGCTGGGTGGCCTAAGAGCCCTCGGGGACCAGCTCTTCCCTGGAGCACCCCAGCCTCTCCGCCAGCACCCGCCTAGGGCCCCAGCCCCCAGGACTGCTCCAGGAGCCGGCTGGCGGGGACGTTCCTGAGGGGAGTGAAGGCAACTGACCCCTGAGCCCAGGCCTGTGTCTTAGCACCCTGGGATCCCTAGGAGCTGCCCCCTGCCGCCCTGGAGCTGCTACATGCACGGCGAAGAGGGGGTCTGCGGGGCCCACCTTGCCTTCCTGGAGAGGGCGTGGCAGTTGTGGACCGGAGAACACGGAGATGGATGAAGCGGTCTCAGAAGAAGAGAAAGCATGAAGCCTCTCGCGGCCCACAGCCAATCCTGGGGCGATACCTCTGTCCCTGCCAATGACCAACTCCAGATGTACCGCGAGGTGCCTTGGGCAGAGACACCTCCAGCGTCCACACAGCGGCCCTCAGCTGTCTGTGCAGGGGGGCTCAAGGCTGGAGGGAGCCCCCAGCCCTCTCTTTAGGAACCGGCTCTCCCGCCTCTCCTGGCCTCCAGAATCACAAAGCTTTTCCCCAAAGGAGGGTAAAGAGACCTCTCCGTGTGTGGGAACCCTCTCCTGTCCCCAGGCATTCTCAGCCTCCCCTTGGCATAGGTGGGCCCCCTGCCCGTCTCACTCAGGACCGTTCCAGCCGGTGCCTCCTCGAGCCGAGAAGGAGCCTTGACACGGTGCCTTATCTCCCAGCAACACCGCCTCAGCCCCGCGGGTGTGTTCCCACCCTTTCCTCCTTGTAACCAAAACCCTCAATGCCCATAGAGGGTCTTATTTATAAGCTATATAAATACCCTTAGTTGGGCCCTGGACCAAGTAGCTGCTCAGATTGCCCTTTCTAATCCTACATGTCAAGCTTATGTAAAAAAAAAAAAAAATTTTTTTTGGTCTTAGTTTTGTTCCCTTCTTACCTACAAACCACTACTACTTGAAACGCGACGTGTGTAAAGGTTAAAGGGAAGCAGTTGGACCAATCCTGTGATTTGTACTGTTTACTGCGGAGTTATTTAAAGATTTTGGAATATACAAACTACCATTGTGAAATAAAGGTGTAAATAAATTGTATATTTTGAAAAATAAAAACACTGGAAAAGAAACCACCAAAGGTGAGGTGCAAGTTATTGATGGCAACTCACAGACTTGGTCAAGGCCAGGAGGGTGCAGAATGGTGGGAGGGGGTGGCCAGGGCCCACAGGAAGGAGTGTTGGCTGGGTCACTGACCAGCTTGTGCAGATTTGCTGGGGTATAGTGGTGATAAAAAGCAGACCCACTCTTATCCTCTTACTGGGTTTCGTCACTGTTTTCCAAGTCCTCATCGCTCAGGGTCTAATTCGGTAGTCTGGTAGAGGTGGGCTCTGGATTTGCCTGCCCAAGCATGCAGAGGCAGAAATGAAAGAGACGAGCTGACGCTGGCAAGGCTCTGGCCCATGGAGGGACGCCTGCTCTCTCTGCCGCTCCCTGCTCGAGCAGTTCCCAGCCTGAAGGTTAGGGCCACCTGACAGCCTGACAGCCACTCATCCCTCAAGCTGCTGGACCCGGGCAGTCCAAGCAGCAGAAATCCGACCTCCATTCCCTGGAACGCGCCGGGATCCAACCACGGGGCATCACTTCCCAGGGAAAGGAGTGGACCAACTAGTTGTAAATACGGGAGTTCACTGGAGGCAGGTCTAAGATGAGCACGTTTGAGCAAAAAGTTAATTGGAAAAAAACCCAAAAACCTTCTTTAAAGAGATTGAAACAGAACGAGGAAGAAATGCCAAAATATATGTGAGTTTGTAGCATAGCCATGAGAAGATTTGGGGAGAGGGGCGCCAATCTGTTAATGAAAAGGCCCACTCGGTGAATATTAGACTGAGTCTCCCAGAGCGTCCTGCTGTGCCCGCTACAACTTTTCAGGGGGTTAGGAACTTCCACAAGGCCTTGGGAAGAAAGGGAATGAGCCCCGCCCTACAGAGGAGACTAATAGAGCCAGTGCCCTTAACCTTAAGTCAGTTGGCACTCATAGCGTCGTCCCTACTCAGTGGTCATCTGCTAGAGTTAGAGAATTTCATCTTCAAGTGCAAGAGGCCTAAGGAGGAGTCAAAGACTCGATGCTAAAGCCAGCAGGGGACATTATCAAGATGCCAACACATCTAGGGGGATGGCAAAGCCTGAAGCTTGGAGCCTGTGACTTTTTTCTCTGCCTTTGAACTTTGTACTATTTCTAATTGTACCCAGCACTGGGCCCAACTTGTAACAGGCCCCAGTAAATGTTGGTCTCCTCTCTGTCGCTTCCCTGGCGGCTTAGTAAAGAACCCGCCTGCAATGCAGGAGACCCAGGTTTGATCCCTGGGTTGGGAAGATCTCCTGGAGAAAGGCATGGCTATCCTCTCCAGTATTCTTGCCTGGAGAATTCCAGGGGCAGAGGAGCCTGGTAGGCTGTAGTCCATGGGTTCCCGAAGAGTCTTACATGACTGCGTGATTCCCTTATTCTGTCTCTGCCGGATCTCAGGCAGGGTACATTGTTGGGCTTTGGCTTTCCCCTGTCCTGGCCTCTGCTGCCCCCTGATGACAGCATGACGCTCTGCACCCTTGTGACTAGGAATTGGTGATTGTAAATTTTCATCTCTTTTCCACCTTACCTGTTCTCTTAACTTATTATTTTATCTCATCTACTATTTTTGAGAAAAAGCTGAAACTATATATATGAACTTTCCAGTTCTAACTTTCTATAAAGATATCATGGCTGCAAAAAATCGAGAGATTTCTTTACAGATAAGTAATAAAGGATGCTATGGGATAAATGTGAAATTTGGAAAATGCCAAGACTCTCATCTGCTCTCCATCTGAGACACCTTGTCATCTTATATCCGGGGGAAAGGAGTGATAAGAAAAAAAAGAAAAAATATCGTTTTGATGAAGGCATGAAGGTGGGAGCCTGTCTTCATTACGTTTCCCTAAAAAGCAAATCTTAAAACAGGAATATGGATGCAAGTGGTTTATTTAAGAGGCAATTGAAGAAATAAGGAGTTACAGACATGGAAGGATTAGAACGTGGGGGAGAATTACTAGTGGTGGAAGCTGGCATTCTTGCCTTATTCCTGATCTTGGAGGAAAAGCATTCAGTTTTGCAGCATTGAGTATGATGTTGGCTGTGAGTGTAATACATGGCCTTAGTTATACTGAGATAATTTCCTCCTAGTCCTAATTTGTTGACAGTTTTTACCATTAAAGAGGGTTGAATTTTGTGAAATGCTTTTTCTGCACCTATTGAGATTATCATGTTTTTATTCTGTTAATGTGGTGTGTCACATTGACTGATTTTCGTATGTTACCATCCTTGCATCCCAGAAATAAATCCCACTTGCTCGTGGTGTCTGATCCTTTTAATGTGTTGGTGGATTTGATTTGTTAGTATTCTGTTGTGCATTATTGTATCTATACTCATCAGGGTTACTGGCCTGTAATTTTCTTAAGCCTTTGTCTGCTTTTGGCTGAGTTTATAAAATGCGCTTCAAAGTGTTCTTTCTTCTTCCGTATTTTGCTAGAGTTTAGGTAGGACTGGCGTTAATTCATTTTTAAATGTTTGGTAGAATTCACTAGTGAAGCCATTTGGCCCTGGGCTTTTCTTTGTTGGGAAGTTTTTAATTACGGATTCAATCTCCATTATTAATTATGGTGGTGGTGGTTTAGTTGCTAAGTTGTGCCCGACTCTTGCGACCCCATGGACTGTAGCCCACCAGACTCCTCAATCCATGGGATTCTTCAGGCAAGAGTACTAGAGTGGGTTGCCATTTCCTTCTACAGGGAATCTTCCTGACCCAGGGATCCAGCCTGGGTCTCCTGTATTGTAGGCAGATTCTTTACCAACTGAGCCACAAGGCCAGACTTTCTATTTCTTCATTATTTAGTCCTAGGAGGCTGTATGTTTCTAGGAATTTATCTGTCTCTTCTAGGTTCCACAGTTTGTTGGCGTATAATTGTTTATCACAGTCTCTCTGTCTTTTCTTTTTTTTTGCTACGCTGTGGGATTTTAGTTTGCCACCCAGGGATCGAACCCAGACCCATGGCAGTGAAAACTTGACCACCAGAGAATTCCTCATTACAGTCTCTTTTGATTATTTTTTATTTCTGTGACATCAGTTGTAATGTCTTTTATTGATGATTCTATTTAAGTTTTCTCTTTTTTCCCCTTAATGTAGCTAAGGGTTTGTAGAGTTTATCTTTAAAAAATAAACTCCATTTCAAGTTTTTTCTATTATTTTTCTATTTATTTCTACTTTTTGTTATTTCCCTTCTTCTGCTAGCCTTGGGCTTAGTTTGTTCTTATTTTTCTAGTTCCTTGCAGTGTTAAGTTTGGTTGATTGAGATCTTTCTCCCTTTCTTAATTTATGGCTGCACTGGGTCTTCCTTGCTGCATGTGAGCTTTCTCGAGTTGTGGTGAGAAAGTCAAAGTGACAGTTGCTTAGCTGTGTCTGACTCTTTGTGACCCCGTGGACTAGACAGTCCCTGAGATTCTCCAGGCCAGAACACTGGAGTGGGTAGCCTTTCCCTTCTCCAGCGGATCTTCCCGACCCAGGAACTGAATGGGGGTCTCCTGCACTGCAGGCGGGTTCTTTACCAGCTGAGCCCCCAGGGAAGCCCAGTGTGGTGAACGGGGTTATTCCTTGTGGTGTTTCGGCTTCCCACTGCGGCGGCTTGTCTTATGGCAGAGCGCAGGCTCCAGGGCCCATGGCTCAGTAGCTGTGCGCACAGGCTTGGTGGCCTCATGGCATGTGAGATCCTTCCAGACCCGGCATTGAAGTTTTGTCTCCTGCGTTGGCAGGCAGGCTGTAAGCAGTGGACCAGCAGGGAGGGCCCTTTCTCCTGTGTTCTGTCGGCATGTATTGCTCTGGACTCATACTGCCTATCGCTGAGCTCTTGGTACTGCTTTTTTCGTATCCTCTAAGTTTTGCGATGTTGTGTTTCATTTCTTTCCAGGTACTTTCTGATTTTCTCTGGATTTCTTTTTTTTTGACAGAATGGCTGTTCAAGAGTTGTTTAATTTCCACATATTTATGAGCTTTCCCGTTTTCCTTCTGCTATTGATTTCTAGTTTCATTCCACTGTGGTCAGAAAAGATGACCACGGTGGATGTCCTCTTTTGGTATGATTTCAGTCCTCTTGAATTTGTTAAGACTTGGGACCTAACTTCTGATGTATCCAGAGCAGAGCTCCCTCTGGCTAACCTCTCCATGGAGTCTGGCTGAAGCTAGTCTCCACCGAGACCAGCTGTCCTTGCTTAGCTAATTTTCCCAAAAGCCCCTCCTACCCTCGATCCTGAGAGGCTTCCTTCAGTAAATCACACACTGCGATTCTTTTCCTCAGACTTCTAGGCTACCCGACCTGAGAAGAAAACAGACAAGGCAGTGGCTGAAGGACAGCCACGTGAATAAACACCCCGGACATCCTCCGCCCAGGGCTTCCCTACTCGGAGACTCTTCTCTTACAATCCAGTTCTGTCCTTTTGGAGGGAACAGTCTGATGAGTTAATGAATAACCTTGCTCAGACTTCCTAGCTAAGGACTCAGCTAACTTTAATAAAGCAGAGGTCTCTGCCGCGACCTTAGAGGAGGAAGCTGGCTTCCCGCACCCGCCGCCCACCCCTCTCCTGAGCCCATCCCACCTGTGTGCGTCTTCCTTGGCTCTCTCCCCACCACACTCGGTATTTTCGAGCACCGAGAAGCAGACACGAGAACCTTCTCTCCAGTTCTGTTTTTTCTGCTCATCTAATCTTTCCCATTCTGGGTGCTCGCTCTACTAGTTTCTGGAGCCTTATTCTTTTCTGAGTCCCCAGCCCCAAGCAGAGGACGTGGCACCAGGAGCACTCCATAAAGTTACTGAGAAGTTTCGGTAAGGTGGGGGAGAGGTGGACAGGGCGGGGGAGACCAAGAGGAAGCGAGGGGCCTTCTGCCTGAACCGCCTGCAGAGAGGTCTAGGGAACCAGGGCGCCTGAGCCTGGGGGCGGCTGCAAGGTCCCGGTCACAGCTCCGAGGAGGCGCGCCAGACTCGCCGCCCGACAGGCTGACGGGGCCGCGGGGAGGGCGGGGTGCAGGGCCGGCGAGCAGAAGGCCGCCGGACTCCCGAGGGGCACGGCCGCTCCCCGCCGCTGGAGTCTGTTCCGGGCCAGCCGGCCGGCGGGGCACCAGGCGCGCGACCCGGCACCTCCCCGGGGTCCCCAGTCGCAGACCTCGTGTCGGGGGCTGAACGTCCGAGAAGCCGACGGGCCTTCCGGGAACCGCGCCGCGGACCGACTGGACGGCCTCGGGAAGGGCGGGGTGAGTCCGGCGGTCGTCCCGGCGCGCGCGGTGCCCGGTGCCCGGGGCGCGCGGGCTGCACGGCGCAGCCGGGATCCTGGGCGGCGAGGGGAGCGCCACAGGCCCGTTTCCCGGAACTCGGGACCGGGCTGGTTTCTTTTCCTCGGCCCCGAGGGTGCGGCCTCCCTCTCCCGCCGCTTCCTGCTGAAGAAGGCGTGGTGTAGGGGAGGGGACACGCGGGGGTCGCCGTGGAGGGGCCTCCGGAAGCCGGCCCACTGCCCTGCACGGCCCCGCTGCGGGCAGTCAGTGCGGAAACTGCCGGGAGCTGATCCCACGTCTTGATGGTTAATGCCCCCTTGCTTTTCCAGAGCCCGTTTTAGGCACGAGAGGAATAACTCTGTGTTAAAAGTCTCACCAGAAAAGGTTGCTTGATGCCAGTTATTGGAGGAGAGGGGGAAATGGCATCAGAAGTTTTCATGGATTTATATTGTTGCTGCTGCTGCTGCTGCTAAGTCGCTTCAGTCGTGTCCGACTCTGTGTGACCCCATAGATGGCAGCCCACCAGGCTCCCCCGTCCCTGGGATTCTCCAGGCAAGAACACTGGAGTGAGTTGCCATTTCCTTCTCCAATGCATGAAGGTGAAAAAAGAAAGTGAAGTCGCTCAGTCATGTCTGACTCTTAGCAACCCCATGGGCTGCAGCCTATCAGGCTCCTCCGTCTATGGGATTGTTACTAACCATTTTAAGATTTTTCACTTTTAAAATTAGTGACTTTTACCCCTCATTGTTTTCCTGCAAGGAACCTATGAACATATCCTTATTAGGGGTGTTAGCAGTTTTGCATATTATAAATAGCACCTCAGTGCGCATCCTTAGCACCCATCTATCTATGCGAGCTTCTTCACAGCACAAATTCCTAGAAATTCACATTGTTGAGTAAAAGTGTATATGTATTTATATTCCCTTTCATCCTTTTGATATCTTTATCCTATACTCAATAAGCCCTAAACGATTTTAGTTATTATAATTTTAATAACTGGTATATGGGCCCCTATTTTATTACAAACATCCTGACTATTCCTACTAATTTCCTCTTTCAAATGAACTTTGAGGATCATTTAGTTGGCAATGGCACCCCACTCCAGTACTCTTGCCTGGAAAATCCCATGGACAGAGGAGCCTGGTGGGCTGCAGTCCATGGGGTCGCTAAGAGTCAGACATGACTGAGTGACTTCGCTTTCACCTTTCACTTTCATACACTGGAGAAGGAAATGACAACCCACTCCAGCGTTCTTGCCTGGAGAATCCCAGAGACGGGCGAGCCTGGTGGGCTGCCATCTATGGGGTCGCACAGAGTCGGACACGACTGAAGCGACTTAGCAGCAGCAGCAGCAGTTTCAATACCAAAATGTACCACTGAGAGTTTTACTGGAACTGCATTGAATTAGATTTATATTTGAAAAGGATTGCCAGATTTGTAATTTTTAATCTACCCAGCCAAAATAAATAGTAGTTCTCTCCATTTCTTGAGGATTTGTTTTCCATGGTTTTCTTCATACCATGTCATCACTTTTCCTGTGAAATGTATTCTTTTAAGTCGTTGCTTCGATGAGTTGGATATTTTCCCCATTATCTTTTGACTTGTTATTGCTGAGATAAGGCTTTTTTGAATAAGATAACTGGAGCTTGGAGCTATGAAGCTGAAATCCTCAAGTTTCCCTGAGCAACACTTTCACATCTGCTTCTGTCTCCAGTGGACCAGAGAAAGGCATAAAGTTCACTGCCCCCAGGAGTCCCCCCAAAATGGCCTTGAATCTCTCTGCTTAGCAACTAGGAATATCTGGGTAGCCTGAGACCCCTTGAGTCTCTTTTAGGCATGCCCTAACACTTTTCACTTTCATGCATTAGAGAAGGAAATGGCAACCCACTCCAGTGTTCTTGCCTGGAGAATTCCAGGGACTGGGGAGCCTGGTGGGCTGCCGTCTATGGGGTCGCACAGAGTGGGACACGATTGAAGTGACTTAGCAGCAGCAGCAGCAGCAGCAACACCTGTTACTTCCCTTCCTAGATCAATATAAAGCTAAGACAATAACAACAAAAAGTATCAATTAGTTGCTTATTTGGTTTCACTTCTACTAGTTTTTAAGCCAGATTTGGTTCCAGGCCAACTACTTTCTCTAAACTAGTACTACTACTCCTACCTGTTTCATTGAACTGTTGAGATTAACTTTGTTTAAAACTGCTTTGGAAACTGTTTCCGTGGCCCTGTACTTATTTAAATGCAACCTTCTCCCTAACTTAGTGTCTTCATCTACAAAAATAAGATAACCGCTGTGACCTCCTGGTTCCGAATCACTTAGCCTGCAGCAGGTAGGTAGAGCGAGTCGGGATCTTCACTGTTAGCATCATTCGTTACTGAACCCAGTTGCTTTTGGTTGCATGTACAGCAAATATGATTCAAACTGGCTTAAGCAATAGAGAAAGTTATTGGTTCTTGAAGCCTGTAATTGAGTAACGGGATAGACCTCAAATCCACAAACGGATTGCTGATGGAAGGAGGAACAGATTGTTACAGAAAATATGAAGGTAGTCCAAGTGGCACTAGTGGTAAGGAATCCACCTGCCAACGCAGCAGAGGCAAGAGACTCAGGCTCCACCCCTGGGTTGGGAAGATCCCTGGAGTAGGAGACGGCAACCCAGTCCTGTATTCTTGCCTGGAAAATCGCATGGACAGAGAAACCTGGTGGGCTACAGTCCACGGGGCCTCAGAGTAGGACACGACTGAGCACACACACAGAGCATTAGGAGCAGAGAAATGGAAACTGTGTAGGCAACACAAGTGTCTACCGCAACTCTGCTGAGCCTGGGAAGCTTCTCAGTCTTTACGCAAACGCCTCTGAGGGACCAGCACTTATAACAAGAAGTCTTACCAATGCATCGGCCAGTGGGGAGGCTGAAGCAGATTTACAGAGTGCTAAAAACCCACTAGGGAGGGATGAAGATGTGGACCACGGAGGCAGGCACGCTCAAGCACTGGAAAAAGAGACAGAAAGAAAAGTTTGAGATTAACAGAAGCCGGCTTCTATTACAGTCCTGAACATCCTCGGCTGGCTGTGGCCAAGGTTGTAAACTGAGGCTTCCAAGGCCATCTTCGGTTGACAAAATTTATTTGACCAACACAGTGTCGGACTGCATAGTTTTTAAAACATTTTGTGACTTGGTTGTGGGATTTTAAATTGACAGATTAAATATAAAAATCCAGATTTCTGACTGCTCTCTAAAAACTAGAAAATCTACCACTGGGCCCTTTATCCTTGATGAGCAGCAGCTGTTGACTTTACTGGGTAATCCTTACCTTCTTTAGACAGGATCTGAGCGTTTCAACCCACTGTCCTATGGCCACCCCTATGCTTTGGCAGGATATGCTTGTTAGAATAGGCTGACCTGCTTTAACAAATTGACCCCAAAATGTAATGATTCAAATGCAATAGCAGTTTATTCCTTGCTCACTTAGCAGTCCCTGGCAGTCATTCCAGGTTTATGAGTGGCTCTCCTCCGAGCGATGCTTCAGGGATCCAGGATTCTACATTCTTGGGCTCCACCACACCCAGGGCTACATCCTCCTATACAACCAGCGGACAGCGTGTGGAGGAGACAAGCCTGACTCAAACCCAAAGTAACACTTTATTGCGCATACCCCTTCTGTGAGAAATAGTCATATGGCCCCATCAAGCTGCAGGGAAGTCTGGGAGATGTAGTCCTAGCTGAGCCAATTTGTTGTTTATTCACTAAGTCATATCGGATTCTTTGTGACCCTGTCTGTAGCCCTCCAGGCTCCTCCATCCATGGGATTTTCCAGGCAAGAATATTGGAGTGGTTGCCATTTCCTCCTCCAGGGGATCTTCCTGACCCAGGGATTGAACCCACAGCTCCTGCCACATCTCCAGCATCGCAGGTAGATTCTTTACCGCTGAGCCACCGGGGAAGCCCCTGGCAAAGCCAGTACTTCCCAGCTAAAACTGGAAGGTTTTGGTGGACGCAAGCCATCTCTACCTTACATGAAAACAATAGGAAGACCTCTTCAGCCATTTAAATCACAGACACCCTTGATGTTCCCTTATCCCAGTAGTAAATATGAAGGAGATTCCCGGAACTTGAACAGATTCCATCAGTTTCTTCCAGGAATGGATCAGCTGAAGCAGATCATCTCCTTAGGCCAGCTTATCTACAACCAGTGTGAGGAGATGAAGTACTGCCAGAAACAGAGCCGACGTCTAGGGCACCGCATCCAGGGCCTGCTGCAGCCTCTGCAAATGCTCCAGGACCAAGGAGAGAGGAACCTGCCCTCCCAGATAAGCGCTGCGCTGAGCTGTTTCCAGGCTGCCCTAGAGGAAGCCAAGCAGCGGATAGACAAGTTCAGCAATAAGTCCGATATCCAGAAGTTTCTAACAGCAGGGCGCGACAGCATAATCTTTGGTGGGGTGAACCAGAGGCTGAGCGATGTCTGGGAGGAACTCTCTCTGCTGCTCCAGGTGGATCAGTGGAGGCATACTTCAAGCCTCAGCCCAGGAGTGTCTTGGCAACAGGAAGACCAGCAGGATGCAGAGGAGGACAGGAAAGCTATCCAAGGACTGAGTGGTGAGGATTTTTTTCAGGTGGGGGATGCACAGCAGGTGTATTAGTCTCATTTTGGTTTACCAGAAAATCAGGAAGGTTGACGAGGTTTGGGCAGGTATCTGTCGATGAGACTCAGAATTCCAGACGTCTGAGTGGAGGGGGTGCCCGCCATGAGGCTACAGCCAGAGTGTGGATGTATGATATGACTATATGGGAGTGAAGACTTGGGGCCAGTAACTCAGCAGAGCCAGGGGCAAGAGTGGAAGTGTGAGTGCCATCAGACCACGTCGGAGGCTGTGCAGACATGGCAGTGGCTGGGGTGAGAGTGGCCTGGGCTGGACTGAGTGGAGGGCAGGGCTCCAAGGGAACGAGATACGGGCTGGGCTAGAGAGGAAACAACGGAAACAGATATGACTTTACACTTTTGCAGACTGTGGTGATGTTAATTCCAGATCCTTTGCTCTTATTAGGGTTGTGGGTGGAGGGAGAGGAGTTAAGCGTAGAGTTTCGATGAACCGTCCAGGCACTGGAACTCAGAGGGATAACCATTCTCACCCTTGATGTGGAGGATGGTGCATCCCCAGTCAGGTCCGCAGGAGACTCTCCGGCATCACAAACCAGATGTGGAAGAGACCTGTAGGCAAATGGTTTTTTGTTTGTTTTTTTGATGAGGAAAAGTGAGGCGTTTTTAATTCCCTCAACCAAACACCTACCACCAAGGAAAACTGGAGTCAGGAATTGGGTTGAAGTGATGTTGAAAGCATCGCAGCAGCTGATCCTGCCCAAGAGCAGGACTGGTCCCTGGCCTTCCTCATCTTTAGCGTTCATTGGTCCACTTTCTGGTAGAAGGAGGCACCTCGGTGTCATCAACTTGGAGGAAAGGACATACTTCCTGCAATTGTGTGAAAACATTTTGACTTGGTAATACTTTCACACAGGACAAAATTCAAAAGGCATGAGGTGGAAATTTGCCTCTCACCCTTGACAGCAAAAGTTCCATTCCCAGACACATGTTCTCTTACCAGTTTCTTGAATAGCCTTTTGGAGAGTCAAGTATCTATTTTCTTTCTTGTTGTTGTTCAATCAATAGCATACTAAGCACACTGTTCTCCTTCTTGTTTTTCTCATTAAATAAGCTCATTAAATATTCTTCCATATACATACCCATAGAGTTGTCTAGTATCCTTTGTTTATAGGGACCAGATATATTCAAGGAGCTCTCTATTGATGGATATTTAAATTGTGTCCAGTTTTTCACTATTGTTAATAGTTCTACAGCGAGTCTTTTTGTATGTATTTCAGGATCTCCTTAGGGAAAATTCCTAAAAGTTGAGTTACTGGGTCTAATTGCTAGATCAAAGAGTATGGACATTTTAAAACTTTGATACAGGTTGGCAGATTAACTTCCACATAGGTTTTAGAAATATTAATGCTATGAACCAGGTATGTGTTTGTCTGCTGAGATTTTCCTGGTTTGAGCACTGAAGGTCTCATATCCTCAGAGCTCCTCAGTCCTAAGAAAACTGGGATGGTTGGTCACCCTATCTAGTATATGATCAATTTTTAACATATTTCTGAATATGTAAGTCAGGATATATATGACTATAGCATGGTTCAAAAAAAAAACCTCAGTGTCTTAGAGAAGGAAATGCCTTTTTCTCATTCAGAGAAAGTCCAAGAGACTCTCTAAGGTAGCTGTCGTCCTTCCAGGATGTTTCAGTATTGTGGCATTTTCATGTTGACACAGACTTCCCTGAAAATTTCTTTCACTTCATTTCTTGGCCAAAGCAAGGCACGCAGTCATGCGTCAGGGCACTTCCTGTCTGCTTAGAAGTGGAGAGCCAGATATTTGTGAACAGTACTCATTCCTACTGTAATGAACATGAGAGAAGAGAAAAGGATATCTCAGTGTGCTTTCACTGAGCATTTCTGTTTTTGAGAATTTGCTGCTGTTTTTCTTGCAGAGAAAGAAACTGTAAAAACTTTATTGAGGCAATTGGAGAACATAAAGGAAACCATCGAAGCCGTGCAGAGCTGTGAGTTGCCACGTACCCTGCTGCTTCTGGCTGCCCCAAACTAGAAGTCATGAATTTGTTAGGAACTTCGGGCTTCCCCACCCCAGCCTGGTCCATTTTCTGGCCTGGATGGCTGCAAGCAGCCCACAGGTTTTGGGGATGTGTTCATGGCTGGCCTAGGCTTTTGTGCATGGGGTCGTGTTTGAAGAGGATTTCTTGACCAGCAAGATATCTTCCAGCACCTGTTAAAGTGCTGACAACTTCCTGTCTTTCTCTTTTTTTTCCCCTTGTGGCTTGGGGGATCTTAGTTCCCTGACCAGAAATTGAACCCATGCCTCCTGCAGTAGAACTCAGAATCATAACCACTGGACTTCCAGGGAAGTCCCCTGATGACTTCCTGTAGATAGCATCAAAGCTTCAATTCATTTGCTGAAATTCCAAGAAGAAATTCAAAATCCAATACATGTGTATGTATGACTGAGTCCCTTTGCTGTACCCATGAAACTATCACAACATTGTTTGTTGATCAGCTGTACCCGAATACGAAATTAAAAGTTTTTAAAAATTAAAAAAAAAGAAATTCAAATCAAATTAAAAATGCTTAGCCATTCTACACATCTGTGAGTCTCTGCTTTATGCTAGAGCCTGTGTATAGAGGAAACTAAGGTACAGAGAAAGACTCTGTCTTCTGAGAGTTGCCAGCCACGGCATAGAGTAAGGGAGACGAAAGACACACAGCAGCAGTGGGGTTACTGAGCTTAAACTGTGTGTCTGCCTATCAGAACTGAACTCACTAGACAAGATGCCAAACGCTCAGGCGCCAAGCTGTTGTGCAGTAGGAGGAGATGAGAGAGATGGACTGAGATGGGGTGTAGGCTAGAGACAGGCTGGATCCGAAGAAGAGGGGAAAGAAGTACATGAGACGTTCTGTTACCGTCAGCTGTGTCTCTACCAGTCACTCAGAGGCACTGGGACCTCTCTCCCGGGAGGAGGCAATCAGAAGCTCCAGGCAGACCCAGCTTGGTTCACTAGGAGGGGCTTCCCCCTCAAGCGTTGCTAAGATGCCTCTTCCCTCATAAGACACCCTCCTCAGCTATTGACTGTTTATTACCTTCTCTCCTAGGGATGAGGTCAGATTCACAGAAACCCAAGAAGGGGTTCCCACAGGATCAAATCAAGGAGATTAAGAAGGAGGAGCTTCCAGAAGCCGATTGGATCCTACTAAAGGAAAATGAATCCAGCACACTTTATGAAGGAAAATACCATGAATCTCCAGTGGCCATAAAAGTATTCAACAACTCCCAGGCCAAAGACATTGGGTAAATTGTTTTATATGGTTCTCTCCCCTAGTTGCTTCCTGTCTGTAACTCAAGGAGAGGGGCAGACTGTCTCCATATTCTGATATGGCAGAACTCAGACCCCAGAGGGTTAAATATTGGCTCTCTGTTATTAAGGTACACAGTCTAGGCTTAAAGGTACGTCTTCCAAAATCGATTCTAGAAACGTGTCTTGTTTATTCATGTATTTAGATATTTTTAAAGGCAGCTTCCCTTTCTTCGCTGTTTCTTGGGTTCCCATCCCTTTCACGGATGATAAAATATTTTGTTTGTATGTGTTCTTGCGGATGTTTTTATACACGTGCTGTTATTATACACGTGCGTTTTAAATGTTCACAGATGTAGTGTGTCACGTCTGCCACTTGCTTTTCTTACCATTCTCACTCAGCGTCATGAAACTTATACTCTGCTTGTAGTCCTTTCCTTCTGACTGCTATCCATGGTGGAAATCCACAGTTTGCCTCTTTTTCCAGTGATGGAACACAACCTGCTTCTAACTTTTGCCCATCAAAAATAACACTGCCATAGGTATCCCTTTATGGCCCTGTATGGGAATTGCTTGGGGCTGTATTGCCAGGAGAGGAACTGGTGGATCATAGGGTATGCATATATTAAGTTGACTAAGAATTACCAGGTGACTCTTTAGAACAGATTGTATATGCCTATCCTCACCCCTGGGAGATGCTGATGATCCCTCAAGTGAAAGTGAAGTCGCTCAGTCGTGTCCGACTCTTTGTGACCCCACAGACTGTAGCCTACCAGGCTCCTCTGTCCATGGGATTCTCCAGGCAAGAATACTGGAGTAGGTTGCCATTTCCTTCTCCAGGGGATCTTCCTGACCTGGGGATCGAATGTGGGTCTCCCACATTGCGGGCAGTCACTTGACCATCTGAGCCACCAAGGAATGGCCAATGATGCCTCAAGCCCCACGCACATACAGATGGTCACTACACCGAATGTTTTCTGAAGGACCTCCCCAACCTGAAACCCTCTTTTCCCTTTTTATTCTCATAGAATAGTGAGGCATACTTTCAATAATGAAATCAGAACCATGAAGAAATTTGATTCCCCCAACATCCTGCGCATGTTTGGGATTTGCATCGATGAAACAGGTAAGAGGTGCCTCCAGGACTGGGTATGCTGTCTGTGGCCTGTCATATATCTTTGTGCTTTATTGCGTTGTTTTACAACAACAGCTCAAAGGGTGGCATCTGCATGGTGCTTTTATTATTGACATCCGTTTTTTCGCATCCCACGATGCAGGTTCCCATCTTCTTTCAGGAGAAGAGGCTTGAAGTTGGCTTCAGCCTGAGGGCTGGTTTGCACTAATGCAACCACATCTCTTCCTGCTGATTCACTGGGAACCAAGGAAATGCTTGTTCAGATGCTGACCTGGGTGATGAGTGTATTTTGTTGCAGTAAAACATTGCAAAGCTGACTGACCCAAACAAGGAATCTAACCTTGATCATTAGTGTAGCGTGAATCTAAAAGCTAAATTAACCTGCCCTTTTACCAAGAACTTCGTTTGTCAGGTTCATTTTCTTTCTTTTTTTTTTTAAATGTGGCTGCATTTCCTCTCACAGTGTGGCTTCTCCTGCTGGTTACGTTTTGCTGCTTTTGCCTGCAGAGAAGACAGAGCAGCTCCCTTCTTATCCCCTCTGGAAGTTTCTGCACAGGCTCAGGTGACCTGACTTTGGAGCACAGAATCCCAGGCTAAAGGAAAACTTCTAGTAATATTTATCCTCCTGGGTGACTGACTCACTCTGTGTACGTCAATAATATTTATCCTCCTGGGTGACTGACTCACTCTGTGTACATCAGTTCTTACAGGTCTCGTGGCCCTGCCCTGAGGCCTCAGCTTCCTGTCTGAGTTCCCCTACTCAGCATATTTATTCAACTTCCTGTGAGCACTGTCTGGACAAAGCAGGCCCTGCCCTCTTGGGTTGTAGTGTTGAGTCGGGGAGTCAGTTACTCAAATAACTAGGGGAAGTGTAGAGTTCTGACATGCCAAAGGCCACAGAGAAGAGGCATGGGGACTCTGTGGGTATTGGACTCATTCAAGGAGTCAAAACATGTGAGATAGGGACGGAGAAACACAGCAGAGCTGCGTCTGTCTCTTGGAGAGAGGGTGGGATGGGCTACAAAAAACAGGACCTCTGAGCAGGGGTGGATCTTCACAGCAATCAGCTCTTTTCCATCAGTGACACCCCCTCAGTTGTCCATCGTCATGGAGTACTGTGAGCTCGGGACCCTGAGGGAGCTGCTGGATCGGGAAAAGGACCTCACCCTGGCCAAGCGCATCATCCTGGCCCTGGGGGCAGCCAGAGGCTTGTACAGGTACCAGCGTGGGGAGAGGGTGCCCAGAGGAAGAGGATGAGTCTGCCTCCCTTTCTGCTTGACCCAGAAACAAGCAGAGAAGAGGCTGGAAGCCTCCTTGAGCAAATCACCACATTTAGCAAATAAAAATACAAGAGGTCCAGTTAAACTTGAATTTCAGATAAGCAATAAACAATTTTAGTACAAGATAAGTATGTTCCAAATATGACACCAGATATACTTTTACTGAAATTTCAGATATACAGAATTCCATATAACCCCTATACTTTTTTAGTACTTTCTTTTTTGTAAATTATTGATTTTTTAAAATTCAAAATCATCTGGATGTCCTGTATTTTATCCACCAGCTCTACCTACTCTCACATATAATCTACGGTTCCTTTAGCCTAAGGGCCCCCTAAAATCGGTCACTAACAGACCACATACATAGTTATTACCATATTCACAGTAATCCCAATATTATTTATGTAATATTTTCCTTTTGATTAGCTCACTTTGTAAAAAAAAAAAAAAAAAAGGAAAAAACAGGGGACATTTTCTATTACTACCATAAATTGGAGACCAGAATCACTTAGCACGAAAAGGTGACCACAAATAAAACCAAAACAATGTTATTAAATTCTGGTTAAATGTTGCTGCCTAGCAAAAGATCTGCAATTCAGACCAGCATTATCTTTTCGCAGAGGAGATGTTAGCAGATTTAGAGAAGTGTCAAAGACCTCCAGCACCAAACTGAGACTTTCTTCTTGACATAATCAGAAAGATTGGGATTAAAAGAATACCTTTCTTACTATATCACCTTGCATGCCACTTATCCCATACTTTGGGGAATACTTCCTTAGCTCTTTCTTGGAAATCGTACAACTTATCCTCCTCAACTTTGTACACTAGTGGGTTGTGTGAGAAGGATTTGGACTGTAGGGGACACTGTGCCTATCCAGACGACCGCTGACCCTTACCTGATCTGCACTCTCATCCACCACTCAGCATACTTTGCTGCTAACAGCTCATCGCCGCCATCTGTAGAGGAACATCCAAGGTTGCTAGAGCCTCTAGGCCCTGAGAGCTGAAAATGCCCAGGAACTTTACAGCCCCCTGTCCCTGACCCTGTTTCTCTCCTCCCCTCCCTCACCCCAACCCATAGTCACTGAACAACCGCTGTGGGTACAGAAGTCCAGCTCCTTTGCTTCATGCAGAGCAAACCCTGAGGGGCAGTTATTCTCAGAGGTCCCCGTGGGATTAGGCTGAGCCTGGAACTTCACCTGAAGTCACGCCTTCGCTTGATTTCTCCTTCTCTGCCCTGCTTCCACAGCTCCCTCACTGGTTTCCTGGGACTATCTTCTCTTTTAAAATTTCACTCACTGATTTATCTTTGGCTGCCCTGGGTCTTCGTCGCTGCACGGGCATTCTCTAGGTGTGCGGAGCGGAGGCCGCTCTCCAGCTGTGCAGAGAGGGGACCGCTCTCCAGTTGTGCGGAGAGGGGGCCGCTCTCCAGTTGTGCGGAGCGGGGACCGTTCTCCAGTTGTGTGGAGCGGGGACCGTTCTCCAGTTGTGTGGAGCGGGGACCGTTCTCCAGTTGTGCGGAGAGGGGGCCGCTCTCCAGTTGTGTGGAGCAGGGCCGTTCTCCAATTGTGGAGCCCAGGCTTCTCACTGCAGTGGTTTCTCTCGTTGCAGAGCTCAGGCTTCAGTACTTGTGGCATGAGGGCTTAATTGCTGGAAATACCTTCCTAATCAGTTACTTGTACAGTCCATGCTCATGATCTGCTTCTGGGAGAACCCAACCTGAGACTGACTCTGTGATAGAAGCCCCAAATGGGAGGCAGGAGCTCCATTCATCCAAAGAACTTAGGCAGGTTCTTGACCACTAGTGCCACTTGGGAAGTCCCCACCACTTACTGAGTTGGTGGAAACCCCAGCTTTCCATTCTGTTTCAAGCAGAAGGGTCCTAGATATGGCCCAACCATCCAGCCACGCCTCAGCCCTTTGCTTTGCTCACCGCTTCCCAGGCAGAGCCCCACAGAAGCGTGCAGCACACAGTTGTCAGATCTCACCTCTGCATCCTGGTTTTCCCACTAACCCATGGATACCTACCCAAGAAGAAGGCTTGGTACTGACCAGCCTCATCATCCCGGTAGTGACTGCCATGCTTTTCAAGAACGTCTGTGCGGGGGCTTCCCTGGTGGCTCAGTGGTAGAGAATCCACCTGCCAATGCAGGAGACGCGGGTTCGATCCCTGGTCCAGGAAGATTCCACATGCTGCAGAGCTGCTGAGTCCATGGGCCACAACTACTGAGCCTCTGTTCTAGACCCCGGGAGCCGCCACTACTGAGTCCATGGGCCACAACTACTGAGCCTCTGTTCTAGACCCCGGGAGCCGCCACTACTGAGCTCATGGGCCACAGCTGCTGAAGCCCACACGTGTCTGGAGCCCGCGCTCCGCAATGAAAGAAGCCACTGCAATGAGAAGCCCCAAACTAGAGAGGGGCACTGCAACCAGAGAGTGGCCTGCGCTCTCCACCACTAGGGAAAAGCCCATACAGCGACAGAGACCCTGCGCAGCCAAAAATAAAATAAATAAATAAGATTATTTTTTAAAAAAGAAAGAAAGTCTGTGCAAAGGTCACTAACGTACCCTGCCTTTGGTCACATCAGGCTGCACCATTCGGAAACACCCTCAGAACTCCACAGGAGCATCAGTAGCACGAGCTTCCTGGTGACTAAAGACTACAGTGTGAAGGCAAGTGTGGCCTTCCGGGCACCCTCTGAGTTTGACCCGTGTGACTGTTTGGTGCTGGGAGAGGCATGCGTGTTTCCGTAAAAGCCTGTGCGGGCTTGTTTCTCTGCCTTCACCGTGGAACTGGCTGAAGCGCTTCCGAGCTCAGCGCTTCCTATGCCTGGACAGTGCCCCACAAGGCCCGCACTGGACAGACTCAATCCTCCCTGCCCTTCTGATGCTCATCTCCCCCACTGTCCACCCAGCAGGGGCGGGCTAAGAGCCGTCTCCTCTTAGATGCCTGGACACCACTTCTTGTCCCTGCAACACCCATGAGGGTGTCTTCTTAGGTCCAAGGAGGCATCCAGACTCACAGACTGGCCGTGGCCCACACTTGGCACCTGGAGGCAATCAGAAGGGTATCATGCAGGAAACACACCATGCCACCTAGGCAGCATCAAATCCTTCCATCCAGTGGGAGCCGCCACAGTCCTCCAGGAGATATCCTCCTCAGCCTCACCCCAAGTGCGAGAGAAAGAGGCTCCTCTCTGTGGGTACAGGAGAAGCTTAGAAGCCTCACGACTCACAGGAGTCAATATTCTTTTTTTAAAAACTGGAGGAGTTTGTGTGTGTGTGTGTGTGGTATCACTGCGTTTTCTATTTATTTATGGCTGCACTGGGTCTTTGTTGTTTTGCAAGAGCTTTCTCTAGCTGCAGCAAGTGAGGGCTTCTCGTTGCAGAGGCTTCCTTGTTGTGGAGCACAGGCCCTGGGCACTTGAGCTGCAGTAGTGCAACCTGCGGGCTCTAGGTAGTTCTGGGTTCAATAGTTGTGGCTCACGGGCTTAGTTGCTGTGTAGCATGTGGGATCCTCCTGGACCAGGCATCAAACTTGTGTCCTCTGCACTCTTATCCACTGTGGTTCCTGATCCACTGGGCTGCCAGGGAAGTCCTCGATATCCTTTTATAAACTCCTCAGGCATGCCTTCCAGTATCCCCGCAAGGGGTGTGCCAGGTATGAGTCAGCACATAGCCCAGCACCCGTATAGCTCTTCACAGTCCCCACCGCCCCGACCTCTCATCCATAAATGACTTCCTGGTCACTGGTCATTTATTAATCAGCAGCAATATATATTACTTAGGAGCATAAGTAACAGTCTGCTTTTGTCAGGTTCCCAGGGGAATAGAACTAAAAAGTTCACTGACATTCGGATTGTCTTGTGGATGAGGAAAGGGTTTTGTTAACCTCATGTCCACAGTTCCCAAATGCTAAAAGAATATATTCTTTGTCATCTGAAGATAGCTTTCTCTGAATAACAAGAGACAGGTCTTTTCCACCCTTCAAATGTCTTTCCCCACCACTCAGTTCAATTTAGTTCCATCGCTCCGTCATATCCAACTCTTTGCGACCCCATGGACTGCAGCACACCAGGCTTCCCTATCCATCACCAACTCCTGGAGCTTGCTCAAACTCATGTCCATCGAGTCGGTGATGCCATCCAACCATCTCATCCTCTGTCGTCTCCTCCTGCCTTCAATCTTTCCCAGCATCAGGGTCTTTTCCACTGAATCAGTTCTCTGCATCAGGTGGCCAAAGTATTGGAGCTTCAGCTTCAGCATCAGTCCTTCCAAAGAGCATTCAGGACTGATTTCCTTTAGGATGGACTGGTTGGATCTCCCTGCCGTTGGTGTAATATAAGAAAGTGTTCCTAAAGCACGGTGTCTATACCACTCTCCTGGTGCTCATCACATGTGACTGTAACATGTGCTATTCAGCTTCTCACCCCTGGTGGTTAGTGTGGAGCCAGACGTCAGAGGATGTCAGTGCTCCTGAACTTGTGAATAAGAGGGAGGAGCCACGTAAGCATCTAATTCTTGCCCCAGCTTTGGCTCCCTGGCTGCATTTGGCACAGACAGCCCTCTGCACACAAATGGTGCTAATGACAGATGTACACGGAGCAGGAAGAACACACTCTCCCATGACTTGTGCTGTGCCTTCTTTAAGAGCATGGCATTGGCCAGGTGGGGTCAGATACGACAGAGAGGATCGCCCGTGTTGTTGGAGGCTTTTCGTTTCTTTGTTTTTGTTTTGTCTGCCTCCAAGAGAAAACGAGCCATCGGTAGCTCCAGGCACCCCTGTCCATCCTAACACAGGGGAGTTATCTACTGAGGAAGCCCTGTACATATCTAATGCGGTAATATTAGAATAACTACAACATGCCAAGTCTTATGCAGCAGAGCAGCTAAGCTGTGAGCCACAACTGCCGAAGCCCGCGTGCTGCAACTCCTGAAGCCCAGGCGCCTGGAGCCTGTGCTCCCAACAAGAGAAGCCACCACAGTGAGAAGCCCGAAGCTGGGGAGTAGCCCCCGCCCTGCTATTAGAGAGTAGCCCCCACTCTTTGCAACGCGCAGACAAAGACCCAGCACAGCCAAAAATCAATCAACTAATTAATTTTGAAAAAACATACCAAGTTTTACAGGTGCTTGACAACCATCATTTCAAGTAATCCTCACTCTCATTTTTACAGAGAGGAAACCTCTTTGTGTTTCTCTCAGTCAATGCACCATAATAGATTGAACCCAGAATGCAGCCAGGAGAGTAGCCACACGGCCAGGAGACCTCACTGGAAACATCCCGAAGGAAAAAGACCATCCCCTGACGGTCACGTGTAGCACGAGTCCCTGCCCTCTACTTCCCACCTGAGAGTGTGCCGTTTCTTTCCACCTCTGAGTCACCTCTCTCTCTAGCTTGCAGGATTTGAGTTGAGCAAAACACAGACCTCCATCAGCCGACGAACTAGAGGAAAAGCAGCAGAGAGAGTCAGTTCTGCCGCATACATCTCACCCCAGAGGCTGGAAAATGTGTATAATAAATACGACATAAAAGCCGAAATATACAGGTATGTTTATGTTCTCGTGCCAATTCTCAGATGAACCTGACAAGAAAGTCCAAGTCAAATGCCGGTAGGGAGGAGCATCCCTGGAATGTAATTGATGGTGACGAGAAAGTTCACCGTGGGGAGTTCCTGGTGGGCTAGTGGTCAGGATTTAGCACTCCCACTTCATGGCCTGGGTTTAATCCCTGGCTGGGGAAACTGAGATCCTACAAGCTACACAGTGCAAAAAAAAGAAAAAAGAAAATTCTCTGTGTTTTCTGGAAATGGCTACAGGGCATGGAAAAAAGGAAACTTGTTATCACTGTTCGTTTTCTTGCTTTTCTTTTAGCTTTGGAATTGTCCTCTGGGAGATCGCCACTGGGAAGAGCCCATTTGAAGGTAACCAGTGTGAAAGCTGACTCAGAGGTAGACTAGAATTAAACATCAGTGCTGTCCTGGCCGCTTCAGTGGGGTCACTGGAAGCTCCTATGTCTCCAGTTTTCAGGGTCCCTAGGTCTGATGCCAGCCAGCAGCAGCCAGAGGGATGTGTGGGTGCCAGAGCAATCTTTAAGCCTCCCGTCATACCATTTCCACTCCAGGTTGTGATTCCAAGAAGATCTACCAGCTGGTGGCTGAGTCTCGGCACCGGGAGCCAGTGGGTGAAGATTGCCCTTCACAGTTGCGGGAGATCATTGATGATTGCCGTGCCTATGAACCCTCCAGGAGGCCCTCTGTTAAAGGTAGAGCTCTTTCTGGTCTAAAGAGCATGGACCACACGTGTTACTTAACATTTGTGAAAGATTTTCTTTGTGTATCACAACCAGGGGTGGTTTTGCCCTTCGGGGAACACTGACAATGTCTAAAGACATTTTTGGCTGTTACAGCTCAGGGGAGGTGGGATGGCGTGGACATGTCCACTGGTATCTGGTGGACAGAAGCTATTCAACATCCTAGGATGCACAGGACAAGCCCTACAACAAAGATTATCCGGCCCAGATTATCAGTAGCACTGGAGTTTAGAAACCCTGCCCGAAGGGCATTGTTTAGTCTGAAGTGGGTTGGGAAGGCAGATTATTCCAGCCTATACTCTTTCTGTAGCTCAGAGGAGTACTATATTGGGCATCTACCGACCTGGGGAGTTCATCTTTCAGTGTCATATCAGTGCCATTTTAGTTCACTGATTCCTAAAATATCGATGTTCACTCTTGCCATCTCCTGTTTGACCACTTCCAGTTTACCTTGATTCATGGACCTAACATTCCAGGTTCCTATGTGCAGGGGTTAATAGTCAGCCACCTGTTGCTCTGGCTAAGCCATGAGAAAATCACCATGGGAAAAGAATAAAAGCAAAATATAACAATACAGCATAACACAAATGAAAGTACATTGGGTTGATCAGTTGGGGTCATCATACCCTGCAAAGCTAAGCAAAAACATAGTGTGGACCTTGGAACGCCGAGTCAGCGCAAGTTCAGAACGCTGTTTGTGCACACACTAAGATGTTTTCCCAAGGCATATGTCGGTCTATGACCTCCAGCTAGGTGAGAGCCCTTGTACAAGAAAATAACAAAGATAGTTTAAAGTAATCAATAAAGTGGGAGACGTGACCGGGGACACAGGAGGCTGACTTCATCGTAGCACAACAGGTACTTTCTGCTTGCCAAGACACTCAATAAAAGTGGTGCGACTCCAAGGAACAGGGCTCTTGACCCAAGAGGTCTTGAGTCCCCCAGCCCCATCTTTAAAACTTAAATTCTGTCTCTAGTTTCTTTTCCCTACACTGTGTGTCAGCCACTTTCGAGCCCTACCTGCAGTGCTGGCGACAACACCGATGCCATATTGTTACAGCATAGGACTTTTACTTCCATCACCAGTCACATCCACAGCTGAGTGTTATTTTTGCTGTGGCTCCATCTCTTCCTTCTTTCTGGAGTTATTTCTCCACTGATCTCCAGCAGCATATTGGGCACCTACCGACCTGGGGAGTTCATCTTTCAGTGTCCTATCTTTTTGCCTTTTCATACAGTTCATGGGGTTCTCAAGGCAAGAATACTGAAGTGGTTTGCTATTCCCTTCTCCAGTGGACCACATTTTGTCCGAACTCTCCACCATGACCCGTCTGTCTTGGGTGGCCCTACATGGCATGGCTTATAGTTTCACTGAGTTAGAATGATCTCTGTTCGTTTCCAAGGCAAACCATTCAATACCGCAGAATACCAAGACTGTGCCCCAACCCATAATGCTGAAGAAGCTGAAGTTGAACGGTTCTATGAAGACCTACAAGACCTTCTAGAACTAACACCCCAAAAAGATGTCCTTTTTATCATAGGGTACTGGAATGCAAAAGTAGGAAGTTAAGAAACACCTGAAGTAACAGGCAAATTTGGCCTTGGAGTACAGAATGAAGCAGGGCAAAGTCTAATAGAGTTTTGCCAAGAGAACGCACTGGTCATAGCAAACACCCTCTTCCAACTACACAAGAGAAGACTCTACACATGGACATCACCAAATGGTCAACACCGAAATTGGATTGATTATGTTCTTTGCAGCCAAAGATGGAGAAGCTCTATACAGTCAGCAAAAACAAGACCGGGAGCTGACTGTGGCTCAGATCATGAACTTTTTGTTGCCAAATTCAGACTTAAATTGAGGAAAGTAGGGAAAACCACTAGACCATACAGGTATGATGTAAATCAAATACCTTACAGTTATACAGTGGAAATGACAAATAGATTCAAGGGATTAGATCTGATAGACAGAGTGCCTAAAGAACTATGGATGGAGGTTCGTGGCATTGTACAGGAGGCAGTGATTAAGACCATCCCCAAGAAAAAAGAGAAGCAAAAAGGCAAAATGGTTGCCTGAGGAGGCCTTACAAATAGCTTAGAAAAGAAGAGAAACAAAAGGCAAAGGATAAAAGGAAAGATATACCCATTTAAATGCAGAGTTCCAAAGAATAGCAAGGGGAGATAAGAAAGCCTTCCTCAGTGATCAATGCAAAGAAATAGAGGAAAACAATATAATGGGAAAGACTAGAGATCTCTTCAAGAAAATTAGAGATACCAAGGGAACATTTCATGCAAAGATGGGCACAATAAAGGACAGAAATGGTATGGACCTAACAGAAGCAGAAGATATTAAGAAGACATGGTAAGAAGTCACAGAAGAACTGTACAAAAAAGATCTTCATGACCCTGATAACCATGATGGTGTGATCATTCACCTAGAGCCAGACATCCTGGAATGTGGAGTCAAGTGGGTCTTTAGGAAGAATCACTATGAACAAAGCTAGTGGAAGTGATAGAATTCCAGTTGAGCTATTTCAAATCCTGGAAGATGATGCTGTGAAAGTGCTGCACTCAATATGCCAGCAAATTTGGAAAACTCAGCAGTGGCCACAGGACTGGAAAAGGTCAGTTTTCATTCCAATCCCAAAGAAAGGCAATGCCAAAGAATGCTTAAACTACCGCACACTTGCACTCATCTCACACACTAGCAAAGTAATGCTTAAAATTCTCCAAGCCAGGCTTCAACAGTACATGAACTGTGAACTTTCAGATGCTCAAGCTGGTTTTAGAAAAGGCAAGGAATCAGAGATCAAACTGTCAACATCTGTTGGATCATGGAAAAAGCAAGAGAGTTCCAGAAAAACATCTACTTCTGCTTTATTGATTACGCTAAAGCCTTTGACTTTGTGGATCACAACAAACTGGAAAATTCTTAAAAAGATGGGAATCCCAGAGCACCTTACATACCTCCTGAGAAATCTGTATGCAGTCAAGAAGTTAGAACTGGACATGGAACAACAAACTGGTTCCAAATCGAGAAAGGAGTACATCAAAGCTATATATTGTCACCCTGCTTATTTAACTTATATACAGAATACATCATGTGAAATGCCAGACTGGATGAAGCACAAACTGGAATCAAGATTGCCGGGAGAAATATCAATAACCTCAGATACGCAGATGACACAACCCTTATGGCAGAAAGTGAAGAAGAACTAAAGAGCCTCTTATTGAAAGGGAAAGAGGAGAGTGAAAAAGTTGGCTTAAAACTCAACATTCAGAAAACGAAGATCATGGCATCTGGTCCCATCACTTCATGGCAAATAGATGGGGAAACAGTGGCTGACTTTATTTTTGGGGGCTCCAAAATCACTGCAGATGGTGACTGCAGCCATGAAATTAAAAGACACTCCTTGCTCCTTGGAAGAAAACTATGACAAAGTATATTAAAAAGCAGAGGCATTACTTTGTCAACAAAGGTCTGTCTAGTCAAAGGTGTGGTTTTTCCAGTAGTCAGGTACAGATGTGAGAGTTGGACCATAAAGAAAGCTGAGTGCCAAAGAATTGATGCTTTTGAACTGTGGTGTTGGAGAAGACTCTTGAAAGTCCCTTGGACTGCAAGGTGATCCAACCAGTCCATCCTAAAGGAAATCAGTCCTGAATATTCATTGGAATGGCTGATGCTGAAGCTCCAATTCTTTGGCCACTTGATGCGAAGAACTGACTCATTGGGAAAGATCCTGATGCTGGGAAAGATTGAAGGCAGGAGAAGGGGATGACAGAGGATAAGATGGTTGGATGACATCACCAACTCGATGGACATGAGTTTGAGTAAGCTCCAGGGAGTTGGTGATGGACAGGGAAGCCTGGTGTGCTGCAGTAATGGGGTCGCAAAGTCGGACAGGACGGAGCGACTGAACTGATACTTTCTCTCCCTTCCTTCCTTTTCTTTTATCAGCATCCTGGGGTAATTTCCTCTACTGAGACTTTTATTTCACCACGTTATCAGCTGCTCCTCCGTAGTTTCCCTGCACCATCTCCCTCAATGGGAATGCTTCCCTCCCCTACTCTAGATCCAGATCTCTCAGGCTTTCCACGAAGCTCCAGATACAAGAGAACATGACTCACATGCGGTCTATCTAGATACTGGGGAAGTGTTTCCACTGAAGTTGCTACAGTATTCAAAGAAACAAAATCATGTTTTTCCTATCTTTATTGTGATATGTAGCACAGCACAGCAGTGATTCAATATGTATGTTCATTTTTTAAGTCGAAGATAAAGAACATCACATATCCACTCCTGGTTAAAGACTTGAACATTACCACTAACTCAGAAAGGGACCTCCGCATCCCTTGCTTTCACATTCCTCTCCCCTGCTCCAGGAGGAGCCACTATCCTAACTTTCTGGTAGAAGTTTGTCTATGGTTTTAGTTTATTTATTTATTTTTTCAGGAGAGAATATGCTTTTAATATTACAGTTTGAATGATAAAATTTTACAATTATAATACAGCAGGCATACATACAATACAGCATACAGCAGTAACAAAATGAGGAATCATTTCAAATTCTTAAGTAAATCTTATTACATAAGCATACACATAATCTTTAACTCACTTCCCTAACCAAGCAAATGTTAGAAAAGAATTTTTTAAGACATAAGCCTACTAAGACAGAGAGAATGGAAGACAATATGGAAGGAGTGAGATTTTGAGTCTGGAAAGCCAGTGGACAACCAGTAACTAGATTAGCAGATATCCTAGAAAACTGAATCATAAGTCAAGCACGTGAACCAAATGTGAATTACATGGCAGAATTTCCAGGGAATTATGGGTCACATCAAGTATTTCTGAAAGCAAGAATGATGGAAAGAAGGGAGGTTAAAACAGTAAAATAAGGAAAATTGGTTGAAAAAAACTCCTTAACCAAGGTACACTAAATTATGGGCTTTCCTGTGGCTCAGCGGTAAAAAAATCTGCCTGTAATGCAGGAGCCTCAGGAGATGCAGGTTTGATCCCTGGGTTGGGAAGATCCCCTGGAGGAGGAAGTGGCAACCCACTCCTGTATTCTTGCCTGGAAATTCCCATGGACAGAGGAGCCTGGTGGGCTACAGTCCATAGGGTCACAAAGAGTCAGACACAACTGAAGCAGCTTAGCACAAATGTATAAGGACTTTGGAAGTGATATCATGCTATATTCTAGCACAACTTTCTTCAGTTGATCAGGTAGTATGAAGAAATGATTTGAAATTCATCCATGCTAATGTGATGGTTTAAACTCATTCTTTTCCACTGCTGTATCACAGGCCACTTAGATAACCATGCATGTTACTTACCCCTTCCTCTATCTATGGATATTTTAATCGTCCTTTTAGGAACCTCACCCTTAAACATTCTTGTGCATGTATCCTGGGGCACACAGGTGAGACTATCCTGAGTTAGAGACCTGGGGGTGGAGGGCATAGATAAATGAAGATTAAATGCCTGAGAGAGGAACTAAAGAGATAGGTGTCCAGGCTTCGGGGGCAGTCCCCCCAAGGACGGCGCCACTATTTACAGAAGTCTCTGGCACGAAGTCCTTCAAGGCCTGTTCATTGATGGTCCATTGGGAATCACTCTAACAGTCATGTTAGAGAGGGTATCTCATCCCTCCCCTTCCTTTGCCGCATCCCTACCTTTTGAAATGAAAATCTGTTTTGCCGAAAGTTTTACTTTTAAGTTCAAAAGATTCATTAACAAAAGAAACCACTTGTTACACACACAATAAACAATTTCAATATTTAATAGAGGATTGATTGACTTCATTTCAATATATAGTCATTAAAAGAAGAGAAAAACAACAGAGAAAAGTAACAGCACATACATCACCAAATTAGGCCAAACAACCTCCAGACTTCAAAAGTGCTGGGAAGTCCCTCGTTAACAGCAATCTGGAGTCCCCATTTGGAAAGAGGTCCCCGGTAGTGCGTCTACCCCACGGGTGAGACTTCAAATTGCAGTTTGGGGAGCTCCTGCTTATAATCCCAGGCTGCCCACTGATATGAGGATCAGCCTGCATGTAAAAAGGCAGTGATGGTTTCTCTTTAACTTTTACAATGTTGTTGGTTTCACCTCGTGAGTCACAAGATTTTCTGGAACCCCAGGGAGCAGGCCAGGCCTCCAAGGGCTCAAGGAAATCCAAGACCCATTCCCTCTCCGATCTAAAGTGCCGCTTGGCTTCCTGGTAACAATTGGTGTGTTTGCAAGCAGGCACGTAGTCCAGGCAGGCTCAGAAGTCAGTCTGCGGCCTGCTCTCCTGCTTCTGAAGCCTGAACAAGACTACTTCCATTTTGATTTCCCTAACAAAATCTAAGCCTTGGCCTAGCTTCTACCTGAAACTTTCTCTTTGCCCTCATAGCGCAGACGGGCAGACTCAGTGGCGCTTCCTGAAGAATTACCCTTCAGGGTGTATTTTCTACAGCACCTTCTTCTCCTTCAAATTCTCCTTTGTCTTCTTCCTCCTTTTTCCAGGCTCCCTTAAACCCAGGTCCTCCTGGTATTAGAGAATCTAATACCTGAGACTAATTCACACTAAGATGTGTGAGCTTACGTCTCCCACAAGGTAGTTGTATTTTAAAAGTTGTCCAAGTAAAATTACAAAAATAAAATAAAAATAAACTAGCAAAAGTTGTCCAAGTGAGAGGGAACATCACATTCCAAAGGCATGAATGCTGATGGTGTTTTGGACTCCAGCCAGGCCAAGGGGAGTGCAGTTTCTACACTGTTTTGTAGTATGGAAATGTCTTTGTTTCTAACGTGACGGTCAGTTCCTGAGCTTGTCTAACTTTCTGTTCATTCATTCACAGAAATCTTAAACAGACTGTCTTCCTTTTATTAAGCCACGTGTTGAAACTGAAACTGTCCCTGAACAAGGAGCTGGAAGAACACGAGCTGGGCATCTTTTTCTCTCAAATCCTTCAGCATGGATTTATTTATGGATACAGGGGGGCAGCACTTCTCTGTTACAAATAGAAAACAACTCCCGTAATCCATGTCACTCCCAATGATACTGTCAAAAATACACCTTTGATAATAACTCTGATAGTTTTACAAAAATGTGTCTCTCTCTGGATCCAAACCTCTTGGGATTGTGACTTAGCAGCCCCTCCCATCAGGAAGTCGAATCTAGGGCTTCCCTGGTGGGCTCAGTAGTAAAGAATCCACCTGCCAATGCAGGAGACATGGGTTTGATCCCTAGCCTGGGAAAATCCCACATGCCACAGTACTAAGCCTGTGCACCACAACTATTGAGCCTGCGCTCTAGAGCCTGGGAGCCACAACCACTGAGCCCAACTGCTAAAGCCCACCCACCCTAGAGGCCGTGCTTTGCAACAAGAGAAGCCACTGCAATGAGAAGCCCGCTCACTGCACGAAGAGTAGCCTCCACTCATTGCAACTAGAGGAAAGACTTGCGCAGCAATGAAGACCCATCACAGCTAAAAATAAAAAAATAACCAACTTTTTTTTTTAAAAAAAGAAGTAGAATCTACATCGCCACCACTTGAACCTGGGCTGGTGTTGTAACTGGCTTTGGCCAATAGAATGTCGAAGTGGTGGTGTTTTGGTTCCAAGCCCAGGCTTCGAGAGGCCTTACAAACTTCCACCCTGTCTCTTGGAGCCCTCCCCCACCAGGAGCAAGCTGCGCAAGGGTGCTGGAGAAGGAGAGGCTACATGGAGCCATCATACTAGACCAGCCAGGCCAGCAGCTGTCACAGAGATGAATCCGTTTGAGACCAGAAGAACCGCACAGCAGAAGCAGCCCAGACGGCCCATTTACAAAACCATGAGCTAAATAAATGGCTGTGGTCTTAGCCACTAAGTTCGGGGTGAACTGTGACAGCAGTAAACAGCTGGGCAAAGACTGATCCTTCCTCTTTCCCACTGAACTAAGTACAGAATCCCCCTTTGGATCCCCAAGGCCTTTTATCTCTGACGCCAACCTGATCTCCAGTATCTGGTCCCAGAGTGCTCCCGCCAGAGACTGCAAACTCTAATACCTGTGAGGTCTAGTGGGAGCCTAAAAAGTGAGTTGAGCCTGAAGGAGAGACTTCAGGGAACAGGTGAACTTGGTGAAGAAAGGGCAGCCTCTGCTCAGCTGCAGCCTATTTTTATCATATAGGAACAGGACCCCAGTGTTTCCAGAGCCATCCACTTTGTCACATTTTTGGTAAATTGTCCATCTTTTTAAAGATTGGCACTTCATTAAAAATTATTTTTATGCTGTATAGGACAAACTAAATATATTAGCCTAAGAGTTCTCAGAAACCCATGTCTCCTGGATGTAACCTGTTTGTTCTGAATTTTTTTACACCTTTGCTCTTGGTAAGGTGACCTCTACTTGTCACTGCTTTTCTTTCCACCTGAACTCATCCCAAATCATTCAACAGCAATGTGCTGGGCATTGTTCCAATTACTGAGGAGACAACAATAGGTGGGGGCAGGCAGGGAGAGGAGACAATTGGGAGCTTGGGATGAACATACACTTCTATATATAAGACAGATAACCAACAAGGACCTACTCGATAGCACAGGGAACTCTATTCAATATTCTGTGATAGCCTATATGAGAAAAGAATCTAAAAAAGGAGGAATATATTTACATGCGTAAGCAGATCACTCTGCTGTACACCTGAAACTAACACAATTATAGTTCCATAAAATTAAATTTTTAAAAAAATAGGCAAAATAAGTTGGAGCTTATAATCTGGGGAATAAAATTGTGGTTCATTTCTATTCGTTTTTATCTTTTATTTATTCTTGATGTTTTTAAACCTAGAACATTTTTAAGTTAAAAAAGAATCAACAAGGACAGGTTGAACACTGAGGCTTTTCTTGAGTGAATCATCGGGTAGTACTATTTTCATCTTTGAAATCTTTTCAAATCTTTTTGAATCCTTATTTTTTATGCATTTAGAAGAAAATTTCAAACATCAACACAATTCATCACTAAACATTTCAGCATTTATATTATTAACTGCAGTTCAATATTTGTTTACAGGGTGGTGGTGGTTGTTTGTTTGATGGGGGAAGGTAATGTTTCCATGTTGTGAAATATACAAATCCTAAATATACCATTTGATGAGATTAATAAATTCATACACGTGACTGATCCAGACCCCCATCAAGATGACAAACATTACCATCATGCCCCAAAGTCCTGTTATGTGCATACAGTCAAACCCCCTCTTCACTCCTGCCCTGCAATTCTGATTTAAATGGCATTTTTGAGGTATAATTGTCCCACAGTGGATTACACGTTTCACATGTGTGATTTGATGTTTTGACATATATATGCACCACCACAATCAAGATAATGAACATGTGCATCCGTTCCCAAAGCTTCTTCATGCTCCTTTATAATCACTCCCTCCCACCACCTTACCACCCCCATTTCCCTAGGCAACCACTGACCTGCTTTCTATCATTACTGATTAGTTTGTGTTTTTTAAAATTTTATATAAATGTAATCATATGATATATGATAAATTTGCCTTCTTTCAGTATAACTATTTTGAGATTCATCCATGTAATCACATGTATCCTTAATTTATTCCTTTTCTAGCTGAAAAGTAGTTGAAAACTATGGCAATGTATGAGTGTAACCATTTATTTATCCTTTGATCTGCTGATGAACATTTGAGTTGTTTATAATTTTTGGCTATTACAGATAAAGATGCTATTGATTTTTATGTACAAGTCCGTTTGAATATGTTATTTAAATTTATTTTTTAACTTTTAATTTTATATTGGAGTATAGATGGCTACAGAAAAGGCAATGGCACCCCACTCCAGTACTCTTGCCTGGAAAATCCCATGGACAGAGGAGCCTGGTGGGCTGCAGTCCATGGGGTTGCTAAGAGTCGGGCATGACTGAGCAACTTCACTTTCACTTTTCACTTTCATGCATTGGAGAAGGAAATGGCCACCCACTCCAGTGTTCTTGCCTGGAGAATCCCAGGGACGGGGGAGCCTGGTGGGCTGCCATCTATGGGGTCACACAGAGTCGGATACCACTGAAGCGACTTAGCAGCAGCATAGATGACTAACAATGTTGTGATAGTTTCAGGTGGTATATACTTTTCAGGGGGTATATATAAGTAATGGCTCCTCTGCTATTACTTATACAACAGTGAGAATCATTCAAAATATTTTTCTTTCTACTCCATAATATTTGTATTTGTTTACAAAATAAAATTCCTTTCTCCTCATACTAACTTTGCTCAGTAGAAGCTGCCTTAAAGGCAGGAAGATGAAAAAAAAGTACAAATGCTAAGGTTGGCTTTGGTGACAGGCATCTTCTTCACCAAAGACTTTAGGCGAAACAGCATGAGGCACAGTTTTAATATTTTCATCTTTTCAAAATGGACTAAAAAATCTTTCCCTTACAACTTCCTCCCGCCACAAAGTTCAAACAAAGAGCGGTAAAAGCCTTCTTCCGTTTTTCTCTTAGGGGGCTGGGCGTGTGTTGACGGACGTTGATTTCTACCAATTGTACGAGGCTTCCTTGCACGTGGTGCTGCCTACGCCGTTTACGAAGGGTCAGCCAATGAGAGCGCCGCTGTTTCAGTCAGCGGCGACCAAAGAAAGAAGAAGAGAGGGTATTGGCTACCGGCTGGAACTGCTGCCCAATAGGAACAGGCCGAGCCAGCACCTCAGGCGGGCAGCTTGAGCTGCTGGCAAGTGGCTGTGGTAGCCAGTCCGGCAAGTTTTCCTATGGGGGTTGCTGCGCCTCCGGCGACCTGGCGAGTCTGACCGTGTGCTCTGGCTTCAGGTGAGGTGGGCACTTGCCTCTCCCCAGACCTTGGGCGTCTGGGTCCGGGACGACTCCCCCTGGTTCCCTGGACGCAGGGCCCGAGTTGGGCTGGGGGCGGGCTTGAACTCGGTGGTCTGAGGAGATTTGGGCGCTCCGGGCCGTCCCAACGGTCGGGGCCGAGGCACCTAAATTCCCGTTCTTTCGGGGCTGCTGGGGCGGCCCCCGAGGTGCGGGTGGGGCGGGGAAGGAAGCAACTCCGGATTCCTGGAAGGAGCAGAGTTCGCCGCAGGGCTGGGGTCAAGAGGTCGCTGGCCCGGAGTCAGGGGTCCCTGGTCGCTCTCCAGGGAGTGGAGCCTCGGACTCTTCATGTGCAGACAACTGCTGTCGCACGGAGTGCCCGCTACTTGCCTCACTTTCAAGTGGAACGAAAGACCTATCGTTCTATCCAGCTTTACCTCACAGCAACACTGTGACGTAAATACTTGTATTATCCCCACTTTTTAAAGACGAATAAGTCGAACAGGGAAGCTGGGCAACCGTCCTAAGTAAGGTCCTCAGGTAGGACGTGACCGAACACGGATTCGAACCCAGGTCGGCCCGACTCCCCGCCCGCGCCTCGTCTTTTTAATTGGGAGTCTTCATCGCGCCTAGCGTGGACATTGGTTGAAATCTGAGTAAGAAAGCTTGGGAAAACCACGGGATGTCTACGGGCTGCTCACGGCATGGCGGGGACCCGCCGACTCGCCCCTGCTCAACCCCAGGCCTGGCGAGTTTTGTGTTGGCCCACATTGATGGGGAAGCTTTGCTCCAGCACGGGGCTGTGTAGAGAACTTTCTTCCAGGATGACGTTGTTCTCTGTCTCTTCTGTCTGTCAATATTGGGTGCTGATACGTTCTTAGAAGTTGATTGGTTTTGCGTTTTTAGGTGTATGTATGGTGGGTAATTCAGTAAGTATTTAGCATCTGCTGTGTACTTCTTGTGTAGGATACACCGATGAATGAGGCTGGGATTTGGCTCTGGGCCTTTCACATCTCACCAGAACTTTTGTTCTCTAATCAGAACTGGCATATCATGGGAAGAAATTTCACTTTTTAATGTTAACCATACTGAAAAGTGCACAGAATAATCTTTATTTATTAAAATATAAATTTATTTATTTTAATTGGAGGTTAATTACTTTACAATATTGTACTGGTTTTGCCATACATCAACATGAATCCACCACAGGTATACACGTGTTCCCCATCCTGAACCCCCCTCCCTCCTCCCTCCCAGTACCATGCCTCTGGGTCATCAGTGCACCAGCCCCAAGCATCCAGTATCATGCATTGAACCTGGACTGGCGATTCGTTTCATATATGATATTATACATGTTTCAATGCCATTCTCCCAAATCATCCAACCCTCTTTCTCTCCCACAGAGTCCAAAAGACTGTTCTACACATCTGTATAATTTTTAATCTGAATAATTTTTAAAAGATTGGTCCATTCACCACCCCTATCTAACAAATTTTGACTTTGACCTTTCGGTAGAGTTTTTCTTTCTTTTTGTTAAATAAATAAATTCTATAGTCAAAGCCTCATAGGTAACCCAGCACCTTCCCGCTCCTTAACTGGGTATTTTTCATGCTTGGGCTTTTTTATACTACCTTACATTTATAAATCCATATAGTAGTGTGGTTTTGCATATTTTTAAGTGCCCTAAGGATGGAATTAATGGAGTTTCATCTGTAGTCTGCTTTTTTCTTTTCAGTATAATTTTTGAGGAAATTTACTGAATTGGGATTCTTAGTGGGAAGAGAGTTTATGGTTCCATCTTGACCAGAGGTTTTGCTTCACTTTTTTTTTCCATTTTGAGTTCTCATTCTTGTACTTCAGTTAGTCAAGTATTCTGACTTAACCTTTTAATATTATTATTTTTTGCTGTCTTTTGTTTTCTGAGAGTTCTTCAGGTTTATTTTAAAATCCTTCTATTAAAGCTTTTATTTTGATTTTTTTCCCTTGGCATTTTAAGTTTGGATTTATTTTATTTACTTACTTATTACCATTTCTTTCATCACATTTCTTTTTTCCAAGTTTCTTCTCTTTGTCTGCTTTGGTCTCCTCTCATGTTGGAGGCTTTTCTTGAATGTCAGTTGTTCTTTGGCTGTTTGTTTGTTTTGCAGAGAGACCCCCCGCCCCAGAAGACTGATTGGAAGCTGTGTATGAATGACAGAACCTTACCGACCAAGGGACTTTTACCGTTAGCTATAAGGACAGAGACCCAGCCATTTTCTTGAGATTTACAAGTGTTAGTATTTATAGATCTTTTCTCTTCAGCTGGTTTTCTCTAGAGAACAGTCCTCTAATCTCCTGCCTTGAGGCATAGAGAATGTGTAAAAACCAGAATATTGCATTCTGGATTTGTGCAGCTGGGGAGAAGGGTTGGCAGTGTTTCACACTTGTGAAAGTTTGTAGAATTTCACTTAACTCCTTGTTTTCACTGCTGGTCTTAAGTCTGTGTGGTTCAAAATTCCAGTTTTCTGCAGCATAGGGGGAGATGTTTTTTATTGTTGCCTTGAGGAACAGATTACTTTCACAGGCTTTCAGCTGATCCTCCTTTGCATCTCCATCTTTCAGTGCTATCTTCTGTGATATGTGGTTTCTACAGTTCCCTCAGTGGAAATTAGCTTGCTTTTCAGTAGCACACAGTCCTATCAGTTGTTGGTACGGAGAACTGATTTGTATGTCTCATACTCTCTTTGCTTTGTGCTTGTGATTTATTCTTTTTTTAATGCTGTTTCTTGCAAGGGGATTGGGGTCATGTTCATGGATTTTCAGAAATGACTGAGAAAGAAAAACATACTTTATCTGCTGTGTTTATTGGACTTCTCTGCATTTATGCTGACCACTCCAGTCTGGCCTCTACTCATCACTTTAGGGAAACAGCTCTTTTCTAGATTATCTGTCACCTCTACATTGCTTAATCTAGTGGTCATTCTTCCTCTCAGTAGCACTTGACACACTTGACTGTCCCCTCCTTGCATCATTCTTCCGAGACACCACACTCTTCCAGGTTTTCTCCTACCTCATGGTCTTGGTTTCTGGGTTCTCTTCCTATAACTGTTATCCTTTTAATGTCTCTGGTATTGGTCCTTGGCCTGCTTTTCTTCTATCTCAACTCCTTCTTAGGTAGTTAATCTATCCCAAGATTTTAAGTGGCATGACTATGCTGAGGATTCTTAAAGCTGTCTACTGTTCCATCTCCACTGCTACTAGTCTTGCCTCTGTGACCACTAGTTTATACTCTCCTAATAGCCTATAAAGTGGTCACTTTGCCTGCACTTTTCCTCCCCTACAGTCCATTCCTAAAGCAGAAGAAACTCCTTACCAAGGTCTTCTAGTGAAAGTGTTGTGTATCATCAACTTCACTCCTCATATTAAACCTCATACTGTCTGCTCTTTCTTACTATTCTCGTTATGCTGGGCTTCCTAGTTTCTCTGATGCACTAAACCCATACTTAGCAGACACCTTGTATTAATTTTCTTCTGAAACTCTTTCTTGGCTCTTCATATGGCCAACTTCTTTTAATCCTTCTTGTCTTGGTTTAATTTTCACTTATAAGAGGCCACCTCTCACTGTTGTGTCTTGCCCCCCACTCCCAAAACCAAATGGCACAATATATAATTTTTCACATTGATTTGTTTATTCTCTCATTTGCTAGAATGTAAATTGTATTATGCTGGGTCTTATCCACTTATCTGTTTGCCTCTGTGGCGTGTCTGACTATATGACAGATGCTTAAATATTTCTTAAAAAATAGACTAACGTCGTGGAGTAGAGACAGGAAACAAATAATGAAAGGAACATAACCAGTGCTTAATAAATATTTGTTGAATGGACTAACAAATGGACTTAGAGACAGAAAACAAAAGTAATGAAAAAGTTGAAGTAAATAAAGGTTGCTCAGCCTTTTTGGAGGAAATAGGTAAATTTCTATTTTGAGTTATTAATTGAGTTATTTTGTGGAAATGTTCTTTCTGTGTTTATTTTTTGCACTTTAGTGCCATTAAAGATGAATATTGCCTACTAAAATATAGCATTGGATGCATTTGTTGTAGTAAATGTCCATATATAGGTCATGACAGAACTGCAAGAGGTCTGGGGGATTATTTTCAATAGTTCAATTCTCTTATTTTATAGATTCTTTTAAAGACTAGTGCTATGATCACATGACTTTATGTTTTCGAAGGGCAAACAGGATAACTGGTTAAAAGTCCTTATAAGAAAAGAGCTAAAATCATCTTTTTAAGTTTCTCAGTTTTGTCAAGAATGATCTTAAACAAATATTAAATGATAGACATAATTAGATAAAACATGCCACGTAGCTGATACATTTTACTAATACTTTTTACAAATATTGCTTCCTCAGTGATGGCTCATGAAGCAATGGAATATGATCTTCAGGTGCAATTAGATCATGGTGCTGCAGATCAGCCTGCTCCTGCTGAGGTGGTCAGCAGCCAAGGGGGACCACCCCTGCTCCAGCCTCCTCATACTGAGGAGGTCAGCAGCCAGGAGGGACCACCCGTGTTGCATCCTATACTTGCTGAGGTGGTCAGCATCGAAGGAGGACCACCCCTGCTCCAACCCATTCCTGAGGAGGTGATCAACAGCCCAGAGAGAGTGCCGCTGCTTCCACCTATTCCGCAGATATCTGTTGATCTGACAGAGGAAGTGGAGCTCTCAGGAACAGAGACTGTGGGGAACCTCAATCCAGGAGTTTTAGAGGAGTTTAGGCTGGAATCTGGTGCTAACCGCACTCCCCAAGTGCCTTCATTGGATTCAATGAACAGCTTCATCAGTGGGCTGCAGAGACTTCATGGCATGCTGGAATTCCTGCGACCAACTTCAGACCGCAGTGTGGGGCCCGTGAGAGCGAGGAGAAATAGGAGGAGTTCTGCTTCACGGAGGGCAAGAGCAGGAGGGTCCCAGAGGACAAACAGTGCCAGGTAAATAGAAGTGTAAATAGTGGGATTAGTACCTGATTGGGAATTATGAACTTTAGGCCCTGATGATAGCCCCAGTGCTGCCAGGAATTGGCATTGTGACTTGGCAAGTTGGGTAACCTTTCGGAACCCCCAGTACCTCATAAATCAGATGAAAATAAAATTACTTGGTTTATTTACTTCACAAAGTAGTGGAGAGGATAAAGGTATACAGATAGGTTTTGAAAACTTGTTGGTAGTTTGTTAGCAGTGGTGTCTGCAGAGGCTGGCTTTTCTTTCTATCATTTGTCTCTTATACATCAAATATATACATATATATATTTAACTTGCAAGTCCACTCCACTTGCCCAAGATTCATTGTTCATTGGCACTCCACTTAGTGGTACAGTAGATTTTGTAAGATGGGCAGGCTGGATTTAGAGAACCCTTGTGAAAAGTAGAGTGTGAATTAATATAGAACTTATCTGACTAAGTGGGAAACATTCTAGCCCTCCTCACCTGATACTGTGTTGTAGAGTTAAAAATAATTTTCTTCCATAGGTTTTGGTTTGAACTTGCCTCTTGAAGGGGTTAGCTGTCAAGTCTTGACAGTTATTATGAAGAATAACAGTTGTCTATATTTTAATCTGTTTTTTAACTTCTGCTTTATTTGAGATACTTAGTTCCACAGTTGGCTTTCTAAATGTCTTCATAATGTTGAAAGAAATTGAATTCAACCTTTTCATTTTAAATGTGAAAGAAACTTGGACCCTGAGAGAATGGTCTATTCAGGGTCTCGGAGTTGACAGTACAGAGGAAGTTAGAGCTGATGTTGGAACCTGGATCTGACTGTTGTCTACAAAAGCAAATAAAGGAAGCTTCAATCAGATCCATTTTTCTAACACTGTGAAAATAATGAGAGGCTTCCATGGTGGTCCCGTGCCTAAGACTCTGCACTTCCAATGCAGGGGCCTGGGATCAATCCCTGGTTAGAGAACTTAATCCCACATGTGGCAACTGATAGTTTGCATGCCACAACTAAGACCCGGCATAGCCAAACAAATAATAAAAAATAAATATTGAAAAGAATGAGATGGCACTAAATAGTGGTAGCTGGGCCATCTGTTATCTGTGTTTTACAAATGAGGAAGATGATGGGGTGATTTATGATTTGACTGAGATAACCCTGGAATTGGAATTGTGCCTTCTGATTTTGGATTTCAGCATCCTTTTCAATGGATCCTGCTGATTAGTGTATCAGGGCTGCTGTTACTGTGGCTGTAGTCTCTAATGCCTGGTCAATGCTGGATGTGATCCATCAAGGGTGAGAAGTTCTGTGTTGACAGGAGTTGCAAGTGCATGCTACTCTGTTATTTTAAGGTGCCATTTACAATGATTTTCAAAGCAAAGTAGGATTTCATATATTTGTGTCATAGACGAAGGTACCTTGTAGTGCAATTTGGGGACCCTGTTGATATAATAAGGGGGCCAAGAGTTGAGAGTGGTATCCTCAGGAACTGTGAAGAGGACTCTTAAATTGTCCTCAGGCTTGGTTGTTCATACATTGGGTGAGTGGGTGAGGGGATTACACTTGGTTGGGGACATTAGTGTAATGAGTTCACAGGAGAATGACACTTATAAATCAGGTGCCAATTTACAGAGAAAATTAGAAACAGCACAGAGACCAGATTCTCTGGCATTGTCACCATGGTTCTCCTAGAGGATACTGACACACAGAAGCCAAACTCTATAATCAGAAAATTTCTTGATGTGTGTAGAATCTGTGCTCAGGGATTGAGCTACATAATTTAGATGTTAAATGATGTCAGTTTGTCTGTCTCCACAAAGAGAATAAACCTTCAAGGCAAAGCAACTGTGCAGAGAACATGGATTCTGGAGCCTGATAAATGAGACTTAAAATTTTTTGCTGTTAAATATTGTGTTGTAAATTAATTCCACACTAAATTCACACAGAAGTCTGAGCTTTCCCAGGACTGATTTGCTTATACCTTCTGAATATCCTGAAGTGAAATTCTCATTATGGTGTTTGGTGGCATTTACTCACCTGACATACTACCCCTGCACCAGGTATTGAGAGCCTGGTCCAAGGTGAGATGCTTTTGCCTCAGGCTCCACCACATTGGGGAAACCTACCTAGTGGGATATTTTTCCCAACTACTTCTCAATCAAGGTCACAAACTCCTTTCCTATTTCTTTGTTTGAGGCTGCTTGATTCTGACTGTCAGCGTCATCATTCATTCGTCAAATATTTGTAACACTCCACTATGTGAGAGACTGAACTTTTGCCTTGGAGATACATACATCTGAACAGGACAGATCAGGGTACCTGTTTTCATGGAGCTTATGGAATCTAGGACTACAGAGGGTAAGCAAGGGGCAAGAATTTATTCTACTGTTATTTAATCCAGAGATGATTAGTGCAGGAAAAGAGGATTTCAAGACTATACTCCTAAGCACTGTCTCCCAGTTGCTCTTCATAGTCCCCTCCTGACCTTGGAAATGCCTATTTGCTAATAAAAGCAATATTAATGAGTGATTTTTAAAAATTAATCACTTAATTTTTGCTGGTTTCTATATAGAATGCTATTGATAAGCATGTAATGATGGTGGTTTAGGCGCTAAGTCATGTCCGACTCTTAAGACCCCATGAACTGTAGCCTGCCAGGCTCCTTGCCCATGGGATTCTTGAAGCAAGAATACTGGAGTGGACTGCCATTTCCTTCACAGGATCTTCCCGACCCAGGAATTGAACCTGGGTCTCCTGCATTGCAGCAGGCAGATTCTTTATCGACTGAGCTATAAGGGAAGCCCTATGCATATAATAGGTTAACTTTAGTATATATTTCATTTAGTTCAAATGTTTTTAGGCAGTGCTGTGCTTATGTGCTTATCCTCATGAGTAGCTATAGTTGCTGTTCATGCACAGTTCTTAAAAATAAATTTGTAAACTTGCTTAGCATTTTCTTAAAAAAACAAACCTGAGTGACATCAGTGCAAATGGCAGAATAAGGACCTCAGAAAAATCCTCTGTATCGAATCAATGAAACAACTGGCAACATTTATCAAAATCAACTTTTTCAGTATTCTGGAAATTATCCAGTGCTTGTAGCAGTTCAGTGAGTGAGTCTCAAAGAAAGCCAGTTGAGTCTCAGTAAGAACTGTGAGCTTTGTGGCATTCCCTATTCCCATTCTCTTCAGCTCCATCAGTTCAGTCGCTCAGTCGTGTCTGACTCTTTGAGACCCCATGAATCGCAGCACGCCAGGCCTCCCTGTCCATCACCAACTCCCAGAGTTCACTCAGATTCACGTCCATCGAGTCAGTGATGCCATCCAGCCATCTCATCCTCTGTCGTCCCCTTCTCCTGCCCCCAGTCCCTCCCAGCATCAGAGTCTTTTCCAATGAGTCAACTCTTCGCATGAGGTGGCCAAAGTACTGGAGTTTCAGCTTTAGCATCATTCCTTCCAAAGAAATCCCAGGGCTGATCTCCTTTAGAATGGACTGGTTGGATCTCCTTGCAGTCCAAGGGACTCTCAAGAGTCTTCTCCAACACCACAGTTCAAAAGCATCAATTCTTCGGCACTCAGCCTTCTTCACAGTCCAACTCTCACATCCATACATGAGCACGGGAAAAACCATAGCCTTGACTAGACGGACCTTAGTTGGCAAAGTAATGTCTCTGCTTTTGAATATGCTGCCTAGGTTGGTCATAACTTTCCTTCCAAGGAGTAAGCGTCTTTTAATTTCATGGCTGCAGTCACCATCTGCAGTGATTTTGGAGCCCCCCAAAATAAAGTCTGACACTGTTTCCACTGTTTCCCCATCTATTTGCCATGAAGTGATGGGACCAGATGCCATGATCTTCGTTTTCTGATTGTTGAGCTTTAAACCAACTTTTTCACTCTCTTCTTTCACTTTCATCAAGAGGCTTTTTAGTTCCTCTTCACTTTCTGCCATAGGGGTAGTGTCATCTGCATATCTGAGGTGATTGATATTTCTCCCGACAATCTTGATTCCAGCTTGTGTTTCTTCCAGTCCAGCGTTTCTCATGATGTACTGCATAGGAGTTAAATAAGCAGGGTGACAATATACAGCCTTGACGTACTCCTTTTCCTATTTGGAACCAGTCTGTTGTTCCATGTCCAGTTCTACCTGTTGCTTCCTGACCTGCATACAGATTTCTCAAGAGGCAGGTCAGGTGGTCTGGTATTCCCATCTCTCTCAGAATCTTCCACAGTTTACTGTGATCCACACAGTCAAAGGCTTTGGCATAGTCAATAAAGCAGAAATAGATGTTTTTCTGGAACTCTTGCTTTTTCCATGATCCAGCAGATGTTGTCTATTTGATCTCTGGTTCCTCTGCCTTTTCTAAAACCAGCTTGAACATCAGGAAGTTCACAGTTCACGTATTGCTGAAGCCTGGCTTGGAGAATTTTAAGCATTACTTTACCAGCATGTGAGATGAGTGCAATTGTGTGGTAGTTTGAGCATTCTTTGGCATTGCCTTTCTTTGGGATTGGAATGAAAACTGACCATTTCCAGTCCTGTGGCCACTGCTGAGTTTTCCAAATTTGCTGGCATATTGAGTGCAGCACTTTCAAAGGATTTGAAGTAGCTCAACTGGAATTCCATCACCTCCACCAGCTTTGTTTGTAGTGATGCTTCCTAAGGCCCACTTGACTTCACATTCCAGGATGTCTGGCTCTAGGTGAGTGATCACACTATCGTGATTATCCGGGTCGTGAAGATCTTTTTTGTTCAGTTCTTCTGTGTATTCTTGCCACCTCTTCTTAATATCTTCTGCTTCTGTTAGGTCCAGACCATTTCTGTCCTCTATCGAGCCCATCTTTGCATGAAATGTTCCCTTGATATCTCTAATTTTCTTGAAGAGATCTCTAGTCTTTCCCATTCTGTTCTTTTCCTCTATTTTTTTGCATTGATCACTGAAGAAGGCTTTCTTATCTCTTCTTGCTATTCTTTGGAACTCTGCATTCAGATGCTTATATCTTTCCTTTTCTCCTTTGCTTTTTGCTTCTCTTCTTTTCACAGCTATTTGTAAGGTCTCCCCAGACAGCCATTTTGCTTTTTTGCCTTTCTTTTCCATGAGGATGGTCTTGATCCCTGTCTCCTGTACAATGTCACGAACCTCATTCCGTAGTTCCATGAGGCACTCTATCTATCAGATCTAGGCCCTTAAATCTGTTTCTCAGCTCCATAGTAGTCTTGAAAACTGCCTGTAATCACAGAAAAGGGCAGTAGCCTAGAAGCAACTAGAGAGAGTAGAATGGAATTGGAGGTACTTTGAAACCTCAATGGCAAAGAAATCTTTTTTCACCTGTTCAGTGATTTCCTGGAAAATGCCACTTGAAAGGTTATTCTTGTCTTAGTCCTAAAAGCTTAAAGCCTATTCCCCAGGATCTGCCTGAGGCAGTGGATGGTCACTGGGGCAAACATTAGACTAATCAGAAAGCCTAAAAGGAAAAGCTGGGGGATGTAATCTTCATATGGGGTTTTAAAAAGTTCTGACATATTCTTGGGAATCTAAAAGGCCACATACATAGCGAGGGCTGTGTGCAGCTGTACCCATGCTCAGGAAAGGCCTAAGAAGGCACTAAGGCAGTTAGCTCTCATCTCTGGCTGACCTTGAGGCTCTGCATAAGCAAGAAATGAAGTCTAAGGTAGAGTTGTCACCTGCCTGGCTGATTATTGATGATGTGCCCCAACACACACGTCAGATACCTCAGCGAAGACTGGGAGGCTTACTGATTCCAGGTGTTTAAGGAAATCTCTGTCTAGTCATGAACTGAGCACAAAGCTAAGCAGCACGCATAGCAAAGAATGCAAACTTTATAGAATTACTTCAGAAAGTCACTAAACAAACAGTAGCAACTATAACAAATAACAGCAACCAACCCTGGGAACGGTGAATTCTCATTTCCAGAGTTATCACATTATGCTTTATGAGATGTCCAATTTTCAAGAAAATATAAGACGTGTAAAGCAAGTATAATCATTACACGGAAAAAAAAAATGTTTATGAAGAAACCAAAGTGTTGAACTTACTAGATTATTTAAATATATTCAAAAAACTAAAGCAACAGATAAAACACTGTCACCAGATAGACAATTTTAATAAAGAGACTGAAGTTATAAAAATGTACAAAGTAGAAATACTGGAGTTGACACATGTACTAAATGGAAAAAAAATTGCTGGAGAGCTCAACAGAAAGTTTGAGTGGGCAAAAGAGAGAACTTTAAACTTTTTTTTTTTTTTAGCATTTTTAACTTGAAAAGAAAAATGGCTTAAAATGAGAGTTGAAACAATAATGACTGTAGCCAGACTTAATACCCCCAAAGACCTTGGTCTGAGTAGCTGCAGCAGCAGCAGAATTCATGAGGCTGTATTTGATCAACAGGGCCGTTTTTTTATCTTGCCCATTCTCTTTTCAGCCCCCTAATATCAGCAGACAAATTGCTGAGTTAGTTTTCTCTCTCTTTCTTTTAATGTATTAATGAGTCATGTCTTTAAAAGATATTGACAGAAGAAGTCCCAGTAAAGTAAGATTAGCTTTTAGCAGAGGGGTCAAGCTTCAGTGTGAGCTAATGGAATAATTAAATGGAAAGAGCATATGTAGTCCAGTCAGCATCTGCCTGAATCTCTGTTCCTACTTTAACATTTAGTGGCCTGGTGATGCATTAAAATGACTAGGATTTACCTCCAGATTACTGTAGATTATTCTTGTGATGATAGTATGTTGTACTAGAATTCTGTTGTCTTTCTCCATGCATAGGTTGAGAGCACCGTTGGATGCTTTCTTTCAAGCAAGCAGGACCCAGCCTCATTCGTCAACCACCTCTTATGGTTCAGAGACTAGGAATCCTGTCTCTGATGACTTGCAGGTATCAGGTGGTTCTGATTCTGACAGTGACAGCTCCACAGAGTTTGAGGAGGGAGTTGCCCAGGCAGAGGAGCCTGAAGCTGTTGTTTTAGAAGGTGAGTATTCTTTATCCAGATTTCATTCACAAGGTCAACATCCGAAAAGCTTAGGCTCCAGAGGCTAGAAACTCTAGACTTGTGTTTTGATGCTTTTCCTCTTCACTCTGGATGTCATAGATTACTGCTTTATAGTACAGAGCTTACACTCAGTCAGTCAGTTCAGTCACTCAGTCCTGTCCGACTCCTTGTGACCCCACGGACTGTAGCATGCCAGGCCTCCCTGTCCGTCACCAACTCCCAGAGTTTACTCAGACTCATGTCCATTGAGTTGTTGATGCCATGAGCTTACACTGGCCATAACTATACAGAAAGAATTTTATCTGGCTTGCAATTTTATGTGATTTGTGACCCACTGAATTGGTCACTTTTTTCCAAGTCTGTGATAAGAGATATACAGGATGAGCCTAGGGCATTTTATTGTGGTAGAAAGCAAAGCTGTATGTCTTACAGTTATGTCAGTAGGCATAGGTGCAACCTTGAAAGAGAACCTAGTGGCTTAGGGCACTTTGAACATTTTAGGGCAATTTGAGCATTAAAAAAAGTAATGCATGTATTCATAGGGTCTTAGATTGAAATAGCATCAGTGAATTCTTTTTTTTTTGGCTCCTTGATATGCGGGATCTAGTTCCCCAACCAGAGGCTGAATCTGCTCTCCCTGCCATTTCTAATTGGTAGTGTTGCTGTAAAAGGGAAAGCTGTGGGGAGTTAGGCTCTGCTGCTAGCCTCTTGCCTGACTTATATCGTCTTTTATATGTTACCTGTCCCGTCATTTCTGGAAACAACTTGACAGAGCAACTAGAAGACATCTCAACAGACCAAGAAGTTACATGTATTGGTGGAGAAGACACTCTCCCCAAACAGGTAATATGAACATCCTTTTAAATTTGCATTTACCTTTAAAAAGGAGACTGCAGGCTAAAATGGAAAACTCACAGACTTTGTAGGCAGGGGGTCCAGATGTTACTCATTATTTGTGTGACTGCTTACCCTTAGGTTTAAAAACAGAGGGTAGGGGAAGGTTTTCAAACCTTCCTGCCCACCTAACAAGGTTATGTATCAATTTAAAATAGCAGATATGAATGCAGTTTATGAACTGTCTGGCAGAATGCTTGCTATGAGATAAACAGTTTTTATTTTTAAAAATAACATCACTGTCCTTAATATGAGACATATTTATATAAACTGTGGACCCTGCCAGTTCTGAAACATCACTGATTCACTTTTTGTATATTTCTGTTTTTATTTATTCTCTTTAGAAAAATTATGCTCATGTAAATTTACTTATATGTATACTTTTTTTCTTTATTGAAATATAGTTGACATACAATGTTAGTTTCAGGTGTACTGCAAAGTGACTTGACATTTGCATATATTATAAAGTGATCACCACAATAAATTTAGTAACCATTTGTCCCCATACAAAACTATAACAGTATTATTGACCACATTCCTTAGGCTATATGTTACATCCCCATGGTTTATTATTTTATAACTGGAAGTTCAGTTCAGTCACTCAGTTGTGCCCAACTCTTTGAGACCCCATGGACGGCAGCATGCCAGGCTTCCCTGTCCATCACAAACTCCCCACAGCTTGCTCAGACTTATGTCCATCAAGTTGTTGATGCCATCCAACCATCTCATCCTCTGTTGTGCCCTTCGCCTGCCTTTAATCTTTCCTAGCATCACGGGCTTTTCCAATGATGAGTTCTTCGCATCAGGTGGCCAATGTATCAGAGTTTCAGCTTCAACATCAATCCTTCCAATGAATATTCAGGACTGATTTCCTTTAGGATGGACTGCTTGAATCTCTTTGCAGTCCAGGGGACTCTCAGGAGTCTTCTCCAACATCATAGTTCAAAAGCATCAATTCTTCAGTGCTCAGCTTTATGGTCCAACTGTCACATCCATCCTTGACTGCTGGAAAAACTATAGCTTTGACTAGATGAACCTTTGTCAGCAAAATAATTCTTTCTACTTTTTAATATGGTCTCTAAGTTGGTCATAGCTTTTCTTCCACAGAGCAAGCATCTTTTAATTTCATGGCTGCTGTCACTGTCTGCAGTGATTTTGGAGCCCAAGCTAATAAAGTCTGTTAGTTTCCATTGTTTCCCCATCTGTTTGCCATGAAGTGATGGGACCAGGTGCTATGATCTTAGTTTTCAGAATGTTGAGCTTTAAGCCAACTTTTTCACTCTTCTCTTTCACTTTCATCAAGAGGCTCTTTAGTTCTTCTTCACTTTCTTCCATAAGGGCAGTGTCATCTGCATATCTGAGGTTATTGATAATTCTCCCTGCAATCTTTATTCCAGCTTGTGATTCATCTAGCCCGGCATTTCTCATGGTGTACTCTGCATATAAGTTAAATAAGCAAGGTGACAGTGTACAGCCTTGATGTACTCCTTTTCCTATTTGGAACCAGTCTGTTGTTCCATGTCCAGTTCTAACTGCTGCTTCCTGACCTGCATACAGGTTTCTAGGAGGTACGTCAGGTGGTCTGATATTCCCATCTCTTTCAGAATTTTCCACAGTTTATTGTGATCCACACAGTCAAAGGCTTTGGCATAGTCAATAAAGCTGAAGTAGATGTCTTTCTGGAACTCTTGCTTTTTTGATGATCCAGCAGATGTTGGCAATTTGATCTCTGGTTCCTCTGCCTTTTCTAAATCCAGCTTGAACATCTGGAAGTTCTTGGTTCACTTACTGTTGAAGCCTGGCTTGGAGAATTTTGAGCATTACTTTGCTAGCGTGTGAGATGAGTGCAAGTTAGTACCGCTTAATCCCCTTCAACCTGTTTTGTCATACCACCCCCTGTCCCACTCCCTTCCCTTTGGCACTTACCCATTTGTTCTCTGTGTCTGTTAGCCTGCGGGGTTTTGTTGTTTTATTGTTTAGATTCCATTTAAGTGAGATCATATGGTATTTGTCCATAATCCATACTGTTTCCTTAGTGGCTGCACCAGCTTATGTTCCTACCAACAGTTCACAAGTGTTTCCTTTTCTCCATATCCTTGCCAATGCTTGCTATGTGTTGTTTTGACGATAGCCATTCTGACAGGTATAAGGTGGTATCTCTTTGTGATTTTAATTTGCATGTCCGTGATAATTACATTCAGGTATTACCTAAATCAAATCCTTTATGACTATACAGTGGAAGTGAGAAATAGATTTAAGGGACTAGATCCTATAGACACAGTGCCTGATGAACTATGGACGGAGGTTCATGACATTGTGCAGGAAACAGGAATCAAGACCATCCCCAAGAAAAAGAAATGCAAAAAAGCAAAATGGCTGTCCAAGGAGGCCTTACAAATAGCTGTGAAAAGAAGGGAAGCGAAAAGGAAAGATATACCCATTTGAATGCAGAGTTCCAAAGAATAGCAAGGATAAGAAAGCCTTCTTCAGCACTCAGTGCAAAAAAAAGAGAGGAAAACAATAGAATGGGAAAGACTACAGATCTCTTCAAGAAAGTTTGAGATACCATGGGAACATTTCATGCAAAGATGGGCTTAATAAAGGACAGAAATGATACGGACCTAACAGAAGCAGAAGATATTACGAAGAGGTGGCAAGAATACACGGAAGAACTGAACAAAAAAGACCTTCATGATCCAGATCATCACGATGGTGTGATCACTCACCTAGAGCCAGACCTCCTGGAGTGGGAAGTCAAGGGGGCTTTAGGAAGCGTCACTACGAACAAAGCTAGTGGAGGTGATGGCATTCCAGTGGAGCTATTTCCAATCCTGAAAGATGATGCTGTGAAAGTGCTGCACTCAATATGCCAGCAGATTTGGAAAACTCAGCAGTGGCCACAGGACTGGAAACGGTCCGTTTCATTCCAATTCCAAAGAAAGGCAATGCCAAAGAATGCTCAAACTACCGCACAATTGCACTCATCTGACACGCTAGTAAAGTAATGCTCAAAATTCTCCAAGCCAGGCCTCAGCAATATGTGAACCGTGAACTTCCAGATGTTCAAGCTGGATTTAGAAAAGGTAGAGGAACCAGAGATCAAGTAGCCAACATCCGCTGGATCATGGAAAAGGCAAGAGAGTTCCAGAAAAACATCTATTTCTGCTTTATTGACCATGCCAAAGCCTTTGACTGTGTGGATCACAAGAAACTGGAAAATTCTTCAAGAGATGGGAATACCAGACCACCTGACCTGCCTCTTGAGAAATCTGTACGCAGGTCAGGAAGCAGCAGTTAGAACTGGACATGGAACAACAGACTGGTTCCTAATAGGAAAAGGAGTACATCAAAGCTGTATATTGTCACCCTGCTTATTTAACTTCTATGCAGAGTACAGCATGAGAAACGCTGGGCTGGAGGAAGCACAAGCTGGAATCAAAGTTTCCAGGAGTAATATTAATAACCTCAGATATGCAGATGATACCACCCTTATGGCAGAAAGTGAAGAACTAAAGAGCCTCTTGATGAAGGTGAAAGAGGAGAGAGAAAAAGTTGGCTTAAAGCTCAACAATCAGAAAACGAAGATCATGGCATCTGGTCCCATCACTTCATGGCAAATAGATGGGGAAATAGTGGCTGACTTTATTTTTGGGGGCTCCAAAATCACTGCAGATGGTGATTGCAGCCATGATATTAAAAGACGCTTACTCCTTGGAAGGAAAGTTATGACCAACCTAGACAGCATATTGAAAAGCAGAGACATTACTTTGTCAACAAAGGTCTGTCTAGTCAAGGCTATGGCTTTTCCAGTGGTCATGTATGGATGTGAGAATTGGACTATAAAGAAAACTGAGCGCCAAAGAATTGATGCTTTTGAACTGTGGTGTTGGAAAAGACTCTTGAGAGTCCCTTGGACTGCAAGGAGATCCAACCAGTCCATTCTAAAGGAGATCAGTCCTGGGTGTTCATTGGAAGGACTGATGTTGAAGCTGAAACTCCAATACTTCGGCCACCTGATGCAAAGAGCTGACTCATTTGAAAAGACTGTGATGCTGGGAAAGATTGAGTGCAGGAGGAGAAGGGGACGACAGAGGATGAGATGGTTGGATGGCATCACTGACTCATGGGTTTGGGTGAACTCTGGGATTTGGTGATGGACAGGAAGGCCTGGCATGCTGCAGTTCATGGGTCACAAAGAGTCGGACACGACTGAGCGACTGAACCGATCTGATAATTACTAATGTTGAACATCTTTTCTTTTTATTTGTCTCTTGGCCATCTCTTTGGCACAATCTGTATTCCCACCTTCTCACCATTTTTAATCAGGTTTTCTTTGCTGTTGAGTTGTGTGAGCACTTCATTTATTCTGGATATTAACCCCTTATCAGATATCTTTTGTTAATATCTTCTCCTATTTGGTAGGCTGCCTGTTCATTTTGTTGTTAGTTTCCTTTGCTGTGCAAAAGCTTTAAGTTTGATAGTCTTGTTTATTTTTGCTTCCTTCCCTTGCCTGAGGAGACATATTCAAAACAATATTGCTAGGACTACTGTCAAAGAGCTTTGGTGCCTATGTTTTCTTCTATGAATTTTATGGTTTCAGGTCTTATATTTAAATCTATAGTCCATTTCAAGGTTGCTTTTGTATATGCTGTGAGAAAGTAGTGCAGTGTTTGGCTGAGTCCCTTTGCTGTACACCTGAAACAATCACAATATTGGTATAAATTAGAAAGTTAGAAAAAGTGGTCCGGTTGTCCAGATTTCCCAACACCATTTATTGAAGAGACTGTCTTTCCCTGTTGTCTACTCTTGCCTCTTTCTTGGTAAATTAATGGCCCATGTAAGTGTGGGTTTGTCTTTGCACCCTCTGTTCTGTTCTGTGATCTGTATGTCTGCTTATGTGACGGTACCATACTGTTGTGATTACTGTAGCTTTGTAGTACAGATTGAAATCAGAGAGTGTGATATTCCCACCTTTGTTTTCTTTCTTGAGATTGCTTTGGCTGTTTCTAGTCTTTTGTTTTCATATAAATTTAAATTCATTTAGTCTAGTTCTATGAAAAATGCTGTTCATATTTGGCAGGGATGGCATTGCATCTGTAGATTGCCTTGGTGGGAGGATGATGATTTTAACAATGTTAATTCTTCCAATCCAGTTCTTCCAACACGCATAATATGTTTTTCCAATTGTTTATGTCGTCTTCAGTTTCTTTCATCAGTGTCATAGTTTTCAGAGTACAGGTCTTTTACCTCTTTGTTAGATTTAATTCTAGTTTATTTTATTCTCTTTAATACAGTTCATAATGAGATTATATTTCTCAGTTTCTCTTTCTGATAGTCCATTGTTAGTGTGTAGAAATGCAACAGATTTCTGTAGATGAATTTTGTATCCTTCGACTTTACTGAATTCATTTAAATGCTCTATTTTAAAAGAGAGATTATATACTATCCTGTTCCAGGACTGGTTTCTTTTCCCCCTGACTTGTATCTTGGAGAGGTTTTTTTTAAATTGTAAGACTAGGTGATTAAATGTGTGATTAACTGCTCAACTAATCTTGATTCTAGTCATGTCTTTTTTTTTTTTTTTAATTTTGGCTACGCTGGGTCTTCGTTGCAGCACGCAGGGCCTTTAGTTGCAGCACACAAGCTTCTCTTCTCTGCTCTGGAGTGTACAAGCTTAGTCATTGCAGTGCCTGGGCTTAGTTGCTCTGTGCCATGTGGAATCCTAGTTCCTTGACCAGGGATCAAACCCATGTCCCCTGCATTGGAACGCAGATTCCCAGTCACTAGACCACCAGGGAAGTTTCTCTTGGAGAGCTTTTTATTGTCAGTACATAAAATTGAAGGAAATGGCTACCCACTCCAGTATTCTTGCCTGGGAAGTCCCATGCACAGACAAGCCTGGTGGGCTACAGTCCATGGGGTCGCAAATAGTCGGACATAACTTAGTGACTATCCAACATAAAATTGAATCTCATTCTTACTGGTAGTAATAGCTGCATAGTGTTTTTACATAGGAATACATTTTTAGTTAATTGTTCCCTTGCATGTGCACTGTTGTTGCTTCCTACTAAGATCATGCTGCACTGAGCATCTTTGCATTACTGTCTTGGCAAATACTTGTGGTTATATTCATGGGATATATTTCTTCCAGAGAGGTTGCTTTATCAAAGGAAGAATGTTTGTATTTTTAGTTTTGATAGATAATGCCAAGTTGCCCTCTGGAAAATTTGTGCCAGTTTCTACTTGGAACAGCAGTATGTAAGCATGCCCATTTCTTCCTCACCCTCAGTGCTTCATGTTACCAGACATTATCTAATATATGAAAAGAAGTAAAAACATAGTTTAATTTTTGTTTCTTTAACTATAACTGAACACTTACTAACCATTTGTATTTTTGTGTGAGCTGTTTATATTCATTTCTCTTTTCCCTTGTATTTTTATCTTTATTCACATGAACCAGATATTTTATAGTTACTTGAATTATGAACCTAATTTCAAATGTATAAAAGACTTAATATTCCCTGTTGTTATTTAACTGGGTCACTTCTGCGTTTGTTTTGTTTTAATATCTTCGTAAATTAGCTCCTTTTTGTCATTTGAATGAAAAAAATCAAGAATTTTGTGAGTTCAAAGGATAATAATAATATTTTCACGGTTTATATTATCTTTGACCAGATTGCACTCTGGAAAGAATGGGAAGTGATTCATGGGTGTTGGGTTTTTCTTTGGCATTTTTCAATTGGGTTTGTTCATTTTTGTGTGACTTGTTAATTTGTTAGTTTCATATCTTCAAGACAGATTTTGCATTTTCTCTAATTTGAATGTATTGTGGTTTCCATCCAGCAGTCTCCCCAGAAGTCTAACCCTTCTCTAACTTCTGCTTCTGTGGATGAGGAAGAAGGAGACACTTGCACAATATGTCTGGAACAGTGGACCAATGCTGGGGATCACCGGCTCTCTGCATTGCGCTGTGGGCACCTCTTTGGGTACAAATGCATTTCAAAGTGGCTCAGAGGACAGACCCGAAAATGTCCCCAGGTAGAGACCGTAGTTAAGAACTGTGTATATGCACAGTCAACATGTTAAGTCAGGCGGATTCCTAGAACCACACTAATTGTGTCCTTTTGGGCTCCTTAGTGCAACAAGAAAGCCAAGCAAAGTGATATCGTTGTCCTTTATGCCCGGACCTTGAGAGCTTTGGACACAAGTGAGCAGGAGCTCATGAAGAGGTAGGCGGAAACAGTCTGTCTAGCTGGAATATTCCTTTTTGGTTCTTTGTAGGCTCACCTGAAAAGGGGGGTATGATTCACTCTTAGTGTGATTCTGAGGCTTTCCTTGGACTGTGACTAGGGATCTCTGGGGATTGTTGGCAATTTAACATTGTGACTTATGATACATGTCTGATCACCTGATGGACGGTTTGCTCTCCATATAGGATTAAAAGTGATGATCTGGAGTAACAAATTATTGTGACTTCACCTAGCTCAATGAATGTCAGCCCCAGGACTTTTGCTTGAACTCGTCAGGGAAAAAGCTAGTATAGAATATCAGAAAATGAAGTCAGTGCACAGGAAAACAACTGAGAAGTAGAGGATAAAAATCTCCTTTCTTGAAAGAGAGGGGGTTGAAAGAAGAGCAACCTGTGGTAGACTGCTGCGTTCATCTGTGTGCTCAGCACCTCTCATGAGCCTGCATTTTCAGGGCCTGAGGGTTGTGTGCTGATTGGAGCAGGTAGCTCTGCAGGAGCACTTTGGCATTCCTGTGAACTTGGAGTCAGCGCTAAGACTTAATCTTTGGTAATAAGACTTGGGGAGGCCAAGACATGGTCTGGTAAGCCCTCCCGAAATCAAAAGTCCTAGAGAAACCTTTAGCCATACAGTAATACCTCACACCTGAGCTGGACAGCAGACCCTCACAGAAAGATAGCCGGGATTTTTTGGTAGCCTGTTCAGCTTCTTCCCTAAGGAATTACCTTTACAGTCTGCCTCTGCCACTAAATTCGATGAATACTGGATCAGGGAATGAGTGGCCAGCTCATTGTGGCCAATTCACGGCCATCTAGAACACACTCCAAGTCTCAACCTCCTTGTCGTTAGAATAGGCTTAAAGATACTTTTTAAAAACTGAGAATTTTTGCTTCTTGTGTCCCTAAGCCCTCCTGCCACAGTATGCTACAAAGAAGTCTCATAACTGAAACAATACAGTGCAAGAAATTACTGGGATTTGGGAAGCCCATGGACAATTGCTAAAAGCACTACTTATAAAATATGCTTTAAGAACAGTAAAGATTGGGAATTCCCGGGTGGTCCAGTGGTTCAGAATCATCCTTGCAATGCAGGGGAGGCAGGTTTGTTCCCTGGTCAGGGAACTGAGATTCCACATGCCATGCAGCAGCCGCCAAAAACCACCCCCCCACCCCCCCCCCCCCACCCCCGCATTGAGAGTACAGGGATGTGGGTTTGCTTATGCATTACTGGTAAAAATGTACATAGATATTAACATTTAGAGAGGCCCTTGGCAATATAATTCAGAAGTCTAAAAGTAATTCTGCTTTAGGCATTCTAAAAAAATGATTAAGGATATGTACAAAAATGTGTTTAATCAGGCTTTTCATTTAGTTAATAATCCAAACCAAGAAGGTTAATTGATTGAGTAAACTCTGGCATATCCATGTGATGAAACACTATACATTGATTAAAACTGATGTTGAAGTACATATAGTATGTTGTCATGTGAAAGCATGTTGTTAGTGTGATTATATTTTTGCAAACTGGAAAAAAACATAAGTAGTCACTGTAAAGTGGAATTACAGATGTATAAATTTTACTCCTTGTTTGCCTTTTTTTATTCACTCCAATGAATATTTATTTGTAGTATGTTAAAATGACAGGTACATGGTGGGGGAAATTTTCTTGAAAAGGCAAAACCAGTATGGGTGGCTATTAATGCATGATTGTATTTAAAACTTTGCTGATTACTACAATTGGTGTACTCCTTAGCCTCTTGAGAAGAATTTCAAAATGGTGATACATACCGAGACAAATAGGATGAATACCCACAGGCTCAACTTTATCAAATCTTAACATTTTCCGTATTTGTTTTGGGTCTTTTAAAAAAGAAATATATTCTTATAAGATACCGAGGAGGCTTCCTTGTGCACCAAGTTTTTCTTAATTCTGTCTCTTTCCTCAGATGATCTATGACCATAAAGCACATACAGTGTGATTTAGAAAGTTTTCACATTTTATGCAAGGGTTATTGGATTATAGTTTTTCTTCTGTAGCTTGATTTTGCTTAATACTTTGAGGCACATATCCTGGTTGATATATGTAGCTCTCGTTGATTCATTTTAATTTCTATAAAGTGTTCTAGTTCTGTAGAGTTTTCCTATATGTATTTTGTATTGGTAGACAAGTAGTTTCCAGTTTTCATTAGTATAAGCCATGCTGCAGAGAAATGGGTGAGAATATCATTACGTCTAGAAATGGATTTGCTTTATCATAGGGTACATGTAATTTCAACTTTACTAGATATTGTCAAATTGCTCTTCGTAGAGGCTTTTCCAGTTTATACCAGCAGTAGTAATGTAAGGGATTTCACATTTTTTTCGTACCTTCATCTACTTTATATTATCAGACTTAATTTTGCCAGTTTTATGAAGTGAAGTAGCGTTTACTTTAGTTTGCTTTCCTTATGAGGTTTTTCTCAATCACTTATGAGGTTGAACATACTCTTCTGTAAATTTTGTTCAAATATTTTACTTACTTATATTGAGCCAAGTATATTATTTATTTGTTTCTTACTGATTTATAGTTCTTTGTTTTCCTTATACTAACTCGTTGTTGGTTGTGCACATTGCACACGTCATCTTCTAGTTTTTGATTTGTCTCTTTGACTTGTTTATGGTATCCTTTGTTGAAAAAGTTTTTACTTTTAGTGAAGTATGTCCTATCTATAAATTTTAATTGCTACTTCTATTCTAAATTAAGTTTCTATAGTATAAATGAACTACTCTTTTGTTCTAGGATCTGTTCTAGTGCTTCAGTTTAGTCTTTCTAGCCATCAACATTATATATCCTTTCACTTATTTACTGTTGCCTTGTGTCATTTATAACTGTATTTTGCTTCTTAAAGGCCTTAACTTTATTCCTAGGTTACTGTTAGAATGCTATTTCGAATGAACTTTTTTTGTTACATTTACAAATCACCTGTCTGGTATATGGGAATGCTGTTGATCTGATTTTCTTGATCTTAACTCTAGTAACCTTACTAAACTCTTAATAGCTTGTGGGTTCTCTTGAACTTTCCATAAAGATAAATAAGAGCCACTTTATCTCTTCCTTTCCAATTTTCATCTTTTTTCTCTCCTATCTTATTGGAGTGGAAATCTCTATTTGCATTTTATATTTTGAAACACGAATTTATGATTTTCATACCTATGAATGTGTCCTTTCATTGTATATTATTCCTCTTTATGCTTGTCCATCCTTTTTAATTGTAATCAGTCTTTTTTTTTTTTTTTTTAGCATTTACCTGGTATATACTTTTTTAAAACTTCCAACCTCTTTTTATAGTGTTATTTATTTGAATATCTCATGAACATCTAGTAGCTGATTTTTTTTAATCTGGTAGATGATCTTTTAACAGGTCATTTTACTCTTTTCTAATTTGACTCTAACTCAGGCAGTGAGCTTGGCTGTAATCCCTCATTTTGCATTTTATGTCCCCATTCCTTGCTGCTGCTGCTGCTGCTGCTGCTAAGTTGCTTTAGTCGTGTCTGACTCTGTGCAACCCCATAGATGGCAGCCCACCAGGCTCCCCTGTCCCTGGGATTCTCCAGGCAAGAACACTGGAGTGGGTTGCCATTTCCTTCTCCAATGCATGATAGTGAAAAGTGAAAGTGAAGTTACTCAGTCGTGTCCTACTCTTCGCGAACCCATGGACTGCAGCCCACCAGGCTCCTCCATCCATGGGATTTTCCAGGCAAGAGTACTGGAGTGGGGTGCCATTGCCTTCTCTACCCCATTCCTTAGTAAAAGCCAAATTCCTGGTCATTGCCTACCTCAACAGTGAGACCCACTCCAGTTGGCTATGAGCTCAGCCCTGTCTGCTATTCTTCTGTAATGTTTCTTGGTTTGAGAGATTTTTCTTGTTATATTTTATTCCCTAAATGATATAGTCAAAGTGTGTATATCATAGCATAAATTTACTGTGCATCTTGATGAGAAGTCTTTTGTAGCCTTTCTAATCTCCACCTGTTGCTGGCTTTCCCCCTCTAGTTCCTTACAAAAGGAACAGAAGCTAAGGAAGAAGGCTGAGTTAGACTCGGCACAGTGTCGGCTGCAGCTTCAAGCCCTCACTGATGAATGCTCTAGGCTTCAGAGTCGTGTTCAGGTAAGTTTGCCTTTTCTAATCCAAAGACCTGTTGGAATAGGAATTAAGAAGGCATCTAAATATTTAGTTTTACTCAGATACAAATAGGATTTACCAAGTTTTTCAGGAAGGAAACATGATCAACTTTATTTTTTATTAGAACTTATATATGTGCTTTATGATGAATTCTACTGCATCCTGAATTAAAAAAAAAAAATTGAACAGCCACCTGATAATTCACAACTTGTTTAGGTCATTTCACTTGCTTGAATCTACCAATAAAGTGAGAATTTTAGATGAAGTGTCTAAATCATTGAAGACTTTCAGCCCTTTACGATGGTGGTGCTCTCCCTGTTTCAGTTGCTTGCTGAAATATTGTGAAAGCTGCAGCAGCACTTCAGAATTCATGTCAACATTTTCATGCAAAGGATAAATATCCTTGTATTAGATCAAGGAATTGCATTTGAGGGTAATACCAGACGAAAAAGCTTTATGTCTTCAAAATCGTTTTCGTTTTAGGACTTGCAAAAACTTATCGGTCAGGATAAGATCTCACAGCAGCCTGGGGGTTCCCAACCACATTTCCTAAGTGGCCTGCCCTCCAGCCAGAGTCAACAGAAGTACCATTTCCAGAAGACATTCACAGTGTCTCAAACAGGAAACTGTCGAGTCATGACATACTGTGATGCTTTGAGCTGCCTGGTGGTATCACAGCCTTCTCCTCAGGCCGCCTTCCTTCCAGGTAACTAGTCCAGAACTTCAGTTTTTATGTTCATTGTTGGACTCTATTTATTTCCTCCCTTTTTGGATAATCCAGGACTCACTAGTAGGTGAACACTGTCCACAGCCCACCAGATCTCTTTTTTCCTAGTTGCTTTCCTTGATAAAGATACTTCAGGGCACTACAGAGATGTCTGCACTGTCTGTCTGACTTTTGTAAACTTGTTCACCAGAAGGGCAGAGATGCTGAACCATGGTAAAGTGAGAGAACACATACTTAGAAGTGTGAGTTGTCCAAGGATAAGAACTATAATTGCCTTTATGTCCTGCTAAAATACAGATTCATTTTAGACTAGAAATATTTGAAAAAAAAACACTACCCCAAGGTCTAATTCAAGTTAAAACAAGATTGAATGCTTATTTTCAGTAGTGTGCACATTGACAAATTCCAAGTAAAAGAATTTGGAAACATTATTATTTTATTAATATTGTACTGATCTTCTCTTTTTTGTGTACTTTTCAAGTTTCATTTTAGGTTGTTTTAATGTTGAAAACCAAACCTCACAGGCCCAATGTTTCTAGATGTTTTTTCCTGCTCTCTTCAGCATATGATTTCTGCCAACTGTAAGGTCCCTTTGCTTCTGCCTGATTTAGTGTCTCCCCACTTAGAAGTTCCTTTCAAATGCTTCAAAACTGTGTCCCCCATACTTAGGTATGTACAGGATTTGTAGTGGAATCCCTTGAATATCATATTTGTCTATTCACTGACACTAACTGTGAGTTGAAAGGCTATCAGGAGGCTCCAATTGAGGGGAAAGTAAAAGGATTGTTTATAATGTTGCTATATTCCATTCACAGTTTTAATAAAAAGATGTATCTTCAAGTGAAACCTGAAGATAATTAATTGGAAAAATATTTATTCCAGTTGTTCCCCAAATTGGATGTAATCTGTTCCTTTATTTCTTAGGGTGTCTGTTCTGTCCTACACAGCCAGCTCGTCCTGATAGACTGATAATGCTAATTTCTTGTTTCCTCTAATGATTAACTAGGCAAAATCTCAAGTTCCCTTGTTGATTTAAAACCTATAGTTTCCATGTTTGTTTCTCTGGCTCTGCTAATTCTGTTTTAGCAGAATCACAATAAACTTTCTTTCACTTGATTCCCTAGCGAAGGAGAAGTGTGATTCAAGGCTATCTTTTTCTTCAAGTGTCTCAACTCACTTATTTATTTGGCTGCATTGGGTCTTAGTTGCACCGTGCGGGATCTTTCCTTGCAGTTCTTGAGCTCTCTAGTTGGGACAGGTGGGCTTTGGAGCACACAGGTTTCGGTAGTTGACGTGCATGAGCTTAATTGCTCTGTGGCATGTGGGATCTTAGTTTACAGACCAGGGGTTGAACCCACATCTCCTACACTGCAAGACAAATTCTTAGCCACTGGACCACCAGGGAAGTCCCTTAAGGATATCTTAAATCTAAGATTTGACAAATTTTGTTAGTGTATAACTCAGATAAAATATATACTTGGTAAAATAAATGTGTTGTTATTTCCTGGTAAGAGAACAGAGTAACAAATAAATTTAAAAGGACAAGTTTTTGGCTTTCTTTCCCCTCTTGGAATGATATACATTAAGATACTTGATTTTACCTATTTTCAGTCTGTTTCAGAAAAATGTAACATCTTGACCACATGACACAGAAATTACTTATCTCCATTCTTTGTTGTTCACTCTCATCTACATTTTTGAGTATATGTGTGTGGTTCAGAAAGACTAGTCTCTCGCTTTCCTTTAAAAGCTTTATTATTACAGTATAATTGATATACAGTAAACTGCACCTCCTTAATGTGATATACCATTTGGTGAGTATTGATGTATGTATCAATATTTGTAAACACTTCTAAAACACTTCTAAAACTTCATAACAGTCAAGGTAATGAACATATCAGTTGCCCTGCAGTTTGCTCAGGCTCTTTGTAATCCATCATCCACTTGTTCCTCCCTCCTCTCCCCATCCCAAGGCAACTGCTTTCTGTCTCGGTATATTAGTTTATATTTTCTAGAATTTTACATGACTGGAGTCATACAGTGTTACTCTTTTTGTCTGAGTTCTTTCAAGGTAACTTTATAAAGATTGTCCATATTATTGTGTCTGTCAGTAGTTCATTTCTTTTTATTGCTGGGTGGTATTCCACTGTATGTATATATGATGGTTTCTCATATACTTGATAGACACTTGGGATAGAATGTACTTTTTAAAATAAATTATAACTTGGGAATTATTTTCTTTGTTCGACTAGTTTTTTCCCAGAAACTGACATGCCAAGAAAGGTGAACAAAGGTGTTGCTTGAAATGGTAGTTTCCTTTGCCCTTAATTGACTTTCAGTGATCTGTTTCACTCTCTCATAAATTTGGCAGGCTTTGGTGTTAAGATGTTGAGTACTGCCGACATGAAAAGCAGTCAGTATATTCCTATGCATGGCAAACAAATACGTGGACTGGCTTTCAGCAGTCGATCCAAAGGCTTACTTCTATCTGCTTCCCTGGACAGCACAATTAAACTGACCAGGTGAGTACTTTGTGGGGAAGATGGGCCTTGGGATGCCTAGTGTTGAATAGCTTGGAAATTAATATCTGTGTTATGATGACTTTGGCTTTTGGGGTGGGGATGGGATGGGAGCTGTCCAAGGCATTGTTTTCTCAGATCCAGGTTCATTGACTTTTAAATGTATTGCTTTAAGAAGTGGACACAGCTGGTTGCAAAGCTGAATATGTGGTGGTCCACTTCTTTAAAATTACATATGCTACAAAATATATCTTAAACCGTGCAGATATATATCTTTTGACTTTTCAAGAATGCTTCAGCTTAATTTTACCCCAAAACTCAGTGTATCAATTCTATTATGTTTTATATATATCTAAATGCTATGACTTATTTTAGTAGTATTGAAAAATAGAAGGGAAAAAAGAAAGGTTAAATACTAAACTGTCATTAATGACTACCTCTGGATAGTTGGATTATAACTTTTTATTTTTCTTATATGTGTTTTCTAATTTTTCAGTATTAAACATTGACTACCTGTGTAATAGGTAGCCGTGGAGAAGCATATAGGATTAGGGGAAGGAATATACTGTTTATCTGTCCCTTTAACTTATTCTTCCTTACAGCTTAGGAGGAAAATCTGTATCCTCCAAAACAAATATTGTGGAATTAAGAGGAGTTATCTCCGCAGACCTTAGGGGAAATTGGGAATCCATATAGTTTTGATGTGAGGGTGTGTTCTTATCTTTATATCTTTGTTCTGTATTTGAATTTTGTATTTTTGTAATGCATAACTGTGACAGTCTTTTGTAACTCTACAGCCTGGAAACAAATACCGTGGTCCAGACTTACAATACTGGGCGGCCTGTCTGGAGCTGCTGCTGGTGTCTTGATGAAAACAATTACATCTATGCTGGACTAGTCAACGGTTCAATTCTGTTATATGACCTTCGAAATACAAGCTCTCACGTCCAGGAGTTAGTACCTCAGAGAGCTAGGTAGGGAGCCACCTGAAAGTAACAGCTTTCTCTTAGACTATTATATTAATCCTCTCTTTTACGAGTGTTTTACAGTTGATCAGAGTTTCTCACAGAGGGCAGTTCTCTGAGTCCTTTGATCTATTCTCACTTCAGAATCAGTAAGATCCTAGAGTTTGTGTTCATGATAGTTCATATGGCAGAAAATTCTCGTACCAAGTATAACCAGATTCATAGAATTACATGTCACAGTGTGCCAAAATAAAATCACTACTTTGTTCAGAACCCAACTCCACCATTTATGAGCTGTGTGACCTTGATTACACTTCTTGGCCTGTTGTGAACTAACCAGTGGACCACTAGGGAATTCTCTATGCTGTATTTTAATTGAGAGAGTCTCTCAAATACAGCTTGGAAGCTTTAGTTTTTTGGATGTATAAGTTGAATTTCCTTTCTGACTTTGTGTGTGTGTGTGTGTCTAACCCCATTTCCAGAAGCTTCACACCAGTCAGGCTTCCTTGTGTTTGTAATCTTGTACTGTTAAGTTTCCTACTCTGTTTTCTCCCCACTGCTTTTAGAGCATGTGGAATTTCCTCTGAAACTGGTTGTGGAATATTATATATATGCCCTTTTGTTCCTACCGAGTGGGTTGGTAGTTTTATCAGGTATCAGAGGACAGTGACTCACACAGTTTCTTCTATAGAGGTAGGAATGTCCTTGACTCCTCATAGTGGCGCCTGAAGTAGTTCAGATATTGGCAGGTGAGACTCGGGTTTCCTTTCTTTCCCTTCAGATGCCCGCTGGTATCCCTGTCATATGTGCCCAGAGCTGCCTCTGCTGCGTTTCCATATGGTGGCGTGTTGGCTGGAGCGTTGGAGAATGCCTCTTTTTGGGAGCTGAAAATGGGTTTTACTCATTGGCCTCATGTGCTGCCCATGGAGCCTGGGGGCTGCGTAGACTTTCAGGTAGAGAGCAGCACCCGCCACTGTCTCGTGACCTACAGGCCTGGTGAGTGTTGTTGGGGTATCCTCATGGGACCTGTGGTTGTTTTGGAAGTAGATTGGTAGAGGGGAGGAAAGGAGAGCTTGCCCTAGCTTTCAGGTGGTGCTGGTCAGCCCCTCACAAACTAACAGCTCTTGCTCCTTCAGGGAGCTTCTGTGGAGCCTGCCTCCCTGTCCCTCACTTGTGTGAACTGGGACATACTTGGCCAGGTACTCCTTGGAAGTGGAATTAGGATCCTCCACTTTAGGATCCTCTCTGACTTACGACAGTGGGATGAAATGAGGAGACCTGCTCTTGAGGCCACTGAGCTGCCTTTACATCAGTTTCATGTCTTCTGCTCGCCGCTCAATTCACTTACAAGGAAGGCCCAGACGAAAGCAGTCATGTAGAGGACCCAGACACTTAGCTGTTCTTCCTTATTTGGGGCCCCAAAGTTAAGTGGGGAGTAGATGGACAACCATGGTGGCCCTAGCCAGCTGAACTTCTCACAGCTTCCAGAACCAGGACTGCAACCCTTGACCGACTATGCTTAAATTCACAGGTTTTTTTCTAGCTGAAAGATAATGAATCTAATCTGGTGAGCTATATTGATGGTCAAGTAGATGTTTTGGTCAGAAATATTCATTAAAGTGCCCATACTTCTGCTAGTTGTGGGTTGACCTAATCATTTTAGATTTTGTTTGAGCTGAGAAGCTGCCTCAGCAGACTCTCCTTTCCCTTTTGGACCCATCTCCTAGGTCCCCTATCTCCACAGATTTGCTATGACATGTAGAAAGCTTGGAGATCCCATTCTGTTCTCTAGCTTTTGTTTGTCTCTCAGCAGGACCACAGCGATATGTTTCCCCTTCTGTGATAATGTGCTTTCACTTTATTTGTACAGTTCCAGGTATTAGTGGGGTCCTCACTGGGGGAAGGAAAAGACCTTGTAGCCCAAACCCTTAAGGAAGATAAAAACCAAAACACAAGTCCAGCTGGATACAGTGATTTTCCTAAAAAGGCTAGCTTATTCTCAGAGTTGTTTCCTTCATAGACAAAAACCTATTGTAGATAACTTACTTCATCCTATAGCCCGAAGTTCTGAATTTCTTTTGTGCTATATTATTTTGTTCTTACTGTGTTTGCTCTGTAGCTATTAATGATGGCTTGATGAAACTGCCTTTTCTACTCAGCTGTGTTACAACCAAGTTTAGGTACTTTTTAAGTTTCTTTGGACCATCCCTACAGATCAATACTGATTTCTCTTTCTCTTAGATAAAAATCACAACACCTTACGAAGTGTGCTCATGGAGATGTCCTATAAACTGGATAATGCTGGAGAGCCCATCTGTTCCTGCCATCCTGTACAAACATTCCTTGGGGGACCCTCCTGCAAATTGCTAACCAAGAGTGCCATTTTCCAAAATCCAGAGAATAATGGCAGCATCCTGGTGTGTACTGGGGATGAAGCATCAAAATCTGCCCTGGTGAGTAGTCTGTCAGTTTTTTATACTGATGTGTTTAAAGCAAAAAACCAAAGTTCTCCGTGACTGCACATACCTTCATATGTGTATATGTATGGTTGCTTTTTTTATACAAGTCACACTTTATTGGGTTGGCCAAAAAGTTTGTTTTTTCTGTTGGTGGCTCTAGGAGCACATGGTTGTCTGTAACTTCATTTGAAACAATTTTGTTAGATTATATTGTGACAGCTATCATATCAGTGTGTACTAAAAATAAGACTTGTCAAAACTGGTGAATTTTTGTGTAGCCATTTTAATATTGACAGTGGAAGGAAAAAAAGCAACGTTTTCAGCATATTATGCTTTATTTCAAGAAAGGTAAAAACTTTACTGAAATGCAGAAACAGATTTGTGCAGTGTATGGAAAAAGTGCTGTGACTGAACATGTAGAAAGCGTTTTCGAAGTTTTGTGCTAGAGATTTATCGCTGGGTGATGCTCCACAGTCAGGTAGGTCAGTTGAAGTTGATAGGGATCAACTCGAGACATTAAATGAGAACAGTTAACATTATACCACACAGGAGATAGCCAGCATACTCAAAATATCCAAATCAAGTGTGAAAGATCATTTGCATCAGCCTGATTATGTTAATCACTTTGATGTCCGAGTTCCACGTAAGTTAAGCGAAAAACACTTTGACTGTGTTTCTGCATGTGATTCTCTGCTGCTGCTAAGTCGCTTTAGTCGTGTCCAACTCTGTGCGACCCCAGAGATGGCAGCCCACCAGGCTCCCCCGTCCCTGGGATCCTCCAGGCAAGAACGCTGGAGTGGGTTGCCATTTCCTTCTCCAATGCGTGAAAGTGAAGTCACTCAGTCATGTCTGACTCCTAGCGACCCCATGGACTGCAGCCTACCAGGCTCCTCTGTCCATGGGATTTTCCAGGCAAGAGTACTGGAGTGGGGTGCCATTGCCTTCTCCAATGCGATTCTCTCCTGAAATGTAATGAAAATGTTCTTTTTAAATACAAATTGTGATAGGCAGTGAAAAGTGGATACTGTACAATAATGTGGAACAGAAGAGATCCTGGGGCAAGCGAAATGAACCACCACCAACCACAATAAAGGCCAATCTCCATCCAAAGAAGATGATATTGTATATGTGGTGGGATTGGAAATGAGTCCTCTATTATGAGCTCCTTCCAAAAACCAAACGATTAATTCCAACAAGTACTGCTCACAATTAGACCAACTGAAATCAGCACTCAATCCAACTGAAATCAGCACTCAATGAAAAATGTCCAGAATTAATCAACGGAAAACACATAATCTCCCATCAGGATAATGCAAGACCATATGTTTCTTTGATGATAGGCAAAAACTGTTACAGCTTGGCTAGGAAGTTCTTATTCATCTGCTCTATTCACGAGACATTGCACCTTTGTATTTCCATTTATTTATTTTAGTCTTTACAAAATTCTCTTAATGGGAGAAGTTTCAATTCTGTGGAAGACTGTAAAAAGCACTTAGAATAGTACTTTGCTCAAAAAGATAAAAAGTTCTCGGAAGATAAAGTTATGAAGTTGCCTGAAAAATGGCAGAATGTAGTATAACAAAACGTTCGAGAAAGTTCTTGATGAAAATGGTCTTTTATTTTTATTTAAAAACATAAGAAACTTTTTGGCCAACCCAATACATACTGCTTTTCCAGTTAACTTCCTATCTTGGTTATCTTTCCATACCAATATCTGTAGATTGACATCATTCTTTATATGTGAGCTGTAGTGTTTTACGTGACCTATGTCAGATATCCTGCCTTTGTGCGACCTTGTGAAGGTTAGGGACAGGCTGTTTTAGCCCCCAGGTGGTGCTGTCTCTGCAGTGCTTTCAAAGTTGTGTGATGATAAACATATAGCTATATATTTTAGGGGGGAAAAGGCACTACTGAAACCTCTGTAAAATAGTTGATCAATTCAAGATTAAACTAACACATGAAAGGTTGATTACAGTGGAGGGGTCAGCCTCTTACCACTTGAATACATGATCAACTATTGTGTCACTGTTAGTGGCTTAAGCAGAAATAATTTGCCCCTTGATGTAAGGCAGAATGAATACATGATGCCTAGATGTCCTTGAATCCATAGAACAGCACTGCCCAGTTAAGGCGCATTAGCCATGTGATCACTTGAAATGTTAATGTGAATGAAAAACTTAATTGTTAAATTTTTGTGTAATTTTTATGTGGCAAATGGCAGCCATGTTGGATAGTGTCACTCTTCAGTCTAATGCTTTTATTTACTGGAATTGCAGTGGATAAGAGTATAAGTTAAGTAATAGCACAGAAAGCAGCAAACAAACCTAGGTTGTGGACATTTTATAGGACAACAGATCCTGCTTCCACAAGTCAGTGGCAGAAGGAGACAAGAGTGGGGAGGTTGGATCTGCTCAAACTAAGAGAGGTTTATTAAAATTTATGAATACCAAGGGTAATGTGGACCTTATTTGAATCCTGAATCAAACAAAACCAATATATAAAGAGACTATCAGAAAATTTTTATTTTGCACTAATGTTAGAGAATACTATGAAATTATTGTTCATTTTGTTAGGCATAGTGACATTGAGATATAGGAAAATGTCTTTTGATTGTTTGTTTTTAAGAGATGTATACTTAAGTGTATAAGGGTAAAATGACATGATGTCAGCAAAGAAAAAAAACAGTAAACCAGGTATGGTAAAAACTTAGTCATCTGGGTGATGGATTACTCATAGTACTATTCTACTTTTTATTACATGAATTTTTTGACCATAAGAAATTTTTTTTTAAAGGAGAAGAAAGCAGCAGTTAGAATACAGGTTCCATGAGGGCAGAGACAGGGACTTATTGTCTTGTTGACCCTTATTCCCCTAATAGAGTTCTTGGCATGTAGACTGAAGGGGAGAATACTAGGCTTGGTTTTCAGATCCACTCAGAGGGAGACCATAATTGCGAATTACAGTAGGTGAGGCTGTGCATGACCTGTGTCAGATGTGCTGCTTTTGTGCAACCTTGTGAAGGTTAGGGACATTCTGTTTTACTCCCTGGGCAGTGTTGTCTCTGCAGTGCTTTCAGAGTTGTGTGATGATAAAGACTGCAAGTCCCGAGTTGAATTGAAGGACTCCTGACCTTTATCTCTTCTTTTTAAGCTGTGGGATGCTGGCAGTGGCTCGTTGCTGCAGGATCTGCAGGCCGATCAGCCTGTCTTGGACATCTGCCCATTTGAGGTGAATCATAACAGCTACCTGGCTACCTTAACAGAAAAGACTGTCCACATCTATAGGTGGGAGTGACCATGGTCTTGAAACTTATCAATCATGTTGCTGGTTAATGTTACATGTTGTTTGCTAGTACCTCACAGCCTTGAGCAAGATCTGTGCTTATTGTCTGTGGCCTAGAACTTGTGGGATCATGGTTCCATTAGGTTAATATGATCCTCGGATTCCAGGTCAACAAAACACTATAGATGGTGTATCTTCAGTGTCCATCAAAAGAGTAAGTGACTGGTACTCCATCAACATTATCCATTTCTTGGGTTAAAAGCCTTCATGAATCTTTGTTGAGAATCAGTGTTTGATCAGACTTTCTGCTGGGCCTTGGAGAGTATCTTCCCTGCAGTCACTTAGGATATGAATGTACACCAAGCATTTCTGGATGTGACATCCCACCTGAGTTGTCTTGTCACTTGACTGCATGACTTGGGAGTGCTTGTGTTCCTGATGGGACTAACCATTCTGATGCTTCTTGGATGCAGCGTGCATGCAGAAGTCTTCAATTGAGCACAAGAGGGCACTATACAATCTGCTGAAGGATTTGACCTGTTTATGACCTTGTAGGCTGATAATCTTTTAGTAACTTGGTCTCATCCCCACAGAACTGTGTGGTAGAGCTCATCTGGTCTGCTCTGTGGCAGGAACAGCTTTGTTCAGGTGTGCAGTGCCAGGATAGTGGTAAACCCAGTGATGATGGCAGCTGATGAGCTGTAGATCCTTTCCTAATGCCTAGTGTATGGGGTTCATCATGTGCAAATCAAGGAAAGAGACCAATTGTTTGAGCAGTGGGGAAGACTCACTTTTTTTCTAGGCAGCTAAGATCTCAGGATTGGTTTTATATAAGCCAGTGCTTTGTCCTCTCACTAGGAAAAGATGAGCCATATGTCAAAGCTCTTACTAGTATGAGAGATCAGAAGCATGGTTAGAGAGATCTAACCAAGAAAGGCTTACAAAAGAGAAGCTGCTTAGACTGCTGTTGAAAGCAGAAGAGGACTTGTCTCTTGCATTTTTAAAGAGTTTCTCTCTGAATAAAGTCAACCCCTTGGAGTAAGAGCCATTCTTGAGTGTGTTTAGAATTCCCTGGTTAAAGGCTGCCCCCAGGTGAAACTGATGTTTGATTCTAAATTCCTCTTATTTGCCTCCTTCCCTAACTTTTTTTTAAGAAAGTGTTTTTAGTAAAATAACAGTGGTTGGAGGCCTATGTGCATTGCAGGGAGATGCTCACCAGCTTTCATTCCAGCCCTGGATTGTCCCACTTTGGGAGCTGTACTTTTCTCCAGTAGAGGGTTCAGTTTATATCTGTTTGCTTTGCGAAAGGCTACTCTACTAAATACTCTCCACAACAGAACATGTCTCAAGGCATGCTCCCTGTTCTTGGGGAGCAGGGTGGCTAACTGAATTTCTTAAATAATTGTTGTAGAAATGTTATCATTATTTTTATTTTAAAACAGTTCTGTTCTGTCAAACCCTGAGCTGTTTCCAGCATTTCTCACCAGCAAGGGCTTATTGCAGTAGATTTCCCCAGAGTTCCATGTTGTAGTTGTGCTTTTTAAAGAATGGCCTCCTTCTATTTAAGGACATCTTTCAAAAAGCCAGTTTCCAGAACCTGGGAAAGAGCTCCCTTTTCTAGAAGAGGTGTAACCTTTTGATATGTTGATAATTAAGAATAACTGCCCAGGCCTAGAGCTTCAGGGGCAGAAAAGGATTTGAATTAAAAAACAGTCTGGTTTCAGCAGATGATAAGAGAGAGGATACAAGTGGTCAGGCCCTGGCTGCCTTCGTCTTTGGCTAGGGCAGAATCCGGGGTAGGGTTAGGATTTGACTAATGTTGAAGTACACTTAGCTGATGCTGATTGAGATCCGCCCCCACCCCCAAGCGTAGGAACCAAGGGACTTGTATTATTAGAGAAGTTGAAAGAATCTCATGCCTTACCAGTCCTTGCATTCCCCTAGTAAGTTTAGATGTTTGGGAAAGAAAAATTGTTGCGACTGTGACTGATTTCTCCAGTGGAAGAACTTCCCCCTCCACCCCTGCTCCCCTCTGCCTGGCAGGAGAGATGACATCTGTAGATGCAGGCTCTGCCCCACCATCTTCCCTCACCTCAGTCTCTGAGATTGTTTTCCCATTTGAGGGTTTGGAGTTAAGCAGACTCAAAAATATTTTCTTGTTATATATATCCTTGTACCTGCTTTGAAAACCAGACAGTGGAATCTCTATTCATGTTCTATGTTTTAATGTTTGTGTTTTATGTTTTAATGTAAAATATGAAAATAAAGCATTTACCATATGTTTCAGCTTCTGGTGTCGTGTCTCTTTGAATGCTAGAGGCGGGAACCTGTGTGCCTTTTGGAAAAGGGGTCTAATCCCAGACTGCCTTGTAGATTTCTTCATTTCGGTAGTACTGGGTCAGAATTACACAGGATGGTCCCTGGATCAAAAGTAAACATCTTATTTAAATTAATGAAGTAAGTTGAGGCACTAGTTGGCAGTTCTCTTTTACTGTTGTCTCTTAAGTCCCCAGCACTGGTCACTTGTCTGTTTACTCGCAGACTCAAGGGTCTAAATCCTGCAAGCTACATTTGCTTGCTGGCTTCCTATTAGTCTCTGAGTCCAGAAGACTCTTCTGTGTGGGGAGGAGAGGACTTTCTTTTCTCTTTGTCCTAGTCTTTGGCAGTGCTCCTGGCAGTGGCAGCAGCACTGGGCACGTGTGGACTCCTGGGTTTCTGCTCAGCACAGCTCTGGCCACTTGCCTCAGTTTCTTTGTTCTGTTCAGTTCAGGAATTTCTTTGGCTGTAAATTGTGGTGTTCTGAGATTAGACTGGAAAGGCTGAAAATGCTTTCCAGCTGAACAGCATTGGAGTATACTAGATTGCAGGAGGACTAGATCCATCCGGTTAACACTGTCATGGAGCCGTGTGCTCCAATGGAAAGAGGTGAAAAGGTCCTGAGTGAAGAAGTGAACCCCACATTACCAAGAAACCTACCACCACTGTTCCTCTTCCAGAGTATTCTTTCCTTGGTTTCCCATCTCAGTGGTTGACTGTAAGTGAAGTTTCTAAAAATAGACATTTGTGTGTCCTTGTCCTTTAATCATTTTGTTTGTTCGTAACAATCTCTTGTTTGTCCCTTTGTAGTTTACACAGCCCTTTTCTAACACTGCTGCTGCTGCTGCTGCTGCTGCTGCTGAGTCGCTTCAGTCGTGTCCGACTCTGTGCCACCCCATAGACGGCAGCCCAACAGGCTCCCCCATCCCTGGGATTCTCCAGGCAAGAACACTGGAGTGGGTTGCCATTTCCTTCTCCAGTGCATGAAAGTGAAAAGTGAAAGTGAAATTGCTCAGTCGTGTCCGACTCCTAGCGACCCATGAACTGCAGCCTACCAGGCTCCTCTGTCCATGGGATTTTCAGGGCAAGAATACTGGAGTGGGGTGCCATTGCCTTCCCCACCTTTCTAACACATTCATTTTTGAACAGTGTTGTGGAGTAAATATTGTTATTCCAATTTATAGGAGAAGAAACAGGTTAAAAATCAAGTTCAAGAGAAAATAACGTAGGTGGCATTTGATTAAATTTTACATATCCTGTACTTATTTTACATATTCTATACTTAGCATTCACAATTAAAGCAGATAGTCATGTACTTGTGACATTTTACATTCTTCCAAATGCCCTCATTTGTCTTGGTTTCTGGGTGCTGAGGCTAGAATTACCACACAGGGTGAAATCTGGGTATTTGACTGCTCTAATGGCCTCATCTAAGTGGAATCAGGCAGTATTTGTCTTTTTGTGACTGGCTTATTTCACTTAGCCTAATGTCTTCAAAGTTCATGCATGTTGTAGCATGTGTCAAATTTTCCTTTCTTTTTAAGACACTGGTACTCCATTGTATACATGTATACCACATTTTGCTTATCCGTTCATCTGTCGGTGGACAGTTAGGGTGCTTCCACATTTTAGCTATTGTGAATAATGTTACTGTGAACATGGGTGTACAGATATCTCTGAGACCCTGCTTTCAGTTCTTTGGGTGTATACTCAGAGGCGGAATTGTTGAATCATATGGTAATTCGGTTCTTAATTATTTGAGGAACTGCTATATTGTTTCTAGCAGCTGTACCATTTTACATTCCTACCAAACAATGCATAAGAGTTTCAGTTTCTCCACATCCTTTCCAACTCTTTTATTTTCTGATTTTTGCTTTTGGGTTTTTGTTTGTTTGTTTAACAGTAGCCATCTGAATGGTGTGAGGTGGTATCTCACTGTAGTTTTGATTTGTATTTCCCTAGGGATTAGTGATGTTGAGCATCTTTCCATGTGCTTATTGGCTGTTTGTATATCTTCTTTAGAGAAATGTTTATTCAACTCCCTTGCTCACTTTTAAATTGGGTTGTTTGGTTTTTTGTTGATGCCTAATCCTCTTTGGTTTTCTGCTTCCTCCTAGACCTAGATAACATAGGTGATGCCGAGAGTTCCAGGAAATGTGGTAAGATGGGGATGATTGAGGCCCAAGAATAATAAAGACCAAGTGGCATTGCTTTACTTTCAGAAGCCAGGAGACCACAATTACCCTTATTACCAGCAAGACTGAAGAACTGACCAAAGGACCTTGACCAGCAGGGAACCGGGGAGAGAGAGCCAATAAGAGATAGCATCCCTGGGAGCAGAATAGACACAGCCGAAGAGTGTGCTTTTAAACATCTACCCCAAAGCGCATGTTCCTTTGCTCAGTTTTTAGACCGGAGCCAATTTTCAGATCCAGAACGCATTGATGAACAAGTAGCTATGAACCTAGGAACAGATGCTACGACACCATGCCAAGTGTATGGTTCCTTCAGGGTTTTCCCCAAAGAGACTCATGGCCATTTACCTGGGACTGTACACTGATAAGAGAGAAATAACCATATATTTGAGGACTTTTTGGATATTTGATCGAGTTGTCTTTGATATCAGACCAAAAGCATCAACATAGGCCCCTGGCCCATGGGGACCTCGTACTATAAATAAGAGTCCTGGCCAGATTATGGCTTACAGTGGCCCTACCTAGTGTGAACCCATCCAGTGGTCATTCCCCAGCCCCCAAGTACATAACTGGAAATGATCTAGAATAATCTAGATCTAGAAACAGTAAGTTATTGTGAAAACAATCTATCAACATGTTTCTGGCTTGTGGGATAAGAATTATGACAGGAAAGGCCAAATCTAAACCTTGGAAACTGCTCTCCAGCCACTGACTGGCACTTTCAGTGCCACGGTCTAGGTTCAATCCCTGGTCAAGGAACTAAGATCCTGCAAGCCACAAGGCATAACCAAAAAGAAAAGTGTCTTATTGAGGGATGGGGGTTGGAGGATGGTGATTAGTGCCACCATTAAAATCTAAAGGATGAAAGAAGGATCCTGAAAGATGGTGGAGAGTGACAAATGTTTCAGTGAGTAGAGCTTCAAGTTGTGCCCTGATCTTTCCACTTTGTGTGGAAGAAGTGGCTTAAGGTGAGAATATAAACAGATTTCCTGGGCAGGGTCCAACAGACTGTTCTTGGATAACGGCATGTGGTTGGGCTATATGGAGAAGGCACAATGTGTGAAAAATTTTTTTGTTACAATACAATGCCTACCAGAAAGCCTCCACCATGGAAGAGGCATTGAATAACCAAGTAGTTCAATGACAACCAGTTGACAGCCAGCATTCAGCCACTGCAGACCTAATATGCTGGGCCCATGAATGGAATGGCCCTAATGGCAGAGATGGAGGCTACATATAGGCCCGACTTCTGTCTCGGAGAGTGGACTGCCACTTAACCAAGGGTGCCTCTGAACGTCCAAGCTGTCAGCAACAGAGACTAACACTCAGTCTCCGACACGCCCTATTCCTTGAGAAGGTGGAGCAGCTGCTTTGTGGCAAGTCAGCTACGATGGGCCCCTTCCTCTTCCTTATGGGAATAGATAGCTATTGTGGCCGTGGATGTAGCTTTCTTACTCTGAGAGCCTCTGCCGGCAGAATACTAGATTGAGGCACAGATTGCTGCACAGTATAGCATCTGACCCAGGGGACCCACTGTCCAGTGATGGCATTGCAGAAGTGGATCCATGACCGTGGGGTCTGTTGGTCTTGTCATGTAATGCTATACCATCCAGAAACGGCCAGCTAACAGAATACTGATAATGAAGCACCGGCTAAGAAGCAACACTCGGAAAGAATAGGGTGTCGTTCGTCAGGATTCGGTGTTAGGTAAGAGACCTCTGCTGGTGCTATTTCCCCAGTAGGAAGAATACGTGGGTCCAGGAACCACATGGGGAAACAGGAGTGGCTTCATTCACTGTCATTCTCAGTGACCTGGGCGATTTTTGTTCTTCCCATTCCAGCAACCTGGGCTCCATGTGGTTGAAGGTCCTGGATTCCTATAGGGGTGCACTTTGCCAGAGGACACAGCAGGGGTCCCACAAAACTACACATTAGGGCTGCTACCAGAGCACTTTGGAACTTTATACCCAGGGACCAGTACATGAGAAGAGGAATCGCCGTATTGGCAGTGGTAACAAACCCTGATCAACAGGAGAAAGTAGAGCTGCTTGTACATAATGGGAGTAAAGGGGAAGAGCCAGGTGGTCCACTGGGTTGCCTTCTGGTGCTGCTCTCTTGCCTCTGTAACTGTTGGCAGACATGTGCAACAGTACCGCACCAGGTTGAGAAGGTTATGATGCCCACCACCACTACCACCCCAGGAATGAAGGCTTGGGGCGTATCTCCAGGTAAGCCAGCAAGACTTCTGAGGTGCTAGCTGAGGGTAAAGGAAATTCAAAATGGAGGAAACAGGATAAATGCCACTCGTAGCCCTGAGGTCACCAGCAGTAGTGGATGTTAGTTTACCTCACTAACCTCCCTCTTCTGAGTTTTTCCCTCTGAAAAAGAGATCCATGGAAACTGTAGAGCTGCTCATCAAATTTGTGGAGAGAAATCTTGGGCATAAGGGGTGGAATGGGATGATTAGGAAAATCTTCCTCTCAGGTCGCTTAAGGACTGTAATTGACCAACAGTCCTCGCTGCTGTGCTCTGAAATGCCATCATCAGGTTCACTGAGGCCACACTCCTCAAGGGATCTTTCAGCCAGTGACTGAGCATGGCAAGAGATGTTAAAGCAGGCCCTTTTCTGTGAGGTTCTACAGTAACCCTAATTTTCTTTCACAGCTAATCCTGTCTGGAGATTGCTTCTCACAGAACTCAGAATAACCCACTAGGAGGTAAATGGTGGATTAGGTAATGAAACCCAAACAGTCTAGGCTGGTTCTTCTAACTACAGTGCTATTCCCAAGGCAGGAAGTATATAGGAAAAGAATTGTTGAATTATAAATAAATCTAAAAATGGCCTGTTGAAAAGGGGTTAATTTTTCTAAGGAGGCTTCAAAAATGTTGAGAGTTTTGAGCTGAGCGTTAAAGGAAAAGAAAAATTTTAAGTGTTGGAACTTCATGGGTCAATGTCACATCTACATGATCTTGAAAATTTGGACATGGCAAGGTCAGGAAGTGCTTGAGGAAATGGAAGACCACCAATGCAGCCCTGCACTAGAGAGAAAGTTGCCAAAGACTGGCAGGGACCAGTGCTGCCTTAGCTGTTGGGAAAGCACATTTCCTGGATTCCATAATCAAAATTGAAAATCACTCCAGCTGATTCAGCGGCACAGTCATGGTTGGAAAAGTATTCCTGTACTTTGCAAGCTACCACAGTCCTCACATGGAAAAGATGGCAAGAAGTCAGGGGAGGATGCTCTGCCCGACCATTTCCTTTTCACGTTGCTTGCCCAATGAGAAGAATGGTTAGAGGTCTTCTGGGAAGTCACTTCAGCCACTCAGCAGGGGGAGGAGCAGCTTGGAGTTCAGTAAGCCTTCATGAATGGTTGCCCTCTGTGTGCCCAACATCACTCTGAGCCCTGGGGGTAGTTGTGAGGTGGTTAAAGACTATTAGCTCTTGCTGGGGATTAAACCACACCCCTGCTGGTACTGCTCCAACAGCTTCCCAATGCACTTAGATTTAAGTAGACTTCCCTGGTGGCCCCGGTGGCTGCGTCGGCGCAGGAGGGCCGAGAGGAGCTATCCCACGTTGAAGGTCAGGAAGGGCGGGGGTAAGGAGATACCCCTTGTCCAAGGTAAGGAGCAGCGGCTGTGCTTTGCTGGAGCAGCTGTGAAGAGATACACCACGCCCAAGGTAAGAAACCCAAGTAAGATAGTAGGTGTTGCAAGAGGGCATCAGAGGGCAGACACACTGAAACCATACTCACAGACAACTAGTCAATCTAATCACACTAAGACCACAGCCTTGTCTAACTCAATGAAACCAAGCCATGCCTGCGGGGCAACCCAAGACGGATGGGTCATGGTCTGGAGAGGTCTGACAGAATGTGGTCCACTGGAGAAGGGAATGGCAAACCACTTCAGTATTCTTGCCTTGAGAACCCCATGAACAGTATGAAAAGGCAAAATGATAGGATACTGAAAAGAGGAACTCCCCAGGTCAGTAGGTGCCCAATACGCTACTGGAGATCAGTGGAGAAATAACTCCAGAAAGAATGAAGGGAGGAAGTCAAAGCAGAAACAATACCCAGCTGTGGATGTGACTGGTGATAGAAGCAAGGTCCGATGCTCTAAAGAGCAATATTGCATAGGAACCTGGAATGTCAGGTCCATGAATCAAGGCAAATTGGAAGTGGTCAAACAAGAGATGGCAAGGGTGAACGTCAGCATTCTAGGAATCAGCGAACTAAAATGGACTGGAATGGGTGAATTTAACTCAGATGACCATTATATCTACTACTGCGGGCAGGAATCCCTCAGAAGAAATGGAGTAGCCATCATGGTCAACAAAAGAGTCCAAAATGCAGTACTTGGATGCAATCTCAAAAACGACAGAATGATCTCTGTTCGTCTCCAAGGCAAACCATTCAGTATCACAGTAATCCAAGTCTATGCCCCAACCAGTAACGCTGAAGAAACTGAAGTTGAATGGTTTTATGAAGACCTACAAGACCTTTTAGAACTAACACCCCCAAAAGATGTCCTTTTCATTACAGGGGACTGGGATGCAAAAGTAGGAAGTCAAGAAGCACCTGGGGTAACAGGCAAATTTGGCCTTGGAATGCGGAATGAAGCAGGGCAAAGACTAATAGAGTTTTGCCAAGAAAATGCACTGGTCATAGCAAACACCCTCTTCCAACAACGCAAGAGAAGACTACACATGGACATCACCAGATGGTCAACACCGAAATCAGATTATATTCTTTGCAGCCAAAGATGGAGAAGCTCTATACAGTCAACAAAAACAAGACCAGGAGCTGACTGTGGCTCAGATAATGAACTCATTACCAAATTCAGACTGAAATTGAAGAAAGTAGGGAAAACCGCTAGACCATTCAGGTATGACCTAAATCAAATCCCTTATGATTATACAGTGGAAGTGAGAAATAGATTTAAGGGCCTAGATCTGATAGATAGAGTGCCTGATGAACTATGGAATGAGGTTCGTGACACTGTACAGGAGACAGGGATCAAGACCATCCCCATGGAAAAGAAAGGCAAAAAGCAAAATGGCTGTCTGGGGAGGCCTTACAAATAGCTGTGAAAAGAAGAGAGGCAAAAAGCAAAGGAGAAAAGGAAAGATATAAGCATCTGAATGCAGAGTTCCAAAGAATAGCAAGAAGAGATAAGAAAGCCTTCAGCGATCAGTGGAAAAAAATAGAGGAAAAGAACAGAATGGGAAAGACTAGAGATCTCTTCAAGAAAATTAGAGATACCAAGGGAACATTTCATGCAAAGATGGGCTCGATAAAGGACAGAAATGGTCTGGACCTAACAGAAGCAGAAGATATTAAGAAGAGGTGGCAAGAATACACAGAAGAACTGTACAAAAAAGATCTTCATGACCCAGATAATCATGATGGTGTGATCACTCATCTATAGCCAGATATCCTGGAATGTGAAGTCAAGTGGGCCTTGGAAAGCATCACTATGAACAAAGCTAGTGGAAGTGATGGAATTCCAGTTGAGCTGTTTCAAATCCTGAAAGATAATGCTATGAAAGGGCTGCACTCAATATGCCAGCAAATTTGGAAAACTCAGCAGTGACCACAGGACTGGAAACAGTCAGTTTCATTCCAATCCCAAAGAAAGGCAATGCCAAAGAATGCTCACACTACCGCACAATTGCACTCATCTCACATGCTAGTAAAGTAATGCTCCAAATTCTCCAAGCCAGGCTTCAGCAATACGTGAACCGTGAACTTGCTGATGTTCAAGCTGGTTTTAGAAAAGGCAGAGGAACCAGAGATCAAATTGCCAACATCTGATGGATCATGGAAAAAGCAAGAGTTCCAGAAAAACATCTATTTCTGCTTTATTGATTATGCCAAAGCCTTTGACTGTTGTGGATCACAGTAAACTGTGGAAAATTCTTCAAGAGATGGGAATACCAGACCACCTGACCTGCCTCTTGAGAAATCTGTATGCAGGTCAGGAGGCAACCGTTAGAACTGGACATGGAACAACAGACTGGTTCCAAATAGGAAAAGGAGTACATCAAGGCTGTATATTGTCACCCTGCTTATTTAACTTCTATGCAGAGTACATCATGAGAAACTCTGGACTGGAAGAAGCACAAACTGGAATCAAGGTTGCTGGGAGAAATATCAATAACCTCAGATATGCAGATGTCACCACCCTTATGGCAGAAACTGAAGAGGAACTAAAAAGCCTCTTGATGAAAGTGAAAGAGGAGAGTGAAAACGTTGGCCTAAAGCTCAACCTTCAGAAAACTACAATCATGGCATCCGGTCCCATAACTTCATGGGGAAATAGATGGAGAAACAGTGGAAACAGTGTCAGACTTTATTTTTTGGGTCTCCATAATCACTGCAGATGGTGACTGCAGCCATGAAATTAAAAGACGCTTACTCCTTGGAAGGAAAGTTATGAGCAACCTAGATAGTATATTCAAAAGCAGAGACATTACTTTGCCAACTAAGGTCCGTCTAGTCAAGGCTATGGTTTTTCCTGTGGTCATGTATGGATGTGAGAGTTGGACTGGGAGCACCAAAGAATTGATGCTTTTGAACTGTGGTGTTGGAGAAGACTCTTGAGAGTCCCTTGGACTGCAAGGAGATCAACCCTGGGATTTCTTTGGAGGGAATGATGCTAAAGGTGAAACTCCAGTACTTTGGCCACCTCATGCAAAGAGTTGACTCATTGGAAAAGACTCTGATGCTGGGAGAGATTGGGGGCAAGAGGAGAAGGGGACAACAGAGGATGAGATGGCTGGATGGCATCACTGACTCGACGGACGTGAGTCTGAGTGAACTCCGGGAGTTGGTGATGGACAGGGAGGCCTGGCATGCTGTGATTCATGAGGTCTCAAAGAGTCGGACACGACTGAGCGACTGAACTGAACTCCCTGGTGGCCCAGATGGTTAAAGCATCTGCTTACAATGTGGGACACCTGGGTTTGATCCCTGGTTTGGGAAGATCCACTGGAGAAGGAAATGGCAACCCACTCAATTATTCTTGCCTGGAAAATCCCATGGACAGAGGAGCCTGGCAGGCTACAGTCCATGGGGTCGCAAAGAGTCGGACATGACTAAGCTTCACTTCAAACCTAATGCAATTGTTTTCTATTTATCCCTTGTTTCCATTGTTACTTTATTCCCACCCCTATTGGCTACTTTTGGATTAATCAAATCCTTTACACTTACACATTCTTGTAAGTATTCTTTTAGTGTTTATCCTAGACTCCAGGGTGTGGCAATTACAATTCTGCATCCTTAATATCCTATGGGGTCATATATTTCACTGTTGCATATGTTAAAAATCTATCATTATCATTGTTCCAAACCATATTGTCTGCCTATTTATCCTTTCTGTGCTTTTTATTCCTTCCTGCAGTCCCATACTTCCACCTGAGATCATTTTCTTTCAGCCTAGGGTAGTGCAGGCCAGCTAGCAATGAATTACTTCACTCTCTCAGCTTTAGTCTGTCTGCAGATGTCTCTATTTCACCTTTTTTTGAGTGAATCCAATTGCATTTTTGCATCATGCGAAATGCTAGGCTGGATGAAGCACAAGCTGGAATCAAGATTGTAGGGGAAATATCAATAACCTCAGATATGCAGATGACACCACCCTTGTGGCAGAAAGCAAAGAGAAACTGAAGTACCTCTTGAAGAAAGTGAAAGATGAGAGTGAGAAAGCTGGCTTAAAACTCAATATTCAAAAAACAGCTCATAGCATCCAGTCCCATCACTTCATGGCAAATACATGGGAAAACAATGGAAACAGTGACAGACTTTATTTTCTTAGGCTCCAAAATCACTACATATGGTGACTACAGCCATGAAATTAAAAGACCCTTGCTTGGAAGAAAAGCTATGACCAACCTAGACAGCATATGAAAACCAGACATTACTTGGCTGACAAAGGTCTGTCTAGTCAAAGCTATGGTTTTTCCAGTGGTCATGTATGGATGTGAGAGTTGGACTATAAAGAAAGCTGAGCGCTGAAGAATTGATGCTTTTGAACTGTGGTGTTGGAGAAGACTCTTTAGTCCCTTGGACTGCAAGGAGATCCAACCAGTCCATCCTCAAGGAAATCAGTCCTGAATATTCATTGGCAGGACTGATGCTGAAGCTGAAATTACAATACTTTGGCCACCTGATGCGAAGAACTGACTCATTTGAAAAGACCTTGATGCTGGGAAAGATTGAAGGCAGGACAAGGAGATGACAGAGGATGATTGGATGGCATCACCGACTCGATGGACATGAGTTTGAGTAAGCTCTGGGAGTTGGTGATGGACAGGGAGGCCTGGTGTGCTACAGTCCATGGGGTCGCAAAGACCCCACTGAATTGCATTTTTAAAAAAACTTTTATTGAGTAAAATTCACATAACATAACATAAGCTCCAATATTTTAACAATTTTAAGTGCACAATTCAGTGGGTTTTAATATAACCACAGTGTTACGGTTCTGATTATCTGATTCATTGCAATTATCTGATTCCAGAATATTTCCATCATTCCCAAAAGAAATCCCTTACTTCTCAGTTCTCCCTTCCCCCCATGTGCTGGAAACCATTAAGCTACTTATATTGCTATGGATTTGCTAATTCTGGATATTTCAGAAGAATGCAATCCTACCGTTGGTGGCCTTTTGTCTCTGGTTTCTTTCACTGAGTATTACATTTTCAAGGCTCACCCACATTGTAGTGTATATCAGTGCTTCATTACATTGTTTTTTTGGCCATGCTGTGAGGCATAGGGGATCTAAGTTCCCAAATAAAGGATGGAACTAGTGCCCGCTGCAGTGGAAATGCGGAGTCTTAGCCACTGGACCACCAGGGAAGTCCCTAATTTACTTAATTTTTGAAGTACAATTTCCCTGGGTGTAAAATTCTAGGTTCAGTTTAATTGCCCAGTCATGTCCGACTCTTTGCAACCCCATGGACTGCAGCACGCCAGGCCTCCCTATTCATCACCAACTCCTGGAGCTTGCCCAAACTCATGTCCATTGAGTCGGTGATGTCATTCAACCATCTCATCCTCTGTTGTCCCCTTCTCCTGCCTTCAGTCTTTCCCAGCATCGGGGCCTTTTCCAATGAGTCAGTTCTTTGCATCAGGTGTCCAAAGTATTGGAATTTCAGCTTCTACATCAGTCTTTCCAATGAATATTCAGGACTGATTTCCTTGAGGATGGACTGGTTGGATCTCCTTGCAGTCCAAGGGACTAAAGAGTCTTCTCCAACACCACAGTTCAAAAGCATCAATTCTTCAGCGCTCACCTTTCTTTATGGTCCAACTCTTATAACCAGACATGACTACTGGAAAAACCATAATTTTGACTAGACAGACCTTTGTCAGCCAAGTAATGTCTCTGCTTTTTAATACACTGTCTAGGTTGGTCATAGCTTTTCTTCCAAGGAGGAAGCATCTTTTAATTTCATGGCTGTAGTCACCATCTGCAGTGATTTTGGAGCCCAAGAAAATAAGTCTCACTGTTTCCATTGTTTTCCCATGTATTTGCCATGAAGTGATGGGACCTGATGGCATGATCTTAGTTTTTTAAATGTTCTTTTAAGCCAGCTTTTTCACTCTGCTCTTTCATTTTCATCATGAGGCTCATTAGTTCCTCTTCATTTTCTGCCATAAGGGTGGTATAATCTGCATATCTGAGGTTATTGATATTTCTCCCTGCAATCTTGATTCTAGCTTGTGATTCATCCAGTCTGGCATTTCGCATGATGTATTCTGCGTATAAGTTAAATAAGCAAGGTCACAATATACAGCCTTGATGGACTCCTTTCTCAATTTGGAACCAGTCCATTGTTACTCATCCAGTTCTAACTGTTACTTCTTAACCTGCATACAGGTTTCTCAGGAGGCAGGTAAGGTCATCTGGGATTCCCATCTCTTTAAGAATTTTCCACAGTTTATTGTGATCCACGCAGTCTAAGACTAAGTCTAAGTCTAAGACTAAGCGTTTGGCATAGTCAATAAAGCTGAAGTAGATATTTTTCTGGAATTCTCTTGCTTTTTCTATGATCCAGTGGATCCAGTGGATGTTGACAATTTGATCTCTGGTTCCTCTGCCTTTTCTAAAACCAGCTTGAACATCAGGAAGTTCTCCATTCACATACCATTGAAGTCTAGCTTTGAGAACTTTGAGCATTACGTGGCTAGCGTCTGAGATCAGTGCAATTGTGTGGTAGTTTGAGCATTCTTTGGCATTGCCTTTCTTTGGGACTGTAATGAAAACTGACCTTTTCTAGCCCTTGGCAAATAGATTCAAGGGACAATAGATTCAAGGGATTAGATCTGATAGAGTGCCTGAAGAACTATGGACAGGAGGTTTGTAACACTGTACAGGAGGCGGTGAACAAAACCACTCCCATGAAGAAGAAATGCAAAAAGGCAAAATGATTGTCTGAGGAAGTCTTAAAAATAGTTGAGAAAAGAGGAGAAGCAAAAAGTGAAGGCGAAAAGGAAAGATACCCATTTGAATGCAGTTTCAAAGAAAGCCTTCCTCGGTGATCAATGCAAAGAAATGGAGGAAAACAACGGGAAAGACTAGAGATCTCTTCAAGAAAATTAGAGATATTAAGGGAACATTTCATGCAAAGATGAGCACAATAAAGAACAAAAACAGTATGAACCCAACAGAAGCAAAAGATATTAAGAGGTGACAAGAATACAGAAGAACTATACAAAAAAGATCTTAATGACCCAGATAACCATGATGGTGTGATCACTCACCTAGAGCCAGACATGCTGGAGTGGGCCTTAGGGAGGATCACTATGAACAAAGCTAGTGGATGCGATGGAAGTCCAGCTGAGCTATTTCAAATCCTAAAAGATGATGCTGTGAAAGTGCTACACTCGATATGCAAGCAAATTTGGAAAACTCCACAGTGGCCACAGGATTGGAAAAGATCAGGTTTTCATTCCAATGCCAAAGAATTCTAGGTTAGCAACATTTTTTTTTCTTTTGGTATTTAAATTATGTCATTCTACTGTTTTCTGGCTTCCATTTTTTCTTACTGAAAAGTCAGATATGTGTTGTTGCTCCTTTGAAGATAATGCATCTTTGTCTGCTTTCAAGAGTTTTTCTCTTGATTGTCAGCAGTTTTATAATGACATGCCAGATGAGGTATTCTTTGTCTTTATTTGATTGGGGTTCACAGAACTTCCCTAATCTATAGGTTGATATCTTTCATCAGTTTGGGGAAATTCAAAGCACTGTCTCTTCAAACATTGAAATGCAGCTTTCTCTTTCTCCACTCCTTTTGCAACTCTAATCTAATTATATTTATGTTAGACCTTTTGACTGTGTCCTGCACATCTTACTGTCTGTTCTTCTATAAAAAATCTTTTTTTCTTTCTGTGCTTTCTTTTGGATATTTTCTATTGATTGTTTCCATTCAGTAATTCTGTCTTCTGCCATTCAGTTCAGTTCAGTTCAGTTCAGTCACTCAGTCGTGTCTGATTCTTCGTGGCCCATGGACTGCAGCATGCCAGGCCTCCCTGTCCTTTACCAACTTGCAGAGTTTACCCAAATCATGTCCATTGAGTCAGTGATGCCATCCAACCATCTCATCCTCTGTCGTCCCCTTCTCCCACCTTCAGTCTTTCCCAGCATCAGGGTCTTTTCCATCAGGTGTCCAAAGTATTGGAGTTTCAGCTTCAACATCAGCCCTTCCAATGAACACTCAGGACTGATCTGCTTTAGGATGGACTGGTTGGATCTCCTTGCAGTCCAAGGGACTCTCAAGTCTTCTCCAACACCACAGTTCAAAAGCATCAATTCTTTGGCACTCAGCCTTCTTTATGGTCCAACTCTCACATGACTACTGGAAAAACCATAGCTTTGACTAGATAGATCTTTGTCAGCCAAGTAATGTCTCTGTTTTTCATACGTTGTCTAGGTTGGTCATAGCTTTTCTTCCAAGAAGCAAGCATCTTTTAATTTCATGGCTGCAGTCACCATCTGCAGTGATTTTAGAGCCCCCCCCCCCAATAGTCAGCCACTTTTTCCCCATGTATTTGCCAAAAAGTGATGGGACTGGATGTCATGATTGTAGTTTTCTGAAGGTTGAGCTTTAACCCAACTTTTTCACTGTGTTCTTTCACTTCCATCAAGAGGCTCTTTAGTTCTTCACTTTCTGCCATAAGGGTGGTGTCATCTGTATATCTGAGGTTATTGATATTTCTCCCAGCAACCTTGATTCCAGCTTGTGCTTCTTCCAGCCCAGCGTTTCTCATGATGTACTCTGCATAGAAGTTAAATAAGCAGGGTGACAATATATAGCCTTGATGTACTCCTTTTCCTATTAGGAACCAGTCTGTTGTTCCATGTCCAGTTCTAACTCATGCTTCCTGACCTGCATATAGGTTTCTCAAGAGGCAGGTCAGGTGGTCTGGTATTCCCATCTCTTTCAGAATTTTCCACGGTTTATTGTGATCCACACAGTCAAACGCTTTGGCACAGTCAATAAAGCAGAAGTCAATGTTTTTCTGGAACTCTTTTGCTTTTTCGATGATCCAGTAGGTGTTGGCAATTTGATCTCTGGTTTCTCTGCCTTACCTAAAACCAGCTTGAACATCTGGAAGTTCACAGTTCATGAATTGTTGAAGCCTGGCTTGGAGAATTTTGAGCATTACTTTGCTAGCGTGTGAGATGAATGTAAATGTGCGGTAGTTTGAGCATTCTTTGGCATTGCTTTTCTTTGGGATTGGAATGAAAACTGATGTTTTCCAGTCCTGTGGCCACTGCCGAGTTTTCCAAATTTGCTGGCATAATGAGTGCAGCACTTTCACAGCATCATCTTTTAGAATATGAAATAGCTCAACTCGAATTCCACCTCCTCCACTAGCTTTGTTCATAGTGATGCTTCCTAAGGCCCACTTGACTTCACATTCCAGGATGTCTGGCTCTAGGTGAATGATCACAACATCGTGATTATCTGGGTCATGAAGATCTTTTTTGTTCAGTTCTGTGTATTCTTGCCACCTCTTCTTAATATCTTCTGTTAGGTCCCTACCATTTCTGTCCTTTATTAAGCCCATCTTTGCATGAAATGTTCCCTTGGTATCTCTAATTTTTTTGAAGAGATCTCTAGTGTTTCCCATTCTATTGTTTTCCTCTATTTCTTTGCATTGATCACTGAGGAATGCTTTCTTATATACCCAGTGATACAGACTGAATATCTGTATCCACCAGCATATTCATATGTTGAAGTCTTAACCCCTAGTGTCATGGTATTTGATGGGAGGTGGATTTTGGAAGGTGAATAGGTCATGAGGATGGATAACTCATCAATGGGATTAGTGCCTTTGTAAAAGATACCTGGAGAGTTCCCTGGCTCCCATTTACCAATTAAGGTCCATCACAAAGAAGGCTGTCTTCACACCTGGATGTTGGCTCTCAGTGGACATTGAATCTGCCAGGACCCTTGATCTTGCCCTTCCCAGCCTTTAGAACTGTAAGAAATCAATTTTTATTGTTTACAAGTATCCAGGCTATGCTTTTCTGTTTGGGGTTTTGTTGTTGTGTTTGTGTGAGCGTGTGTGTGTGTTTGGCTGTACAGCACGGCTTGCAGGACCTTATTTCTGTGACCAGGGATTGAACCTGTGCTCCAAGCAATGGAAGCATGGAACCCTAAACACTAGACAGCCAGGGAATTCCCTATGGTGTTCTGTTAAAGCAACCCAATCCAGTCTGCTGTAAATGTTATCTAGTGAATTTCAATTCAGTTCTAGAATGTCCATTTGTATAAAAGCCTATTTTTTACTGAAATTTTCTATTTTTACCCATTCTGTCTTTTATCTGCACAGTTATTTTAAAGTCCCCATCTGATGAGTCCAATATCCAAATCATGTTTTTGTTGACTTTTTGGTTATTTAGTTCAGGTTCATTTTGTTTTTAGCATGCCTCATGCTTTTGATTCGTTGTTGGATCATGCAGATTAAACATTATAGAAGCTCTGGATAGTATTAATCTTTCTCCAAAAAGGTTGATTTTTCTTCTTAAAGTCAGAGTACTTGAGGGTCACCTTGGCCCCACTGAGGCGTGTTTTAAGCTTAATTAGAGGTGGCGTATTGTAGTTTTGCCTTTTCTTCTAGAGCAAGTTCTTATCCCGGCGGTGTTGTCCTTTCTCCTGCAGTATGGCCTTTGTTTCTAGGGTGTAAACCTTCTGAGGCCTCAGCTAAAAGCTAAGGGTGATGCCCTGGTGGCTCAGACAGTAGAGTGTCTGCCTGCAATGCAGGAGACCTGGGTTTGATCCCTGGGTCAGGAAGATCCCCCGGAGAAGGAAATGGCAACCCACTCCAGTTAAAAAAAAAAAAAGCTAAGGGGTGTTTACCAAGGCCTCTCCACAACGGTAGGCTCCAAGCTCTAGCTTCTCTCTCCCCAGCTCTCTGTGTGCTTCTGCCGTGTGCTCAGTCATGTCTGACTCTTTGTGACCCCGTGGACTAGCCTTCCAGACTCCTCTGATTTCCCAGGCAAGAATACTGGAGTGGGTTGCCATTTCTTTCTCCAGGGTATCTTTCCCACCCATGGATCGAACTCATATCTCTTGCAGCTCCTGCACTGGCAAGTGGATTCTTTACTACTGTGCCAGGGATCGCTGTGCGGAAGTCTCTCTCAATTTACTGCTCTCTCAGTTATTGTTTTCTTCTGGGTTTGTTGGAGTCTGACTGTGTTCACATACAGCTTAGGAGTCAGTTAGCCACTCGAGAGAAATTTGTTCACAAATTTTTGGCTCTTTCTCTTTGGTTTCCTTCTCTCCAGTATTTTGACCCTAAGTCCCAGCCACTGTGTATTTTCAGTCCAATAAGATTACTGCTGTCTTCATAGGCTCAGTTCTTCTGAGCCACAATTTGGACAATCCACTGAAAAAAAAAAATCTGGATGGAGTTCCACTGTGTACTTCGCTTCTCTCAAAGACTGTAGTCCCCTCATTTCCTCACTGGGTTAGTTACTTGCTCACCCCTCAAAAGATACTTTATATATTTTTTCTAGTTTTTATGGTTTTATTTCAGTGTAAATACATATTTGTATTTTCACTCATATTTGGGGTCAGAATCCTCCCCATTTATGTCCTGCAGGGCCTATATGGCCCCATATATCCTCCTTCTAGTCCCCTCTTTCCTCATTTGAATACAGCCACATAGGCCTTCATTTTGAATGCTTATTCCCCTGTCTTGAACTTGTCATTAACCTTTGCTTTTAGAACTCTTGTTATGGTCTAAATGTTTTTGTCCCCCCTAAATTCATATGTTAAAATCCTAATGCCCACTGTGATGGAATTAGGGATGGAGGTGCTTAGATCATAAGAGTAGAACCCTCATGAATGAGATTAGTGTGCTTATAAAAGAGACCCACACAGCTCCCAGTCCCTTCCACCATGTGAGGACAGAAGTTGGCAGTTGGCAATCTAGAAGAGGGCCTTTGCCAGAACCTGACCATGCTGCTACCCTTATCTTAGATTTCTAGCCCCCAGAACTATGAGAAATATTTCTATTGTTCATAAGCCACCCAGCGTGTGCTGTTTGGTTACAGAAGCCTGAACAGACTAAGACATCTTTAGATTTCGCCCTCTTTTGTTTTTAATAAGTTTATGCCAATTCACTCATAGCTCAATGATCATTAGTTGCCTTTATATAAAAGCTCCTCCCCCCATCATCCCATATGTTTTATTTTCATCATAACACTTATAGTATCTTAAATTGTCTTGATCTTTGTTCATTGTCTTATTGTTTATCTCACATATACACCAGTTCTTGAGCAATGTGTGGCATATTAATAAAATTCTCAACACATAGCTATTGAGTGAGTTATGGAAGTGAGGATCAAGAAACAAGGAGCACAGTAAAGGGTAAAATAAATTCCTAGCTTGTGGTAGAGATAGTCTGTTTATACAGAAACAGAGTCCAGGAGACCCAGGTTAGAGGTCAACCCTCTTCCCACTGGCTGGTGGTTTGTGTCTTTTGTAAAGTCTGACTTGCCTAAAACAGCCTGAGCTGGCCAGGTTCCCAGATTTTGCTTCTTGGTCACTGTGATTTCAAGATAGGCACATATACTCCTCCCTATCTCCAGAGGCAATCTGTGGCCGGGTGCAGGGTTTCCTCAGTGCAGGCTGAGAGACAGGCAACTGCTGGCTTCTCTTAGCAGATGGTCAATTTTTAGCCTTAAACTGGCTTAAAATAAACTCTCATTTGTTGTCTGAGTACACGCAGACCCATTACTGAACATTGATGACTCTTATGCAGTGGTTAGGACTCAGTGCTTTCACTGCTGAGGGCCCAGGTTCAATCCCTGGTTGGGGAACTAAGATACCACAAATGGCATGACATGCCTCCCTCCCCACCCCCAATCCCCCTCAAAAAAGTAATGACCCTTAGTGGCTTTTCAAGAACTTCAGGTCTCTAGCCTGCCTGAGACTTACCTATGCTGCTACTGCTGCTACTAAGTCGCTTCAGTCGTGTCCGACTCTTTGCGACCCCATAGACGGCAGCCCACCAGGCTCCCCCGTCCCCGGAATTCTCCAGGCAAGAACACTGGAGTGGGTTGCCATTTCCTTCTCCAATGCATGAAAGTGAAAAGGGAAAGCGAAGTTGCTCAGTCGTGTCCGACTCTTAGTGACCCCATGGACTGCAGCCCACCAGCCTCCTCCGTCCATGGAAATTTCCAGGCAAGAGTACTGGAGTGCGGTGCCATCATCTGTTAAGGAACATGTACATTTATCTGGTCTACCCTGGACTATCTTAGTCAATGTTCAAAGTTGGCCATAGCCATAGGACCACATGGGGCATCCCTCATAGCTCAGATGGTAAAGAATCTGTCTGTGATGCAGAAGACCTGGGTTCGATCCCTGGGTCAAGAAGATCCCCTGGAGAAGGGAATGGCAACCCACTCCAATATTCTTGCCTGGAGAATTTCATGGAGAGGAGTTTGGTGGGCTACAGTCCATGGAATCGCAAAGAGTTAGACACAACTGAGTGAGTAACGCTCAGGACCACATTATGGCAGTAGCTTGAGGAAGTTTTGGCAGAAATGTCAGGAACATGCCCTCATTTCTAAAAACAGAGGCCTGTGTCAGCCACAGTGAGCAGTTGGTACCTCCAGAATATTCTTAGTTTCAGCAGTTCCTTATGGAGTCCATGAACCCCCACCCAATTTCTCAGGTTCTAGTTATGTCTTGTCGGTCTTCACTGCCCATTTGTGGGTAAGGACAGCAGAAGCTGCATTTGTGAACATGGATGACCCGTGGGGATCACATGTCCCAAGCTGCCCTTATATCCCACCACAGTATATCGGCAGGGTGGGATAAAAGTGCACCGCACCAAGTGAGAGGCCAGGGGTTCTGGTTCCAGGCTGGCAAAGTTCATCCTGGGCAGGACATTTAACCCTGCTGTGCAGAACTGTTACCATCTCTGCCGTTCTTCAGTTGAGTGAGAACCCAACTCAGGCCTGATGCATAGCTCAAATGACACAATAGATGTGAAGATGCTTTGGGAAGGTATCTATCTCTCTCCTGTGGAGGAGGGGGGACTAGTGAGAAGTGAAACAACCATTCCCACCTATAGTGCTGCTAAAGATGCTGCATGCAGGACAAGCAGCCAATTACCGAGACACAACCAACCTGAGGCCTCAGCATGTTTTGCTATTTCCTCCTCGAAATGTGGGTTTAAAATCTGGCTCAGATACAAAGGGTTTCCCGGTTTATTCATAATATTGGTTATAACTTTTTGAATCCCATATTGTGGGCCAGCCACTTTATTTCTAATCTTCACAATTATACTTTACATTAGAGTTCCTCCTCTGCCTTCTCAGACGAGGAGGCTCAGAGAAATTAAAAGATTTGTCTAGTCTGCCAAGAGCTAGAATAACGGGCTCTTTCTTCTGGAACCAGTGCTCCTAACCCTGATTCAGCGCTGCCTTCCTCCCTGGGTAAGAGAAGCTTCTGAGGCAGATGGCAGGAAGCAGGGAGAAGTTCAAGAAGAGGTTCTTGGATATCGGAATACACCTTATCGTGTAAGGCTCACCTCTACACATAAAGTTTTTTCGTTCAAGTCATAGAACGGGTGACACACTCTACCGGCCATCTTGGTTGTGGCAATCCCAATCCTTTTTTTTTTTTTTCTTTTGGAAACCAAAGAAATTAGGCAAAGCGGTCCTCCCCAGGGGTCTGAAGGAGCGCCAGGGACGCCCAGCGTCGCCCTCTCGCCGGCCGAGGTCCGGGGCGCCGGCCCTCAGAGCCCGGCGGCTTGCGCGCTCGGCGCCCAGCGGCGGGTCCGCGCGGCGGGAGGGGCTCGGAGGGACCCAGCCGGCCCCGCCCCGCCCCGCCCCCTCATTTAAATACGCGGCGCCGGCGGGCACGTCGAGCTCGCCGCGGACTCAAGATGGCGGCGTGTGGACGTGTACTGAGGATGTTCCGCTTGGCGGCGGCGCTGCCGCTGCTGCTGCTCGCGGCGGACGGCGCGCAGAAAATCCAGGGCCCGGGCGGCCACGGGCAGGGCCCGGGCCCGGGGAGCAACCTTCTTCCCCTCGGAGCGCAGCCGGGAGGCGGCGTGCTGCCGGGCCAGCTCCTGCTGCCTCAGTCATCTCAGTTGCAGCAGCAGCAGCCGCAGCAGCAGCAGCAGCAGCCTCAGCAGCAGCCGCCGCCGTTCCCCGCGGGCGGGTCTCCGGTCCGGCGGGGCGGAGCAGGGCCCGGCGGGGCTGGCGGGGGCTGGAAGCTGGCGGAGGAAGAATCCTGCCGGGAGGACGTGAGCCGTGTGTGTCCCAAGCACACCTGGAGCAACAACCTGGCGGTGCTGGAGTGCCTGCAGGACGTGCGAGAGGTGAGGCGCCGGGCGCCGGGCGCGCAGGCCTGGCCGCGGCGGACGCCGGGCGGCCTGGGCAGCCGCTGACGCCGCGGCCGCGCCTCTCGCTTCCTCTGCGCGGCCGCCCGCTCCCCGGCGCGCTCCGGGGAGGGGACCCCACCCCCAGCCCTCACTCGCTCCCGGCGGGGGTCTGGGACGCCCACGCCGGCTCCCGGGCGCCGTCGGCCGAGGCCCAGAGCGAGTCTGTGTTTGGTCCGGTCTTTTGTGTGATGCTCTAAGCGCGGTGGCTCCTCGGTGAAGCCCTGTGTAGGATTTTGCCCCCCTTTTCGATTTGGGTAATTTGTAGCAGCTCTTTAAAACGTGAAAGATGGTTGGCGTACTTCAGCTGGTAAAGAATGCCCTGCTGTTTATTGGCAGTAGATAATGTTTAGACAGCGCGAGTTCTGTTCTGATGTGTATTGTAGTCTGCAGCCAGATTTACTGTCTTTACCCTATTCTTCTGTAATTCAAAAATTCCTGTTATTTACCAGCTGCTGAAACTAATATATGCTCTTTTTTTTTTTCCCTTCACGTCTTTTGGTCAATTTGTAATGAATCCCAAGTGGTCCCAAAGCTTGAAAAGTTGAGGCAGCGTTTGAAGCTGGGCTGTGAGGTCTTTGCTTTCTGATCTTTTTGCCTGTCTGACTGTACCTCTTAATGCCGTCTTGTTTTGATGTTCTTTGATGCCATTCAGTTTAGTAACACAGAATTCTTTTCTAGATTTAATGCTGCAGACGTTAAGTGCAATTTTGACAGTAATCAAAGTTTGGGAGCAAATCTGGTAGGGACACTTTTTCCAACGTTTAAACAAAGGCCCCAAGGTTGACATAGAATGAAACCACTGCTTGATACAGTTTTATTTGGAAAATTGTTATCAGAATTGCCTAAGATGTTCATGGTCACAGGAAGACCATTGGTTTGTAGAAAAAGGCGAGTCTTGGCAGTTTTTTCCCCCCTTATCCCACCTGATATTTGCTTTGGTAGTCCATACAGAGTAATTCACAAGAGGAAAAGATATACATGCTCAGGGGACAGAGAGAAAGGAAATTTCTAGAGCCACCAGAAATGTGGAGCCTTAGATGACTTATCTACAATTTGAAAATTAGAAAAAGAATCCCTTGTTCTTTATTCTTCACCTACTCCTCTAGTCAGTACAGCTAAGATTCTCAACTGTGTCACGCTTCTTGAAATTTTCTGTTTGGCCTTTGACGATATAAAATACATGCTGTTCTCTCAAACTAGGATCGTAATGTTGAAGACCAAACATTTGGTGAGTAGTTTGTGGCAGAAACAGGATGTTATTAGGGAAAGTGGCCCTTTCTAGGAGTGCCTCTTTCTTGACATGTATTAAGGACACGTGGATTCTGTCACTCACAGGAGCAGTGTTCCTTTGTCATGCCTGTAGAAGTGTGCAGCAGCATATATGATCCATAAATACCAGATCTGAGCACTTCTGGAGTCGGTTTAGCTAGCTAGATACTGTATTTCTTGCATTGTTCACTGTAAAAACCTGGCCTGAAAGTGCAGGTCCTGTAGCTCCACCTTTGAGTGTGAGTCTCTCAGCAGGGATATTGTCTCCGTAACTACATTTTCCTTCCTTTCTGGGGATGTTATTTAAACTCTTTGAAGGTAGTTACTAGGTCTTGTACTTCCTTTGTAGCTTTCCTGAGTACCTAATTCAGTGCCTAGACTCAGTAAATAGTGTTGACTGATTGAAGGTGAAGTAAGCTAATGGAGTCTGTTTTATGGAAGAAAAGATGTCATGTAAATTGAAAGAGGGGGCTTTTGGAGGGCAGGGGTTTATTCCAAGTTTCCAGTTTTTTTTTGTCCCTCTTGTATATACATAAAAATTGAAAGAATAGTACCATGAACAACTATATATATTCTTTAAGAGGTGGAGCTAGTTTTAAACTACTTTTTTTTTTCCTTTAAAGACAGCAAAAAGAAATTTTACTCCACTTAGGGAATTAGTTAAATCTATGCATTTGAAAGCATATAAGAAGAAAGTGAACTAGCTAGGCACATTTGAAATGGAAGTATGGAACGTGTTTCTTATGTGCTTTTTGGTACGTAGGACTGTTTGATAGGAACGCAGACATTTGTGTTTCTTTATTCCTTTGGATACTTATTTGGGGGAAGATTGTTCTCTGTGTTCTTGCTGTTAGTATTTCGAAAATGCAAAGCATATGACTATTTAAATGGTAGTGTAGTAAACCACATTTTTATTTTGAAGTAGCATGGATATATGGTGTTAGGTTAAGTCTTAAGTTCAGATATTTTAAGGTTCCCTTTAGTGTTCAAAGTTATGTATTAATTCACTTACAGAATCTATTTGAAGGTATTTATGGATGGCATCACCGACTCGATGCACATGAGTTTGTGTGAACTCCGGGAGCTGGTGATGGACAGGGAGGCCTGGCGTGCTGCGATTCATGGGGTTGCAGAGTCGGACATGACTGAGCGACTGAACTGAACTGATAGTTACCTTTAAATAATTTCAGTGGATACTTACAGTTTGTCTAATGTATGGTATGCCAGCAAATTAAAATTTTATGTGAAAACTATAAGTTAAACAGCATATAGACTAAGGTTAGTTCACAGCTTTTCTATTTTTTGGTTACTATTTTGAAGATACATGTTGTGGGGGATTTTTCTTTTTTTTAACCCTCTCAGATGAGTCATGCCTTTTAAAAGGTCAAGTATACCCATTGGGCCTGCTGTTGCACAGTGGGTCTATTAGCAGTAATGATGGAATAGTAGTCCTGGTTGTGTGTGTATCTCTGTATGTAGTTAACAGTAGTTCTAGTTAAAAAAACATATAACTAGTTCACATACATACACTTTCTAGTATAAGTAAAAGGAAAAATACACCCTGGGCTGTTCTGGCAGTTAGAGGAAAAGTAATACCAAAGGAAGAGAAGGTGCTGTTGTCCAGCTTAATGTTTGATAAAAAAGACATGCTTTATGTTGAGAGTAGTTTTAAAATACTTTACATATTTTTGGCTGAAATGGCGGAAGTTTGACGTGGAGATGTTGATTCTTTAGAAGTTTATTAGTGATGTGCATAGTTTTTGTTGTTAGATTTTTTTAAAAAGGAACAAAAGCTTTCCTAATACGTGAACAGAAGTAGCAAGAATAGTTTGATGATTCCCTGCCCCGTACGCATCCCCCAGCTTAAACTGTCCCCACTTCGTTTAATCACAGGGCTTGGGGGAATGGCGTATTTTAAAGCAAGTCCCAGACACTATGTCATTTCATTTATAAATACTTCAGTGTAAGTCTCTGATAAGGACTTAAGATAAAACCAGAACCTGCTTGTTATTTTTTAGTATTTAGAGGTATTATGGCGACTTCCCTGGCTGTCCAGTGGCTAAGACTCCCTGCTCCTACGTAGGGGGCACAGGTTTGATTCCTGGCTTGAGAACTGTGCCACACAGCTAAGCCAAAATAAAAGCATTATGAGTATTTCTTCTGAATTTCTTGGTACCTTCTTTTGATATATCAGTTTCAGGTTATACATTTTGACCACTTTCTATGCACAGAGTGAATGCTTTGTAAATATTTATTTAAGATGGACTATAATATATATATTTGGAGAAGGCAATGGCACCCCACTCCAGTACTCTTGCCTGGAAAATCCCATGGACAGGGGAGCCTGGTGGGCTGCAGTCCATGGGGTCACTAAGAGTCGGACTCGACTGAGCGACTTCACTTTCACTTTCCTGCATTGGAGAAGGAAATGGCAACCCACTCCAGTGTTCTTGCCTGGAGAATCCCAGGGACGGGGGAGCCTGGTGGGCTGCCGTCCATGGGGTCGCACAGAGTCGGACATGACTGAAGCGACTTAGCAGCAGCAGCAGCATAATATATATTGGAGAAGGAAATGGCAATCCACTCCAGTACTGTTGCCTGGAAAATCCCATGGACAGAGGAGCCTGGTAGGCTACAGTCTATGGGGTCGCAAAGAGTCAGACACAACTGAGTGACTTCACTTTCACTTTCACTAATATACGTTGAAGAGGAATTACATTACAAACCGTAAACCTGCTTTGACTCGTAGGTGAACATTTTCTTTTTCTATTCGTAGTCTTTCTCTTAACTGTATCCTAAGATAGTAGGCCACAGTATCTGTATTATTTATCCTGTGAGGTGAATAGTGTTATCTTATTATCTTAGTTGAGAAGCAGACTCAGAGAGATGAAGTAAGTTGTCCAGTGTTATATCCTGACCTAAGTGGTAAGGCTTGTATTCAGAAAATTCTCTCTGACTTCAAAGATTATACTCTTTCTAATCCTCCATGGGTGATTGCAGCTAGGAAAATTAGCATATGGCTATTGAGAATGCCAGGGGTTCATAAATGGACACAAAGTGAGAAGAGTAGCCTGGAATTAGAATTCTGTTTTCCTCACTACCAAGAACAGTTGGGTAGCAGCAGCATCTTAGCATTGCAGTATTGTATAGATTTCTCAGGTGGACAGACCGACATCATTAGACAAAGCTAATTACTAATCTGAGTCCATTACAAGTAGAGTTTCTGCTTCATGAAAAGATTTTCAGATTCCGTGTTACCTTCAGCACAACTTGTATAATGGAAGAATTTAGATGTATCCCCCTACTATTTGTATTGAATCAATGGAACACCACGAAGTGTAAATTAGGACTAGAGCTGGCACCGCTGTTAACTAATTGTAGAACTGCTTCTCCGTTCCATTCATGCAGCACCACTTTATGCTCTTTCTGTAGTGACTCATGTACCAGGCCCCTCCTCTCTCATCCCAGGTCCCTCCTTTAGGTTCTGGATGATTACTGCATCCAGCCATCGGATAAGAGAAGAGAAGGTAAGAGGACTGGACTAGGGTTTACCAAGCTTGGACTGGGTTTCGAAGCGTGTGCGTGCTCAGCAGTCGTGTCCGACTCTGCAACCCCTGCAGACTGTAGCCTCCCAGGCTCCTTTGTCTGTGTGATTTCCTGAGCAAGAATACTGGGGTGGGTTGCCTTTCTCTTCTCCAGGGGGTCTTGCTGACCCAGTGATTGAACCCATGTCTCCTGCGTCCCCTCCATTGGCAGGCGAGTTCTTTACCACTGAGCTACCAGGGAGAGCCAGTCATTTTACCACTAAGGTTCAGTTTCCTCATGTGTACAATTTAGTTTTTGAGATCCCTTTTATTTGATCTATGTGAGTTGTTTCCTGTGTATTCTGTCTGCATTTATAGTTTGTAGAATTTATGCGTGTACCATCGTGTTCATTCATGGGTGAAAATGGTGAAATGAATAATGCAAACAGCAATTAATCCAAACGTTGTTTGACTTTAGGATATATTATGATTATTTTGTTTGAGCCAACATGGAATTGCCTCCTGTGCTGACTCTCAGTGGTTGGAAGCAGTCTAACCTCATAATCAAGGTGTGATTGATCGGTTATGCACTTACCATAGTGGAAGAGAACTAGTGTTTTAAGATACCAGCATTGCTTACAGTTGGTTTGATAAATGGGGTTGTGATCAGGAACCAGTTGTATAAGAGAGTGTTCATCACTGCATGTTACATGGGCAGTGAATCCTTTAGAGCAATGAAAAGAGCACAGAACTAGGATTTAGACTTGGATGGAGCCCAGCTCTGCTACTCTCGGCTTAAAAATCATATCACCACTTTTTTTTTTTTTACCCTTAAGTAGGAACAACAGACTGGTTCCAAATAGGAAAAGGAGTCCGTCAAGGCTGTATATTGTTACCCTGCTTATTTAACTTCTATGCAGAGTACATCATGAGAAATGCTGGGCTGGATGAAGCACAAGCTGGAATCAAGATTGCCAGGAGAAATATCAATAACCTCAGATATGCAGATTGTACCACCTTTATGGCAGAAAGTGAAGAGGAACTAAAAAGCCTCTTGATGAAAGTGAAAGAGGAGAGTAAAAAAGTTGGCTTAAAGCTCAACATTCAGAAAACGAAGATCATGGCATCTGGTCCCATCACTTGATGGGAAATAGATGGGGAAACAGTGGAAACAGTGTCAGAGTTTATTTTGGGGGGCTCCAAAATCACTGCAGATGGTGGTTGCAGCCATGAAATTAAAAGACGCTTACTCCTTGGAAGGAAAGTTATGACCAACCTAGACAGCATATTCAAAAGCAGAGACATCACTTTGCCAACAAAGGTCAAAGTCAAGGCTATGGTTTTTCCAGTAGTCATGTATGGATGTGAGAGTTGGACTGTGAAGAAGGCTGAGCGCCGAAGAATTGATGCTTTTGAACTGTGGTGTTGGAGAAGACTCTTGAGAGTCCTTGGACTGCAAGGAGATCCAACCAGTCCATCCTAAAAGAGATCAGTCCTGGATGTTCATTGGAAGGACTGATGCTGAAGCTGAAACTCCAATACTTTGGCCACCTCATGCGAAGAGTTGACTCATTGGAAAAGACTCTGATGCTGGGAGGGATTGGGGGCAGGAGGAGAAGGGGACGACAGAGGATGAGATGGCTGGAGGGCATCACCGACTCGTTGGACATGAGTTTGAGTGAACTCCGGGAGTTGGTGATGGACAGGGAGGCCTGGTGTGCTGTGATTCATGGGGTCGCACAGAGTCGGACACGACTGAGCGACTGAACTGAACTGAGGGATAGTTAAGTAGTGATGGGCAGAGCAAGAGGAGAAGGGGACAACAGAGGATGAGATGGTTGGATGGCATCACTGACTTGATGTACATGAGTTTGAACAAACTTGGGAGTTAGTTGGTGATGAACAGGGAGTTCTGGCGTGCTGCAGTCCCATGGGGTCGCAAAGAGTTGGACACGACTGAGTGACTGGACTAAACTGAGGGACAGTTTAACCCTGTTGTAAGTGAACATATACGTGATTTCCGTTTTTTTCTTCCAATTTTATTTTATTTTTTGTTCCACCACATGGCTTGCAGGATCTCAGTTGCCCAACCAGTGGGAACTTGGGCCATGATAGTGAAAGCGGCAAATTCTAGTCACTAGTTCACCAGGGAACTCCCTACATGAGTCCTTGAATTTGATGTGCTAGTTATATTTTCCTTTTTTAACATTAAACAAAATATGTGACCATTGAAGTAGGCAATAATAACACATACCACTTGAAATCATCTTGTTTACCACATATGCTTTGGAAGACTGGGTTATCACTTAAGATCCTTTCAGCGTTGGTACTCTGTGATTCTGTCAGCTGTAGGAATATGAGACATGTGCAAGGGAGTCATAAGCACAGGTGAAAAGGAAAGGTGCTTGGAGAAATTAAAGGGACTGTACTGACTCAAGTAGAGAGTTTGAGAATTTTTTGAGTCCAGATTATAAAGGGTCTTGCTTGCACCACTGTTCTTCAAGTAAAGCCCAGAAACGGGGTGTGTTTTTATCCCAACCTGAGATAAAATATTCCTGCAGATAATTGGGTTACTTGTAAAATAGCACTGTCACTTACGCAATGAAGTTTTTAAGAAGTCTCTTGATAAGAATGCTTTCCCGTAAATAGGTGCTTAATAATTCATTGTTCTTTGGAAGAAAATAAAGAACAGTCCAAGAGATGAGATGGTTCATTCTCTTTGTACGTTTCTTCTAATGTGTTCAAAACAAATTTCATCAGCAACAATCCGCCCAGAAAACTTCTCTTGCTTATGTGAGAAATGTATTTTAAAGAGAAGCCATTAAGATGACTTGTTTAATGTCGTGCAAAGTAATTTCTCTTCCTTCAGCAAACATTTATTGAATGCATACTATGTGCAACTCACTGTGCTTAGTGTTAAAGGCTACAAATATATGATAATAGTAGCATTTATCGAGGGATTTTTGTTTGCCTTGTTCTAAGGGACAGGATGTTTCCTAGGTGTTATGGATCTCATTTAATCTTATGAAAAATATATCATTAGTATTGTTTCAATGATTACCATTTTTTTAAATGAGGGAGCTGCCTCTGGGCCGGTAACTAGTGAAATTAAGACTTGAAAGCAAGTCTTGTCCAGCTGTAAAATGGCTCATGCCCCTCCGCCATCCGTGGTAGTCCAGCGTGGTAGTCACCAGCTAAATGCCGCTGCCGAGCCGTGGAAATAGGAGCAGTCTGAGTTGGGCTGTGCTGTAAGTGTCAAATACACACTTGATTTTGAAGACTTTGCACACATAGGAAAATAAACTCTCTCAGTTTTTGTGGGGGCACGTGCTGCACACCCTGGGGGATCATAGTTTCCACACCCGGGATCAAACCCCCGCCCTCAGCAGTGAAAACGCGGAGTCCTCACCGCTGGACCACTGGGGAGTCTCATCTCTTTTTATACTGATTACTGTTCACATGAGAGTATGCTGGGTATATTGAGTTAAAAACATTATTAAAGCCAGTTTCACTTTTTCATTTTCAATGTGACTACTACAAGACATAACATATGTGGTTTCCATTATATTCTTGTTGGGCAACACCAGCCTGGAAGAAGTAAAAGATGTCTTTATTAAGACCATAATGCAGGTTATAAAGTAGTAAGTACCATAAGAGAAGAATAAATTAAATTCTATGAGCATATGGTGGAGAAAATGGTTGGGAGAATCCAGATAAAGCCCGTCAGTGTGTCTCATTCTTAAATTGGTTGTTCATATCATGAAATTCTTAATTTAGCCACCTTAAAGTGCCTGCTGATCCGCTTAATGGATGGATGTCATCTTCCTCATGCTGAATTTATGAGTTGTCAGGGGTACAACAGCTCCTTCAGAGTGAGAGGAGCTAAACTCATAAAACTGGGAGTCAGTAAGTGACTCATCTTTACTTGGTTGAGTTAGATATATTTAAAACTTAAAAAGAATCTCAAGTGATGGTCCTCAGAGCTGTGCCAGTACTTACCCTTGTATCTGCATTAAAATAGAGTGTGGAGAACTAGAAGTGTGGACTGGAATCTAAAAACAGGGTATTAAGAGAACCAGGCATTTATTTTCACTCAGCTTTAATAGTTTTACTGAAGTTAGAAAATTAGATCAGTTGCATGGGTGCTTACAGTAACCTATAAATTCTGTTGAAGGATTGAATAACATTATAACTCTATGTAGGGAGCGTCATAGTGAAAATGGGTACTGGATCTATATCCTTGTGAAATAGAACAAATTCTTTAAAACATTTTTGTGTTCCTTTAAAAACAAATAAAAAACATATGTGATGCATACTTTAAATCATAAGATAAACAGTGAAATATGTGAGAGAAATTAACCAAGGGAATGTATGTATGTTATAAATCAGTTCAAATGCAGAATTAAAACAAAAAAGAATTTAAAAATCATGTTTAAAGAAAATGCTCTGATGTCTAGAAAGGTTTCATTTGTAATTTAACTTAGAAAGTCACTTACAGAACTTCCACAGTTCCCACGCCAGCCAAATCAGCTCTGTAATGTGATAAACAACACAAAGTCAATAAAAACTTTGAGAAGGAAAAGGGGATGTAATAGAGAGTTTTAATCAGGCATAGAGTCCACCATTTGTTAATTAATGGCCATCTGCTGAGCATACCTGCTGCACATGAAATAATCTGTCAAGGCGCTTTTATCATGTGGCGCTTTTCATAGGAGAAGCTGTGGAGTGAGTGGGAAAAGAGTGGATTCTGAAACTACAGTCCGGATTCAAGTCCTCACTCACCTACCACCTACTGTGACTTTGGACAGATTTCTCTTCAACGTCACCTTTCTTATCTGTAAAGTTGAGGTATAAAACCTACTTCCACAGGGTTATGATGAGAATGAAAAAAAAAATTTTTGGAATATTCATCAAATTGTACTTGCTCATCAGTGGTCCTTTGTTGTTGCAGATGACACCCTTCAAGGTATGGCTGCACGTTCACTGTCTTAAGAGAAATGTTAACTGTAATGAGCTGTGCCTTTTATATAATCCATCCAAGGCTTCTTCACACAGGCTGTAGTTGAACTTACCTGAAGAGCAGTGAGGTCAAAAACGTACTGAGTCTTTACCAGGAATTTAAAATGGATACAGTTTGACGTTGTGGAGGCAAAGGAGTGAATTCCTTGGGTGAAGGAATTCAGTTCTACCTCGTGTTCTTTCATTTTCTAGGCCTAAATGGTGCCTAAATTTGGGATATACTGCCCATCAAGACAAAGGAAATCTCTGTTCTCTGATGTGAGAGGGGAAAAAAACATTCTATTCCTAAGACAGTACTGCTTGAAACATCCTCGCTCTGCAGGTTGCAATGACTAAATAGCTGTTTTATCAGCTGAGAAACAGAAGGCATTGATCCTTATCTTTTTGCCCTTTGTAAAACCAGATAAATATAAAAATCATGTAAATTTTCCTGAAAGTTGGCAACTTTTCAGAGGGAAAGTAAAATGTAAGGACTTATAAATTGCTAAGGTGGGAACATTGGCTGGCCTTTGAAAGAATCTATATTAAAGTATAAATACGTAAGTTACTCATACATTAAAAACAGCACAAGATATTTTCAGTATGTAAGCCTTCTTTCTGATGTTATTAGGTAGTAGAGTTAGTTGTGAATAGTTTCGAAATAGCTAGAATTCCACAATCTCTTTTTAAAACTTATTTGCTAGATTAAGATGTGACTGATGTGTATAGATAAAAACTTTTAGTGTGTAGAATTGCTGGTTTTCTTTTTTTAAATCATTATGAGACGTTTCAAGAATTTATAAGGTTGTCTATTGGTTTTCAACTTGAAAATATTAACTGATGCAGGAGAAATTAGCAGTGAAAGCAGAAGTCAGGAGATGGATATGGTTCCATCCTCTTTAGGAAGTAAGTTTGGTCTCAGGTTGCTTCTCCGTTCTCCAGCTCTGCTTCCCACTAGCTCCCTACGTGACAGCCTACTGTTTGCTTCCCCTCCCCCGCCAAGTAGTTCATGGCTTCCAGAGAGTACCAAGTTACAGCTGTTGAGTTTACAGGCTTTTCATGTAAATACTGTTTGTTGACAGAGATTTTATATTCAGTGATTTGAGTAGTTTCAGCCCCAGACTGTTGCTCGTTATCTTTCCCTTGGCACAGCCCACTGTCCCTCCCCACTACCAGCTCTCCTGTAAGCACTGTTTTCTGGCTTGTTTTTACTAGCAGATTGAACCATAAGAATTACTAATGTTTGAGATCAAACCCATCTGTCCTAAAGGAAATCAGTCCTGAATATTCATTGGAAGGACTGATGCTGAAGCGCCAGTACTTTGGCCACCTGATGCAAAGAACGGACTCATTGGTAAAAACCGTGATGCTGGGAAAGATTGAAGGCAGGAGAAGGGGACGACAGAGGATGAGCTGGTTGGATGGCATCACTGACTGGATGGACATGAGTTTGAGCGAGCTCTGGGAGTTAGTGATGGACAGGGAGGCCTGGTGTGCTGCAGTCCATGGGGTCACAGAGTTGGACATACCTGACTGACTGAACTGAACCAGTCATATTTGATTTATAAAAAGCAGCTTCATATGGTTCAGTCAGTTGTTCATTCTTGTTCAGATTTTGAGTCAATAGTATCTGCTTCTGTGGCAATATTCATTGTTTCCTTCTGAATCATCTTAAAGTATTGTGTTAGTCAGTGGTGTCTGGCTCTTTGCAACCCCATGGACTGGAGCCTGCCAGGCTCCTCAGTCTGTGGGATTCTCCAGGCAAGAACACTGGAGTGGGTAGCCATTCCCTTCTCCAGGGGATCTTCCCAACCCAGGGATCAAACCAGGTCTCCTGCATTGCGGGCAGATTCTTTACCAGGGAGCCATCAGGGAGGTCCATCATCTTAAAAGCAAGGGGATCGGAGAAGTTTAGTCATTGTGGTGTAGGACTTTCACCTGGGGAGTCTTCCTGAGATTGTTTTTCCCAGCTTCTCTTTGGGTTTATCTGCCCCTAAGGTTAAAAGAAGGGAACCAGTGTAGATTGTTTTATACCTTACTCATCTATTTGTGAAATATTTAGTGAGCACTCACTATATGGGTAAATTAATAAATAGCATGATTTTTTGGCATTTAGAAAAGGTGACTTGAGAGTTTTGTTTCTTAAAAAATAATGTATTCTGAAAAGCTTATCTTCTCTCACAATAGGGGAGATGTGGAACTAGGTATAAATGTCAGAGGACTCACCAAATACACGTGCTTTTAAAAAACTGAATTACTCTGAGTTAAGTTGTGGACTAATATTTAGTTTATGGAATGCTTATAATCTCATTTGGAGCTCTTGATAATGGTATGCAGTGGATAGGACAGATGTCGGCCTTATTTTACAGACCAAAACACCGCAAGAATCAGATGGGTTGTGATTTGCCCAAGTCATGTAAAGTATTAAGATATGGAGCTTAGACTTCCGAACTCTTTTGAAGTTTTAAATTTTAAAATCCAAGTCTTTAAAAACTTAAAATCTTTTTTTTTGGTTGTTGTGTATTACCACATTGTTCTGATAATTTTCACATTAACATAAATGATATGTTTTCATATTTTTAAAAGTATTGTATAGCCCATTTTAATGTAAATATGCCAAGGAATGGTTGAAAACATACTGTGTGCTCCTATTCCTCAAGTCGTTTTTCTGTTTCTCCTCTCCTGGGCACTGATCTTACATAGGTTAAAGGGATTAAATTGCTTGCTGTCGTCTCGGTCATGAGGCTCTGTTCTTCACCCTCCTCTCCCCCCCAGCGATGTGGCTGGGTTTCCCCGCGCCTTTCATTTTGCGTTATTACTGTTGCTGTATCTTTCAGGTTGACAGATCTTTTCTTCTGTGGTTGTCGGTCTGCTATTAATGGCCGCTGTCCAGTGTATCTTTTATTTTAGATGCTCTGGTTTCATCTGTAGAAGTTTGACATGGATCTGACAGAGACCATTTCTGTCTTCCTTGTGTTCCTATTTTCCTGTAAGACCTTGAATGCTTTTTGTAACAGCTGTTTTAAGGCGTTACTTGCTCATCCCATCATCGGTCATTTCTTGGTCTTTTTCTACTGATGAGTTTTTCTTCTGGCGTCCACATTTCTACTTCCTGCCTGCACGGTGTTTTTTCTTTTTGGCTGGGTGTTGGTCATTGTGTGTTTTACATCTCTGCTGCATTTTGTTGAATTCCTAAAGAGTGTTGGCCTTTGTCTGGCACACAGGTTACATGCAGATCAGTTTGATCCTTTTGAGACTTTTAAACTTTGTTAGGGCAAGTCCAGAGCAGCCTTTAGGCTAGGCCTAATTTGATCTGCCAGTGAGCTGCAACTCTCCTCAGTTTCCCAGCTTTTGTGAGGTTTCTCCTCTCCGGCTGGTGGGAATGCGCTCCCTGTCCTGGGTGAGCTTGGCTTCTCAGTGTCTCATTTCCCACTGAAGGCGCATAGGATACAACTTGACTCAGGAGATCCCTTTGACTTTCTCCTTGGCTCTTTGTACAGCTCTCCTGCCCATTATCCACTCTGTTTTGCAAATTTTGGCCACCTTGGAGCCCCTGCACTTTGACCTCTCTGCTCATCAAATACCCGGAGTCTGCTTGGGTTCCCCCTCCCTGTGCTGCCGCCTGGAAACCCCTTCCTGGCAGTAAGCTGGGAGACCGGCAGGCTCACGGTGTTTCCCTTCTCTCAGGCGTTTTAGGCTTATGCTGCCTGTTGGCCGATGACTGAAATTTATTTCGTATATTGTGCCTAGTTGTTAATTACTACGATGGCGTTTTCTGTGGTAATTAATCCTTCATGAGCTGGAGTAGAAATCACCATCCCTTGAGTTTTAACCTATGACATATCAAAAGGAGATTAGGAGAATTTGTTAGAAAAGGAGATTGAGAATTATTTATTAAATTGCAAATGTATCTTTTGACAGTTCTACTTCTGAAAATTAATACATAATAGTATGGTCAATGTGTAAGAGGTATTAAATTGAAGCTTTTTTTTTTTCGTAATAGCAAATAATTGGAAGCAACCTCAGTTGGAAGCAACCTAACACCCTTCAATAAAGGAGTGATTAAATAAATTACTGTGCATCATTACAATGAACTATTGTATTGCTGTGGAAAATAAGCTCCTTACGTCACGTATGGAAAGATCTCCAAGATCTGTTACTAAATTAGGAAAGTAAAGTTATTGCTTGGTATAGTATACTACTGTTTTTGTAATCAAATAGGAAAAATAAGAATACAAGTATTTATCAATATTTGCTTGTATTTGCATTAGAATGCTCCGGAAGGATACAGAAGAAATTAGGACTAATGGAGGATAAAAATAGGTGGGAAACTTTCCATTATATTCTTTTATTTTTATTTATTCTTTTATATTTTTAATTTATTTTTGGCTATGTGATGTGATTTTCAGGATCTTAGTTCCCCCACCAGGGATTGAACCCAGGCTCATGGCAGTGGAGGTGCCAAGTCCTAACTATTGGACCACCAGGGAATTCCCTATATTTTTGATTTTTAAAAAAATATTTGAGCCATTATGTATATGTTACCTATTTAACTTTTTTTTATTTTTAATTAAGATAAAGAAATATTTTTCCATTACTCATGTTGACGAAACTACCTTAAATGAGAGTTCCACAGGTATAATTTCATTTTGTGTCAAGGTCAGTTTGTTTGTAACTGGGTTGAGCCAAACCTTTTACCAACTTAGAAGATAAAAGATTTCCTTAATACATTGTTTAGGGCAAAACTAACTGCCATTATGCCAAACCCCAAAATGCAGTGGCTTAACACAAGAGAGGTTGTGAAGACTTGCTGGCGGCTGGTGATCTGGAGACCCTGGTTCCTCCCCATCTGTGGCTGGATTTCCTGGGGCTGTGGAGCCTTCTGCCTTCAGGCACACAAGAGAGTTAGCTGCCCTGGCCCGCTGCTTTTTTTTCTTTTTAACTCCTTGTTACCCTTCCTTTCTTGTAATTCACACACCATAGAATTCACCCTTTCAACCACAAGTTCATAAAAGCCCTGGCCTCAGTCAGTCTGGCGAGAAGGGCTCACGTGCAGCACCTGGACACGGGACCGGGCGAGGCACTCCTGTGACCGTCCCCAGACAGCAGGCGAGCCTGCCACTTGTCTGGGCAAGTCAGGTCAGGCTCATGTGCCAGCCTTTGATTTGTCATACCAAAGCAGTCCTGTTCCTTCCCATTTTCTCTAGGAAAGGTGAAAGTTGTTGATGAACAGTCAGATTTTTCTTTGCTATGCTCTAAATGTATGGAAATACTTCCTTGTGATCGGTTTCTAGTGTTACAAGCTCTTTGATTTAAACCTCGCAAGCAGTTTCAGCCTTGTGTAGTGATCTCGCTTCCAGTTTCAGTTTTGTACTTGGTAACAGTCAGGACCCTGTGTCCTGTTCCTGGTGTTAAGCCCCAAGCCCTAAGTTAATGGAACAGTCTCCCCTCTTCCTGCCTTTATTTCTGGTGCTGTGGTTTTAAATCCTCCCTCTCTCCTTTTCCTGGCACCTGGGGGATTCCTCTTTCTCTTGAGTTCATCTGTGCCTTTAAAAGAACTTCCGTTTACTGTCAAAGACTTTTCAAGTTCCGAACATACATGTATTTCTAGAACCTGAAGTTCATGACTTTTGAGGCAGCTCATTCTTTGGATAACTGACTTTGTTCAAAAGGGAAGAGGAAATAGACTAATATTTATTGGGCAACTGCTGTGTGCTTGTGTACATAATTTTACTTAATCATCACTGTTACTGTAAGAGGTGATTTAGTTTTAGCCCCCACTTTATTATGGAATGGTTCAAACTTACAGAAAGCTTTTTAAAAAACTCATACATTGATCACTTATCTACCCAACTACTAAAATTTTACCATTAACATTTTTGCTATATTTGTTTTATCACATAAATGTTTTAAACATTTTCTGTAAGCTGTATGAAAAAATTGTATTCCATGTCAGTTCTAATTCATAGCTTTTCTTGTGCTTAATAAAAACAAAACACTCTCCTACTGCCAGAACTTTAAAAAGAAAAATTAAAAAATGAAAACTTGTGTCTTAGTTAAAAGCAACTGCATTTATTTTGTATTAGTCTTTTTTTTCCCCCTTCTCAAAGAGTTTGGGAAAACCAGTGTCTTTCTGAAGGAGGTCTGCTCATTCTGCTGTGAGGAGCCAAAATCCTTAGACTTTGCTTTTTTCCCCTCAGTTTCTAAAGATGTTATTTTCACCGTCATCTTTTTCTAGATCTGGCCTTTCCATTATTGTATCCATTTATGTTACCGAAAAGGAATTCTAGGATTCAAGGAATACCTCGCCTGGAAAATTGAGCTTGACAAGTGCTGGAACTTTTGCTATTTTCCTGAGAGTTTAGCAGTGCCTTGTAATGGTGGTTTATACATTATTTGGGGACAACGGTGAATTCACTCTTTAGGTTAACTAGAACAAGCAAGTAGCGTGTAGCAGAAGTGCAGATTGTTGGTCCCTCTTGGTAGGTAGGTAGAAGAGGAAACAGGAGTCCAAACGGTGGTGGCTGAAAGACAGGGAAAGCCCACGAAAGTAGAACAAAGGAAGCTCAAAGGAAGGTCTGAGGGCCGAGTGAGGACTTGAGGTAGAACAAACGGCCCTCCTGCCTAGCCCAGTTTGCATAGGGAAGGCCCAGGGGGAGGGAAAAACACATAAAAAGAGGAGCCAAAGGGCTCTCTCTCGCCCCCGCACGCTGGCGCGCTCCTCCACTCTCCTCTCGTCTTTGGGTTGGCGTGCTCTCCGGCTTCGAGGATGGATTCTCCTGCTATCTTCTAAATAAGATGGAGATGTAACACTGATTTGTCTAAGAGCTATAACACGGTTTGTCCAAGGCCCGAGAGCTGTGCCGCGCCGAGGGCTTTAACGTCCGTCGCTCCAAATCTTTGTTGTGGCGAGGTAGAACCGAGGAGCACACACTCGCCTGACACTCTAAATTAGCATTCTCCGTCACCCAGGATAGTTGCTCAGTGACTTAGCAATAGTGACAATAGCCTGTATAGGGAGTTGGTAACCTTTTGATATGTCTATGTTTAGGTTACTTTTCAAAAAATGCCATTATTTTGTTTCTCTGTTGGGCGATTTGGTGATGATTCTTTTGTGATGATAAATCAGTTCTATAGGCATGCTGAAGTCTAGACATGGGTTTATTCTTGCTGTGCATTGCCTTTGTCTTCCCTACCAGCAAATTGAAAAATTGCTGAGCAAGCACTTAAACTTACTCCTTTGAAATGGACTCTTCTGTGTGTCATGCAGCCTAGTTCGGAGAGTCGTGCTTGTTCAGGCTGATGCAAGGCTTCCGTTCCCTTAACTGTAGCGATTGAGGAGTTGTGAGACTGAGGCTGGAGGTGGTATGGGTCTGCGAGCGCTCTGAGGAACGCTGCTGGTCTGGGTGTCCTGTGGCAGTCGGCAGACTACCTGATGTCAGGTTAGTGTCACAGGGAAGAGTCGTGGCTCTTCAATTCAAGGTTTAGAACAGTTTATGAACAATATTTAAACGTTGTTTTTAGATAATTTGAAAGCATTCCCATTAACATATGAATAGGTAATTTGATATTTGTATGTAAAATTGGATTAGATTTGATACTTTGGATTAGGCTTTATAGGCTGCTTTTTATGTTAATAATAAACTTCATAATGGAAACCTTCTGCTGTTAGGCACCTTCACCATTTAACCTCGCTTGAGGGCCTTGACCTCTGTATTTACTTGAAACCGTTATCTTGGGTAATTACTCAGTACCATTTTTAAACAGGTTCTTTGTTTATACCACTTTGTCATTTCACACCCTTTCTCCCTCATTTAGTTTTGAGCAAATTGCCTAATGTCTCTGGATATAATACTGGAGGTAAAACACAGAACAGTTGGAGTCCTTGTTTAAATTCCTTTTGAAAAACCAAGTTGAAATCCTTTTTGAAGATTTGTGGTAAGGTGGGAGAGGGATAAATTACAAGTTTGATATTAACTGATATTACTGTATGTAGAATAAACAGCAAGGAGCTACTGTAAAGCACAGGGAACTCTATTCAGTACCTGTAATAACCTATAATGGAAAAGAATTTGAAAATATATATATATACATATATATATATAACTGAATCAATTTGCTGTACACCTGAAACATTGTAATCATCTGTACTTCAGTTTTGAAAGTTGTGGTAAAAGTCTTATTGTCTTTTTTTGAGTTTAGATGTGGTGTGAGGACAGGACTATTTTATAAAGTTGAAGGAGTGTTACTGCTAAGATTTTTTTTAATTGCATTTAATCATGAGCTACTGCTGCTGCTGCTAAGTCACATCAGTTGTGTCCGACTCTGTGCAGCCCCATAGATGGCAGCCCACCAGGCTCCCATCCCTGGGATTCTCCAGGCAAGCATACTGGAGTGGGTTGCCATTTTCTTCTCCAGTGCAGGAAAGTGAAAAGTGAAAGTGAAGTCGCTCAGTTGTGTCCGACTCTTTGCGACCCCATGGACTGTAGCCTCCTAGGCTCCTCCATCCGTGGGATTTTCCAGGCAAGAGTACTGGAGTGGGCGCCATCGCCTTCTCCAGTCATGAGCTGAGGTCTGCTTAATTCTCCATAAGCACTGTATTTAGCAAGACAATTTGATAGCCTTCCCTTTCTTCCAAGACTTGGGTCCCATTTATTTGTGGTTTTCTAGCAGTGAGGTACCTGTCTGCCTATTTGTCCACCTGTGGCTTTTTCTTTCCTTTCCTTTTTTTAAAAAAAATTTATTTATTTTTTAATCGACGGATAATTGCTTTATAGCATTTTGTTGTTTTATGTCAAACATCAACATTAATTAGCCATAGGTATACATATATGTTTTCTTTTTAAAATATTGATTTATTAATGACTTATTTGACTGTGTAGGGTCTTAGTTGTGGCACGAAGGAACTTTAGTTGCACTGTGCAAACTCCTGGTTGTGGCGTGGGATCTAATTCCCTGACCAGGGATCAAACCAGGGCCCCTGCATTGGGAACACAAAGTTATTAGCCAGTGGACCACTGGAGAAGTCCTTTCTTTTCCTTTTTAATCTTTTAAGAATAGTTTAAAAATAATTAGCAATTTGTGGGACTTCCTTGGTGGTCCAGTGGTTAAGAATCCGCCTTCCAGTGCAGGGGATGCTGATTTGATTCCTGGGCAGGGAACTAGGATCCCACATGTCTTGAGCAACTAAGTCCGAGTGCCTCAACTACTGAGCCCACACTGTCACAACTAGAGAAGCCTGCACCCTCGAGAGACCCAGTGCAGCCAAAAATAAATAAATAGTTTTAAAAATAATTAGCAATTTGTCATTCCATAAGGCCAGGTATACTGAATTTATGTTTTCAATTGTTATGATCACCTTTAAAAACCAAATATCCTGAAATTGTTGTTAGAAGGCATTAATTGGCGTATGTATGAAGTATAAGATAAAATGTGAAATTATTAATAACAGGGACAAGCAGTTCTTAAAATTATCCTTTCAATTAGAAATGAAGTCTTTAGAGTGTTTCAGTTCAGTCACACATTCATGTCCAACTCTTTGCGACCCCATGGTCTGCAGCACACCAGGCCTCCCTGTCCATCACCAACTCCCAGAGTTCACCCAGACTCACGTCCATCGAGTTGGTGATGCCATCCAGCCATCTCATCTCTGTCGTCCCCTTCTCCCCCTGCCTTCAGTCTTTCCCAGCATCGGGGTCTTTTCCAGTGAGTCAGTTCTTCTCATCAGGTGGCCCAAGTATCGGAGCTTCAGCATCAGTCCTTCCAGTGAATATTCAGAACTGATTTCCTTTAGGATTGGCTGGTTTGCTCTCCTTGCAGTCCAGGGCCTCGCAAGAGTCTTCTCCAATATTCAGAACTGATTTCCTTTAAGATTGGCTGGTTTGCTTTCCTTGCACTCCAGGGCCTCGCAAGAGTCTTCTCCAATATTCAGAACTGATTTCCTTTAGGATTGGCTGGTTTGCTCTCCTTGCAGTCCAAGGGACTCTCAAGAGTCTTCTCCAACATTTTTATCTCATCACTGTCGTTGTTAGATAGTCCTTGTAATGATTGAATTTGATTCTGGGCAGTTGTAGCAGACTGCATTTCTTCTGTATCCTCCTGAGAAAAAAGCTCACCTTCTTTAGTCCTTTGCTTGATCAGTTCTTCCTTAGAAAGAAACCCATGTTCAGCTGGATCTAATACCTCAAAAGCATGAGGAAGGATATCTTCCGAAGTCGGTCTGTGGCTCTTTGCCAGTCATCCCGTCGGTCATCACTGAAAGAGAAATTCAGGTTGAATGTGACCAGTGGGGGTTCTTCCTGCATCTCTGTCTTCAGATTGGGTAGCTCTCCTTCACCAGGGGCAGCATCATAATGGCTTGATACTTGCTCCGCTCTCTCTGTACCTTCCCTGTGTCCCCGACTTGTTCATTCTATGCTTTTTCTGATGCAAGGGTATTCTAATAATGCCGTTTTTCAGTTCAGGAAGTTCTTTGTATTGAAACATTCATAAAACTCTGCAGGCATCAGGTTAAATCACTTAGAAGTGTTACAAGTTTTGAAAATAAAGAATCTTGAAAGTTTGTTAATATTTTGTTCTGTGTGGCTCTTGCTATAAATGATGTGAATAATCTGTCTTGTACTTACATTAGAAAACCCAGTTTAAATAATTGGACCTAAATAAGAAGAGAAACTAAGGCACTTTCTTATATTACATAATATACTATTTCATAAAGATTTGAGTATCATATCACAGCATATTATGGTTGAATTTTTTTTCTTATTTTTAGGTACATGTTTTGTAAATTTTATTTTGTACAGAAACTATTCCTGAAAAAGAAATTTGAAGTTTCTTAATGGGGTATATGATTTTAACACATTTTTTTCCTAATGTTGAACCAGAGTTTATTTGTTATTTTGGGTGGCTAAATTTATTTGCTGTAATTTTATTTAAAACTGCTGAATCTGTGAGCAAGCATTAGAATTTAAGGACAAATTTATAAAATGCAACTGTCTGAAATTCTAATTAGTAAGAATGTTACAAATAATAGTGTTAATCATACCTTGTAGGAAACATCCTAAGAGTTTGTAAATGTATTGCCAACAAAACTTGGTTAATGTTTGGCGTTTGTGGTGCAATTAATAGTAACATTTTCAAGGTAATATTACTGGTGGAGGTCTGCAAGGAATTTAGAATGAAGAATTAGTCAGTGTTTTTCAGAGCCGTGGCCAGTGAGAAGGTTGCCCTGAGCAACTGACGTTATTTGTTCTTGACATTTTGAGCTCTTTGGTGGAATGTCTGCATTAGCTTAGATTTGTTTTTGAGGGAAGTAGGAAGTCATTGAAGATTCTTGGGTAGAGGATAAAATAGTTAAGGAAATTATTTTTGTGAATGTGGATTAAAGTAAGGAGGATCTGAGAGAGCTCATTGACTAAATTGTGTTTGGCATTAAACTGTGAACCATGGTGGACTGGTAGCAGTGGAGATAGCAGTGGGATTGAAGGGAGACTCGTTACTTACGAGAAATTGAGACTGCTTTTGTTCATTCATTTGCCAGACTTTGGATCACTGTTATTGACTTCATGTCTGAAATTTAATGGTCGGTGCTGGGAACATGGGGATTACTCTATAGCTCACCTCCCATTCCCGAAAGGCATGGTCCTTGTTCTCATGGGGCTTACCGTCTAGTGGAGGAGATAGCCATTAAAGAATCACAAAATAAATGGAAAATTGCAGGTAAGATAAAAACTTTGAAAGAGATCTGCATGTACATTTTGCTAATCAGAGAATCTGGAAATATTGTCCTGAGAAAATGATGACTGAGCTGTAGAAATAGTAGAATTTAACCAAGTGAAGAGAGGTTAGTCATAACTGTTCGGCTCCCTCCAAAAGTACGTAATTCTTAGCTGGTGTTGAATTTGAAATGACAGCCAGGCATTTCAAGCAATTTCCAGTAAGAGGGTGTAAATTTGGAAATAGATCTTGAGCTGAACCTAAATTTTAGTTGTCCAGTTTAAAAAAGCTATAGTTGGAGGTATGAAAGTGGTTGAGCCCTCTTAAAGAATGTGTAAATAGAGTGTGATTCCAAGGACTGAGCCCTGGGGAATGCTCACAATTGAGGGTTGGGAAGAGGCTTGTTGAGAGAATTAGAGGGAACGGGAGGATGGTTGAGAGTTAAAAGAAGATTTAGAAGAGTTTTTAACTGTGGAAGCCAAGGAGGAAAATTTTAGTTGTGGGAACCGAGGAGAGGGACATTTGAAAGGAGTGGTGGTAGTCACTAGGGTAAATAGAAGAACACAGTTAAGATTTAATGACTGAGGAAAGAGCATTGGGTTTTTTGTAAAGCAGAGATAGATTCTGTAGAACCCGGATTTGGACTATCCTAAACTCTATTAGTCTATTTCAGAAGTTTGATAGTGACAGGAGGTGAGAGTATCTAGAAGAGAGGGCATCTCAGTTAAATAAAGATTTTTCAAATTTAAGGAAATTCTTTTGAGTTTAAAGGCAAAGAGAAAGGAACCAGGAGAAGGTGAAAGAGGTAGATGCTGGTAGGGAAGAAGGTGACTGTAAATGCTCATGAAGAAAGAAAGGAGGAGGAGAGTCGAATCAATTTGGTGTCAGAAAACATGATTTGTAATTTTTCTGGGAACTTAAAGGCTATAACTCTGAATTTCACAGACCTTACCAGTTACCAGGAAAGTTCCTATTTTAGGTTTAACTTATGCCCCGCAGAGTAAAGGTTATTTTGCTTTTCTTCTTTTTTCCTTCTGCAGAACTGTTTCCTTCTTAATTTCAGTGAGAGATATTATCCCTACTGTCCAAAATAATTATGTAGTCACTTACAGAATAGTCATCATGTTGTTTAGTATTGCAGGGTAGTTTTGAGGTGGAGCCAAAGACCGGGGGCTTTGTGCCCCTCAAATAATGTTTAGTAAACCTGGGTTGCCTATAGGAGAGGAGACAAACAGTGGTATATATGCTGTTCTGGAATAGATCCAGGACAGTTGGGAAAAACACCATAAGTAGCCTCTGTAAAGAAGAATTATAGCTTCAAGAATACAAAATGTCAGGACCGCAGAGTGAGCCTTCTCTGCTGAGCTAGAAGTGTCTCGGTCCAGCGTGCAGCGCCAGAGCTCTGTCGGCGCACCCCCTGACTGTGTGCTGGCACCTGGCCCCTCCGTCTCCGGGCGAGCGTGCCCGCTCACAGCAGCACGGCTGTTGTCCCACTCCTAGGTGCCCCTTCCAGGGCGCAGGAAGGCCCGGGTGAGAGAAGAAAGGAGCATTCCGTTGGCTGTGAGCAAGTAGAAGCTCACTTATTTTCAGCCTCTCTGCACTAATGCACACAAGGAGTATCCGGGCTTGTATTGTTTGTTTTCAACCTTGGCATCTACCAAACTGCTTGTTTTTTTTGTTGTACCAGCAAAGTACAATTCAAAAACAACCCCAAACTGTGCCATCCACTTTTTCCCAGTTTTTATTGTAGTCAAGTATATATAACATAGGATTTACCATTTAAAACATTTTTTTAGATCTGCAGTTCAAAATGAATTAAGTATCTTCACACTGTGAAACCATCACCAGCGTCCGTCTCCAGGACAGCGTCCGTCTCCAGAACTTTTCATCATCCAAGTGACACTGCAGCCGTTAAACGCTAACCATCCACTTCTCTCCCCAGCCCCTGCAACCCCCGTCTGTCTCTTGTCTCTGAATCTGACTCCTCTTGTACCTCATAGCAGTGGAATCACACAGTATTTGTCCTTTTCTGTCTGGCCTATTTCGCTTAGTGTTTTCAAGTTTCATTCATGTTGTGGCGTGTGTCGGAATTGCCCTTTTTAAAGCTGAATAATATTTGATTGTGTGTCCAGACAATGTTTTATTTATCCATTCAGGCTTCAATCAACTTGAGTTGCTTTCACCTTTTGGCTCTTGTGAATAATGCTGCTATGAACATAGGTTTACAAGTATCTGAGACTCTGTTTTCAGTTATCTTGGCTTAGAATTGCTGGATCGTATGATAACTCTGTTTTTAGTTTTTTGAGGAATGACCATACTGCTTTCTGCAGTGGCTGCCTCCAATTCACAGTCCCGTCAGCAGTGGACAAAGTTCTAGTTTGTTCACATCTTCTCCAACACTTGTTTGTTTACTTGTTTATTACATTATTATTTTGGCCTCATCACAAAGCTTGTGGGATCCTGGTTCCTCCACCAGGCTTGTACCCGGGCCGCAGCAGTGAAAGTGTGAGTCCTAACCACTGGATCACCAGAGACTTTCCTATTTTTTAATTTTTAAAATTATATATATATATATATATATATATATATTTTTTTTTTTTTTTGCCGTGCCGTGCAGCATGTGGGGGTCTTAGTTCCCTGACCAGGGATTGAACACACATTCTCTGCGTTGTAAGCATGGAGTCTTAACCACTGGACCACCAGGGAAGTCCTAAAAATAATACCCTAATGGATGTGAAGCGATAGTGTGCTTTTAATGTACATTTCCCTGATTTTTACTGATGTTGAGCATCTTACTGGCCGTCTGTGTGCTGCCTTTGGAGAAATGTCTACTCGAGTCCTTCGGCCTTTTTTTAGTCAGGTTGCATTTTGTTGTGGAATTCTAGGAGTTCTTTATGAATTCCCGATATTAAACTCATATCAGGTAAATGATTTGCAGACATTTTCTCCTGTCACGTGGGTTGCCTTTTCACTCCGTCAATTGTGTCCTTTGATGCACAGAAGTTTTTATTTCCATGAAGTCCTGTTCATCTATTTTTTCCTTTTATTTGTGCTTTTGCTGTCATATCCAAGAAATCATTGCCAAATTCCACATTGCAAAGTATTTCCCCTATGCTTTCTCTTAAGGGTTTTATAGTTTTAGCTCTTAAATTTAGGTCTCTGCTCCATTTTGAGTTAATTTTGTACATGCTGTAGGGTAAGGGATCCAACTTTAGTCTTTTGGCTGAGAATGTTAAATTTTTCCAACATCATTTGTTGAAAAGACTGTCCTTTCCCCATTGAATGATCTTGGTACCCTTGTTGAAAATCATTTGACCAAATATGCTAAGGTTTATTTCTGTGCACACCAGTGCGATCGTCAGTAACCGTTTCTGGGCCTCTACTCCTGGGCTTTAGCTTCCAGTAAACTTTGATTTCCTGTTTTCACCACCTCCAGTTTTGGGACAGGGGTTTGCCCTGTGACTTCAGGTCTGATGGATTTCAGAAGAGTTCTTGATTTTCAGTTCGTTCAGCTTTTTTCTCATTGTGAGTATGGGAATGATGATTTCCAAGCTCTCTCCCTGTCGGACCAGAAACCAGAAGTTCTCTAGGCTCATCTTGTACTTTTTCCCAGACCTGGAATCAACCACTTCTGTAAGGAACTCTGTTTCCTTTTTGTGGAGAATGGTCTTTAGAAGCCAAGGTCTGGATGCTGGACGTGCTCATTGCTACTCAGGTGTCACTGCTTCAGCAGAGCCAGATGTGTGTGTGTATTTATATACATGCATGAGATCCAGCCAGTCCATTCTGAAGGAGATCAACCCTGGGATTTCTTTGGAGGGAATGATGCCTAAGCTGAAACTCCAGTACTTTGGCCACCTCATGCGAAGAGTTGACTCATTGGAAAAGACTCTGATGCTGGGAGGGATTGGGGGCAGAAGGAGAAAGGGACGACCGAGGATGAGATGGCTGGATGGCATCACGGACTCGATGGACATGAGTCTGAGTGAACGCCGGGAGATGGTGATGAACAGGGAGGCCTGGCGTGCTGCGATTCATGGGGTCGCAAAGAGTCGGACACGACTGAGCAACTGAACTGAACTGAATGCAGATAGACATATGCACACACATATACACAGATGTGTATATATGTGCACATGTGTGTGTATACACAGACGTCTCTTCAGATTCTATGTGTACATTTATAAGTCAACACATTCAAAGTAGATTTAGATTCCTACTGATGCCTTCTGTACCACAGGGTTCATTTTAGCTTTTTCCCTTTTCGTATTTATAATTCCCTTCTATGACAGTGAAAAACTTGGTTCTTACTTTCTACAAGTTATTTGATTGCTGAATCATATAAGACACTGAAATAGTTTCAGAACGCTAAAACTAGGTCATTATGAGAAAGCAAACCCACTAACCAGGGTTCAGTATTTGTTTGTAGCTCTTTTTGTCATTGGACTGAAGCGAAGTCAAAAAACAGTGTTGACAAGCAACTCAAGTGAATCTTCCCTCCTCCGTTTCCCTTCTCTGCCCTGTGGTTACGCTAGTTCGTTTGAAATCCAGTTAGGGTCACTTGCCTTTCTGTGGATTGCAGTTTTGCCTCCCCTCTTATTTTTAAAATTTTGAGTCAGTAAAAACATGGCTCTGGAATTGCTTCCCTGCCACACCTTTCACCCCATTCCCATCCTCTCACCCTTTCCTTCCCGTTGCCAGAGTAGCCAGTCTCAGTTTTTAGTTTATACTTTGTATTTCTTTTTTTGGTACCATGAGCAGATAGCTGTAGATTTTCATATGTCCCCTTCTTTCTAATGTGAAAATTAAACATATTTGGTCCTCTTAGGTATTTTGCTTTTTTAAAGCATTGCCTTAGAAATCACTGCATATCATCTGTAGCGATCTTCCTCAGTTTATTCAGCCATCTCCTGTGCGTGAGTGCTTGTCTCCTGTGTTTTGTGGTTATGAGCGACGCTGCAGTGGGTAGTCTGTGCTTCTGTAGTTTCAGCGCCCCACGCGGGACAGTGGTGGTCCACCCGCCTGGGTCGGAAAGGTTGCCTGGAGAAGGAAGCGGCAAGCTGCTCCAGCGTCCTCCCCTGGAGAGCTCTTGGAGAGGAGCCCGGGGGCCGCAGAGGCAGATACAGCTGAGTGACTGAGCGCGCGTGTTCTCGTATTGCTGCAGATCGTAGCCCTGAAAGTGCAGTGTTGCTGGCTTCTGTGGCTGCACCCACAGCGTGCAAGTTCAGAGCAAGCGGAGCATTTCTGAAGTGTTGTACATTTTGTTGTTCACAGACACTCTTTGATCTCTTCAAAAACCTCTTAATAAAGGTCTTGCCAGGTCCTGCTGCAGGGTGATGTAGCCTGACAGAAGAATTCTCACCTAAACTGAATTGTCCTCCAAGTGAACATGGTGAAGTGAAACAGGAAGCATCTCCTTATCTCAGATTGGTTAACTGCTTGCTTCTAAGTCACAAAACATTGTATATGTTTCATAAATAGTTTTCTTAGTTAATAATTCTTAGTTGGAATTTTTGGGAAAAGATTATATCATGTACCATCTCTGCAAATCATGTGAATGAAGTGCAGGCCTGTCGCTCGTTAGAAAAAAGAGCTAAACATTTATTAACTGTACTTATAATTTGAAAAAATGGTCCCTGATTAAAAATCAAACAGAAAGCTCATTGAATTTATCGTTAGTGTGGTTTGCTTCTCACGAACTTCCTATGATGAATGGTTGCTTTTCTCTTACCCCACCCTTGGATCTCTCATTTTCCTGGTAGCCCAGAAAAACCTCACTGGGATTTGTTCTTTTTTTTCTTTTTTTTGGCTGCACCATGCAGCATGTGGGATCTTGGTTCCCTGACCGAGGATCAAACCCGTGTCCCCTGCCTTGGGAGAATGGAGTCTTAGCCACTAGGCCACCAGGGAAGTCCCTGGGATTTGTTCTTGATCCCATTTAAAGCAACGTTTTCAATTTAGTTCTTTGATTCAGCATCTTTATAGCTTTTTAGGATTTACATACGTTTTAAACAGTGATGCAGCATAAGATTCAACCATTCTGGAAGAGCTCTTGAGTTTTAAAACAATGTATGCACTTACTGTCTCAAATCGTGGTACAGTATTGCTGTTCAGCATTCCTGGGGCAGCCTCGAGTACTCTGATTGAGGACACCAACTCGTTTCTGTGGATTATTGAGAGCTGTGCTGTGCTGTTTGCTTATTGCTCAGTGGTGGCCAACTCTTTGTGACCGCGTGGACTGTAGCCCACCCACCAGGCTCCTCTGTCTGTGGGAATTCTCCAGGCAACGCTGGAGAGGGTTGCCATTTCCTCCGCCAGGGGATCTTCGCAACCTAGGGATCGAACCCAGGTCTCCTGCATTGCAGGCAGATTCTTTACCATCTCAGCCACCTGGGAAACCCTTATTAAGAGCTGGCTCTTCAGTGCAGAACTTTCAGGACACATTTACGTGTTTTCAGCTAGTTAAAGATGATTGAAATGCCTTCTTAGACCATGTTATCCTGGAAAAGCCTTGTTTCAGAGATCTTTTCTTAAACCTTGTCTTGGCTGGATGATTTGAGATAATCCATGCAAATAGTGTTTTGGGGAAGTTAAACAGTGCCAGCATCTCTGAACCAGGTAGCTTTCTTTGTATGCTGAAGTGCAGCAGAGCAGAATAGGAGCACGTCTTCAGAAAGCGCTCCTGCGTTCCAGGGGTCCTGGCGGGCATGTGGAGTTTATCTCGTCCTCTTCTTTTTTTATTCAGCAGTACATACATAGTTTTAATAAATAAAAATTAAGATCAGAGTACAACCAGGTTTATAATGTAAGACTGTTAAATCCTGTTTTAGCTTTCCCTGCCTTCAACTGTTTTCAGTTCTTGTATTCTTGTATTTATCTGAGTTTTAAGTAGAATACCTAGGTTGTTCTCTTTTTATATTAGACATTGTCTATTGATTTCTTAAAAACGATTTATATTTAGTTCTCATAAAACACACAAACTGTATTTGCTCTGAAATTGAACTTTGTAGAGCATGAACTCCTGCAAAGCTAAGGGATAAAGTAGACTGTGCTGTACCACAGGCAGGATTCATGTGAGTCAGTGGCTTTGGAATTGTGGCATTAATTGGCCAGGTTCTACAGAAAGCTTTTACCTACTCTGATGAGATCAATTTTGGTCCATTTCCTTCTTGTCTCAGGCTCATTCATCAATCCTGAGTAATCAACAAACAGTTTTTTAAAAAAGAGATCAAATTCATTGCTGCTTAGGTCTGATCAGTTAAAAACAAACAAACAAAAAGCAAACGAATGAAAAAAAACCTACGAAGCCCCACAAAATTATGTCTTACTCATTTTTTTCAGTTTTAATGGAGAATGGGGAACAAGTTTAGGTCATGGCTGTAAGAATGTTTTAGTGTGAAGTCAGAATACTTCAAGCAAATTATTGCTTTTCCCCTTTGTGTTTTATAATTTTCACTTTTGTATTTCTTTTATGGATTACAGTCTTTTAGAAAGCTATGCTTCTTTTGCATTTCTGGGTCCACAGTCATGGCCACTGTTAACTCTGCAGAGTTCTTTTGTTAAAAGACATTTCTAGAACCTGCTTTTTGGTGTTGATTTCCTTTGTGATTCAAACATTATCAGGATAGATTTACTTAGAACTTGTGTGGGTCTAAATTTGGAAAAAGTTTTACCTATTGAAAAAAAATTGCACAATGTGAGAGTTGGGAGTTAAATTTTAACTTACTTGGGGCAAAATGAGGGCTGCAGCCCGGGAGACAGCGTTTCAGATAGCTCTGAGAAACCCCTCCAAGGAGGTGAGGGGAGGGGCTAGGATATATAGGTGTTCTGCAACAAAAGGCCGGCAGAACATTAGAAGGTTACCGCTAACTAAAGAAGCCAGATAGTCAAGTTTAGGAATTCAGCTGATGACTTTGACATCTTTGTTTACTGATATGGCAGGACATACTTCATTTCTTCAACTGTTCCATTTCTTATACACTACATAGAAAGAGCTCAGGGTACATATCTGGGTCATTTGACAGACATCTCCTGAATTGGCATTCAGTTTCTAAGTTTCTCTTAATAGCTACTGAAAAACACTATTATATAAAATTCAGCAGTAAACTTATTTACCCTTCGATAAGCAAGTATATATTAGGCAGCACAAATACAAAAACTCTTGCCTTAGGCATAGCTTTTTAGTAGTCCTAGAGACTTAATTCTCCTTCTTGATGGTTATCAGAACCTCAGTTCTGATAACCTCAGTTCAGAACCTCAAAGAAAAATAGGATGATCCTTCAAAAGTTATTTTTGTGTGTTTATATTGAAGCCCAGGTTTATGGAGGGTAAGGTCCCATGTATAAAGTATGATAAGTCATTGGAAAAAAATGATTTGCCCTCAGTAAGATCTTAATCTCTGTTTTTCTAAATTAGAATTGGTACGTGATTTCCTCCAAAAAATAGAATACTTCTTCAGGTACTCATTCAGGATCATGAGTAAACAGAACCTTGTCAAACCTTGTCCATTTTAAGTGAAAAGAATAAAATATAATCTTTTTCTTCAGTAAGGTTCTTTGCTTTTTTTGGCTTAGCAGGTCTTGTTAAAGCATTACCAAATAGCTATTAAATTAAGATCTAGAGTAGATTAGTTCTCTAATTCCTTCACAACCTTGTCTTTTGAAGCCCCTATTTAAGCTAATTCATATTTTAGACTGAAGATTGCAGATTACAGCCTATGGCCCAAAACCAGCCCACAACCTGGTTTTGTGTCTCTGGAGGTAAGAGTTGTCTTTCCAGTTTTCAAAAGGTTAAAAGAAGACACTACAAGATTGTGGAGGTTGTTTGTACAGCGCAAAACCTCAAACTCTGTGTCTCTGTACGGAACACACAGAGCATTTTCTCGTTGTATAGCATATAACGTACGTGTGCCTCTGTGTGTCTTCTTGGCTGTGCAGGGTCTTTGTTGCTGCACTCGGGCTGTCTAGCTGTGGCCCACGGGGGCTCCTCTTGGGTTGCAGTGCGTGGGCTTCTCGTCGCGGTGACTGCTCTAGTTTCCGAGCACTGGCTCTAGAGGGTGCGGGCTTCCGTGCAGCACGCTGGGCTCAGCAGTTGTGGTGCTCGGGCTCAGTTGCCCCGTGTCTTGTGGAGCCTTCCTGGACCGGGGAGCGCACCAGTGTCTCCTGCGTTGGCAGGTGGATTCTTGCCCATTGGAGCGTCAGAGACGTCCTGGTGCAACTCTTTATATAGTTCACAGTCCATCTGAGTTAATGTCACCTTCGGTACGAAGAATGTCATGCTGTATCGCATTATATAGCCCTCATTTTTATAGAATTTGCCAAGCTTGTCAGTTTTTACAGTTGGTGTGGACTCATTAAAAAGTTATTTTTTCTTGAAGCATAGTTCATTTACAATATTGAGTTAATTACTGTGCTAGAACAAAGTGATTCAGTTATACATATATAGATATATTCTTTTTTTCTTTTTTTGGCTGCACTGCAAGGCTCATAGGATCTTTTTAGTTCCCAGACTAGAGGTTGAACCCTGGCCCTTGGCAACAAAAGTGCAGAGTCCTAACCGTTGGACTGCCAGGGAATTCCCAACATTCATTGTTTTTTTTTTAGTTTTATTTTCCATTATGGTTTGTCACAGAATACTGAATGTAGTTCTCTGTGCTGTGCAGTAGGACCCTGTTGTTTATCCCTTCTGTTTAAAGAGCAGACATCTCCTGACTCCAAGCTCCCCGCTTCATGCGCTCCCCAGGGGAGCCCCTTCTCTCCCGGAAACCACTGGCTGCTTCTGTCTGTCCATAGCTCACTTCACTTTCGTAGATAGGTTCATCTGTGTCTTGTTTTAGATTCCACACATAAGTGATGTCAGATGGTAGTTGTCTTTCTCTTTTTGACTTACATCATTTGGTATGATAATCTCTACTTGTATCCAGTATGGACTTTTATTGACCAGAAGCTGTGGGCATGACGCTGTTAAGCTAGCCTGGGGCTTGAGATGGAAAGAGAGCACTCCCACACGTGCTTGTTCTTACCTTGTGCTTGGTCTTGGGGGTGTACATCTTTGTGATGCTGCTTTAGGAATGATAATGAACTTGAATATTCCTGTTTCTTCATAAATGCAACATATTTTCATTGGTATCTTTGCCTACTGCATAGAGAGTGTGTTATTTCTTTGAGGCTGTATTTTGATGTTAAATTGGGTGGTGTGGTTGGTTTGGTTGGGAGTTTTAATAGAAAAGTTTTAAAGAATTTTAAAAGAAAAAAATTTGGTGATAATGCTTTGTCACCATATTTCATTGAATCTAAAACATATCTTTCACCTTAACATTTAGAATATATGTTTGTTTATTTTTTTGGCTGTGCTGGGTCTTAGTTGTACCATGTGGGCTCTTTTAAGTTGTGTTACGTGGAACCTAGTTCCCCGACCAGGGATTGAGCCCTGGCTCCCTGTATTGGAGTCTTAGCCACTGGGCCACCAGGGAAGTTCCTTACCTTGATGTTTTTGAAATCACCATGTAGCTTAAATTTTATGACAAAATTATAATCGGCAGTGCCCCCCCGCCCCCCAGTGGTAAGTAAAGGTGCATTTTTAATCAATAAAGCATGGTTCATATATTCTGTTCATTTACATTATCTGTTAGGTGCATTGTTCTCATGTTCCTTATATTGATTCCACCCCTCCTTACTTATTTGGATATTGCAGCCAAATTCATTATTTTGGAAATCTTTTATCCTTTAAAGACTGAAGATCTAAAATCCTTTAAAGGATTTATTTGGGGGTTTATTTTAGTTCTGAGATTTGTAATTTAAGTTAGATAATAAGTGTGCATGCATACTCGGTCATGTCCCACTCTCTGTGACCTCATGGACTGTAGCCTGCCAATCTCCTCTTGCCATGGGTTTTTCCAGGCAGTAATACTGGAGTGAGTTGCCATTTCTTTCTCCAGGGGATCTTCCCGTCCCAGGTATCAAACCCACCTCTCTCGCATTGGCAGGCAGATTCTTTAGCACTGCACCAACTGGGAAGATAATAAGCACCATCATCCATATTTAGGCAATAGAACAATTTAAGAAAATGAACAGTTAACAGTTTGAGTAGCCCAGTGTCCTGGTCTGCTGCTGTCTGTTAACAAGTGGCCTGCAGCCTGATGTTTTGTGTTAGTTACGATTTTGCTGAATATACTGTAGAAGAACCTTAACCCAAAAACCAGTTTAGCTTTAGCCTGACTTGTGGTTTTCTTGGGTGTTTGCAGCTGAGAAGTACCTTTGAGTTTATAGTAGTATTCTGTTGATGGGAAATGTTGAATAATTAGAAATTATGTAGTAATTGTTATTTAGGCCTTTGTACATCCAAAAATAAACCACTGTATATTATAGAGATGATACATTTTTAAAAAACTTATATGTTAATGCAGAATCACAAGTCAGTAACTTCAAAAAAAGGCAAGCCAAATAAAATGGGGAGGAAGGTGGGGATTAATGCCAACAATAAATGTACAGATGTAAGCTTTTTATTTGTCAGTGATTCTAAACCCTAGTTGTACCTAGGGTGATTTTTTTAAAAAAACCCAGAAGTCTCAGGTAAATAAATCATAATGTTTGGAATTGGTTGCTGGCAAAGATACTATTACTATTGTATTATAGAAGCAGAATTTTTATAGATTTACCTGTAGTGCTTTGTTTGTTCCTCATAACTTCTTGCATCTCTAAGCTTCCATCTAGGGCCACTTGCCTTCTGCCTACATTTAAAAAAAAAAAAAAAATCTTCCAGGGAGAGTCTCCTGCTGGCCAGCTGCCAGGTTTTGTTTGTCCAGAAATGTCTTTATTCTCTTACTCTTAAAAGATATTTTTGCTGGTCTAGATATCAGTTATCTATTTCTGATATGTCTGTCTGAATGCCGAGTTCCAAAGAATAGCAAGGAGAGAGAAGAAAGCTTTCCTAAGTGATCAATGCAAAGAAATAGAGGAAAACAATAGAATAGGAAAGACTAGGGATCTCTTCAAGAAAATTAGAGATACCAAGGAAACATTTCATGCAAAGATGGGCTCGATAAAGGACAGAAACAGTATGAACATAACTGAAGCAAAAGATATTAGGAAGAGGTGGCAAGAATACACAGAAGATCTATGCAAAAAAGATATTCATGACCCAGATAACCATGATGGTGTGATCACTTACCTAGAGCCAGACATCCTGGAGTGTGAAGTCAAGTGGGCCTTAGGAAGCATCACTATGAACAAAGCTGGTGGAGGTGATGGAATTCCAGTTGAGCTATTTCAAATCCCAAAAGATGATGCTGTGAAAGGGCTGCACTCAATATGCCAGCAAATTTGGAAAACTCAGCAGTGGCCTCAGGACTGGAAAAGGCCAGTTTTCATTCCAGTCCCAAAGAAAGGCGATGCTAAAGAATGTTCAAACTACTGTACACTTGCCCTCATCTCACATGCTAGCAAAGTAATGCTCAAAATTCTCCAAGCCAGGCTTCAACAGTATATGAATCGAGAACTTCCAGATGTTCAAGCTGGTTTTAGAAAAGGCAGAGGAACCAGAGATCAAATTGCCAACATCCATTTGATCATAGAAAAAGCAAGAGAGTTCCAGAAAAACATCACTTCTGCTTTATTGACTATGCCAAAACCTTTGACTGTGTGGATCACAACAAACTGAAAAATTCTTTAAGAGATGGGAATACCAGAGCACCTGACCTGCCTCTTGAGAAATCTGTATGCGGGTCAAGAAGCAACAGTTAGAACCGGACATGGAGCAATGGACTGGTTCCAAATAGGAAAAGGAGTATGTCAAGGCTGTACATTGTCACTCTGCTTATTTAACTTATATGCAGAGTGCATCATGAGAAACGCTGGGCTGGATGAATCACAAGCTGGAATCAAGATTGCCGGGAGAAATATCAATAACCTCAGATATGCAGATGACACCACTCTTATGGCAGAAAGTGAAGAAAAACTAAAGAGCCTCTTGATGAAAGTGAAAGGGGAGAGTGAAAAAACTGTCTTAAAACTCAGCATTCAAAAAACTAAGATCATGGCATCAGGTCCCATCACTTCATGGCAAATAGATTGGAAACTGAAAACAGTGAGAGACTTTATTTTCTTGGGCTCCAAAATCACTGCAGATGGTGATTGCAGCCGTAAAATTAGAAGATGCTTGCCCCTTGGAAGAAAAGCAGAGACATTACTTTACCAACAGAAGTCCTAGTCAAGGCTATGGTTTTTCCAGTAGTCATGTGTGGATGTGAGATTTGGACCATAACGAAAGCTGAGCACTGAAGAATTGATGCTTTTGAACTGTGGTGTTGGAGAAGATTCTTGAGAGTCCCTTGGACAGCAAGGAGATCCAGCCAGCCCATCCTAAAGGATTGAAGGCAGGAGAAGGGGACGACAGAGGATGAGATGGTCGGATGGCATCACCAACTCATTGGACATGAATTTGAGTAAGCCCCGGGAGTTGGTGATGGACAGGGAAGCCTGGTGTGCTGCAGTCCATGGGGTCACAAAGAGTTGGACACAACTGAGCGACTGAACTGAAATGTATCATTGACCAGAGCAAGTCAGATGGCCAAGCCCGCATTCCAAAGAATGGAGAAATTAGATTCCCTCTCTTGAGAACCTATTGTATAGCACAGCAAACTCGACTCAGTGATCTCTGGTGACCTAAGTGAGAAGGAACTCTAAAACGAGTGGATGTGCGTATACGTGCAACTGGCTCACTGTGCTTTATAGCAGAAACTGACACAGCGCTGTAAACCAGCTGTACTCCAATTAAAAGACAAAGAAATGAGGAGGGTTTGTGGCCTTAAACAAATCAATCACAGTCTAGTGTTTTCGCTTGGAATATTTTTTCTTGGAGCACAGTTTCTTTCTACTGGTTTGGCTTTCACTGTTGCTGTTGACCAGCTAGTTCCTGTGGCTTCTTTACAGACCTTTTGTCTTTGTGTTCTCTTGTTCATTTGTGTTCTCTTGTTCAATATAACTGAAAATGTTTTGCAATGATGAAGCAGGGTCAGTCCTATTTTCAACAAGATTATGAAGTATCAAATTTTCAAAACTATTGCATTTTGATGATGCAAGTGCAAAAAAATCAGAACTATTTAGAGAAGTTAGAATCTATTAAAGATGCTTTTGATCTGGAATCGTGGCTGTGTTCCAGATTTGTGATTAACAGTTGATAGGCATCTGGGTATATGTATACCTTCAAACTCAGGAAAATATAGACTAAATATTTGGGCTTACCCTGTTAAAATGTATGTTAAGATTTCTAATATAATTTTTCACTTTCTGATAGAATTTTCATTTTATTCTACCCTATGTTATTCATAAAATATTTTCCATAAAGTTTTTAATATAAAAATGATAAATGATCATTTTTTTCTGTTATTCTAAAGGTTAGGGCTTCCCTGGTGACTCAGATGGTAAAGAATCTGTCTGCGATGCGGGAGACCTGTGTTCCATCCCTGGATTGGGAAGCTCCCTTGGGGAAGGGAACAGCTACCCACCCCAGTATTCTGGCCCGGAGAATTCCATGAACTGTACAGTCCATGGGGTCGCAAAGTATTGGACACGACTGAGTGACTAACACTTTCACCTTCATTTTCATTTGATACCTCTTTATTGTTTTTTAGAAGATTTTTATCTTCCAACATTTTTCGTTGTTTATAATTTGAGGATTGTTCCAAAAAGTCTAGCCTACCATTACCAGAAATGGATTATACCACATACATATTTTTTAAAGCTTTTTTATGTATGCTAGAGTCGAGATACTATTGATTGAGCATTTTGCAAATAGATATATGTGGAACTATAAAAATTAAATAGCTGGGAGCCATAGTTTCCGAGGGGAAACCTAAGTCATTAAAGTCCAGTGTAACATTTCAGTTTAAACACCCCCCCCCCCATGAAATGAAATATTTTTATTATCTTTAAGGTTTTTGAGTTAGTCAGATATGTTTGTGGCTGTAGGAAGTTGAGTGTTACCAGTGTAGAAAATTCAGCCTTGGTGTCTTTTTAAACAGTGGTTACCGAAACTCTGATTGATGGCTGTTACAGTGCCTGGATGACAGAGGATCACCCACCTCCTACTCGGTGTGACATGCTGGGTGGAAACGTAACTTTAATGGACATGAGTTTGGGTGGGCCCCGGGAGTTGGTGCATGGACATGAGTTTGGGTGGGCCCCGGGAGTTGGTGCATGGACATGAGTTTGGGTGGGCCCCGGGAGTTGGTGCTGGACAGGGAGGCCTGGCACGCTGCAGCTCGTGGGGTCGCAAAGAGTGGGATACGGCTGAGCGATTGAACTGAACTGAACAGTGCCTGGATGACAGGATCACCCACCTCCTACTTGGTGTGACATGCTGAGTGGAAATGTAACATTAAAACATTTACGGCAACCCTATTTTGAAGATAGCTTAAGGATATTTATTTTAGGGTTCCGTTTTTTTTATAGTGAGTCATTTTTCTAAGCTGCCGTATATATATACACAGCAAAGGAGTTGTAATTTGGCATTGTCTAGTCTAAATCTACAGATGAGATGTAAAAGAACTTGATGTGATTATTTTGTTTCCTTCTACTAAAACCCACATATTCTTCAGCTATTTTCTATTATATTTACAAGCTCTGTTGCTAAGGAAATGACAGCTTTTCTTGACACTGAACAAGTGGCTTTGTTTATCACTGCTCTTCAAGAATGCGGTTTATGCGAGTCCCCTGGTCTAGTGGCTGGTGCTTTCACTGCCAGGGCCTGGGTTCAGTCCCTGGGTGGGGAGCTGAGATCCTGTAAGCCGTACAGCATGACCAATAAAAGGAATGTGGTTTATAGTATTGTTCTGGACTACACAGACTAGGGATTAAGGCATTTAAATACTGTATGAAGATCAAATATTTTGGCAACTTACACTAGGCTGTTGCTGTGATTCTTGGGTCTTGGGGTTAGTGGTCTCAAGTTAGACATGTTTTTTCTTGAACAGCAAAGCAAATGTTTTAGAGCAGTGTGTCAGAGACATGGGAGAAGGTGAATCAAACTCGTGTGATGATGAATGGATGCTTAATCGCTGGTACTCGTGTCTGTACTCGTATTGTATGGATGACACAGGCGATGGAAGAAATAGGTTAGTGAATGTGGTGTGCTGTAAGAAATGAGACTGTTGTCCCTTACGTGATTGGACTGCTGTGAGCCTTGTAACATGCTCACGCATAGTACTTGGGTTTATTATAATTAAGGTCAGCATTGATGCTTTCCATTTTGCGTGGTGAATTATGTCTCGTTTCTTTGTCACCTGAGAAGGTCACGATAAAGTCAAACTGGAGTTATTCCAACTGCTGAATAATTCAGGATGCTTTGAATTACAAAACTGTTAATATTTACCAGGCTGTAGGTCTAGAACCATTGTTACGAAAGCATAAGCAAGTTCTCTTCCTGCACTTGTCTTTTTGTTTATTATTTTTTGTTTTCTCTCTTGGCGTTTGCATTCTTGTAGTAGTTGTAGTAGCAATTGCTACAAACCAACGGCAGCAAAATTCTGTTTCTTGGTTGGTTTTTGTCGTTGAGGAAACAAATATGATGACTTCTTTCCAGAGCTAATTACATGTCATCAGCTTATGGGCCTTCCAGAGAGGTAGGCGTTTTCTTTGTAATAGTTGCACAAAACTCTGATTTGATTTGTTTTGCCCTGAGTCTGTCATTGAAATCCCCTCCAGGGTTTCAGTATGCTACAGCTGTAGCCAGGGATCTGTTAATGGAATGTATTTAATACTGAGATCTAAACTTAGTAGTTTGCCATCTGCCTGTTAAAAAACAAAGGAGAGTAACAAAGAAGCAGGTTAAAGTTTAGTAACTCTTCTAGGCCTTGTTGAAAAATGTAATTTAGGAGGCTGACAGATCCCATTGAGATTAAATAGATAATGGGTATGAAAATGTGTCTTGTTACTTTTGGAAGATATAAGACAGAAGTTGCTGTGAATGTGCTTTGGAAGTAAACAGGCCCATTTGCCAGAATATAAAAAAATAAATGTCTTAAAAGTACTATGTTCCTTTTTCCTATCTCCTAAGTTTGATTGGGTAACTTCATCGCATTTAACCTACAGTGTCCATAATACTGCTGCATTTCTTTAAAAGAAGAGAGACCTTGACTGTGCTGTCATTGCAGCTTTCAATAAACATGGACTCGATTCAAGAGTAGTAGATTATTGTTTCTTTTGCCTTGATCAAAGTGAGGTTTAAGTAGACAGTATATGTTCCGCACTGTGTCAGGAGTTGTGATCGTTTTGTAGTAACAGGAAGTCCTATTCAAACAAGCTTAAGGTAGAAAGAGAGATGACTTCATACAACTGAAGATGAGGTATACCAGCTGGCTTTGGGCTTTTTGCGGTCCTGGGCTCACCCTCTTAGCTGGGCTGGGTCCCCTGCTACTGTGCGCTGCTGGGCTGGCTGCCCTCACGGCGTCCACACGGTGGCAAGGTGGCCCAAGCAGCCTCTCCCGGCGCCTCCGTCTGTGCTAGCATTGTTTGCAGTTATTTTATTGTTTGTCATCGTCCACGTCCCTGATGAATATTACCGGGAGTTTTACTTCTGAGTGACCCAAATCAAAAACAGTCCCATGTCCTGGGAAACCAGTGTTTTGAACATTTCCCATTCAAAAGAATTGGCATTGTAAACTTCACTGCAACTATGGGGAGCCAGGCCGGAGCTGAAGGAGATGTTCATAATACAGGTTATTGAACTTACAGTGTTCCTTCCACCAAAACAGAGCAGAGGAGGCAAGGAGCACGAGTGCATCCTGGCTAGCACACTCTTCCCCTCTCTCTCAGCGAAGGGCAGGCCCGAAAGGCAAGGCCAGTGAAAGGCAGGGCCAAGGGTCCATAACTCGAATTGTGGATCCCAGCTGTTTTTGAGAACTTTATAATAAAGTCTGGTGTTTTGCTGATTTAAAATTTTCAATCTCTGTGCAATCATAATTCCCTATATTAAAAATAAATTTAAACCTTTTCTAGTCAGAAATGTTGCTAGCATTCTGTAAAAGCAAAGAAAAGTAAATGACATTTGGGTAAGTCACACTTTATTTTCTCAACAAAAGTAAGATGTGTCCCCTTTGTACCCCTTCTCCTTTTTGCCACTGTTATCACCTTTTATTTCATATGTTTAAATAGTTGGAAAAGCTCCATCACAGTATCTCCAGCTCATAGGTCAAGAGACAAGATTGGATCCCTGTGGTACAGGATATGTAGTTTTAGTCAAGATGTTCTCCTATAGAAAATTCAAAACACCAGATTTGAGGAGACCATTGAGGAGTCTGAAAGATTTCCTTGGATTCTTTTCTTGGACAGGGACATCTTCCTTTTCTTAGCTTCTTAGTTAGTTATAGTTTTGCAGCACCTAAAACGTTTTCTCCTCTGACATTTACATTCTTCCTGTATTATATATATATTTCATTCAAACCTCAGCAGTATGTGTTGTTTAAAATAATTAACATTTAAATGTTTCCATTGTTTCTTTAATTTTCTGCTGGCTGGTTTTATTTTTCTAGCGTGGTGGCCAGACTTTGGTGAAGAAAGATTCTGCTCTCTTCCACTTCCCCAGCAGTCATTTATTAATGTGCATTCTACATCCTGGGCTCCCAGGTGGCGCTGGTGGTGGAGAAGCTGCCTGCCAGTGCAAGAGACATGAGAGACGCAGATCCGGCCCCTGGGTCGGGAGGATCCCCGGGGAAGGGATGGTAGCCCACCCAGTGTTCTGGCCTGGGAGGTTCCGTGGACAGAGGAGCCTGGCGGGTGACAGTCCACGGGGTCGTAACAAGTCGGACGTGGCTGAGCACGCAGCATATTGCCATATTCTACATTCTAGGTATTCATACAAATCAAGGATACTCTTTCTGTCTCTCCAGAAATTTTCGTGTCATATAGCATGGCTGAATGATATATATGAAAGGCAGATTGGAGCAGCCCAGTGTATGGAGGCCAAAAAAAAGAGAGACCCACTCAGAGACTGTCATCTAGAAAATGAGGATTTGGACTAAAGCAAATCACAAGGAAAGGAGGAGAAGGAAGCACTATGGAAAACAGTTGAGTAAGAGAAGGACTGATTTAGGGGGCTTGCAGGCGAGAAAGGAGTCAGAAGTAAACCCAGAGTTCCATTGGGTGTGTGGGCGTTGCCTCCTCAGGGAATGACGATGCCATGGTAGAAAGGGGAACTGACTTGGGGACCAAAACTAATCCTATTAAATAAATAAATGGGAAGAAGAGATAATCTTTTATACAGAAGAATTAAAAATAATTTATATCGATACTTCCTCCTCCAGGAGGTAAAGCTTCACTCCCCACTCCCCTCCTGCGGGGCCTGCACTCAGGGAGCTGCTTCCAAAGAGTGGGCTGAAAAGGCAGAGGGGAGTCAGTTTACAAGGAGAGACCCGCACACACTCCCTTGGCCGGGTGACCAGAGCTGGCATCATGCCTTGACGTGATGTGTTGTGAATGGCACTTCTTCCCCGAAAGAATTCATCTTTTAAGTAAAAAAAAATGTTTATCCTATGAGGAAAGCCATCACACAAACCCAAACTTAGGGACCTTGTGTAAAACACCTAAACCAGGCTTCCTCAAAACCGTCAGGTCACTAGAAACACAAACCCAAATTTAGGGACCTTGTGTAAAACACCTAACCAGGCTTCCTCAAAACAGTCGGTCACTAGACACACAGAAGCTAAGGAGATCCAGACTAAATCCCGGATGGGAGTAATGTTTGGCCAGATGATCAGGGCACCTGTTGGCCCAGTCAGGCTGACACATAATCTTGTGTCACTGTCCAAGAGCCAAGAGAGGATGGAGGGCTACAGAAGGCAAAGAGTTAAGGAGGAGAGAGGTGTTTTTTAAACGTTGAAAACAGCAGAAAGCCAAAAGGTGGGATAGAGAAGATGACTCAGTGATAAAAGTCACATGAGGCAGGGGATGAGGAAGTGTGGTCTGACTCTTCGTTTTAGGAGGGAAAGGAAGACACGTAGTCAGGGGCAGAGTGGATAGCAGAAGTTAGGTTTTCATTTTACAGTTGACCTTTGAACTAGCTGCACGGGCCCACGTGGACTTTTTTCGGTAAATAAGCAGTCTAGTGCTACATGATCCAAGGTGGGCTGAATTTGCAGATGTGGAACTATAGTCACGGAGGGCCAGCTCTAAAGTTATCCTCCGATTTTTGACTGTGAGGAGGGTCTGCCCCTCTCAATCCCCCGAGGTGTTCCAGAGCCAACTGTATTTTACCTACCTTTCTCTTGGGACATCCCTCTTCTTCTGACTACTCCAGTCCCAAAGTGGGGCCAAAGTAACTCATATATACAACTTTCGTCAACTCTTAAGGGAAAAAGCGAGTCCCCCCCCACTCCCCACCCCCTGCCCCCGCCACTCCTGCCCAAGAGAGAAAGCAGATTCTTCACATCCTCTAAAAATGTCTTGAAGTTCTCAAGTACTCGAATTTATGAATGTGTATCTATGGATACAAGGATAAAAGTCATATAGGTTAAAGTTAAACTTGCATGTTATAAAGCAGGTGTTCAGTGAGTTAGCAAATATTATAAAATCCTAGCCCACTCTCAACCTTTTAGGTACAGCCTTCAATAGTACAGTCAGACATTTATGCACACTCTTCCATGTTATTGTTCATCTTTTATAGTTGAACACATGGAAGACTGGTTTTAGGCCAGAAGGCAATAAATTAAATTTGAAATGCTTCTTCTAGTATTTAGCACTCTCTTTTTCCCCTTCTAAGCCCAATAAAATATTCTAATAATTTCACAAAGATAAAACTTAAGAAATGATACTGCCAAAGATGAAATATTGTTGGGCTGTTAGTAACTCCACTCTGTAGCTCACAAGTTTGCCAGCTGGTAAATACAGAATTTAAAATCAACACGTACAAATCTCTTAGGTATATAGGTATGTAGTGTGTGAAAATCAGACTGTGAGAGCTGAGGCCCATCTGTGCGTTAAACTTGCTGATTTGGCGGAGCTGTGTCTTTGTGTGGCTGCAGGCTTTAGGTGCGGCATGTGGGGTCTAGTTCCCTGACCGGGGCTCAGGCGCCGCTTGCGTTGGGGGTGTGGAGTCTGAAGCACTGGATCACCAGGGAAATCCCCATAACTGGCCTTCTAAATTATTTTTTTTCCATTTTACCACAGAATCCTATAAAATAAACTGAAGGAAGTTACATTTTTTTCTATTAGCATCTCATCTTTATTGGGGTATCTATCAGCAGGCTCACTGTTGAGCAGAGAGCTAGTTAAAGTGACAAAACAGTGATGTCATTGAATTTGCAAGCTGAGGAAATTAATATTAATGAGATACATCTATCAAAAGATATTTTTATTCACACACTTTGCTGAAGTTCTTGGGTATAACATAGTTCTTTTTCTGACTGTTCATTTTCATCATCATTTAATGATGTCCCATATGACTTTTAGTGACCAACGAACTGATTTTTAGCAGTAATATATTTAGAAAAGTGTAGAAACCCATTTATTAAAGAAATTCTGCCTTAAATAATTTTTGAACAAAATAGGATTTAAATAGTACTGAGGAATTGTACAAATTGATTTTTATATCCTAAGACTGTGTTTGTGCGATAAGATTATGTTTGTGCGAATAGTAATTCCCGAGTATCTCTTTTAAAGGACTGTGTTGTGTTGTATCTGGTTCTTGAAAGACTTGTGTACCCGCGGTTTACCACAGTTGTAAACTAGGTTGCTGTGGGTGGGAATGTTGTGTGCACGTGCTTCTGCTGAAGTTGCTTTTGGCTTGTAGGATCTTAGTTCCCCAACCGGGGATGGAACCTGGTCCCACTGCAGGGCAATCGGGGTGTCCTAACCAGCAGACCTCCAGGGAATTCCCATGGTTGAGGATTTTTAATAATCCCATAATAAGCCTAGACTGATAATTTGTATCTTTTTATATGTAAATGCAGCTGTTATCAGATCAGTCAGTTGAGTTGCTCAGTCATGTCCGACTCTTTGTAAACCCAAGGACTGCAGCACGCCAGCCTTCCCTGTCCATCACCAACTTCTGGAGCTTGCTCAAACTCATGTCCATCAAGTTGGTGATGCCATCCAACCGTCTCATCCTCTGTCGTCTCCTGCCTTCAATCTTTCCCAGCATTAGGATCTTTTCCAATGAGTCAGCTCTTCACATCAAGTGGCCAAAGTATCAGAGTTTCAACTTCAGCATCAATCCTTCCAGTGAATGTTCAGGACTGATTTCCTTTAGGATTGACTCATTTGATCTCCTTGCAGTCCAAGTATTATCTGATGGATGCTTCTATAAAAGAGCTGTTTATTACCAAATTATGGAATTTGGATATACAGTGAAAACCCAGCTTTTTACAGCTACAAGAAGACCAAAATAATGGCAGTGTAATAAGAACTGGAATGGAAGCTGCTACTTTAAAGAATCTTTCAGAGAACTCCTTGGCAGTCCAGTGGTTAGGAGCCTGTGCTTACACTGAAGGGGTGCATGGGTTTGATCCCTGGTTGGGGAGGTAAGATCCTGCAAGCCGTGCAGCCTTGCCCGCCCCCCCCCCCCAAAAAAGGAATGTTCCAGAATATTGCTAATACTGTTAAGCTAGAATCTGTCAGACAATCAGATTTTGAACAAAGATAAAACACAGGTCCTGTGACTCAACCGTGAACTTAAATACAAATTAAAAGGGAAAATTCCTCCCTTACAGAAGAGGAAGTAAAATCTGGATTTCGTGAGTTAGCTGGGAGAATGGAGACTTCTCTCTGAATTGTAGCTCACACTAACTGTTCTGAGGTGTGCCTGCTGGGGACACTAAAGGCAAATCCTGAGTGAAGCTACTCATATTCTTCTGGGTCCCCATGTGCTTGAAGTGACCCAACCTAGTTTTTATTTATTTATTTTTTAAAATGCTGTTGTAGAGACTGAGCGATCCACCTCATATATACCACCACACTGGTAAATTAGTGGTTTATTTATATAAGAAATCAGGTTTCCCTCCTCATTATTTGAATGTGGTATAATAAAAAATATATTTGGTCTTTATCCCCAGTTCCTGGCACAGAACTCCTAAAACCCTTGGAATTTCCTGAGTAATAGGATTTCCTTTGTTACTTCATAACAAGCCCCTTTTGGTACACTTGAGTTTATGCTAATGAAGTGATTTAAGAGGGGCCCCCTAGGTAGCCTAGGGATGGGCTGGTTGTTGGGAGGAGTGCTTATGAAGTTTGGAACTTTCAGTCCAACCTGCCAGCCTCCAAGGGTGGAGTGCAATGTCTCCCTGGAGACTGAGCTTTTTACAAACTCAAACTAGAAGACCCGCGGAGCTTGTGTGTTGGTGAACAGACAAGATGCCGTGTCCCGAGTGGGCATGGCGACTCTGCCCTTTGTTTCTGAGTTGTGTCTTTTATGGTAAACTGGTAAATGCATGTAAAGTGTTTTCCTGCATTCTGTGACTTGGTCTAGAGAATTATTAAGCTGCAGGAGGGGGTCATGGGAACCCCTAAGTTTGTAGCCAAGTCAGGCAGAAGAATTAACACGTGTCCTTGAGACCTGAGTGAGAGTCATGACTGACATCTGAAGTAAGAACAGTCTTATGAAACCAAGCCCTTAACTTGTGGGGTCAGGTAGTATGGCAGTGAAAATTAATCAGTAGTCAATATATGAAGGAAGTGGAAAACTTTATTCAAGCTACATTTGAGGATTACATCCTGGGAAGAAGTCTCAGAAGGCTCTGAGAACTGTGAGTTGTTTTAGATAGAGGGCTATATGTGAAATGACATGTTACTGGCAGTTTACACAATCCGGATCTAAGCATGGCTCCTTAGACCATCAGGAAGGAGTGTTATCCTTTAAGGAGTTACCTTGTTGACTCTTTTCAGTGGAGTGGGTATTTCTACTGATTGGGTGGTTTGGTTGATGCTTAATGCAGATATACTGCGTAGTAGTGGGGGAGAGAAGAGTCCAGAGGGCAGAGAAAACTTTCTATGTTTTAATTTTTTCTTGTCTCGCCATAGGATATGAGTTTTACTCCACAGTATAGGAACTAAATTGATTGAGACCCAGTTAGTACAGGAGAATCTGGGGGCTGGTGTCACAAAGAGTGACCACTGCTTTGTTTACATGTGTTAGAAGATATTAAAATCTGCCTTAAAAAACAGTACATGAGACTAAATGTGCTCAGAGAAAGTGTCGTCTGAAGGAAAGTGCACAACCTAAAAATTGCAAGCTGTGTTTTATTTTGGGGCCTTGCCAAGGACTAGAACCCAGGAGACAGCCTCTTAGATGGCTTTGAGAAACTGCTCCACAGAGGCAAGGGAGGAGCCAGGATGTTGTTTTCGTTGCTCAGTCGTGTAAGACTCTTTGCGACCCCATGGACTGCAGCACGCCAGGCTTCCCTGTCCATCACCAACTCCCGGAGCTTGCTCAAACTCATGTCAATTGATTTGGTGATGCCATCTAGCCATCTCATCCTCTGTTGCCCCCTTCTCTTCCTGTCTTCAATCTTTTCCCAGCATCAGGGCCTTTTCCAATGAGTCGGCTCTTTGCATCAGGTGGCCAAATTATCAGAGCTTCAACTTTGGCATCAGTCCTTCCAAAGAATATTCAGGGTTGATTTCCTTCAGGATTGACTGGTTTGATCTCCTTGCAAACCAGGGGAGGCTCAAGAGTCTTCTCCAACACCACAGTTCAAAAGCATCAATTCTTTGGCACTCTGCCTTCTTTATGGTCCAACTCTCACATCCATACATGGCTACTGGAAAAACCATAGCTTTGACTATGTGGACGTTTGTTGGCAAAATGACATCTCTCTTTTTTAATATACTGTCTAGGTTTGTAATAGCTTTTTTTCCAAGGAGCAGGCGTCTTTTAATTTCCTGGATGCAGTCACTGTCTACAGAGATTTTGGAGCCCAAGTAAAATCATTTTTCCCCTGTTTTATTTGCCATGGAGTTATGGGACTGGATGCCATGATCTTAGTTTTTTGAATTTAAGTTTCGAGCCTGCTCTCTCACTCCTCTTTTCCACCTTCAACAAGACGCCAGGATATATAGGAATTTTTGCTAAAAGGGAATCATGTTGAACATCAAAAGAGGACTACTAATCACAAAAAACAGACATTTCAAATTGGTGATTTTATTGCTTTTCTATGTATGAGAATATGCTAGAGTTTGGGCTCACTGAAATTATTCCTTAGATATGCATCTTACGTCTAGGGCCAGGATCCTGTTTAGATATGCATCTTACGTCTAGGGCCAGGATCCTGTTTTTTCCCTCCATTCCGAGTTTCCCTGTTAGCAAACTGTGTGTGTGTGTGTGTGTCTGTGTGTGTCTGTGTGTGTGTGTCTGTGTGTGTGTGTGTCTGTGTGTGTGTGTGTGTGTGTGTGTGTGTCTGTCTGTGTGTGTGTGTGAAGACCTCAGATAAGTTCAGTGCAGTCTCAATTAGAATCCCAGCAGACTTTTTGAGGGGCTGGGGGATAGAAACTAACAAGCTGAGTAAAATTTATATGGAAATGCAAGTGAACTACAGTAGCTGAGATCGCTGAAAAAGAACAAAATTGGCTGGTTTGCATTACTTGTATTTCAGCACTTATTATAAAGTGATCAGGACAGTATGGCTTTATCAGAAAGATAAACTTACAAACCTGGGTTCACAGAGTGGCTGTGTGTTTTGTAAGTAAAGTTTTACTGAAACAAGGCTAAACCTATTTGTTTACATATTACCCTAGGGCTGCTTTTGATCAGTTACCAAATAGAGTGTAACAGAGACTATGTTTTGCCTCTGGGTGGACACTGCCTGCGTCAGCTGCCTCAGAGAAACCCGGGCTTTGTGAAGAACTGAGCATTGTCCCCTAAGCCTGAAGTCTCTCTTCTTTCTCATCTATTGAAATTTCCCCTCATCTTTCAAGGCCCAGCTCAGATGACAGCTCTCCTTAAAGTCTTCTTCCACAATGCTGTTCAATTCCTTGGCGTACAAGCTAGTGTTTGTACTAAACTGAAATGTTTTCAGAACTGGTAAAGGAACTTAGAACCACAGCGGAGACTGAACACTGGCTTGAGCAAAAGGATCTGTAACTAGAACAGAGCTCGTATCTTCCAGGTCAAGACATTTCAAAGAGAAGATGGCGATCCACCCCGTAAAAGACAATGTTGAGGCTCCAGTAAACGTCCCATTTGCTTCTGGTTGCTCAGGAAGTTTTTTATATAGCCCATTTCCACTCCCCAAACTAGATCGTAGGTCTGGGTGAAACTACACACACTTAAGACTTCTTTGGTTAAAACTTAACTCCTCAGAAGCATTAAATATAGGAAAGAGACACTGGAAAGGTTTGCATTTTCTTCTCGTTGTAACCTGCTTCCTGTTCTGTCTAGGTAGGCTAGGTTGGCTCTTGTGCCTACTTGGATGGTTGGGTTAAGTTTTGTTAAGAGCCTGTGGAATAAAAAAAGTATTTTAAAAAGGATACCTTCCCCTTTCTCCTCCTTTCTCTCCCCAGTAATTCTCCTGGTACATGATTTACCTCGTACGTTTGAAGTTACCTGTATAACATCACTATAGCCTTTGGCGTGACACCTGAAGGCAAGCCTCTATGCCCGCGAACACGCACGTGCACAAGTCAACCAACCGACCCTTGAAAGCAGTATTTTCTTTTACTTAAAAAAAAAGAGCATTTGAAGGGATGAGACAGTACAGTCCTGTAAAACCCTGAAAGCTTTTCTTAGAGCCTCCTGTTGTAGTGCTCTGGTTAATTTATAACTTCTAGGCATTAATGTTCTCAGGACTTTACAGAAGCAAGTGTGAGAACAAACCGAAGGTGCTCGGCTGCCGCCTTGGGCACTTGTGCCCCGCATCTGGCTCCTTTGTCTTTCTCAGCAAAAGCCCGAGTTCTGTTCCCTCAGTGGTTCTTAGACTCGGCGCGCCACCTCGCCCGGAAGCCTGGTCAGAGCAGGGCCCAGCAGGTCCGGGAACTGGCAGGCGCTGGTCTCCTTGCAGTTTGAGGGGACGGAAGCCCTCTTTTGGTGGATGGTATTTGAGTTTATCGTTCACCTTAGTCTGGATAATTCGTGTTTATTGTCATTCGAGGTACTGAATGGGCAGGAAAATGGAGTTCTCCGAGTTTCGACTTAACTTAGTCCTTATCTGAGATTTTTCTTGCCTTAGATGCTGTTATGTGTTGTAGCAGGTTCCCCTAATGCCCAGGCGTTCCTCTCTGCTGGCTAGCAGAGCCCTGTCCGTGTCCCCTCTGCCTTCGCTGTCTCAGTGCTAGCCGCAGGCGGCTTTCTTCAAACCCCGGTGGAGGCCTCAGGGCCTTCTCTGGCCTTGGGAACACGGCTAACTCACGTGGAAGGGGCCAGAGGGGCTTGGGAGTTAATGCCCCTGCTTGCAGCCCCTCGCCAGTGGCGGACAAAAACTGGTGAGTCAGTGTCCTCAGCCTTCTCACTCCTGGAGGAGGCCACACCTGAGGTCTGATCTTTATGTTCTTCCAGAGGTGCCCGTGGGAATGCGCTCCAGCTGCCAGAAGGCTAACCCCCCTGCTCATTCACAGTCCTGCCTGGCTCCCCGTCTCACTCCCTCCCCTCCAGCAGTGCTTCACGGGACCCTCTCAGTAAACTGATGGCACGTACACAGCATTTTTTTTCTTGCCTTGTATAAAATAGTTCATAAAATCCATGTTCTCAACTCAGGCCACACTGAAAGCTATTTTTATTACATATAATTAACCTAATTTACGAAAAAGGAGCAGGCTTGGAGAGCTGGACAGCACTGAAACAAGTGCGGAAGCTCAAAAGTTGCTTTTCTAGAATTAATGTTAACAGCCTCAATATAGCATTTGAAATTGTTTTTAGAATCTTGAACTGAGTTACTCAGATCCAGGGCTGAGTTTGTATGGGTAAAATAATTGGTCTGGGATTCAGCATGATTGTTTCCAAGCTTGTTCTAACTTCAAGCATTAGACCAGCTTATTTAAGAAGTTGGAAGTGTGTTACTGTGCAAAACTCGGAGGAGTGGCGAGAGAACAGCAGAGGATCCATCCCGTCGGTGAACCGTCTTTCAGCTTCTCACATCAACTGCCCTTGTTTGATGTTGTCACAACAAAGTATTCCAAAAGCTGTTTCTGTATATTGCATCTTTATGATATAACTATGGAGAGGTTTTGTTTAAATCTTTTAGAAAATTTTTTATTTCAAAAGAATTGTTGCCAAGCTTACTCCACATCTTTTGACTTTTGCTTGAATCTTTGTCTTATTTCAAAGGCTGAGAGCTGTTACCCAGTGGAGCCTCGAATCATGAAAGTCCAATATTTTTGAAATCTTAAAATCATTTTTAATTTTCAAATGCTTATGTTTTAAATTTAGGAATTATCACATTTTACGGACCAAAATAGCACATTGAGTTTTTGGCAGCTTCTGTCTTGCCTGTGCCAGTAAAAGCAGCACCGTATGGTCTGACTGCTGGTGCACTAGGAAAGCCATTGCCTGCATGAAGCAGAGCTGCTACTCCCCATATGCTTATCTTTCTAAGCCAACATATCGACCAGGATATACTAAGATTCCAGGATATCCTATCCGTTGAGTCTTGTAGCCCATTTTCCTATCAGCTTTAACATTTGACCATTACGAAAACACAAACAGTACTGGAAACTTTATGGACTCTGTCACCCAGCCTCAGAGAGAAACTTTTGAATGACTGTTGCAAGAAAGGAAAATATATACCTTTTAGAATACAGCTGATAAACCTTTCAGTGCTAGTTAATTGCTAGTTAATTGCTGAAACTGAAGTGCTCATCCCCTATTCCATAGCTGTCTCCTCTCTTGATGATAATCTCTTCCTCTCCTGACGCCCTGCTCCCCTGAAATACCCAGAATGATAAGACTTTGCAAATATTAATCTTTAGGTATTGAAAGATGGGCTGAAAGTTGTAGTTCTTTGTGACGGTAAGAGTTGGCTTACTTCTTCTTACACATGACTAGTTTTTTGTTTTATATATTTATTTAGCTGCCTCAGGTCTCAGTTGCTGCTGAGGGACTTTGCTGCCCCCAGGCATGTGGGATTGTAGTTTCCTAACAGGGGTTGAACTCAGGTCCCCTGCACTGGAAGGCAGATCCTTAACCAGTGGACCACCAGGGAAGGCCCCAGAGAGAGTTGAGAAGGAGACAGGAAGGAGGTGATAGCTGCTGCTCTGTTCACTTCTGTGTGTTTTGTCCTTTGTTGACTAGGTGTCCTGAGTTCTCCGAGTAACCGCCCTCTGCCTGTTCTTTGTCTCTGATGCTGGAGCTGCCATTTAGTTCATTGTAACCTTCATCCAAGCATTTCTGTAACCTTACAAAATTACCATTAAGGCTTTCCAGTAGAAAATTAGCTAATTCTTCTGAAACTAAAGGCAGACAGCTAAGTTTTGTTCATCATATAGAGTATGTCTGTAGTTTTCAATAACTTTCTTTATTAATAGTTATTCTTGAAACAGCATTTACTGTGTTAATTGTTTTGGGCACTGAGTATGTGCAATAGACAAAATTCCAGCCTCCAGAAATAGATAAGCAGGTTCTAATACAGTGTAATGCTTTACTGGAAAGATACACAGTATACTATAGTTGTATCTTGAGGCAGCTCCTGAATTTTCAAAGGAAAATATAAAACTTTGACATTATAGTGAAGTGCTTATAAACGTTATTGCCTGGTCTGTCAAAAAAGTATTTAAAGCTCAGAGAGAATTTTTTTTTTAATTGAAGGATAATTGCTTTACAGAATTTTGTTGTTTTCTGTCAAACCTCAGCATGAATCAGCCATAGGTACACATATATCCCTCCCTTTTGATCCTCCCTCCCGTCTCCCTCCCCTCTCACCCTCTATGTTGATACCGAGCCGCTGTTTGAGTTTCCTGAGCCATAGAGCCAATTCCCGTTGGCTACCATCTATTTTACATATGGTGACGGAAGTTTCCCTGCTGCTCTCTCCATACTCTCACCCTCTCCTCCCCTCTCCCCGTGTCCGTAGGCCTATTCTCTACGTCTGTCTCTCCATTGCTGCCCTGTAAATAACTTCTTCAGTACCATTTTTCTAGATTCCATATATATATCTTAGAATACGATATTTATTTCTGACTTACTTCACTCTGTGTAATAGGTTCTAGGTTCATTCACGTCATTAGAACTGAATCAAAGGTGTTCCTTTTTATGGCTGAGGAATATTCCACTGTGTATATGTACCGCAACTTCCTTATCCGTTCATCTGTTGATGGACATCTAGGTTGCTTCCATATTCTAGCTTTTGTAAATAGTGCTGCAATGAACAATGGGATACGTGTGTCTTTTTCAATTTTGGTTTCCTCAGGGTATATGTCTAGGAAAGCTCAGAGAGAAATTTATAAGGCTGGTTCAAGCTAAGTGACAAGTAACTGAAAACTTAAATGTAGCTTTAAATATTTTATGTTATTCTAAAATTTGAACAACTAATAGTCATGTGTGATTTTTCAAAGTTAAAATTTTGAGGAATTCTATTTTTAATTCGAATATAGTGAAGTATTCTGATGGTAACGCAGATGCCTCATGTTTGAATTTCTAAAATAAGAATCTACAGGTACTTTGTCTTTTGATAGAAATGTGGTTTAAGTCAGTATTTTTCAACAGGCGTGCTTTTGGTATTTTGAAGGAATCATTCCTCCTGTGCGGTACTGTCCATATGTTGAAGAACATTTAGCATACTCAGCCTTTTTTTGTATTTTTTATATTCCTAAAAAATGTTGAATACCTGCTTACAACTGTTTGACCCAATACCACTGAGGCATCTATTATTAAGTCTAAGTGAAGACCAGTATGTATTTCGGATCTTCTGTTTTTTAAAGTAGTAAATCATAATTAAAACATTGCCTTCTAAATGGTAGTGTTGCTCCCCCTCCCGAGTTGGAGTGATAAAGAAAAAAATCCCTTTGCATTTTCAGATGTGCCTGGTTGGGAATTTACCATCTCCTTATTACGTAGTACTTTTGTTCTCTGTACCTGTGTATCACATTTTGCTTTCTGAACTTAAGAAGGTTGCCCTGGCCTTTAGTAAATAAGCCATCTCTCGCACTTTAAAGTTAGGGTGCATGCTTAGGTATCGGGGGTTCAGATGGCTTGGGGCAGGAGCCTGCAGCTTTGTTTGCCGTCGCTCGGTCGTGCCCGGCTCTTTGCAGCCCCATGGGCTGCAGCGTGCCAGGCTCCTCTGTCCTCCACTGTTTCTTGGAGGGCTCTCCCATTGGTGTCCATTGAGTCTCTGAAGCTGTCTGACCCTCTTATGAACCTCACAAACACTGTCTCACACTAGGAGCAGTAGCCATATCATGTGGAAGATGGAGTGCTCAACCTGGCCTTTTTTTTATTTTTTTGTAAGCAGCTGTATTAAAGTGTATTTTACGTATCTTAGAATCCACCCATTTCAAGTTTATGTTGATTTTTTAGCAACTTTACCATCATCTGTGGAGTAATCATCACCATAAACCACTTTTAGAACATTTTTATCACCCCAGAAGTATTTCTCATGCCCATTTATAATTAATCCCCATTCATTCCCATACCTAGGCTCCACTAACCTACTTTATGGCTCAAAATTTGCACCTTTGGACATTTTATGTAAGTGGAATCATCAATATGTGACCACTTCCTTCTTAAAACATTTTTCTGTGGCTTCTCTTTAGGACTGGTGTTACCTGTTTCCATCTTTTCCTCTGTTGGGGGCTTGAATGTCATGGTTCTGTTCTCCCTCAGACTAGGTGATTTCATTCCAACCTAAATGTGGTGATTCCACATCTGTCTTACCAGCCTCAGCCTCCTTTCTGAGCTCCAGACACTTGTTGCTAACTCACTCCTCCTGCACTTGTAGCCACAGGCAGCTCAGCCTCACCATTTCTGAAACCGAGCACAGGCCTGCAGGCTTGGGTTTCGCTTCTCAGCGAAGCCCCCCCACCCCACCCACTCTGTTCCCCAGCCTGTAAGGCAGAAGCGCCATCATCCTTCATTCTTTCCCTCACGTCCACCTCCAGAAAGGTACCAACTCTGAAATCTCCCTCTCGATACTGCACACGCTGAGCACAGTCAACCTCAGCTTAGGTAGTGTAGGTGTGCCCTGTGGTTTGGGTCAGGAATCCGTAGAGATTCTACCCAAGGTCAGACCTTAACACAAAGTGTAGTCTTCATGCATTCAGACTCACCAGGATAAACCGAGCACACTTGCAGTCACAAAATTATCTTTAACAAATTTCAGAATTCTTTTGATCAACTTTAATTTTATTCTAATTATTAAAGTTTTATTGTTAATAAAAGTTACACAATTTAAAAAAATCAGTGGATTCTACGATGTTTCTTAAGAAATGTGACAGTCTATATTTCCCCTTACAGTTCTTTTTTAATTAAGGTTAAAACAAAGATTCTTTTGGCTTTTACCTTCCTGCTCCTATACACCCATGTAAAATCTGCCATTTTCTGTAGAAGAATAGTTTACAGTTTTCCCATAAAACAAAATTGGTGCTCACATAGCAAATTGAATGTCTATTTACAGTGATCAGACACAGGTAGAGGCAATTCCCTGTTTAGTAAGTAAACAGAGTAAAGGTTTATGACTTTACAAAAGAGTAAAATTCCTTTTTATTCTTTTATTTAGCAGCAAATTTTAGTTGGATAAAGAGCACTTTAAGTTTTGTATAGAACTGACTTAGATTTTCAGGGTACTCAGATCATAAAGACCGAGTGAAATTTGTGAAGAACAGAGTGGAACATGGGATAGAATTAGAAATGAGTTGTTAGACTTCAGTAGAAGCTTGCAAGAAATGTCTTTTCTAGGCAACTGGAAAGCAAGCTAAGGAAACGGGTTTTTCTTTCTGTCTAGAAGATGACTTTGCCATTACTTCCTCTTCCCTCTTGAATTATTTTTGTTTGTTGTTTTAGGGACATGATCATTTTTTGCCCTTAGTTCTCTCTCTCTCTCCCCCTCCGTCCCTCCTTCAGATCTAATCCATTGGTGTTTATTTGTATGAAATTTTTTTCTTAGTCATTTCTAAAAGCTTCACATGCAGGATGTCCAGTTTCTCCTGAAGGAATTGGATTTAAATAAATAATGGTGATGAATTCCTTTAGAGGCATGCAGTGGAACTCCAGAAATGTAATTCTTGATAGCTCTTTCTCCATCCTTGCTGTTCCATCAAGGTCATGGGGTCGCGAAGAGTCAGACCCGATTGAGTGACTTTCACTTCCCTCTTTACCACTAGCACCACCTGGGATAGGACTAGGAATGAAAAAATTTCACAGTCTTAGCTGCTTTAGTCCCCATGCAAAAAGAAAGCTAAATGGGGAAGAAAAGTTTTGAATCTTGTCATTAATGGAAACTGTAGCCTTAAGCCAGTACACAGATGTAAGATGCTTTTGCTGTGTCTGACCTGTTTTCATGGCAATTAATTATGTAGGCTGATCTACTGAATCTCAAGTTCAAAGGCGAAAGTGATTAGTCGTCTTTGGTGAAAAAGAATCTGCTATTCATTTTTCTCTATTTTTTCCCCTGAGATTTTTAGAGAAGATGTATAATTATATTGAATAAGCTGTTGGTGAAACAGGGTAAAGGTTAAAGAGGTAACTTACATTTTTAGGAATTTTTTGGATACTGTTTTTAACTGAGGTACTGCCACCTCCAGGGGGGCAAGGAAGCAAAATAAAGCCGGACACATTTAGGAACTTTTTTTATTGAAGTATAGTTGGTTTACAATTCTGTGTTAATTTCTTCTGCACAGCTAACTGATTCAGTTATATCTCTGTGTGTTTATATATGTGTGTGTATATATATTTTTATATATGTATGCATGTTTATATATATACACACACATTCTTTTTTATATTCTTTCCCATTATGGTTTATCACAGGATGTTGGATATAGTTCTCTGTGCTATACAGTAGGACCTTGTTTATCCGTTCTGTGTATAATCATTTGCATCTGCTAACCCCAAGCTCCCCATCCATGCCCCTCTTGGCAGCCACAGGCCTGTTCTCTGTGTCTGTGAGTCTGTTTCTGTGTTGTAGGTAAGTTCTTTGTCATATTCCGATTCCGTGGTATCACAAGGTGTTTGTCTTCCTCTTTCTTCCTGCTTCACTTAGTTTGATCTCTGGGTCCATCCATGTTGCTGCAGATGGCATTCTTTCGTTCTCCTTTATAGCTGACTGGTAGTTCGTGGGCAGTGTCTTTGTGCATTCATCTGTCGAAGGGCAATTAGGTTGTTTCCATGTTTTCGTTGTGAATAGTGCTGCTGTGACCATAAGGCTGTATGTATCTTTTTGAATTATATTTTTGTCCAGTTATATGCCCAGGAGTGGGACTGCTGGATCATACAGCATCTCTGATTTTTGTGTTTTTTTGAGGAAAACCCACAGAGGCTTCCCCAGCTTATATTCCCAGCAACAGTGTAGGAGGGAATACACCTTTTCCCCATAGCCTTTCCAGCATTTGTTATTTGGAAACTTTTTAATGATGGCCATTTTGACCGGTGTGAGGTGATATCTCATTGTAGTTTTGATTTGCATTTCTCTAATAATTAGTGACCTTGAGCATTTTGTGCCTTGTGCCTATTGGCTTTTGTGTTTATTGTTTAGAGAAAATGTCTGTTTAGGTTTTCTGCCCATTTTTTGTTTGGTTTATTTGTTTTTTTTTGTAATTGAGTTGCATGAGCTGTCAGAGAAACTTAGGCATTTTTAATGCTCCCAAAATGAACTTATAAGAGACTGTCTTAAACTAGGGAAGTCAATTTTCAGCCTGTTTCTCTGTTTTGGAGGCAGGAACAAATTAGTGACCCAGTCTAATAGGTTACTTGGTAAGTCATGAATGCTGAGGTCATTTGTTCAGTCAGTATTAATACCTTCACTTTCTTTTCAAATTTCATTAACTTGCTGTTGGGCCAAAACTGTCCCGTATTATTTTCTGTTTTAAAATGTGTATTTGGTAATTTTGAGATAAAGTTTAAAAATTAAAATTCTGGCTAAAAGTTTTCAGTTATTTAGTGTTAATTGCTCAGTCACGTCTGACTCTTTGCGACCCCGTGGACTGTAGCCTGCCAGGCTCCTTCTGTCCATGGAATTCTCCAGGCAAGAATACTGGAGTGCATTGCCATTCACTTCTCCAGGGAATCTTCCTGACCCAGGGACTGAACCCAGGTCTCCTTCATTGCAGGTAGATTCTTTACCGTCTGAACCACCAGGGAAAAGTTTTTAGTAAGTTAATTAGATGATGTATTCTAAGATATCTTTGTGTAAATTATGTACTAAATTTTAAAAAAATCTGTCATGGATCACATATTGGCTTATGTATATGCTTCTGAATTCTTTATGTTATGGCATAAGTAGCCACCACATTCATAATATTGTAAGATTCTTAACCAGACAGATGACTCAGAGTAGGCATAAAGGTGTGTACAGTACAGCTTACGGTTAAAGTATTTGTTTTAAGTATGTCTTAGACCATTGCAGTTTGTGAATTTTATTTAGTACATATTACAGAGAAAAAGTTGGCTTAAAGCTCAACATTCAGAAAACGAAGATCATGGCATCTGGTCCCATCACTTCATGGGAAATAGATGGGGAAACAGTGGAAACAGTGTCAGACTTTATTTTGGGGGGCTCCAAAATCACTGCAGATGGTGATTGCAGCCATGAAATTAAAAGATGCTTACTCCTTGGAAGGAAAGTTATGACCAACCTAGACAGCATATTAAAAAGCAGAGACATTACTTTACCAACAAAGGTCCGTCTAATCAAGGCTATGGTTTTTCCAGTGGTCATGTATGGATGTGAGAGTTGGACTGTGAAGAAAGCTGAGTGCCGAAGAATTGATGCTTTTGAACTGTGGTGTTGGAGAAGACTCTTGAGAGTCCCTTGGACTGCAAGGAGATCCAACCAGTCAATCCTAAAGGAGATTAGTCCTGGATGTTCATTGGAAGGACTGATGCTGAAGCTGAAACTCCAGTACTTTGGCCACCTGATGCGAAGACTTCGGAGGGATTAGGGGCAGGAGGAGAAGGGGGCGACAGAGGATGAGATGGCTGGATGGCATCACTGACTCGATGGACGTGAGTCTGAGTGAACTCCAGGAGTTGGTGATGGACAGGGAGGCCTGGTGTGCTGCGATTCATGGAGTCGCAAAGAGTCGGGCACAACTGAGCGACGGAACTGAACTGAACTGACAGAAATTTTATATAAGTGCTTGAAGCTTTTCTTCTTGCATACTGAGGTGAAAATAAAAATCATAGAGAGTCTAGGTAGAAGATTAAAAAAAGTTCCTTGGCATCAAAAGCAAGCTATTTAGAGAAAGAGCAATCCAAAATTGACTTTATGTTATTCCTCACGCCCTAGTCTTTTTTTTTTTTTTCCCCCCCGTCTTGTGAAACTGAAAGAAAACCATGTCTGGGGTTGTTAGATACTAGCTCTTGCTTCTGAGTAGATACGGTTATGCTCTCCCTAATGCAGAGAGCCTTTCCACAGTCAGGCTCTGTGATGTGGATTATTTAGTAAGATTTCAGCTGGGAAAATGCTTTTAGGTGCTTTCTGAGGCTCACTTATTGGTTACTTGGTCTGTCCTTTTCCTGTGGTCCATGAGGCATTTCATTTGTAGTAATATCACATGTCAGAATTTAGAATATTTTCTTTGAAATAGTGAACTTGCCTCCAGTCATAGATCCTTCTTTTCTATGTTTTTAGTGTTAAGATTCAAGAGACCTCCAATCAAGGTCTTGTATTTTAGACATTAGATTTTCCAGTAATCTTCTGAAGAAGAATAATTGTGATGATCAAACTTTTTAAGATACTATTGTAAGGTCTGAGTGTATTTGAATTCCTGATATATAATCTGTTGGTTCGTAAATAGGCTGTTTGCTTGGATGAGAATACTCAAGTCTCTGACAGATTTATCTCTAGGAATTCCTTGAATCAAACAGTGTTAATTTAGTCTTGTTGACTTCCCTGGTAGCTCAGATGGTAAAGACTCTGCCTACAGTGTGAGAAATATGGGTTTGGTCCCTGGGTTGGGAAGATCCCCTGGAGAAGGGAACAGCAACCCACTCCAGTATTCTTACCTGGAGAATTCCATGGACAGAAGAATCTGGTGGGCTACAGTCCATGGGGTCACAAAAAAAGTCAGACACAACTGAGTGACTTAACACTTCCTAGGGAAAGATTTTCTGAAACAACAATTGTATATATTTAACATGGGTGGTCTGCAGTCTTAAGTTATATTGACAGAGTTGGTTTTAGTTATCAACCCCTTCTTATGATCATCCTAGCTTGGAGAATGGGACATTATCATCTGGGGACTTGATCTGGTCTAGGATATGGATGTCGCCTATTTCCTCCCCACCACTGCCTGATTTGGAATAGACAGTGGAAGAGGAAAAAGGGAAAAACGGACTGGGAAGAGTATATCATTAAACTTCCTTTTTGCCCCAAACATGAAGATATATTCCAAATATTTTCAAAAATGTTTGTCTTAAAATAGAATTATCTTTAGTTCTCCGTTTTTTCTTTTTTGCATGTGATACAGAAATCAAAAAGTACAGATGGTTATATACTGAAAAATACTTGTATGTGTCCTTTCAGAGAGAATATATACAGATACAATCATATGTATGTCATAGACTTTGAATTCTTATTCTTTGCTTCCATGAATTATGTTGCTGTTGGTGTTTATTTGATTTTATTATGTGCAGAGATGGAAGGGCCAGTATTATCTTTGCTGCCCTGTGAAGTACGTGAAGTAAGATTTATCTGTTTTGTGGACATGAGCGTTGAAGCCTAAAGAATTATGTGACTTGATCAAGGCTTGTTATACAGTGACTATGCAACAAAACTGAAATCAGAGCTTAAATTTTTCTGGCTCCTTCCTACCATGTCCGTAGTCCATAATTCTTCCTACCATGTTGCCTCTCAAACATGATGAAATGAGGGGATCTGTTGGCGGTGTTTATTTTTATGAGGTAATGAAAATGCTGTGAGTAGCCATTGTAGGAGAGTTTTGATGCTGTGTTTTTTATAAGAGTGGTATTACACTGACCATCACAATTCAGAGGGGTGTGTGGTTTTGGATGAATTGTCTACAGAATAATTTATAGCTGTTGGCCATTCGAGACTGGATGATAACGCCCTAGGTGTCACTTTTGTAACATGGGCACCAAAACTGACTTCATCCATGAAACTGGGTGGTGAGAAACAAGGTCTCTGTCCCTACAGCTGTGTGCCTGCTGCGGCTGGAGGCCATGCTGATAGGCTTGTGTAAGACTCCTTCCCGTGGGGCTTAACGGGGAATCTGGCCAAGCATTTGGTAGAACGCTTGGCTCTGTTTTCTTCCCCCCAAAACTGGGACCAAACTGGATTCTAAATTTCTAAGTCTGCTCCTAGGGAGAAGAAAAATGAGTGAGTGAGTCGGCGGTAACTTTTCCCTCCTCGCTGATTATAGGCTCTCATGCAGATGATTTCATTCCAGAAAAACTTGTTCTTTGCAACAGTGACGTGGTCCCAAATGAAAAGCTGATGAAAAAGATTGAGTGAGCTCTATAGAAAGAATCTCTAAACATCTTTTGTGGATGACCCGTCTCATATAGTTTATAGGTACCTTTATTTCTAATTCAGGGTAGTAAAATGGGGGGAGATGGGGAAGGAGTTCACAGTATTTCTTAGGGTATAGAACATTACTTGATTTTGTAATTTACATTTTTAAAATTAACTTTAAGATTTGTAAAACCATAACCAAATATGTGTCCTTTTGGCTGTAATGTAATGATGTATTTTGTGTTCAGTAACTAGATTGTTATATCCATATTTGCCATTCCTTGCTCTGGGCAACAAAGATAGATAAATTTGACTAATTTTGAGTGTTTCCATTTGGTTATTTTTAACCAGTTGTAGAGTTTTCTTAAGCAAAAATAAGATGTAATTTGATTTCTTGAATTAAATTTTGAGACATCTTCATGGGTATGGATACTTCTGTCAGTGAGTCAGGAGTTGATCAGTTTGCAGGGAGGCTCTTAAGTCTAGTAATGAGCTACATTATTATGCTTTCATATTTTTAAAACAGGGCTAAAACCTCTCTGAAGGTGACAAAGCTGCAAGTCTTTTGCCAGTATTTTTTATACACGAGTACGTAATATCTGAACTTGAGCAGACCCATTCGCTAATTCCTACTATTTTAAAGACCATTGAAGTTGTTTTCATTTTAAAAGTATAAGAAAGTAAGTCTTGACCTCATCTTAATACCCTGACTGTCCAAGAACCCGGGGTAAATGGGCTCTAGTTTGTTGGGGGGACCTTGCCTATGTATCTTTCATCCCTTTAAATTGCGTTGTGTTCCTATAGAAGTATGTATAACAACTCCACGTTGTTCTTCGTGCTGTGTCTCTGGGCTGTCTCTGAACGACACCTACTGCTCTAGTCGGTAGCCCACTCCAGTGCCTCTGATGGGGTGGGGGCTGCCACGTGATGACAGTGAGAAACCCCTGATGCCAGCTGTTTGTGCTGCCAGATCCTGGTGCTGGGCTGGCAGAGAAGTTACCCATGAGTGCCCAGGGTTGGCCTACGTGGCTGATGCTGCCAAACATGCCTACAAGTTTGTAAGACAAGATGAAGACACCTGCCTGTCTCTGGAGGCCAGAGGTATTCCATGACATGCAGGAAGACATGTACAAAGTGTAGACTGCTAGTCTTCTACCAGCCCCAGCTGAAGAACGCTGCCATGACCTCCACTGTGGATGGAGTAATAGTCAGGTTTGGCCAGGGTTTTGGGAAAATGAAATATATATTTCATATTTAAAAACAATCATATTATATTTGTATAATACAAGAATACACAGAAGAACTGAACAAAAAAGATCTTCACGACCAAGATAATCACGATGGTATGATCACTCACCCAGAGCCAGACATCCTGGAATGTGAAGTCAAGTGGGCCTTAGAAAGTATCACTATGAACAAAGCTAGTGGAAGTGATGGAATTCCAGTTGAGCTGTTTCAGTCCTGAAAGATGATGCTGTGAAAGTGCTGCACTCAATATGCCAGCAAATTTGGAAAACTCAGCAGTGGCCACAGGACTGGAAAAGGTCAGTTTTCATTCAATCCCAAAGAAAGGCAGTGCCAAAGAATGCTCAAACTACCACACAGTTGCACACATCTCACATGCTAGTAAAGTAATGCTCAAAATTCTCAAAGCCAGGTTTCAGCAATACGTGAACCGTGAACTCCCTGACGTTCAAGCTGGTTTTAGAAAAGGCAGAAGAACCAGAGAACACATTGCCAACATCCGCTGGATCATAGAAGAAGCAAGAGAATTCAGAAAAACATCTATTTCTGCTTTATTGACTATGCCAAAGCCTTTGACTGTGTAGATCGCAACAAACTGTGAAAAATTCTTCAAGAGATGGGAATACCAGACCACCTTACCTGCCTCCTGAGAAATCTATATGCAGGTCAAGAAGCAACCATTAGAATCAGACATAGAACAACAGACTGGTTCCAAATAGCCAAAGGAGTACGTCAAGGCTGTATATTGTCACCCTGCTTATTTAACTTATATGCAGAGTACATCATGCGAAATTCCAGGCTGGATGAAGCACAAACTGGAGTCAAGATTTCCGTTCAGGCTGGATTTCTGGGAGAAATATCAATAACCTCAGATACATGTTGACACCACCCTTATTACAGAAAGCGATGAAGAACTGAAGAGCCTCTTGATGAAAGTGAAAGAGGAGAGTGAAGAAGTTAACTTGAAACTCAACATTCAGAAAACTAAGATCATGGCATCTGGTCCCGTCACTTCCTGGCAAATAGATGGGGAAACAATGGAAACAGACTTTATTTTTCCGGGCTCCAAAGTCACTGCACGTGGTGAATGCAGCCATGAATTTAAAAGACGCTTGCTCCTTGGAAGAAAAGCTAGTCTTTTGACCAACCTAGCTTATTAAAAAGCAGAGACATTACTTACTGACAAAGGTATGTCTAGTCAAGGCTATAGTTTTTCTAGTAGTCATGTATGGATGTGAGAGTTGGACTATAAAGAAGGCTGAGCACCAAAGAATTGCTGCTTTTGAACTGTGGTGTTGAAGAAGACTCTTGATAGTCCCTTGAACTGCAAGGAGATCAAACCAGTCAATCCTAAAGGAAATCAACCCTGAATATTCATTGGAAGAACTGATGCTGAAACTGAAACTCCAATACTTGGCCCACCTGATGCAAAGACCTGACTCATTGGAAAAGACCCTGATGCTGGGAAAGATTGAAGGCGGAAGGAGAAGGGTACAACAGAGGATGAGATTGTTGGATGGCATCACCAGCTCGATGGACATGAGTTTGAGTATACTTCAGGAGTTGGTGATGGACGGGGAAGCCTGGCGTGCTACAGTCCACGGGGTGGCGAAGAGTCGGACACGACCGAGTAACTGAACTGAAATATATATATATCTCAGAAGCAAGAGCCTCCTAAGAAGGCAGTAATGACCAAATAGATTAAAGACATGGGCACTTTCTGCATTGTCACTGTGTCTGCTCTTGGGGAAGAGGAAGCGAAGATCGAGGCTAGGGAAATCGCTGCCTTGTCTGCACAGAATGCGCAGTGGTTAGAAAACAGTTGGAATGCACAGGCCCGAGCCACAGGCAATTGCAAGAGCTAGCTGCAATGGAATCCAAGAAAGCAAACATAAAGGGACCTTGACCAGCAACCAGTTCAAATGATCAGGAACTTTCTCTGAGCCCAGACTGGAAGCACACATTTAGATTAGGAGGAAAAAGACATTTTCCTTGACACCGTGGCCTGACTCCTACCGTTATGTCCCCAGCAGAAGGCTTTATGTTGTGCTCTTTGGTTCTTCTATATTCAGTGAAGTCTATGAGCCCATGTGACCTGCTTTAGAGATGGATTTTTCTCAGTCTTTTCTGTTTATAGTATGTAGGTCTTTGCGACTCTTTTTCCCCCCAATTTGATGTAAACTTCTTGAGCTATGTAAAAACTCTGAATGGAAGTTATGAATAGATCAGTGCCTAAGTATCTCCAGTTTCTTAAGTAGCTGTTCTTATTCGTTCGTCAAAGTTCATAAAATATTTAAAGATTATTTTAAAAAGTATTTGTACATTATTTCCCAGTTGTTACCCCACCACCCACTGGGGAAGCACACAAGTAAACAATAATAAATTGAATCACCACTCTCTACAGTGTATTTAGCATAACGTATTAATTTGGACTAAAACAAACCATTATTTGACATGAGTTTGAGCAAGCTCTGGGAGACTGTGAAAGATAGGAAACCCTGGCGTGTTGCATAGGGTCACAGAGTTGGACACGACTGCGTGACCAAGCACACAGACACACCTTCTACTGTTGTTGTTTAGTCGCTAAGCCTTGTGCGACTCTTTTGAGACCCCATGACCGAGTCTCCTCTGCCCGTGGGATTCTCCAGGCAAGAGTACTGGAGGGGGTTGCCATTTCCTTCTCCAGGGCATCCTCCTGACCTAGGGATCAAGCCCGTGTCTCCTGCACTGCAGGCAGTTTCTTTGCCGCTGAGCCGCCAGGGAAGCCCTTCACGGTCGCCTGGGAATGACCCCACAGGAGGGAATGCCTCCTGCGCCCTTGCTCAGGTCCCCGCCCTCTGGCGCCTCCTCACCTTGGTGTTGCGCCTTGTCGCCCCCTCACCTCTGCCTCCGCCCCCACACACTGTCATATCAGCGGATCACAGCCTCCTCGCAAGACTGCACTCAGTTGTTCCCTCCTCCATTATTCTGTCTGATTTCTGTCACCCTAACTCACAAAGGGTGGTGGTACTTCTCTCATTCTGTAAAATATTAGCTCCTTCAACTCCGCATTCAACTTTGTGTGACGGTCAGGTATAGACTCACGTTTTACCTCCCTCATCATATGTACTTGAGAGCCAGCCATCCGTAACTCTCTGTCTTCCTTTCTTTTTACCTCCCACTGAACCTGTTCGTAAATCCTTTCTGAAAAGATGGGCAAATGTTAAAGAATCATATAAAAGCAAAGCTCTTGAGTGAATCAGAGCATTGTTGGAGGGCACAAAGCCTGTGCTGATCGCTGTTATTTTGATAAAACGATACTTAGTAGCTATCCCTGGGTACAAATAGAAAATAATTCTGGTTGAGCCAGAATACGGCACTAAGAGGAGCTTAGTTATGAATCTGACTGAGGGCTAATGTTCAGTTCACACTTGCGCAGAAGTGTACCAAGACTGGAAGACTGAGTTTATCTAATCGTCACCCACTGTAGTGTTTTGAGTTTGCTTTTTTGGTGGGCATGAGGAAGTGGCATGGGCCTAGTTAATAAATGAGTTGCTTATATGACTGGAAGTTTACTGGGTCCTTCATGACTAAATTTGTAGAAGAATTCACCTACTGCTGCAGCAGAATGTCCCTAATCAGAAGGAGGCATCAGGCTGTTTCCTAGCCTTTACTTTTGCAAGGCCATGAAAGCAGCAGTGCTCCTGATCTGTTTTCTCTTGGTGTTTAATGCATAGAGTCTGTTGCCACTTAATTTAGTATCAGGTATGATCTGGTGGGTAGTTCAGCTTGAGTAGATGTGATTATAGAATGTTTCATATTTTGGACACAGTCTAACACCCCAGCATTTCTGTTTCAGAAACCGGGACAGCTTCCAAGTTAGTTTTGTGACTCCTTTAATTTCTTCTGCCAGACTCATTAACTCAGCCTATTCGCCTTTGGGGAAATCATAGTTCCAGACTTGTGCTTGCTGTAAAAATCATCCTCTTAAGTGAATGTGATGGGTGAATTAATTGAGAACATTCAGACTCTACCTTTCCAGCAGTATATTCTGCAACCTGTTTGTTTTGATTTTGACCAGCAGAGAATGATTAAGATAAGCAGTAGGAAACCTAATCATAATATGCAAATTACCTGCATTAAAAGATGTGGCATTGAAATACTGCTATTTTTAAGTTCCACATCTCAGATTTTATAGACTCAGAAAGCTGGAGAGAATCTCAATCATCTAAGATAAATGCTTCTTTTTAAAAAAACCATAGTACACATTTATTATAAAAAAACCCAACTATAAGTGGACCCATACAGTTCAAACCCATGTTATTCAAGGGTAAACGGTATTGCAATGCGTCACTAGTTTTTATTATAAACTTTGATTGTTATTCTGAAGACTGCTATAGTAATATCTAAATAGTTATCAATGTTGTGTTTCAGGTGTACAGCAAAGTGATTCAGTTATACATATTCGTGTATATGCTCTTTTTGAAAGCCTGTTTCCATTTATGTTGTTGTGTAATACTGAGCAGAGTTCCCCGTGCTATACCGTAGGTCCTTGTGGGTCATTCCTGTAAAATTCAGCAGTATGAATGTGTCAGTCCGAAACTCACTAACTGTCCCTCTCTTACCCTTCTCCCCTGGTAGCCATAGGTTTGTTCTCTTAAGTCTGTGAGTCTGTTTCTGTTTTGTAAGTAAGTTCATTTGTGTCTCTTTTAATTTTTTTAAGATTGTCCATATAAGCAGTAATCATACAATATTTGTCTTTCTCCGACTTACTTATGGATCCTTTTGAGACGATGATAACAGCTGTGGATTCTCTTCTTAGGAAAACATACTTGCACGCAGAAGTCTGCGTTCTTTTTCGAGACAACCTTACTCCTTAGTCTGTCATGAATCCTAGGTGATGAAATCCCTGTTTTAGTCCAAAGCCTGTCCTCTAGGGTCTGAAGAAGTGACGCACCTGAGATCACAGAGCTTCTATAGCTGACACTACTGCTAACCTGTTGGGTTTCCTCCCCCCAACACCCCCTACACATACACACACACACACACACAGTTTCTATCCCTAAAAGCCATTCTGAGTTTACAGAACTTACAGGAAGGGTTAGGGGTGTTAAACCTTAAAATCAACTGTTTCGGCTTGTCTTACTTACCCAGTTAGGAGGTTAAAGTATAGTAATATCCCAGACATTCGAATCACTGATTTAGAAAAGTCACATGAACTAATGAAAGATTTTTGTAACCTGTTAGGGTTATTTGAAGGGCTCATCCGGATCCCGTTCCATGCGTGCTCAGTTGTGTCCTACTCTTTGCAGCCCCGTGGACTGTAGCCCGCCAGGCTCCTCTCCATGGGATTCTCCACGCAAGAATACTAGAGTGGGTTGCCATTTCCTTCTCCAGGGCATCTTCCTAACCCAGGCATCAAACTTGCGTCTCCGGCCTTGACAGGCGGATTCTTCACCACTGAGCCACTGGGGAAACCCCAGTCTAGATCCGTGCTTGATCTAATTACCAGTTTCTTACCCAGGCTGCTGGCCTCTGAATTCATCAAATAAGTCAGCCTGGAGCACTTGTTCCGTTTATTCATCCTGTCTACCTTTCTTTGATTTATTTTCTTGTTTGGCGTTTGTTTGGCCACGAGGCATGTGGGATCTTGGTTCCCTAACGTGGGATCAACCCAGGCCCCCTGCATTGGAAGCACACGGTCCTAAGCACTGGCCCACCAGGAAAGTCCCCGCCTACATTTCCTTTTCTTGCTCCTCCCGAAGGTCTCCCCGTCATTGTGCTCACCCTGAGCTGCTGACTTTGGGGAGAAGTATCCAGGTAGAAAGCATCACGGTAAGCACTGGTTGTCATTTACTGTCCTTAAATAAACTTCAGTTTCTGTTGCCTCCTAGCGATGCGCCTTTGATTATGTAATTTGATTTCTGTGAATTTCACTATCTTTATCTGTAAACTGGACACAACACCATTTTTCTTGCCCCCCGTCACGCTATAAGAAGTAAATGTAGCGCCTGGCTCAGTCCAGTGACGACTTTCCTATCTCTGCTGCACGTTTTCCACTGGCGTCAGCCCGGTTTCTCAGTGCTGTCTGCCGCAGAGTGCTCAGGCTGTCTCCCACGGTGCTGTTGCCCCGTCGTTCACAGCGTTAATTGCACTCCTCCTGTTTCAGTCACTGCTGTTAGGCTGGGGGGCTGCATCGCATTGTTTTCTTTCTCTCTTTCCTCTATTCATAATGAGTTTTTTGTTGATACTAACATATGTGGCTTCAGCAGGCTCTTCTCCAAAATTTGATCGTTAATTTAACAGAAAGTTATTTGTGAGAGTTTTCATAAATTTGTCTCCCTCCAGTTTTCCATTGTTAAGGGAACAGGTTTTTAAATTCCAGTGAGGAAACGCTTGATGTAGAAGACTTCTCGAAGTCCACGTTTCTATCTCCAGAGTAATAGAGAGCAGCTAATTCTGTGGCAAAGCTTAGCCTCTAATTTGCTGCGTCCACAGGCTAGGAACCTTCACTTTGCCTCTGTTTTGAAGGGGGTGGGTTTGAGTGGAGGACTCCTAAACTGGTTAAAAGAGAGGTTTCGCCTCTCAATTTTCTGTCTTCATCATGTTCTTACTACTTGAAAAAGTTACTAAGCTTACCCTAGTAGATATGGGTTATTCATAAAATATCAATTATTCTAACATATATTACAAAAACATGAAAGTATAAAGGATGAGTTTTTCAGAACATCAATTCTTTGGTGCACAGCTTTCTTCACATTCCAGCTCTTGCATCCATACATGACCACTGGAAAAACCATAGCCTTGACTAGACGGACCTTAGTCGGCAAAGTAATGTCTCTGCTTTTGAATATGCTATCTAGCTTGGTCATAACTTTTCTTCCAAGGAGTAAGCGTCTTTTGATTTCATGGCTGCAGTCACCATCTGCAGTGATTTTGGAGCCCCAAAAGATAAAGTCTATCACTGTTTCCACTGTTTCCCCATCTATTTCCCATCAAGTGATGGGACCGGATGCCATGATCTTCATTTTCTGAATGTTGAGCTTTAAGCCAACTTTTTCTCTCTCCTCTTTCACTTTCATCAAGAGGCTTTTTAGTTCCTCTTCACTTTCTGCCATAAGGGTGGTGTCATCTGCATATCTGAGGTTATTGATATTTCTCCCGGCAATCTTGATTCCAGCTTGTGCTTCCTCCAGCCCAGTGTTTCTCATGATGTACTCTGCATAGAAGTTAAATGAGCAGGGTGACAATATACAGCCTTGACATACTCCTTTTCCTATTTGGAACCAGTCTGTTGTTCCATGTCCAGTTCTAACTGCTGCTTCCTGACCTGCATACAGGTTTCTCAAGAGGCAGGTCAGGTGGTCTGGTATTCCCATCTCTTTCAGAATTTTCCACAGTTTATTGTGATCCACACAGTCAAAGGCTTTGGCACAGTCAATAAAGCAGAAATAGATGTTTTTCTGGAACTCTCTTGCTTTTCCCATGATCCAGCGGATGTTGGCAATTTGATCTCTGGTTCCTCTGCCTTTTCTAAAACCAGCTTGAACATCTGGAAGTTCATGGTTCACGTATTGCTGAAGCCTGGCTTGGAGAATTTTGAGCATTACTTTACTCGAGTGTGAGATGAGTGCAACTGTGTGGTAGTTCGAGCATTCTTTGGCATTGCCTTCCTTTGGGATTGGAATGCTAGTGATGTTAATTGCCATATGTGCTTTGAGAAAGAGGTAGAATTACTGATTGACTGGAAAAAGTGGAAATTGTAGATGAAGAAGGGATAGATAGAAAACTGCCTTAACAAAAGAAAGCTTTCTTGCAAATAAACTGTTAAGCGTTATAAACTAAGCACTTGGAATTGAAATGAAGAGAGCAGAGTTAAGCTAGATTAAGTCACAGTATGGAGGCGGATTTCTGAGACTCACACAGATCAGAAAGGCATTAAAATGTCTATTCTTACTTAGACAAGAAGGGAGAAAGTTCAGAGGTGGTGTGTTACAATCTCAGAATTGCCTAGCAATCTAAGTCATTTCTAATATATTTTATAAGTTCGTACAGAAATGAGTTTATATGTTAGAATTAATGCCTGTAGTGGAATGACTAGTTCCTTAGAAACCTTTTTCTTCTTGAAGTGATGCTCGGCGTGCCTGTTTAGCTTGCCAATATTTTCTCGTTTTTGTGCTGCCTTGTTTCTTTCCTTGAATAGGGAGAGTCTTTTCATTTAGAAAAATGGCATCATTCACAACCTTTGTCAGGAATATTTCATAGAGGGGAGACAGAATTAACTTTGCTTGGGCTGGTTAGAAAGCTGTGGAGACTCGAAGTAGATAGTGCTTTACTGCTGTGTGCGTTGTGACAGTTGTATCTCCTTTACTGGATGAACAAGGACGTTAAAGAAGTGTGTGGCCAAGCTGTGCAGCTTTAAGCGTAACCTCGTCTACTTTCATGTCACTGAAGTGGAAGTTCATTTATTCTCTGTTGTATGCACCTGGCTTTATGAGCAAATGTATTCATGGGAATATATAGTTTTTTTTTTTCAGTGTTATATTTTTGATCATAGACCTGCGAGGTTATGGGCTCCTAAGGTTACAGAAATAGTTCAGGGAGGCCCTGTGTGCCCACCGCCTTGCTTCCCCTAATGGTGACATGAGGCTAATTTGTAATCATTGTCAGGCCTTTTTTGCCCTCTTGAGTAAGCCTGCCTTTTTCAGATATCTGACTTTCTTTAAAGCAAGAACACCTATATTGTGCCTGATCCTCTTTAGCTTTCAGAATTATGAAGTATTGTGTAAGGATCCTTCTGTCAGTGTTGCTTTAACTCTTTACTACATTCCTCTCCATTTTCCCAGTTTCCAGATTGTACCGTGGATTGCCAAGGGGCTATGTCTCATCTGCTCTTCTGGTATATTGCTCCTCAGCAATCTAAAAATCTGCTCCTCCTATTGAAAAAATATAATCAGTTGAATATTCAGATTTCTTGTTTTGAGTTTATTTTGCTGGTGTTTGAAAACTTGAGAGGATTTTTTTTTTTTTAACATCGTCTCTCTTTTTTTTTTTTCCTTTTAGCCTGAAAATGAAATTTCTTCAGACTGCAATCATGTAAGTATGGATTTGCCATAATTTGTCATATGTGTTTTATGTATATGATGGCAGATATTAGGATGCTCTTCCTTTGTTCTGGGAAGCATAATGTTTTCTTAAATGCACTTACTCTTAACAAGAGAATGATTAACCTTATCTAAGGGCCATGATAAATCTACAAATAGTCCTCCATTTTAGAAACCGGCAAGCTCGGCCAAATAATACTTGTAAACGTAACTTTTTCTTCAGTTACAGCTGCCATGTGAAATTGTTTCTTTGTAAGTCAAGTGTACGATTTTAAGAGTTTTGTCTTTTAAAGTTATTTCATTTAATCATCATATAGTCATCTACTATGTGCCAGACAATGGTAGAAACTGGACACAGCTAAACGCCTCGAAGATGGAGCCAGGTTCGAGGTGGCAGATAAGAACTCCAGAGATAACTGCAACTAATGCATTCAGTGTCATATCTGTATCTCCACATTGTACAAAGTCTAACGTTAAAAGGAGCTGATGTGAAATCACATCTGTGCAGAAAGTACCGAATGCTTCGGCAGAAGCCTGTCAGAGTACAGGGGGACACAAAAGTGAATTCCGCCCTGGTGGGTTGATGTCCGGAAACATCTAACAGTGGAGATGATACTTGAGTTGTGTCTTCAAAGAGGAGTAGTTGTATATCTGACAGTACTGGAAGAAATCTCTCCGCCTCCACATTATTTGGTCTTTTGACTGGGAGACTGCAAGAACAGAGAAGCAGATTGGCTGCTTAAGTTGATGACTTACTTTAGGGAAGGTCTAGATAGCTCAGAGATTTAAAGTAAAACACCACGAAAACAGTGGAAGGAAACATGAACGGGGGCGGGGGGGTAGGGTTTTTAAAATATAACACAACCTCGAAAACTATTTAAAGGGAAAAAAAAAGACTTGTAAGTCTGATTGCATTACTCCTGTGACGTCTTGTGATTCAGTTAACCGAATGTTGTACTTGGTCACATTACCTGCCGTTGACCATAGACACCACTGGACCGTCTTTGTCCTTTTTCCTCCTGCTTTAACCTCCATTTCCTAACTCAGTATGTGTTCAGACATTTGCTTCTGTTTCCTGTAATAGTCTGCGAAGCCCTTGAGATTAGACTGTGTGTGATACACCATCAGAAGTGCTAAGCAGATGTTTGAATGAGTCGGTGAATGAGTGATTGTATTCTTTAGTCATGGAGTGAAGCAGTCTGAGAAAAAGGCTTCTCCGTATCCTGCATCATAGAAAGCCCCTGCTCTGTTTCTCCGTCTGAGCAGAGTTTAAGAGCTCATTTTTGCTGCTTTTCAGAAATTGAATCATGTACTGAAATTTTTTAACTGAAGCTGCAAAGATTAAGTAATATTCAGCCCTCACCTGTGAATAGTAATGGCTTTAGGGATTTCATAGTTTGAAGCGTTGAAACAGTTGTGTAAAACAGACCTTATCATGTACTTGTCAAGTTGAGGGTTTTAGAGGAATGAAGAAAGATACACTTGGAAATTAGACTCTGGACGACATTCCTTCATAAAAAGCATGTGAAAAGCACTGTTGGTTGTGAAATCTGTAACTTAGCCTTCCGGTTCTGAGTTTCTGCATTAGACTTTTTGATTTAAGAAGAAGTTGACATGTACATCTATTTATATTATCTTGGAAAAACTTTCATCAGGAATTTTCATTTTAATTTTTTCTTGACTTAAAAAAATTTGTCCTTAAGTAAAAACAGAAAAAAGTATATGTTTGAATGGTAGTGCTTTATTTTGTTTCCACATTTTTTGCTTTTATCTATAAATACAGTAACATTTTAATCTTACTTTTTGTTCATTAACTGAAGTGTAAATATGCTTTATCTGACTGTATAATGGAATTTTATCATTCATAGTAACCACTAACGTTAAATTTCACGCCATTCTAAGTTGTTTGTTTGCTTTTTGTGTTCTTTTCTCTTGTACCTAGTTGTTGTGGAATTATAAGCTGAACCTCACTACAGATCCAAAATTTGAATCTGTGGCCAGAGAAGTTTGCAAGTCTACAATATCAGAGGTAGGTGGTGAAAGAAAGAATTCTGTGGCTCTTTAATGACCTGAAAGAGAGAATGACATCTGTTGCCCAGACCAGCCGCTGAGGGAGGAACGAGAGGCTCAGTCACTCTGCTTCTCTTGGCATTCACACGTCTCGGTTCAGAGATAGACCACGGCGGGGCTGCGTGTGATTAGACTTCTTTTTCTTCGTCTGCACTCGCAGTAGGATGCTGTTGATTCAGGCAGGTTGGAAGTCAGGCTCTGTTTGTCCCCAGATGGAGAATACAGTCACTCCTGTCATCAGTGAGTGCTCTCACACATTGTACAGTCTGCTTATGGCTGAGGCGTGTCAAGGTGGTTTTCCCGGGAGCCTCATGAGCAGTCCTAAGTGTTTTGGCTGTGCACGTGGGCCAACTGAACCACAGAGGCATATGCTCCAAATAATAAGAGTTAGCATTAGATAGGTTTGTGAAAAAGTTATATATATTGTTATAAATGGATATTACGTATAAAGACAAAAATAATTACTGAAAATGTGTATAATATTACATGTATGCTAATTGGTGATATTTTTCCATTACTTCACTTGGCTCAGTGTAAATATCAAATGATATTAGTGGAAATTGTGGTACTGAAAATTGTAATTTATTTTCTTTTTTAGAATTAGTGGTAGAAATTCTATGAAGTTGGAGATTTCTACATACTGAAAGAATCACAAAGGAAATAATTGCTACTTTTCTATCTCAAAGTTAATAATCAGAGATCTTGCATTGTATAGATTTGTCTCCAAACTACCTATTTTTTTTTAATATGCTTATTTATTTGACTGCTCTGGGTCTTAGTTGTGGGGTCTTTAGATGTGACATGTGGGATGTAGTTCCCTGATCAGAGATTGAAGCTGGGCTCCCTGCATTGGGAGCTCGGAGTCTTAGCCACTGGACCACGAGGCAAGTCCCCTCACTACCTTATTGATGACTTAGGACCATCTTCTCCTAAGCTCTTAGGGAACACCCTACTCCAACCAGGTAAGTCCTCAGCTTATGTACCTCACTTAGCTCTTTGTGGGATCTTGGAGAACCTGGTTTCTTCCTCAAACCTTCTACTACTGAATCAGATATGCTTTATTCTTTTAAAGCAGAGACCCTTCTTCGAATATGTTGGGGCTTCAGAATAGAATAGCTTATTTTAAATCTTTGATGTTCAGCTTTTAGATTCAGTATTATGTACCTCAAACTCCCTTGGCTCACTATGTGACTATACATTCCAGTTTGAGTGCCATGTGGAGATTTAGCTCAGAGAATCTGCAGATTCTTCAGAATAACTTCACTCTTTGTTGGTTTTATCTACCTGTATTTGTAAAATGAGACTGTTGGGACTTCCCTGGTGGTGCAGTGGTTAAGACTGTGCTTCCCCTGCACGGGGCACAGGTTCAGTCCCGGGTCAGGGAACCGAGATCCCACATGCTGCCTGGGCATAGCCAGATAAGTGAGTAAACAACACTGGCTTCCTTGTAGTGTGTGTGCTATGTTATGGCCCTCTTGTAATCTTTTGGGGGATGTTGTGGTTTCATAACAGATTCATGTAACAGGGGTACTTCGCCCTCTATAGAGAAAGATCATACTGCAGTCAGAAAGATTAATTATCAGGAAAAATAAAACATGTTATTCTACATTTTCCTCTTCTCTTTTAATTTTGGAGTTATTCTTCCAAGGAGGAAAACAGCATCATAAAAATACTGAAGACTGCAAACTGAACTTTTTATTTACTCTCCATGATTGAGTCAAATATTGTCTGCTTTTCTCTTGCATTATGTCAAAAGTAGAGGGACTGTAGCGTTTGTCTAATGGTTTCTTAAGAATCTGCTCCCCAGCCACATCAGACTTTACTTCCATTCATAAATGTGTTGATGATTTAGTGCTGTTTTTCATTGTTATTCTTAGAAGTTTTTTGTTTGTTTTTAAACTTCTCTCCAGTACAGTGGTTGGAAAAAAGCATAAAATTTTAATTCAGACACTACCTCTGGTTGTAATTGGTGGTGGACCAAAATACGAATAGGTACAACATCTCTGTGTTTCAGTAAAATCTCAGGTGATTGAAGCTAAATATACATTTAATTCAGGCTTTAATTCAAAATTCAAACTGTCTAGCAGTCTTTCTTCAGATTTTTAAACCATTGATTGCCTAATAGAGCCTGTCTGAATACTTGCTCTTCATTGTGTTAAAAACCCAGGTGTCTTCCAGTAGGCCTGTTTTTTCTCATGCAGGGCTTTTTTCATTAGTTGAATTATAACCACTGAGATTTTTAAGCAGTTATTTCTCCTTTTACTTTTGAAACTTATCTCTGTTTTACTTTTTTTAAAAATCACAAACAAAAAAGCCCTTTTCTTGGAAATACATTTATGGCCCTCTTCTTAGGCATCATCAAAAAAAAGAGCCCAAGGTTAAACTGAAAGAATTGCATTCAGCTTGTTGACTGTTGACGATCTCTGCTGCCTCTTGAAGCCAGTGTGAGGCTGTTTAATTTCCCAAGTTTGCTTCTTTGAAAATAAACACAATTTTCTCTCTTGAACTGAGTCTGTGACTTGCTCTGAATTTGATACTGGGGTTAGGCATGAAGAGACCCAGTGGCTTATAGGACTATTAGTGTGTGGTGTGTCCTTCACCCTGTGCCTTCTGGAAAAGGAGATTGTATTTGTCTTATCAAGTGTACATATTTACCAGAGGTGGTATAAGAATGGAGAATGGTCTCTGTTGGTCAGAAAAAACCCAACAAAACATTCCCTTCTCATTTATATTAAAAACAAACATTTACATTCGGCTCCTTCCTCTTGTCAAAACTGCCGTTTTTGTTTGTTTTTAATTTCTCCGAATGCAGTAGGCGTTTTCCAAACAACCCTCTGTGCTTTATAATTCAACCTTAAAACCCTGTAAGTAGATTGCACTTTTTATGATTGAACGTCAACATTTTTAGCCTAATTTCCTTCCTTAGCACTTGTGGTTTTGGATGCACTTTGCAGAGACACTACCCATGTGGGGCCACTCTTGCTTGATCCACTAGACCGTATGTCTAAATGACCCAAATTAGAATTGCAGTGGCCTTCCCCTCCCTAGACTTCTTGCCAGACTGCACTGAACATCATTTTTAAACATGTTTCTGTTTCAGACCACAGTGGCGAGGCTGGGAGTCTACTCAGTTAAAAAACATGCCCACTTCCTTTTCTACTTTAATTTGCTCATCTCCATTAGTTAGGCCTTCAGTGTTATTTACAAATTGCTGTTGATGACAACTGCAGAGACACATTAAGTTGAAATTTATTTGCCAGACGTTAGAAATGGAAAGTAAATAATCTGCCTCTTTACCGAGTTAAATCCTTCACATTTTTTCCTTCTCTCTTACCTATTTTCTAAGTAAACTAGCACTACGGAAAAAAAAAAAAAAAAGCCCAAACCCATAGTTAATTCAGAACACATTAATGTCATGTCGAGAGGTAAAATAGTACAACCCCCCTTTAGTAATTAGGCTTATCTAACAATAATAGTTTGCTGTGTAGGTTGGCATGAGATAGCAACTGGACTTTAGTTCTGCACCTGTTTTTCAGACCTATGCCTTAGGTTAATCTTACCACTATCCATTGCATTCTTTGCATGGGTAATGGTAATTCTCAGTAGAATCATTTTTAAAAGAGCTGTCAAAAACTCTTTTCAATAAATACATTTTAAGAAATTTTCTCAATAAACTGAATTTTTTTTTAAATAAAAAGCTGTTTTACTTCATTTAAATCTGGATTTTACCTAAGCATTTGTTTATGTATTTTCTTGCAAAACACATTAATAAGATGTTTCCTAGGAAGCGCAGAAGTCTTAACAGCATAGGACACACACTATTTTCTTTACAACAAAAGCATTTCTCAGTGTTTTCCTTTTCTTTCTTTCAAGAAGAAACAAGAAGATGTCATTCTCTCTTTCATAAAGGTGGTTTGGTAAGAGAATAGAATGCTTTCCTAAAACAGCCACTTTCCTTTGAGCAGATCAAAGAGTGTGCTGATGAACCAGTTGGAAAAGGTTACTTGGTTTCTTGCTTGGTGGATCACCGAGGCAACATCACTGAGTACCAGTGCCACCAGTACATCACCAAGATGACAGCTATCATTTTCAGTGACTACCGGCTCATCTGCGGCTTCATGGATGACTGTAAAAATGACATCAACATTCTGAAGTGTGGGAGCATTCGGCTTGGAGAAAAGGTATCTCTCTCCTTCACTGGCTTCACCAAAGGGATCTTACAAATTTGATGAATGAACAGCTTTGTATAACTGGCATGGAGAAGATTTAGAGCTGGCGCTGGACTCAAAGTTGAGGTCCAGACAGCCCCAGTATCTAAGGCTAGTTTGCCTGTGGATGCACTTTATCTGTTTGTAACCAAGCGTTTCAATACTGTGTGGGGAAGTAGAGGAATTAATATCTGCTAAGATTAGTATTACCTTCAAAATGCAAAACCAGCTACCACTTCTTACCTGTAATGTTCCTCTGGAAAAACTTTCTATAGTCTTGAGGGAAAAGTAGTTGGATTAGGAGAGACTCAAGTTCTCTAACCTTTCTTACCATACCTCACTGTTGTCTACAAAAATTACTTAATAAACACACCAGTACAAAAGATAGCATATTTAAATATTAGAAAATTTTAAAATATGTGAAGGGTACTTCTGGCTTGCCAAAAGAAAGGTACTCTGTAAATAGGATATGTGTTATCTTCATGTCAGAACTAGTTTTAGTAAAGACAGGAAAGACACTAACTCCCCAGTTTCTTCCTCCTTAATTATATGTGATCTTTCTTTGTTCTTATTGGTCTGTTGTCCAGAAGGTCACAGTGGAGGATCAGTCAGGTTTGTGCCTAATCCGTTTGCTCAGCAGAAGTGAAAACTCCTGAGAAGTAGTAGGTGTCGGCGGGAGAGGTAGCTGAGAGCTGTGGATGGCATCAGCTATTAATTGCCGCTGCTCGTTAATCTGCTGTTTAGGGAGTACGAGAGCAAAACCCATTTGTCTCCTTGCCCTCTGTTTGTTCAGGGCACTGCTTGCAGGCTTCCATTCTTGGCCGGGATGTGGTGGTAGAATTCTGGAACTGCACACACCAGTTCAGATGAAGTTTTGAGGGCTGGTCATTGTCTGGCTGTCACCAAATACCCTTTGCTTCCAGCGCAAGGCTCTGGCCCTTTCCCAGGGCACCTGAGTCGATCTTGAGAGCTCTGTGGACTGGCATACAGCTTCCAGGCAGCTCATGAGAGGCCAGTTTTAATAAAGAAGACTGATCCTTGGCTTTCCCAACACATTGTAGAAATGGCACAAAAGCACGTAAGTCACCCTGATAATTCAGAAGCTCCTGTGACTCTATTTATAGTGCTGAGGATTAATATCCAATTCCATCTCACTCTTAAAAATCTTCACATAAGTGTTCCAGACACTTTTCAGGGATCAGTGATGGCACATTGTCATATTTGTGGTCAGTGGTCCGTGCTGTAGAACAGACCGTTATAATCCACCTCTCCCTACAGTAGCTCTTCCCCATTGCCCACCAAGATAGTTGCTCACTGGCTTCCCAGTAGCGATCTGGATTGTCCAGATAAAACCTGCTTTTGGCTGTGTGTACGAGTTACTAAATCTGTATTGACTTGAACAGTGGCAGAAAATAGTAGTGCCAGAGCCCCAAGATGTGACAGTGAGTGTTGATTTTTCGGCTTTGTTAAAATAACAAAAAATGTTATATGGGGCATCCAAAAGCACATTTTTGTAATTTTCCTCTTTTGTTTTACCTGCTAGTGAGATGAGTTTCTCTTTATACCAGCCCCTCACCTTAGCACCCTAGAGGGGCTTCTGAAAAAGCATGTTCTTTTCTGCATGTGCGTATGTGCGCACGCATGCATGCATGCTCAGTTGTGTCTGGCTCTTTGCGACCCTGATTGTAGCTCACCAGGCCCCTCATGCTATTGCTGCAGCCAGGTTTAAAAATGATAGCAGTCTGTCTTCAGCCCTCCCTTGCCTTTTCTAAATATAATTGACTTCTCTGAAGTCACGTTATTTAGATACGAAAATTATTCTGAAAATTAATAAATCAGCTTCTGACCACAGAAGAGAACACACTCATCAGTTTTAAATTTGTTTGAAAGACTGAAGCTTGCAGCCTCCTCTGTGCCTGGCTTTCAGCTGACCTCCAAAAGTCAGAGAAGAGGGCTCGTGGTTAATCTGTTAGTGCCCCGCCTCTTGTATGGACAGGATTTGAAAACATAATGATTTTTCTCAGAATATTAGAATATGTAAATTTTTAAAACAAAAGCTATATATTTAATAAAACTTGGAATTTTCTAAATAAATATTTTTAAATAATTATTTTCAAAAAGAAAAAGCAGATCTTTGAAAGTAGATGTAAATAATTCATATCATCTGAAGAGAAAGCAGAATGTGACATCCAGTACAGGAACTCAGCTGTGGACATGTGCTTCCTTATTACTCCGTCTATACTTTGCACTCAGCAGTTGTGTCATTCTTTCATTCTCGCCTTTTAAAACCAACTGCTGTGAACAGTTCAGAGGCTCTTTGTCTCTATCTAGAGAGGTAGGAAAACACCACAGATGTTGAAGTGGAGAATAGTTAATAGCAGAGATGAAAGCTGAGTTCTTGCCCGTTTTCCTGATTTGTGTTGTCATTCTCTGGTCTTTCAAAAATATATTTATTTTAAAGCACAGGATGTATGGGAGAAGAAATATTACCTGCTGAGCTGCTGAGCACTTGCATGGACACTGTATACTGGTTTTAAGACTGACGTTTGTCTCACCACGGTAGAATTTAAACTCACTGTAACTCCATTTACAGGATCATTTGTTATGCATATGTCAAGCTTGCATATTAAGAAGTTGCCGTTTTAAAATCTAAGCCTGAGTAACTTCATTTCTTGTAGATTAAATGCTGGGTACAGTCCCTTGCTTTCATTTGTATTCAATAGTAACCCTACAGTCTTCTTTATCAAATATTTGCATACATCTGAGTTTTGTAACTCAAACTGGCTGACCTGGAAAGCTCAGAGACTCTGGGGAACTGAGAAGAACTCCTGAAAAATCTTTGATTTGAAAAAATTAAAGTTATGATAATAATAAAAGAGAACATCTAATGGAGGTGATGTTTTGGCCTAACGCCAATATGTGGTACTATCATTGCTATAATTAAAATTACATTTCACATTCCTTCGAGGGTCTCACACCATGATGCTGCTATGTTTAAACAGTTGTGAACCCTAAGTGTACAGAGAAACCTTTAGATTCATTGCAGGGAAATCATTTCTTGACCCTGTGAAGCCGGAACTAAAGGCTAAGTAAGTCTAAATGGAGAAGTGACCAACGTGCTATTCTTTTCAGTCTCTTCTGTATGATCATGACCTAACTGCTAGTGACCGTCTCGATAAGGTGTTCTGTGAGCTACTTGACTTTGGTATAAGACATTATTTTACACCGTAAAGTCATATGTATCATAATCTCTTGTAAACTGTAAATAATAAGTGATTGATATGTTTCCAAATCTTTGTTATCCCAGGTTTGTTTTAAGCCTGAATTTGTGGGGTTTGTGTCCACTTTCCTCTCTCTCCTTATCTTTTTTTCAGTTGTCCATCAGAATTTTTTTTCTCCCTTCAGAATAACTCCCTAATAATACTTTTTGGTCATCTCAGATCTCTAAGCATTGGATGGAATCTTCAAGCTAGTGACAGAGTTTGAGCTACAGACAGAAAATAGGAAGGCACGAGAATATGCCAGTGTAACGTGCTTCCTGATCTTTTCTGGACCAAAACACCTTTTGAAATTTAATGAAAGCCATGAACTCTCCTCAGGAAAAATACACATAACCCACATACAAACTGTAGGAGTTTCATGGAACTCCAAGGTCCAAAAAAACCAATGGTGGACTGTTAGGTGGGTGCCGGGCGTTCTGCAGCTCTGGTTACTCAGCTGCACTGTAGGTTCCACAGCTCTTATTCCCTTTCACGGGTGTGTTAGGAGAGAGCATGAACATTTTCTAGAAAGTATTTGGAGATTAATGTGCTATGGAACAAACCCTATTACAGCAAAAGGGGAAAATACATAGTTTTTTGTTGAATTGAAATTTTAACAAAATAAGTGTTTCCCTACCCAATTTTAGGAGTCTTATGACTTCATAAATATGGTATTTTATTATAACGAGATTTTATGTGCCTGTGTGTGTATATGTGTCAGTAAATGATAACACTCTATTTTCTGTTGCTTTGGTTTGCTGTATTTATAGATACACCGCTCAAGTTTTTGAAGCATATCTTCTGAGTATAGAAGATTAGACCTCTGAAAATGTTTAGGGAAAATTTTTCATGTTGTGGTTGCTATGGGGTTGATGCAATGTACACTTAAAGATAATTGGATGGTTTTAGGAAAGCTCTCAAAAGCAGTTTGTGTACTTGGTGGTAATCTTGTTAAATCACATTAAGATAAATCTGAAACATCAAAGTGAACATTACTCTAAAAGCGGGGGTCTTTGTGGACAATAGAAAATAGAGAAAGAGGGTCTCTATAGCATATTTCCTCACTAAATGTCTTGGTTTGTCTTATTTTTTAAACTCGACTAAAGCACTGTTATTTGAGAAACATGTAGCTCTTAGAGGTAAATGAGCAGGGATTCTTTAAAATTTCGACATTTTGTGATGTCCCAGGTGTGGGTTCAGTCTCTGGGGAGCTAAGATCCCACATGCTGTGTGGTGCAGTCACAGAAAAAGAAAGAAATTCTGACATTTTAAACTCTAAAAGTCAGGTTTCTGTTTCTAGTGCAAACTGAACGGACTTAGATTTCCCAGGATCTGTATTTTCTGTTTATAGCTCTCAAGTATTAACATTCTTACCAAAGATTATCAAGGACATCTTCTGTAACTTCCACAATCAGATTGGACCCCACCCTGTGTCTCAGTAGAACATTGGTAAACTTCTGTGTTGAGGTTTTTTGTTGTTTTTTGTTTGTTGGTTTTAACTAAATGATGTTTATTTTGAAGCTCATCTTGGTGAGAGTTTTGAAATGGTTGTATCCTTGCTATTTTAGGATGCACATTCACAGGGCGAGGTGGTATCATGCTTGGAGAAAGGCCTGGTGAAGGAAGCGGAAGAACGAGACCCTAAGGTTCAAGTCTCTGAACTCTGCAAGAAAGCCATTCTGCGGGTGGCAGAGCTGTCCTCGGACGACTTTCACTTAGACCGGCATTTGTATTTTGCCTGCCGAGATGACCGGGAACGTTTTTGTGAAAATGTGAGTCAGCTCAGAAACTGTTCTTCTTTGCTTCCTTTTCTTCCTAGTTTCTTTCTTTCTTTTTTTTTTTTGATACTTGATTCCAAAATTTAACCAACGCTGTCACATGTAGAAAAGCCACTGAAATGGAAGGTGGAGCAGGTCCCAGGAAAACAGGAAGTTATCTGGGTACTGGCTGCTCAGGCCCCAGGTGATATCTGGGGAACACTTGGTGTCAGGCTCCACTGCAGTGTTCTTTCTACTTTATCTCACTTCTCAGTTCAGTTCTTGGAAGTCTGTTTTACATATAGGAATCCTATCTTACCAGGGAATCCCATTCACGTATATCCCATGGCTAAAACTTGGCCATATTACCTATTTATGTTGAGGTGGTTTGGGTTAAGATGAAGGAAACAGCAGACAGCTAACTTTTAAAACCAAGTCCTTGGTTACTCCCTGCATACTCTATAGAACAACTTTCTAACCCTGTAGTCAGAAATAATCTCCACCTTTACCACAAAGGACTGAAGAGTGTCTCGTGTATGTTCCCACTCTGTCTGCTGTTGTGAATTAATATATCGGAACCACTGAACAGAGCCAGTGCCAGAGTTTTACTGACTCTAACATTAAGTTATAAGAAGGGAGATTCATTGACCCTTCTCTTGGTTCACTAATTAACAGTAAGTACATCTGGGAACACGTGACAGGAGCCAAACGCCATGGGAAATTTTTTTTCCATATTTACTGCAATCATTGTTTTCTTTCAGAGCCTGCTAAATATTTTAAATGGCTGAATCATGTGTTCAAAGATAGTCAGCATTATAATAATTTAATAGAAAGTCCTATATAAGATTATGGATTATGCCCAGCATAACTGCTTAGCTAGTGATGATGGTGATGGTGATGGTGTTGTATTCCATCTTACAGACACAAGCTGGTGAAGGCAGAGTATATAAGTGCCTCTTTAACCATAAATTTGAAGAGTCCATGAGTGAAAAAGTAAGTATTTCTTTGAAACAGATCAGCGTTTTATTCATTTTCCTAAAAGCTTTCTCAAATCCTCTCAAACAATATAAACTCATACCAAAATATAAAATATTGATACAGCTTAACCTTTCAGAGATAAAATACTGGGCCTTTAGTAGGAAACCAAAGCATATTAAATGTAAACGAAAAAAGTGAAGCTTCTCGTGATATCTGGACTTAGGGAAGTCAATGGGGAATCAATTTGGGGAGTAAAATCAAAGAATTTTAATCAAAGTTACACTGAACCCATCCCTGTGTACTCAAGAAGTTTCGACTAACCAAACCAGTGTGCTTTATAGGCAATTAGCGATTGAATTTCTCAGCAGCTGCCTCATTAAGCATTCTCATTACTGTAAGTCCTCTGTCCCTCAATGCATCCAAGACTCTTATGATTTTTAAAAGTAATTATTTGGGGCCTTGGTGTCTTGTCATTTACTTTCCTGTGCAGCTGAAGAACTATTTTTTATTTCAGTTCCTTATATCATTTACTGTTGAATAATTAAAAAGTACAGAGTGGAACTTCCAGGGTGTTATGTCAGTTGCCACTTTCATTCTGGTGAAATTTACTTTAGGGATATTTGTTGAAGAGGAAAAGAATACATTGTCAAGTTGACGTATGAGAATCTACCAAATATTTATGTGTTTGGACAGTTGCTATTGCCGCAACAATCAGCAGCTCACCATAGAATTCCAGAGTTGCCCACTCATACATCGCTCCGTCTTGCCACTCTGTTTCAGCACACTTGTGCTCAATTTTAACCAAACTCAAACACAGACATCTTGCTAACGACTGCAGTTGCTTATTGTGCCTGGCCATGAGCCTCTGCTTGCCTTCGAGGCACATGTGAGCGGCTGGACCGTGTGAGCAGTCTCACAGCTCTCCTGCTGCACTCTCTCCTCAGTGTCGAGAAGCACTCACAACCCGCCAGAAGCTGATTGCGCAGGATTATAAAGTCAGTTATTCACTGGCCAAATCCTGTAAGAGTGACTTGAAGAAATACCGGTGCAACGTGGAAAACCTTCCCCGGTCCCGGGAAGCCAGGCTCTCCTACCTTCTGATGTGTCTGGAGTCAGCTGTGCATAGAGGTGAGAGTTCATTTCTTTTTATCTTTTTCCACTCCTTTTTGGATCTTTCCTCCTGTGTTAGCTCTTTTGAGTACACCTGTCTCTGTGACTCAAAAGTCTTTCTATGGAAGCAGAACTCTAGGCTGAGTGCTTGGAGGCCCTCAGTCTTGTTGAAGGCCTTGTTTTTCTTTACGTCCCAGCTTTTTTTTTTTCTTTTTTTTTTTTTTTAAGTTTTATTTCTCAAATTCAAATTTTAATTTTTAAAATGCTTGTTGCACAGCAGTTTTAGGAGAGTCAGGGAAGTATAATGATTTAGCACATTAGCTTTGGGTCAGAGAGACATCAAATTATGACTTTCAGCAAACTAACTGGCTGGGTGACCATTGTTTATGTTTCTTAATCTCTCTAAATCTCACTTTTCTATCTGTAAAACAAAAATACATTAGCTGTGTTGAGGTGTTCTTACGAGGACTGAACATATTTGACATAGCACTTAGCATATGGTAAGTGATAAGTACTATTATTAGTCTAACAGTGTTTATGAAGAAATTAAACAGAAAAGGAAGAAAGGATTATCTCATAAGGTCAGACTCAGAGTCTGTTCAGTCCAAAAGTGAATCCTTGACAAAGGAATCAAGAAGGATGTTTAAAGGTCAGGGTCCTTAAGAAAGAACATTTCTTGGCCCCTTCCTGGAGGCCCGGTGGCTGAGGCTCCGTGCTTCTGTAAGGTCAGGGTCCTCAAGAAAGAACATCTTTTGGGCCCTTCCTGGAGGCCCGGTGGCTGAGGCTCCGTGCTTCTGTAAGGTCAGGGTCCTCAAGAAAGAACATTTCTTGGGCCCTTCCTGGAGGCCCGGTGGCTGAGGCTCCGTGCTTCTGTAAGGTCAGGGTCCTTAAGAAAGAGCATCTCTTGGGCCCTTCCTGGAGGTCCAGTGGCTGAGACTCCGTGCTTCTGTTGCAGGGGTGAGGGTTTGCTCCTACATGCTGCATGTTTTGGCGTAGCCAGAAAATTTTTCAAAAAAAGGAATATTTCTTAATATGGACTATAGGCTATTAAAAATGAAGCTTCTAGCTGCTTAATGAATCATACCGGGACAATTGACTAGTGATTAAAAGTTAGGTGGGAAAAGATCAGTTGTTAAAGCTCAGAAGTTTGTGATTTTTTTTTTTTTTGTATCTGGGCAGTTAAAATCTCTTAAACTTAAAAGCCAGTAGAATAGCAACCAGAGAGAGTGCATGGTCTTGGACTGACTACCAAATAAAGGACATTTTAAAGGCAATTTGGAGAATTTTGATTATGGTCTGGGTATTTGATGAAATTTTCCTGAAATGTAAAGGTGGAGATTGTTGACTAGTAAAGGCATATCATAAAACAGTATGACATCTAATTTGGTATTTAAAAAAAAAATAGATAATCTTCTTAAACTGCAAATTAACAGGAAACACAAAAAGACTCAACAAGTACACGCCATAGGCTATGAACAGATAATTCATAGAAGTTATATAGATTGTTGGGAGTCCCTGGTGGCTCAGACGGTGAAGGATCGACCCGCAGCGCAGGAGACTCAGATTTGATCCCTGGGTCAGGAAGATTCCCCTGGAAGAGGGAATGGCTGCCCACTCCAGTAATCCTGTTAACACTAAAAAGTCTGAGCACATTGAGTGTTGGCAAGGGTGTGAAAGGACTGGAGCTGCACTGCTGATGGGAATTTAAATGGCACAGCCACTTTGGAAAGTAGCTTGCCAGTTTCTTAAAAAGTCCTGTATACATCTACATTATGGCCCAGCCGTGTAACTCCTAGATGTTCACCCAAGAGATGGGAGAGCGCATGTCCATATAAACTTTCGTGCATGAATGCTCGTAACAGCTTATTTGTAATAGCCCAACACTGGAAATAACCCAAAGGTCCATAAATGGTTTGAAGAATTTTAAACAGATTGTAGTATAACCACACAATAGGATGATATTACTTGGCGGTAGAAAGGAACACACTATTGATTCATGGTTGAAACTCAAAAAGTCTGACGTCAGACCCCAAAAAGGAGTTCATACATAGCATGTGATTCCATCTATATGAACCTTTATATGAACCTTATTTACATGAGCTTCTAAAAACTGCAAACTAGTAAACCAATCTGTAGTCATAGAAAGCAAAGCAGTGGTTGACTGGGCATGAGGTGAGCGGTAGAGAGGAAGGGGAGGGATTCTAAAGGAACATGAGGAAACTTCTGGAGTTGATGGATATATGTTCAGTATCTTGATTATGTCGATGGTTCCACTGATGCATATGTATGTCAGACTTATCCAGTTACACGTTTTAAAAGTGTAGTTCGTTACGTGTCATTTATACGTTGGTGGTAAATAATTCACCTACAGTGCAGGAGATGCAGATTTGATCCTTGGGTCAGGAAGATCCCCTGGAGAAGGAAATGCCAACCCGCTCCAGTGTTGTTGGCTGGAGAAGCCCACAGACAGAGGAGCCTGGCGGGCCACCGTCCATGAGGCTGCAGAGTCAGCCACGACCGAGCGCAGCATGGCGGCATGCCGCAGTCACGTTGTTGCTGTTTTTTTAATAAGTTTTCGCAGATGGCATTGACAGCTCAAGGAAGAGTTGGGGAACCGTAGTGAGTGTCTGAAGTTTTTTCCGCAAGCTTAGAGGCTGTAAGCCAGGGATTTTCCTGGCTTTCATTTTCACCCTAGTAGTTATCTTATACTGACAAGACTTCTGTTGGCAAAACACATGCATTCTTAGTTCAGTAGTATAAATCTGTGTAAGACAACACTGACAAGGTAAGCCCTAGTCTTTGGAGTTTTATGCTGATAAAGCTTTTGCTGAATTCTCAGCGTTTCAGTCGTATATTGGAGTCGAGGGGTAGACGTGTGCTCCCCATGGGTGGCAGCATCTGACCCCGATGCCCGCGGTGCTGTGCCTTGCCTCTGCACAGGGCGGCAGGTGAGCAGCGAGTGCCAGGGGGAGATGCTGGACTACCGCCGCATGCTGATGGAAGATTTCTCTCTGAGCCCCGAGATCATCCTGAGCTGCCGAGGGGAGATCGAGCACCACTGCTCTGGGCTGCATCGGAAAGGGCGGACCCTGCACTGCCTGATGAAGGTGGTGCGGGGGGAGAAAGGGAACCTTGGGATGAACTGCCAGCAAGCGGTAAGGACCCGTTTTCTCCTGCCATTTTTGATGTTAAAACATTTTATCTGCTGAGGAACTTCCTCTTCCTGAGCTTATTTATCTGGATCCTCTGTGTCATCACAGTGAACTTTAGGTATTAAGAACTAGGCAAAAACTGAAGATAGATGATCTAGAAGGAGAAAATGTTCTCAGTTGTCTACTTCATTATCTGTCCTCAGTCAGATGGAGGGATGCTCTGCAGTAGTTTGTTTCTCAGAGTTTTCTTTCTTGATACAATAGACTTCCACACTTGTCTGTGGTTGACCATTAATTTTCTTTGTTTTCTGCTTGGTGGCTTTGATTTAGTGATCTGTTAACAAACTGTGAAGCTTCAGAATAATTATTAATGAGTATATACTCTTCCAAATACCCTGTGAACATGAACTTAAATTCTTTTCCGCTATGACTGAACAAATCTGGGCCCAGTCTCTCCTAGACCAAAGAGACTGCTATTTGTCCTCTAGACGAATCATTTTTTGGAAGTGTTTTCTTGGGTTTCTCTAAGCAGTCAGGGAAGGAATAGATGTATAGTCACGCAACCATTCACGTCCTCAGCTAGCGTCCCACGCTGCTGTCACTGGATCCTGGTGCGGTGGTGGCCCCTTGAGCTGCTAGCCTCCTGCTGTGTTGGGCACTCACTGCCATCTTTCAGAATCTGTGATCTGGTGCATGCACGGAGGATGCTCAGAGTTGGCCTGTCAGTCGTGGATATTTAACTGATACGGTTCTTAGAGGAATTTTCAGACTTGCATGATGCTTAATAACAGTCTCCCAAAAAAAGATGTAAATATTTTGGTCTTCATCAGCAAACATCATAAATAAAATTGGTAGTCATTTGACAGTAGTAATAATCTTCCTACTGACTAACCACTGCACTTTGTGGCTTCTTCAAATTGCCACAAAGAATTGGTATAAATAATTTCCATCCCAGGAAATTGGAAATTTTTCCTGTTTCTCTCATCTTGTTTGTTGACTTCTTTGAGAGTAGACAGATTTGGGATTTTTCTTTTTTCATTTTCTTTTGGTCTTTGTTCTCTGATCAAATATGTGATGGGGTCAGTGCTTTTGTATGAACCTCTGTGAGCTTGTAGGTAAAATGTATGGGGCTCAGAGAAGGCTCCTACAGAGGCTAAATCCATGACACAAAATGTCTCCAATTCTTTAACTTGGAACAAAGGGAACCCCAAGCAGAAGGATTGTAGTTTTCAAATTTGCTTTGTGTTATTTAAGATTTCCACCCCAAAACACCATCTGCTGCCCATCTGTAGTAGTAATGATTATTTTTAATCTGTAAAAAGCTTTGCAGCTTACACAACCTTCTAGATATTATTCTTTGTTATAATCCTTCACAGTTAAAAAATCTGGAACTTAGAGGTTAATCAACTTGCCTTTGTTCTCAGAGCTAGTATCTGGCAGTGCCAGACTATTAATAGAACTCAGGTTTTCTCATCCTTAATTTAGAGCTTTTTCTTCTGTGCCCCAGCTGCTTTCTCCTCAAAGACAGGAAAAAAAAGAATCTGAGGCACATCTTCTCATGCTTTCAAATGACAAAGGTTGGAAGCAGAAGTAAATGTTAAAGAATAAATTCTCATTTTCAGCTGCATAATGACAAATATTTTTCTGTATACTGTGATAGACAAGCTCTGGTTTATCTCTTAGATATATTAAAAAAGTTGAGAAAAAATAGGAAATTACAAGTAATATTATATTCTTATTTTCTATAATTGATATTTCTTACAACTGAAATCTCACATCTCCTTTTAATGAACCAGAGTATACTTGTTTTATGCCAGTGTCTTTGCAGCAGTGTCTTTTCAAACTCTAGATTTTTAAGACCAAATCCGATCTCTTATTGGAAATATCTTCTGGTGACTCTTCTCCACTCAGGTCTGGCTTGGCACTGAATATCAAATTTATAATAATTTGATTAACAGATATGAGGAAAGAGGCAGCTTTTATGTTGTAAGGTTCTTTTGTTCCGCAAATATCCAGGGATGGTTCATACAGGCAGGCACGCTATCCCTACGATGAGTTACAATCCTGCAGAGTAGGGGAACCAGTTGCAACATATTTGACCAGAGCTGTTGAGCTTGGCCAGTGACAACCGTAGTACTTTGTTAGCAGTACATTGTGATATCCCATACTGAGAACTGATTAAAGATACAACACTGCTCACCCTAGATGTTAAGTGACTTTCTTTCTTCCTTCTTTTTTTTTTTTTCAACCCAGCTTCAAACACTGATTCAGGAGACTGACCCTGGTGCAGATTACCGCATTGATAGAGCTTTGAATGAAGCTTGTGAATCTGTAATACAGACAGCCTGCAAACACATAAGATCCGGAGACCCAATGTAGGTTATCTTGTTTGTGGTATTTATGCACATATTGTATCTGGCAGCGCAGCATGGGGAACATAGCCTCAAATGACTTTCGGATGGTTCAACAACTGAAATTTCATGAAACAGGAACACATACCAGCTTTTGTTAAGACTAGTGTTGGGACTGAGACCTGGGCTCTGCCTCATCTGTGAGGTAGAGAACCTAGTCCTGGCTTTGTCGTGATGTCTGTTGACAGTGACTGCGAATGCACAGTCTTAGACGTTAGGTCACTGAATCGTTCTGCTTAATGGCCAAATAAAAGAGAAAGTCTCAGGATAAAATGATACATGCTTTGTTTGGCTGTATACTTTCCATTCCATTTGTATATTGACTCATATACGTTGGCTTCTTGACAATTATTGGAGAGTAATTAATTATACTTGAAATAAAACACAAAATGTGGTGGTTGGAAGGGTTCATTGTGGACACAGTGAACTCTGAAGTTACATCCAAGATCTAGGAAAGCTGTAAAATGCTATGATAAATCACTGGAGTCTCACATATTGACTTTATCCTATATGATATACAAATAGCTGTTAAAACCAGGTTGCAAGAAAGAACAGGTTTCCCATTCTGGAAAAATCTTTATAGCCTGCAGCCAGCAGTGCCCAACTGTGTAAAACAAATGCAGCCCACGTTTCTCACCGTTCTGCTATGCATACCCTCCAGCTGTTCATGCTGGGGTAAGAGGTTAGAGAAAGGTCTTCTTCCTTAAGGAAGGAGGTTGGAGGAAGTAGACAGACACTGTGAAGACTGACTATTTACCAACAGGAAAACAACTCGGCCAACTGTTAAGGAGGCGGGGGGTCGGGGGAATACCTACAGATGAAATAGATTTAAGATACTATCAATTAAATGCAGGATGTAGACCTTTTCTCGGTCCTGATTTGAACAGACGTGAAAAGGCATGAGACAATTGGAAAAATTTTGAAAGCTGACAGGATATTTCATTATGTTAAGGATCTTTAAATTAATTTCTTTGATGGATAAAGGTATTATGTTTCCATATTATAGAGAAACATGCTGAAGTATTTACAAATGAAATGATAGAGTATCTGGGATTTACTTCAAAATATCATCTAAGGGGGTATAAGGTTAAAACAAACTTGGCCGTAGATTGATAAAGCTATGGGAGGGGAAGATGGACATTATATGATTCTCTACTCTTGTATGGGTTGGAAGTTTCTCATAATAAACAGCTAATTATAAAGCAGCTGCACGCAGATCTTGTATAAGCTGAGTGCTCAGTGCTAAGTGGCTCTGAAGTTGATAGCAGGCAGAGTCACGGTTAGGTTGAGTGATTCTTGGGAAAGTGAGTTCCTGATTGCCTAGGAAGATAGCTGAACGGCGTTTTCTGCAGACAAGGAAGCACGGTATGAGAGTTCTGAGCCAGAACTGTCCCTTGTTACAATTTCACCCCTGTTTTCTGCGCAGGATCCTCTCGTGCCTGATGGAACATTTATACACAGAGAAAATGGTGGAGGACTGTGAACACCGCCTCTTAGAGCTACAGTATTTCATCTCCCGAGATTGGAAGTGAGTGTTCTGAAGCCGTAAGAAGCGTAGGCTCTGCCTGTTCTCCTGGATAGCCACTGTCCTTCACGTTTGTTTTTTTAAATGATCACTAGTAATTTGTTTTTGTTGAGTTGTGGGATAGCTGGCACTCTGATCTCCAGAAAAACCTCTTTCTTGCTTTCAGAACAGTATCTAAAGGGAGAGACAGCCCCTGCAGGTCTGTCCCCGTGTCCCCATTAATTACTACGTTGGCAGGCAGGGCCAGGTGTTTCTGATATCACAGACATCCATCTGGAAAGAACTTGGGCACCTGTGGAGCAGCAGAAGCATCTTCGAATACATCTCTAAGAAGAGAGTAGTGATTTTTAATTTTTATTGATTTGTCTTGGGTATGGGATTTTACTTTATTTCTGTGACTAATTCAAAGTCATTAAATTTATCCTATCTTAAGAAGCTCTTATCAATAAATGGCAACTTGATTGTCTTCTCATCCTGTTAACCAGACAAGCAGGGAGGGAGGTGAACTGAAAGACTCTGTCACAGTCAGAATAACTGTTGTGTTGGCTGCAGCCTCTCACTCTTCCCACACCTTATTTTCCCTTCCCGCCTCTGGACCAGGCTGCTCTTCCTGCCCCTCAAGTTGAGCTGCTTCCTGATTCAGTTGTTTTTAGCTGCTGTGCTTTGGTCATTTTTTTTTTTTCCTGGTGATTAATATATGTTTTACCCCCATACTTTACTGAAAAGAGATTGTTTGAAGACTCAGTGTGTTCTTGTTTCCTCAAGTTAGCTCCTGAAAGGACTTCAGAAAGTGGGGTGGGGATTTCCTCATGCTTACTCATGCCGTCTAAACTGAAGTAGCAAAGAGCTAACTGAGTCTATTACCTTAAAAATTATGTCTTGGGTTTTGGTTTCTAATGTCTTTTGGTTTTTTTCTTTTCTGTGATTCCTTCGTCCATGATCAAAAGATGCTTCACAGTCTTCATACTTTTAATTGGAAGACAATTGCTTTATAATATTGTGTTGGTTTCTGCCACACATCAGCGTGAATCAGGCATAGGTGTTTGTACGTCCCCTCCCTCTGGAACATCCCTCCCACCTCCCACCCTGTGCTTCACAGTCTTTAAAGCTGCTTATTAAATATTAGCCTTTTTCCTCCCATTAAGTAGCGCTCCCTCAAATTTGACATTACCATGTAGACAGAATGAAATATCCACTGGTCTGATTTGGAGATGCATCTGGCTCATCACCTAACTCACTGTCTCCAGAGTCAGAATTAACTGTCAGAAAAGGTTTTTAGATTGGTAAGCATGTACAGGTACACTAAAAATGTAACTGCCTTACCTCGCGTAGGAAACTGCTAGAAAGGAACTTGAGTAGATTATTCATCTTGTCCTTTTCTGATCTTGATGAATCTAGTATAGCAAGTAGGATTGAATTATACTCACACTTGGAAAAAAGTGTTCAGGAAAAGTTGCCAAGTGCCTGGTGATCGCTACAGCCCTCGTTGTCTCCTTTCAGCCAGGGCATGTGAATGCCGAGTCTGTCATTGTAACGTCGTGTGCCTTACACTGCAAGATACCATCTTTGAGGCAGAACTTAAATCTTCTGTTTTAAGGGTTAAACTTCTCCAGACTGACTACTGTGTGTTCTCGAAGAACAGAATTCAGAAATATACTTGTGCTTACCTGCTTTCTCCAGTACCCTGGAAATGATTGTCGACCGGTATGCAGACAAGCACCTTGCGAAACCCCTTAGCAAGTCATTGGGAGGAAAGGCACAGAAAGACTAACTGTCTCTGAACCCTTAACCCTACAGGCTGGACCCTGTCTTGTACCGCAAGTGCCAGGGAGATGCATCGCGTCTTTGCCACACCCACGGTTGGAATGAAACCAGTGAACTCATGCCTCCCGGAGCCGTGTTCTCCTGCTTATACCGCCATGCCTACCGCACTGAGGAGCAGGGCAGGAGGGTATGCATTCGACGCTGACTCCATTTCTTCCTGTCGGTCGTTTGTTTAATTCGTTTGCTACAAACTGTTGTGATTCTTGTTCCTCCTAGAACAACTGTCAGTGTATCTGGCGAAGAGGGTTACTTCATTACTTGAAGGTTCTTCATTCAGTGACTGTACATAGAGTTATTCTACCACCTTCTTCCCATCTGATTTTATGTTTTTAACAAAGTGAGAGGACATTTCTGGTTTTTCTTTATGTTACCAAAATCTAAATAGACAAGTAGACAGATTCTGCCACCCTAATTTTATGTAGCTTTAAAGACCCATTAGAAGCTCTTACCCAAGACGTAAAGGGCTGTTAGGCGTCTGCGCTTGGCGGAAGGACCCATAATGCCTGTACTGATGAGGCCTCCCCCAGGTGCACTGGGGGCGCTGCAGCCTCCTCACCCACTCCTGGTATTCCTCTGCCCAGAGTGCTACCTCTTGTTGGGAAATTTGTGTATGCTTGGCAACATTTGCTGCCTGCCCGTCCCATACTGTTTATTCTCTCTTAAATCAGGACCAGCATTCTACTCCACGTTCACAGAGTCGTGGCACATTAGTTTAGCTAAACAAAAAAACTCCCCACCTTATCCAGACAGATCCCTTTCACATTCTAATCGACATTTGACTTACAGTATTATATGTTTCATGTGTACAGCGTAGTGACTTGGTCCTAGCTCACATTTATCAGGATCCTCTGAGAAAAGGATAGTGTTTCATACAATATTTTAGAAAATGCTGAATGTATCATCGCATTCCAAGAGGTAAAGGTGTTCAGAAGCCTCCTAGAACATTTAATTTTTCTTCTGGAAGAGATGAGATACAGAGTTTGGTTCACATAACTGTAAAGATGTATCAGTTTTCTGATGATAGATTTTTCTATATCTCGTGTCGTTCGGTTAGTATTTTGCGGCTTATTTCTCATATAGCTCTCACGGGAATGCCGGGCTGAAGTCCAGAGGATCCTCCACCAGCGTGCCATGGATGTTAAGTTGGACCCCGCCCTCCAAGACAAGTGCCTGATCGATCTGGGGAAATGGTGCAGTGAGAAAACAGAGACGGGGCAGGTAGGTGGCAAAGTGACCTGTTTATCCCATGGTGACAACAGTAATGCTGGTCCCGACGAGCATTTACGTGGACTAGGCACCGTGAAATCCATCTCCACGGACTTCACAGAGGGATTTGTTATGTTATTCATTGTTCTCTCTATAAGAAATCCTGAGGAAAAGGTTCCCTTTGGTCTCTGTAATTGTACTTCTCCTAAGCAGCTAGTTTGGTTTAATGTTACAGTTATTACATTTTATAACTGATTGTTTTCTCTCCTTGTGTTGCCTCTTGAAAAGCCTTGAGCCAAAGATATAGCCTTCCTTTAGCAAGCGTATAAGATTTTGTTGTAGGCATTTTGTGTACTGACTTGCTACTGGCTTCATTCCACTTTCCTTAAAGTTTCCCTTTTTTTTTAACTTATTTTTAATTTATTTTATCTTGCTTTTTTTTTTTTCTTTTATAAGGTACGTCCAGTCCTTTTGAGGGAAGGCAGGGTATAAATATATACAGGGTATAAATATTTACACTGATAGGTAAATACTGATATGCATGAATAGTGTATGTGCTTGCCCTACCACAGATCTAAAAGAGATGTAGGAATGGAATTATATTTTCCACTTAGTAATTGATACAACTGATGTTCAGAGAAATGAAGTGTATTGACTTTCTTGCTCAGAGCTCATAACCCTAGCCAGGTACTTGTTACATTTTATTATATAACCTCTTCAGGAAAGTGTAGAAGAGGACTAGTCCCAAGAATCAGGTACGTGCTCTAAGTGGCTTGTTAGGATCTTGTGCCTAGTTAAAAAAAAAAAAAAAGATAGGTAAGATATGTTACTGCATCCAGCACAATAAGTGGGAAGATGGCTTATCTTTCATCTCTAGGTGAAGGAACCCAGCAGTGCGAAGCAGCTGCTAGTTTAAAGCCCCGTTAATACTAGAACGAGGCATGAACAGTTCCAAAACACCCTCTGGGATTAAACTAGTAAAAAGTCACATATGCAGGAACTGGACAGTTTTTTAAAGCAACATGACGCCTCCTCAGATCTGTTGGCCTGGGAATATCATTTTTGGCCGTCTGTTTCCTGGGCCTGCTGTAGTTCTGTCGAGTTTATTGTTAGAAAATGCCATATAATTTAGCTTTCTGCTGCCTATGTCTAATGAAACAAGGGATGTGGTCATATGGAGTCCCACGAAACAGTTTCCTTTCATACCCTCTGTAAAGTAACAGTGAGAAAGCTTTACAGCCCATCACTATTGAGTTAAACTTAGGAAATGAGTTTACAAATGGAATTTTCCCTTTAGGCATTTATCTCCTCCCAAAAGTTTTATGCATTTTCCTTTAGGGTCCCCCACCCCTTCACTCCCTTTCTGACTCTTGTATAATTCCTGCAGTCCTTCTCCTCCCCTTCCATTCTGATTCCAAAACAGATTCTTGCAGAATAGTCAGGAAGTTAAACTTAATCCTTTAACAGAGCCCTTTGCTGAGAAATAGCTGTTCGTGTGCTTTGGGAAAGTAAGCTAAATGTAAAACGTAAAGCCTCTAGGTGTAATAATAGACTGGTGTTGCAAGGTAGCTCCAGCTCAGCCCCCAAGTAAGATAGCGTTTAGTTACTCAAGCTCCAGTGCTCACCTGTTGTGCAGGTGCCCTCAGAGGATCCTTTCATGCGGGCAAGGGCTAGAGTCCCAGGTTTGATTTGCAGGACCTATTCATTCTCTACTGTGTTTTAGACCCTGTGCCCCCAGGCTGCTTTGCCCGTGAGGAGTCTTAAAATACGCCATCTCTTGCACTGTATATTTTGTCCAGTGATTATCATGAAAGTACAGATTAGCAGGGTGTTCACGGAATGGAATGAAGGCCTATAAGATCTTCAGACTCTGAGAACACCTGAACGTTGACTCTTTGTGGCCTTACCAGTTTGGCCTTCTGAAGGATTGGCATGGTTGCTGTACTTCTTTGACCCTCTTAACCTCCCTGATACGTCAAATCATTCATTATCTTTTCAACAATCCCAATTGGGGGAATCAAGTAAAGCTTTAGCATTTTGTTCAGTGAAGTCATTTTAAAAAGAGGAGACCTCTGTAAAGGAAGTGGACACTGTTATCTCATCTCCCTTTGATCGTTGGTATAATTAACATGCTAAGAGCTTGTCTTGTCTTTGCAGGAGCTTGAGTGCCTCCAGGATCATCTCGATGACTTAGCTGTGGAGTGCAGAGACATAGTCGGCAACCTCACTGAGTTAGAATCTGAGGTACGCAGTTTGCAGCTAGTGGAAGGAAAGTGCCCTGCCAGCAGCCTTTCTTTCCTTCTTAGTTCTGCTGTTTCTAGACTCTTGAGAGAGCAGCTTCTCTGTAGAACAAAAGCAACCTTGTCAGATTGCCTGCTTGCTTTATCAAAAAGAGTATTGTGATGCTTCCTGAACCCCTTTCCTCGTTTCTCCAGCATTTAGCCTTTTGATCTGCTTCATAAATTGGAATTAACACAGTGACTAGACCAGTATTAGCCACATTCAAGGATAGCCCAAGCACTCCTATTCTGTCATCCTTCAGCTCTTTCAGTTAGATCATTTGGTAATATGTGTTCACTGAAATAAAAGCCTGGAATTTGCAGTTAAACGTGGAAGACTGATTACATGTGTTTTTCTTTGTTCCATCCTAAAACCCACTAAAATATAAAAAGTGAGATTTAAAAAAGCTTCTAAGCATAGGCATACTATTTCAAAATACAGAGATTATCATTGAAAGGGAGGCAGTTAAAAATGCTTAAGTTGTTTTGTAGGGCCAGACATCAGGGCTGTTTTATCATTAGCCTTTTAGAACTATTCAAGTTGTCAAAATGGGCAATATATAAAATATATAAAATTATATTTCTCAGGGTCTTTTTTTTTTTCACTTCTATTTTTCAGAAGCGTGCTGCCTTCTTTTATCTCCTGTCAGCTTCTGTCTTATTCCCATCATCCTTGTGGGCTAATGAGGACATTCTGGGGTGTGCAGCTCTTTAAAGGACAATGTTATTTCAGCAGCTGGTGCTGCACAGCAGTTACTGCCCTAGAAGGCGGTTAGTGTGTGTTCCCAAAAGGCAGCGGTTTGTCATCTGGTCTGATGGCAGGGTGATAGATGTCAGTTACTCCTGTTTTCATTTTGAACTACTTGGCTCTGGGGAGAAACTCCAAAGGCTTTACATACTCTAGTATTATTTGTAAATTTTTTTTCTCCCCACTGCTCTTAATCCTGCCTTCCCTCTTGTTCAAGCGCAAGGGGCATCTGCCTCTGGAAAACTCGCCTTCCACAGTGCTGTGAAGGAACATTAGAGGAGGAGCGTAGCACCTCTGTTCATGCTGAGGCACTCACTGAAATGCTGGGAAAGCTCCCAAGCGCACTTAATGGGTTATTTACCCATCAGATGACACTGACGCAGAGAAAGAAACAGCTCCTTCCCCCACCCCTGGCCCTTTCTAAAGCAGAATTACTCATGTTTTAATTTTCTACAGGATATTCAAATAGAAGCCTTGCTGATGAGAGCCTGTGAGCCCATCATTCAGAACTTCTGCCATGTAAGTGACATCTGGAGGAACATGGGTTAGAACCAATTTCACTAGGGCTCTGGCCCCCACGTGCATTGGACTTACAATGCCCACATTATTCCTGAGTGATAACCAACTTTAACAAGTTAAAGTTGAAAATGTAAACAACATCAGGAGGAGTCAGGAGGAGTCCGCCACCCTGGGAAACCCTGTTTGCTGACCCCTCGTGGACGGCCAGAGAGGTGGTTAGAAGCCCTTGCAAGATGCCCTTTGTAAGGGGAGGAGAAGGGGGAACCCCCTTGGCAGGACTGAGTTGCCTTCAATACACACCACCAAGATTTGTTAACAGTGGGGTGTCTCTCCCCTTTCAGCTGTCTCCTACCTGCTGTTGAGGGAATTCTGTTACTTTATGACCCACTGAGCTACCTGAATTGTGGGAGTGAAGCATGCTCAGGATCCATAGGAGCCTTGACAGCCAGGAGACAATGTTAGATGTTACCCCCAAGCCTGCCGCCCGCTCCATATAAGGAGAGGAGTTAAAAGAACTGCATAGCACACGTTTTTATTGGAGCTTCGTGCAGGCAACTGGCTGTGTAAATCTCCTCTCACTGAGCATTGGTCCCTCACTTCTCAGGCTTGTTTGCACATAATCTCTGGTGTGCCTTATTTGTAATGGCTCTAGAAACAGTCACGTTTGCATTTTTGCCTGGGCTGGGGTGCGGGGTGTGTTCGAGAATGGTTACAGATGAAGTGTTAAGTGTGCTCTGCCTTCCCCAGGATGTGGCAGATAACCAGATAGACTCTGGGGACCTGATGGAGTGTCTGATTCAGAACAAACACCAGAAGGATATGAACGAGAAGTGCGCCGTCGGAGTCACCCACTTCCAGCTGGTCAGTAGTGCCCGGCACGTCCTTCTTGTCTCCAGTGATTAGGCTGTTGAACCTATTCCTCTTTCAGGACATCAGAGCACCTCTTCAGTGAAAAATCATTTTTTCCAAATACCTGTTTAGTGCAGCAGCTCAGATGGGTATCAGTACACTAGGATCTAAGCCTTTCTTTCTTTTAAATCATGCTACCCAGGTCTGGCATTTGAATAAGAAGATTAAACCATAGTCTTCGTAGTTACCCCAGGCCTAAGTGACGTGTTTCTAATAAAGCAAGCACTTCCTTGCCAGGAGGATGAGATCTAGTCATCTTTGTAAAACCAACCTCTTCTTGGGGCACTAGCCTCCCTGACTGCTTCCTCGAGTGCTTCTCAGGGCCTCTGGACTGCGGGCACTGGGAGACGGGGCAGAATAGACACACCCTGCCCTCGGCCGTCTGGGTGCATTCTGGTGAGAGAAACGCAAAAACACATTTACATATAAGCGTATAGTTTCAGCTGAGTTTGTGAAGAAAAATAAAGCAGCGTAAGGCCTGCAGGGTTATGCAGAAAGAGGACTCGAGAAGGAGGTGTTTGAATGGAAGCGTCAAGGAAGTGAGGCAGCACGCCGCGAGGAGACCTCTGGGGAGAGGCCCCGCCTGTGTGTGGCTGGAAGCCGGCGTGCCTGGGAGCGGAAGATCAGAAGATTGTGCTTCCTGGGAGCGTGCCATGGGGAGCTCCGCAAGCCAGGGAGCCTGAGGGAGACAGGGTTGTGCCGGCCGGGAGGCGGGCTGCTGCAGACAGCATGTGAGCACAGTTACGCCCGGCACTGCGGGTGAGGCCTTGCCGCAGAGCTGCTGATTTTCTTTCCCATCCTCTTGTTCAGGTGCAGATGAAGGATTTTCGGTTCTCTTACAAGTTTAAGATGGCCTGCAAGGAGGACGTGTTGAAACTTTGCCCCAACATAAAGAAGAAGTATGTAGCTTTTAACTGATTCGTTCTGCCTCGCTCTGGCCCCTCTTGGCTGCTGGATGAGTAGCTGAGATGTCAGGCAGCCAGCCACCGTCTGGGAGGGCAACCTCCTGCACACCCCCTTGGTGTTACAGCCGAGCCCCGTCTGGGAGGGTGACCTCCTGCACACCCCCTTGGTGTTACGGCTGAGCCCCGTGTGGGAGGGTAACCTCCTGCACACCCCCTTGGTGTTACGGCCGAGCCCCGTGTGGGAGGGTGACCTCCTGCACACCCCCTTGGTGTTACAGCCGAGCCCCGTCTGGGAGGGTGACCTCCTGCACACCCCCTTGGTGTTACGGCCAAGCCCCGTGTGGGAGGGTGACCTCCTGCACACCCCCTTGGTGTTACGGCCGAGCCCCGTGTGGGAGGGTGACCTCCTGCACACCCCCTTGGTGTTACAGCCGAGCCCCGTCTGGGAGGGTAACCTCCTCCACACCCCTTTGGTGTTACAGCCGGACCCTGTCTGGGAGGGTAGCCTCCTGCACACCCCCTTGGTGTTACGGCCGAGCCCCGTCTGGGAGGGTAACCTCCTGCATACCCCTTTGGTGTTACAGCCGGACCCTGTCTGGGAGGGTGACCCCCTGCACACTTCCTTGGTGTTACGGCCAGACCCCGTCTGGGAGGGAGACTTCCTACACACCCCCTTGGTGTTACAGCCGGCCACCGTCTGGGAGGGTGACCCCCTGCACACCCCCTTGGTGTTAGGGCCGGGACCCAGGCTGCCTGGACAGAGCCTCTCTGTGGCAGCCGAGAGCCACACCTGGCGGTAGTTCTGAAGTGGGGAGACTGTGGCCTAAAGGAGCATTGTTTCATTTCCCCGTGCAGACCGCCTAACTGATGAAGCAGATAGAGCTTTGTGTACTTAGGTGAGCAGGTTGCAGTGTGGAGAGGAGGTTAGCTGATGTCCTCGGGCATCATCCCATTGCATCATCTCTCAGGGAAGCCACACAGGCCTTCAGTGAGTGAGAGAGTAGTAAAGAAACCAACACTTCATTCATCTAGGAACCAGGTCCTAATGAGGAGAACGATGAGCTTGGATAGCATGGCTTCCCAAGTTCTATGCTGCTCTTCGCAGAAGTGAACTTCTGGAACGCATTTCCCCTCAGATAAACCAGGTTCCCATTTTTGCTTAGGTTTCTATCCTTTTCAGAGTATATTTTCACAGTGTAGCAAAGACACTGTCCAGAGTTGAGAGTGGAGTAGCATTCCCCTCTGGTCACATGTATTTGACAAGTGGTAAACTGTCCTTGCACACACGTCCCCTCTGTGGGCTCCCCACCAGCCAGGCATGTTGTCGGCATTTGGGCTGGGGCCCAGTGTTTGTGACGTGTACAGTCAAATTGCTGCATTGAGCGCTCTGAAAACACAGTGAGACTTAACAGGAAAGGCATTCAGAACATGGTAAAGGGGTACATGGGCCCTGGAGGGCTGGTGTGGCCCCTGCCCCAGCCCAGGTCTCGGCTGTCTGCTTCTCTGTGGCTCCAGCCCAGTTCAGGCCTCTTCTTTCCACGCAGGGTGGACGTGGTGATCTGCCTGAGCACCACAGTGCGCAACGACACTCTCCAGGAAGTCAAGGAACACAGGGTGTCCCTGAAGTGCCGCAAGCAGCTACGGGTGGAGGAGCTGGAGATGGTAATGCCTGGGAGCACAGCCTCTGGTCCCAGGAACCACAGGGCAGGGTTTAGAGAGCTGGGTGAAGGGCGAGGGCAAATGGGAAGATTTTAGCCACAAGCGTGATGGTTAAGACTTCAAGCTGTGTGCTAAAGTTTTACCAGAGGACAGCTTCTCATTTCCCTTTTTTTTTTTAACATGATTAAATATTTTTTACCACATGTAACTGGAAGCCCAGATGTAAGTAAGACAAGCTGTGAGCGTGTGATGCCGGTCATTGCATCAGTAATGTCCTCAAGGGTCGAGGTCTCTCCCTTCGTGCTCTGCTGTCCTTGGGCACCAGCGTCGTCATTAAGGCTGGTTTCCCTCATGGCTGCACAGTGGCTGCCCGCAACACCCGGGCCACCTGCTCCAATACTGGTCTCCAGCAGGAAACAGAAACGAGAAAACTGACCCCGCATGAAACAGAGGCCCTCCTCTCCGATCGGATTGTGTAGTTTGAGATCTGTGGCCTGTCCCCCGTCAGGGGGCACTCACTGATGAGCTTACTTATGATCAAGGTGGGTGTTGGGGAGGCGCCCAGTGTACACTGTGAGAGGACACCTTCCACTTTACTTTTGAGGTGAGGCCCAAGCCATGTTAAGACAGCTAAAAATATGTATTAATTTTATGTTTTGTATTTTGAATCGTATTTATCTCACCTCAGTTCAGTTCAGTCGCTCAGTCGTGTCTGACTCTTTGCGACCCTGTGGACTGCAGCACTCCAGGCCTCCCTGTCCATCACCAACTCCCGGAGCTTGCTCAAACTCATGTCCATTGAGTCAGTGATGCCATCCAGCCATCTCATCCTCTGTTGTCCCCTTCTCCTCCTGCCTTCAGTCTTTCCCAGCGTCAGGGTCTTTTCCAGTGAGTCAGTTCTTCGCATCAGGTGGCCAAAGTACTGGAGTGTCAGCTTCAGCATCAGTCCTTCCAGTGAATATTCAGGACTGATTATCTTTCAGGACTGATTTCCTTTAGGATTGACTGGTTTGATCTCCTTGCAGTCCAAGAGACTCTCAAGAGTCTTCTTGAGAAGACTCATTCGAAGCAGAAAGTAGTAATGAACACGAGAGAACACTAATATCCCCAAAGTTGCATGACCAGGTTTCCACATGTAGAGGTGGTAATTCAGTGGTAATTGCGTTTTAAGTGGAGCTGGCCTATGCATCCTTTTATAATAGAAACTTTGGGTCCCTAATGTGAACGTGGCTCTTTCAATAAAATAATAAGAATAAAAGTAGAATCCTACTTCCATATGATTTTAGCTTTCAAAGTGGTTTCCACATCATACTACCTTATTTCATCTCACAGCAGTCCTGTGAAGGGGCCAGAGTAGAATGGCAGCATTTCATTTTGCAAAGAAAGTCCAAGGCCGGGGAGCTAGATAGTGGCCAGACTGAGACTCAGCCCTCCTCCCATTATCGCGGTGGCCCCTGCTGCCGCCTAACTGGATGGCAGATATGGGCACCAGACGAGGTCAAGTCAACAAATGGGTAGAGCAGTTGATGTCACCAGCGCAGAGTAAGCTCACTTTCCCATGCTGGCTCTCTCATACAGACAGAGGACATCCGCCTGGAACCAGATCTGTACGAAGCCTGCAAAGGTGACATCAGGAACCACTGTTCCACTGTGCAGTATGGCAACGCGCAGGTAACTTTTGGGGTTTTATTATTTGATGGTGAAAGTAGTATGAAGGTATCTTTTTAATAATTTTCTGCGGTAGGATAGGTCCCATCCTGTCCTGCCTGATCATCCCTTCTTAAGCCACCTCAAGCAGAGTACTTTTGCTCACCTTCATTCCTCTTTGCCAGCGATTCATTCTCTTCCTTCTCTCTGGTTACCTTGTCCTCCCCACCTTGCCTGCCTAGTAAACTCCCAGTGACCCTTCCAGCGCCTCCTCCTGTCTATAGCTTTCCCAACACTCTGCACCTCCAAAATTCGTTTTTCTCCCATTTGGTCCCATTGCACAGAAGTTCTTAACTGGAGGTCACATAACCACCGTGGGAGCTTTTTTTGTTTTCCCCTCTAATTCACAGAACAGGGCCCTAGCCAGAATCACCAGGAATGAGATGCAGTGAAGTGCTTTTGTTTCAGTGTTCTTCTGATGCCGGGCCTACCTCTTGTGGCTCGTGGCATTGCCACAGTGCTTCAGCCTCAGAGATGATGGCCTCGTTGTCTTCCAGTATCTGCTGCGGGCAATGCAAAGACCAGTGTCAGTCTGATTCTCAGCTCTGTGTGGTTAATCTACCTCTGAGTTTTCTCTGTGTCTTTAATGATCTGTAATTTCACTGTGCTGTAGTTAGATCTGGGTTTTGTTTTTATTATCCTTGTTGCCTCAGTCTCAGAATTCATGTCTTACTTCAGTTCAAGGAAATTCTCAGACATTGTTCTTTCAAAAATTCCCTTATTCTTCCTCCTGGAACTCCTCTTAGACATTTGGAACATCTGAATCTGTCCTCCATGTCCATTTCTCTTCCACGTTTTTCCTTTCTTTCTCTCTGTATACTACACTCAGGTCGTTCTTCAGTTCTGTTTCCCAGATTGGTAATTTATCATTTTAGGCTTTCCATTCTGCTCTTCAGAGAGACCACCAGTTGGATTTTGTCATTTCTTTTCTTTTTTTTCCCCCAATGTATGTATTTTAATAGAGAGCACTTACAGTTCCTTCTGCCCATCCCTTTTGACATTATTCACTTTTTAATGCATATGCCATGATCCCCCAGTACATTGTTACTAGGCTGTTATCAGTTAAATCAGCTAAAAATAAGAAAAATTTTATTTTTTTTCCTTTTCTAATGCTCTTCCTTTCTTTATGTAGATCCAAGGTTTTGACCTATGTATGTTTTCCCTTCTGCCTGAAGAACTTCTTTTTTTAACTTTTTTTTGAAAGCTGTATGTATGGATAATGAATTGCCTCAGTTTTTGCTTGTGTGAGAAAGTCTGTCTTCATTTTTTTTTTTTCTGTCTTTGTTTTTGAAAAACAGGTTTGCTGGATATAGAATGCTAGGTTGATGGATTTTTTTTTGTCTTACAGTACTTTATTTCACTCCATACTCTTTTATGCATAGTTTTGTTTCTTGTTTTGTTTGGTTTTTGTTTTTTAAGCCGTGCCATGCACACAGCCTTTGGGATCTTAGTTTCTTGACCGGGGATTGAACCTGCACCCCCTCACGGGTAGTGTAGAGTCTTAACCTCTGGCCCACCAAAGAAAGCCCTGCAGCTTCTGATGAGAGGTCCACTGTCAATCTTACGTCTGAATGTTACTTTTGTAGAGCTGCCAGATTTCCACAAACCAGGTTTAAACCAAATTTATTCTTTCACAGTCTCGAGGCCTGATCCCTGAAGTCAAGGTGTTGACAGACCTGCTGTCTCTCCCGAGGCTCTCGGCTGAAAGCTTCCTTGCTCTGTGCGTTTTCTGATGGCGCCAGTCCTTGACTTGGAGTCTCTGCCAGCATCCTTAACCCTCACCCTTCAGGGGCAAGGGTTGGGTCTGGTTCATACCTGGCATCTAATGCTCTATTCCCATATGATAAATGATGAGTTGAGCTGAACTTCCTGGCTTGTGCCTACTGTTGAGTCAGGGTTATTGCTGCAGGGAAAGGCAGAGAGCCTGATGTATGCTCCAAAAGAAATCTTACAAGAAACAACCCTGGAAGGGAGAAGAAACCAGGAATCTTGAGAGGGTTTCCTTCCCCACAGACTTCCAGTGCCGCCTGCTCGTCATCCATCATTTTTATACATTTGGTTTGCCTCTATCCCTGAGGTTGAGGATCCGTAAATCTAATTCTCCTTTGTGAGGAAATCCCGATTCCTGTTACCTAGGAATTAGGAATGGAAGATGCCCGGATAGAAAAATGAGGGATGCACTAAGAACTGAATGCGTTAGTCGGGAAACGTGGATTATCAATCCCTGATCCACCCCTTAACTTGTCCATAATTCTTATGCCTTAGATTATTGAATGTCTAAAAGAAAACAAGAAGCAGCTGAGCCCTCGTTGCCACCAGAAAGTGTTTAAGCTGCAGGAGACGGAGATGATGGACCCAGAACTAGACTACACACTCATGCGAGTCTGCAAGCAGATGATAAAGGTGAGGGCACTAGGGCCAGGGCCACAGAGACTACACGCTCACGCGAGTCTGCAAGCAGATGATAAAGGTGAGGGCTCTAGGGCCAGGGCCACGGAAGACTACACGCTCACGCGCGTCTGCAAGCAGATGATAAAGGTGAGGGCCCTAGGGCCAGGGTCACAGAAGACTACACACTCACGCGAGTCTGCAAGCAGACGATACAGGTGAGGGCTCTAGGGCCAGGGCCACGGAAGACTACACGCTCACGCGCGTCTGCAAGCAGACGATACAGGTGAGGGCTCTAGGGCCAGGGCCACAGAGACTACACGCTCACGCGCGTCTGCAAGCAGACGATACAGGTGAGGGCTCTAGGGCCAGGGCCACAGAGACTACACGCTCACGCGAGTCTGCAAGCAGATGATAAAGGTGAGGGCTCTAGGGCCAGGGCCACGGAAGACTACACACTCACGCGAGTCTGCAAGCAGACGATACAGGTGAGGGCTCCAGGGCCAGGGCCACGGAAGACTACACGCTCACGCGCGTCTGCAAGCAGACGATACAGGTGAGGGCCCCAGGGCCAGGGCCACAGAGACAGCAGCACGAGCGCCTTTCCCTGCACAGTGAAGGCGCACAGTCTTCCAGCGCCAGCCCGTGCTGTAGAGCTACGGCCATGGTTCTCGAACTCTGGCCCCTAGACCTGCAGCACCAGCACCACCTGGGAACCTGGACTCTCAGGCCCCGCCTGGCCTCTTGAGTCAGGCTCTGCAGGTGGTGGCTTCTGTTTTCACAAGTACCCACGGGTTCCAAGGCAGCTCCAGTTTGAGAACCACTAAGCCACAATGACTGACCTCACTTTGACCTGAGACACAAGAACATCGAGGCCCGCTGAATATGTGGTGAGTTTTGAGGTGGTTGGTGGAGGCCTACGGAAAAGCCACCATCAGATGTCCTGTCCACTGCCGTCTGTCTACCGCCATCGATGGCTGTTTTGGTCTACAAGTTCTTTTGGCTCTTTTGCGTCTCCAGTGAACGTCCCCTGCATCAGGGGTGACGAGATGTCATTCCTGGATCTGTGCATGCGTACAAAGAGATCAAAGTGCTAACCCCTTGTTTCAGCTTCCCTTTAAAATAAAGCGATACTTCTCACCCTGTCAGACAAACTCTAAAGAAAATTGTGAAAGTAAGAAGTCTCTTTAGGTGGGTCTGGAAGAATTGAGCCCTCTGTAAAAATGGAAATATCAGGTTGTGATTTGAGAGATCTTTCTAAGAATTTTTATGCCTTTTATAAAAAAAAAAAAAAAATCAATCACCAACCCACATCCCCATATTAAGACCAGTGGACTATAATTAACAGATGGTGGATTAGCAGATAGAGATGAGTTTATCACTAGTCAGAGTGAATCTCTGACTTCAGGGACACTAGCAAGTGTACAAGATCTGGCTCCACAGGATTTGTTAGGAGAATGAACCAGAAAGGTCATTTCCCCACATCCCTGCTCACATTGTTTGGTGGGTCATTCCTGAGTTTCCCATTGGAGTTGGGTAGATATGGTTTGAGGGCTGCATGGTCACGTAGCCCAACGTTACATTCATACGTCAACAGTATGTAAGTAAGCTCATGAGATGCCGTGTAATGTAGCATAGCCATGTAAATAGGGAATCAGTCCTATGCAAAATAAAAAACAGGAAGTAGAAAGAAATGGGAGAAGTATAGTAGAGAAGAGATAAAAGGGATCTGAAGGCTGGGTGCTTATTCAGGCTTGCTGTTTCTTTTGTCCCAAGTGATACCTTTAGGTTCTGTCGTAAGCTCCCTAGAAGATGTAAGAGTGATAAATATGGTGTTAACTGCCACATTTAACTACTTTTATAAAATTTTGTTTTTTTGCAGAGATTCTGTCCAGAAGCAGATTCTAAAACTATGTTGCAGTGTTTGAAGCAAAATAAAAACAGTGAATTGATGGATCCCAAATGCAAGCAGATGATAACCAAGCGCCAGATCACCCAGAACACAGGTGCCACCCTGGCTTCCCTGGTCCCACAGGGTGGAGCTTGAGAGGCGCGCAGTGGGCATATGCTTGCCTGATTAAACTGAAGGTGCTGTGGCGCCTGTGGCTGCTAAGAGTCTGGATGTAATAAGCAAAATGACTTCTTCCCTGAAGAGTATCCAGAGGAACACAGAGTCATGGGGAAGGGGAAGCTGAAAACACAGGGAACCCGCCGTTACAGGGCATCCAAAACAAATTAGGGCTGGAGTTCTTTGAAAGAGCCTGGGGGTTGAATAAAACTTCGTGCATGTGGCAGGAGAATGCATGGGTGACCTGTTTCAGAACAGAGACATTTAATCTCGAAGTTGCAAGACCTTGTAACTTAATGGTCAAATTGAGTTGGATATTCAGTGGTTTTGAATATGTATATTATGGGGAAGGGTACTGATGTCTGCATGATTTTTGTGAGGACTGCTTAGCATGTTGGTCTCAGTAGACCCTGCAGAGCTGCTGGGGAGTAGGATTCTCCGTATCTGCCCTTCCACCGCGTTATGTTGAGGATTTAAAATAGCGTCATGAAGGAGCTGCCTGGCAGGCTAGTGGTTAGGCTCCTCGCTCTCACTCTTGTGGCCCAGGTTCATCCCCTGGTCAGGGAACTAAGGTCCTCCAAGCCACAGGGAGGTAAATAAAACAAATAAAAAGAAGTAAATAATGAAATAAAACAGTGTAGTGAAGGAGCCCATGAAACATTTCCTGGGTTAAAAAACAATGGTGTCTTGATGGTCGCTGACATAATCTGCCCCTTTGGGTAAGGGGGTCTCAAGGCGTCTGAGCGTCCAGGTGGAGCGCTTCACCGTGCGCTTGCTCCTGCCTTCTAGATTACCGCTTGAACCCCGTGCTGAGGAGAGCCTGCAAAGCCGACATCCCCAAATTCTGTCATGGGGTCCTGACTAAGGCCAAGGACGATTCAGAGTTAGAAGGCCAAGTCATCTCTTGCCTCAAGCTGAGATACGCAGACCAGGTACACTGCCTTGGGCTTCGCACGAGGCCTCCACTAGTTCCAACGGCATTTTCTGTGGAGGTCCTTAGCTGACTGCCGCGTTCCCCAAGACTGTTCTCACATCTTCCCCGAGCCAGGGCCCCAGTGGAAAGCTAACATGTTCTGATAGGCTGACGTACTCTCCTTGTCACACGTAGCGCCTCTCTTCAGACTGTGAAGACCAGATCCGGGTTATCATCCAGGAGTCTGCTCTGGATTACCGACTCGACCCCCAGCTCCAGCTCCACTGCTCGGATGAGGTAGGGTTTGGGTACGGAACTCTCTGTGAACAGAGCTGGTCAGGAGGGTTTTATTGGAGATAAGTTCTTTACTCTTTCCCTTCAGCCCTGAATCCAGGATTCTAGGCTCTCCATTGTCTGAGCTCCTGGTTCCTTGTAACACTGAATTTGACTTGGCCTTAGTCCTCCCACTGTTCAGTTTTGACTCCATATTTCTCTATGGAACATGAATTTTATTACATCTGTCTATGTCTCATTTGGTCTTCCCTCTCCTTATTCTGATGGTAAACCCAAAACACACCCAACACGTGCCAGAAAAATGGAAGTGCTCCTGTAATAAATACCTCTGATGAAGGGCCTATTCTTGGAAATTGACTTCCTGGCTGGAAAAGGCCATGTTGAGAACTTTGCTCACCATACATCAGTTTTATGGATATGAGTTTTAAAGGTATTTCAAAGAAGCTTACCCATAAAGCTATCCAAAAGAAGGCTACATTTTTAATCTGCGCTGTAGGCTATGTGTCAGGACCCCTTCGTTTGTGTTTCCAAGTTATGCAGCTCGGTTTACCCTGAAGCTCTGTGAATGTCAGGCATTTGCTTTTAGGATTTTACTTGGCCATCTGACCTTCCTCTTGAGGAATCAGGGAGCAGTCTTTGTGACCAGGCCTGGGACAGTCTGACTCAGGCCTGGAGGTTGACAGCATGAAGTATCTTCACGTTGATGGGTTTTTCGGCTCTGTGCCAGTCCTTGTGAAGGAGAACAGAGCCTGGCCCGCCGTGTGGTGGGAGGGGAGCGAAAGCCACCAGGGACCCGTTTGAGAGGCCCCCAGGGCACGCTTGTGGGAGGTCCGTGAGTCTGCATGACGCAGAGGCCCAGGAGCCCAGCGCGAGCAGGGCTGCCCTGTGCTCTCCGTGTGTCCCGAGCAGATCGCCAGCCTGTGCGCCGAAGAAGCAGCAGCCCAGGAGCAGACCGGCCAGGTAGAGGAGTGCCTCAAGGTCAACCTGCTTAAAATCAAGACAGAAGGCTGTAAAAAGGTGACTACTACCGTCAATCTCCGTTTTCTGTTGCTTGCTTTTCTCTCCTCTTCCTTTTCTTCCTCTGAAAGCTATAGACTGTGCATCTCGGTGGTAAAATCGAAACCTGCCTTCCAGGAATTCTGTCCATTCCTCTTACCAAACTCATTGGGCTTTTGACCCTTAATTGCCTGTAACTTAAATATTCTTACACACCTGCTAATTAGTTGTGAATATGTCTCGTCTCCATGACTAAACCAATGTTTAAGTGCTATGCCGAAGTAAAATGTCAATTCCAATATACCAGTAAGGGTACTACATTCATAAAAGTTAATGAAACTAAAAATCTAGCTCATTTCAGAAACATCACATAAAAAATTTTATCAAAATATGATAGTTAACATACATTGTCTTATGAAATTGATAAGCAAAATAATGTATATTTGATCTTTTTTAAAAAACTTTATCTCTTTTTGGAAAAGTGTTTCAATAATATTGTTGAATCAGTGTGAATATTGTGTGCAAATATTTTCATCTGCTAATAATGTTTCTGACTCCACATGGTCTGAAGAATGGTAGGAGTTGCTTGAATGCCAAATCCACGTATTTTCCTGCAAACATTTATTTCATCAAATGATTTCATTTAACTTCAGGGAGGACTTTTTGAACAATAGTTGTTTGTTTTTTTTTTCTTGCTTCGCTTTTATTGTTGTCTTACAGTCTATTGAGAGCAAACTGATTTTTACAGAAGAAGGTATTTCTGGACTGTCTATCTGCTGCAATCTCATCATTAATAACAGTGTCTGCCAAGTTGATTTCAGTTATGTTTGTCTTTCTGTTGTTCAGAACATCTTTAAACTCCGATAAGAATTGTTCTCACAGTAGAAGTTAGGTGCTGTCAATTCTTTTTTTCCTTTTGAGGGTAATGTAGACAAAGTGAGACATTTTACAAATGTGCTTTTCTGTTTCGGAATTTTAATATAGCTTATTACTCTGATTTTCAGGTTTCACATCTACAGAGTTCTGTAGAAACAAAAGAACTGCTTTAAGTCAGTGTAAACACTAACACTTAGTATTTAATAATATGGTATACCAGAATGCCAAAACCCGATTCTGATGTTAATATTGCCCTGCTTTGTTTAGCAAACAGCTCTGCATACACTCGGCCCCCAAATTACATTTATTGAATTAAATTGGATGCGAACAATCTCTGTTCTTTGCGCCCTCACCACGTTGTCAGCAGTCTCCGAGTAGCCGCTGTTGGCTTAACCTTCCCTCCTTGACTTGTTTGTGCATGAAGTATTTACGGACAACAGATTCGCCGTGTGTCCTCTATAAGAGTGCTCTCTGTGATCTTCTTGCCTTAGGAAGTGTTAAACATGCTGAAGGAAAGCAAAGCAGACATCTTCGTGGACCCGGTTCTTCATACAGCTTGTGCCCTAGACATTAAACACCACTGTGCAGCCATCACCCCTGGCCGAGGGCGTCGTAAGTCGCTGTGTTCACTCTAGCCCTTTCTGAGCTGTCTCGGGAGGAGCAGAGATCCTGCGGAGACATCAGTTACAGCGACTCTGTTCTGTAGCTGCAGCTCAACCGTAGACAGCACCCCTGGGGGCCTGGTTGATGCTTTGTGAAAAGTGAGTTTAGGAGCGATCTGCACGTGTACGCTGGTACAGCCCTGACCAGAGGTAAAGGTTTGGCAAGAGAAAGCTGAGCTACTTACCAGGGGGGCAAAAGTTAAGGTCATTATCACGGCCCTCTTCCTGCCTTGCCCGGCGAACGGCTCCGACAGCTTTCCGAGTGGCCGCAGTGGGCTCCGAGGTCAGGTCTTGTGTGACGTGGAACCTGGGCAGGGGTACGGCTCTTTCTGATCCACGTGTGTCCTCTGAGAATCAAGAGGTTTTAAGAGAGAGTCCGGAGAGCCAGCCTTAGACATTCTTCTCCATGTGAGCTCTTAGGTTAAGTGTCCTTGAAGGGATTTCACTTTGGGTAGCCTCTGGATCCGAATTCCCTGGTGGTAGGTACCCTTCTCCCCAGCCTTACTGAAATCTCTCTTCTGTACATCTTCAGACTCTTCTTACCCCTTTCCTTGCACAGAAATGTCCTGCCTTATGGAGGCCCTGGAGGATAAGCGGGTGAGGTTACAACCGGAGTGCAAAAAACGTCTCAATGACCGGATTGAAATGTGGAGTTACGCAGCAAAGGTAATGAGCCTCGAGAATCTCCTGAAGTGACGTCTGCTCCGAGTTTCCCAGTCTCTCTGAGTTACTTCGCTGACCCCCTTGTCCTTGTCATGAATCAGTGTGTTTGGAAACATCTTCCAGTGTACCTGTAGGACTCCTGGGCTCTGTGAGCCTGGAGCCGTCATCTCCAGATGGGACGGCTGAGACGTGAATTGATCTCTTCCTTCCACATCGGTCTCTACTTCTGAGCCACTGAGGACTGCTGCTCAGTGACTCCACTGCTTGTTTTTTGGTGGCACATGCTGGTGCTCAAATCACTTTAATCTGAAGACCCGTCATGCTGTTCTCAGTACATGGATGGGTGTAGAAGCAGCCCAGACCTCTGGTCCGGACCCTCTTGGGCACCCAGGCCAAGCTGAGACCCAGCAGAACAGATCTGTGCGCACCTGGGGAGCCGTTTGGTCCCGATTCTGCCAGAGCAGGCAGCCATAGAGGTCCACTGGAGAAAGCACTGGCATGAAGGCTGGTTATAGACTCCCATTGTCCACAACTGGGGGATTGGGTTGAGTATATTCAGTCAGCACGTCTGCAGGTTGTTTTTGGTGGGGGAGAGGATGCTGATGCTATGATGGTGAATGGAAACAAGTCAAGACAGAATTAGCATCTACCACAACCTCAGCTTTTCTCTTTGTTTTTAAAAAGGCAGCAGTGTGTGAGGAAAATAAACTATTTAAGGACCTGTGTCCTTGTGCAAATCAGTTGGCCCCTTGCCACCCCTTGGGCTGCTGGGTCTTCGCCTGTGATGTGGGAGTCATGAAGTCCGTATGCCGGGACTCGTGTGAGGACTCGACGATGGACGCGTGTTGAGCCCTTTGTCCGCACGTGGTTAGGTCCTCCGTGTGAGGGCTCTTACTTCCCGGGTGGCGGTGACCGCTGTGCTCACTTCTGCGGGTCCGCCGCTTTGTATTTGTCTGCATTTCCTAATCTTGTGCAGCAGCTGTATACAGCACTGTGATCAGGAAAACCAGTTGTAGCTCTGTGTTTGATTTTCTCGTCCCTCACCCTCTTCTCTCCACAAAAGAAATGACCCCAGTTATGGTAGGAACTGAGGGGGCAGTTTCGAGTGAGCATCGGCTCAGCCCACATCTCTCTGAGGGCGATGCCACCGTTTGTCTTCCAGGTAGCCCCGGCGGACGGCTTCTCTGACCTCGCCATGCAAGTGATGACCTCCCCGTCCAAGAACTACATCCTGTCTGTGATCAGCGGGAGCATCTGCATCCTGTTCCTGGTCGGCCTGATGTGTGGGCGCATCACCAAGCGCGTGACACGGGAGCTCAAGGACAGGTAGAGGCGCCCGGAGCCCCAGAGGAACTGCCTGTCTGGTGCCCCGTTTGTACAGCCCTCCTGTATAGCGCACCCCCTCACCTCGCCCTCCTGCGCGGTGGCCCCGACACTCACATTAGAGCAGCAGCAGGCGCCCACCGCCGCGTCCGCCGCAGACTCCTCCCGCGTCCATGGTGTCCTCCTCCTCGACCGCGTGCAGCAGCCGGCCGCCCTGGGGATCGCCTCTGTCGGCAGACTCGGGTTTCCCTGTCCAGAGACAAATCTCTCATCCCGATGGACCTACCAGTACTTCTGGAACCAATTCACCTGACCTGCAACTCAGCTGAATTTTTTTTTTTTTAAACACCAAAAAAAAAATTTTTTTTAAAGAAAGAAAAAAAAATGTATATAGTAACACATCTCCTCCAGGCTTGATTTGAGCGATGGGGTTCTTTCTTCTTTCTGTGTGGCGGTGTAAAAGGAAGGCAGGACGTTAGAGGGGAGACACACCACGCAACACGCTGTAACCGGGATGTCTGGCTGGCCTCTCAGAAGCGCCTTTGGCCCCATGAGGGCCATGGAGTTCACCAAGTAGCAGGAAATGACTGACCAGCCCGCTTTGGGTCTTGTTTTCTTCTGCTGAAACAGTGATGCCTTCCGATCCCTACCCGAGCAGAGCCACTGCGGGTCAGGACCCACGGCCACGTGTCACCCTGCCGTCTCCTCAGGGCCCAGGGGTGTGAGCAGTTCATCCGTCCATGGCTCTGCAGGAGAGGCTGGGCCCTGGGCCTGCCTTCCAGACCTGCGCGGGGCTCTCCACGTGTGGACTGGCCCTGCCGGGGTGGCAGTGCCTCCCCGAGTCCTCCGCTGCTGGGGGAGCCTGCCACCCGGGGGGAGGAAGCCAGGGCAGGAGGCAGGATGGGGGCGGAGTCGGCTCACTTTGGGTCCTGTTCAGGCAACAATGCAGGTCAGAGACAGTGGCTTCTGAAGATGCAGCCTGGTCTCAGGGAGGGATGGCAAGCTGACCTTCCCACAGGCTCTGGGCCACCTTCCCAGACAAGCTCCTTCATACCTCTTCATGCAGAGGGCGTGGAACATGATTCCAGTAAAAGATGGAGGCTCTTTCTCCGTTTTTCCTTTCTGTCCGTTGGCTGCATACCCCCACGGTAGTAGGCATTGGCTAAATGTTGCACTTGGATGATTCATCAGTCTTTGCTGAGTCTGAGCTTTGTGGAAACATTCCTGAGCATCACTCAGCCCACCAGCGTAGAGATGACAGGCTTGGAGTATCGAAAGGGAGGCACACCGGCATCACAGTTCAGCCTGGGGCACCTGGGCTTGAGTTTGGGGCACGGAATCCAGTGGCTGCACAAGAGGGCAGTGTGTACAGTAGGAGATATATTTATATAATATATATTTTATTAACCTGTTAGACGTCCACAGAGTATTATAAATCACGTGCCTAAAACTGTCCACATAGACCATGCACCCTGCCTGGCCCTGCCCCACCTCACCACTGTCCGCGTGTGCTGCGGGCCCACCCCCCCTCTGTCTTCCCTGGAATGTGTTCAGGACGAATGGGTCAGCTGGTCCAGGTGACTCCTTGTCTAACCCTGACTGACATATATTTGAATACTGTGGTTTGCTTCTTTTCTTTCTCCTTTTTGCTACTCTTGCTGGAGGCGGTGGGTTCCAGACGCCAGCTGCAGACGCCCCCTGCCTATGGCACCACCAATCACCAAGGGTGGTTCTAAGCTGCCGGGTCCCCTCAGGTCCTGCTCTTAAGGTCTTCCTGATTCTCAGCAGCTGTCCTGCGGGTCTTCTGTCTTATCTCATTTGAACCTCTTGGAGTTGGAGCGCCACCCCTCCTTCCACCCTGGTTGCACTAAGCTGAGCTGGTGGATGGTGCACCTCCTGGGGCTCCTCCCTTGCTCTGGGCAGGTGCTGAGAGCGAGGGACGGGGTTGTCACATGTACACAGGCCCCCACTGATGTGTGTGACGTGCTTTACAGCACAGAATAACTTCCCATCTGATGAGGGGGCTTCCATTCTCCTCCTCTGCTGTCTCCCTCCCCACGTGTGTAAAACGTCGCCACAGTTTACTTCATCTTGATGCTTCTCTTTCTGAACTGAGAGATGATCTCAGCTGTCTGCAGCAGATCTGGAAGTCTGAAAAAGAGTTTGATTCTTGAAACATCCGTCACCTTGAGAAATGATCTGGATAGATAGAAGGGATAACTCTGCCGGTATCTTTGATCGCTTGTTGCCAGAAAGCATTTCACCATCCAACTTGGAGTAGTTTCCTATGACTGAGCAGTTTCATACATCCATCCGAAATTATGGCCCAGCTGTATCCATTCTGTATCTCATTCGGTGTGACAGAAACAGGCTCTGGGCCACCTCTGGTCCCTGGCTTCATAGGTCACTCTTGGGTAAAAGTCAGCTAGGCAAGAACCAGGCAAGAAGAAACCATGCCCCTCGTGGGGGAGCTGACGGCCCTCTTGCTCTCTCATCTCCTGATGTCTAGCCCATCCAGGCACAATTACATCAGCAGCAGGTATGGTTTTGGGTCAAGACCAAGGGTCCATGCCCTTGCTGAAGATTACAGTAGCCAGGGGACTCATCAGGCTTTGTCCGTTCACTCAAGTCTCAGAAATGCCGACTCAGTATCTCCACAGCAGTCCAGAGGCGCCGGGAGGTCAGTTCTCTGGGCTGGCGGCCCTGCAACGCAGGGAATCAGAACTCTGAGCAGAACGCGCAGGATGAACCTGACTGCTCCCCCTCACGGAGCTTCTCACACACAAGGCGGCTGTGGAGTGAGGTCTTGCCCTGCACATCCCTGGCCTTCCTCCGCTATTGCTGCTGTCCCAAGAGAAGTCTGCTAGCAAGATGCTCCGAGACAGGCCTGGGTTCACTCCAGCAAGAAAGCCCCCCTCCTTAGCATTCCCTGACATCTGGTACCACCCACAGGCCCAGTTCTGTAGACCCCATCAGCTTGTTCTGAGCCAGTGCACCCTTAAGAGGCAAGGGGAATTCTAGGATTGAGTGAGCAGGTGTTGACTAGTGTTCACTGCGGCCCTTGACTCACATCCTGCACGCTCTCTTCTCGAGGATGCTGGAGAGGGAGGGAGACTCTGCTTTCCTAGGAGATGTGGCAGGAAATGGCCATCACATTTCATCTGTTCCCATTTCCTGAGGTCAGGTAACAAGAGAAACTAGCAGTGAGGACTTGTAGCCTCCATTTACATTTCGTCAGACAGGGTGCTGACTTCCCTCCCCCTTCCCAGAAGACTGACTCCTGTGTGCACCACCTCCAGGCTTGTGGGACCGCTTCTGTCCCAAAGATCCCCGCTGGTGTGAGTCACCCGGGGAAGGGTCGGTTGCTTAGTGGGACCTCCTTTCTCAGCTGGTCTTAAGTTCCTCTGAGGAAAAAAACTGCTTTTCCCATTTCTTTCCCTCCCCCACCAAAAAGTAAGTGTTCTCCACATATTGCTTATTCCACGCAAGCACGTACGGGGAAGGAACCTGCAGTAGGGACCCTTAGAGGCCATCCAGCATAGCCTGACTCGTTCAAACTAAATTTGGGCCATAGAATAAAAAGAATAGGGCTTTTTGAATCATGTGCATTTTGGTGTGTGTACTTGTATTTCCAATTCTTAGGAATTTGAAAAATCTCAGAACTCCTTTTATTTACTCTCACCATTTGGGCAGCACCTAAGTAGTTTTATAAAATGCAGCATTCCAGTGCCCCGAGGTTCCCTGTGTCTTTGGGGACACGCCACTCCTGAATCACTGCTCCTCCACTGGTCTTCAGCTCCCAAAGGACCAGGGGCTGGAGCTGATGTTCTGGTGGATGGGTTTCTGTCTCATCTCTGCTTGGCCATCTCTCCAGCTAAACTCCCCTTGGTCCTCTCCCCCAGGACCAGCATCACATATCAGGCAGGGCAGTCGAGTTCGAGGCCCAATCCTCCTTCGTGCCCAGACCTCAGACAAAAGATAAGTCATTAGCAAACCCAGACTGACCAGAGTGATGGGCCCCTCCACGCCATCTAGTGAGATCACTGAGGAGACCCAGGGGCTATTGGTCACCTTGAGCACAGAGGTGGGACCGACTGCTCGGGCTGGTGGTGACAGGATCCTGGCGGTGGTCTCCCCGTCCTCCTTCCCAAGACCCGCCACAGCACACATGTAGGGGTACGGGCAGCCATGTGGCGGAGGAGTCTCCCTGGGCAAGGAGGGAATTCAGACAGTGCCTCTGTATTCTGTTTTGCCTTCCCCCCCAACACAGATTTGATACCTGGACCCCAGAGCCCAGCAGGCCCTGTGCCACACACGCTTGATGGTTTGAGCAGGTTCCCTGGCCAGAACAAGTGACTGACAGGAGGGCTGGCAGCCCGAGGCTTAATGAACGTCCTCTCCCCATGCAGTGTGTCCGGGTCAGCCCAGGCGGGAAGAGAGACTGCCCAGCAAATGCTGTGTGACATCTTGGGCCTTTAACTGGGTTTTTTTTGTTTGTTTGTTTTTTTAAGAAGGAAAAAAGTAAAATTAACAAGCCTCTTTTGTAAATGGTTTTTCTTTCTATGTATAAAATCCCGGCAGTTCCTTGTTTTTACATGTTCATGCTGTGTAATTTTGAGATGTTACCGAGATTCTGAACATAATGTGCATTTTTTTTTCTGTACAGATGAAATGGGAGAATTTAATAAAGAGTTTGCAGGTTTTTACTTGTTAAATCTTCTCTGTGGTGACTGGGAGGACCCTCCTCAAACACCTGCTATGCTCGTAGAAGTCTCCAGAGTGGTGAGCGCTGGCTGTGAACTTGAGACTGATGCTCAGAAACTTACTGTTTGAATGCCCCTGTTCTTGGTTAATTAGGTCAAGCAGAGTAGGACCCGAGGCCTTTTATAGGAGAGCTGGAAGCCAGATCTAGGGTTTTCTGACCCTCAGTCTCGTGTGTCCAGAATTACTCGTCCTGCTCACGTGCTTAAGCCATGTCGTGAGGCTGCTTCCTCGGGGAACACGTCTGGAGCTTCTGACAGGCAGCGCACGACGGCGCCTGGTGTTGGGCAGCTGCCTTCCGTTCAGGCCCAGAGCTGGGCCACGTTCGTTTGCCGGGCGCTGCCATGTCCACGTCCAGTCGTTGCTTGTCTCCCCATTCCAGTCCTGGGGCCAGTCACCTCACACCGTCCCACGTCTTGTCTTCCGCCTCTGCTCTCAGCAAAGCTCATTTGCATCTGGGTGCTGAATT